>NC_064925.1:577114811-578341061 GCF_023897955.1 Schistocerca gregaria
CTCCGTCGGGCAGGTATTAAGCCGATTTTTCGTAGCAACAACAAAATAAAAGACATTCTGGGCTCGACAAAAGATACAATTGACAAGTTTCATGCCGCCGGAGTTTATGAAATCGAGTGTGAATGTGGACTGGTGTATGTAGGTGAGACTGGGCGTCCAATAAGCACGAGGCTAACTGAACATGAGAGATATATCCGCCTCAAACAATATAGCAAATCAGCGGTGTCAGAACATCATGAGCAGTGCAGGATGAACATCGAATTTCGAGAGGCCCGAGTACTGGCGAAACAGCCGTTTAGTTTGAGGAGGAAGATTAGAGAGGCTATAGAAATAGCCAAGCGACCCGATAATATGAACAGAGAAGACGGGTACAGACTTCCAGCGTCTTGGCTGCCTGCTGTGACAGCTTTGTGGAAGGACAGCTCGCGCAAAGCAACAGGCGTGCGGTAGGCCACAGCGGAGGATGGTACACAGAGCGCTGACGCCGCCTAGTCGATACTAGGCAGTTAGTAAACAACGCTACCCTGCAGTCGCCGCTAAGTCTCCTATTCGCCGATTTCCACCAATGGCAGGCAGTAAAGGAAACTCCAATGGAAAACGCCCATTTCTGCCAATAACAAGACGCAATGCAAACGCCAATAAAATGAACTCCTAGTACCCTTCCTCCTCATCCTCACATCCAATCACAACACTCTTCCATAGTATATATGTACCCACACTTGCGCGCATTCAGCAGTTAGCAACACACCCTGAGGAAGGCGTCTTGCAACAGACGCCGAAACGCTGGAATTTTATAAATGACAATGCGGTCTCTAACCCAGAAGAATTTTATTGACATTGACAACGGACGCTGAAGCCTACGGTTACATATAACTTAACTTGCTTCCTATGCCTCCCATATGCAAGTACTTATATACACTATTATTACTCGCAGAACGCAAGCTAAGTGTCATCTTACTGTTACCCAGTACTAATGCTCTCGATGTCAGCGACGGAACCTGCCTAAAGAGTATCTCTAGCAGTTCAAAAAATACTGAAACAATCACTCACAAGACAGATTATAACACTCCAAAAATCACACATACCAGATGTCACAAAGAAAAACAAACCATCGGAAAGAGTAACATGGGGCATTTCACAGACTTAACAATCCTCCATCAAAACATGCAATCAATAAAAAATAAAATACAAGCATTAGAAGTTGAGCTCCAATCTTTGAACTGCACAGTAGTTTGTATTACTGAGCACTGGTGTAGAGACACAGAAATCCAACATGTAGTATTATCATTGTATGAAAGGGCAAACTCTTACTGCAGAACTACTTCAAGGGGTGGAGGATCATGCATTTATATCAGAAAAGGAACACAGTTCAAATCTAGACATGACCTCAGTGCAGTAAGTGAAGACAAACACATTGAAATATCAGCTATTGAATTATCAGGGCTCGATATCACCAAGAAATTAATTATTTTGTGTGTGTATAGATCTCCCAGTGGTAGTGTGGACACTTTTTTCAATAAATTAACAGAAGTTCTAGATAAAGTCTCAAGTACAAAGGTCAACATAATTCTGTGTGGGGACATAAACATCAACACTAATATCATAAATGAATCCAGCAGCACCTTCATAAATATCCTTCAAAGTTTTGGCATGTCCCTATTGGTCAATAGTGCAACAAGGGTTACTACAATGACTGTATCAGTAATTGACCATGTGGCCACAAATATAGACAGGGAAAAATGTGATGTAGCTGTAAAAGATCTCGGACTATCAGACCATCTCTGTCAAATAACAACAGTAAAATCAGGCATCGAATCATTCCCTAAACTACAAGCCTATAAACGACATCTATCAGAAATCAAAATAAAATATTTTTCAAAAGAACTAGAAAAACAAAGCTGGGATGAAGTGTATAAGGAAACCAATGTGAATATGAAATTCTCCAAATTCTCCACATTGTTTAAATTGAACTTTGAAACAGCATTTCCAAAAGTATGCATGACTGTATCAACATCTCACAAAAACAGATGGATAACAGCAGGTATTAAGAAGTCCTCCCAAACACTTAAACACCTCAGTTCCATGAAAAAGATTCACAATGATCCAGAATTCTTAAATTTCTATCATAGATACAAAAAGATTTATAGGAAGGTGCTGATCGCTGCAAAAAAGTCATTTAATGACAAAATAATATATAATGCAGAGAATAAAAGCAAAGCAGTCTGGGATGTTATAAAAAAGGAAACGGGGAGAGGCAAACAAACGCAGAATAACATACTGCTAAGGGAGGGGGATAAGGTAATAAATGATCCACAACACTTAGCAAACTATGTAAACGAGCATTTTTCAAGTATTGCAGAGAAGTTACAGCAAAAATTCCCCAAAACAAATATAACACCTGCAAAAATTGTTGCACTAGATACAATGATGTTACTTCCAACCACAGAGAATGAAGTCAATAAAACTGTTCAAAAGCTAAAAAATAAAAAGTCAGAAGGCTTAGATGATGTACCAATGTGTGTACTGAAACAATGCATAGGGATTATACAAGGCCCATTAACAAATATAATAAATGAATCCTTCACATCAGGGACATTTCCAGAGCAGCTAAAACAGGCAAGAGTTGTACCTTTGCTTAAGAAAGGTAATGCAGAAGACATAGAAAATTACCGGCCCATTTCCCTGCTGTCAGCATTCTCAAAAATAATAGAAGCAATTATGAAAGACAGATTAATGAATTATCTGAATAAATACAATCTTTTAAGCAAATCACAGTTTGGTTTTCGAAGTGGCAAAAATACGGAGTCAGCCATAGTAGAATTCACAAAAGTTGTACTTAATGCTCTTGATAAAGATGAGTGTGTCACAGGCATATTTTTGGATCTTTCTAAGGCTTTTGATACAGTCGACCACAAGATTCTATTAAATAAATTAGAAGCATTAGGAATAAGAGGGGTAGCTAATGACTGGTTTCGATCATACCTAACAGATAGGGTACAAAGAGTAGAGATAACACATACTTCAAATAGATCTAAACATTTAGTAAAATACTTATCAGAACCAAAACATATTAATATAGGGGTTCCACAAGGTAGCATATTAGGACCAATACTATTCCTGATATACATCAATGACTTTCCCAGTAGTGTTACTCATGGTGAGAAAATTCTCTTCGCTGATGACAGCAATATTATAGTCACTGAGAGAACAAGAGAACTCCTTACCGAGAAAGCAAATGAAACTCTCAAGGAAGTTTACGATTGGTCAATAAGCAACAAATTGACATTAAACATAAAGAAAACTAATGCCATGAACTTCAGTTTGAAGAGGAATAATGACAATGTTAAATTAAATGTAGATGGCACCTCTATAGACTGTGTAACAAATGCAAAATTTCTAGGAATGAATATTGACTCTCAGCTGAAGTGGTGCGAACACACAAAGGTACTTGCAAACAGAATGTCATCAGCATGTTATGCCCTTAGAATTCTATCATCTGTGTGTAACATGCAGTGTCTTTTAGTTACATATTATTCATATGTACACTCAATTCTTAGCTATGGCATTCTTTTTTGGGGAACAAATCCACAAAATATGAACACAATTTTCAAACTCCAGAAAAGAGCCATAAGAATAATAACCAGAAATAGTAGTCGAGCTCATTGTAAAGATCTGTTCAAAACACTGGGAATTTTAACTGCTCCATGTGAACACATTTACCAGTCAGTTGTACACATCAAAAGCAACATTGGCAATTACTGCACAAACAGCTCTGTCCATGACCATGCAACAAGAGATAGACTCAACTTACATTTACCAAGAAAAAATAAACATAAAACACAAAACAGCATTTTCTACCAAGGAATAAAACTGTACAATAAATTACCAAAAGAGATTAAAGAAATTTCAAAAATACACTTATTTAAGAAGGCAGCTAAAAAGTACCTGTTATGCAATACATTTTATACATTGAAGGATTACTTAGATAAAGCAGAGTAGGGGTTTGATAAAAAAATGTTATACAAACAAATAATAATAATAATGATGATTATAAAACATCCAATATTCCACATAACACCTTCACTTTATTATTTTTCTTCTTTTTTCCTTTCTAGAGACACTCTCCCCTCAAGCTATGCATAGCACAATACTAACAACTCTTCCTCTTTCTGAGCTCAACATCTCACTCATTATGAAGGGATGCTGACTCAGTTTTTCAGGATAGCAAATGGGAACTTGCAGTACAGAAAATGGCCCAAGGATCACCTGTGTGTGTGTGTGTGTGTGTGTGTGTGTGTGTGTGTGTGTGTGTGTGTGTATGTAGTGAGTGAAGTGTTATGAAACAATGTGTGTATAGTGTGTGCAGTGACTGATAGGGAAATATGAGTGAATAGTGTGGCATTACATTATTTAATGAGTTATTTGTAAATAAATTATTGTATACCAGGAGTAAAATCTAATGATTGTCTCTAACTAGAAGTCTGTAAATATATGTGTATACGAATTAGCTTATTGTAAATTGATCTAAGCTTGTAAATACTTTGACATGTCCTATATCCTTGTAAAAAGAGATCTACGGATGAATAAAACTACTACTACTACTACTACTACAACCAGCGATGGGCGGCTAGTTCAGTCAGCATTGACAGGGGGCGCTGAACTCTGTCTTCCTGGAGCTGTGGCGCTGCCCTCTCTTTCTATTTGAGCACCAGTCAGCTCCTTTCTGATGCCATTTCATGGTGCTGTGCCGGTTGGTGTGCAGTCGACGCCTTATGACTGTCAAGAGGTGTAAGGTCCCGGGACAATAGTGGGTACTAAACAGCTCCTCTTCGTCCTATTCATCATCCAGGTAGATTTTCATTGAAGTAGGCTCTGACAACTCTGTGGTAGTGAGGCAGAGTTCCATATTGGTGCAGATAAAATATTTCATATCCAAAGACCTCTTGGATGGCAGGTAAAATCGATGTTCGCAGCACATGGAGATACGCCTCACTAGTTACTATACCTTCAAAGAAGAATGGGCCAATCAAACCACGTGATGGTAGACCACACCACATATTAACACCTGGTAGATTAACATGTTTGTCCACGTAAGTGTGAGGTCTGCCAGAAGTCCAGTACACGCAGTTGTGGTGTTTTATAGTACCAGCCAGTTTGAACTGCGCCTCACCGGACCATATAACCATTCCTGCAAACCGTTCATCCTCGGGAAGCATGCCTTAAAACCACTAGCAGTACTCCATTCTCCGATCCTAGAAGTCCTCCTAAACAGCATGCAGCGATCTTGCAATCTACACTTTCCACTTTGCAGCCTTCACAATCCATCGTACACTTGTACACTTGATCGGCTTACTCCCCTTTCAAGTGCACCTTACTTCACAGATTTTTGAGCTGACCTAGTCCATGTTGCAACACAGCAGCGCTGAAAGCTGGACTTGTTAATGTTTTTGGTCGGCTACACATTTCCTTATGCACATCCTGAACAGTGCTGTCGGCTTCAAATTTAATCCAAATAAATTGTTATACGTGTTGGGGCCTGAGTTCTGTAGACATTATCTCATTGCTGTTGTACCTCCATCAGCTTTTCAGCCTTGCGTTGCTCAAACGACAATCTTACTTCAGTCATTGCTTCACTGTCGTCTGCTGGAAAAGGCGCCCCAAGGTCTGTAGAGAGAGCACTAGACTACGCTACTACGCAAAATTGCAACGATGTCTCGTTTTGATCCAAAGATATTAACTATCAAAGAGTTTCTACATTTTCCTGGACCCCTCTGTAGATGTTTATGAGACTATCAGTAAAAATAAAAAACTGAAGAAACAGGCATGTGTACTGTGGTACAGGAGTTAGCATTAGGCTGGTATCGCTACCTAAGGGCGGACTGGCGAATGTGCAGTACGACGAGGGAGCCCAAGACGACAGTGGGTGCGCTGTGTGAAGGTAGGGGCTGGGCATTACATCTGGCGTGACGGAAAGTGGAGAGACGGCGTTTGAGAAACTCAGGGTACAGCTCTGAAGGCAACTCGTTGTACTTAATTTATAGGTGAGACGAAGGAACTCTGTTCAGTAAGGGACTGGAGGACCCGTAGATTTCTGTTAACACGACTTGTTTCCAGAAGAACCTATGAGGTACTAAGGGTGTTACAGAGACTTAGCAGTTTTTATCAATTAGCTGAGTTTCAATACGAAGCCAGGAATCGCTGCTAATCAATCTAATGGTGTAACTTTGAAATTAAATTTAATGAAACATATGAAGTTTATACTGACGTGTCCTTATTAGCAATTAGTCTTTCCTTTCTTTAAAGCGTTTCCAAGTATTTTTGTTGTCGTTGTATTCCTGCGTGTTCTGTGATACTTGTGTGTGGCAGATATAAGTGAATGGAAAGGTTGTTCATGTAATTCAATTTATTTTTGTGGACTTTCCTGCTTTGATTTCCCTACAGTTCACTGATCGTCTGAACAGATGCTGTGTCTTCGGAAAATGGGTAATCAGAAGAGCGTGAAAGGTCATCGTTAGTCGATTCCCTTGTCTCACAGAATCAACATTTTATAGTGAGGATGGCGACCGAATTATTTAGAGTTATTGTTGTTGGGTGGTTTAGTATGAAAGCGATCTACTCCATTTAGGTAGCCAAGTAAAGAGGCGTTATGTCACAACTATAAGCAAGTAGGGCCACATCTAAACCAAAAATGAGCAGTTTCCAAAGTTATTGGCAGCGAATATTAATTATCAATGAGTGAGCAGGTAGCATTAACTTTGCCCCTCTGTCGTATGACCAGCGAGAAAGCAAGATTACAAGCAGAATTTAAGCAAAGAGGTTCGTTTACATTTATAATATCATTAATTGAGTTTTTAGTGAAATGGTTGAGCTGAACGAAACAAGACTCCCTTGCAATTATACAATGAATTTTTCTCCAAATTTTCATAGCCAAGCGAAGAGTTAAAAACGAACGAATGGGCTAACAAATTGAGCAGTGTGCGGTCTACTTTTACAAAGAAAGCTTTAATTGCTTGAAAGCAATCACGTTAATTAAGAAAAATTTAATTAGATATTCGAGGGAAAAATTAGCTGAATTGCCATAGCCAAACGAAGTGTGGAAAATGGGCAAATTCGCTATCAAATTGAAGAGTACGAGGACTAGTTTCACAAAAATATGCTTGGAAATAACCAGGATAATTAAGAAAGACTCAATTAATTACTTCATGTAAAATTACACTGGATTTTTGTCCGAATTTTCGTAGTGAAACAAAGAGCCAGAAACGAAAAAATGGGATATCAAATTGACCATCAGGATGAGCAGTTTTTCAAAAATGGGTTTAATTGTTTTACAGTAATAACAGTAATTAAGAAAAATTTAGTTAGTTATTTCAACAAATATTTTGTCGTCATTTTGATAGCTAAACGAAGTGTGGGAAATGTAAAAATCGAGTACCAAGCTGACAAGTAAGAGGACCAGTTTTGTAAAAAATACACATTTACTTCCTTGAAAGTACTCAGGATAGTTAAGTGAAACGTAACTAAACTAAAGTTTAAGAAAAAACTGAAATATTTTATGTACAACCTCTTGCTACGTATCTAAATCAACTGACAATAAGTCCATGCCTTCAACACTTAGCTATTTTGTGCATAAAAAGTTACATTGGTATAAAAGTTGTCTTAGTCTTTCTGTCACGTTGAAAAATAAATAAATAAATATCAAGTTACAGTGTAAACTGAAACTTCTCTGCTTTCTCTTGATCTACACTCCTGGAAATGGAAAAAAGAACACATTGACACCGGTGTGTCAGACCCACCATACTTGCTCCGGACACTGCGAGAGGGCTGTACAAGCAATGATCACACGCACGGCACAGCGGACACACCAGGAGCCGCGGTGTTGGCCGTCGAATGGCGCTAGCTGCGCAGCATTTGTGCACCGCCGCCGTCAGTGTCAGCCAGTTTGCCGTGGCATACGGAGCTCCATCGCAGTCTTTAACACTGGTAGCATGCCGCGACAGCGTGGACGTGAACCGTATGTGCAGTTGACGGACTTTGAGCGAGGGCGTATAGTGGGCATGCGGGAGGCCGGGTGGACGTACCGCTGAATTGCTCAACACGTGGGGCGTGAGGTCTCCACAGTACATCGATGTTGTCGCCAGTGGTCGGCGGAAGGTGCACGTGCCCGTCGACCTGGGACCGGACCGCAGCAACGCACGGATGCACGCCAAGACTGTAGGATCCTACGCAGTGCCGTAGGGGACCGCACCGCCACTTCCCAGCAAATTAGGGACACTGTTGCTCCTGGGGTATCGGCGAGGACCATTCGCAACCGTCTCCATGAAGCTGGGCTACGGTCCCGCACACCGTTAGGCCATCTTCCGCTGACGCCCCTACATCGTGTAGCCCGCCTCCAGTGGTGTCGCGACAGGCGTGGATGGAGGGACGAATGGAGACATGTCGTCTTCAGCGATGAGAGTCGCTTCTGCCTTGGTGCCAATGAAGGTCGTATGCGTGTTTGGCGCCGTGCAGGTGAGCGCCACAATCAGGACTGCATACGACCGAGGCACACAAGGCCAACACCCGGCATCATGGTGTGGGGAGCGATCTCCTATGCTGGCCGTACACCTCTGGTGATCGTCGAGGGGACACTGAATAGTGCACGGTACATCGAAACCGTCATCGAACCCATCGTTCTACCATTCCTAGACCGGCAAGGGAACTTGCTGTTCCAACAGGACAATGCACGTCCGCATGTATCCTGTGCCACCCAACGTGCTCTAGAAGGTGTAAGTCAACTATCCTGGCCAGCAAGATCTCCGGATCTGTCCCCCATTGAGCATGTTTGGGACTGGATAAGGCGTCGTCTCACGCGGTCTGCACGTCCAGCACGAACGCTGGTCCAACTGAGGCGCCAGGTGGAAATGGCATGGCAAGCCGTTCCACAGGACTACATCCAGCATCTCTACGATCGTCTCCATGGGAGAATAGCAGCCTGCATTGCTGCGAAAGGTGGATATACACTGTACTAGTGCCGACATTGTGCATGCTCTGTTGCCTGTGTCTATGTGCCTGTGGTTCTGTCAGTGTGATCATGTGATGTATCTGACCCCAGGAATCTGTCAATAAAGTTTCCCCTTCCTGGGACAATGAATTCACGGTGTTCTTATTTCAATTTCCAGGAGTGCATTGCCATGAATTGTAATAGAATAGTGATAAATGTTTAAATTTTTCAAAGTTCTTGCTTTCTGAGCAGAACTTTAAAATAAAAATGAAAAAACAAAAATCAAATGTTTTGTTAAATTACTTCTCTAAAATTAAGAAATAAAATAGATTAGAGAAAAATTTGATGTGCCTCCTCATTTGCTGTATGTCGTTTGAATCACCATTCAAAGACATGTCAAATGTTTCTTTAATTAATAATATTTCTTACTCTTAGACAAAGCCTTTCAGAAAACATCAGATTTTTTCAATATTTTAATCTCAGTTTTTCTTTAACAACACTATCTCAATAGCTGGAAGTACATGTCAGATTATGTGCGTTGTCATATTCCACAGGATGACTGGTGGCAATAAAATGTTCTGCAACAGTAGATTTGGATTGGCGTTGTAAGCTTGTGTAGTGCTTATGCTCTATGCCCCAGTGCTCCCATCCTTGGCACCCTGACCAATTTATGACATGCTACAACATCAAGGGTTATAGTAGACACCAACCTTATGCAAGCCAGAATCATCGTTTACAGACTCTAAAAGGACCCTAGTCCTAGTTGGTGGTCAAAAACCACATGTGGCAATCTACATGTTTAAGGTAAAAAGGCCATAGACTCCGGTGCTACCTCGTTATTTTCATCACCCACTTGAATCATGATTGGTCAATAGCAAAATGCATATCTGTGAGTAAAACTCATAGAAAAATCGTTTGCGCAACCTATACAGAATAAATTAGCAGTGCCAAACAGAAGTAAAGCTGTGAGGACGGGGCGTGAGTCGTGCTTGGATAGCTCAGTTGGTAGTAGAGCACTTGCCCGTTACAGGCAAAGGTCCGGAGTTCGAATCTCAGTCCTGCACACAGTTTTAATCTGCCAGGAAGTTTCATATCAGCGCACACTCCGCTGCAGAGTGAAAATCTCCTTCCAGAAGGAATGAAATTTCACTTATACAGCCACCTTTGAACATCATTTCCACAACTTGATATGGGTCCTGATATTGCATGATAAATTTATTTGTGTTACTCTTTACTATAAATGGGCTATCTGACCTCACCCATTAGCCAGGCTGATATTCAGACTACTTACTCGTGTGCTTCAATGTTTATCTTCAGGAGTCGCTTCTATACATCCTTCAATGTTCTAGCTAAGCTCTGCACAGGTTCCACGTTTATACCTATCTTTGGTTTAGTAAAGGCAAATGGTGATGGCATCTTTCTTCCATACAAAACCTCTTATGCTGAGATACCAATGCCATCATACACTTTTGAATTATACACAGCCATGAGTTATGGTAGGTAAATATCCCAGTCATTATGGTGCTGTTGACATAATAGCTCACAGTATTACCAGGCGTTCAGTAAACACTTTCAGTCTTCCCATTAGTCTGTTGCTGCAATGGGCTAGTTCTTAATTTTCCGATATGTAACAGATGACACAGCTGTCTCTTTACATCTGACATTAAGTTGGTGCCTTAATCCATGACTATCGTATAAGGGACGCCAAAATTCAACAGCAAGTTATTTGCCATTGCATGTGCTACTATGTTCACTTGCTGATTTAGAATGGTGATTACTGCAATGTAATACGAATGGTAGTCATAACACAGCGATTTCCCTCTTGCATCGAAATGGAACTAAGATGTCTATTTCATTCATATCTTGAATGGCGTGGTTGCCTGTGGAAAAGTGCAGCAGGTACTATAATATGCAGCCCAATCCTCATTGTCCTAAATAACAAGTCACCATGAACGGCGAAGTGCAGTTGTGTTTTGAATAGCTTGCAGTCTTTGTCGGCAGATTATCCCTTCTGCATTCCAAAAGGCTACGACCAAACACATTATGCCAGTCTTCCTGCTCAGTCCAACAATTTCAGTGCCCAGTGAGTCAACTTGCTTGAAGAACCTTTTAAACCTAACAACCAATTTAATGCTGCATGGTTCATTAATACTTCGAATCTCTTGCCATACAATTAATACCTGCAGTGTCTGATATCATGCGTCAAACTCAAAATTTCCTTTTCTGTGCTCAAATAATTTCTCAGCCTTATTCAACTGCTTTGATGCATAGGCTACTCTATGCTCTTTTCTGTGCACTTCTTGCCTCAGAACACACCCTAACACTGGATGGAAACATCACACAACAGGATCAACTCTTTATCATATTCTGAGAATACTATCACAGTGATAATTGTTAACGACTGTGAAATTTTTCGAACACAGCTTGACTTTCACCTGTCCACTAGAATTGTTTTACAGCCCACTCTACCCAATGAAGTGGGAAGCTGTAGGAAGTACATATGGGTAAGGACATAAGATCTCTAAAGAAAGGTGAATTTATGTGTTAATGTCAGAAGGCGAACTCTGTCTATGCGAGAGTCCAGTGTCTGAGTAGTCCAGAACGACACAAGGCATGCAATGTACAGTCGTTTTTAGGAAATGCAGAAACAGGAGGAGGCTCACAGGATATCCTAGCCCCACATCCTTACTTCCAGAGAGGCAGTATGCATTGGATCTATTCTGTGTTCAAACTAGAAATAGTTATCATAACCAACAATGGGTCAACCTGAGTGGACGATGAGATGATAATGAGGACAATACCATGATGAATGACACAGTTAAGCCATTACAATAAGTGTTTCAATTTCTGGTGCCATTGTGGTTCTGACTCAGATGTAATAATGTGCACTGAACAGTTTGGTTCACACTGAATTACAGTAAGGAATATTGGAATGCATTGCATATGCATGTCAAGACAAAAAATATGTTGTTGAGGCTATTCCAAAAACATAAACAGACCCCAATCCAGTGGGCCATATTTCCCAATGGAGAGAGGAGTGCTTTGCCATTGTTCTACCTGGTACAGCAAATGGTTTTTGTGATGGACTCAACAAAACAATGTCATAAGGAGGGCATCGCAAGCCAGTTGAGTAACTAGGTGCCCTGGAGAAAGAACATGTTTTCAGTATGTAAGAAAATGTATTCAGTTAGCTGACACTTCAGAAGTTTCCTTCTGTCTACATACCAGTAAATCGTGTGGTAACATGTACTGCCACAAGTTTGTTGGATTCTAAGTTTAATGCACTGAAGATGGTTATTTATATCCGAAATCTAGATATGCAAGAGTAATACAGCTAATGAGACCGCGACTGACTGCTGTTTTTCCCTCCTTCCTTATGGAATCAAAGTTGTGACAGCAGGAGGTGCTGCCCAGCGCTTCTAAAATGAGAACTTAGAATACATTACAGCACTGACAGCGCTTCTGGAGGCACTGACAGACAGGAAAGCTAGGGCAAATGATGCCATGATTCCACAATGATTAAGCGTAGCACCTGAGACCTGTTTTGACTTGGTAGGACTGCTGGCACTTCAGAAACACTAGCCGACCTTGCTTCCATATATACCGCCTAAGTAGGCCCTCAGTCTCAGTTTTCCAGTCTATCCATGAGCAAAGATCAAGTGTGAAGTACCATCCGAGATGAAACAGCCTGCTGCCAAAGTCAGACTCTGTCGCCAATAGATACACACTCCTGTCTGTGCTATGTCTCAATGCTGCCAACTTGGCAGCCTTCCATCAGTTGGTCACCCACTGGGCAACTATCATCCGCTGCTGGTCGCTTTCCTGGCAAAGTGGGCTTAGAGTCTGGGCCATCTAACTGCCAAGCTATCACCATCTTGTGTAAGCACACACTGTCGCCTTATGCCGCCCAGTTTGAGCATACACCACCATCATCAACCATGCTGGGGGGGGGGGAGGGGGGGATCAAGTTTCATCCTGCTTGGCCCAGCACACGTCGTGCTGATAGCAGTACCAGGCCAGGTGCCTCATTCCACAGAGTCCCTCTGTCAAGCTCGACCTGACGCTGTTGCTGAATCAGCATTGCTGCCATTGGGCTGATAGCAGCACCTTGCCAGCTCCCGCCATTGCCTGGCATAATATGCAGTCCGAGTGGGCCATCCTCTCAATGGACCACTCTGATATCAGCATGTTCCACCAGCTGTGGCCTCCTACGTCATTGGAGAGTGGGAGGGGCATTAACTGCTTTTCTAGCTCTATCTTTACTGTTGTAATTGTTATGAAATAAATTACTTATTATTTCCATGGTGGGTTGCTGCCCAACACTTGTCACCACACCAATGCAGCCACATCCAGGGTGGTGAACTGAAGCCACCCTGACCTATTACAACCACACTCACAACCCACCGTAGGGGTCACTCAACGTAGCTGCTGCAGTATGAAAGAAATCATCATGGACCAAAGTATCCTAGAAGAATTGGGCAATCACTCCACTCAGTGTTCCTGGAAGCAGCGACAAAACAGGAACTCATAACAACCATTCACAGATAAAAATCCAAGAAGTCTGCACGAGATTATGAACATTTTATTCTGTGATAAAGCATTTGAGGGAGGAAATGACTGAAACACTGCTCTTTCATGGTAGTAATATTCCCAGAAAAATTAAAACTAAACCAAGTATTACCAATATACAGGAAAGGATGGCCCAAACAACTACAGATCAGCATCTTTGACATCTGGTTTCTTGTGCATAGTTGACTGCTTGAATTCCTAGACAACCACAAGCTGGCTGGAGTGGCCGTGCGGTTCTAGGCGCTACAGTCTGGATCCGAGCGGCCGCTACGGTCGCAGGTTCGAATCCTGCGTCGGGCATGGATGTGTGTGATGTCCTTAGGTTAGTTACGTTTAATTAATTCTAAATTCTAGGCGACTGATGACCTCAGAAGTTAGGTCGCATAGTGCTCAGAGCCATTGGAACCATTTTATGATAACCACAACATTCTAATTTTGGCAAAACACAGTTTCCAGATAGGGAAATCTGCAGAAATGGCTATCTCTAACGTAACGGAATGTTTTATTGATCTGTTGGACAAAGAATGACCTAGTAGATAGTGTCGGAAGTTCCATGCGGCTTTTCGCTGATGATGCTGTAGTATACAGAGAAGTTGCAGCATTAGAGAATTACAGCGAAATGCAGGAAGATCTGCAGCGGATAGGCACTTGGTGCAGGGAGTGGCAACCGACCCTTGACATAGACAAATGTAATGTATTGCGAATACATAGAAAGAAGGATCATTTATTGTTTGATCTGGGAGTATGCGTATGGAGCGATTTGAAGTGGAATGATCATATAAAATTAATTGTTGGTAAGGTGGGTGCCAGGTTGAGATTCATTGGGAGAGTCCTTAGAAAATGTAGTCCATCAACAAAGCAGGTGGCTTGCAAAACACTCGTTCGACCTATACTTGAGTATTGCTCATCAGTGTGGGATTCGTACCAGGTCGGGTTGTCAGAGGAGATATAGAAGATCCAAAGAAGAGTGGCTCGTTTCGTCACAGGGTTATTTGGTAAGCGTGATAGCGTTACAGAGATGTTTAGCAAACTCAAGTGGCAGACTCTGCAAGAAAGGCGCTCTGCATGGCGGTGTAGCTTGCTGTCCAGGTTTCGAGAGGGTGCGTTTCTGGATGAGGTATCGAATATATTGCTTCCCCATACTTATACCTCCCGAGGAGATCACGAATGTAAAATCAGAGAGATTCGAGCGCGCACGGAGGCTTTCCGGCAGTCGTTCTTCCAGCAAACCATACGCGGCTGGAACACGAAAGGGAGGTAGTGACATTGGCACGTAAAGTGCCCTCCGGCGCACACCGTTGGGTGGCTTGCGGAGTATAAATGTAGATGTAGATGTAGAACTGTGTATCTGCTATGTTTCTGGATTTATCTAAAGCTTCAGACACAATCAACCACATAGCTCTGACTTAAAAGCCTTAAAGTTATGGCATACCAGGAACATGCAGCACAATGCATAAAAGCATATGCTGGCTGCAGAAAGCAGTGTGTGACAACAGTATTGTGAAAACATAGTAATAACACTGCAAACTAGATCAACAACAAACTTTATTTCACGTTACAGAATCACATATATTAACAAGTGAGAGATACTTCTCGGAAGAAGAATCAAATAATGTTTCACTCGTAACATCCTCCCCACCCTGGTCGACCACTGAAGTACTACAAGCGGCACAGGACGACTGATCGTGTGACCTTCCTGCGTGCTGAAGGTTACTGTTCCGGTGTCCTCATCTAGTCCCATCTTCCTCCACATGTGTCGTCGGGGCCTCGTGAATCAGGACGACGTCCCCAGGGCGGACTCTCGTGAACTATCTCGGTGGACATTTAACTTCATAAAGGTTCCTCAGCTTCAATAGATCTTCTTTCGACCAAACGTTTACAAAAGCTGTCGGAAACACCTGTATCAACCAGAATTCTTTTTCTAGGCTCGTGTTCGAAGTAGGCTCCGATCCTGTTGGAATTGTTAAGAGTTTCTCTCCATTCAGAAAATAGGAAGAGGTCATGCATCAGCATCTTCTCCTTGTGTGATGGATCTTGAGTTCACAGCAGCTTCAATACTAATGAAGGTGGTGTCACTTGTTCCTCACCGAGCCTTGCGAATCCCAGTAGTTTCCGCAGACAATGCTTTGTAGTGCCCATAATTCTTTCACACCAACCTCCTCGTCAAGATGCTCGTGAGGTAATGAATTTCCAAGTAATACATTGGTGAGCAAGGAACTGGTGGGTTTTCCTGGTTGTTAAAGGCTTCCAGAGTTGTGGTAGGTTCATGTTTGTGGTCTCGAATGATTTCGAGTTGTCTGTGTAAATCGTGTATGGTAGCTCACGTCTTTTGACGAATCGCTGGAGTGCCCTGCGAAACTTATGTATTCATAAGTGTTATAGAGTTCGTGGTGCACTGCCTGTGTGGTAGCGCATGTGAAAAGAGCAATATGTAACGTGTGCCTTTCTCTTCACACTTTGATGAGTAGTGATCCAGCAAAGTCTGCCCCCATTACACCAAATGGTTTAGCAGGCGTAACTCGCTCAGATGCAGCTGTGTTTTAATTCGTTGCCCTCTTGGGTTCTTCAGGATCTTACATGTGAAGCAAGAGTGTAGGATGCTTCTGATATTGATAGAACTTAGCTGTGGTTTCTCTTCATCTCTCCTCAGGAGGTATTCAGTCAGAGTATCAGCTGGCCAACACTCAGGATGGCCTGCAAACCAAGATGGTTCATGCCACCAATTTTCCAGGGGATGTATTCGACCTCCGAGGAGTCCTCGTGAAAGATGATCAGCTGGCCTGTCTTGACCTGAGTAGTGACTTCGTTGTATGGGACTCATTTGAGATTTTCCTCTGTTATACAATTACAAACAAAGGTCTTTGTGTTTGAATCACAGCAAATCCAAGTATGTGTGACTGTGCCATTCTGTCAGCGAATTTAAATTTGTTGCATGTCAGAAGTAACACAGTAGTCAGTTTCGTACTGCTTCCCACCAAGCGAGGTGGTGCAGTGGTTAACACACTGGACTCGCATTTGGGACGACGACAGTTCAAACCCCCGTCTGGTCATCCTGATTTAGATTTGTCCCTCGAACCAACCAACTAACCAACTACTTCCGCTAAAAGCTCGTGGGAAGATCATCTTCATAACAGGAGCAATTCTGTTCATGCTACAGACTAAATGAGTTAGAAATTTATTCTCTAGGGCTGTACAGTGCTGCTCCATATTCATTTCTGAATGTGTCACAGAACAAGTGCACCTGACTCTTCCATGGGCTGTGGATAGCCATCCAAGTAGAGGTACCTGTGACAATGAGCGTAGATTCTATATTCAAGTGTGGCACCGTTCTCCTAGTTCCCAGGGCATGAGTTCATCCCAGCCAATTCCCCTGCACCATGTGCCCTGGAACAATAATTTTCCAGCAACCGCCACAGAAGAGAACAGTCCAAGTGGATAAGAGAACATAACTGTACCTTGCAGTTACTGTCGTTTTGTGCCTTGCTAATCGCTGGAGTCGATTCAAAAGTATTCAACCTCGCTGTTTCAGTCTACACCTAAAACTCGACTCTGTGTGTGCGGTTCTTGCCCTTCAGCCTTCCATATATTTTTAAGTTTTTGTTGTTTGGCCAATTTATATAAGGGAAGAATGACCAGTTACATTAGGACTAAAAGTTCATAGTATATTATGATCGCCGAATTATCAATTTCTACTGCAATAGGAAAATCGTCAATGCATGCATTCCTCTTTATAGAGGAAGCATAGTTGGAAATGATCTCATACATTCGTAGGCGTTTTCTCTTAGAGTTACAGAGAGTAAAAAAGAGCTCCAGGTCAGGTCGAAAGGGAGACTGGTGAAGCGATGTTGCACCTTGTGACAGCCTGTCTGCTACGGTAGTGAGCTTTTATTCGCGCGCCGATTTCCGTGACAGGCTGTCGATTCGGGCACGCGACCAGATGTTTGGACACTACAGTCACTAGCTACCAGTTCAAAAAAGGTAGCTTGGTGTCTGACGAGGCTTCCGTCGGCCTAGCTTCTTTACGTCCGGCTCTTCTGCTCGTGGTATTAGCATCGTTCTGGTCCCAGGTCTGCATCTCAACAGACATGCCACATGTCAACATTCTTGAGGTTGAGTTTGAAGGTTCACCTGCGCCACACCGTCTCCATATCCGCTATGGAGCCTGGTGGGTCACAAAGTTCGTCCCCAAACATTCTGACTGCCGTGCACTTCGTGCCTGTGTGGGTACTTCCGTTCAAAGTCCATTCTTAATCTTGGCCTCCAAAACTTCCCACGAGAGACTATTGCAGCATGCTCCTTTACCTAGCACCATAGAATTTACCAAGTGACCTCCTCCGTGGACAACTAATCTGTGAGACTAATTCATGTTTCTTGGGTTAACAACTAGGTTTTTAATAAAAGTGTCGTTTTCTACCCACGTGCAGAACTGTTCTTTATACAGCACCTAGAACGCCACACTCCATTAGATTGCATTTAGTTTTAGTAAATTAGGTTGTGAAATAATAACCACACTGGTGACCTGACAATAAAATTTGGCAAATTAATTTTGAAATTTGGCACATCGTTTATCGCCCCATCCCATTCCTGATTGACACCAGCTCTAAGTTTCCTATCTTTTCATGGTTTCGTGTATGGGACTTTGGTGCCATCTCAGCCATCCTCCTGATAGTAGTGAATAACATTACCATCGACACTTACTGCACACTTCATTGTGTCCTCGCCCTTGACTTTCGACGATACCTGCCCTGGACCTTCATCGTCACCAACTTCACTGACCCTATTATCAGAGAAAACTTCATTGGGGACTGCTGCCTGCTTCCTAACATTGCCAGCTGGCACCTCATTGACAGCAATACGGCCAGATCAACAAAGTGTACCACTTATTTCACTGTTTCCTTTTACGTGAAGTGGGAAGCATATTCGGGTCCATTTCCTGTGCTCACACATCAGTCGATCACACCTTGAGTGTCCCGCCATTCAACTGTCCACTACGTCAACATCAGCCCCAGGCCACCTGTCTTCCACCAGCCATGGCTCTCAGTACCACAAAAACTCAAGATCGCCAAGGCTGAGTTTAATGAGATGCTTGCTGCTGGCATGCCTCCTTCAAAGAATCTATGGACATCTGCCCTTCACCTTACCAAGAACAAGTATGGCTCCTGGCGACAAAACAGCGGTTAGCAGAAGTTAAGACACTGTACCATCTCTGACCAGTATCCCGTATCGCTCCTACACAGCTATAACAGCAGTCTGGCTGGGGCTACAATTATTAACACAATCTTCCACGCCAAGGCTTTCACCCAGAGTCTGGTCACACCAAATCATATCCAGAAGACTGGGATCACCACGCCATTTGGTCTCTATGAGAGTGCCTTCATAACTTTCGGCCTCTGTAATGCTGCCCAAATGCTGCAGCATTTCTTGGACAACATTTTACGAGGCTTTCCCAGCTACTTGGAGGATGTACTCGTTTTTCCACGATCTGAGGAACACTGCGAGCACCTCCACAATGTTTTCGAATGTCCCCAGGATGCTGGCATCATCACCAACGCAGAAATGTGCGTTCTAGATGCCAGTGAGATGGTATTCCTTGGCCACATCATCTCCGCTGCCAGTTCACGTCCCCTGCCAGACAAGGTGCAAAGCTATCCTCGAATCCCCGCGCCCAGAGACATTCAAGGACCTTCATTGCTTCCTTGATATATTAAACTTCTTCTGACATCATCTGAGGAATACCGCTACTATACAGGAGCCAGTCATCATCACCCTTCATGACGACAAAACAAAAGGCAACAAGACAGTGCCATGGATGTTGCAAATGGAAGATAGCTTCTCTGCCACCAAGTGCCCCTTGATAGATGCTACCCTGCTCTCCCACCCCCACTCCACCACCCCACTTGGTGTCTTTGTCGACACGGGCCAGATGGCCACTGGCGCTGTACTGTGGCAACATGCCAGTTACACCAGGCAGCTGCTCGCTTTCTCCTCCAAGAAGCTCTCTGTCACACAACGACTCTAGTACACATATGATGGAGAGCTCGTCTCCATCTCCTACAAGGCAATCAAATACTTTCAACCATTGCTGGAGGCCATTACTTCACAGTCTTCACCAACCACAAGCATACCAAGTTTGCCCTTGCAAAAGATTATGACTTGTGCTCCCCACATCAATTGCAGCAGCTGTCGTTCATCTCTGAATTTACAACTGACGTAAGTCACCGTGCCGGAATTGACAATGTCATCACCAACCATCTCAGACACACATGCCCCATCGCCTCTTCCCTGGGCTATGATGCATTTAGCTCCACTCAGAAGCATGACTCAGAACCCTCCCATCTACTCCTGTCCACCCCTTACAGACTCAACCACCAATGTACATCAGCTTCCAGGTCAAACAGCTGTATCTAGCATGATGTATCTACTGACTCACTACGCCCATTGCTTCCTGCTGTCAGCCATAAACCTGCATTCAACTGGTTGCACAACCTGGCACATCCCACCACTGTGGTAGTACAGTGTTTCGTATGGCTAGGTATGTAGAGGGACTAGAGGATCTGGGCCCACACCTGCCTCACCTGTCAGCATGCCAGTGTTGGCCATCACATATGCACCACCTATCACCGCTGTTGCAGATGTCAAGAATCATTTTGCCCACATTCACTTGGTCATCAATGGCCCTCTATCTCCCTCAGACTGCTGCTACTACCTCCTCACCATGATGGACAGATTCATCCACTGGCCTGAAGCAATGTCAGTACCTGACATCACTGATGCCACAGTAGCTGCTACTTTCATCTCCATTGTCCATGTTAGCTTCCCACAGGTGACAATTTACGTCAGTCCTTTATCAGGAATCCTTTTTCAGGCCCTAATGGACCTCTGCATCTGATGTTAAGCTACCATTCTATCACCAACGATTTGGTGGAATGGCTCCACTATACCTGCCATAACAGCAGGTGGACTGCTGCTCTGCTGCTAGTAGTTCTGAGCCTCCTTGTTGCTCATAAGATGGACCTTGAGACATCAGCTGCTGACCTTGTTTACAACCTGCAGCTCGCTGTTCCACGTCACATCCTAGAGCCCACTGACCTTCCCACAGATGACATGTTGCTGAATTCATTGCCGGCTTGCACGACTGCATAAACCTTGTGTGGGCCACACCTCCCAGCACCATGGCAAATGCAGGACATTCATTCGTGGTGACCTCACCTCATGCTGTGCATCAATGCTCACTAGCGTTCACAGTACTCCATTCCCCATAGATCTTGAAGTGGAGCTCCAAGATGTTTACTCTGCATCTCCATGGTACCCCTACCAGCATTTCAATTGCTAGGCTGAGGCCCACCTATATACTGCTCAATCTCACGCTACACAGCCTGCCTACCATGTTTGTCAGTACCTCTCTGTCAATGCCTGTGCTGCTGACAACGCCAACTACTGCCAACTTCGAGTCAAGAATCTGTGCCACGAGGCCCTTGAGATACTTGCCTACCACACGACAGCTTAGGACACTGTGGGAAACTAATCTTGCTACATCAGCACCACTTCCGATTCACACAGTCGCCAGCACCCATGACGCCTAGGACACTCATCCTCATGAACCTCCATCTCCCCACAGTATACTCTTCACACGATTCCGCCTCCTCCACCGCCTTCAACTGACTGCACCCCCTACACCACATCAGCACCCCTGCCTCTCCCAAAGTAGTCTTATTTCATTTGCTTGCACAGCCACCCCCATATCTGCCACCATCTGTCCTCACACTGGAGGCACTAGTGGTGCATCCCCACAGTACCCATCAATTGTGTTTTCATCTGCCAAATGCGGCCACCCACTTGTCTGCCCATGTTCGCAGCCACCCAGCAATGCCGGCACAACCCTCCTTCTGCTACTTCGTGCCAGCAACCATTTCCAATGCCTACTCTAAGCTGTTTGTGCAGCATGGGACACAGCAGCAAGTCGAACAGACCTGGCACTTCACACCCCCACACCACCAGCTTCTCGTCACTCACACTCACCACCAGCTGTCATCTAGTGACTAAACACAACTGATAGCCAGTTGTCCACCTATCTCATACCTGGCGCTCCGTTATCTAGCGCTCGACTCCGTCACATGACCGGCACCTGCAGTGTCGACACCACCAGCCGAGCCCTCGCCGCTAGAAGACACCATTTGATCAGTGCCATCTTTCATCGTCACCAGCTCAATCATCACCTGAGCTCCACTCTCACAGAGAGGGGAAACTAAGTGACAGCGAGTGTTTCTTCACGTGCCAACTTCTTCCACAAGCTGTCACTTCTGTCACTCAACAGGATATCTGGACACTAGGGTCACTACCGATCCAAAGAAGATATCTCAGGGTCTGGCGAGGCTTCTGCCAGCCTGGCTTCACTCATTTGGCTCTTCTCCTCTTGCTGTAAGCATTACTGTAGCCCTGAACCTCCATCTTGACGGACACGCCATTTGGCGACACACTTGAGGTTGAGACACTCGTCATCAAGTTTGAAGGTTCACCCATGCCACACAATCTCCACACTTGCTACAGAGCCTGGTGAGTGACAAAGTTCCTACCAAAAATATTCCAACCGACGTGCTTTTGTGCCCACGTGGGTACAGCTATGCCAGTGTCATTCTTGATCTGGTATCCAATACTTCCTGAGAGAGGTAGGGAAACAATATACACAATGTCATCCATGGTTCGAAGCTCTCCCATTTTGTTCTAGTTATTTCTGAACCAGAAGAATCTGCTTCAGTCTTTTTTTCTTCATTCAAGACCAGTTGAAAGAAAGCCTGCGTGATGTGTGTGACAGTAACAGTGGAATGTCTGAATCGCAGTAAAATCTATAATATCTCAGATAGTAGATTCGCTCCTGCATCTAGTACCTTGTTCAGAGAAGGAGTATTGCTTTTGGGGGACGAGGCATTGAAGACTTTCCTCCACTTAGTCTTCCCATGTTTTTCTTTCTCCTCACTGCATGATGAGAGAGATAAAACAGTGTCTTCCCTAAGAGCTAAGCAGGAATTACCTCTGTCTGCCCCTTCAGAGTGTAGTCTAGTGTTAAGTCGTTGTACATTCGCATAAAGGCTTCTTGACATTGAAATCTTATCCTCAGTCTGTTACTTGAAAGGGCTTTATCCTGTCTTTTGGGCAGTGAAACTTAGGCTCGCTGATCCTTCATACAGAAAGACGCTCTGAACTCCTTAAGAAGTCTCGTGTCCTTGTTGCTCACGGATCTATCTTGATTGTTGTAATCCCTGTAGCCTCTAGGTCTCAAAAGTGTCTGAGGTCGTCATCCAAGGTCAGAGGAGACCAGTCAGAATGAACAAAATTCACTGTGGTTGCTTACATACAGGCTCCTGACTTGTTCCCACCAAGTATCAAGCCGAATAGGTAAGGAACTGACAATAAAGATTCAGAGCCGCTTGTTGGCGTTCTCTTCTTCGCCTCCTATGAGAATCTTCGCAGGAGTACCTTCCGCTGGGTCGACTTTTCCATCTGTTAGCGTAATGTAATGAGCCTATAATAACTCTTTTCATGTTGTGGACCAGGGAGCTGGTGTGAGATCATCTGAAGACTTTCAAAGGCAGTGAGTTACACCCAAGAACTCCTCCAAAGCCACTTCATATTAACATGAACAAGTGTAAAGTGACGTGAGGTAATAGACTTTGATTCAAATTAACAAAAAGTTAATTCTCGTCTGTCTAAAGTCCGCAGTTCCATATCGCCAGTCAGTGATTTTGCTATGAAGCTGGATTGGCTTCCAAAATCCAGCACACATCCAGTTGTCCTACCCAGTCTTGTATGTCCTGTGACATACTTGCACTGTCTAAAAGTATGTGAATCCATGAGGAATAACAGCTACTTCTCTACGTCTGCCTCACACTCCGCAAGCCACTTAACAATGTTTGGGGGAGGGTACTTCTGCTACTATCTGCTACCATTAAGTGAACACCCCCTCCCCCACCCCCTATCCAGTTACAGCCGCGGATGGAAAATGGAAAGAATGATTGTTGGTAAGCCTCTGTATCAGCTGTTATCAGCTGTAATTTCTCCAACTTCCTCATCGTGGTCATTTCGCGAGATGTATGTAGGAGGATTAATATGTTGTCCGACTCTTCTCAGAAAGTATTTTCTTGAAATTTCAACAGTAAACCCCTCCGCTTGCACAACTCTTGTCTTGTATCGTCTGCCACAGGAGTTTGCTGAGCATCTCTGTAACGCTCTCGTTCAACTAAACGATCCCGTGACAAATCGCGCAGCTCTTAGTTGGATCTTTTCTACCTAATCTGTCAGTTCTTCCTGGTAGGGATCTCGTATTGATCATATTGATGTACAGTACTCAAGAATCGGTCAAACAAGCGTCTTATGAGCCACTTCTTTCGTGGATAAGTTACATTTCCTTAAGAGTCTTCCTATGAATCTCAGTCTGGCATTTGCTTTCCCTACTGTATGTTTAATGTAGTCGTTTCACTCACGGTAGATATTATTTCCAGTAGTCTGTCATCAATAGTGTAGTTGTAAAGAAGTGGATTTCTTTTCCTATGTGTGATGTATGTGCTACATGTTACATTTATTCACGTTCAAGGTCAACTGCCCTCAGAAGTAATGTGTGTCTAAGCCGCAGGAGTCTAAGTATCCTTTCCTTCATTACTAACGGGCTTATTATGAAGCTTTCTACACTTAGCACACAGAGGCTTTTTCTTCTTCCTGTAATCTGAGACTAATGTCCACGTTGAAATATCTATTTGCTCATTTCAGTTTATCTGTTCGATCACCGACACAAACGATCTTCTTACAGTCCTGCAAGTAGATGCCGCAAGCTTCACAAAAGACTCAGAATGCTTCTTGTTCTCTAGTACCTTTCAGGATAGATCTTTTAGATTTCGACTGCACTTAGAGGGCAACAGCTGTAGAGTGGTTCTAGAGGTGATGGAAAGATCGCCATGTATCATACACGTGGTGATTGCTTCGGCCCCTTCCTCACTCAGAAAGCCGACCAACTGCAAAATGTCCCCTTTGGATAGTCCCATACGCTTGGCGTGAATTATCCAAAAAAGCAAGGAGAATTTTGGCATTGGGATTGATGCATATCCATTCATGTCTTCACTGAGAGCCTGGAGAACTTGAATTCCCCCCCCCCCCCCCCCCCCCCCAAAGGCATTCAATGAATTGAGTTCCGCTGGGATGACCAATTAAATGGGTTTTATGGCAACTATTTAATCCAGGTGGGCCTGGATTATCCGATCCTCGTTACCATAACGACACTGGAGGATCATCTTTGTTTCTGTGTATGTCTCAGCCGTTACCGCAATACCTTCTACTACATGCTTTGGCTCTCCAGATCATCTGAATAGGGCTCAAACTCGATCGGAGGAAATGTTGTTAAAGTTGAATTAACACTCGTTGTTACATGTTGTATCATGGGGCCTCGGAAATGTTTAAGTATGCGACATATTTTGCGAGCTGTTTCTCTATTTCGTGTGACATTCGAGAAATGGTGCATTTTCGTAGTGTCTATATTACTCTTCAATTTTCGAACGTCTGTCTCGTATTCGTTAGTGTCTAATAGGTCATTGATCCCCTCTTCTAGTTTGGTGAACCGTTCCAAAATGTCTTTTATTCTCACTTTATGGAAGAGGAAGAGGTACAATTTTTGGACGAGGGCTAGTAATATGAAATACTTTGGCGTCTTGCCTTGTAAGTGCTGTATTCTGGTGAGCTACATGAAAGCTACTTTCAGCAACTGTAGACTGCTTTAGGACGCATTCATATTGCAGTTGACAGCCACTGTGGGTGAGTGAAGCTGTTTTAACAAATGGACCAGGAGTAACAATTGTTGCGAGTTGCTGTTTTTCAGTTTCATTCTTGTCATAATACTTAAATTATTACCATATTTTCTAAAGAGTCGTTTAGTTAATACATTAAGTTGCAAAATGGCGCGTTTGTTGCGTATTTAAATTGAATTTTCGATTTTGCTTGCATGTCTGAATTTCAAGTGGCTGTGTAGGTGATTTGGAATACTATTATTTCATATTTGTGTATTGTTCCATATTTTTACCCTAGTATTCCGTATTTGTACTGTACTTTCACAGCCAGTTCTGTCTATAGATATTCCTTCAGAAATGACTGCATGAGCTCGAAAGCAGTGGGATGAGTATGGTGCACAAACGGCAATTAAAAATATTAGAGAAAAGAAGATGGGCCTCCTGAAGCTGGAAAAAACTGTCGAAGTTCCCAGGGCCAGTCAGTTTAAGCTATTAAAATCTGATTTTCCATCTAGCTTAGCCACAAAGACCAAACTCAAGAGAAAATTTCTTGTACCTCTTGAACAAGAATAATGATAGTTTGACAATGGAAAGTAAAATGTTTGGACTTACCCATAAGTATCTCCAACAGATGACATTTCTGTTAGCCAAAGCCAGTAATGTCCAGAATCAATTTTTAAGTGAACGGTCTGGAAGAAGGTAGTTACACCTTCCTTGAAGCGGCACAGAAAGGATATTTAATAGATCACTAGGTTTCACAAAAGAAAATGAGGCAAAATTTTTCTCTCCTCTTCCACAAGTGACAGAAAAAAACGGCAGATTACACAAGTTGGACGAAACCGGTCTCAGTATTGTGCAGAGCAAAGTTCCCCATTTTGCAACGTGATTGTATAGTAACATTACATTGCAATGAGGGACTACTTATAAAACTTGTATGGATTTCATCATACTATACATGTAATTTGACACGATAGGTTAAAGCAACTGCATTTTACAGCACACTTTCAAACACAGAGAATGAAGCAATATTAAGTCTCACAGTACTAAGAATAACTGGTCCTTAAACTACAGTTAACACAATTCTGTCACAGAGTAAATATGGACAATAATTTAAAGTACTAGGAACAGATGGTAATGCACAGAGTGTTGTACCTAGAAAGTAGTGTACTTAGCAACATCATGTTTCTTGATTGGTACATTAGTCTAGTGTCCAGTTTTATGATCACTTGATGGAATGCACACTGCAGACCTCCATAAGCGGTTTCCGCTGTTTTCAATGGAATTTTTTAGAAATTATTGAGACTGCTGATCAAGGTCATGAGTTTAAAAATTTGTTTTGAACTTATTTCAGTATTTAATATTTATGTAGTTAATATATATGTAAATTAAAATTTATTTATGTATGAAATTTTAATTTTAATTATTAATTCATGTATTATATACTTATTTATTATTTATTTAGTTATTCATTCATTTATTTGCTCACTTATTTAATACTTATTTCTTCACACATAATTAAACGCATTAAAAAAGTGTCTCCACAATGTATGTACAATATTCGTGTTCAATAAACATGCACTTTTTCAAGATTAGTAATGAAAATTTTACTTAATATTAATAATTTCGTTTAAAAAATTACCAGAATATTCAGTTTAACATATGAAACCGGAATGCAATTATTTCTTGAAGACTGGAGAACAGTAAATGCGGCATGACGACCTCTGTCCTTTCCTAAGTTATTCATCCCACTCTGAAGAAGAAAGCGTTGTTTCTGGCACTAGTAGGTGGATTTGAAGATTAATTTACAAAAGTAATTATATATATTTGCGAACTCACTAATTTTAAGCACATCTTACAATTTTCTTGTGCATTTTCGTTTTAAAAAATGTATAATTAATGATTTAATAATGACATAAATGTTTTTAATTTGTACATACTTCCCGGAACACCTTCCATATTGAAAATGTTCACTTCATTTACACAAAACACAAATATTTAACTTTAACCACAAGACTATTTTGTAGCCTCGGCGGCTGTAACAGCCGGTAACAATGAATTACCAGGTTTGACTTGAAATATAACAGATGAAATAAACAGCTGATAAGGATTCAGTAGTCTCAGCATTACTGTAGCCAATCTGCTACCCCCAAATTCCCATGTAGAAACCGTTTATTTTTTGTTTTTGGCCACATTTTTAAGACTCTGACCCGCTGTGCGTCGTTGCAAAAAAGGGAAAGCGACAAGTAGCAGCCATTTCGTATGCAGAGCGTGAATCACTTGTGAGCATTGTCACCTGCGTGTGTGCTAAAGGTAATTATGTACCTCCCATGATGATATTCCCTCGCACGAACCGCAGCGGTCAGCTAATGAGAGGTGCCCCACCTGAGTCCTTTCTTCCATACTATCCTTCTGGATGAATTCAAAGCCAGGTCTTCACTGATCGGTTTCAGCATTTCCTGAGAGGTGAAGCCAACAGTAGAATCACCAGTCCTTCTGATTCTGAATGGGCATTACAACCACTTCAGAAAGTTGGCTGTTATAAATCAGGCAAGCGAATACCATCTCAGCATCTTGAGTCTGCCCCCTCATGCCCCCCTAAAGATGCACTTAGAACTTCCATGAGTCCTTTGAAAGCATATTACTCTGAGTAGATATGTATATGGATGAGAGAAAATGCATGTCCAATAACAAATATCAACATCTCCAAACTGTGTGGGAAGGCTTAACTCAAGAACCAGACAGTGGAGATAGCAGTAAATGGGTTTAGAATGACAGTAATGTACCCATCAAAACCTCATATTTTCACATAAGCAAAGTTTACTGCCAACAATGAAAGAATAACTGAGAATTTAACCATTGATTCAGCCAATGAACCATCTGGAGGAACCGCACCTTCTAAAAATGGAGTGGCTATTGTTGAAGTCGAGGCAGGAACATCTTCCGCTACATCTGTAATTACGCCTTGGTCTATCTTGCCCGTTCCACAAATAAAGAAGAGGACATGTACCAGAGGATGAAAAGCCAGTTCCTCAGCAGTCCTAATCTCGTCTCCATACAAGAGATCTCTTGAAATATCGACAACAACAACAAATAAACAGCAGACAAAGCAGCAGATGACACCACAGCCTAAGAACCAAGAATCATCTGATTCTGAGGGTGTTTTCAGAATGAGAAATCATTCGTTCACCCTCATTATCGTTCTGCACAGCAGTGTACCCAGAAATGAAGATGCCGATTGTACTTTTGCTCACATAAATTTTCGCAGGATGAGGCAGCGAAAGAATAGGTAATGTGTCTAATGTGCAAATTGTTTGCGCACATTGAATGTGCAGATTTTTATAAAGGACGATATGTGTGTGACTTTTGTAAGTGAAATTACTTAGAATAAGGAAACTGATAACTCAAAATGGCACATTTCGTGTGTTTTCCTAGTGTTTTGTTGTGTTTTATAGTGTTTTCTTTGACAGTGAATTATTAGATTTTCCATGATTTGTTTTAACTGCAACAAACTCGATGCCAATGAACCATTCCATATTTGCACTTCATAATCTTCAAGCCAAATGTGTCAAACTTTGTGTTAAACCTAATTTAGAAATGTTTCTAACGTAGTATGTGCCTGAGAATATAGGAAGCAGTAAAGTACACCGTAAACTATGTACTACAGTTATATGAGAATGCAGGCACCATATATCGCAAAGCTGTACATGGAATACTTAGAGGATATCGCCTTGGAAACAGCACGCCATAAATCTAAGGTCTTTTATCAGTATGTGGACGATACTTTCGCGGTCTGGCCGCATGGCGGGGACACCCTAAAAGAATTTCTCAACCATCTGAACAGCATACATGAGAAAATCCAGTTCAGAATTAAATTAGAAGAAAATGGATGCCTCCCCTTCCTCGATATCCTGATAAAGAAGAAAAGGGACTACACACTGGGACACTCGGTCTACAGAAAGAAAACACATACAGCTCAACGCCAGCAGGTGCCATCACCCAGTGCAACGGAAATCCGTGCTAACTACTCTTGTCCGCAGAGCTCATGACATATGCGACAAGGACAGTCTATCTACTGAGATGCAACATTTGAAGAAAACCTTCCAGAAGAATGGCTACACTGAAACGCAGATTAGACACGCTTTCAAGATGAGAAAGAAGAAAGAGGAGGACCTCCAGGAAGAAGACAAAAAGGGCCTTGTGTTCCCCCTGTATGCGGGACCGCCCAAGGCAAAGATTGCCAAGATACTGGAGAAGAACAAGATCAAAACCATATTCCGTCCTCCAGCAAAAGTCAGGAATCTGCTTGGTTTAATGAAGGATAACTGGGGTCTAAGGACACCGGGTGCCTACAGCACTTCCTGTGAATGTGAAAAACAATATATCGGACAGACGCAGCGTTGCACCACGCTGCATATGTCTGAACACGTGAGAAGCGTTGGCCTCAGACAAAAGGAAAAATCCGCGGTAGCGGAGCACAGCCTCAGTGAAGAATGCACCTTTCAGTTTGAACAAACCAAGATTCTGTGTAGAGCGAAAGGTTTGTGGGACTCCGTTATTTAAGAGGCACTGGAGGTTCGAGTCAGTGATTACCTGGTCAACCGGGACAGCAGCTTCCAGCTCATCACCGCGTGGGACCAACATTAGCAAAAATACGAGAGGGCGCCGACGGAGGCAGGGCGGTGGTGGATGACGAAATAAACAGGCCGCACCGAAATTAGACGCCAGGACCCGGCGCTCGCGGCTGCCCCCACCACGTGCAGCCGCGCCCATTAAGTCACACCTGATTGGCCCAAATCGGCGCTGAGGATGCAGAGGAGCCCGCGATCCAGCGGCTATAAAGACTCGGCATTCGCGCTTAGGCTGCGGAGGTGAGCTGATCGCTGCACGCTAAGCGCCCGCTCCCCAGCACGCTTGGACGACGCTGAAAGGGGGGCAAAGCCGCCGCCCTGCTGCAACTGCTGGGCCTCGTGCTGGGCGCATCGGAAGGCGGGGGATGCAAGAAGACGGCGGAGCGGAAGGAGCAGTGCTATCGCTGCCAAAATCTTGGCCACTTTGCCAGGTATTGTCAGAATCCAGTGAGTGCATCAGGCAGATAGTTTGAGAGGAATGCATGATACCTCCATACAGTCAACCGATCAGGCAACATGTAGGGCCCAACACCTGTCACCTATTATTCCGGTCCAGACGTTGATATCAAAGTCAGCTTGATATCGACAGTTGCAGGAGACGTGTGGGTTAACCTCACACCAATGGTGGGCATTCTTCATATTGAAGACACCCTCACGAGTGAATGCTGCTTTATCCGACCATATTATGGTGTTCACAAAGTCATCATTGGCTTCCTGTTGTTGTTGTTGTAACCATTCACAGAATTGCATCCACTGATGGCAATCTGCAGGATGCAGATGTTGCATTAAAGCATAATGATAGGGGTGCAGGCCATGCTCGTGCAGTACGTTAATACCGTGCATTGTGAGACACGCAGCTGCCTTGCTACGCTACGTGTACTTTGCTGAGGTTCTTGGTGTACGACCTCCGGAGTAGCTTCCTCAATACCTGGAGTACAGCGATTCCGTGGATGACCTCTGTCACATGATGGTGGAAGGAAAGAGCCTGACTCCCGAAGGCCCAGCACCAGACAACAAAACACATTTTTATCTGGATGGCATCAATGAAGATATCTAGCAGCATATTCACGAATCGTAGCTACAGTCTGGTTATGAGATGCACCAAAGGTCAGAAATATACCCACATACTCATTGTTTGTGTATACCATAAGTCTGCCACACTGGTTTAGTGGTTTAAAATGAGAAAATTCGATACGTGTTTGGATGTACATTGGAATCTATCATGGGTGCGTTACTCTGGTGCATCTAGTCCCTGTCTGGTGGACAGAGTATACAGTACAAGTACGCCATTGGTTTTGCGCACTGTTCTACATCTACATCCACATCTACATCCATACTCTGCAAGCCACCTGACGGTGTGTGGCGGAGGGTACCCTGAGTACCTCTATCGGTTCTCCCTTCTATTCCAGTCTCGTATTGTACATGGAAAGAAGGATTGTCGGTATGCTTCTGTGTGGGCTCTAATATCTCTAATTTTATCCTCATGGTCTCTTCGCGAGATATACGTAGGAGGGAGCAATATACTACTTGACTCTTCGGTGAAGATATGTTCTCGGAGCTTTAACAAAAGCCCGTACCGAGCTACTGAGCGTCTCTCCTGCAGAGTCTTCCACTGGAGTTTATCTATCATCTCCGTAACGCTTTCGCGATTACTAAATGATCCTGTAACGAAGCGCGCTGCTCTCTGTTGGATCTTCTCTATCTCTTCTATCAACCCTATCTGGTGCGGATCCCACACTGCTGAGCAGTATTCAAGCAGTGGGCGAACAAGCGTACTGTAACCTACTTCCTTTGTTGTCGGATTGCATTTCCTTAGGATTCTTCCAATGAATCTCAGTCTGGCATCTGCTTTACCGACGATCAACTTTATATGATCATTCCATTTTAAATCACTCCTAATGCGTACTCCCAGATAATTTATGGAATTAACTGCTTCCATTTGCTGACCTGCTATTTTGTAGCTAAATGATAAGGGACCTATCTTTCTATGTATTCGCATCACATTACACTTGTGTACATTGAGATTCAATTGCCATTCCGTGCACCATGCGTCAATTCGCTGCAGATCCTCCTGCATTTCAGTACAATTTTCCATTGTTGCAACCTCTCGATACACCACAGCATCATCTGCAAAAAGCCTCAGTGAACTTCCGATGTCATCCACCAGGTTATTTATGTATATTGTGAACAGCAACGGTCCTGTTCCATCTAATGCCCATTACCCTTTTGGCAGATATTTTTCTGCATCATTCATCCTGACACCACTAATTGTGAAATGTTTGGTATCAAATTACACTTTTTGCCTAATGGTAATAGATGTGATGTTTACACAATCCCATTGATCGAATAATTATAGTAACAATAATAATAATAATAATGCATTGTGATATGCACTAAACTGCTTGCATGCCAAACTCAATGTTGAAAGGCATAATTAGTGGGTCAATGGTAGTCACACATACAAACAGTATCTGAGTTTGTACACTAACGAAATGTAATGGACCTGAACAAAGCAAGAATAATAGTTGGTACTGATCTGTGGGACCACTGGAGGGGGGTACAAAGAAAACAGGTTTCACATCTAGTAGATGAAGTGGTGTGAATAAGTTCACACCAACGATGTGGAAAGGGTTTCTTTCAAAGCTGACCAATCATCCGATACTACGATTCTAGTATGTAAGCGCAAATGTTTTCTAGAGGACCCACTGCAATTGGTGTTGACGATTAAGATTCCAGATACCATACCACGTGGACTATATTTACCAAATAAAAAACGTTTGTATCAACCCAGGATCAAACCATCAATATCCTGCATGCTGACCCAAAACTCTATCCACTGTACAGCATGACTAATATGTGTTGAGAGAGGTCATTACCATGCATGTGGTTAGAGTGTTGCCAGATTGCCACGAATTTTGCTTCACCCTGTATACAAACGTTCTCAACTACGACTTCTTTCATTTTTCTAAAACTTTGTATTCCACAATGTCACAAACCTGTGTAGTGTGGAGCAGTTCACCAATCACAGTTTGGTTTCAAAAGAGCAGTTCTACTGAGGCGGCTATTTATCACTTTACTGAGCATTTACTACAAAACTTTAAACGATACATTGTCACCAGTTGTGATCTTCTGTGATTCATCTAAGGCTTTGATTGTGTCAGGCATTATATTCTATTAGAGAAGTTAAATTTTTATGGAATATGTAAATCAGCAAATTCCTAGTTCGGTACTTATTTACGAAACAGAATGCAATAAGTTACGCTAGGCTGTTCAAGTAATACAAAGAGGGATGCAACATCATCTGCACAGGGAAATATTACAGTGGAAGCCCCTCAGGATTTAATCATTTGCCCACTACTGTTGTTAATGATTGGCCATTTTATTTCAGTCATGATAGAAGTACTGTTGTAAAGCTAAGCAAGAAGTGTTAACACAGAAAATAGTAATGATGATTTTTTTGAAAGTTAGTGAATGGTTTTGGTCAAATTGACCAACTTTAAACCTTGAAAAAACGCAGCTCACCCAATTTCACACTATCAAATATTTCCCACTTCTTGTAAATCCAGTATACCAACAAGAAATAATAAATATGGTAAAAAATTGAAAGTTCTTAGATGTGCATATTGAAGAAAACAACCCAGAAAAATGTTTAGGTACAGTGGTGGTATACACTCCTGGAAATGGAAAACAGAACACATTGACACCGGTGAGTCAGACCCACCATACTTGCTCCGGACACTGCGAGAGGGCTGTACAAGCAATGATCACACGCATGGCACAGCGGACACACCAGGAACCGCGGTGTTGGCCGTCGAATGGCGCTAGCTGCACAGCATTTGTGCACCGACGCCGTCAGTGTCAGCCAGTTTGCCGTGGCATACGGAGCTCCATCGCAGTCTTTAACACTGGTAGCATGCCGCGACAGCGTGGACGTGAACCGTATGTGCAGTTGACGGACTTTGAGCGAGGGCATACAGTGGGCATGCGGGAGGCCGGGTGGACGTACCGCCGAATTGCTCAACACGTGGGGCGTGAGGTCTCCACAATTAGCTACCACCGGTGAGAGTAGGCTACCCATGGCGACTCCTTCCGTTTGTTCGTAGTATTCTCCATTAAAAAGAAAATACGTGGAAGTCAAGACATGCCTAATAAGTTCAGTGGTATTCTCGTCAAACCTCTGACCAAACAACTCTAGCGACTCTCGCAGGGGTACCCTCGTAAACAAGGTAACGACGTCAAAACTCACCATGATATCTGACTCAACCAACCTGAAGCTATCAAGGCGTTTAACAAAATCCACGGAATTACGGATGTGATGAGGGCATTTACCCACATAAGGACTTAATATTCCCGTCAGGTATTTGGCCAACAAATATGTAGGTGCCCTGATGTTGCTGACAATGGGGCGTACCCCCTCTTTGTGAACCTTCGGGAGTCCATATAGTCTAGGCGGTACTGGACCTTGGGGTAACAATTTCTTAGCGTCACCCTCCGGTAAATCTGCGTCCTTGAGAAGAACCCCATCACACCGACGTCATCTCAGACGCCGTCGCAATCTGTTCCACCGCGCTACCGTGGCGCGGGGCGCGGACGGCGGAGGGAGCGCGCCGCGGGCGGAGGGTATTTAAATCGGCCGCCGCCGCGACCGAACCCAGTTCCCCCTGAGCAGCCATAGCGTACGGATCTCCGTGCCGGCGCGTTCACAGGAGCTCAGTCCGTCAGTTCACCTGATGATGGCGACATGTTTGATCGCCGAAATATTGTGCCCGTTGGACACTATAGACCGGCAGTACACCCGTAGATATTTTGATGATTAAATACGCCGGGAGAAACTCAAGAATCACATTTTCTTTATAGATCTTTGCCTATTTTTAAGTCCTCAACAGATAGTTAAAAACCTTATATTATCATCATTAAATTGTCTTTGCATTTTAGTTATTGTGGGATATTGTTCTATGTAATTTAAATTCGCCATTAGTATTTGCGCTTCATGGTCACTGTAAGCTGTGCTGGTGACTTCGATTGAGTGGTGTAGTTTGTCTGCGTTTACGAAAATCTGATCTAGAGCTGTTTTTGAATTTTTTGTGATCCTGGTTGGTGTGTTTGCAGTTGGGGATAGGTTGAATAAATCATTTAATACGGATACAGTTCCGCACTGTCGCCTGATAAACAAAGTAAGAGCCTATGGAATATCAGACCAGCTGTGTGGCTGGATTGAAGAGTTTTTAGCAAACAGAACACAACATGTTGTTCTCAATGGAGAGACGTCTACAGATGTTAAGGTAACCTCTGGCGTGCCGCAGGGGAGTATTATGGGATCATTGCTTTTCACAATATATATAAATGACCTAGTAGATGGTGTCTGAAGTACCATGCGGCTTTTTGCGGATGATGCTGTAGTATACAGAGAAGTTGCAGCATTAGAAAATTACAGCGAAATGCAGGAAGATCTGCATCGGATAGGCACTTGGTGCAGGGTGTGGCAACTGACCCTTAACATAGGCAAATGTAATGTATTGCGAATACATAGAAAGAAGTATCCTTTATTGTATGATTATATGATAGCGGAACAAACACTGGTAGTAGTTACTTCTGTAAACTATCTGGGAGTATGCCTGTGGAATGATTTGAAGTGAAATGATAATATAAAATTAATTGTTGGGAAGGCGGGTACCAGGTTGAGATTCATTGAGAGAGTCCTTAGAAAATGTAGTCCATCAACAAAGGAGGTGGCTTACGAAACGCTCGTTCGGCCTATACTTGAGTATCGCTCATCAGTGTGAGATCTGTACCAGGTCAGGTTGATGGAGGAGATAGAGAAGATCCAAAGAAGAGCGGCGCGTTTCGTCACAGGGTTATTTGGTAAGCGTGATAGAGTTACGGAGATGTTTAGCAAACTCAAGTGGCAGACTCTGCAAGAAAGGCGCTCTGCATCGCAGTGTAGCTTGCTGCCCAGGTTTCGAGAGGGTGCGTTTCTGGATGAGGATCGAATATATTGCTTCCCCCTCCTTATACCTACCGAGGAGTTAATGAATGTAAAATTAGAGAGATTCGAGCGCGCACGGAGGCTTTCCGGCAGTCGTTCTTCCCGCGAACCATACGCGAGTGGAAAAGGAAAGGGAGGTAATGACAGTGGCACATGAAGTGCCCTCCGCCACACATCGTTGGGTGGCTTGCGAAGTATAAATGTAGATGTAGATGTAGAAATGATGGTCCCCTCCAGAGCACATGATAAAACAACAAATTACCACAAAATGTTGATTCACTGATATGAGAGGTGTGAGCTGTACATAAGTAAATGTTATTACATGAAAATATTATCTATATTCCAGAACTCACACACTGTTCTATCCAGTGTATAATGGCTCCTATCATTCATACAAGAACCTAAGACAAGAGCATAATGTGATACAATTTATCTGGTCTTTTGTATTGGCCAACACAGATAAGGTAAAGAAGGTTCGATATCATTATCTTTAGTTCTCTAGAAATAATTTTATTCTTCCAAACGTTAATGTTCGTTGCACAAAACATATTGCACTTTAACACTTCTAGCATCACAGGACGAATTATTCATCATGATACAATAACTCCATTCGTTTTATTTTTTAACAAATATATGTGGCGTTCTGCCACAGTACGACTATTTTTGCCATAAGAATAATTGCCAGTATTGGGGATAGAGTCTTGTAAGTCAACATATTTTACATATTTTCATTCACTGATGTCTTCAGGGATAATATCCTTGAGTAATTGTTCACTTAGTCAAAAAATATTCATTCCATAAAACAAGTATGTAGAATTGTGTGTGGAGTTCATCTTGCAGGTTTCTCTTTAAGCAGTTGGGAATATTAACCACAGTCTTATTCAGTTATGAAATTTGCTATCAACAGTCAGTCTGAGATCAACAGACATATTCACAAGTACAACATTAAAAGGAAAAATGTTCTGCCTGACCCATTAATGAATCCAACTTTGGCCCAGAAACTGGCAAAAATACAAAACTATAGAACTCTTTGATAACTTATAATTGGAAATAAAATATCTACATGATAGCAGAAGTGTTTTCCGGTACATCTACATCTGCATCTATATTCTGCAAACCACCTTGAGCTGTATGGCAGAGAGTACAGCTCACTGTACCAGTTAATAGGGTTTCCTCCAGCTCCATTTACATATGGAACACAGGAGGAAAGATTATTTGAATGCCTCTGTTCAGACAGTTACTATTCTAATCTTGTCCTCACGATCCCTGTGTGAATGATACATAAGAGATTGTAGTATATTCCTACCTTGAGTAATCATTTAAAGCCAGTTCTTGAAACTTTGTTAATTGACTTTCTCTTGATAGTTAATATCTGTCTTCAAGCATCTTCCAGTTCAGTAACTTCAGTATCTCTGTGCCACTTTCCCATTGATTAAACGAAGCTGTGACCATTCGAGGTGCTCTTCTCTGTATGTGTTCAATATCTCCTGTTAGTCCTATTTGGTACAAGTCCCACATACTTGAGCAACATCTAGAATCAGTCACACAAGTGATTTGTAAGAAATATCTTTTGCAGACTGAGTGAACTTACCCAGTAATCTACTAATAAACAGAAGTCTATCACCTGCTTTACCCAAGACTGAGCCTATGAGATCATTCCATTTCATATCCCTACAAAGTGTTACACCCAAGTATTTGTGTGAGGTGGCCGATTCCAACTGTGACCTGTTGACATTATAGTGATAGGATACGATGATTTTTCGTTTTATGAAGTATAAAATTTTACAATTCTGAACATTTAACGCAAGTTGCTAATCTCTGCACCACTTTGAAATCTTCTCAAGGTCTGACTGAATATTTATGCAGCTTCTTTTAGAGAGCACTTCATTACAGATAACTGCATCATCTGCAAAAAACCTGAATTTACTATTATTTTGTCTGGAAGGTCATTAATATATAACATGAACAAAATAGATCCCAACACACTCCCTTGAGGTACACTCAAAGTTACGTCTGTATCTTATTTATTTATTTCATGTTCCGTAGATCTTGTATTGTGAGCACATGACACGAGATGTGGAATGAGTCAAACATACAAAACAACAAACATACAAAAAGATACAAAACAGTCTTCATTAAATATATAAAAAATGTTCTACATAACTGCATATAGTTAATACAAAGTTTAGAGGAAAAACAGATATTGTACATATAACAGCAGATTTCATTTAGTGTTAATACAAAATTTCATCTTTTTAATTTGGAGAAAAATTGCAAGCACATTTCATTGTTAACAAGATGGATAATTCCATCTAAATGCTATTTCCATTTTTGCATCATAAAACTCTTCTAATGTATAAACAGACATATGTAACCAATATTCCTTTAGTTTTGCTTTAAAAAGAGACTCATTTTCTCTTAAACATTTTATCTGGTCAGGGAGATGGTTAAAAACTTTGTTCCTGACCATTTGACACCTCTCTGAACAACTGTCAGGTTCTTAAATTCACAATGAGAATTTTCTTTGCCTCTTGTAATATATTTGTGATACTTCTTATTTGATGGAAATTGTGCAGGGTTCTTAATTACAAAACACATCAGCAAATATATGTACTGGAATACAGTGGTCATTTTTTGCAGCTTTTTGAAAAGTTTATGGCATGATGTCCTAAGGGGTACTCTGCACATAATTCTAATAGCCCTTTTCTTGACCACAAAAATTTTCTTTGCCAAAGCTAAATTTTCCCAGAAGATAATTCCATAACACGTAACGGAGTGAAAATACCCATAGTATGCGGACTTAAATCTCCAATGGAAGACATAATTCTGATAACATACATAGGTGAGCTCATTTTTTTAGGGTTTGTTGTATATGGAAGGACCAGTTCATTTTGCTATCAATATGTACTCCAAGGTGGTTGGTTGTTTGAGGAAGGAGACCAGACAGCGTGGTCATCACGGATTTGGGGAAGGATAGGGAAGGAAGCCGGCCGTGCCCTTTCAGAGGAACCATCCCGGCATTTACCTGGAGTGATTTAGGGAAATCACGGAAAACCTAAATCAGGATGGCTTGACGCGGGATTGAATCGTCATCCTCCTGAATGCAAGTCCAGTGTCTAACCACTATACTCCAAGAAATTTAGACACATCCATTCTTTCTATTGGTTGATTTCCACATTTATTTCTCTCACGTTTTTTGTTTTTGTATGGAACTGGATAAAATTTGTCTTACTTGAATTTAGAGAGAGACCATTAACACTGAACCAGTTAATCACTTCAGAGAGTATGTTGTTAGCTGACTCCTCGAAATTAAAATCTGATTTTCCACTAATGAAAATGGTGGTATCGTCAGCAAAAAGAGTAAATTTGCAAGGCAGGCTTGCATACAATGGTAAATCATTTATAAACATCGAAAACAACAGTGGCCCCAGAATTGAGCCTTGAGGCACACCACAACTAATAGAAGTCCATTCAGACTCAGCGGAGGTATCCCTTGATTCATCTGAGCTGTTTAAAATTACTTTCTGCCTTCTTTCCTGAAGATAAGATTTCAGCCAGTTACCTGCGACACCCCTTATTCCAAGTAATTTGGCTTTCAGCATGAGAATGTGTTGATCTACACAATCAAATGCCTTTGATAAGTCGCAGAAAACACCAATTCCTATCTTTTTTTTATTTAGATATTCAAGTACTTCATTTGTAAGTGCATACACTGCATCCTCAATTGAACAGCCCCTTTGAATGCCAAACTGGCTCTTGTTGATAAATCTTTTCATTACGAGGTGTTCACTAATTTTATTGTGCATTAATGTTTCTAGAATTTTAGAGAAGGCTGCTAACAGTGAAATAGGGTGGTAGTTAGTGAGTTCAGCTCTATCACCCTTCTTGTGTAGGTGCTTCACAATGGCATACTTGAGTCTTTCAGGAAAAATGCCTTGTTGAAATGAAGCATCAAAAATATGGCACAGAATATCACTAATCCATTTACATGAAAATTTCAATAAATTATTGGATACATTATCTATTCCTGCAGAGTTCTTACACTTTAATTCCTCTACAGTGCTGGGATTAATGTACATTTCTGGTATTATGTTGGAGTATGCATCCTGACGTAAAGTCATAGCTTCCTCAACAGAGGGCCTACAGAGAATTTGTTGGGTTACTGACAGGAAATGTTTGTTAAAAATTTCAGCCACACTATTTTTATTTTCTATTAAGTTACCCCCATGCCTGATTTTTAGGTCATCTGTTTCGCTTTTTTTTGTCTTTGTCTTACTTTTTATAATGTTCCAAATTGTTTTCATTTTATTATTAGATTTATCTATTTTCTCTTTATAGAAAAGGGCTTTTCACTTCTGTATTACTTTCTTTAAAATTTTGCAGTACAGTCTATAATGATTCCATTTTTGTGTATCATTAGTTGTTCTGATTTTAGCATAAATTTCTCTCTTAGTTCTGCATGACTGTTTAATGCCTTCTGTGATCCAAGGCTTACTTTTGGAATTTGGATTAATATTTTTGACCCATTTCTTTGGAAAAGGTTCTTTGAAAAGGGCAGAAAAATCATTTATAAAATAGTTAAATTTGTCATTAGCATTATCAATGTTGTAAATAAAGGGCCAGTCCATTAGCTGCAACTTACATTTGAAGGATTCTTTTGCCTCTTTGTTCATTATTCTTATACATTTCCACAGGGGAGATAGTTTAACAAGAGGGTTGATACTGGGTCTGTGAATCCATTTATAACCTGGTTTACATTAATGTTCTGGTATCTACTTATATTTAAAAATACATTGTCTATCATAGTTTGGGAATCTGGTGTGATTCTAGTGGGAAAATTGATTACTGAATTCATCAAATGTAGATTAAAGAACTTTCTTCTTAACAGCTCCTTCTGTACCATAGCGAATTCTTCAAGTAACTAGTAATTTTTAAAGAAAAATCCTGTAATTGGCTGACATGTAGCAATGTAAATATTATATTTTATTTTGAGTTGCATATATAAGTGTTTCATTTGTTCTGTTGACATGTACCACATCAAAAGTTTTATTGCATATCTGACTCATGGAACAAGTAACCATTTACTCTGAAGAACTCATGTACAGAGTAATTGAAATATGCCACGAGGGGACAATACGTCTTGGATTTGAATGCTTGGGATTCATGTGTATTTTTTATAAGTTCTGCTGAGTTTTACTGAAAATGGAACATGCTGAATAGTGCAAACGATTCTATACACTGTTTAAGGGAGTGTTATTCAAGTGTAAATGGTTTTTCTATCTAGTGTTCACAGAAAGAATGTTGTAGTTTCTTCTGAATGACTTAGTGTTGTCCACAAGAAATCTAATGATGGAATATATGTATGGCGAGGAACAGTTAAAATTTCAAGACACCTGAACCACTAACTACACAAAATTCGCTAACTGACCCTGTAGATGAGTCCGACTGCCCATTTCTGGACTAAAAGATTTTTTGTGGGTTCACAGAGTTGCCTCAAAATACAACAACATACATGTTTCAGTGCCAGAGACATTGTAGATAATTCTTATAGAGAGGGTAGCATACAGCTTCTACAGAGTATTTTGAATGTGTATCTGATATATGATAGTTATCATGAGTGAATGTCCACTTTTGGACAGTATAGTATTGCTTTTACATGAAACTGAATGTCATACATTTTGTGACAGTTAAGCATTAATCTATTCTCTGGAAGCCATATACTGAAGTTACTGACTATCTTATTAGATACGTTATTTATATTACATTCCAAATCTTTCACTACAACTCTTGAGTAATATGCAAAGAGAACTTTTTTGTGTCATATTTTATGTTTAGTGGAAGACCATTGATATATATGAAGAAAAGAAATGGGCCCAGATCAAAACTTCTGTTGTGCCCCCTCTTTACATGATCCTAGTCGTACTTCATACAAAAAATAGTGGCTCATATACAAGAGAATGAATAGCATTTTCTGTGGAAACTTGCTTCCTGAAGCCAGACGAAGTGCCTGACTGCAATTTATGTTTGAAATAAATGGTTTTAGCTCCGTCATAATATGCATTAAAAAGTATCTTCCTTATTCTTGACTAATTTCGGCCACCTAAAGTCCATTTTCAAACCATCCGTATCGCAAGTGTGATAATACAGGCATTAACCCAAGTGCAAAAACTGTCCCTGTAGTGATCAAAGCGGCTCTGTAGGACAGACATGGGAAACCTTCAGATCCTGGGCAGTTTTCTTCAATCATCCTTGGTAATTTTTTTGTTCAAGGTCTGAAGATTGCTCATGATCTGCAACAAGTTGTCAGTAAAGATGTGTTTACGATTGTGAACTAGGATTTTTAATCCATGCATTTCAACATAACAAATCGCTTGTCACCGTATTTGACAATGTGAAATAATTATACAAAACTTAACTATAGACTTTGCGGGACAGCGGTATAGAGAAACCGGGAATTCCAGTGAACAAACGTTTCACAGCATTTCCCTCAACGATGTTAACAATCGATATACGTGAAATTTTAACTCCGATGAAGTGGTATCGTTGGGAAAAAGAAGCGAGTTCCGATGTTTTGTTGTGAATGCGATGGAAAGATCACTCAGGGCTCTGAGTATTGATTCATGTGAAGATTCCTCCAACTTGAGCGAGGCCAGCAATGAAAACACTACGAAGTCAGCGCAATCGGTAATACTCAGTCAACACATATAAGTGTAGCGGCTAGGTGTAAGCATTGTACTTGCAGTGGAGTGCGTTCATACGTAACTCTGTTTGAAACGCTCGTACTGAACATTGTGTCGGTATTGTTATTATGGTTGATTGTTTGACAAAATGTAATTCATTCATCGTTTGCATATACGTGCGTAAGTCTTTGATTCTGTAGGTAGCAAAAATGTCAGTGGCAACGCTTGTTTTGGATGTGGCGAAGTTATTTCTCATTCGCACAACACCCTGCTGCTGTAAATTTTTGGAACGTTATGTGTAAGAAGTGACGAACATCGTCAAATGATGATACGGAACACTGTATATTAAAGAGTTAATTATTTTATGTGAAACTGATACGAGCGTCTTTAGTGTGAGTGAGTGTACAGTGTTTATCATGTGACGTTTACTACATTCGTGGTCTTGTATTCCGTCTACAGAAGTACATAATAGCAATAGATGCAGTTAAACGCAACCGTCGGAACAAGCAGCTCAGATTAAAAGTTGCATTTTGAAGTTTCGTACTGTGTATGACAGTATGTGGTTCCCCATTAACGAATGATAGGCTATATGCGGTAAACTAAAAAAAAAAGGCGGTACAGATATAATTGTCATTTTTCGTACACCATTGTGAAAGAAAAGGAATTATTTAGTATCAGAGTTCGGAGTCGCTAATGAAAAGTTTTGTAATATCGATGTAAGTTAGTGCTTGTAAAATAGGATGTGCAGCACTAATTTTTAGTTAAGTTGCACGAAATCACTCTTTCTCACCAGAAGTTTTTTAGCATACACAAAATAGTTGTTTTCAGTTTGTTCTGAAACATATTATAATGAAACACATGTAATTGTTACATACACAACTAACTTCTTTAAAGTTCTCTTTTCCTATATTCTTATTTGACCCTCTGCTGCAAAATCCTATGGAAGCTTATAAATCTTTTGTCTTCAGTTGCTAAAAAGAGTTTCAGTGTATGTTTGTAAGTCATTTTCAGAGGACACAAAACACTATATCAGAGTTTCTTGATACCTTCTATGATTAAATGTGATTGACATCACCTTCACTGTTGCATTTATGAGATGTCACTTTGAGACAATAAAGATGTTGCCAGAATCTCTCACAATTGAACCTGTCATGCCATTCTCACTGTGATGTTTCTATCATGTCTGCAATGGTACCAATGATGTGATAGGATCACTAACCAGTCTTATTTGATAGTCTACTCAGTTTATACAGTTGTAGGGCTATTACAGTGTTCAACCAACTGATTAATCTTCAGTTATCTGTCAACATTTAATTTCATGTCTTTTACATTGTGTGAATGCCATATTGACATTTTTCTATAGAGGTGGACACTACTTGTTGGACTGATGCTGCCATACTGCATTGTTTCTATGTAAGTTTTTAAAGTCAGCAGCAGAGCTGATACAGGTTCCACATAAATCATATAATCATTATTGTTTGTTGTCAGAAGACACTATTTACAGCTCGTGATTGAGGGCTAAGAGTAACTGAGCAAATCTGTAACTTCACAACATTGCCTCTCTCCAGAATGTGGTGCTCATTCACCTTAAAAGAACCACATTGTAATAAATAAAAGGATAGAAATCTTTTGTAAATAAACAGAACAATTAAGTGTTGTGGATTGCAATAGCTTTGTGCTTTGTTCCAACCCACTTAATTAAAAAACTGTATCTCTAATGCATTTCTGATTATTGCATCATCGAGTAGAATTGATTCTGACCAGAATCTGGTAGTGTGTGTGTGCGCACATGCATCAAAGCTAGCCTTATGAAGTGATGTGACAACAATAGTAGAGATATTGAACATTAAGGACAGGAATGTGGTACTTTGGCACTGAATATGTGGTCACTTTACTGTAAAAATTAATAGTAGCAGCAGACTTTCTGCAGATGATGCAGTTATCTGTAATGAAGTACTGTCTGAAAAAAGCCACATAATTATTCAGTTAGATGTTAAGATTTCAAAGTTGTGCAGAGATTGGCATCTTATTGTAAATGTTTGGAAATGAAACATATGCACTTCAAAAAAATTGAAAAACATGGTTTCCTATGACTATAATATCAATGATTCACAGTTGGAATTGGCCAACTTGTACAGATCCCTAGGCTCAGTCATAGGTTAGCAGCCGATAGACTTTGCTTTGCTGGTAGAATGTTGGGGAAGCTGCTTACAAATCAGTTGCATGACCCATTCTAGAATGTTGCTCAAGTGTTTGAGATTTGTACCAAATAGGACTAAGAGGAATACTGAATATACACAGAGAAGGTAGCACAAATGGTCACAAGATTGTTGAACTTGTGCAAGAGTGTCACAGAGCTGCGGAAGAAACGGAACTGTAAGACTCTTGAAGATGTAAACTACCATGAGAAAGAATACTAACAAAGTTTCTAGAACTGGCTTTAAATGACGACTCCAGGATATACTACATCTCCCATGTATCACTCACATAGGCATTGTGAGAACAGGATTAGCATAATTACATGCACCAAGGCATTCAAGCAATTGTTCTTCCCATGCTCCGTGTGTAATAGGAACAGGGAGAAACCATAATAACTGGTACCATTGGATGTACTCTCAAACATGTATTTCACAGTCGCTTGACTAGTATATATGTAGATGTAAGCCTTAAATAATATGGTGGTTGGGTAGATGTTTGCAAAAGTGGAGTGATGCGAGGCGATCCCAGGCAGTGTTTTGTGGTATGTTTCAACCTAAGAAAAAGATAATTTGTCAGTAGAAATCTCACATCAGAACTTAGGCTGTACCACACTCAAATCAGACTAGTTATTAAGTACCTGCTTGACTGTTGTCCAACACCACAGGGATGACACTGGAAGCTATTGGTGCCCCTGTGCGCCTAGAAGTATGTGTTCATCGTATCTAGAGCCAGAGAACTCCGTGCGACGAATACCCGTACTAGGAGGCAATTTGTCATGGCATTGCTCATCAAAAGAGCACTGGGCTTGAGTGCGTGGCATCAAGATGGACAACTCAATGAAGAGACCAAAACTATCGCAAGCTGCTGCTCATACCCCCCCCCCCCCCTCCCCCTCCACTGAAGCAGTGTCATTCAAAAGATAAGGCAGTTAAAATGCTGAGAGATATAATCCAAATACATTTTCTCCTGTAGGTACGCCATGGGAGGAAAACAGATACATTAATCAAAGAGAAAATATGCTAATTGTTCCAAAACAGATGGTCTTTTTTATGGGATTAGATTAATACTTGCTCCAGAGATCTTTTTTTAAAGATTACTAATTTATTTCTAAAAATTCATCTATTGAATAGAAGGTGTTGTCATTCAGAAATTTATTTGTTATTAAATGATATTTGCCTGTCAGTCAGTCTTTTGGTGCCCCCAGGGCACTCACCACTCTTTGGCGAGTTCGTGCTTGGTTACCATAACTTTTCAACATCTTTTCCCTTCCATGCTGCATGTCTATCCTCCTGCTACTCTTTTTCCGTTCCCTTGGGAACATGATACTTTTTGGGAAAGTGTTGTGAATTTTCAGTAGCCTGACATCAGAATACATAATTCCCAGCCCTGGGTCAACAGGTAGTGTTCACGTGTACCCTCTGATACAGGCCAGGCCCAGGGATGGATGTTTGTCTGTGCTGTTACCCTCCCAAATTTCCAGTTGGTCCCTCTGTCAGGAGTTCAGTAGGTGTGATACCCTTCTCCTCTCATAATGGTGAATGCTATAGTGCTGCCTATCAAGCTCTCACTTCATCCCGACCTTCCACCCCAGAGGCGGACAATGTTCACATTAAAATATTGCAGCCCCTTTCTCTAACAGGCAAGCACTGTCTCCTTCATATGTACAAGCGCATCTGGGCACGTGGCACATTTCCCAGACACTGGCGTGAAACCACTGTCTCCCTACCTAAGCACAGTAAGGACAAGTGCATTCCTTCTAGTTACTGCCCCATGGCTCTCACCAGCAAGGTGGTAGAATGTATGACTCGTGCCCGGCTGGTATGGTGGCTCGACTCTTGCAATTTACTAACCACTGCACAACATGGTTTCTGGGTGCACCATCTACAGTTGACCATCTTGTCACTTTCTCAACCCATGTCATGCTGGAAGACTGGTATCCTCCATATGCTCTACATGTGGGGCTTCAGAGGCCGCCTGCCCCATTCCCTTCTGGAATATTTTAAAGGCAGGGTTTTCAAGGTTCATGTGGGTTCTGCCTCATCGGAGATCTTTATCCAGGAAAATGGCATGTCACAGGGCTCTGTCCTGAGTGTTTTCCTCTTTGCTGTAGCCATTAACCCTATTATGGCCTGTCTTGCACCAAACATCACCCGCTCCTTTTTCGTCAATGATTTTGTGATCAGTTGCAGTTCTCCACTGACCTGTCCACTTTAGCTGGGTTCTCAGCAATGTCTTGATCGTCCTTACTCATGGACCATTGACAAGGGCTTTTGCTGTTCCACTGGCAAAACTGTTTGTCTGAATTTCAGGCAGTGCAGTGGGTTTCTTCCACCATCTTTATATGTTGGGCCTGTTGCTCTTCCGTTCGCAGAAACAATATACCTCGGGCTCATGCTTGAGAGGAAACTGTCTTGGTTCTCCCACATGTCATATTTGGCCGCCCACTGAATCCAGTCTCTCAATGCCGTATGTGTCCTAAGTAGTACTTCCAGGGGAGTGGATCGGACCACACTCCTCCTTTTGTACCACTCCCTTGCCTGTTCAAAACTAGACTTCCGTTGTTTCGTTTATGCACCTGCACGTCTGTCCATCTTATGCCATCTAAATATATTCAATCATCGTGGAATCCATTTGGCCACCTGACTTTTTTATGCTAGCCCAGTTGAGTACCCATGCAGAAGCTGATGAACTGTCGCTATCACACTGGTATGGTGGACTTTTAAGTAGATACGCATGCCTTTTGTCTGCCATGCCATGTCTGACCACTCATACTACGCCTCCTCCTTTGATAACTCCGTTGGCCACCAGTATAGGGCGCGTCCCTCTACTCTACCTGCTGAAACTCACTTTCAGCTGTTGCTCCAGCAGTATAACTTCACACTACCTGCTAATTTCCTGATGGCCCCCCTGCGGGTCCAGGGGCTTGAATATGAGCAAGGTATTCCTGCCTGTCGTAAGAGGCGACTGAGAGGAGTCTCTCATGTTTCGGCCTTTGTGATGGTCCCCTGTCGGGTTCGACATCCATCTGTCGAAATTTTCCTGAAGAGCGAGCTAATTGGGGAAGGGTGCCTTACATGGTGCATTGTGTCCATCGTGCATTGAAACCTTTAGCCGGCTTTCTCACTGTCACATTGCAGTCCCGCTCATTCTCCATCTCTTGTGCGAGGATACATTCCTGGGCGTGATTTCCACCATGCAGTGTGCTTTCTGCTGAGGTGATGACCATGGCCTTCCTTGCACCTAATATCCAGCACGGTAGCCAGTCTGTTGTGGTGGGCCATCCGAGCGGTTCTAGGTGCTTCAGTCTGGAACCGCGTGACCGCTCCGGTCACAGGTTCGAATCCTGCCTCGGGCATGGATGTGTGTGATGTCCTTAGGTTAGTTAGGTTTAAGTAGTTCTAAGTTCTAGGGGACTGATGACCTCAGATGTTAAGTCCCATAGTGCTCAGAGCCATTTGAACCATTTGTGGTGAGGCCAACATGTACCCTGTTGGTTGTAGCCCCATGACAAACAGGGATCGCTCTACTGATGCTTGCACTGTTAACTCTCCACGTATGCCATGGGGTAGATGCCCATCTGCCTGGGGCATCAGGACTCCCAGCAATGGCCATCCCGCCAGGTGGCCCTTGCTGAGGCTGGGTGGCGTCAGTGCAGATGACATGCCATTAAGTGTAGTATGTCATCTCTTGCTGGTGGTCCGCCGCCAGCAGTCTCTAAGTGGGCAAAGTCTAACTTCAATGCTAAGGAATATGACCCCAAATAGTTCCCCTCCCTGGCCACATCATGGGAGGAACGCCAGTCTAAGGTTGGCTATGAAGCTTATTTGCCATGGTACCTCATGTTACGAGAGTTGATGGCGAATCTTTCGTGTCCATGAAACCTCAGTTTTTTGTGGAGCATGTGGAGGGCTCGTCCAAAATGTACTCTGGGTCAGTCTTCATAGAAACAGCATCATCTGTTCAGTCACAGGCATTACTCGCTTGTGACAAGTTGGGGGATGTTTCTGTTACCATCACGCCCCATAAGAGCTTAAATATAGTCCAGCTATTGTATTCCACACTGCAGTCTAGCGACGAGCTGCACACCAGTTTAGAGCGGTGAGGTATTCATTTCGTCCGGCACAGCCATCAGGGTCAGAGAGATAATCAGGTTACCACTGGTGCCTTCATCTTATCCTTAGAGGGTGACACCTTGCCCGAGAAGGTCAAGGTGATAGTCTACTGCAGTGACATCAAACCGCATATCCCTCCCTCGATGCAGTGCTTTAAGTGCTGGAAGTTTGGCCATACGCCTTCCCACTGTACTTGCAGTGTCACATGTCGAGATTGTGGACGTCCGTCACATCCCAATACTCCATGTGCCCCGTTTCCCATCTGTGTCAAATGCAGAGAGCATCATTCACCTTGGTCGCCAGACTGGAGGATTTTACAGAAAGAGGAAGATCATGGAATATAAAGCTGTGGACCGACTGACCTACACTGAGGCTAAGAGTAAATTAGAGCACCTACATACTGTGGCTACGCCCTCTGTGGCTATCGGGGTTATTATAAGAACCGGGCAGCTTATGAGAGGGTATCTGGTGGAGTCTGCATCGATGTCCTTCACTCTCTTTACAGTGAGTGTGTCCCCCTGCAAACACCTTTAGAGGCTGTCGCTGTTCTGGTGTTGATGCCTCAGGCTGTTACTGTCTGTAGTCTCTATCTTCCACCGCATGGTAATATCCCGCACCATGTCCTAGCTGCGCTGATAGCCCAATGCCACCACTTTTTCTGTATCTGGGCGATGTCATCACCCATAACCCTCTGTGGAGTGGGTCAGTGGCAACAGGCCGAGGGAGTGCCGTTGAGCAAGTGTTGGCACAGCTCGATCTTTCTCTTGTAAATAATGGTGCCTTCACACATTTCAGTGAGGCGCATGACATACTCAGCCATTGACCTTTCGATCTGCAACCCTAGCCTATTACCGTGTGTCCAGTGGAGTGTGCACGACGACTTGTGCGGTAGTGACAAATTTCCAATCTTCCTGTCACTGCCACAGTGTCACTCTTCTGGGTGCCCCTGCAGATGGGCTGTGAATAAGGCTGACTGGGACTTGCTCCATTGCCACTATTGAGCCTCTTTCCAATGATGCCATTGATACAGTGGTTCACTCAGTCACCACCAGCATCATTACTGCCTCAGAATCTGACATTCCCTGTTCTTCTGGGTCCCCTCGGCGGAGGACTGTGCCTTGGTGGTCATCAGAGATCACTGAGGTGATTAAAGATCACAGGTGTGCCCTCCAGCGTCACAAGCAGCATCCCTCATTGGAACACCTCATCACCTATAAACGGCTTCGTGTGCGAGCCCACCGTCTCATTCGCTGACGCAAACAGGAGTGCTGGGAAAGGTATATCTCCATCATTGGCCTCCGTACCTCTCCATCACAGGTTTGGGCCAAGATTAGGCGACTCTGTCTGTTGGAGCCCCATCAGCATACCTGCACTTTCACTGAATGGAGCAGCCTGTACTGACTTGGACACGATTGCAAACCACATTGTGGAGCATTTTGCTCAGAGTTCAGCTTCTGCGAATTACCTGCAGGCCTTCTGCTCCCTGAAAGAGTGGTTGTAACGTCGGAGCATTTCATTTCACACGTACCACCCTGATTTACAATGCTCCATTAGTGAGTGGGAATTCCAAAGTGCCCTAGCTGCTTGCCCTGAAACGGCTCCTGGGCCAGATTGCATCCACTGTTAGATGCTCAGACAAACTTGGTGGACTGCCAGCGACGCCTCCTAGACCTTTTCAACCGTATCTGCGTTGAGGGTGAGTTCCCGTCGCAATGGTGGGAAAGCCTCGTAATCCCTGTGTTGAAAGTTGGCAAGAACCCACTGGAGGTGGAGAGCTACCGCCCCATTAGCCTCACAAACGTTCTTTGCAAGTTGCTCGAATGCGTGGTGTACCTGGGGTCTGCCACCTGTACGGCGTATGCCTTCCATCAGCATCTGGTTGCGTTTTTTTTGACATGCAGAAGGCATATGATAAGACATGGCAACATCACATCCTCACCACGTTTCACAGGTGGGGTCTTCGGTGGCCGCTCCAGATTTTCATACAAAATTTTCTATCTCTTTGTTCCTTCCGTGTGCAAGTTGTGGCCTCCCATAGTTCCTCCCGAGTTCAGGAGAATGGGTTCCCGCAACGATCCGTCTTGAGTATCTGCCTCTTTTTAGTTGCAATTAATAGGCTCACTGAGGTGGTGGGAATGTCTGTCTCAGCATCCTCGTATGCTGATGACTTCTGCGTATACTACAGCTCCACCGACGTTGCAGCTACTGAACGGCAGTTGCAGAGCACTATTCGCGAGGCGCATCTTGGGCTGTAGTGCACGGCTTCCAGTTTTCGGCTGCCAAGACCTGCGTTACGCATTTCTGCCGGCGTCGTACTGTTCACCCTGAGACATGACTTTATCTTGATGGCAAACCTCTTTCAGTGGTAGATACACATCGGTTTTGGGGATTGGTTTTTGATACCTGGTTGACGTGGCTCCTCATATTCGGCAGCTTAAACAAACGCGTGTGTGGCATTGTAACGCTCTTAATTGCTTGAGTCACACCAGCTGGGGTGCCGATCGGTCTACCCTTTTACGGCTGTATCAGGCGTTAATCCAGTCCCATCTAGATTACAGAAGCCTGGCTTAAGGTTCGGCATCCCCTTCCGCGTTGCGGTTGCTTGACGCCATCCTTCGCAGTGGAATCTGACTCGCCACTGGAGTTCTCCACACAAACCCTGTCACTAGCATACTTGTGGGGGGCTGGTCTCTCTCCACTGCAAATCCGGCGCCAGTGATTACTGGCTACTTACGCTGCCTATGTTTGTAGCTCGCCCAGGCATCCCAAGTACCGTCTGCTACTCCCCAACTCAGTTGTCCATCTGCCAGAGTGGCGGCCCTGATCAGGGTGTAAGATCTCAGTTCATGTCCAGGCACTTCTCTCTCAGTTTGAGTTTTACCCTCTCCCTCTTGTTTTCCGGGCCCATATGTGTCTACCCCCGTGGTGTGTGCCCCCACCCATACCTTCGGCTCGATTTGGCACAGGGCCCGAAGGCCTCAGTCCCTCCTGAGGCCCTCCACCACTGCTTTCTTTCAATCCTTGCCACGTTTCAAGGCTCTGACATTGTCTATACTGACAGTTCGATGGTTGCTGGTTGTGTCGGTTATGCTTTTACTCTAGGGGATCATTATGAACAACACACATTGCCGCCTGGCTCCAGTGTTTTCACTGCCAAACTGGTCGCCATCTCTCGCACCCTAGAGCATATCCGCTCCTGCTCAGGTGAGTCCTTCGTTATCTGTAGTGACTCCGTGAGCGGTTTACGAGCTATCGACCAGTGTTTCCCTCGCCCTCGTCTGGTGATGGCATTCAGGAGTCCCTCTGTACTCTTGCCTGTTGCAGCCGCTCTGTGGTCTTTGTGTGGACCCCGGGTCATGTCGGCATCCCAGGAAATGAACGTGTTGACATGCTGGCCAAACAGGCTGTCGATGCACCAGCCTTGGAGATTGGCCTTTCGTAGAATGGCCTCAGGTCAGTTTTGCGGTAGAAGGTACTTTGCACCTAGGGTGAAGAATGGCGCATCCTACCTTAACCCAACAAACTTCGGGCCATCAAGGAGACTACTGGTGTGTGGCAGTCCTCCTTACGAGCCTACCGCAAGGACTCAGTTGTCCTCTGCCGGCTCCGCATTGGTCACACCTGGCTGACGCACAGACATCTCTTGCATCATGGGGACCCACCTCTCTGCCGCTGTGGCTCAGTGCTGACAGTGGTCCACATCCTGTTGGGGGAGTCCATTTTTAACTGCACTTAGGCAGACGTTTATGCTGCCTGGTACGCTCCCTGCACTTTTATCGGATGACACTGTAATGGCAGACCTAGTTCTGAGTTTTATTCGTGCAGGGGGCTTTTATCGCTCGATCTAAGGGTTTGTGTCCTTTTATGTGTTAAGTCTGGCCTTTGGCCTATGGTTTTAGATTGTGGTTTTTAGTGTGTTTCTTGGTGGTTGGCTTTTCATTTTTTGTTTCCATGGTTGCCCAACCACTGTAAATCTCTATGTGCTTTTATTTCCTTGTTTTCTGGTCTTTGTCTGCGTCTTTCTTGTTCTGTGTTGTCCGTTGTTACCTCTTTTACTTGTTTTTATGCCTTGAGAGTTTTTATGGTCATGGAACAAGGGACTGATGACCTTTGTAGTCTGGTCCCTTCGACCCCCACAAACCAAACAACCATCTTAATGCAAATTATGAAGACATGGTGGCTTTCATGGTATGTGACATTAATAGTGAAAAATGTATGCCTAGCACCTGTGGAGAATGTCCTGGACCAAATAACCTACTTTGCGTCTTAAAAAAGTATATTGACATCTTGCGTGATGAAGTAATTTTCCAACACTGGGTACAAACCAATAGAGCCAAGCTCACTACACAGGTAATCCCCAGTGATGAATTTTTACATTCTCTTGTTGATAAGTTGGTGCTTTTAAAATCCCACCACTTTATCATAAAAGCTCAAACCCAATATTTCAAGGAAATGATTGTTAATTTTGCAGAAAACTATACATTTACATTACAGGATGAAATTCAAAGTTTTCACTGGACTAAAACACAACCGCCACTGCATTCTTTTGTCACCTACTTTAAAAATTAGGACAAAGTGTGATGCAAATCTGTTTGTGTAATTAATGACCACCTTGATCACAATATCATGGCTGTGTACACTTTTCAGTTTCGCCTCATTGATGGCTGATGGTCATGTTGGCTTCGCCTACATCCACAGATGGCTGTAGTGTATTCACTGCAGAGCTGGTCGCCATCTCTCGTGCATTTCAGTATATCCATTCGTGCCCCGGGGAATCGTTTATGTGTACTGACTCCTTAGGCAGCAATCAAGCTATCGACCAGTGCTACCCTCGACATCCTTTGGTAGCGTCCATCCGGGAGTCCATCTATGCCCCGGACTGGTCCCATCAGTGGTGGTTGTGTGGATCCCAGGACTCGTCGGCATCCCAGGCTATGAACTTGCCGACAGGCTGGCCAAACAGGTTATGCAGAAATTGCCTCTGGAGATTCGCATCTCTGAACATGACCTGCATTCTGACTGACGCTGTAGGGTTTTCCGGCTTTGGGGAACGGAATGGCATAAGAGTACACAGAGCAAACTGCACGTCATTAAGGAGACTACAAATGTGTGGACGTCTTCCGTGCGGGCCTCTTGCAGGGAATCAACTGCATTGGGCACGGTTGGGCGACCCACGGTCACCACCTGCCCCTTGAAGACCCGCCTGAGCGTGGGTGCAGCGCCCAGTTGACAGTGGCCCGCCTTTGGCGCTCTGTGTCCTCCACCCCAGTGCTTCTGGGTTGTAAATTTTAATGTGTTGCAGAGTGGCTGGCTTCCCTTTTTTTATTCTCGTGGTCAGCCAGCCATGGTAATCTGCTTTGTTGTTTTGATCTTTTCATTCCATTTCTGTGGTTTTGTTGTCCCCGTTTGTCCATTTACATGTTTGTTGCCCTTCATCGTTCTTGTGATATTTCCTTTTATTCCGTTTTGAGTTCCCAGTCTCGTTGGTTTTATTCTCACACTTGGAGCATTGTTTTATTTGGAACAATGGACAGATGACCGTGTAGCTTGGTCCCTTTCCCCCTCTTTTAATCCAACCAACAATCACCTCGTTAAGAAAATGAAGAATATCATAATAATATTGAAGTGGTTATTAACTAAAGCAGCAGTGCAAGCAGCCAGTACAAAAAGGAAACTTTATTAATGTTTCCAAACACAAAAATGACTGATTTACTAGTATAGTAGACTGTGCCTCATAACATGGAAAGAACTCTTGTGATGGGATAGGTGGAACAACAAAACAAGAAGTTACACGAGCTTCCCTTTAAAGACCTTACATTGAACTGATACTGACTCCACAAGGTATATTCAAATATTGAATATTACTGGAGTTGGAGATATATATATTATCATCAAACTTCAGTACTTTTTACAAACATATCCTCTTTGACAAATAATGACTTTTGTGTTTGTATATATTATGAGAAGTAGTGGCTTGGAATTACGGAAGATAGAAGTGAAGATAACAATGTTGTTTTGGTGAATTTCTTTCACCCTTATGGACCAAAAACAGCCCTTCATCTTTCCAAAAATGATACTGTGTGAATACCTGCAAAGACAAAAGTACAGAAAGTGACTCCATTCAAACTCACAATGGTGTCTGGTAGAACATACTGATAAACTATGCAATGAAATATCACGTTTGCTTAACTCTCTAATGAAAATTATATCTGGGATGTAAATCACACCTACAGTTTAAACCTAAGTACATAGAGAAACATTATTGTGTGTATACTCTACGCAAGTGTAGTACAACAAATGTATCAGTAAGTTAAGTTTAAGAAGTAGAGATCTAATCTGTTATGACTGCCTTTCGTTATTTAAAAGTAGAATTATTTGATCATTCATTGTATGCAATGATTTAAATATTCAAGCCTTTGTGTACTAACTTGGCATTGAACAACCGTATATAAGTGTTGCGATTTACTGAAATTCACTGCTCTGTTACTCTCAATGTAGTTGAGTCTGTCATAATTTTTTTGCGAAACATTCCTATGGGAATAAAGAACGTTCTGTAAAATTTTCACTTTTTTTTTCTTAGTAGTGACCTGTGAAAATTGGCATATAAATATTTCAGCCATTTTTTTGAATGAAATGCTCTAGTAAAGAAAGGAGTGCGTTCTCAGTACTCAAACGTGTACGGCAAGTGGTTCTGTAAGTACTCAATACAGAACTAACATATTATTAGTGAGTCTGTCTTCGTTCATAACAAAATTATGGTCTTAATGACTAACAGTTGATAATTTGTTTTCCGGAATGGGCTTGGCTGACTCTTGCATTATAAAAGAAATTTAAAAATGTATGCCTGAAGTTCATTTCATTCTGAACACACTGGTTTTTGAATTATTCTGATACTTTAAAATAACTTTCTGCAAACCTCGTTTTCCATTAAAACTTGACCAACCGCCATTTTAAAAATGACTGCCAGAAAAAAACTGCGGCGTATAAAAATTTTTCAAACGGTGTTTTGTGCTTGTCTACCTATGGGAAACTCACGATAAAAAATCAGGAAAATAAAAAGTGTTATGCAGCAAATTTTATTTATATTGGGTGATTTGAAATTGATTTACCGCCAAAGTTATTGAAGAATCATTTCATTAAGTTACCCAATGGGTCCAAAATAATTAAGGCAGTTACATAAAAACTTTTTAAACGTAGGGTAACACACCGCATTACTGTAGCGCACTTGAAGTGTGTGTCCTTCACAAGGACATTGAAAGTAATTTAATTGCACTGGTTAACGACGTCTTTGATGTCTCCAAAACATGAATGCTCACCTCTGCATCGTGGATTTGGATTTAATCTCACAAGTTAGTTGAATACACTAAAGAAGTTGGCGATGGAGACAGATTGTTGCCTTTCCAAAACGGTTTCATCAAGTAAATAAAATCTCTCTGATCTTTACGAAAACTTAAAAAGCGTGAATGTCAGCCACATATTGACTTTCAGACCAAATCAAGATGGCGTGGAATTTTGTTACCTGAGGTTCAAGGATTAGGTACATTTTATAATGACCTTACGCTGTTTGAAATAAGGAACAGGGCGTCATTTGTTATACTGAGGGTAATGTAAATGATACTTCTTCCTCTGGAAACCCGCCGGTTACTCAAGAATTAAATGGAGGATCTCCGTGTGACGGAAACTCAAGCGGTCCCTAGATTAGATTAGATTAGATTAATACTTGTTCCATAGATCATGAATACGACACTTCGTAATGATGTGGAACGTGTCAGGTTAATAAAAGATGTCTGTACAAGAAATTAGACTACACAAAATATTGCATGACACTAATGATTAATTTTTTTTTTACTTAGTTTATATCTAAAAATTCAGCCAATGAGTAGGAGGAGTTGTCATCTAGAAATTCTTTTAATTTATTTTTAAATGTTAGTTGGCTATCTGTCAGGCTTTTGATGCTGTTTGGTAGGTGCCCAAAGACTTTTGTGGCAGCATAATTTACCCTAGACCGTCAGTAATATTGCGCAAGCCCAATAATATTGAGTTTGTAGCTGTGAAACTGATAGATAGATGGCGTAACAATTTTGTATCAAAGCTTTAGGGTGACACTGCACTAATAGAAAGCCTACGAAAGAATTTCCAATGGCAAGGTGCTGTAGCATAATAGGTAATCGCTGACTGGGAATTTAGTCTCGTATAGATTTTTGTTAAATGTCATGGGGATTTGAGCGTCTGCATAAATTGAGCCATGGGTGAGAAAGCGGTGCAAGACTCAAAAATTTGAATTTTTGATACAAAAGATTTGATCAATTTCGATACAAAACAATATCCCGAACACTACTTCGATAACCAAATGAGAACAACAAACAAACGATTATTCAATTATCGCTAAATCGGTAGTATTGTCTCACTGATATCAGCCACGTAGTGCCACATTTGAGTAGACGACAAGTTTAATAGAAGCACAAGAAATTACTTGTACATTTGTATAAGAATTTTATAATGAATAAAATCACCGTACACCAGAATCCACGAGAAAGGGAAAGGGCGGGGGGGGGGGGCAAATTCCTATGTACGGCAACGCCGAAATATGGTGATAATCATTCACAGTATGTTTCCGTGATTGATCTTCGACACTCCTTGGCCCAATTTTTCATCCTTTTTTCTGCTCGCAACAGAGTAGATCAATTGTCACAGAAACATCGTCTTTTCGTCAACAGCCCGAACCACAATATTATTGTGCAGGGTAGGGAGAACATCAATAATATTGCACAATATTATTGGCCGTCTAGGAGCTGCTTCAGATTCTGCGCCTCTAAGTTCAATTACGAGTGAGATCTATGTTGATGATGAATAGGCAGTACTAGAAATCCCAGAAGCTGTGAACGTCTAAGAAAATTTATTAATAGATGCGGTAATAATGTGCGACGACTGTAATCTCAAATGTTCTTCCAGATCCAGTGATGTACATTGCAGCCTATGTTGCGTTTAAGTGCCAAAACATCCGTAAATCGTTAGGTTTTCTAGCAGCAAAAAGTTAAGTATTTGAAGATGATGCTGCTTTTCATGGAAATCGATTGGGCAAAGAAAAACTAGTATCTGTGCTCTGTTTTGTAAAGAAAGTTTCCTGAGGTTCATGACACATTTATGGCTCTACATCTAAGAACAAGAACATTTATAAGGATTAGGGTATCTGAATCTAGAAGCAAGGAGGAAAGCCGTGAAGAAATGTGCCCAAGGAAGAAGCAGCTATGCGTCTTAAACAGGTAAACAGCAATAGAAATCCAGTACACCTACATAAAAATCTGCTTCTTCAACAAACGAGTGACTTATTTTCTTAATCTTAATTATCATTTATTTTCTTTTAGTGTGTAATAAATGTCACACCGTGTACTGAGCTAAACTGTAATGAACGACTACCACGCCACGCGGCCACAGTGTCTGGTGCGGCGAATTTCCCGTGTAATCACAATGCCGCTCGCTATGACGTCAGTGGCGTCCAGCCAATAGCAAGCGCTTACGCGGGAGTGACGCCCCCACGCCCCAACCCTTCATAAAAGGGAAGAAAGCCTGCGTATGGAACAGGAGTGAACTTTTACAACAAGCTGATTCTTGAGTGTTAAAATTGTGATGTGAAGTTTATCTTGATTGTGTGACTTCTACAGGATCGTGTTTTAAGTTAACCATGAAGCGACGTTTAAGCCAGGAAAGCCCTTCTGCCTCCAAGGATGCAGTTAAAGAAACCGAAACCAACATCGCCTTACCGCAAGTACGGCGAAAGCTCCCTACAGTTTGAATTTAAAGGCCGGTATAGAAACACCAGTTCCCCAACGCGTAGTGTACTTAGAAATCCATACATATCAAAGCATGAAGCCATCTCTATTGAAGTGTCATTAAAATAATTGTCACTAGAAGTTACTTGGTAAACCTATTGACTTTTTTCAAAAGAAATCTGCGTTTTGAAAAAATTCAAACGTAACAGCAAATTTTATTAATACTATCTTTATACTGGTTAGTTTTAGAATTGCAAAGGAAGGAAAATCTCACACGGTTGGCGAGTCTCTTACTGCCCGCGGGTACACACATGGCCCAAGCAGTTTTGGGGAAAAGTGGCCAAAGAAATACAAAAAGTGTAGTTATCCTTCAGTACTGTGAAAAGGAGAATGGAAAATACGACTTCCAGCATTGAAGAAACATTGTGATTACAACTGCAAGAGGTCACGTCTTACGCTCTTCAAATAGAAGAGAGTACAAATGTGACAAACATGCCTCAGTTAGTCGGTTTTATACGTTTTGATTATCATGACAATATACGAGATTTTATTTTGCAGACAGATCGAGTAAAATGCCACAGCACAAAACATTTTCAATATGCCCTTTGTGTGTTAAAATTACGTATTCCTTGCCAAAAACGTTGTGGTATGTGCATAGACGGAAGTCAAGGCAGTATATGGTCACGTAACTTCAAAAGTGAAGAAAGATGGATTTGACTGTCGAAGCACACAACTTATAATACACCGAAATCATTGGTTTCTAAAGATATTGCCTAACTCTTCTTTCTTTTCCGACGGATGCTGAAAACACAAAGGCTCCTAAATCGCTACTATTCACGTTATTGTGTCAGGATATGGGAGGTAAATTTAAAAATTAGCTTCTTCATACTGAAGTAAGACGGCTCTCTAGCGGCAAGATTTTAAAGTTAGTATTTAAACTGAGAGGTTTTCGTTTCTCAGTGACAAAACCGATGATCAGTGGTTACCAGGGTTAGGCAATTTAGCTGATATCTTTGACGGGCTTCACATTTTTAATATTGGCCTGTAAGGGCATGGCACAACAGATTTCGTAACGGGTAATAAAATACCGTCATTTAAAAGAAAGTTAACTCATTGTAGGTCACAAGTACTGAGCAATAACTTTCTCGCATCATTTTTCGAAAACATTGAATTAGGTCCCATAGAAGATATAATTAGAGACACAATTACTCCTTTACAGGTCCTATAAAGTATTGAAAAGTACTTTCCCGAAGATAACACAAAATATTACTCAATAGGAAATCGGTTTTCAGGAAAAGTGTTAGAAGAAATAATCCGGAAAGACACTGTAATGGACATGACTAGTGACCATTCAATGGAAGGTGCTTTCAGGAAGGAACGTCTGTTTTCTTCGTGACCAAAAACAGAATACATTCTCTTTTCAAACAAGCAGTCTGATTTTTGGTGCTGTTTGTTACTACATAAGTGTGTGAAAGCGAGTTTTCTGATTTGTACATTATAAATAAATACGGAAACAGGCTTTGTGTTGAGGACTTTAGGGTCAAGTTGAGCTCATTCAAGCCAGACTTTGAAGCTCTGATTACCGATAAATTACAACTTGCTTCCAGCTGAAAGATGTAGCCTAGATATCCTTTCATCAGAATCTAAATTTGAAAACTGGTTACTAATTCTGATTAAGTCTGATTTAACATCAAAGTTTGATTTTATCCTGATTTTTATATACATACGTACTTGATGTTAAGTTTGATGTTAAGTTTATATCACACAGCCAGGCTACACTATTTATGATATAAATGTTTAATGCATATTTTAAATGTTATTCCTCTCTTACTCATTGAATATTTGTGTCAGGACTTGATGAATTTGATTTCATATTATTTGCTACAAATAAGTACCACATGTGAACAGTAAAGATTCTGTAAAAAAGTGCCTTCATGAAGCGCCCGCGCGCGCGCGCACACACACACACACACACACACACACACACACACACACACACACTCTTAAAGCATTTAACTCCCATATATAAAACAGCTTCACTTTCACGTAATGAGAACGTACACGAGGGGCGTTTGAAAAGCCCGTGCAAAAATAAAAACTGCTTACATGTTTGGGTTAAACTTTTTTTATTTTTCGACTTAGTAGTCTCCTTTCAGGCGTACACACTTTGTCCAATGCTGTTCTAATTTGTTGATCCCTTCCGAATAATACGAATAGTCTAAGTCTGCAAAGTAGCTATTAGTTGTTGCAGTCACTTCCTCGTTTGACTAAAATCGTTGTCCTGCCAGCCATTTCTTCAAATTGGGGAACGAATAGTAGTCCGAGGGAGCCAAGTCTGAAGAATAGGGGGGATGTGAAATGAGTTCCATTAATTTTGCGACCACAGCTGCTGAGATGTGTGCTGGTGCATTGTTGTGATGGAAAAGGGCTTTTTTGCAGCCCAATCGCCAGGGTTTTTCTTGCAGCTCGGTTTAAAGTGGTCCAATAACGATGAATGATGTGCATCTGTAATAGTTGTACCCTTTTCCAGATAGTCAATGAAGATTATCCCTTGCGAATTCCAAAAGACAGTCGCCATAATCTTTCCGGCCGAAAGAATGGTCTTCACCTTTTTTGGTGCAGATTCTCCCTTTGTAACCCATTGTTTAGATTGTTGTTTGGCCTCAGGAGGGTAGTAATGTATTCATGTTTCATCCACAGTGACAAAACAAAGCTTAAAGCCCTGCAGATTCTTCCTGAACAGCTTCTAATCATCCTGGCAACAGTTCGAATGATTCTGTATTTGGTCAAGCGTGAGCAATCACGGAACCCATCTTGGGAATAGCTTTCTTGTCCAAACGTTTATGCAAAATATTATGTACCTGTTCATTCGAGATGCCCACAGCACTAGCAAACTCACGCACCATGTCATGGATTTTATCATTGATTTCTGGAGTTGCAAGCTCCACAAGGTGGCCAGAACGTTCAGCATCACTTGTGCCCATATGGCCGAAAATTTTGAAACCACTTATAAACTGTTCTAATCAAAGGTGCAGAGTCACCATAATGTTTATGGAGCTTCTCTTTAGTCTCTTGAGGCGTTTTGCCTTTCATAAAGTAATGGTTAATCACCACATGAAATTCTTTTTCGTCCATTTTTTTTACAGTCACTCGACTTCCTTGATTCACACAAATGCCAAACACAAAGAAATAGGCCAGTATGGCTGAAACTTGGTGTGCGTTCTTTTCAAAGATGTACTAACTAAATATGACCTGGATACGTGCCGGTGGTGCCATCTCTTGGACTTTGCTTGGACTTTTCAAACACCTCGTGTTTATAGATTAATATAGTCCAGTTAATTTGCACTCCATTTTAAGAAAAAATTGTGATGGGATTCTTCAATGCTTAATGTTCAGTTAAGTCTTCTAACAAGATGTTGATCATTTATTTTAAGTACTTGGATTGAATCCCTCATCCACATCTAGAGTTATAAAATATCACTTACCTTGTTATTTTATTTGTGGCCTCATTGTCTTCTGTGGGATAATATGATGTTGGTCTCTGATCCTACTTCTGATCTGAAGAAATATTAACTGGTTAAGAGATTGTGTTAGTCAGGTGGCTTCTAGTGATTCTTTAATGAAATAATGTTTCTAAACTTTGAAATAATTATATTGACTAATATTTCCTCACATTGGATTATTAGTACAAAATATTTCTACCTTCAGCGCTATCACAAAAACGCATTTGCTCCATTTACAATAGCTCTTTTGGCAAGACTGTCCATTTCGTATCACATTCCTACCAAGACTGTCCATTTAAAACTACTCTCCCACTAAGACAGTGCACATTCAAGAAACATTAACAAGGTCAAAGAGTTTACAACTTTGTTGATAAAAATTGTTGGCGCACCTTTGAAACAATCAATAAACATGAATTTACATAAATTTAACTAAAATGCTTCAACATTAATTCAAGTATGTATAATGTGAATATATAGGCTTATTTATACCCACCTGAGGATATCAGTACCCAATGGTATTGTGCTTTACGTACTCTTATTGACTTGATTGCTTTACAAACTAGTTTGTCACGCATCTGTGATCGTGACATCATATCTCCGTAAGATATGTCGTACAATGATCCGACTTTGCCGGTACACACAGTGTGGATATTATCTACAAAATGTGGTGCAAATAAAATTAACAATAAAGAAGTAATAAAACATCTTGCTTTTTGATAAAATTTTACTGCTTGAAAAGCAAAATTGTAATAACTGGTAAACTTTTTTTGTTTCATTGTTTAGTGTGTTGTGTCAGTGAGAAATGTTTCACAAGTGTTCTAAGTACACTCACTTTCAATTACTGAACTGAATGAATACAGCTGTGTAATTTGTCTGATGTTATGCTGCCTCAAGATATAGACACAGTTTCTAACTTTAGTACTTGGTGTATTGCGTGAATCCTTTAATGTAACAGTATGCCTAGTAATGAGTAGATTGACAAATTTTTTGATTTGGTCAATAATTGTACGAAAAGCTGAAAATAAAATTTGGTTACCCATATAAGCCTTTAGATAGGCAACCTGCTTCTGGGACCAAGTGACAGTTTTAGCTATTTAGTAGTATAAATTAGTTTTTCAGATGTAAGTGTTGTAAAATGCTAACTTCAGTATATCATATGGATTGACCCTCACCAGAGGTATCCAATTCACTGCTTCCAAAATGTATAATGCATTTCGGCTATTGCAAAATTTTCCACTCACAGCAGAACCTTTACTTCCGTGATAAACCACTTATAGTAGTAGAGACATATCACTTCATAGAATTAATGTTTGTTAACCTAACACCAGCTGAAAGAGACATGCCAGACAAAACTTAATATCCTACTCTGCTTCACCAATTCTTCTTGGGACACTGATCCGACCACCTTTTTGTGACTTCAAAGAGGTCTCATACCACCCCTCTTGGACTATGGTAGCCTGACTCATGGATTAGAAGACTCGCAACACCATCTTTGGAAGAGCCCTGTAGATAACAACTTGACAGAGGTGACCATACTGAGATAGCCCCAACTATTATTTAACTGTGTTGCCCATGAATGAGGCGTCAAAGAACACCCAAATCACCTTTTTCTCTTCCTGGATAAAAGGACAACGCATGCACATAAATGCTGTCCGTTGTCTCAGTATCAGCTTGTCTACGGTCCAGCCTCTGAACTACACAGAACACTATCTGAGATGTTTCTCTGTCATCCTCGCAGACACCCTTTTAAGAGGATCTGTTGCTCACAACTTCATCTAGATCCAGCCTTCATGCCAAAAGACATCTCACACCCATGTATTGCACGTGATAGTGCACTTAAGATATAGTTGCACTTTTCTCACACTAGGTCATTGGAACTCTGAAAAGTTTACAAGTTCAAACTCTGTCCCCGACACTTATTGGTTTTAGTCAATCAAGACTTCTTCCACGAGCTTCAAAGCACCAGATGGTTGATTTTATTTACCTGGGCCTCTAGCCACATCAAAATCCCTGAAAACAAATTTGCAGATCATTTGACAAGGGCCTTTGAGAAAGGATACCCTAGAATTGCAGATACTGGTTCCTGACTTATGTAGGACCCTATCCCATTAACTCCTAGTGGTTTTTTTTAGAGTAGTGTTCTTTAGCTACCATTACCCAGCTGTGTACCATAAAATAAAAAAAACTACTGCACAGACGTCTTCATGCAGTTTGTCCTGTTGAGAACCTAAAATTCACTGTCAGCTCTGTCTTGGCCACACTATACTCAGATTAAACGTGTAGCAACTGCAGTGGCAGGGGTGAAGTGTTGCCACCGTGCAGCCAGCCAGTCGTCACAACGCGCTGCATGTAACCTGCAAAATAAGCAATACAGCCAGCACATGCTGCACAAGAAAGAACTAAGATTGGGTGGTGCCTGGTCTCTAGTCTGAGCACTCGAATCGCTGCAACAGCAATCACAAAGTAATTTTAATTGGAGTATGGATTGACTAACAAATACATTCTCAAAAAGCTCTCCATTACTGCAGTTGTGGTGCCCCTTTATCAGCGGCGTGGCACGTATTTTAATAGTGTGCCTAACTTTTGTTGTGATAAGACTAACTGATTCATTACACTCAATTTTAGGCAGTGATGTCCTAACAGATAAACTAGAAAATAGGGATTGTTCGACCTTACTTTTTTGAAGACAGAGGAATGGCATTTGTTAAGACATCAGCATGCTACATTGACTTGTTAAAGAACATTCTTCATCCAGAACTTCAAAAGTGTCATGTACACATACGAGAAATGTGGTTCAGAGATGGTGGTGCCACAGCTCAATTGGCAAGAACATTCGTGGAAGTGATTTGACAGTTGTTCCCATGAAATGTCATTTCACAATATCGTGGTGTTCCACGGCCTCCACACTTATGTGATCTATCAACTTGTTACTTCTTTTTGTGGGGCAGCTTTAAATCGAGTATGTACATGAACAAGCCGTGCACAGTTGATGACCTTAAGATATTAGTTTGTCAGGAAATTGAAACTATGCCAAATGAAATGTTAGAGAGAGCCAACCATTACATTCAGGAGAGTCTGGCAAAAAGAACATATGAGATTATTTTCTGATTTCAAAAGTGTTGTAAAAGAACTGTTAGTGAGAGCAAAAATTTTAGAAAAAAATATCATGTTTCAGTTAGTAAGGAAAAACATGTTTCCTCTGTATAAATATGCAGTTCCTGCTCTTATTCTTCCATATATTGACTGTGCAAACTGTGTGTTGCTGTTGTAACTTTTGTGTTAACTTGTTCACTTTATTCACACATTTAATAAGTCCACAAAGTAGCATGTGAGCAATACATTGACTTTTATATCTAATCTGATAAAAAGTCACTGGTCTCCTCCACACATCCAAATGGCCTTATTCAGTGAAATAATTTGTATTTGGATCACACTTTTAGGGTGCAGAAAGGTGTTCGCTATTCTGTAAATTTCTTGTTCAGCTGGCTGCCAGCAGAATGGAAAAATTTCAGTCAATAAACCTAAAACATTCATATGTAAGCTGTAAAGCTCACTTGTGATGGCATTAGCTCGTTTGATGTTGTAAAATAGTTCCTAATACAATTTTAGTGCCTTTTACTGTAACATATTTGTCAGTACTATTGTAAATATATTGTTTTTGTATTAAATTTTCCGACAAGCTTTCTGTGAATTATAAAGTGACTTGTTCCATGACCTGATAAATTAAATTAAATACCTTATTATTTCACTGTAATAGACCCCACTTCAGTCCCTGCTACAACCAGTTTCCCCTGTAATGCAGAATTTGATATGGGTTGACAAGGGATGGAGGATGTGTGAGAGCACTGGAGGAAAACTGAGACGAAGCTTAGTAACAGTTTTTTGTCATTTAGTGTATGCGCTTACTGACTGACTCTTCTATTTCATGAGTATTAGCCTCGCTTTATAATGAACAGTTATTCATGCAAAAGAGGCTCATTAGATTAAATATGCTTTTAATTTTACACTGAATGTATTGCAGAATTTCTCGTACATTCCTCTGCAGTGAGACATTGCAAGTAAATTGAACAGAACCTGTAAGAAGACCTTTGTGCATAATGTTGCTCAAGTAGAGTAACAAAACACATTTGATGTGATGTCGATAAAAATAGAACTGCACTATACAAAATAATGGATTGCAGAGAAAACAGGCACATGTAAAAGTTTATTCTCTTTGTTTATTATGTCCCGAGTATTTAGCACTAACCGTATTGGTGCAATGTTTTTGCCGGCTTCAAAAAATTGCAGATTTATGGTACTTCTTTTCAATTATATAGTTTTCCTTATTGGTAGAACCAAAATAGATCCATGTTACTGATCACGTGTCAGGCAAAATGCACAAAATTGTTATCCAAGCAGAAATAAAAACATGTAGGAAGCAGTTTGGTGTTGTGCGTCATACTCTGGATACCTAAGCGATCACTATAGAATAGAAATACCAGTGATCTTGACATTCCACATAAGAACTTTGGTGTTGTAAAAAGATAAGCTTTTTGTTTCTTTAAAAAGTTATCTTGACTATCCATTGAAATATTTTGGAATATGATTGCAAATGAAAAGAATGTTCTCCATGCAAAAGAAAAAATTCCATGCAACAAAAGAAACTGAGCAAAATAGAAATAAATTTATATCATGTGGCATAATAAGCATTTTACATGACAAAAAGTCAAAATTTGTGTTTCAGAAGTCAAATCCTGTATTGAAGAAATTGACAAGAAACCAGGACATGAAATTTATGGAAAATTTCAACCCTGAAACTAGTAACAGAGAGAAACGGAAACTGACACGAAAAATCAGTCATGGAGGGTAAGCAGTGCAAGTTCTTATTGATTTTATTTTTTGGATTTCTACTGCCGACATCATACATAGATTATAATTTATTCAACAAGAAAAGTTCATGGATTGCAATAACAAAAATATAAACTGGATTAATGTGCAGCACTAAACTGAGATGAAAAGCTGCTAATGTAAAGTCACAAAAAGAAGATAATCGGAAATACTTAAAATAATATGAATTAAACAATAATTGGAAATGCTGTTAACTAATAATGTGGGATGGAGAATTACAAATAAGAAGAGTCATTCAGAGAACATTGGGAGTAACAGTGGTCTTTTCTTCCCAGCTCACTGACCTTTGTTGTCACATCAGCTGAAAGGAATTGATTACATGATAGTAATGGATGAAAGATAGCTTAGTGTTGTATTTATTAGATGAAGAGAGAAGTGTGGCTAAATTCACCACTATTTGCACAACACTGCTGACTGGGAAAAAAAAAAACTAACAGTGAAATGGTTGTGTGCAATGCAGCTTCATTAACAATGTATTTCTTTGAATTTATAACATTGAAACTTGGAGGCAGATTGTTTTAAAAAAAGCTAAGTAGTATTACCACTTCCTGATTTTTGCCAATACTTAAGTATTTGTTCGCAATAACACCAGAAATTTCACTATGTAAATAAAAAGGGTACTTATTTATCTGTAGCTGATTGATGGATAGTGTATAAAAGCACTGACGCACTGACTGCACGGAGAGCATTTGACTGTGTGTGTGTGTGTGTGTGTGTGTGTGTGTGTGTGTGTGTGTGTGTTGGGGGAGGGGGGGGGGGGGGGCGGCTAGGCTTTGGCAATATCATTAATGAACTTGAACTAGGCATGATTTTGATTTGGAAGACACGAAAGGTTTCCTATGGTAACCAATAAATAGGTTAACAGAAGGTTGTTACGACAGTATCAAAGGCCATGCCATAATTCATTTTTTAGTATTTCAATCCTGCAAAATGAGGAACTAGTAATGTGTGAAGATATATTTAGCTGGGCGTATAAGGAATAAGGAGTTGTGTTTGGAGTTGGAAGGACATTGTAATAGTTAAGTTTTAGACAGTCGTAAAGCTATGGTATGCGAATCTTGGTGTGTAGGGAGAGACATTAACAAGGTAGAGTAGGGACTTGGAGTGAGGGTGATTGAGTCAGTGAAAGAGATGGTTTGTGTCTTTAATGTGGGGAGATAGGCTGTAGGTGGTTGGTCGGAAGTGTTTGTTAACAAGAGATATTTTAGGGAAACCAGCTCATCTGTCCTAATTGTGTATTCTGTTGGGAACAAATACAGTAACATAATAAAGTAGTATGTAGACTGGATCAGAGAAACTGTCAAAACAGTCTTGTGGAGACCAAGATGAAACTATGAAAATAAATCATCCTCTGTGAAGGATATTTTGTTAATTGATGTTGAACAGATTAATACATAGATAGAGAACAGGCTTCGAGTGGAGAACAATGATGGACAAATAACTCAGTGAAGCAGTTTTACGTGTCGAGTAAAGGAAGAAATGGTTGAAAACCAGTCAATCACCAGAATTGAAGTACTGTGGAAATAAAAGTGCAACTGTGTTGGATAGGTTATAAGTAACCCGATGCTAGAACATTGAGGTTGTTGCCAATAAGTGAGGTGAAGTATATTAGATGTTTCAACTATAATGAGATATGATATGCAGATAATATAATTGTTTGTGAAAACTGTGGCACTGCGAAGAAAAAGTGAATGTTTTGCATTAAGATGGTGATAATGTGCATGTGTGAACAAGACGTTGCCATCTCAGTGGCGTGGTAGGCATATAAATTTTGTAGTATAATAGTGAACATTGTATCACATTACCAGCCAGCAGTAAACATTGAATGTGGTGTCACTTTGTTTTGTTGACAGCAGCAGCCATTGGCAAGTTACAAAGTTTTCAATGATGGCCTTTGTGAATGCAAAGGTGCCTCTCTATACTGGCATGCTTATTGCCAACAAGTTGTGTTTATCCACTAAATTACAGCACCTGACATCATTGTGACTGTGTGCCTGACACTGTGGCAGGTTCACCATGTAAGACTGAGGGCACTTTTATTTGACTTGCAATATCTTTACAAGGTACATTTGACTTCAGGTAATCACTGTTTCTAACAACCTGCAGTTTGCTTTACAATAAAACAGTACTTTTCAAGTATTCAATATGAAATATTTTCTCTTAATTCAGTTTTGTTTTCAAATTTAAAAATGTATTTGTTTTTGCATAGTGACATAGAGATTATCAGTGTGAATAAAAGGTTTGGAAAATAACTGGTCTTTTAGTACTTAGGTAATAAACGTATTTAATACACTATCAACACAGATTCCTGTTATCACTCATAATGAAACAATTACGTATAATATGATAGGTACCTGTCGCACCCCTTAAACAGGTACTCACTTAATTATATTAAATTTCATTGATATTGAATAAGTGATAATTTATTTTGCAAGCTTCTTTCGAAGCAGAGGTGGCTAAGATTTTGGGTCTTGGGCTGTGGCCTGTCACAAGTGCCATAGTGCTCAGCTACGCTGCACATCATCCCCCCCTCCCCTGCCACCCTGCCACGTTACACACTCTCTCTCAGCTGGTAGAGAGGGGAGAAGCATTTAAATGGCAATGCAGTCACACTCTGTACGACTTGGCTTTATATTTCATGTTCTTCAGCAACATAGATCACAAACAAAACAAATCTTTGGTGTTATTTATTTTCGGAGTGCTGAAGATGAATAATTTTTCTCTGGTACAAACTGTTGGCATATCAACAGGCACAGACAATTTCACAGATTTGCGTCCTCTTTTTGCTGCTAACCATGGCTTCTTTAGTTTCATAATCAAAAAAGGGTCTTTCACACAAAGATATCGATTGAAATATGTAGCACTTTCTGGAACCTCATTATGAAATGTGGGAGCTCTACATGAAGAACATAATGTAGACATCCTGGACAGTTTTAATATAAAACAATTTGTCATTAAAAGGGAATTCCTTGCATATCACTCAGTTGTGTCTGCATTTGCATAAGGGCGCTTTCAACTGAAAGGCCAGTAGTCTGGAAAACATTTGGAAAATTGACAGTTTCATAACGGTTAGGAAACTAGCTTTACAGTTCTTTGAAGGCCACAATGAATTCTTTGAACCTTTGTGTTTTCTTTAACTATAGTGAGCTTAAGGAACTGGACTGTATGTCAGCATGTGTCCCTTCTATAACGCAATTTTCCTTTTTAAAGACATTCCCATCAAATCTGAAAGAAGTTAATTTCTCGCCTTGCAGTGTTTCACTGTGAGCAGTGTGCAGTTAAGTCCACGTAAAATGCGAGGTCTGCAGTCCATTTGGATGTTTTAATTTTAGTTCCTGCATTCCTTTTCCTGCTTAAATTCAACAATACAAAGTTTTAAATCAAAAAATCATTCCAAACCTGCCCCTTGACTTAACTGATGTACTTTGCAGTAACACGTAAAGTCTCCATACTCTTCATTCAATCCCATCAAAACAGTTGCAGTGGTCAGTAGAATAATGTGTGCGACATAAGAAATTTTTCTATTTATACCACCAAGAGTATAAATTACTCTTGTAGTTACTCCTACTTCTTTACTCTGGGCTACTGTAGTAAATTATTTCTATAGTAATATACTCTTTTAGTAACTGTTGGAGAGCTCAATTTATATTTACTTCTGTAGTTATAACTAAAGTAGTAACGCCTTTTTACTAACAAAAAGTAAGCCATTTCTGCACACTGCTGGCACATGCATTACATTCCCTCTCGGAAAATGTTGATTTTCAGCAGACATTATTGCATCACCTTTTGCGTAACTTATTTTCATCACTATAATTTTAGTAGCTAGACAGGATTATTAAATTGAATTGTTAAAATTGGAAAATCTAAATGCTATTTTACCAATTAAAGACAAGATCTGCATATTATGAAAAAGAAAGATTCTATTAATGGAAGAATCCGTTGTTAATCCCGCCATCTACAGCTAACAATGTTCATGCTTGATGACACGTGTTAATTTAAGCACCAGTTTGAGATTCAAGATGGCAGCAACATGGAGGTAGCCAAGGAATGTTCAAAAGCCATATTAGAAAATGAAAAAGTACATAACTACTATTAAATCTAAAAAGCACGATGTCAACAGGCTAAAAAGGAAAAAGTATGCTTGGGAAAAAATACATGTTGAATACAACACAGAAGCTCTTACACAAAGCTCACAAGGGCAGCTTACAGTAATGTGGAAGGAAATGAAAGTGAAAGCAAAGAAAACAAAAGCTAGAAGTATAAGAGAACAATTTCAAACTGGCGGTGGAGTAAGTGAGATGAAGATAGACAATATAAGCCAAATAATTAGTGAAATGATTCCACAAGTTTCCGAGAGAATAGCTGGAGTTATCGACAATGACACATCTGAAGGTAATGTGATACTTTCAAGCAATTTTGATGATAACTGCTCTGAAAGTAGCTACGAAACTGCTGAAGGAAGAACTATATTCCATAGTCATTGAATCTCAGCCTGCATTCTCAGGTGGGAGCTTATCAGGAGATGCACCCAGCAAATTAGGGAGAGAACATGGGGTTGTAGTGAAGAACCGAGTGTTGTTGAAGAAAAGCAGATGAGCTTCATTCCTTAAAAATGTGTTTAATACAAGAGGAATACAATGCAAAAATGTTATTAATAGAAAGACAAAGAGAAATCATATAAGAAGAGCTTAACCTTAAAATGGAAATTATGAATAAGTTCAAGAACATAATGGTGCAATCTTCAGGTTCCAGTTCTTCAGCCAATGTGCTCAAGAAATGTGGGCTTTATGGAATGAATAAGAAAATAGTAATATGCATAAAACATCTTTTATTTCCTTGGTATTTTAAATGGTTAGTATGTTCTTGTTTCTTGTATGGCATAATATTTCTGTTCTATCATTTCAGCATCGGTACTAATTTTTGTAAATACCACATTCTAATATTTATCTGAATTTGCAATATTATAAAAGTTTTTTAAAAAAATAATTGAAACATTGTATGACTTTGTGTACTCAGTTACAAAATAAAATGAGAATGTTAATTCCGTAGCAAAAAGAGAAAGAAAGAAAAAAAATGTAACTATAAATTGCACATAAATAAAATTAATCATTTTTCACTGCAGTAATAACAGTTCTATGGCTTATTTTACTTCTAATCTTACTAGCAAACTAGGTACAATTTTTAATTAAAGTAATTAAGTATAATAGACCTTCTGACAGGTTGGCCTACATCATCTGCTCTAACATCTATTACAATGCTGTATAGAACTGCACCAACCACAATAAAATTCCCACACTTGTTTGGTTTAAATCACATTGTTTTAGTAAGAATTTGGAAACGTTTCTCCCAGACACCGAATGCTCGCTCTATTACAAATGTGGTAGCAATATGGGCTCTATTGTAGCTCCATTCACCTCCTGTGTGGGCTCGGAACTCGGTTGTCGTAAGATGTCTGAAGAGAGCATATTCACTATCTACAATAAGCAACCCATTATATTGTCCATTTTCAAATTCTGCGGCAACTGTACTAATATCCCAAATGTGTGCATCGTGCGTGGAACCTGGCCAACGGCTTACCACGTTTAAAATCTTCCTATTGGCATCATGGATGATAAGTGTGTTGAGGGAAAAGAAATCCTTGAGATTTCTGTATAGTTCTGCTTGTACTCCAGGACAAAGTATGGGTATATGTACACAGTCTATGGCCCCTATGGTTTTTGGGAATCCACCCGTTCGATAGAATTCTTTGGTATATTTTCTTAGCTCGGTGGCATGGACACGTACAGTGGCTTTAAGGCAGTGACACAGTTTATCACACTGTTAAAAGCTCTCCCAGCAGTAGTACAATCCCCTGTTACAATTTGGTAAGTACCTGTGGGAAAGATTGGCAGTCCACGAAGTAGTTTCAGCCTAGGAGACAAAGCATGGTTCCTGTCAGAATTATGCTGCAGTAATGGCTCCAGCATACCAAGTATCAACTCTAAAGATTCCTTACGAAACCCAAACCACTCATTGAAATCACTGTCACTATATATCACAAAACACAGAACTCAAAGATTGCACCTTACTCTCTTACTTTACTCCAACTACTGCCTAGGAGTAAATTTTGGCATTTTATCCTCCTGAAGTTACTAATTTAGCTACTACTACCTAGGAGTAAATTTTAACATTTTATTCTCCTTAAGTTACTAATGTAATAGCACACTCTTCAATCATGCTCTCCACCATTAATGGAGTAAATAAATTTGCTTCGGAAGTAAATGGAAAAATTTACTCCTGTATTAATTGACTCCTTTAGTTCAGCACTGTCAACTGGAAGTCACAGAGTTCCTTCTCTTTTAGTAACGTACTACTTCAGTTTCAGTTGCTCCTGACTGGTGCTCATTACCCTTAACATGTAATTGTTATTGTCTGGGAGCAGTGTAGCATTTAAGGAAAACGGTTTGTTTATAAGTGTGCCCCAAAGTCTGATAAGGTAATGATTTAGGTTATTGGATTTGAACCAGCTGAAGTGTGTATTTTCTGTAGAATATGTTCAACATCATATTGTTTGACTCAGTTATAGAGTATCACATACTCCAGTGTGGCCTCATTCTTAGATGCTTTACATTATATCAGGATACTTGATACAGCTTTATAAAGTTGATCAAAATATGTCATTCACTGTTGAAAATGGATTCTCAAACATTCGTACATATGGAAATGTCAGTGAGTATCTTTTGGTGGTTACAATTTTTGTCTACCTCAGTCTTTCCCTTTTGAGTAGGGATAGGACCTTAGCCACATTTTTTTAAAAACAGGCAGTATCTAAACCATAGTTGATGGTAATGTTCTACTGCCCCACATTCATTTGTGATAAATACTATTTATGTTTAAGCGAAAATGGAAGATACTTACTAATAATATAAGTATTAAGTAATTATGTAATTCAATGTATGATTAATAATTATATTCAGAAAGACTTAAGTGACCTTTCAGTATAATTTCATATGTCCAGTCTGTTGATTATTCTTATAAAATAAATTCATTTGACATGCATTATTTATATTTATGTTATAGGCGCAGGCAAGCAGCCAGTTTATATGATGACAGAGGTATCTATATTGCCACTGGAAAGGATCTCTGTGATTGCCTAGACGAGACATGTGTTGGCTGCCACTTCCCATGCCCAAAATGTCGTTCAAACAAATGTGGGCAGGAGTGCAGGTAAGTTGTAAGTAGAAATAAGATTTGTAAAAGCCGCGGTGAAGAAAGAGTATCAAACAACAGCTGCAGGAAATTACAAACTGATGTTTATTAATGCTTTATCGCCACCAGATGATCAAACTGTAGCATGCGAAAATTATCTTGCACTTACTAGCATATCTTATGGGTACTGTGAAGTATAATTTTCTTTTACAAAAGAATCTATAAAATTCAAGCCAGTGTGGTTAAAGCTTTTATAGAACTAATCTCACACACTGTAAAATTAAATTAGATGGTAAAGCGATGACTCGCATGTATTCTACAGCCAAAAAAATCTGCAGGGGCTAGACAAGGTATATTCACCGGCTATTACATGGAAACAAGACAGTCGTACTCTGAACACAGCCTTATCCCGTAGAGGTTCTGTGGTCACGAAAGTAATGGGAATAAAGATTGGTGGCCTGTGTGATCAACTGGGATGTAAGCTTTCTTATGGATAATTCATGGACTGCTGCCATTTTAGATCAAAGTCCCTACTGCCTGGCAATGTACCAACTGTCACGAATTTGATGGAGGGACTCGTATCATCCTGTGTTTCATTTGTACATGCAGCTTGCAGTTCTTCCTTTAGTGCACAAGATTTGCAACTGGCACTGTTCTGCCAGCTGTGTCATCTATGCTGCTTGTTGTAACACTCCCCTGCCAGTAATTGAAACAAAAATGTTCATCAATTGCGCTTTCTACGAGATTATGAAACTTGCCGCAGTTGAAGGATATTGTGGCTGAAAAGTGAAAGTGTGTCCTGGATTTAAAGTTTGGAATTTTTAGTACTGCGAAATAACAACACATGCCCAAAAATGTGGCTTAAAGCTCAATTTAATGATTTTCCAAAATTTCTTCACTGATTTTTCTCAAATTTCAAGACAGTTTTAACCTGATCTTGTGATCTTGACTTCTAATCAAGCTGCGGAGCTATGGGGTATCATCTCAGTTGTGCGACTGGATTCGTGATTTCCTGTCAGGAAGGTCGCAGTTCGTAGTAATAGACGGCAAATCATCGAGTAAAACTGAAGTGATATCAGGTGTTCCCCAGGGAAGCGTCCTGGGACCTCTACTGTCCTGATCTATATAAATGACCTGGGTGACAATCTGAGCAGTTCTCTTAGACTGTTCGCAGATGATGCTGTAATTTACCGTCTAGTAAGGTCATCCGAAGACCAGTATCGGCTGCAAAGCGATTTAGAAAAGATTGCTGTATGGTGTGTCAGGTGGCAGTTGACGCTAAATAACGAAAAGTGTGAGATGATCCACATGAGTTCCAAAAGAAATCCGTTGGAATTCGATTACTCGAGAAATAGTACAATTCTCAAGGCTGTCAATTCAACTAAGTACCTGGGTGTTAAAATTACTAACAACTTCAGTTGGAAGGACCACATAGATAATATTGTCGGGAAGGCGAGCCAAAGGTTGCGTTTCATTGGCAGGACACTTAGAAGATGCAACAAGTCCACTAAAGAGACAGCTTACACTACACTCGTTCGTCCTCTGTTAGAATATTGCTGCGTGGTGTGGGATCCTTACCAGGTGGGATTGACGGAGGACATCGAAAGGGTGCAAAAAAGGGCAGCTAGTTTTGTATTATCGCGTTATAGGGGAGAGAGTGTGGCAGATATGATACACGAGTTGGGATGGAAGTCATTACAGCATAGACGTTTTTCGTCGCGTCGAGACCTTTTTACGAAATTTCAGTCACCAACTTTCTCTTCCAAATGCGAAAATATTTTGTTGAGCCGAACCTACATAGGTAGGAATGATCATCAAAATAAAATAAGAGAAATCAGAGCTCGAACAGAAAGGTTTAGGTGTTCGTTTTTCCCACTCGCTGTTCGGGAGTGGAATAGTAGAGAGATAGTATGATTGTGGTTCGATGAACCCTCTGCCAAGCACTTAAATGTGAATTGCAGAGTAGTCATGTAGATGTAGATGTACATTGGTCTTGCACTCCTCTGATCTAAACTTGCACTATTTTAGTGGGTGCAGCTGCTGAAATATTTGTACGTTAATTAAAAGTAATACAGTCTTGATAAATTCTCGTTTCGGTGATAAGTAATTAGTTTTGGTGGTGTTTAAAGGTGAACACTTCAGTACAACCTACACACATACAACATTCCTGGATAAGAAACAACTGACAGAGCAAAGAGTGATTACTACAGCATAATTTAAAAAAAAAAAAAAAAAAAAATACTTGTAACAAACATAAAAACACTTCGAACAAACATGTAAAAAATAAAACATACAAAAATAATTAACTCTTGACACTCCTCCTTAATTATATCTCTTCTTAATTCTTAGATACTTGACAAATCTGTAGTTTAGTCAGTGTGTTAGCAAATTGACTTGAAATTTCCACATGGGAGAAAGTGTATTTTTAACTTGGAATCCAGGAATCTTGCTCAGAATTCGTGCAGATAGTCAGAGAAAAGAATCAGTGTTTTTTAAATTCACTGTTATACACTATCAAGCCTTGGCAGTTAAGACACTTCCAAACAAAATGAGTGACATTTTAAAATTATTCATTAAAATTGCGAATGCATAGAAAGAGTGCATTAAATATTTGTATTTTTAATGCCCATTGTGGAGATTTGGAAACAGAACATAAAAATTGCTATTTCATACAAAAGTACACTGGCTCTGGAAATGAAATATGTTAGCTAGATTATTTGAACTTGAGATGAAGTGGTTCAGTTTTTGGAAAATCCACACCAAACTGAATTGTGTGTGGCACTCTATAAGCCAAATCTTAAAGTTGTGTTGACTTACCTGTCAGATATTTTTGGCTCATTGAAGTCTGTGAACTTGAAATTGCAAGGTGTAGATTCTAACATAATTTGTCATCAGGATGCTATCGCAGCATATACTGACAAGTTGCAACTTCGGAAACATAAAATTGTTGCCCTGCAATTATTCCTGTTTTCCCACATTACTTGGATTCATGGAAGAAGCACGCTTTCATATATTTAAGCACTCTTATACTACAAATAAAATATCAAATCATTTTCAGCATCTCACTGACGAATTCAAATGCTACTTCCCTACCTCATGTGATGTAAAGATTGGCAACAGAACCTTTTCACGTTGACATACATGTGCTGTCAGAAACACTACAAGAACAAGCTTTGGAAATTAAAGAGATTCTGCAGCCAAATATGACTTTGAGAAGATGGACGAGTCATTGTCTTGGATAAAATATCTTAAAGTTTATCCAAGCATAGCAAAGCAAATACAGCAACTTTACTTATCATTTTCAAGCACTTATTTATGAGAAAGAGCATCTTCAGCAGTTGTAGCGATCAGAATAAAAACAGCAAACTCAGTATTGCAAATGATTTACCTCATACACTTTCTTCTGTTCAACCAAGAATTGTAAATATTTGCAAAAATATGCAAGCTCTTTCATTACATTGATTTGTTATTACCAAATGTGTGTGCAGATTGTACATGCCTACAATAAAATACTTAAATTACTAATTTATGAACATTTTATAAGGTATTTGACTGGTCAGGATGATGGCAGGTGGGTGTGAGGGTCTTAGGGCGAGCCGGTGATCAGCATTTGAACACGGTCGAATAATTTACTTTAACTTTTATTAAAAACTCGTTACATACATACTCAGAAGCAGTCAGTGTCGCAGCCTACCGACCCGAATGCGATGCAGAAGCCCGGTGTCTGACAACAGCCGCCCGGCTGACAGAAAGACCCACTTTTATTCTGCGTGGCTAGCTGACTCGCACGGGCAGCATCCCGGCAATGCGGAATCAGCCATGGCGGAAATGTGTGTACCGCACTGGAGGGTGAATGATCGCTTGCCTACTACCTGTTCCCTTACGCCACCCTCCTGATTAAAATTGAGCTACCTGGTGTCTCATTAACAATCCTCTTCCAAATAACTTCTAATAACCTTAGGCTTCATTCACATTTGGTGCCAAGTCAACTACAATGTCACCGGCAGTAACGCATTTGAGCTCAGCAGGTGCAGAGGGCCTTGAATGCTGTAATACATGAAAACCAAAGGTGATCAAACATAACAAAATTATTGCAAAAGTTGTAGTTAGTCCAATGGAAAGCTTTAAAGTAATGGTACTCTGAGTAACTTGTTGATACTGGTTAATACTGTTAAAAGCATGAATCGCATTAAAATCGTTGCCATTAGTACTTATGGATTGGACTAATTGGTTGTACAGTTAGACTATCCCACTTAATGTTAAATGAATTCATTGACTCAAATAAGTAAGTATTATTGTGGAATACAGTAGAAATGGGAGTTAAAGATAACTTGCCTTCTACATACAAGGTGCCTTGGGACATTTGGGGTACACGGAAAGTCACTTGACAGCTCACAGTTTTCTATGTCTACCACAAAACCACTACCTTGTATCTTTGGATAAAGGGGGAGAAGGACTTGATACACATGAAGGTCAGGTCAATTGTTGAGTTAATGATACCTTCTGCGAACCGTTTTAGGAAGGGTTGAGCGAGTGTTTTCAGGTTCCTGGGACAGTATTTCCGGGGTTGAACATTCATGAAAAGATCTCTCTCAGCTGTATACACGACTGTCGAAAAATATGATATTCGAAGGACAAACAAGGTTATTTGTTTGCTCACATTCGCGAAAAGTGCTCTGAGATAAAGCTAAGAAATATCTTCGCTCCTGACTCATTAAAAAGTACTCCCGCAGATGGTACTGAACATTGGTATGGAGGGGCACCCAAAATACTCAATAGGTATACATGCGCTAAACTTCAAAGTGATGTCTGGAGTCTGCTAAGGAAATGGTGACAATTAGAGCCAATTCATTGTCCATCATGATTGCATGTACATAACTCAATTGGTAGTAGAAATACAAATTTTGCATATTGACAGGTAGGATCATAGTCGCAGGATTAGTTAATTTCCTTTCCGTAGCTATTACCAATGCCAAAAAATCTTCAGGATGCAGCAAAACACTGCTCAAATGATTAGCTGAGCTAGTTACAATGGCCTGCCTCAGATTAGAAGCATCTGGTTGTGCATTTGATAAACTATCGGTAATCCTAAACAACAAAGTATTTAATTCTACATAGGTATTCAAGAATTTGACTTTGTTCCGTAATTCCCTTTGGACTCTTCCTCTCTTACAAAACAAGGTTTTTTACAGCTGTCACTCGTGTCTGCTTTTTCCTACAGTTTCCAGAATGTCAGCAGTTTTGAAAATTGAGATGTCTGCATTTGCAGTCTGAATATAGCCTGTGCATGAGATTTGAGAAACAGAAAAGAAAGTTTATATTCAGTCAAATAAAACATTTTCCACCATTTTTACATCAAAGGCCTTTAATTTGACATCCCCAACTCCATATGCTTCTAATTCAATAGTGTCACCAATCAAAACTTTCATATACTGATTTATTTTTATGTAATTTATTAGCCAGTCCGTCCAAAATATCACATGTTGCATGGTGCTACAATCTTTGCACCAAAATATTTTTCTCAGTCGGATTGTAAACTTGTCATTTATATTGGCAGTAGATAATACAACAGTGGCTAGTGCTTTGTGTTTAAAATCTTTTGATTCTGTACGGTTTTGGGTTTTTTATTTGCCCAATTTCTGTTTTTAGGACATGTTTGGCATATCTGGCAAAGTGACCCTTTTGTTTGCAGCTGTCAGATTGATTTTCTTTGCTTACAATGTGCTAAATATTTGTTATATGGTTTACTTCTGCAATTTTTCTCTACACGTGCATTTTTTGTTGCATTTGAAACACAGAACTGTAAACTTTTGCTGCTGGTTTGTTTTGACAGGTTGCTTATTTTGTTTAGAGATGAAAGTATTTTGGGACATATTTGACTGTTTTGCCTCAGTTAATCTATGTTCTTCCAGTTGCAAACATTCAAATAATGTCAAATTTTTGTCAGCTGCTGCTACATTATCCCATGCAGTACGAAAATGGTGAAGCTTCGCTTGTAACATTCCAAGAATTCATGACAAAATTGAGCTCTCTTTCCCAGATTTGCTTTCTGCTGTTAGAACTTCCATGTATTCTTGAATCTGCATGCAGTTTGAATAGCTGATTTGCTGAGGCAGTATCACGAAAACAGGCACCCGGAGGCCATCTCACTGTCATACAGCATTACCAGTTGTGGTAATTTCAAATGTTAGTAAAAGCTATTAATAAAATATTAGATATCTGCATTTTCAGTCTAGAATTGATGGAGTTCTTTCTGTAAGAACACTCTTGCTAGCTGCCACAAAGAAATATAAAAACTAATGTTACAAGAAATTTTGAAGAAAAAAATCTTTTTTGTCAAACTGGAAGCAGAACTGACATATTTTGACTAAAATAATATACAAACAGTTTCAGATCTTATAGATGCATGTGATCCATCATTTATCACGAGAACGTAAAAGTATTCAGAATTAAAAAATAAAATACCAAAAGAGGTGGGAAACTGATCCGCCTGTGTAACAAAAAATGAATTTGTGTTGTTCCGTTGGACTTTGTAGAAACTTCCAGTGAGAATGTTGTTAAGAAAACTATGAATTTAATGTTGGTCGCGCTAAGATATCATTACTGTATTGTCACCTATGAACACATTTTATTTAAAAGAGACTCTGTGCACAAGTATAGGGTATGCTGCTGCCAGGATTTTAGTTCAGACATCTGGCCTAAATAGTACCGAGAATATTCCCTACCTAAATAATTTTTTATTTGTAGCTCTCACTGACCCCTCGTTACTGCACCCATAATTCAATACATTGTACAGAAGTAACTCTTGCTACTTTCAGCCAGTATTGCCATTGAAAATGAATAAAATGTATTTTTGCATGTGGTTTTGTAAAACCCAAGTGTTATCAAAGTGCGCTACAAAGAGTATCGGTCTCTGCATGCAGTAAGTGCATTGTAGACAAAACTTTGTTCTTGCTGCTGCAGTGTCTCTCCATTGTTACACTTTCTGAATCAAAAATAAAGTGAACAGAGAAGACTGACAATGGATGTCTCTGAGGCAGAATAATTAATTTTTTCATGGACCCCCTCAGGGGGCTCACGCTTCTTTCATGAGTTCTTGTGTGGCGCTCACAGGACTCCGAGCTACTGCAGCCCATTCTCCTACTCAAGCTGCATTTCCTTCTTTGTGGCTCTCCTTCCCCATCCTCGTTCCTTCATGGCTGTCTCCACCTTCCTCTCCTTCGGTGTTCTTACTTATGTCTACCTGGCCATTCACCTGGTTTCCCAAGCATTTTCCCCTTTCATCCTTGTGTGTTTTTGGTCCCCTTAGGGGTTTGATCCCCTCTTCTAAATTTTCCCTCTGTAGCGTCAGCCTTTGGTCAAAGAACTCACTCTTTAGCATCTATGGCGTGGCTTCTTCTCCCCTATTACTTTCCCTCTTCCTTCTCCACCATAGCCCCCCCCCCCCCCCCCTGCCCTGTTAGGTTCACAGCATGTGTAGCCAGTCCATGTGGTGGGGCTGTTTATATACCCATCTGGCTGAACCTCTGACTACACAGGTATCTCTATTCCAATACCTGAGCTGTTGCCACCCCAGGTATGCCCAAGAATGGTTCCTGGTATTCTGGAGCATAGGAACTTCTAGCAAAGGCCTCCAGGCTAGGTGCCCCTTACTGTGGCTCGGTGGCACCCACGGGGAGAGCTTCTGATAGGAATGGGTGGTATCAGGGAATGCTTTGCGCATGAAGAGTATTAAGCTCCAAAAAACTGACCGTTCTTTGATAGCGGTCTCTCTTCTGTGAAGAAGAAACCCAGGTCCCAGGAGAAGGCTCCCCCCCTTTGCCCCTCGGATGACAAATCTCCCCCACCCCTCCACCCACAACCTTAGTCTGACATCTGTCTTATGGATGTCGCCCCGTTGTCTGTGAAGGATGATGACCCACTAGCGTGATCCGTTTGCCTCCCCCTTGGATACCCACTCCACGATTATTCAGTGGAACTGTAATGGATACTACCATCACCTCGGTGCAATCTCTTATTGCCTATTACTCGGCAGCTTCTATTGTTCTCCAGGATTCTCCTTTTACTTATGCTCTCTCACCAACCCTTTACGGGTTTCGTGCTTTCTGCCAGAACCAGGTCAGTGCTTTTATGGCTACTGGCGATGTTTGCGCATTGGTCCATACAGGTATTGTTGGTACATGGATCCCACTTCGTACTACCATATCAGAAGTGGTTGCTGTATGGTCCCACTTTTTGTGGTCACGGTTTGCAATCTGTGTCTCCCTCCTAACTGCCTTTCTTCAGCTACTCCCGCTTTCCGTCACCCTCCCTTCTCCTTGGGGATTTTAATGCTTATCACCATTTGTGGGGCAGTGCTTCTTGATCTAGTTGGGGGCTCATCATTGTCCAATTTTTTGTGGACCACAACCTGTGCCTTCTGAATAATGGTTTCCCTGCTCATTTTAGTGCTGCGTAAGGCACATTCTTTGCAGTTACACTTTTGCTCTCTTCTTCTCCCCTACTTCCTTTCTTACACTAGTTACCGTACTATGACCTGTGTGGTAGTGACCACTTTCCATTGATTCTCTTATTCCCTTCCTGCCTCCCAATGTCCAGGTTTCGCTACTGGACTTCCCATTGTGCCAATTGACCTCACAGGTCATTTCTCCACCTTCTTTCTCAGGTTGTATCGATGAAGTCGCTGTGATGTGTCTGACAAAATAATCCATGCTGCCAGCATTCCTCACTTAAAGTGCCCTGTTCCCGTCGACCAGTTCCGTGGTGGAGCATGAACGCTTTGCCCCCTCTAGATTCTTCTGTCCTTTCAGAAGCGACAGTCTCCAATTGATGATCTGCCACAGTTCAGCAGGCCTTTTCTTAGCACTGCCATCTTATTGCAATTTTCATCGATCTTTGTAAGGCCTACGACACAGTTTGTCGCCATCACATCGTCCTTGTGCTCGATGAGTGGAATCTTACAGCTCCCCGGTTTTTATTTCCCAGTTCCTGTTCCACCGTTCGTTTAGAGTCCAGGTTGGCTCTGTTCTTAGTTCTCCGCAGACCCAGGAGAATGGCATTCCACAGGGTTCTGTATTAAGGTCCTTTTTCTAATCAAAATTATTGGACTTTTGACCTCTGCCAAATCATTGGTCACTCTGCTCTGTATGGGTGATTTCTGTATTTGGGCTAGCTCCCAATTGGTGAGCTCAGCAGAACAACAGGTCCGGGATGCCAACCGGTGTGCTTCCATGTGGACATTCACACGCATTTATCAAGTAAGTCAAGGATGGTGCTTTTCTGTCGGCATACTATGGTTCATCCTGTTCCAGAGTTGTACCTCGATGCCCAACACCTGACTGTGCTCCTGCAGTTTGTTTCTCGGGTCTTCTTTTTGTCAACAAGCTTACTTGTTTGCCCCCATATCAGAAATTAAAAGGTTGGTTGGTTGTGTAAACTAAGTGTTTTTTTCTTCCGTGCCCACACCTCTTGGGATGTAGATCATTCAACCCTTCTCTGGCCTTTACTAGGTATTAGTTCTGTCCCATCTGGACTACTGTTGTTAAGTTTATAGATTAGCTGCCCCTTCCATGCTGCTGCTCTTGCACCCAGTTCACCATCATGATATCTGTTTAGCCTCTAATGCTTTCCATACTAGTCCTGTTTTATAGTCTTCTGGTTGACACTGGGATCACTCCCCTTTAGATTCAGCAGTCCCAGATCCTGGTTTCCTATGCCACCAGTATCACTCTTCCCCTGCTCACTCTTCCTATTCTACTTTTTTTTTTTTTTTTCCCACAGTTTCAGGCCATTGCCCTTCCACAGCCCACTTTCGGGTGTATTTACCAGTTGGGCTCTGCCTCACTTCTCTCCACCATGACTTCCACCTCCCCTCTTATACACATTCTTCCCCGACCATCCTCCTCCCTCCCCCCCCCCCCCCCCCCCTCCCCGACCATCCTGCCTTGCTTAGTTCCTCAGCCTCGGGTTCAGATGGGTTTGTTCAGGACCAAATGCCTACATTGTTCCAGTGGTGTTCCATTGTTTCTTCTAAATGCTCTTACAAGAGTTTCAGGACGACATTGTTCTTTTACACTGACGGCTCTAAATCCGTTGATGATCCTGTGGGCTATGTCTTCTATTGGCACAGAAAACCATCTCTTGTCTGCCACGTGTGGGGTGTTGACTGTGGAACTGATAGCCATCTATTGGGGCCTCTGATTTATTAAACAGTCCTACCTCACCCGAGCTTTGTTAGCTACAAACTCAGTGAGTGGGTTTCAGGCTCTCACTCAGTGTTTTTCCCCCCACACCTGGTCTGTGCCATGCGTGACCACCTAGCTAATCGTGATGTTGCTTGTTCAGTTGATTTCCTTTGGGTTCGTGGCCACGTAGGTATTCCAGGTAATGAAATTGCTGATCATCTGGCTGAGGGCCACGACCACCTATCCCCCATTCTCCGTGACCCCTCTGGGGACAGATTCACGGCTTTACATCAAATGTCTTTTTGCTCAATCGTGGGCTGACCCTTAGGAGGTTACTCCCCTGTGTAATGAAATTGGCACCGTAAAGGAGACTTCCACCATGTGGCATTCTTCTCTGTGCCCCTCCTGGTGAGTATCTGCTATCCTCTGCCATCTTCGTATTGGCCATATTAGGTTCACCCATTGGTTTTTACTCCGCCACAAGCCCCCTGCCTCCTTTATGGTTGTGGGGCTCCGCTCACGGTTATCCATATTTTGCTGGACTGCCCTTGCCTTTCGGCCTTTTGCACTAAATATGCCCTCTCACCTTCTTTGTCTCAGATGTTAGCAAACAATCCTTGCATGGTTAGGCTGTTTTCAGTTTTCTTCATGAAAGTCGTTTGTGCTTTCGGGTATGTGTCCTTGAATTTTCCTCTAGCATTTGAGTCTCTCAGCATAGGCTTTGGTTACAGAGTCTTTCACCATGCCTCCACCCCAGCCATGTCCACCGCCCCCCCCCCCCCCACCCCATTTCTCTACTTTTGTCTGATTTGTTGCACTCTTTTGTTTCCCCTTTTCTTGTGCCTTCTTCCCCAGGTGTCGTCCCTGTTCTATTGTAATAATGGTATGATGTGGGTGTTGGAACAAGTCGGTGGTGGTACTGGTGCCCTATCGTGCATAGCATTTCTGGGGCACCCATGCTCTCCCGGTTTCCACCCATCCTGCGCCTCTTCTTTCCTCTTCATGCTGCCCTGATGCCCCTTTTCCCTCATTGTTTGTACATTATCGCTTTCCTTGACTGGGCTGTGCTGTTTGTGTTGTTCATTCCTTGATTCCTGCCATCCTAGATTGTACCGTGCTGCATGGTGTTGTGGTTGCAAAGATGGACCTCGCCATGCATGTCAGGAATGAAGTTGCACATCATGCAGCCCATTGCGCACAGTTTGAGTCGCAACACAATGTCCTGTTGCTGCACAAAGTATTATTCAACATGGTGGTGTTGCTGTCGGGGTTCCCCAAGCCATAATCTGTAGGTAGCAGTCATCCACTGCAGTAGTAGCCATTGGGCAGCCTGAGCAAGGCATGTCATCGATAGTTCCTATCTCTGTATCTCCTCCATGTTTGCACAACACCGCTTTGGTTCACTCAGATATATCTGGACACTTCTCTTTCTGAGAGCCCTTCCTGGCAAAAAGTTCCAGTACAGATGCGATCAAACTGCGGTATTGACAGACTAGGCGTAGTTGAACTAACGACAACAGGAGCGGTGCACCTCCTTCCTGGTGGAGTGAATGGAACTGATCTGCAGTCAGACCCCCTCTATCTAATAGGCGCTGTTCACGCATGGTTGTTTACATATTTGGACAGGTTTAGAGACATCTTTGAACAATCAAAGGGACTGTGTCTGTGATATAATATCCACAGTCAACGTCTGTCTTTAAGAGTTCTGGCAACCGAGGTGATGCAAAACTGTTTTTGATGTGTGTTCATAAAAAAACCTTGCACAACATCAAACAACAAAATGAAGAAAAATAATTAATTCTCAATATGCAAATTGTGTTGGCAATAACGTAAACTAATTAAAATTTTGGCCATGATTTTTTTTCCACACATTATTTTAAAACATTGAAGTTCGTACATCTGATCATGCTTGACATCAGGTTCTAACCTGATAAATATGGTATGATTAAACATGATACACATTGCCCATTTTAAACTTCTGAATCGACTAGAAGCTTTATATGCAAATGAACATCTTTCCTGATGCACACCCATATATTTGAGGAAGAGGTTATTATTGGAAAATAAAAACACCAACTAGCTGTTATATAATTGCTTTAACTATCAAAATAAAAACCTTACATTTTTACACATTTATGCATTGCAGGAAAAAAAAAAAAAAAAAAAAAAAAAAAAAAAAAAAAAAAAACGTTCCATGCACATGAAACTATGTGGACAAATTTGGCATTCATTGACACCTGCTTGCTATGTTTGATGGCATGCATTCACCCACTTGCTTTCGAGAGTTTGTGGTAACAGCTGTTAAAATGTTTTGTCACTGGAGTTTCAACCAGTTTGTGATTGCTATTCATTGATGTCTCCCAAACATCATCAATCCCAAGTAACACATTTGCAACAGCCTTGGGGAAAACAGTGATATCCATTTTTTGTTTTGTAATTTGAACATACAAAGTATGAGCATTTACAAGAGTAAATGATAATTAATTGAAACCCCCAGCTGCCGAATCGTCACCTTAGTAGGCGTGACTAATGAGTGGATGGGCAAAGTACCTATTAGGAACATTATGTATGTACATTGTGGACAGTTGGAAATGTGGGTCTCACGAGAAGCATGCAAGGGATAAGTCCCTGCAGTCGCGCTATTCATCTGTGTCCTCGGTGGCTCAGATGGATAGAGCGTCTGGCATGTAAACAAGAGATCCTTGGTTTGAGTCCCGGTAGGGGCACACGTTTTCAGCTGCCCCCATCGAGGTACAGTATGTGAACAACACCTGTCAGCAGCTGAGTGTTTCAATTAATTATCATTTATTCTAGAGAAGCTGCACAGTCATCAATGGTATCTGTTCTTCAGAGAACAGCTACTATTTTCAGATATATTTACAAGAGTAGTATTGTATAGTATTTTAAAGGCCACTTTGCGATACTGCTTCACTAACTTCCTCAAGCATGAGCCATAGGTTTGCTTTTGATCTGAAAGATCAATGAAGTGCTTGACTACATTGTAATCCACAATTGCATTTGGTTTTTTCGCTTCCTCTCCTTGTTTTCACAACCACAAGCTCAAGTTGTGTTTGGTTGTCAAACAAAAAATTATGTTCCTCTTGTCACATCACTTTCTAACAACCACCTTTGAATTGCTTTCTGCAATCATTGTTTCCCCCTTCAACTTTTTTGTCATGAACATTTCAGATTCCTCCTCTTTGCACATAGTGTTCCCAACAGATGAGTTCGTTTTTCTAGAAGAATGTGCACCAACTTCATAGGAGTGTAAAAGTTATCTACAAAGAGTGTCCTTCCAAAATTCAAAAGTGAATCCATTAACTCTAAAAAGTTGCTGTTGTTAAGTCTATACTATGGCACACACTTTGTATAATGTCACTCCATATTGAAAACAGTTTTGCAGGAATGTACTGGTGAAATAGTAACCTTCCGCGAAATCTAACCATTGTTTCATAAATACAAACAGCTTCATGTGGAATGAAAGCTTCCTGGAATTTTGTGTTCAGAGAATTCACAAGCTTCCTAATTTTGGACATCTGGTTATGTTCATCTCTGTTTTGTCACAAAAGTGTATGCAACTGAGGAACAAATGAAACTTATTTCAGGACATGGTAGAAGACACCTGGTTTTTTGTAAAGTGGATTCTGGCCCCCAGAATCCTCCAATCTTGGTTTATGATCAAGACCCATAAATTTCCTCAAATTATCAACACTGATATCACTCCATAAAGCCAGTCTGGATGATGGTGATAATGTTCATGCAGCTATTCCACTAACAATCTTTCACTCAGCATAATGGTTTGTTTCATTCACTGTGAAAGTGCACATTTCTTCACGAAGAAAAAAAAATTGTAAACATCAGGGGGATGACTATTTGCAGGTAGATAGTCCAAAAGCGCATTGCTTATTCCACAGTTACCAGAGAAAAAGTTTAGGTTTCCCTGAACATCAAACCACTTTATTCATGAAGTAGGGAACCCATCAGCACAAGAGGTCTTTTGTCAGTGGAATATGAAACTTTGTTTGCACCATTTGTAGACGTATTACTCGTAACGTGGATATGTACCTTCTGTTTCTTCAGAGGAATTATTTCTTCTTCACTACTACTCTCGATCAAGGAATGAGCACAGTAATCTGGGTCGGAATCGCTACCACTTCCAAACAGTGATTCACCTGATAAACTCGATTCCTCCAAACATTTTCGGATTCTGTCCTCATGTGAATCCATTTTTCACCATACATCCACAAAATCTTACTGAAAATAAGCACTACTCTCGCCACATCTGTAAACAAAATGTGAGTGCCAACAAGGAACATGTATTGATGCTACATCGTAAACAGGTAACAATTGCCTGTCAGCCATTGCTGCCACAACAAAACCAACATCACAGTACTTTTCCCACTGGCCGGTATTATTCGACGCCCATTTGATTTCAACGCAGGTGTGATCGTGTATGCACCACAGGCAAATACTCTCAAACCCTCTCATGATCGAATATGATGGACATGGCGAAAATGGAAAAATTGATGTGCGTCAGATATGATGCACATGGTGTTGAAGTGCTAATAGCAAGTTAACTTAGAGGTATATTCAGAAATAAGAAATAAATATGATTCAGTTTTAAGTTTTATTGTAATTGTCTTTAACAATTACGAATTATCAAATTATAACTAGACATATTATTACTTTTCCAGTTGCATTACCAATATTTGTGGCATTTTTTTCCATTTTTTAGTGTCAGCATTATTTTAGCCAAGATAGACACGAAGCCCACGCCCACAACAGTAGTGAGTTTATATGCTAACTAGCTCCGTAGGTGATGAAGAGATTGAAGAAACATATTACGAAATAAAAGAAATACTCAGAGAGTTAAGAGGGACTGGAATTCAATAGTAGGAAAAGAAAGGGAAGGAAAAATAGTATGTGAATGTGGACTAGGGGAAAGGAATGAAAGAGGAAGCTGCCTGTTGGAATTTTGCAGAGATTAATTTAATAATAGCTAACATCTGGTTTAAGAATCTTGAAAGAAGGTTATATACGTGGAAGGAACCTGGAAACATTGGCAGGTTTCAGACTGATTATGTGGTACTCATCATCTCGGCCTTTTCCCACATCATGTGGGGTTGCTTTGCTGGTTCCTTCTCTTCCATAAATGCCTATCCAGTGCTTCTTCTCTGAGCCACCCTTTCTCCTGTAGCTCCCCTGTTATCTTGTCTTTCCATCTCAGTTTCAGTCTTCCTTTTCTCCTTAAGCCATCACTTTCTGGGTCTTCAACTCCTCTCGTCACATAGTACTTCCCTCTTCTCTGCACATGTCCATACCATCTTAGCCTACTTTCTTGGATCTTCTTACCTATGGGCCCCGCTTTCACTGATCCCCTGATGTACTCGTTCCTTATCCTATCCTTTCGTGTCACCCCACTCATCCACCTTAACATTCTCATTTCTGCCACTGCCATATTTTTCTCTTGGGCTTTGGTAATGGGTAAGTTTCTGCACTATACAGCATCACAAGTGTCACCATAGACCTGTAAAGCTTTCCTTTCATTTTGCAGCTAACCTTCTTACCACACAGTACTCCACTCAGTTCCCTCCAGTTCATTCATCCACTATTTATCCTGTGCTGTATTTCGGCCTACAGTCCTCCATCACTTTAAATGTAAGAGCCTAGGTATTTAAATTTCTTGACCAGCGACTGTTGTTCTCCTTGCAGGTTAATGTATTGATCTTTGGCATCCTTTGTACACATGTACTATGTTTTCGCCCTGCAAGTCCCCCTTCCCCTTTCCTCTAGAGCTTTTCTCCACTGTTCGAGCTTTTCTTGAAGTGCCTCCCAAGTGCGTTCACAGATTACTACATCATCTGCAAACATCATGCTCCGAGGTGCCTCTTTTTTTCACGTCTTTGACTAGTACATCTGTGACAAGGTCAAAGAGATATAGGCTGAGAGCAGATCCCTGATGTAGTCCTACTTTCATTGGAAAGCCCTTGAGGCACCTACACTGCTCCTGACTTGTGTCATTGCACCTTCATACACATCATCTATCACCCTGAAATATTTTTCTGGCAGGCATTTACTTCTCAGACACATCCGCATCCATATCCATATCTCTCGCATCGGCACTCTGGCGTGTGCCTTCTCAAGATCTATAAAGGCCATATGCAGTTCGGCTTGTACTTATCTGTGCCTCTCCATCTGTTGCCTTAGTGCAAATATTGCATCGGTTGTTCCTCTTCCCAGCATAAATCCAAACTGTTCTTCACATACTTCAGTTTCTAGACGCACCCTTTTTCAAATATCGTTTCCCAGATCTTCCTTGTGTGGGAAATCAGTTTTATCCCTCTATAATTGCCACAGTTTTGGAAATCCCCTTTCCCCTTATATATGGGAACCAGTATACTGCTTCTCCATGCATGCAGCATTCTTTCTCCTTTCCAGATCTTCTGCATTAGATCCCAGAGAAAATCTGTTTGCTGTTCTCCCAGACTTTTCCATGCTTCTATTGGGATTTGGTCTGCCCCTAAACCTTTTTATTTTTCATTTTCTTTATCGCGTGTTCAACTTCTTTCCTACTTATACTGTGGGTCATTCCTTCATTCATATCTCCATCCTTATTCTTCTCTTGTACATTTTCCTCATTCAATAGCCTTTCAAAGTACTTCCACGACCTATTCAGGATTTTCTCAAGGTTGTGTAATACTATACCTGATTCATCCTTTATCTGCCTTATTGATGTTATTTCCTTGGTCGCCTTATCTCATGCTTTAGCAACGTGTAGGAGTTGCCTGCCATCCTGTCTTCTTTCCAGCTGTTCATACACCTCTTCCATTGCCTCTGCCTTTGCTTTTGCCAGTGCTCTTTTTGCAGTCGTGTAGGCTTCCCTATCTTCCCGTTATGTCAACCCCCCCCTCCTCCTGTTGCTGGCGGAGTTTTTGTTTATATGGTAGTAACTCAGAGATTTAGGAACCAAATTTTAAACTGTAAGAAATTTCTAGGGGCAGATCTGGACTCTGACCACAATTTATTGCTTATGAACTTTCGATTAAAACTGAAGAAACTGCAAAAAGGCAGGAATTTAAGTTGGAACCTGGATTAACTGAAACAACTAGGGGTTGCAAAAAGTTTGAGTGACATTAGGGAATCGTAGAGGGAGACCAAGAGGTGAATACACTAAACAGATCCAGAAAGACATAGCTGGCATTAGTTACTCAGAGATGAAGAGGCCCGCACAGGATAGAGTAGCATGGAGTGCTGCATCAAACCTGTCTCCAGACTGAAGACCACAACAGTGTCTCTGTTCTCACTTTGAGAGTGAGTTACAAAATACTGGAAATCTGACAGTATTTCCATGACTAACAAACATAGGTTCCAGAAAATAATTATGTATGCATATAGTATAATGAATCAATAGTTACAATCGGGGCTGGTAGAGGTATCAGAATTGTAAGATATCTTACAGGGTGTATCACAGTTTGTAGTGGTTGAGGTGCCAAGTTGAGAGGGACAAGTGCAAGATTAGTATACAGTGTGTGTCTCAGTTAGTAGCAAAAACTGACAGATTATGGTGTAAGAGGGAAAAGGGTGGTAGGAGGGGGTGTTAAATAAGTCACTTGTGTGGGGAAAATGTTCTTCAAAATGGCCCTTCTTACAATGAATGAAACATAAAAATTGCAACAATAAGCATTTACGTGCCTTACAAAAGCTAGATCAGCTTGTTTACTAAAGAGTGTAGCACATATTTCACTTAGCTCACCTTATTCTGTTGTATTGCAGTTTGCATCTTTCCTAATTTTTCTCACACACTCCTTCAGTTTTTCTCTAGCTCTGGCACCTACGTCTGTACTCTGCAAGCCATAGTACGATATGTGGCAAAAAGTATTTTGTGCACAAGTACTATAAGTTCAATTAAAATTTTAGATGCATAACACATTGTTTTGAGGATATGTTTATTTGTATTTGTTTCCTTGTTCTAGTGTAAATAATGTGCACCTGAAGTTGATAAAGTGTTTTTGTGATACAATGTGTGCACTAAGATCCCTATGCCCATTGCCACCCATTTCCAATTTTTTAGTTTGTATTAGATAATAGCTGAAATAAAATATTTCAAATTAAGATTTTATTTTTCATTTGCTAAGCCTGAGTAATGAGTATCAACAAAATTACAAACTTTTTTTTCTTTTTCAGAGTCAACAGAAAATTTGTTTATGAGCAGATAGAAATTGAAGGCACTGACATTGTCATAAAAAACAAATTTAAATGAAAAGTAAACGTCTGCTGCCTTCTTTTCTGAAGAAGTTTTACAATCTGCGTGCATGAAAATGTGCTTTCAGGTTTTAAAATTTGTGTTATTTACAGAAAGTGTCTGTGAAGTTAAATTGTTTTTTATCATTATGGAATGGTTTACCTTTTATTGAAATGAGGAAGCTCATTCACATAAAAGGAATAGGCAATTGAATTATGTGATCGTTTGTTTTGTGAAGTAATATATACAGGAATTGCATATTGTTACAGAATTAATATATCAAAGTATGACTGAAGTCCTGTGACATCTTATATGCTATTGGTTTGTACATCAGAATCTAAGTTGGAGATGTCAATTAAATATTGATGTGAACAAATAAATATGTAACTCTAATCTGCACCTTCTTATTTTTACCCATATTATCGTACTTCATTTGTATATTTACTTGCTCCTAAATAGATCTATTACTTATTACAGTGGCTGTAGTTTAATAATTAACTATTTCATCCACTCATTGTGTGAGGGCTCGCTTGCATATATCAGACAGGTAATCGTACTGTAGCTGCAACCACATTGAAGGGATATCTATGAGGAGGCCAGACTAACAAGGTTTCTGAAGAGGATCGACAACCTTTTCAGTGCAACATGCTGGATGAGACTAATCTTGCCCTGCAATACTGAGTCAGAGCATGAAATGTTGGAGCCCTTAATTGAGTGGGTAGGGTAAGTAAGTTACAAATCAGAAATGGATAGGCCAAACTTTAGTGGAGATTGGTGGTATATGGCACATAAACAAGTCTTATGAACAGGTGACCTCACATCCTATCCAGTAAGTCTCCCCTGATCCCGAGTTCTGTGACTTCCGAACTCTGCCCCTTTTTCTAAACCTCTCCAGTGTGTTTCCTACACCCCTCTTCATTCTCCTTCAACCCTTCTGCTGGAAGGCGGAGCCACTGGTTCCGAAAGCTTGTGTAAGTAAGACCTTTTTTTTTATGTGCATGTTCTCCTGCCGCCGGTTGGAGAGTAGATTTTTTATCTATCCATTTACATTATATTGTCAAAAATTTATTATTTTCGTTTTTATAAGTTACTATTAGAGAGAGAGGGAATTAGGGATAAAAAAGTCTGTTAAGAAATAATAAAAATATTGATTCAAATTATGCGGCCTACACGTTTGGAGCAGTACATGGTGATGAAAGGAGCAGAACTTCGAAAATGTCTGAAATTCTCAGTATGTCGACTAGTGATTCAGAAAATGAAACTGAAAAATACTGGCTTCCTCTGAAGCATTCACGTGTTTAGATACTGCCTGAGAAAGTTTGAAGCTCATGATGGAAGTGGCCAGTATCAGATTAGCTGTCCTGACAAAAGTGCATGATTTAGCGACTCTTAAGTGGGTAAGTGTGGTTACTCCATGTAGTTTTTATTTGTGAATTGCTAAATAAAAGAATGCATTAGAATACCTTACTAACCTGGTTTACTTTACTGAACACCCATTTCCCCCTGGCGTGTTAGAACATGAGGGAGGAAGTTAGTTTCATGTTCCGTGAACCATTTGCATGATACTTCGTAATGATGTGAAATGAGTCATTTTCCACACACATCACTAATTAATTTTTAAATATTGCTGAGCATTTATAAAGGGATTTTTTAATTATGTTACAATAATTGAAATTCTTCTACAGAATAGGAGTAGGTAGGAGTAGTTGTCAAGGAGAAACTCTTTTTAGTTTGTTTTAAAAAATTACTTTGCTATCTCTCAGACATTTTATATCTCTGGATGAGTTATCATACATTTTTGTTGCTGCGTTGTGCACGCCTTTTAGTGCTAATGTGGAATAATGAATGTCATTTTTTCCTCTGTTATTGTAATTATGTACACCATTGTTCCTTTTGAATTGCAGTGGATTATTTAGAACAGACTTCATAAAGCAATAAATATACTCCGAAGCAGTAGTCAGAATCCCAAACTCTGCAAACAGATGTCTAAAAGATGATTTGGGTGTGCACCACGTATTACTCATACAACACATTTGTGCAACGAAGATTTTGAAACGTGAAGCTTCCTGGTAGAACTGTGCTTAGGGCACAAAATAATAACTGCCAACACTTGGGTCAAGAATAATGAAAGTAGGTTATGTATATAGAAGAAAGTTCAGGTTGTGAAAGGTTTAACGCTAGAATGCTGGAGGTTCTGACTTTGATAGGTTATTTAATCCCTTCCTTTTTTAGTTATAACAATAAGTAATGCAAAATTCTTTTCTTGACTAGTTCAGATTGAAAAAAATGCTGAATGTATTGTGGGCATTGTGGAATATTTCCACTTCAGCACCTGTAGTTTCATTACGTTCTGATAGGTGACAGCACTATACGTAGTCTTCAAAATGGCATCTATAACGGAGGTGCGTTCAAAGTAGAGAACTGACACTGAGTTTCTTTTGGCAGGAAACCGGAGTGTTGCACACGTTCATAGGCACTTGCACATCTGCTGAGACCTGGCAGTGAACAAAAGCACAGTGAGTCATTGACAAGGCATCTGTCTTCATCACAATCGGGTTGCACGAACCTGTCTGACCTCCCATGTGCCAGCCAGCTGCACTCCGCCATTCAGTGTGGTAGACGGATCACAATCACACACTTCACTGCACAGCTGGACATCTCTCTTGATAGTGCTGACGCACTTGTCCACCAGTTGGTATACTCAAACGTGTGTGACCACTGGCTTCCTTGCTGCCTACAGCTCGGTTCTCACACCTTCAAACTTCAGTCTGTTTGATCCAAAAAAGGATGCACCTGCAGGAAGTAATATGTGGATGACGGGGAGGTTGTTTGTGCAGCGAGATATCTCCAACATTGACCAGTAGAGAACCATGCAGGCATACATGCCTTCACAGTAAGGTGCTGTAATGCCTTTGCACTGAACGGAGATTATGTTGAAAAATAGGGTTTTTGCAGCAAGAGGAAATAATATGGTTTATTGAAATCCTGAATAAAACCCACTTGCTTTTACAAAAATAAGTTTTGAATACCCATCATACTCTGCTATATTGCCACATCTTGAAAGCGTATTTGTCAGACAGGAATGACTAAACCTGCATCTTGGGTTATGTGATAGTAGTTGTTCATCAATGATTGTACTTCCTCCAGGGTGGTAATCACAAATATTGTTTTCAGTGAACTTACTGCAATTTCAAATGCAAGAGCAAATTTGTTAGCATTAATCTCTGGTTGATTTTTCTTAAAAATGGAGAAATGTGATGAAATCTGTCCCTTTGAATAACATCTGTGACGAAAGTATGCCTCCCAAGAAAGTGACCAAAGATCACCCACAGACATATCTTTTGTACAAATTACTCCCTTAGCCTATATGATGGCTATCAATTTTTCCAGTACCTGAAGTAACATGGTCCAATTATTGTTTTTTAGTACTTTGATTCCGTGTGTGATTCAGTGTATTTAATGAGATAGAGCATATGCTTCATCAGAAGTAAGCTAGAAAAATGATGACAGTTTTCTACTCATATACAAGTGTAAGTAATGGGTCGTCCTCTCTCCCTTAGATCATTCGCTGCCCACCTCCATCCAGAAAATGAGAAACTAGCACTCTCCCTCTCTCCGTTCAATCCCTAGTGACCATCTTTGTAGAGGCATTCAGCTGGGCCTGTTGTGATGGATGAGGTGAGAATTGATGTAGATCAGCATCTGAATCCTCTTCCATTAATCCTTCCTTGTTCACAATGTCGTAATCTTCAGTTGTCTTGGTAAAAAAATCCTTTATGTGAAGTCAATTTCTGATACAATGTTGGAATTCTCTAATTATAAAAGACATAACATTTCTTTGTGATGACGTATGTTCAAAAACATCTTTCATAGACAAAGAATATTTCCTGAATGACACAATACAAATTGTCAGTTCTTGAAAATATAATGTAATTGGAGAGAGAGAAATCTACTCACAAAACAGCAGCAGCAGAAGGAGAACACACGTATAAGGGTATGCAACTCTGCAAGCCCATGGCCCCTTTTGCTGGCAAAGGGTTCCTTCTCCTTTAACCATTCTACAGAAGGAGCGACTGGCTCCGAAAGCTTGTAAATTTCTATGCCTTCATATGTGCATGCTCCTGCCCCTGCTCAGTGAGACTTTTTACATATCCAATTACAAGATGTAAACTGTTGCAGATTGGAATGTGTATGTGCCAAGGTAAGAGGGTTATCCACAAAGTACATTACGTTTTGGAATTAAAAATAAATAAAGTATTGGAAATTTTTTTATTATATACAGATGAAAGCCACACTTAAATACTACTTTTCTACATAGTTGCCATTTAAATTAAGGCTCTTATCGTAGCAATGGACAAGCTTGGAAATTCCTTCATCGTAAAATTCGGCCACCCGCGCCTTCAACCACGTAATGATTGTCTTTCGGGACAGAAAAGGTGTGATTTTTGTGGATTTCCTGGAAAGAGGCACTACAATAAACTCTCAAAGGTCTTGCCAAACTCTGCACAACCTCAGAAGAGCAATAGAAAACAAGCGTAGGGGAAAGTTGGGCTCAAAGATCTTGCTGATTCACGACAACGCCCGGGCCCACCTGACAAATGCCACTCGTGAAGTTCTCGAATCTTTTAAGTGGGAGTTTTCCTCATCCGCCGTACAGTCCCGACCTGGCACCGAGCAACTTCCACTTATTCTCAGCAATGAAGAAGTGGTTGGCTATGAGCGTTTTGATGACGATGCACAACTTCAAGAAGAAGTAACTACGTGGTTGAAGGCACAGGCGGCCGAATTTTACAACGTAGGAATGTCCAAGCTCGTCCATCGCTACGATAAGTGCCTTAATTTAAATGGCAGCTATGTAAAAAAGTAGTATTTAAGTGTACCTTTCATCTGCATATAATTTTTTAAAAATTCCAATACTTTATTTATTTTTAATTCCAAAACGTAATGTAATTTGTGGATAGCCCTCGTACAACAATGAACAGCAAAACTCCACAACAGTGCTGATTGTTGCAAATTCATTGTTAGTTTACTTACATATATTCACAAGAGACATTACAGTGGTGTCAGATTGACCCCTTCCACCATTCTAGATGTAGCAAATGAAATGTCCAACAAAATATATTTTGAATTATCTCTAAGCATCATTCAAAAGAGGAGGAAAAATTTAGGAAAGTTCTAAAATTTCATGACTGAAGTAAAAAGTATTGAATGCAATGATGGAGAAAGAAGGGGGGTTTTACTTTGAGCTCTTGTGTTGTTCTAGTATTAAGATAAATTTCTTGATCTAACACAGAGGCTTCAAAACCAGATTTTAAACTACAAAGACTGGGTGAGGTGGCACAGTGGTTAGCACACTGGACTTGTATTCGGGAGGGTGACAATCCAAATCCTCTTATCAATCATCCAGACTGGTTTTTCATGAATTCACTAAATCGCTTAAGGCTAATACCAAGATGGTTCCAGTTATTGACTGCAGATTAAGACTGAAAGAATTGCAGAAAGTTAGGAATAAGAGGTGGAACCTAGGTAAATCAAAAGCAACAGAGGTTGCCGAGAGTTTCAGAAGGAGCATTAGTCAACGATTGGCTCAAAGAAGGAAATGGAATACAATAGAAGACGAATGGGTAGCTCTGGAATAGTGAAAACAGCAGCATATCGTGTAGGAAAAAAGACATGATCCAATAGAAATCCTCAGATAACATCAGAAACTGAATTTAATTGACGGAAGGGGAAAATAAAATAATAAAACAGGTAAGAGGGAATAGACAGCTAAAAAATGAGATTGATAGAAAGTGCAAAATTACAAATCAGGTATGGCTGGGGGACAAATGTGTGGCTGTAGTATCATGCATAACTAGGGGAAAAATAGATGTCACCTACAGGAAGACTGAAGAGATGTTTGGAGAAAAGAGAAGCACTTGTATGAATTAATGGCAAGCCAATACCAAGCAAAGGAGGGAAATCTGATAGCTGTAAGGAATATATAGAAGCAAAAATAACTTGAAGACAATATTACAGAAAGAGGAGGAGGTGGTGGTGGTGGTGGTGGTGGTGGTGGTGGTGGTGGTGGTGGTGGTGGTGGTGGTGGTGGTGGTGGTGGTGGTGGTGACGATGACGGATGATGATACGGGAACTCTTTAACACCGCAAGGAAAAATTTGACAGAGCATTAAGAGACCCAAGTCCAAACGAGGCACTGTAGAAGTCCACATTCCCGTAGAATTATTATGAGGATGGTTTGAGAAGTTCTCGGAATCACCGTGAGAGGTCAGTGTTACCTCAACGAGCTGTTCACATGATATTCATTGGACTGTTGCCTGTAAACACGAGTCGCGCCAGTCCTCTTGGAAGAGAGCTGGGTGGTGACATGGCTCTGTTGTTGTACCCGTGTAGTGATTTACGAAGATGGAAAAAATAGAGATTTGAGCAGTGATTGAGTACTTTGTAAAGAAAAGTATGAAAGCAAAGGACATTCATGCCGATTTCCAGAATACACTTGGGGACTCTGCTCCTTCATATTCAACTGTTGCCAAGTGGACAATGAATTTAAATTTGGTCGGGAGAGCTTAGATGACGATCCGCGCTGTGATTGGTCAAGGTGTGTCACTACTCCATAAATCATTGCAAAAGCGCACAAAATGGTTATGGAGGGTCGCCGATTGAAAGAGTGTGAAATTGCTCATGCTTGCCAAATGTCATCTGAAAGGATATATCACATTTTAGCTGGAAAATTAGAAATGAAAAAAATTATCTGCAAGATGGGTGCCGCAACTCTTGATACTGGATCAAAAATGCGTGAAAATGGACATATTGGAACAATGTTTGCCCCATTTTAGGAGAAACAAACAAGATTTTTTGCACTGGTTTGTGACCACAGATGAAACTTGGGTGCACTACTACACCCCAGTGACAAAACAACAGTCAGAGCGTTGGAAACATGCTGATTCTCCACCACCGAATAAAGCAAAAACAATCCCTTAAGCGGGAAAGGTCAGGGCATCACTGTTTGGGGGATGAGAAAGGGATTTTGTTCCTAGATAATATCTCCCCACTGAGCAAACAATTACTGGAGAATACTATGCTTACCTCCTGGACAAATTACAACAAAAGCTAGGTGAAAAAAGGCCAGGTTTAGCGAGGAAGAATCTCATCTTCCATCAAGACAATGCGCGCCAGCCCATATGTGCCATCGCCATGGCAAAATTACACTAAGGTATGAATTGTTGCCACACCTGCCATATTCACCTGATATGGATCCATCAGACTGCCATCTTCTCAAAACTGAAAATTTTTCTTGGTGGACGAAGATTCGCTTCAGACGAAGAATTGATAGCCGGAGTTGACAAAGTTTTTGCTGGCCTGGAGGAAACTCATTTTCAAGATGGGATCAAGGCACTGGAACATCATTGGACCAAGTGCATTAATCTGCTACATTGAAAAATAAAGTTTCAGTGATGTAAGTACTTTTTTGTATTTAGTTCAGAGAACTTTTCAAACCACCATCATAAGATCCTTGGAAAAGACACTAGGTAAGAAGGATGTAAGACAGGTGAAATACTCCCAGAATTGAATAGAATAGAATAAATAAAGTTACAAAAAGGTTTGTGAAAATTACTGAGTCATAATTTTAATAGGTAATGTTCGCAAAATGATGACACACAGTTTTTACAAAAGAATAAAAAAACTTGGAGAAACTGACATTGAGAAACACCCGTCTGGGTTCTGAAAAAGGGAGCAATGTTAGAGAGAGTACTGATCCACGACTGGCCTCAAAAGAGAGGTGGGAGAAGGTTGAATGCTTGTACATGTAGAGAAAGCTTTTAATAATGCTGACTGGATACAGCCGTTGAAATTCTGAAGATAGTGGGGATAGAAAACAGGCACTGAAAGATTTTCTATGACTTGTGCAGAAACCAAACTTCAGTTGTAATAATTGGACAAAGGGGTGCAGTAGTTAAGGAGTGAAGCAAGGTTGTAGCCTATCCCCAATGGTATTCAGTCTGTACATTGCAGAAGCAGTAAAGGAAACCAAGGAGAAATTAGAAAAAATGAATTAAAAGTTCAGGAAGGGAAAAAAATCTTTGAGATTTGCTGATGACACTGTAATTGCCTGAGGGATGTCCAATTACTTGAAAAGATCAGTTAAATGGAATGGATGGCGTTCTGAAAAGAGATTATAAGATAAATAACAGAAGTAAAAGAGTGGTAATCAACTAAGGCCTTCAGGCTCTCTCTCACATCTGAGAAGGAACAATACACAACAAATATTGTAGTTGAATTAAATTGGCTGATCCTGGTAAAATGTGATTAGGAACTGCCGCACGAAAAGCAGGATATGAGTTTTGCTATTTGGGCCGCAAAAAGATAAATTTATTAACACTGAATATAATTTGTTTTTTGAAAGACATTTGTCTCGAGTTTATGTAAGGGACGTGTGTATTAAACAATCAGACATGAAGAGAATAAAATCTTTTGAAATGTGATACTACAGGAGAATATGGGTGCATGGAAAGATGGAGTAACTAATGAGGAGGCACTTGATCAAACTAGGGGGAAAATGTTGGCACAGCCTGACTAAAAGAAGGGATCCATGGGTGAGGGAGCTCCTAAGGCATCAAGGAATAATTAGTTTGCTAATGGAGGGAAAGTTGAGGACTAAACACTACAGAGCGAGTTAGTAAATAAATTCAGATGGATGTGAATCACTGTAGTTACCCAGAGAGAAACAGACCTGCACAGGGTAGATCAGTGTGGAGAGCTGCATTAAATCAGTCTTTGGTCTGAAAACCACATCATCATGTAAAGTATGCCACTTTTTCCCCAGGTATGCACAAGATTGCAAGACTTCCCCCCCCCCCCCCCCCCCTTAGTATAACATCATGTTATCATAACTGAACCAATTGTACTCGGCGAAATGCTAGAGCTTCGTACTTCTTGTGCCTTAAAATGTAATATTCAGTAGAAGTTGTATTGAGTCCAAGATGATTCAGTGAAATTTAACTGGTATGTATTTTCTCTCTCAGGCAGTTTGCATAAATTTGTAATGCCATAGGTGGATGTGGACAAGTGGTTCTTTTTTTACCAGACAGGCATAGATGATGCACACCAACAGGAGGCGGCAAGAGTGATCCTCTGGCTAAGACGAAATTGCACAGAAACACCGATGACAGCAGCTCTCATCTACGTAGCAGCTTGCTGACCATGCTAGCAGTGCATTCTGAAGTGCCATGTAATGGTATATCAGGCAGCATCAGCTAAACTCTTACTATCGTGATTATAGTAAGTCAGCATGCAGCCCCAGTTGCATTGTTCAGGGTCAAACCCCGACCGGTGAATGGAGAGGGTTGGCTGGCGCTGGCGGACCCCATTCACTCACGGATGGAGGTCTGTAGTTCAACTCTCGGCCCACCAAGGCTGCAGCTGGACCACTGGTCTGGGTGTCATATTGAGAAGGCAAAAGAACATCAGTAGCCTCTCAGCAGAAGCCAGCATGATGCTTCAGGGATCTGCATGGTCAGTGTTTACACTCACAAAAGTGGGTCTCTTGTGGCATTACAGCTACTGAAGTCACATTTGCTCACATATCAAAGGGCTTCTGGTTACAGTAGAGCTGGGGCAGCATCATGCAGGTGGGCTGCAGTGCATTGGCATAACACTGAGTTGGTGAATTGTTGTAAGCTGCCTGCTTATGACACCAAACCCTCTGACTAACCCTATGCCGCTTCAAATGTCATTAATCATGAGGCAGATGTAAATTTCTGTTGTGGGATGTTACAGTTTATAAAATATTTTCAAACACATTGCTCCCTGTACCTGATGTTTCTGGCATTTTTCATTTTCTCCGACACCACTATGCCCTGACATTGATATTTCTTTCCCAGCTGTTGTTTCTCCCTGTGGAGAAGTTGTTTGAAGCAGTCCACATGCCAACAGCTGTTTTGCGGGCATTATTTTTGCCATAATACCCAATGTCTCACACCGTAATTAAATATTCTCTGAAGTCAGTATCATACTGACCTTGCCCAACAGACCTGACTTAATTTTCGCTGCTCATCACAATTTTTGTCACAAAGAATTTGAAGGGGGCATTAGTCACAGGAGCTGAACTTGAAAATTGAGATCAGTTTTGCCCATTGAGATAAAGTTTTCTTTTGATACACTATTCTTGGTGCATCAAAATACTGGAGTACAACATATATTGGTTATTTTTCTGTGGCCTAATTATTCTGAAGATGTAATTGTTGAAAGTCAGTCATACTATACAGGGTGGTCCGTTGATAGTGACCGGGTCAAATATCTTGTGAAATAAGCATCAAACAAAAAACTACAAAGAACGAAACTCGTCTAACTTGAAGAGGGAAACCAGATGGCACTATGGTTGGCCCGCTAGATGGCACTGCCATAGGTCAAATGGATATCTACTTCGGGTGTGTGTGTGTGTGTGTATATATATATATATATATATATATATATATATATATATATATATATATATATATATATATATATATATATGAACCGCCATTTTTATTACATGTTCATGTAGTATGTAAAGAAATATTAGTGTTTTAGTGGACCACTTTTTTCGCTTTGTGATAAATGGCACTGTAATAGTCACAATCGTATAAGTATGTGGCATCACGTAACATTCTGCCAGTGTGGACTGTATTTGCTTTGTGATACATTACCCTTGTTAAAATGGACCGTTTACCAATTGTGGAAAAGATCGATATCTTGTTGATGTATGACTATTGTGACCAAAATGCCCAATGGGCGTGTGCTATGTATGCTGCTCGGTATACTAGACGACGACATCTAAGTGTCTGGACCACGCCGGATAGTTGCATTATTTAAGGAAACGGGAAGTGTTCAGCCACATGTCGAACTTCAACCACGACCTGCAACAAATGATGCCCAAGTAGGTGTTATAGCTGTTGTCGCGGCTAATCCGCATATCAGTAGCAGACAAACTGTACGAGAATCAGGAATCTCAAAAACGTCGGTGTTGAGAATGCTACATCAACATTGATTGTACCTGTACTATATTTCTATGCACCAGGAATTGCATGGCGATGACTTTGAATGTCATGTACAGTTCTGCCACTGGGCACAAGAGGAAATTACGGGACGATGGCAGATTTTTTGCACACGTTCTTTTAGCGACGAAGCGTCATTCACCAACAGCAGTAACATAAACTGGAATAATATGCACTATTGGGCAACGGAAAATCTACGATGGCTGCGACAAGTGGAACATCAGCAACCTTGGTGGGTTAATGTGTGGTGCGGCATTATGGGAGGAAGGATAATTGGCCCTCATTTTATCGGTGGCTATCTAAATGGTGCAATGTATGCTGATTTCCTACGTAATGTTCTACCGGTGTTACTACAAGGTGTTTCACTGCATGACAGATTGGCGATTCACTTCCAACATGATGGATGTCCGGCACGTAGCTCGCGTGCGGTATTGAATAGCATATTTCATGACAGGATTGGACATCGAAGCACCATACCACGGCACGCACGTTCACCGGATCTGACGTTCCCGAATATCTTTCTGTGGGTAAAGTGGAAGGATATTTTCTATCGTGATCCACCGACAACGCCTGATAACATGTGCCAGCGGATTGTCAATGCATATGCGAACATTACGGAAGGCGAACTACTCGCTGTTGAGAGGAATGTTGTTACATGTATTGCCAAATGCACTGAGGTTGACGGACATCATTTCGAGCATTTATTGCATTAATGTGGTATTTACAGGTAATCACACTGTAACAGCATGCATTCTCAGAAATAAGTTCACAAAGGTACATGTATTGCATTGTAACAACCAAAATAAAAAGTTCAAATGTACCTACGCTCTGTATTTTAATTTAAAAAAACCTACCTGTTACCAACTGTTCGTCTAAAATCGTGAGCCATATGTTTGTGACTATTACAGCGCCATCTATCACAAAGTGAAAAAAGTGGTCTAACTAAAACATTCATATTTCTTTATGTACTACACGAATATGTAATAAAAAATGGGGGTTCCTATTTTAAAAAACGCAGTTGATATCCGTTTGACCTAGGGCAGCGCCATCTAGCGGGCCAATGATAGTGCCATCTGGTTTCCCCCTTCAAACTAGACGAGTTTTGTTCTTTGTAGTTTTTTCATTTGACGTTTATTTTGTGAGATATTTGGCCTGGTCACAATCAGTGGACCACCCTGTATAAAAGAAATTCTTGTACCTGACCCTCAATTCAGATACCTACCTCCAGAAAATGGGCAGGTTCAGCAATTTGCCAGTGAGACATGTCAAAATGGGTCGAGTCACATAGTCTTGTCAGTTGCCATTTCTGATTCAGCAGTGGGGGTTTCGACAGCAGTTGTTGGAAGTAACTGCTCATTGCTCTAAGTTTGTGTTTTACTTCAGAAGAAAGAAAAAGTGAGGAATTTGCTTCATAATGTCTTTGGACAGTTGATGCTGAAATTGCAGTAACAAAAACTTTATCATTTCATAAAGAAGTGCTAACTTTATTGCAGACAAGCAATCCACCGCGGCTTCAAACATGGTTGGCACAAAATGTCTATAGCCAGCAAGGTAATATCTGACACTCTGTTAGAGTTGTCCCACCTCACTTTTGGGAGGAATTTCCAAAGTGCTAGGTAAAGCCTGATTTCCTTGAGGTGCAGCAAATCTCACCTCAAGACCTTAACTGCACTCTTAGATCATACAGACCTCAGTCTTTCGCCCATTCTAGTGTACTGAAAAAAATTTGACCATTTTAGGCACTTTTATTCATAAACTAAACGAAATCAAAATGTTATAAGTAGGCACCCACATTGCAAAAATTCGTTTTTCCTACCCAAGAAGACCAATATAAATTAAACCTCTCGAAAGAAGGAAATCGTTTCTGTTTAAGTTTTTAATACACAGAGTAAAATCAGTAAATCCATATATCTTAGCCAAGTAAATTCAATGTCAGTTTGTAATCACAAAGATAGCATTGCAGCACTTAATTCTGTCACTGATGTAAACTTCCAGAAATACTTTTTCACTGAGGTAAAAACAGTATGCCTATCAGTACCTAAAGCAAAAAAAGGCATTAAAATAATTTTTTAAGACATTTAAATTTCAAGAAAAAAATCTACAGGAGGTCGCAGTACCGAACCTCTTTTCTACAAATCGAACACTGGTGCACTCTATTGATTCTTTGGTGTATTATGCCATGATGATAGTCACTGTGGTAAACACTTAAACTACTAGGCTGGGCAAACTCTTAAAACTTTAAATTATATCTTTTTTCCATATTCCAATTTTGATGAAATTTAAGCCTGTGTGTGGCCCCAAGCCTTACTCAAATTACCCACGAGACCCCCATGCAAATTCGTCTAGTAGTTTTTGAGATTAACGTGTGCAACCAAAGTTTTTAAAAATAGTCTTATTGTATTCTGTTACACTCCCTCATCACCCACAGTCAGGTTTTGGCAAATACTTTCAATCTACAGACACAGTGGTTCTACAGTTTTATTATTAGTGTAGGTAGGTTGGTCGGTTGCTAAAAAACAGGGCATTTTGGTCTGAGCTGCCAGAGATTTGTCCTATACATAAGGTGTGCTTGCTTGCATGAATGGATGTGTGCATGTTTCTCTTCCTCTTTGTGATGAAGAAGGCTAATGTGTAAGTGTCTTTTAATTGTGCCTGGCTGCAACTTAATGTGTCATCATAAAGGTAAGTATCAACCTCTCTTTTCTTTACACTATTGGTATTTCAACCTGGAGCTTCCTTTGTAGGAACATCTTATCAAGAAAACTGTACTATTGTAATTCATAAATTGCCACACACGGTGAAAAATTAAAACTATTACAATTTGCTGAGTATGTTAGTGAGAGAAGATGAGTACGGTGTTGAGCAAATGGAAGATAGCTAGAGGGCTACTTGCCAACCGAATATTTCATGCTCCTCCCCATGGATACGTGCCACATCTTTTGTCTCAAGAGATATCAGTGATCTGGTTCATTATTTAAATTTTTAGCGAAATACGAAGTATATAGCTTTGAGGTTATACCAATGGAACATCTTTATTGAGATACAAACGAGTGCTTTTTCATGATTGCTGTTCTCTTTTTCCTACATATCTAAGTAAGATGTGACCCCCCTTTTTTTAAGATTCCAAATTTATTATGAAGAGACTTATTCTAGTTAAAAATTTGCAATTTTATCAAGTAATGTTCAAAATACTTTCACCCTGTCTAACTGGTCTGCTTATATAAATTCTGCACTTTGGGCAGAAGATTCAAGTACACTACAAAAGTGGTCACACTATCACTGGTTTATCATAATTTACATGTATGTAGTTGAATCAGTAAAAGTCTTAGCTGGTCTAATATCGGCATATTAATGGTAAAGGCCTCATTTTCTGCCAGTAGCACCACGAATGTCAGCTCTTGTAGCCAGTTAGCACAACCTGTAAGTCTAAATAAAAAGTCGTGGACCTTTTTATAATCAACTGAAGAGTACTTTGCACTCAGTTTCCCTGTAACTTCTTTAAATATTATATCATTATTGTGCTTTTGAAATTAATATGTCATTTGTCGATTTGGATACAAGTACTCCTTAATATTACCAGATATCTGCAGACCTTACAGCACCCTACAATTTAGCACTTACTGAGACTATTGACAGTATGAAGAAGAAAGCCACCCCTCCTGATCTTTTACTGGTGCCAAGCCCACACTTTATTGCCTGGTCACTAAGTTTCACCAACAGACAGTTACACTACAGCAGTTACAAGCAAATTTGGCTTGCACTCTGGAGGGCTTTTTTGTCATGTCTCCAGAGCAAAACTGTTCCCTGTTTCTTTCAAGTGATTGTCAAATGGTTTGCTGTTCTCACAGTACACCACATCCTACATAAATTCAACAGAAGTAATGTTAAGTGTGATAGCGGGGTGCAGTCTTTGGGAGCACAGTGACGAGCCTGTGGTGGAACATCAGGATATACTTGGAAGTGCATCATCTGAAAACTAACTTGAGCAGTTAAACAGAGAACCGACTCGTGGCGATAACATATTAGACCTTCTGGTGACAAACAGACCCGAACTATTTGAAACAGAACGCAGAACAGGGAATCAGCGATCATAAAGCGGTTACTGAGTCGATGATTTCAGCCGTAAATAGAAATATTAAAAAAGGTAGGAAGATTTTTCTGTTTAGCAAAAGTGACAAAAAGCAGATTACAGAGTACCTGACAGCTCAACACAAACACACGCGAGACAGATCAGATAGTGTTGAGGATCAGTGGACAAAGTTCAAAACCATCGTACAATATGCATTAGTTAAGTATGTGCCAAGGAAGATCGTAAGAGATGGAAAAGAGCCACCGCGGTACAACAACCTAGTTAGAAAACTGCTGCGGAAGCAAAGGGAACTTCACAGCAAACATAAACATAGCCAAGCCTTGCAGACAAACAAAAATTACACAAAGCGAAATGTAGTGTAAGGAGGGCTATGCAAAAGGTGTTCAATGAATTCGAAAGTAAAGTTCTGTGTACTGACTGGCAGAAAATCCAAAGAAATTTTGGTCTTATGTCAAAGTGGTAGGTGGATCAAAACAAAATGTACAGACACTCTGTGACCAAAATGGTACTGAGAGGATGACAGACTAAAGGCCAAAATACTAAATGTCTTTTTCCAAAGATGTTTCACAGAGGAAGACTGCACTGTAGTTCCTTCTCTAGATTGCCGTACAGATGACAAAATGGTAGATATCGAAATAGATGACAGAGGGAGAGAGAAAAACAATTAAAATCACTCAAAAGAGGAAAGGCCGCTGGACCTGATAGGATACCAGTTCGATTTTACACAGAGTACGCAAAGGAACTTGCCCCCCTTCTTGCAGCGGTGTACCGTAGGTTTCTAGAAGAGCGCAGCGTTCCAAAGGATTGGAAGAGGGCACAGGTCATCTCCATTTTCAAGAAGATATGCAGAACTATAGACCTAGATCTCTAACGTCTATCAGTTGTAGAATTTTGGAACACTTATTATGTTGGAGTATAATGACTTCTCTGGAGACTAGAAATCTACTCTGTAGGAATCAGCATGGGCTTCGAAAGACGGTCGTGTGAAACACAGCTTGCGCTCTTCATCCACGAGACTCGGAGGGCCATAGACACGAGTTCCCAGGCAGATGCCGTGTTTCTTGACGTCCACAAGGCATTTGATACAGTTCCCCACAGTCGTTTAATGAACAAAGTAATAGCATATAGACTATCAGACCAATTGTGTGATTGGATTGGAGTTCCTAGATAACAGAATGCAGCATGTCATTTTCAATGGAGAGAAGTCTTCCAAAGTAAGGGTGATTTAAGGTGTGCCGCAGGGGAGTGTCATAGGACTGTTGCTATTAACAATATATATAAATAACCTTGTGGATAACATCGGAAGTTCACTGAGGCTTTTTGCGGAAGATGCTGTAGTATATCGAGAGGTTGTAACAGTGGAAAATCGTACTGAAATGCTGGAGGATCTGCAACGAATTGATGCATGGTGCAGGGAATGGCAATTGAATCTCAATGTAGACAATTGTAGTGTACTGCGAATACATAGAAAGATAGATCCCTTATCATTTAGCTACAAAATAGCAGGTCAGCAACTGGAAGCAGTTAATTCCATAAATTATCTGGGAGTAGGCATTAGGAGTGATTTAAAATGGAATGACCGTATAAAGTTGATCGTCGGTAAAGCAGATGCCAGACTGAGATTCATAGGAAGAATCCGAAGGAAGTGCAGTCCGAAAACAAAGGAAGTAGGTTACAGTACACTTGTTCACCCACTGCTTGAATACTGCTCACAGGTGTGGGATCCCGTACCAGATAGGGTTGATAGAAGAGATGGAGAAGATCCAACAGAGAGCAGTGCACTTCATTACAGGATCATTTAATAATCGCGAAAGTATTACAGAGATGACAAATAAACTCCAGTGGAAGACTGCAAGAGAGACGCTCAGTAGCTAAGTACGGGCTTTTGTTGAAGTTTCGAGAGCATACCTTCACTGAAGAGTCAAGCAGTATATTGCTCCCTCCTACATATATCTCGCGAAGAGACTGAGGATAAAATCAGAGAGATTAGAACCCACACAGAGGCATACCAACAATCTTTCTTTCCACGTACAATACGAGACTGTAATAGAGGCTACCCTCTGCCGCACACCGTCAGGTGGCTTGCGGAGTACAGAGGTAGATGCCACCACTGGCCAGAGATGACTGTAAAGAAAGGGTATGTGACTTACTGATTAGACTGCAATGCAAAATAATCTGAGCTGACAAAGGAGACAGTGTTTGCTGTCTAGCCTTACTGCCGTCTACTACGGTGACGACTTGTACACACCTCTCACAATGAGCTGTGTATAGGACAGAGACCAGGTCCCTAAGGATTGGCACCACCACTTATTACTGTTGACAATCCTGTCAACCAGCTAAAACCTCGTGTTTAGAACTACCATCGGGAGAAAATCACTTACCTCTCAAGACTAAAAGAAAATGGCAGCCATCTTAACCTTATGGGAGAAGGGCAGGAGAGTGAAAAGGAGACACCAAGTACTTTGTAATGAATAATTTGTTGCCTATGTTTAATGAAAGAAGAGCAAAATTAGATCACTGGAAATAAGAACTATCATCCCATCTTATTCTTTCTGGGTTTTTCATGTGTGGAAAAACTTTCTAGCAGAAAAGAGGAGTCTCTGGCTTTGAAACTGTAGCAGCATGGTCACAAGACGGAACCTGATGCAAAGACCCAAATGCTTGCCAACACCTGCAAGTTCAGTACTTATGCAGGGTGTTTACGATCCGGGGGAAATCCAGGAAAAATCGGAAAAAACTGAGTTCTTTGAATTCCGGGAATTTTTCATTGGTTTAGTTTTCAGTTAAATTATTGTGATTTTGACTGGTAAGAACCAATACTATTACAAAGGATATTACTGTATCCCACTTCTGCAGGATAATACTCCAGCAACCAAACATGAACGAGAGAAAAATGAAAATGAAACTTACTTCACAAAGGAAATACGCCATATACAACAACAAAACACGGTGCTCATGCAAGCGTCTGCCAACAGCAAAGTGTGTCAAAAGCTTTACGAAGACTATGCAATGCTTCCTAACAATAAATTGCATCAGATGAGCATGACATGACAGCTGTTTACATTAGATTCTGAGGCGTCGCAGCTAGGGCGCGAACGCCAATTTGTCTGTTAAAGCTTGTATGAATTTATGTGGGCACCAGTGTAACCAGTCAGAATCTTATACCATTTGCAACGGGCGAGCTGTGTCCTGCAGATGTGCGTCATGACCATATGGCGTGACTGCAGCGTGTGAAAGTAGCGGAGAGGCGCTTACAGAGTAGTTATTTTCTCTGGAACTATAAAAATTAATAACTGGTCTAGAAATAGCCTGAGGAACTTCATATTAGGTACATAATCTTCTGTTGTGTAAAGGAACAATCTGTCAAAATCTGAAGTCAATAACTGTCATAATTTGAAAGTTACAAAAAAAGAAAAGTCAGTAAAAAACGTAATTATCCTACACTTAAAAAAAACTAAATCGATATTGTGTGTGTGTGTGTGTGTGTGTGTGTGTGTGTGTGTGTGTGTGTGTGTGTGTGTGAATAGTTCACCAACTATGATTATTTGTTGGAAAGTTCTCATTTTAGAAAACCTTTCGTAATTGTGCTGTAGTAATAACTTTAAGAATTTCAAGTAGATATTTATGTTTTGTGCTAGGGTGAGTGTGAAAGACGAGTGCTTGTGTGAGTGTGTGTGGGACGTTCGCCAGTGTCAAATTTTCAGTTTGTAATTCTCTACAGGAACTTGCAAGCGTTCCAGCTTTGTGTCGTGGGAACGAATCCAACAGTGGTTCCCCCACTAGTGGATGACGGATGTCCAAGCATGTTTGAATATGTAAGATACAGCCAGAACGTTCGCGAGTATATATTTAAATTTCAGACGTAAAGTACAGCTTAAAGCTTATTTCATTTTATTTGTTGAACAAGAGCATTTTGCGTTGCTTATTTTAATGAGTTGAGAGCAGTGGTTGGTTCTTGCTAGATTGGCCGTAATTCTGTACATCCAAGTGAGACGGTTTGCGCATGAGATAGAGGTGCTTGGAGGCAGAGAGAAGGAAGGAGTGGTGGACTAGTTTTCGAAGGAGCCGTTCCTGCTGAAAGTGTCCGAACGCATTACGTGTAAAATGAAGTGTATTGTGACTTCCGCGTTCCGGTACAGTGATAAATGTAGCTGGTGTTAACCATTAACTATTTGTGAAATTTTAAGAGTCGAGAGATATTTTGTTCTGGAGAAAATCGCGTGTGTAAACTTTGAACCAAAAGCGTGGCGGTACTAAGTAAATTGTTTTTTACTGAGTATTTATGGCGAGCAAAAATTTTGTTTAAAGACAACCATTGACTGCCGAGTGCAAAAGTAAATACCAGTTTATTTACTGTGTTAATATCGTAAACGATTTCGGAATTGGATTGAAAAAGTTCTGGCTGTTTGAGTGCTTCGAGGACTGTGAACAGGAACTTTTTTAATGATTTGAACACATGTGGGCTGATGATCTTGCTTAATAGCAATAAAAAAATCCTAATGCAAGTTTAAAAGGACCTTTGAACATAGAAATTTGAACAGCAACCCATTTCCGATTTATTCTTCAGATTTCACAAGACTATTTTCAGCTCTTTGTGCTTATAACGGCCTCCGACGTGTAGTTATGAAATATCAGTTTCTACTACACTGCTTTTCTGAGATCTCTTAAGTTGCTGCAGCCAGGAGTTATGTGTGCAGATCTGCAGCAATATCGAGGTAGGTGTACAATCTATGTTGCAGAACCACCGTCGATGTGCTCAAGAACGCGTTCGTCGCAATTCGTTTGAGTTGTTGCGGCCGGACTCTTGTGCATGCGCAGTTGAGTCGCATATGAATAGTAGCTTCTCCCGCTTCTGGCTACAGATGTGCGGCTGGACCCCACTCCAATATTGCCCCGGTTCGGAAATACCGGAGATCCGGGGCTGATCCACAGAGCAGTCCGAGTTGTAGTTGGGAGGTGGGTAGTCTCCACGTGATCTTTGTTTACGTTTAGTGATTTTGCTGTTTTCTCTTCATTTATTGCGTTCACATTAAATCAAAACAAAACGGATTTCTGTGGCCGGGAGCTATGAAATGAATTAAATTACGTTCGCATAGTTACGGAAGGCCAAAATATGTTACTAATTCCAGGTTTTATTTCCTCGTTTCTGACAATCAATCATTAATCGCCTTGCAGAACACTGAAGTTATTTTTGTCGGTTTGCTAAAGAGATTTGGCTTTTTGCGCCGAGGCAGTCGATTTATTTGAAACGAAGTGTTTAATCCCTCACTGTTGGCTAGTTTAAACTGTTCGCTGCATTTCAAGTGCACATTTTCCATCTTCTAGCTCTTTGAACCAAACGTGAGATAATACAGTACTGATACTCAATAAAACTTAACGTCCTACTCTGGACATACTAATGTGCACTTTAAGCAGAGTTATGCATTTTAGTATGGTTCACGAAATTCTGATGCTCTTGAAGTACCCTCTGATGTCTTGTTTCTTTTATTACATAATGCAAGATCTTTCAATGTTTTTCGTGCACAGTGGTGCCTGTTATCTGGCGCTCTCTGTCAACTACTGAAACGAACCAATTTCTAACAGGTCACGGTAAAATATTGCGAATGGTGGTTTGAAAAGCATTACTTCCGAAGTAAATTTCCTTTTACGCAAGATGAACTATGTGCGAGAATGTACGATGAATTTCGTAAATCACAGAGGGTTTGTCTCTCATTTAAAAATCAACTCTTTGAGGACGACCATCTAGAAGAATTCAGAGCCCAGAAGATCAGACATTTACATCGTCATTAAAAATTTTACTGGCACATTTGTGTGATGTATCTTAAAGTGGGACACGCGCAAAAAAGATCAACATTATACAGGGTGTGGCAGCGTTCATAGTAGGATATTAAAAACTCACCAGCAGGCAGTAACTGTAATTTATTTATTACCTCTTATGTCAATTAATAGTTAAAGGTATGTCATTTACTCATGTGTAAGTCATTGCCCATTGCGTGGATTACTTTTTGAATACGACTCCTGTCAAATGATGCTCCCTCTGCACAACACATTCATGTAAGCAGCGATGGATGCTTTCCATAACTAGGCGTAACATATGCCCTGGGACATTGCCGACGGCAGTTCTGATGCGATCCTTCAATTCGGGAATGGTGGCGGAACATGTTCAGAACACTTCTTGCTTCAGGTAGCCTCAAAGGAAAAAGTCTGCACATCAAAGGTCAGGTGAGCGAGGCGGCCAGGAAATGTCACCAAAACAGGAAATTACTCTGCCGGGGAATGTCTGCAAATTCTGGCCACCATTCCTGAGTTGAAGGATTGCGTCAAAACTGACTGCAGTCGGCAATGTCCCAGGGAATACATTCGCCGAGCTATGGAAAGCTTCCATCGCCGCCTAGATGAATGGGTTGTGCAGAAGGGGCATCATTCGACAGGAGTCATATTCAAAAAGTAATCCACACAATGGACAATGACTTACACATTAGTAAATGGCATACCTTTAACTATTAATTGACATAAGAGGTAGTAATAATTAAATTACAGTTACTGCCTGTTGGTGTGTTTTTAATATCCGACTATGAACGCTGCCGCACCCTGTACGGAAGCTTAGCTTCTCTTGCTGCTTATTAATCTTCGAGACCAATATTATATGTGAAAGCTTTGTTTCTCTTGTAGCAACACTATGCATATTAATTTAAAACCATAAACTTTTCTGATTTGTGTGTTTGCGCTGCTTAAGGGTGATCTTGCTTTTGGCTGACTACATCACGTGTCCTATGCTGTCATAGCTGGTGAGATCACGTGACATTATCTGCGACTGGCATACCAAGTGCGTTGCAATCTCGATTTCTATGCTTCGGAAAGTAACGTGCGGTGTTTGGTGGAATTTGAATTTATACCCTCGTCACATGAAAATATGCAGTGTACATGTTGCTGCACACCAAAGATCTTTCCAAAACGTGTATACCCCTGAGTTTCATTTTCTAAAGTGCTGGGAAATTCTACGACGGTGTATAAAACCATAAACATTCAAAGGATTGATAAGTTTTACAGTGCCAAGGAAAAGTGTACTGTCACTTAACATGGAAAAAGTGTATTTTCACCCAGGAGAAAGTGTGCTTTCAACTGGGAAATCCGTGATTTTTTTTCCCTTGTCCATGTATACACCCTGTTACTCCTTTCCAGCAGTTCTACAGTCATACTCCTGGTGCTAGTGGCAATAACTGGCATTTTGAGAGATTTTGACAGTACTTATTGAGTTGCATATGTGACCTACCTGTGACAAAGACAGTTTTGTCTTGCATAAAAGCTGTCCATGTCAGCCGGGCTTTGAATCTGCACCTCCTGTGTGTTGGCTAATGCCACGATTTGCTGACTTTTGACTTTCTTCTTGCTGTAGGCCACTGATAGATGGCGCAAGCGTTGAACTGATGCCCTCAGAGTCACCGAGCTGCCGGGACTTGCCAGCACCAAGTCACCGAGCTGCCGGGACTTGCCAGCACCCTACACTCAGCTGGGCAGGATGTAACTGCCCCACTAGCAGTGGGGGAAAAAAAAATGTCACCACATCTGACACAGCACTGGCAGGTTATGCCTACTTGCAGAAGGCCTTGACATTACTGGGGCAGCAGCTATCACCACCTCCGTGACACCTTTTCTCGCTATCCTGGACCACAATCCGCAGTAGCTTATTGGATTAATAATATGTTTACAACCATGCCATCTGTCTTGCTGTAGTCACCTTCTCCTCAGCCCGGCCTCCCTTAGCGCTTGCCAACCCCCACAGTGCTCAGGTGGGAAAACCGTAGCCTTCCTGAGATCTAGAATAAATGCTCCACCTCTCTGTACTGGTCATTGTAACCCCAACCTGCTACATTTGGCATCCAAAGGAGCACAAGCAACCATCCTTCTTATTCCACCACTACATTTTGGTGGCAGCAGTGGGATTGGCAAAAGCACTACAGTCATCGGCAATGCAAGTAAGTAGCAGCATATGTGGTTACGTAATCGCTTGTAGGGTGCTTGCTCCCATTTTACTTGTCTTTGTTTCAGTCTCCTTTTTTTTTCACTTTCTGTGCAGAGTATCTCGGAAATTAAGGCAAGTGTAAGTATGTTGTGTAAATAGTAGGCAAATGTCGACGTCATTTATTGTTGTCATGTAGGTTACCGAATTAAGAGTTCTCAAAGGCTCTATGCTAGTAAATATGTGGTTTTTCGTCCACAGAGTGCCTAGTCATGTGCAGAAGTTTTCTTATTTCGTTTTTGTCCTGCTCTCCTACTGCTTACTCTATGTTCTGGTAATTCAGTTGTACATCTTTGGACAGCACTGACATAGTGAAATGTAGAACAGTGTCACATCAGAATCTTATGGTTTGGGTCTCTTGTCTTTAGATCATACGGAGCGACTCAAAGCAGCAGTACGCTGAGGGCCTTTATTAATCGTGACCTTCCTTGCATTCAGCTGAGTTGTTGTTTACATTTTCTGCACAGTATTTCAGAGACTGACAGTGCCGCCTTCCTCAGGTGCTGTGAGTTTTCTGCTGTGTGTCCTCACTGCCTGGACTGCAACCAGACTGTGAGCTGTTGTTGGTCTCACGCCGCTCTTTATAGCCAAGTTTTTTTTTCGATGTCCACTGAATCCTGCACTGTGTTGTGCTGGCCCAGTATCTGGAAAGATCGGTAGACTCCTACAGAAATGTGGCATCCAGTGAATTTCACTCCCTTCAGCTAAGATGAAAACATTATTTGTAAAGTTAAAGACCGCCTAAGTGTCTGAAAGCGGAGTGTGTATCATATTCCATGCGAATGTGGCATGTCTTACATTAAGCAGACTATGAGAACAGTTGAAGAAAGATGCGAGGAATATCAGTGACGTACTTGACTAAAACAAACAAGCAAATCAGCTTTCATTGAGCACTGCCTCAAATATAATGATGAAATGAAATATGGTGAGAGCAGTATCGTGGTGCAAATTCCAAGTTTCTGGATACCTTAATTAAGGAGTCTGTCAAAGTAAAGATGTCAGGAAATCTAATAAACAGGGATGGAGGCTTCGATGTAAATAACACTTGAGGTCCAGCACTCAGTATATTAAAATGTTGCCATCCATCAAAGTTGTAAAACAGTGAGTGAATTTGCATTATACAGAGTATCAGCCCATGCTGTGTTAACAAAAGAACATTAGAGGATGCTGTGGATCTTGGAAATCAAACTCGGCTGTGAATAGCAGAGTGAGGCCAACAATAGCTAACAGTCTGGTTGGAGTCCAGGTAGCAGGAATTTCATAAAGTTTTTAACCTAGCATTGAAATGAAATTTTATTAAGTTTCATATCACAAATTCCTCCGCCCATGAACCATGGACCTTGCCGTTTGTGGGGAGGCTTGCGTGCCTCAGCGATACAGATAGCCGTACCGTAGCCGCAACCACAACGGAGGGGTATTTGTTGAGAGGCCAGACAAACGTGTGGTTCCTGAAGAGGGGCAGCAGCCTTTTCAGTAGTTGCAAGCGCAACAGGCTGGATGATTGACTGACCTGGCCTTGTAACAATAACCAAAACGGCCTTGCTGTGCTGGTACTGCGAATGTCTGAAAGCAAGGGGAAACTACGGCCGTAATTTTTCCCGAGGGCATGCAGCTTTACTGTATGATTAAATGATGATGGCGTCCTCTTGGGTAAAATATTCCGGAGGTAAAATAGTCCCCCATTCGGATCTCCAGGCGGGGACTACTCCAGAGGATGTCATTAGCAGGAGAAAGAAAACTGGCGTTCTACGGATCGGAGCGTGGAATGTCAGATCTTTCAATCGGGCAGATAGGTTAGAAAACTTAAAAAGGGAAATGGATAGGTTAAAGTTAGATATAGTGGGAATTAGTGAAGTTCGGTGGCAGGAGGACAAGACTTCTGTTCAGGTGACTACAGGGTTATAAACACAAAATCAAATAGGGGTAATGCAGGAGTAGGTTTAACAATGAATAGGAAAATAGGAATGCGGGTAAGCTACTACAAACAGCATAGTGAACGCATTATTGTGGCGAAGATAGATACGAAGCGCACACCTACTACAGTAGTACAAGTTTATATGCCAACTAGCTCTGCAGATGACGAAGAAATTGAAGAAATGTATAATGAAATAAAAGAAATTATTTAGATAGTGAAGGGTGACGAAAATTTAATAGTCATGGGTGACTGGAATTCCGTAGTAGGAAAAGGGAGAGAAGGAAACGTAGTAGGTGAATATGGATTGGGGGAGAGAAACGAAAGAGGAAGCCGCCTGGTAGAATTTTGCACAGAGCACAACTTAATCATAGCTAACACTTGGTTTAAGAATCATTAAAGAAGGTTGTATACATGGAAGAACCCTGGAGATACTAAAAGGTATCAGATAGACTATATAATTGTAAGACAGAGATTTAGGAACCAGGTTTTAAATTGTAAGACATTTCCAGGGGCAGATGTGGACTCTGACCACAATCTATTGGTTATGACCTGTAGATTAAAACTGAAGAAACTGCAGAAAGGTGGGAATTTAAGGAGATGGGACCTGGATAAACTCAAAGAACCAGAGGTTGTACAGAGTTTCAGGGAACAATTGACAGTAATGGGGGAAAGAAATACAGTAGAAGAAGAATGGGTAGCTTTGAGGTATGAAGTAGTGAAGGCAGTAGAGGATCAAGTAGGTAAAAAGATGAGGGCTAGTAGAAATCCTTGGGTAACAGAATAAATATTGAATTTAATTGATGAAAGGAGAAAATATAAAAAATGCAGTAAATAAAGCAGACAAAAAGGAATACAGGTATCTCAAAAATGAGATCGACAGGAAGTGCAAAATGGCTAAGCAGGGATGGCTAGAGGACAAATGTAAGGATGTAGAGGCGTATCTCACTAGGGGTAAGATAGATACTGCCTACAGGAAAATTAAAGAGACCTTTGGAGATAAGAGAACCACTTGTATGAACATCAAGAGCTCAGATGGAAACCCAGGTCTAAGCAAAGAAGGGAAAGCAGAAAGGTGGAAGGAGTATATTGTGTGTCTGTACAAGGGCGATGTACTTGAGGACAATATTATGGAAATGGAAGAGGATGTAGATGAAGGTGAAATAGGAGATACGATACTGCGTGAAGAGTTTGACAGACCATTGAAATACCTGAGTCGAAACAAGGCCCCCGGAGTAGACAACATTCCATTGGAACTACTGATGGGCTTGGGAGAGCCAGTCCTGACAAAACTACCATCTGGTGAGCAAGATGTATGAAACAGGCGAAATACCCTCAGACTCAAGAAGAACATAATAATTCCAATCCCAAAGAAAGCAGGTGTTGACAGATGTGAAAATTACCGAACTATCAGTCTAATAAGCCACAGCTGCAAAATATTAACACGAATTCTTTACAGACGAATGGAAAAACTAGTAGAAGCCGACCTCGGGGAAGATCAATTTGGATTCCGTAGAAATACTGGAACACGTGAGGCAATACTGACCTTACGACTTATCTTAGAAGAAAGATTAAGGAAAGGCAAACCTACGTTTCTAGCATTTGGAGACTTAGAGAAAGCTTTGGACAATGTAGATTGGAATACTCTCTTTCAAATTCTAAAGGTGGCAGCGGTAAAATACAGGGAGCGAAAGGCTATTTATAATTTGTACAGAAACCAGATGGCAGTTATAAGAGTCAAGGGACAAGAAAGGGAAGCAGTGGTCGGGAAGGGTGTAAGACAGGGTTGCAGCTTGTCCCCAATGTTATACAATCTGTATATTGAGCAAGCAGTAAAGGAAACAAAAGAAAAATTCAGAGTAGGTATTAAAATTCAGGGAGAAGAAATAAAAACTTTGAGGTTCGCCGATGACATTGTAATTCTGTCAGAGACAGCAAAGGACTTGGAAGAGCAGTTGAATGGAATGGACAGTGTCTTGAGAGGAGTATATAAGATGAACATCAACAAAAGCAAAACGAAGATAATGGAATGTAGTCAAATTAAGTCGGGTGATGCTGAGAGAATTAGATTAGGAAATGAGACACTTAAAGTAGTAAAGGAGTTTTGCTATTTGGGGAGCAAAATAACTGATGATGGTCGAATTAGAGAGGATATAAAATGTAGTCTGGCAATGGCAAAGAAAGCGTATCTGAAGAAGAGAAATTTGTTAACATCGAGTATAGATTTAAGTGTCAGGAAGTCTTTTCTGAAAGTATTTGTATGGAGTGTAGCCATGTATGGAAGTGAAACATGGATGATAAATAGTTTAGACAAGAAGAGAATAGAAGCTTTCGAAATGTTGTGCTACAGAAGAATGCTGAAGATTAGATGGGTAGATCACATAACTAACGAGGAGGTATTGAATAGGATTGGGGAGAAGAGAAGTTTGTGGCACAACTTGACCAGAAGAAGAGATCGGTTGGTAGGACATGTTCTGAGGCATCAAGGGATCATCAGTTTAGTATTGGAGGGGCAGCGTGGAGGGTAAAATTCGTAGAGGGAGACCAAGGGATGAATACACTAAGCAGATTCAGAAGTATGTAGGTTGCAGTAGGTACTGGGAGATGAAGAGGCTTGCACAGGATAGAGTGGCATGGAGAGCTGCATCAAACCAGTCTCAGGCCTGAAGACCACAACAACAACAACATCACAAATTTTAAAATAATTAGTATTTCAAAGTGTGTTAATTATATGAATATTATTCCGCATATATTATTAACAGTTAAAAACTGGTTGAACTGCTCTTTATGGCTGGTATGTAGCCCATCTGAGAGGAAAGAAAACTCATTGTGCTATGCTGACCCCTTCCCACTCACCATTAATTTATCAGGATCTTTGTGACACCATCTTCCTCCTCACAACTAGAATTCTTAGGGAATTTTTTCCCCCCAGATTTGAAAAGCTGCCCTGAAAACTCACACCACCTGAAGACAATGGCTGGGTCAGTCTTAAAAGTATTGTGCAGAAAATGGAAATAAAAAGTCGGCTGAACAACAAGAAGCTCACTATTAAACAGCTGGAAAAAGCTGAGAGATTACAATGGCCTTGACTTTGTCACTGTTCCAAGTTTGCTGAGAAATGGTGCACATGATAGTAGGAAACCTGCAGGTAGAACAGTCGGAGTCAGTGTAAGGGAGGACATATCAGAAGCTATGGAGTTCTTTGGAGTGATATATGTGTGCTGTGAGAGACAGGTTGTAGCTGGAAAACCGCCTTTGGTGAAATTACTCAGTGGGATCACAGGGTCATGAATCATAATCCACTCCTGGAAATGGAAAAAAGAACACATTGACACCGGTGTGTCAGACCCACCATACTTGCTCTGGACACTGAGAGAGGGCTGTACAAGCAATTATCACACGCACGGCACAGCGGACACACCAGAAACCGCGGTGTTGGCCGTCGAATTGCGCTAGCTGCGCAGCATTTGTGCACCACCGCCGTCAGTGTCAGCCAGTTTGCCATGGCATACGAAGCTCCATCGCAGTCTTTAACACTGGTAGCATGCCGCGACAGTGTGGACGTGAACCGTATGTGCAGTTGACGGACTTTGAGCGAGGGCGTATAGTGGGCATGCGGGAGGCCGGGTGGACGTACCGCCGAATTGCTCAACACGTGGGGCGTGAGGTCTCCACAGTACATCGATGTTGTCACCAGTGGTCGGCGGAAGGTGCACGTGCCCGTCGACCTGGGACCGGACCGCAGCGACACACGAATGCACGCCAAGACCGTAGGATCCTACGCAGTACCGTAGGGGACTGCACCGCCACTTCCCAGCAAATTAGGGACACTGTTGCTCCTGGGGTATCGGCGAGGACCATTCGCAATCGTCTCCATGAAGCTGGGCTACGGTCCCACACACCGTTAGGCCGTCTTCCGCTCACGCCCCAACATCGTGCAGCCCACCTCCAGTGGTGTCGCGACAGGCATGAATGGAGGGACGAATGGAGATGTGTCGTCTTCAGCGATGAGAGTCGCTTCTGCCTTGGTGCCAATGATGGTCGTATGCGTGTTTGGCGCCGTGCAGGTGAGCGCCACAATCAGGACTGCATACGACCGAGGCACACAGGTCCAACACCCGGCATCATGGTGTGGGGAGCGATCTCCTACACTGGCCGTACACCTCTGGTGATCGTCGAGGGGACGCTGAATAGTGCACGGTACATCCAAACCGTCATCGAACCCATCGTTCTACCATTCCTAGACCAGCAAGGGAACTTGCTGTTCCAACAGGACAATGCACGTCCGCATGTATCCCGTGCCACCCAACGTGCTCTAGAAGGTGTAAGTCAACTACCCTGGCCAGCAAGATCTCCGGATCTGTCCCCCATTGAGCATGTTTGGGACTGGATGAAGCGTCGTCTCACGCGGTCTGCACGTCCAGCATGAACGCTGGTCCAACTGAGGCGCCAGGTGGAAATGGCAGGGCAAGCCGTTCCACAGGACTACATCCAGCATCTCTACGACCGTCTCCATGGGAGAATAGCAGCCTGCATTGCTGCGAAAGGTGGATATACACTGTACTAGTGCCGACATTGTGCATGCTCTGTTGCCTGTGTCTATGTGCCTGTGGTTCTGTCAGTGTGATCATGTGATGTATCTGACCCCAGGAATGTGTCAATAATGTTTCCCCTTCCTGGGACAATGAATTCACGGTGTTCTTATTTCAGTTTCCAGGAGTGTACTATGTATAGGTCTCTTGGGGCAAATGATACAGTTTTAGGTTTAAATGATAGTTCTCCAATGCGAAGGGGTGTTGTAACACAACTGTAGTGACTCGATCAGAGATTACTAACTTTTTGTGTATTGTTTAGATTAAGCTCTTCTTGTGCTCATGTATATGTGTATGGTACAGACACGCTTGAATGTATTTGAGAACACTGAGATTCAAATTGTAGAGGGTGTGCCATTTACGTAAGAGACGCCAATTACAACAGTCTTATGTGTGTGTTATACCATCGCGTGGCATGTAAATTTTTATCTATACAATTAAATAACCAAGACATTTTGTAATAGTTAAAGTAAGTGATTGGGAAGTAGGTTAAACGAACTTCCAGAGATCTAATTATGGAGAATGTATAATGTTGTGATGTCTACAATTAAAACATAAAAGTGATTAATTTAGTCTGTTAGGAAAGTGTTGATGTTATGTATCACAACATGTTAATCATTTTGTGAATTTATGAGTATCAAGTAGGATAAGATGGAATGAGTACACAGTTTTATTATGGTTTAGGATGTCTCTCAGGTCAACACAACATTCCCTCTGAGATGGTTTGACACTGCTGTTGAGCAGACAACTGAATTGTTTAGTCTGTAAGCATTCTGTCGACTAGTTTTGCCTAGAGACTCAATTAGATAGCGTAGAAAACACGGCATGGAACAGTGAGTGGACTGTGCACAGTGGTTCGAAGTGTGAATGGAGTGGACAAAAGTAACCGTTGTAGCTAGTTTGGTAGCATGTATCCGTTATCCAGTGTCTGTTCACAGTACTTGTGCATACTTTCCTGAACCAGCCAGTGATTATAACTACAGAGAGACTTGTCAATGCTAATTGTATCTGAGTGTCTGGTCTAACTAGCATTCTTCAGAGCAGCACCTTGCTAAACTCGGAGGCCAAATGTCCCAGAAGAGGAAAGTAATGTAACGGTGCAGGTACAAGCTGGGGCCTGATGCCGCAATCCGAAAGCCCGCCAACACCTGTAGGCTCAGTATTTACGCTATGCCAGCAGCTCCACAATCACAACCAAGGCCATGGGGCAATAACTAGTGTGTCGAGATATTTCAATGGCTCTTGGTGAGCCTCATATGTGACTTCAATTGCTACAAGAGCTGCCTTGTCTTGAATAAAACCTGGCCATGCTGGGCACGTTGACACAGTTGGGATTTTAATCAGTGTCCTCTATTGTTGGCCTTCTATGTGGGGCCACCAATATTCTTCTTGAGCAGGCCACAGCTGGATCGGGCAAGTGTTGAACCAATGCTGTCTGTCACTGAGACATAGTGCATTTGCAAGCACTCAACTGAGCTGACCCACACTCAACCACCTCGCCAGCGATATAAAAACAACATAAGGCTGCTACATCGGACAGCACCTCCAAGGTATGCTGACCATGCTGTACAAGACCTTGACACACTTGGAGCAGCAGTGACTGTCATCCTTGTGGCACCAGTTCTCACCACTGTGGGCCACAAGACTGACTGAAATGAGCACCATGGACGGACACCAGGCCAGGCACTGGAGAAGAGAGCACCTGTAACTTCTGGAGCCTGTTGGGAGTAATAAACAGCTCACATTTGCACCATCTGTCTTGCTGCAGCTAACTTCTCCTCACAGCGTTCAATTGTAGCCCTTGGCATCCTGTTGAATACACAGTGTCCAGGAGGGAAAGCCATCGTTGTCCTGACTGCTAGAAAAACAGCTCTTGAAGCCCTCCATGGCACTGATTGCAGTCACAATCTGTTACAAAACAGTCAACTACAGTACTTGATGAAGTAAGCTTTGCTACTACTGGCAAATACATACTATTATTATAAATGCATAAGTAACACTCTGTTAAACTTTCACAACTAAACTGCTGAACCGATTTTGATAAAGTATGTTATGGAAATAGTTTGAACATTGAGGAAGAATATAGGCTACTTTAGAAAGTGTATAGTACAACATATGTATTGATTTGAAGAATATAATGCAAAATATGAAACAATAATTAGTCTTTGAGAAAGTTATTTGCTCTTTCACTTTCAAACTCTTATCATATTTCTGAAAATGCTTTTATCGTATGATATGTTCTCATCTGTTTATCATCATCGACGTGCAAATCACTGAAGTGATGTCACAGAAAAATACTCGCACCAAGCTCCTGAACAGCCCAACCAGTGTCTCGCAGCCCATTTCATTTTACTGATATGTGATGACAGTTGTGGGCAATGGCTACAATACCAAACTTATACAGTTCCTCAACATGTTTAATTTGTGTCAATCTATATTTCCATAATAATAATGTAAAAGAGAAAGTAACTCTCTTATGTTTTCATGACTCTACTCTGAACTGATTACTATGGTATTTGGTATGGAGATAGCTTGAACCGTGAGAAAGACTATAGGCTACTTTACAAAGTTGTACCTTTTTAAAATTATTAATATTTTTAAATATGGTATACATGAGTGACATGCAGACAACACTGGTGTGGTGGTCGGTGACTCTTAGTGTCGATAGATTATTTTGTGACAGTGCAAATCCAATGTATTTGTGCATATAGTGCATGATACCGAGTTCCTGCACCATCTAGCACAGCTTGTGAGTTTTGGTGGAGGTTTAACAATAAAAGTAGACGGTAAGCCTAAGAACCATATTTAAAACTATTAATATAAGCATCACAAACACAAGTCTAATTTAGCACCTAGTTCTAAGAATCTCAAGCTGTGAAAGTTACACAAATCCATCAAACCTTAGATCAATGTCATGTCTGCTGGAACATGGCTGTAGTACATAAGGCAGCTTAAGAGCTACAGTGATATTAGAACAGACACAATTCAATCATATCGTAGACCCTGAGTGCCACACACATCTGACAGCTTCCAAGATGCTTGAAGACTCTCAACTTTACAGGTTGTACAACTAAAAGAATGTCACCTGTGGAATGTGGGAGGCTTTTGGTGAGGCTGCATGCGATTATGATCTATTAACTGACTATCTTAACCATAAATTCATAAATTATTCATAGGAGGGGGGTACCTGTAGGTACTGTAACACATTGAAATGGAAGGGAGAAACGGTATGTGTTGCTCTGGTGCCAAAATCTCACATCCAGTACTAGATGAGGCAGAGAAACACTTAAGAGCTCTACTACTGTATAAATGTGATAAATTGAGACATTTTTTAAATATAATTAGAAAGTGTAATGCATGTTCTCAGACTCTACATACAGCAAAATAATAGAAGCATGTTCATTATCCATACTGGCACTGTATACATTTGTAACATACTTCTCTACATCATTATATAACAGAGATCTCATAAAATTATCAGCTTTCTTACTCACCATCACTCATCATGATGAAACATACCGAGCAAAGCAGTGGGTAACAGCTATTACTACATAATGTTAAAAACCAACAGATTTTAAGCTTTTTTTGCCTGTGAATGAAAAGTGACAATTATCATATTAAATCAGATTAGCACACAGCTATGGTTAATTATCTGCTCCATGCATAATGCTTGTAGTAGCTTTTGGCCACAGGCATTATTTTTGAGGAAATACTGAATTTTATCTTAAGCCTGTGTTGGGATGAGTCATTTTATAATGTTATTAAAATTGAACATTTGAATGAGAAGAGTGGCTATACTAATTACAGTGAGAAATTTTTCAGTTAGTAAGGGATTGACTGTCATGAGGACAGCTGAGTGAATAAAGCTGAAGTAAGGGTGTATCATTCTCAAAGGTTTAGTACAAAGTAGTTCTTTGTTCTTATGATACAGATTGCATTTTGTTGTGTATACTGTTTTGCAGATATTCTGTGTGTACTGATATGTGGTTTGAAAGAAGTTACTTTGAAAGTATAGGAGTAAACACTAGTTACAGTAAACGGAGTGTAAGCCTTAAATGGGAATAAAGGTTTTGAACAGTTTTTCACTTAATACTGCAGATTACAGGAATCTATATCTATATTCATACTCCGACTGTGAAGTGCATGGCAGAGGGTACTTAACTGCATTACTGGTTATTGGGGGTTTTTTCCCATTACATTAATACATGGAGCATGGGAAGAGAGACTGCTTAAATGACTCTGTGCATGCTGTAATTAGTCTGGTCTTGTTCTCAAAATCCCTACATGTGTAATATGTAGACAGTTGTAGTATACTTAGTCATCATTTAAAATTGGCTCTTTAAACTTTGTAAGAAGGCTTTCTTGGGTTAGTTCGTGTCTATCTTCAAATGTCTCCCCCAGTCAGTCAGTCCCCCCCTCCCCCCCACCTGTCTCCAGAATCCCTGTGAACAATCTCCTATGGATCAAACCACTCGTGATGCCCTTCTTTGTATATGTGCAATATCCTCTGTTAGTTCTATTTGGTATGGGTACCACACACTTAAGCAATATTCAAGGATGGATCACATGAGTGATTTGGAAGAATCTAGTTTGTAGGCTGATATTTCTGTCCTATTGTATCAATGAACCCAATTTTGCCACCTGCTTTACATACAATACTTTTTTTTTTAAGTGCACAATCTTTTTAGAGGCAAATGTTAGATGTGTACTATATTTTCACTGTTGTGTAGTGATACTGGTGTCTTTGTAGGAATCACTGTAACTGATGAGTCATGGAATACAAGGTGTCCCACATAAAACCAGTACACCTCACGTACTGCTCAATCACCTGCTGTCTCAAAAGTTGGGTACCCTCCATTTTATCGGAAAGTTGAGTGCATCTGTGTGTTGACGCATCAGCTGTTGCAAGAAGCTGGTGTTGATGAGTTGTTACAGAAATGCAGCTGTTGACATTAGAACATTGAATTTATATTGTGGAGTGTTACACAAAGACAGGTTCCATAAGGATTGTGAAGAAATGTTTCAATCAAAGTATCCTGGTAGGAAACCTGCATGACCAGCACTATTGAAGATCTGTACAAGGGATAGAGGGCTGTACGATCGATTCAGAAAGTGCAGAGGAATAGTCAACCGAAAGTGAGGACCCCTGAAACTATAGACGGAATTCCCATGGACATTACAAGAATTCCCCACAAGATGTGTAAGGAGTTTATTGCAGCAGGTTGGTGTACCTCGTACGTTGTGTCATCATGTACTAAAAGATACGAAATTAAAAGCTTGTCATGGGAGTGTGCTGCAAGAGTTGAAATTTGAGGATCAAGGAAAAGATTATTAGTACGATGCACCAAAGTAGCTGCTTATAATAACTAATGTTTATTTCCGACAGACTGTTTCAGCATTTGTTGCCATTGTCAAGTATGTCTAGGCTGATGTGACATCCATATTATGTCACTAGTGAACTGTCTTATAGCTGTCACTGTTTTGCCAGGTGGTAATTTCCACAAATATATTAAAAATACTATGTTAATTATGGTTGGGTAGTTCTGTTGATAATCATGTCATTATCTGGCACATCAGATGAAGCTCGGTTACACAAACTCCCAGGATTGCAGATAATAGTCACACGACAGTCCACATATTCTGCGTGAACAACCTTTTCTCTTGGAGAAGACAGGTGTTTTGTGTGTGTTGTCTGGCATGTGCATTATTGGCTCCATATTTATCATTTGTACCTTAAACAGTGCTAGCTGACTAGAGATATTTGATCCTTTCTATGCTCAGTTAACAGATGCAGAGAAGCTGTAAGCAGTATTCCAAGAAGATGGAGGAACCACTCGTACATCCAACCAGAGTATGGCCCACATCACCAATGTTATCCTTGAAGACAGATTTGTCAGTAGAGGCCACTGGCCCCAAAGTCCCCGGACTTAAGATAGTGTGATTTTTATTTATATGGCACACTAAAAGGAAAAGTATATGCTGACAATCCTCACACAATAGACAATCTTAATGAAATGTTACTAGATAAATTAACATCATCACACCTGCAGAATTACAGCGTGTTGCTGTCAGTATTATAGGAAGTCAGTGATGCCTGAATGCCCATGGCTATGACTTCTACCATCTCTTATAAATAGGTAACTATAAGACTTTGTAATATTACTATCATCTATTCTTTTCGGTTAGTTCATTGATGCTTGAATCTCAGATGTGAGATGTACTGGTTTTATGTGGGACACCCTGTAGTTATGAAGTGAAGAAGTAGCACTTCATTCAGATGTGCCACCTTGGTTGAGTAATTCATGAAACATTTAGTCACACAATATATAATGGTGTAATACCAAAGATGCCATGTAGAGATCCTGTACTCTGTAACTATGAAATGTTGGGTGGAGACTGTCATTATGCTGTTACATTGTGTACACAGTTTAAACAGACACTGACAGAAAAAAAGTCACAGCATCAAAAAATAATTAATGTAGAGTAATGCAGTTTTGAAAATAAATTTGTCTACGTAACATATTTAAGAGATTAACATTGCAAGATCCCAGGTTAATGTAAGCAGGAGGTGAGCTATTGCAAATGTGAAATGCTGGTACACGAGTAACTGGTGTAAACTGCAAAATATTGAATGCAGGCATGCAAACACACATACATATGTCATATAGGTTTTGGATGTCAGTTCGTGAGATGGATTTCCATGCGTGCTGCACTGGGTCGGTCAGTACTGGGACAGTTAATGCTGGTTGTAGGTGACACTGGAGTTGTTATCTGGTGATGTCCCGTACGTGCTCAATCGGAGACAGATCTGGTGATGGAGCAGGCCAAGGTATCATGTCAATAATAGTCTGCAGAGCATGCTGGGTTACAACAATGGCATGTGGGTGAGTGTTATCCTGTTGGAAAACATCCCCTGGAATGCTGTTTTTGAATGGCAGCACAACAGTTTGAATCACCAGACTGACAAACAAACTTGTGGTGAGGCTGCATGGGACAACCACGAGAGCCGTCCTGCTGTCGTACAAAATTGCACCCTAGACCACAACTCCATTTGTAGGTCCAGTTTGTGTAGCACACACGCAGGCAGGTTGCAGGCCCTCAGCTGGTTTCCTCCTAAAATGCCTGGCCATCGCTGGCACCCAGACAAAACCAGCCTTCATCAGAAAGTGCAAGTGACCTCCAGTGATCTCTCTCTTGACAACAGAAGTCACAAATTCCAGCGGTCTGGGGTCAGTAGAATGCACACTACAGGGCATGTGGCTCCCAGATTGTGAGCTATTTTGCCTGCGTTATTTCTTTATTTCTTTGTTGATTGTCCTCGGTGTCGACATACTGACTGAAAAAATAGGGGGTAGACATGCAGTACTGTCTACTGTAAATGATGTTGCTGACAGATGCACAGTTGTGTTTCACAATCTCATACTTTCACTTTTCACAACCCCCCCCCCCCCAATAATAATACACAGTTATATTTGGCCAGTACACTATTGTTCTAACTTTTGATAAGCCTCTTAATGGTTAGCTGGTGAATATCCACATATTGCTACAGTAGTTTCCTGTTGAAATATCAACGTGCAGTAAAAACGTAACCACATAATTCACAGTTCTTGAAGAATAAACAGGTACATATGGAAACAGACAATGTCATTGTTTTCGCACACGATCTATTGGTGTAACACTTATTTCACTGTTCAGTTGATGTGTTGTTGTTCTAACTAACACAGGTTCCTCATCTGAAACTCGGCCGTGGACTGTCTGTCTCATGACCAAAAATTGGGCCCTTATATATCATCACAATAATATGTGCTGAAACTACACATTGTTCCAAGTTTAATTTACAGAAATTACAATTAAAACTTAACTCATTAAATAAACTGAATACATCAAAAAATTGGTTCTTTTAAACAGATTCTTGTACTACAAGAGTTAGGTTGAATTATTTGCTTAAATCACGAAATTGACAAATACAAGTATGCAAACAATAATTTTGACAAAACTGAAAAGTACTTGGGGATTAATTAAGGGCTGCCTTTGCTAAGATGTTTTTGAATAGAGCTAAATATATATATATAAAATAGAAAGAAACTTCCACATGGGAAAAATATGTTAAAAACAAAGATTCCAAGACTTACCAAGCGGGAAAGCGCCGGCAGACAGGCACATGAACAAAACACACAAACACACACACAGAATTACAAGCTTTCACAACCAATGGTTGCTTCATCAGGAAAGAGGGAAGGAGAGGGAAAGACAAAAGGATGTGGGTTTTAAGGGCGAGGGTAAGGAGTCATTCCAATCCCGGGAGCGGAAAGACTTACCTTAGGGGGAAAAAGGATAGGTATATACTCGTGCACACACACACGTTTGTGTGTTATTCCATTGTGCATGTCTACCGGCGCTTTCCCGCTTACCAAGCGCCGGTAGATAGGCCATCCTTCATGAAATCCTCCCCACTCCACCAAGAGTGTCTTTCCGCCGTGCACCTAACCTTCGTAACTTCTTGGTTCATCCCTATGAAATCCCCAAACCACCTTCCCTACCCTCTGGCTCCTACCCTTGCAACTGCCCCTGGTGTAAAACCTGTCCTATGCACCCTCCCACCACCACCTACTCCAGTCCTGTAACCCGGAAGGTGTACACGATCAAAGGGAGAGCCACATGTGAAAGCACCCACGTGATTTACCATCTGACCTGCCTGCACTGTGACGCTTTCTATGTGGGAATGACCAGCAACAAACTGTCCATTCGCATGAATGGACACAGGCAGACAGTGTTTGTTGGTAATGAGGATCACCCTGTGGCTAAACATGCCTTGATGCACGGCCAGCACATCTTGGCACAGTGTTACACCGTCCGAGTTATCTGGATACTTCCCACCAACACCAACCTATCCGAACTCCGGAGATGGGAACTCGCCCTTCAGTATATCCTCTCTTCTCGATATCTGCCAGGCCTCAACCTCCGCTAATTTCAAGTTGCCGCCGCTCATACCTCACCTGTCTTTCAACAACTTCTTTGCCTCTGTACTTCCGCCTCGACTGAAATCTCTGCCCTTACTCTTTGTCTTTAAATATGTCTGCTTGTGTCTGTGTATGTGCGGATGGATATGTGTGTGTGTGTGTGTGTGTGTGTGTGTGTGTGTGTGTGTGTGTGTGTGCGAGTGTACACCTGTCCTTTTTTTCCCCTAAGGGAAGTCTTTCCGCTCCCGGGATTGGAATGACTCCTTACCCTTTCCCTTAAAACCCACATCCTTTCATTTTTCCCTCTCCTTCCCTCTTTCCTGACGAAGCAACTGCCAGTTGCAAAAGCTCGTAATTCTGTGTGTGTGTTTGTGTGTTTTGTTCATGTGCCTGTCTGCCGGCGCTTTCCCGCTTGGTAAGTCTTGGAATCTTTGTTTTTAATATATTTTTCCCATGTGGAAGTTTCTTTCTATTTTATTTACATCATCGTTAATTTGAACCCAACAATTACGTTTGTTATTGTCTCTGTTGCATTTCGAAATCTTCTCTATCGTCTTACTTTCTCTTTTCGTTTGTACAAGAAGTTCCACTTTGTATTCATCTTCCATTTTTCCGTAATCTACCATACATTTTATCCTGCCTAATTATACTCAATAATACGTAATTTACTTCCAAACCATAACCTAAAACTTTCAACGCTTTCAACATAACCGCTGCTATAAAATCCATTGTTCCAAGTTTACAAACATTTCGTGTAAACTCGTGAATACTATTTCACAGCTTCAGTTCCTTTCACCTATTACACAACCATCTCAGTTTTTTCCCAACAACTTTCGTTTTATTTCCATTCCCGTTTTTCCCACAAAACCGATCATTTTTTAGCAGATTCCCACAAGTTTACACGTTATTATTTCTTCATCAAACAATTGTTAGCCTCACTATCATAACCTGCCAGTACATAACCAGTCCTTTGAATACATTTACACACATATTCTTCGAGATTTTATTCGAAAATTGTTTTCGAATTTAATTTTTTCGCAAATTATTTTTTCGAAACTTTTTTCGAAAAAAAATTTTTTTCGAAATTTTCTTGTATTTCCCCACCCTTTAACGTGATCTGGAGACAACATAACTACCCAACCTTTGCACCCATTGTTGCTCACCAACCTAAGTTCAGCACATGATCAACATAGCTCATCTCAAACCAACACTTTTTCGACTTTTTTCACACCTTTATCTCTCCCTAAATAAATCTCTCTTTACTTTCACTTTAACCTCATATTACCCTTTCCACCTACTAATACCATGTCAACCTCACAACATCCCTACAACGACCCCATTAAATTTTATTTACACTCCCTCCGCAAACATGCCTTCACCCTAGCCAGATTACGCTCCCATATTTTATTTACTCAGGCTTGTCTGACATTTGGCATTACTCCCAAAGGCCTCACACTTAAAGTTCCCATCTCTGGCTGCAATCCTTCTTTCCATCAGTCCTTATACCAGTCCCAAACAGCACAATCCATAGCCCTGACCCGCCTAATCCTTCACCTATACATCGACTCGGCCAATGAACACACCCGTCAACTCCTATCTCAAATCAAAGTCCTCAATCTTTCCTCTCCCACATCCACACCGGCTGTACATAGCATCCTCCTACAGGCCAACCGCAAATTAGAACAACATGCCACCCTCCACCTCAAAAAACTATCCAATCTCCTGGTTTCCCACCTTCGGAAAGGCAACTCACTCACCCTCCACAACCTTTCCAACAAACCTCAACCTCCTCTCATTGCACACAGACCCAGTCTCTCCCATCTACTCAATCTCCCACTTCCAGCTCCACTCCCCCCAACACCTCAAAATTTTAGTCAACACAATCTGAAACCACAACACCCCAATTCAGTAGTTAACCTTTCCTCCAAACCCCTCTCCCAATCCGAAACCTCTGTCCTATCCAAAGGCCTCACCTTCAGCCCCACTCCCAGGTTCAACCAAACTGCCCTTGTCAAGGATTTACTGTCCTACACTCGTAGTCTCTGCTGGAAATATCACTTTGCCACGAAGAAAAACAATCCTGATCCCACTCCTAATGATCCAACTCCCCAAGACACTATCCAAATTGAACCCTGCCTGCAACAGTTCCGTCCTCCATCACAGTGGGACCCACCTCCTCTTCCTCAAAATCACCCTCTCCAAACCTTCCAGGAATTTCTCACTTCCAGCCTTGCCTCTCAATCTTTCTTGAAAAACCTTAATCCTACTCCCAACATCACCTCAGCCGAATCCCAGGCTATCCGTGATCTGAAAGCTGACCGATCCATCATCATTCTTCCAGCTGACAAGGGTTCCATGACCGTGGTACTTGATCGTCGGGAGTATGTGGCTGAGGGACTGCGTCAGCCCTCAGACAACTCTACATACAAAGTTTGCCAAGGTAATCCCATTCCTGATGTCCAGGCGGAGCTTCAAGGAATCCTCAGAACCTTAGGTCTCCTACAAAATCTTTCACCTGACTCCATCAAACTCCTCACCCCATCGACACCTCGCACTCCTACCTTCTACCTACTTCCTAAAATTCACAAACCCAAACATCCTGGCCGCCCCATTGTAGCTGGTTACCAAGCCCCCACAGAACGTATCTCTGCCTACGTAGATCAACACCTTCAACCCATTACATGCAATCTCCCATCCTTCATCAAAGACACCAACCACTTTCTCGAACGCCTGGAATCCGTACCCAGTCTGTTACCCCCGGAAACCATCCTTGTAACCATTGATGCCACTTCCCTATACACGAATATCCCGCATGTCCAGGGCCTCGCTGCAATGGAGCACTTCCTTTCACGCCGATCACCTGCCACCCTACCTAAAACCTCTTTCCTCGTCACCTTAGCCAGCTTCATCCTGACCCACAACTTCTTCACTTTTGAAGGCCAGACATACCAACAATTAAAGGGAACAGCCATGGGTACCAGGATGGCCCCCTCGTATGCCAACCTATTTATGGGTCGCTTAGAGGAAGCCTTCTTGGTTACCCAAGCCTGCCAACCCAAAGTTTGGTACAGATTTATTGATGACATCTTCATGATCTGGACTCACAGTGAAGAACAACTCCAGAATTTCCTCTCCAACCTCAACTCCTTTGGTTCCATCAGATTCACCTGGTCCTACTCCAAATCCCATGCCACTTTCCTAGACGTTGACCTCCATCTGTCAAATGGCCAGCTGCACACATGCGTCCACATCAAACCCACCAACAAGCAACAGTACCTCCATTATGACAGCTGCCACCCATTCCATATCAAATGGTCCCTTCCCTACAGCCTAGGCCTTCGTGGCAAACGAATCTGCTCCAGTCCTGAATCCCTCGACCATTACACCAACAACCTGAAAACAGCTTTCGCATCCCGCAACTACCCTCCCAACCTGGTACAGAAGCAGATAACCAGAGCCACTTCCTCATCCCCTCAAACCCAGAACCTCTCACAGAAGAACCCCAAAAGTGCCCCACTTGTGACAGAATACTTCCCGGGACTGGATCAGACCTTGAATGTGGCTCTCCAGCAGGGATACGACTTCCTAAAATCCTGCCCCGAAATGAGATCCATCCTTCATGAAATCCTCCCCACTCCACCAAGAGTGTCTTTCCGCCGTGCACCTAACCTTCGTAACCTCTTGGTTCATCCCTATGAAATCCCCAAACCACCTTCCCTACCCTCTGGCTCCTACCCTTGCAACTGCCCCCGGTGTAAAACCTGTCCTATGCACCCTCCCACCACCACCTACTCCAGTCCTGTAACCCGGAAGGTGTACACGATCAAAGGGAGAGCCACATGTGAAAGCACCCACGTGATTTACCAACTGACCTGCCTGCACTCTGACGCTTTCTATGTGGGAATGAATGGACACAGGCAGACAGTGTTTGTTGGTAATGAGGATCACCCTGTGGCTAAACATGCCTTGATGCACGGCCAGCACATCTTGGCACAGTGTTACACCGTCCGAGTTATCTGGATACTTCCCACCAACACCAACCTATCCGAACTCCAGAGATGGGAACTCGCCCTTCAGTATATCCTCTCTTCTCGATATCCGCCAGGCCTCAACCTCCGCTAATTTCAAGTTGCCGCCGCTCATACCTCACCTGTCTTTCAACAACTTCTTTGCCTCTGTACTTCCGCCTCGACTGACATCTCTGCCCTTACTCTTTGTCTTTAAATATGTCTGCTTGTGTCTGTGTATGTGCCGATGGATGTGTGTGTGTGTGTGTGTGTGTGTGTGTGTGTGTGTGTGTGTGTGTGTGTGTGTGTGTGTGTGTGTGCGCGCGCGAGTGTACACCTGTCCTTTTTTTCCCCTAAGGGAAGTCTTTCCGCTCCCGGGATTGGAATGACTCCTTACCCTCTCCCTTAAAACCCACATCCTTTCATTTTTCCCTCTCCTTCCCTCTTTCCTGACGAAGCAACTGCCAGTTGCGAAAGCTCGTAATTCTGTGTGTGTGTTTGTGTGTTTTGTTCATGTGCCTGTCTGCCGGCGCTTTCCCGCCTGGTAAGTCTTGGAATCTTTGTTTTTAATATATTTTTCCCATGTGGAAGTTTCTTTCTATTTTATTTACATCATTATTAATTTGAACCCAACAATTACGTTTGTTATTGTCTCTGTTGCATTTCGAAATCTTCTCTTTCGTCTTACTTTCTCTTTTCGTTTGTACAAGAAGTTCCACTTTGTATTCATCTTCCATTTTTCCGTAATCTACCATACATTTTATCCTGCCTAATTATACTCAATAATACGTAATTTACTTCCAAACCATAACCTAAAACTTTCAACGCTTTCAACATAACCGCTGCTATAAAATCCATTGTTCCAAGTTTACAAACATTTCGTGTAAACTCGTGAATACTATTTCACAGCTTCAGTTCCTTTCACCCATTACACAACCATCTCAGTTTTTTTCCAACAACTTTCGTTTTATTTCCATTCCCATTTTTCCCACAAAACCGATCATTTTTTAGCAGATTCCCACAGGTTTACACGTTATTATTTCTTCATCAAACAATTATTAGCCTCACTATCATAACCTGCCAGTACATAACCAGTCCTTTGAATACATTTACACACATATTCTTCGAGATTTTATTCGAAAATTGTTTTCGAATTTTATTTTTTCGCAAATTATTTTTTCGAAACTTTTTTCGAAAAAAAGAAATTTTCGAAATTTTCTTGAATTTCCCCACCCTTTAACATGATCTGGAGACAACATAACTACCCAACCTTTGCACCCATTGTTGTTCACCAACCCAAGTTCAGCACATGATCAACATAGCTCATCTCAAACCAACACTTTTTCGACTTTTTTCACACCTTTATCTCTCCCTAAATAAATCTCTCTTTACTTTCACTTTAACCTCATATTACCCTTTCCACCTACTAATACCATGTCAACCTCACAACATCCCTACAACGACCCCATTAAATTTTATTTACACTCCCTCCGCAAACATGCCTTCACCCTAGCCAGATTACGTTCCCATATTTTATTTACTCAGGCTTGTCTGACATTTGGCATTACTCCCAAAGGCCTCACACTTAAAGTTCCCATCTCTGGCTGCAATCCTTCTTTCCATCAGTCCTTATACCAGTTCCATACAGCACAATCCATAGCCCTCACCCGCCTAATCCTTCCCCTATACATCGACTCGGCCAATGAACACACCCGTCAACTCCTATCCCAAATCAAAGTCCTCAATCTTTCCTCTCCCACATCCACACCGGCTGTACATAGCATCCTCCTACAGGCCAACCGCAAATTAGAACAACATGCCACCCTCCACCTCAAAAAACTATCCAATCTCCTGGTTTCCCACCTCCGGAAAGGCAACTCACTCACCCTCCACAACCTTTCCAACAAACCTCAACCTCCTCTCATTGCACACAGACCCAGTCTCTCCCATCTACTCAGTCTCCCACTTCCAGCTCCACTCCCGCCAACACCTCAAAATTCTAGTCAACTCAATCTGAAACCACAACACCCCAATTCAGTAGTTAACCTTTCCTCCAAACCCCTCTCCTATCCGAAACCTATGTCCTATCCAAAGGCCTCACTTTCAGCCCCACTCGCAGGTTCAACCAAACTGCCCTTGTCAAGGATTTACTGTCCTACACTCGTAGTCTCTGCTGGAAATATCACTTTGCCACGAAGAAAAACAATCCTGATCCCACTCCTAATGATCCAACTCCCCAAGACACTATCCAAATTGAACCCTGCCTGCAACAGTTCCGTCCTCCATCACAGCGGGACCCACCTCCTCTTCCTCAAAATCACCCTCTCCAAACCTTCCAGGAATTTCTCACTTCCAGCCTTGCCTCTCAATCTTTCTTGAAAAACCTTAATCCTACTCCCAACATCACCACAGCTGAATCCCAGGCTATCCGTGATCTGAAAGCTGACCGATCCATCATCATTCTTCCGGCTGACAAGGGTTCCACGACCGTGGTACTTGATCGTCGGGAGTATGTGGCTGAGGGACTGCGTCAGCTTTCAGACAACTCTACATACAAAGTTTGCCGAGGTAATCCCATTCCTGATGTCCAGGCGGAGCTTCAAGGAATCCTCAGAACCTTAGGTCCCCTACAAAACCTTTCACCTGACTCCATCAAACTCCTCACCCCACCGACACCTCGCACTCCTACCTTCTACCTACTTCCTAAAATTCACAAACCCAAACATCCTGGCCGCCCCATTGTAGCTGGTTACCAAGCCCCCACAGAACGTATCTCTGCCTACGTAGATCAACACCTTCAACCCATTACATGCAATCTCCCATCCTTCATCAAAGACACCAACCACTTTCTCGAACGCCTGGAATCCGTACCCAGTCTGTTACCCCCGGAAACCATCCTTGTAACCATTGATGCCACTTCCCTATATACGAATATCCCGCACGTCCAGGGCCTAGCTGCAATGGAGCACTTCCTTTCACGCCGATCACCTGCTACCCTACCTAAAACCTCTTTCCTCGTCACCTTAGCCAGCTTCATCCTGACCCACAACTTCTTCACTTTTGAAGGCCAGACATACCAACAATTAAAGGGAACAGCCATGGGTACCAGGATGGCCCCCTCGTATGCCAACCTATTTATGGGTCGCTTAGAGGAAGCCTTCTTGGTTACCCAAGCCTGCCAACCCAAAGTTTGGTACAGATTTATTGATGACATCTTCATGATCTGGACTCACAGTGAAGAACAACTCCAGAATTTCCTCTCCAACCTCAACTCCTTTGGTTCCATCAGATTCACCTGGTCCTACTCCAAATCCCATGCCACTTTCCTAGACGTTGACCTCCACCTGTCCAATGGCCAGCTGCACACATGCGTCCACATCAAACCCACCAACAAGCAACAGTACCTCCATTATGACAGCTGCCACCCATTCCATATCAAACGGTCCCTTCCCTACAGCCTAGGCCTTCGTGGCAAACGAATCTGCTCCAGTCCTGAATCCCTCGACCATTACACCAACAACCTGAAAACAGCTTTCGTATCCCACAACTACCCTCCCAACCTGGTACAGAAGCAGATAACCAGAGCCACTTCCTCATCCCCTCAAACCCAGAACCTCTCACAGAAGAACCCCAAAAGTGCCCCACTTGTGACAGAATACTTCCCGGGACTGGATCAGACCTTGAATGTGGCTCTCCAGCAGGGATACGACTTCCTAAAATCCTGCCCCGAAATGAGATCCATCCTTCATGAAATCCTCCCCACTCCACCAAGAGTGTCTTTCCGCCGTCCACCTAACCTTCGTAACCTCTTGGTCCATCCCTATGAAATCCCCAAACCACCTTCCCTACCCTCTGGCTCCTACCCTTGCAACTGCCCCCGGTGTAAAACCTGTCCTATGCACCCTCCCACCACCACCTACTCCAGTCCTGTAACCCGGAAGGTGTACACGATCATAGGGAGAGCCGCATGTGAAAGCACCCACGTGATTTACCAACTGACCTGCCTGCACTGTGACGCTTTCTATGTGGGAATGACCAGCAACAAACTGTCCATTCGCATGAATGGACACAGGCAGACAGTGTTTGTTGGTAATGAGGATCACCCTGTGGCTAAACATGCCTTGATGCACGGCCAGCACATCTTGGCACAGTGTTACACCGTCCGAGTTATCTGGATACTTCCCACCAACACCAACCTATCCGAACTCCGGAGATGGGAACTCGCCCTTCAGTATATCCTCTCTTCTCGATATCTGCCAGGCCTCAACCTCCGCTAATTTCAAGTTGCCGCCGCTCATACCTCACCTGTCTTTCAACAACTTCTTTGCCTCTGTACTTCCGCCTCGACTGACATCTCTGCCCTTACTCTTTGTCTTTAAATATGTCTGCTTGTGTCTGTGTATGTGCCGATGGATGTGTGTGTGTGTGTGTGTGTGTGTGTGTGTGTGTGTGTGTGTGTGTGTGTGTGTGTGTGCGAGTGTACACCTGTCCTTTTTTTCCCCTAAGGGAAGTCTTTCCGCTCCCGGGATTGGAATGACTCCTTACCCTCTCCCTTAAAACCCACATCCTTTCATTTTTCCCTCTCCTTCCCTCTTTCCTGACGAAGCAACTGCCAGTTGCGAAAGCTCGTAATTCTGTGTGTGTGTTTTGTTCATGTGCCTGTCTGCCGGCGCTTTCCCGCTTGGTAAGTCTTGGAATCTTTGTTTTTAATATATTTTTCCCATGTGGAAGTTTCTTTCTATTTTATTATAAAGTATACATACATTTAAGAAAAAAGATGCTGTGACTTACCAAATGGGAAAGTGCTAGTAGATAGACACAATAAAAAAACACACAAACACACACACAAATATCAAGGTTTTTCTGGAGTTCTGACAGGTTGGTGTCAGTGGGTAGTATCTATGTAACCCGGATGGTGTAACACTGTGCCAAGATGTGCTGGCCGTGCACCAAGGCATGTTTAGCCACAGGGTGATCCTCATTACCAACAAACACTGTCTGCCTGTGTCCATTCATGCGAATGGACAGTTTGTTGCTGGTCATTCCCACATAGAAGGCTTCACAGTGTAGGCAGGTCAGTTGGTAAATTACGTGGATGCTTTCACACATGGCTCTGCCTTTGATCGTGTACACCTTTTGGGTTACAGGACTGGAGTAGAAGGTGGTGGGAGGGTGCATGGGACAGGTTTTACACCGGGGATGGTTACAAGGGCAGGAGCCAGAGGGTAGGGAAGGTGGTTTGGCGATTTCGTAGGGATGAACCAAGAGGTTACGAAGGTTAGGTGGATGTCAGAAAGACACTCTTGATGGAGTGGGGAGGATTTCGCGAAGGATGGATCTCATTTCAGGGCAGGATTTGAGGAAGTCTTATCCCTGCTGGAGAACCACATTCAGAGTCTGATCCAGTCCCAGAAAGTATCCTGTCACAAGTTGGGCACTTTTGGAGTTCTTTTGTGGGAGGTTCTGGGTTCAAGGGGATGAGGAAGTAGCTCTGTTTATTTACTACTGTACCAGGTCAGGAGGGTAGTAGCGGGATGCGAAAGCTATTTTCAGGTTGTTGGTATAATGGTTCAGGGATTCGGGGTTGGAGCAGATTTGTTTGCCACGAAGACCTAAGCTGTAGGGAAGGGACCGTTTGACATGGAATGGGTGGCAGCTGTCATAAGAGAGATACTGTTGCTTGTTGGTGGGTTTGATGTGGATGAATGTGTGAAGCTGGCCATTGGACAAATGGAGGTCAACGTCGAGGAAAGTGGCATGGGATCTGGAGTAGGACCAGGTGAATGTGATGGAACCAAAGAAGTTGAGGTTGGAGAGGAAGTTCTGGAGTTGTTCTTCACTGTGAGTCCAGATCATGAAGATGTCATCAATAAATCTGTACCAAACTTTGGGTTGGCAGGCCTGGGTAACCAAGAGGGCTTCCTCTAAGCGACCCATAAATAGGTTGCCGGACGAGGGAGTCATCCTGGTACCCATGGCTGTTCCCTTTAATTGTTGGTATGTCTGACATTCAAAAGTGAAGAAGTTGTGAGTAAGGATGAAGCTGGCTAAGGTGATTGATGAGGAAAGAGGTTTTAGGTAGAGTGGCAGGAGATCGGCGTGAAAGGAAGTGCTCCATCGCAGCGAGGCCCTGGACGTGCAGGATATTTGTGTATAGGGAAGTGGCATCAACGGTTACAAGGATGGTTTCCAGGGTAACAGATTGGGTAAGGATTCCAGGCGTTTGAGGAAGTGTTGGTGTCTTTGATGAAGGATGGGAGACTGCATGTAATGGGTTGAAGGTGTTGATCTACGTAGGCAGAGATACGTTCTGTGGGGGCTTTGTAACCAGCTACAATGTGCGAAGGCGTTATTAATTACGCATATAATTTTATTTTCGTGATTTTCTTTAGATTTCTATTCTTTTTCATTTTTTCATATGAGCGTTTCTAATTGTGATTATGTAACATTCTACTGTGGTTTTTTAAATGTAAAGATGTAATTGTGATTATTTCGTTTCACAGTGGATAAATATGTTTCTTGCTTTGTGTCTGTGGTAAAGTTTGTAAAGTTCTCTTTTGGAATATTATTAATTGTGAAAAGTGCAGTCAGTACCTTTTATGAAGATTTATACAATTTACTATAACAATACAACATTTATAGACAGGGGACAGTGATAGTGATATCGATAGTCGGAAGTTTGTTCTGTAATAGAGGGGATGGTGTGTATGCCTGGATGGTGTGTCTGTGAAGCGCGTGCGGGAAAACTAGTACTGTGTTTTATGAAAAGCATACGTAATTGTGTGGACAGTGATACCAAACTATCAGATTGTTAATTTTCTTTACCACTGCGGTATGTAATGCCATCACCAGCGAACTTTAAGAGCAAATAAACCGGACTGTAAAAGTGCCGCTAACATTACTTTGTTGTGTGCAGGGACTAGATCGCCAACAGGCACAGCAACAGGAGGTTGTAGGGCAGGGAGGTGGCGACAGTAGGAGAGGATTGGGGAAAGAAGGGCAGATGCATCAGCAAAGGGCTGCAAATAAACATGGTGGGAGATGAGAATGGGGAGGAGATGATAGAGGAGAGGGGGGTAGAAGCTGATGGGTTGAGCGTGTGAGGATATTAGCTACCATAGCTTGAGGCCGGGATAATTATTGGTGCAGAGAACCTGTTGTCAGGATAACTCCCATCTGTGCAGTTCAGAAAAGCTGGTGGTGAAGGGAAGGATGCAAATGGCTTAGGTAGTGAAGCAGCCATTGAAATAAAGTGTGATGTGTTCAGCTGCATGTTGCATCACAGGGTGGTCTACTTTGCTCTCGGCCACAGTTTAGCAGTGGCCGTTCATCCTGGTGGACAGCTGGTTGGTAGTCGTGCCAATATAAAAAGCTTGGCAATGATTGCAGCAGAGCTGGTAAATGACATGGCTGCTATATTATTTGTTGGAATCGTGTCTACAAAAAGACACTGATTACAAATTTAAAACAGCTGTTTTGTCCTCTACACAGTTAAAGATAAACTGTAATCTTATCATAGTTCACATAGTAATGCCACTCTGTATCTAGAGATACTCGTAGATATCACACTCAGCAAACTACTCTTTTCCAGATTTTTGAGCATGACTGCAGTGTATTTGTGTTATTCTCAGATTTGTTGCAAACTCTATATCTGTTTCCACTCTAGTAGGACAGCAGCTTATTTATATTTTACCCCTGTGAGCATATATATGAATTTTTATCTGACAAGGCGTCCTTATGGAGTGGGTACATTAGATTTCCTTTCTGTATATTTGAAAGTCTGTATCCAAAGATTGATTTCCTAATACACTGCAACACAGTTTAAATAAAATAAAAAGTCAAAAAATTTGACTGTAAAAATGAGGTTATTTCCAAGCTCTGTTAAGTACCAAAATATTCAACAAATTGCAACAAATACATTTTTTTAAGCCGGGAAATAAAGGGTCCAAAGTTCAAAAATCGTATACAGAAAATTTTTGTACTTTTATTCAAATTCTGTATTTTTTGTCAAGTGGAAATAATAATAAATAAACATTGAATAATAATTTTCTAATGAAAATAACATTATGTTTTCAAATATGGGTCACATTAAGCAAATTAAAATTAGCTACACACAAGTGAAATGACATGTTGTTGTTGCGGTCTTCAGTCCTGAGACTGGTTTGATGCAGCTCTCCATGCTACCCTATCCTGTGCAAGCTTCTTCATCTCCCAGTACCTACTGCAACCTACATCCTTCTGAATCTGCTTAGTGTATTCATCTCTTGGTTTCCCTCTATGATTTTTACCCTCCACACTGCCCTCCAATACCAAATTGGTGATCCCTTGATGCCTCAGAACATGTCCTACCAACCGATCCCTTCTTCTGGTCAAGTTGTGCCACAAACTTCTCTTCTCCCCAATCCTATTCAATACTTCCTCATTAGTTATGTGATCTACCCATCTAATCTTCAGCATTCTTCTGTAGCACCACATTTCAAAAGCTTCTATTCTCTTCTTGTCCAAACTATTTATCGTCCATGTTTCACTTCCATACATGGCTACACTTCATACAAATACTTTCAGAAATGTCTTCCTGACACTTAAATCTACACTCGATGTTAACAAATTTCTCTTCTTCAGAAATGCTTTCCTTGCCATTGCCAGTCTACATTTTATATCGTCTCTATTTCGACCATCATCAGTTATTTTGCTCCCAAAATAGCAAAACTCCTTTACTACTTTAAGTGTCTCATTTCCTAATCTAATTCCCTCAGCATCACCCAACTTAATTTGACTACATTCCATTATCTTCGTTTTGCTTTTGTTGATGTTCATCTTATACCCTCCTTTCAAGACATTGTCCATTCCGTTCAACTGCTCTTCCAAGTCCTTTGCTGTCTCTGACAGAATTACAATGTCATCGGCGAACCTCAAAGTTTTTATTTCTTCTCCCTGAATTTTAATACCTACTCCGAATTTTTCTTTTGTTTCCTTTACTGCTTGCTCAATTTACAGATTGTATAACATCGGGGACAGGCTGCAACCCTGTCTTACACACTTCCCGACCACTGCTTCCCTTTCATGTCCCTTGACTCTTATAACTGCCATCTGGTTTCTGTACAAATTGTAAATAGCCTTTCGCTCCCTGTATTTTACCGCTGCCACCTTTAGAATTTGCAAGAGAGTATTCCAATCTACAATGTCCAAAGCTTTCTCTAAGTCTCCAAATGCTAGAAATGTAGGTTTGCCTTTCCTTAATCTTTCTTCCAAGATAAGGTGTAAGGTGAGTATTACCTCATGTGTCCCAAAATTTCTACCGAATCCAAACTGATCTTCCCTGAGGTCGGCTTCTACCAGTTTTTCCATTTGTCTGTAAAGAATTTGCATTACTATTTTGCAGCTGTGACTTATTAAACTGATAGTTCGGTAATTTTCATATCTGTCAACACCTACTTTCTTTGGGATTGGAATTATTATATTCGTCTTGAAGTCTGAGGGTATTTCGCCTGTCTCATACATCTTGCTCACCATATGGTAGTGTTTAGTCGTGACTGGCTCTCCCAAGGCCGTTAGTAGTTCTAATGAAATGTTGTCTACTCTTGGGGGCCTTGTTTCGACTCATGTCTTTCAGTGGTCTGTCAAACTCTTCACATCATACCTCCCATTTCATCTTCATCTACATCCTCTTTCATTTCCATAATATTGTCCTCAAGTTCATCGCCCTTGTACAGACCCTCTATATACTCCTTTAACCTTTCTGCTTTCCCTTCTTTGCGTAGAACTGGGTTTCCATCAAAGCTCTTGATATTCATGCAAGTGGCTCTCTTTTCTCCAAAGGTCTCTTTAATTTTCCTGTAGGCAGTATCTATCTTACCCCTAGTGAGATAAGCCTCTACATCCTCACATTTTTTCCTGTAGCCATCCCTGCTTAGCCATTTCGCACTTCCTGTCGGTCTCATTTTTGAGACGTTTGTATTCCTTTTTGCCTGCTTTATTTACTGCATTTTTATATTTTCTCCTTTCAACAATTAAATTCAATATTTCTTCTGTTACCCAAGGATTTGTACTAGCCCTCGTCTTTTTACCTACTTGATCCTCTACTGCCTTCGCTACTACATCCCTCAAAGCTACCTATTCTTCTTCTACTGTATTTCTTTCCCCCATTCCTGTCAATTCTTCCCTTATGCTCTCCCTGAAACTCTGTACAACCTCTGGTTCTTTCAGTTTATCCAGGTCCCACCTCCTTAAATTCCCACCTTTTTGCAGTTTCTTCAGTTTTAATCTACAGATCATAAACAATAGATTGTGGTCGCAGTCCACATCCGCCCTGGAAATGCCGTACAATTTAAAACGTGGTTCTGAAATCTCTGTCTTACCATTATGTAGTCTATCTGATACCTTCTAGTATCTCCAGGATCTTCCATGTATACAACCTTCTTTTATCATTCCTGAACCAAGTGTTAGCTATGATTTAGTTATGCTCTGTGCAAAATTCTACCGGACGGCTTCCTCTTTCATTTCTTTGCCCCAATCCATATTCACCTACTGTGTTTCCTTCTCTCCATTTTCCTACTCTCGAATTTCAGTCACCCATGAATATTAAATTTTCGTCTCCCTTTACTATCTGAATAATTTCTTTTATTTCATCATACATTTCTTCAATTTCTTTGTCATCTGCAGAGCTAGTTGGCATATAAACTTATACTACTGTAGTAGGCGTGGGCTTCGTGTCTATCTTGGCCACAATAATGTGTTCACTATGCTGTTTGTAGTAGCTTACCAGCACTCCTGTTTTTTTATTCATTATAAAAGCCACTCCTGCATTACCCCTATTTGATTTTGTATTTATAACCTTGTATTCACCTAACCAAAAGTCTTGTTCCTCCTGCTACCGAACTTCACTAATTCCCTCTATATCTAACTTTAACCTATTCATTTCCCTTTTTAAATTTTCTAACCTACCTGCCCGATTAAGGGATCTGACATTCCACGCTCCGATCCGTAGAAGGCCAGTTTTCTTTCTCCTGATAATGACATCCTCTTGAGTAGTCCCCGCCCGGAGATCCGAATGGGGGACTATTTTACCTCCAGAATATTTTACCCAAGAGGATGCCATCATCATTTAATCATACAGTAAAGCTGCATGCCCTCGAGAAAAATTACGGCCGCAGTTTCCCCTTGCTTTCAGCTGTTCGCAGTACCAGTACAGAAAAGCTGTTTTGGTTATTGTTACAAGGCCAGATAAGTCAATCATCCAGACTCTTGCCCTTGCAACTACTGAAAAGGCTGCTGCCCCTCTTCAGGAACCACACGTTTGTCTGGCCTCTCAACAGACACCCCTCCGTTGTGGTTGCAGGACGGCTGTCTGTATCGTGGAGGCACACAAGCCTCCCGACCAACGGCAAGGTCCATGGTTGATGGAGGGTGGGGGGTGAACTGTATTATAACATGCAAATAATACATATCAAAACAAAACTGTATCAGCTGCCTTAAAGTTAAAAAAGGATAAACGCCTCTGAGGGAAATAAAATACAGTGCAGCAAGAAAATGCGATTTCTACTTACAAAACAAATATTCGTGTGCTTGCTGTGGAGTTTGGCCACACTAACAAATTTGCCACGTGAGGGTGCGCATTGTTTGTATTGGTACCATCATGGGATGCTCAATGGAGGACTGTGCGACACTGCTTATTTTGTTAATTTGAAAATTTAATATGGGTTGGCGAATTACACAGCAGTTTGGAGATAAACTTCCAGTTCAAAAAATAAGTAGTATATCTGCAATGGCTAGTAAGAGGACTGTGAAATGCATATCAGTTTCATGAAATTATTAGAAAAAATTGAAACCAATTGCCTGAATATATACTTTCCAGGCAGATTTAAATGCTTCACAGATTTACACAAAATTTTACTGGTATAAGAGGGCAAAAGTTGGAGCATTCAAACGACCAGCCAATCGCCAGAAATCTCAAAGTTATTACTGTTTCTCACTGGTCGCGTTTACTTCTTTCTTTAACATATTTTGTTTGTCCATATCATCTCGTATCAATGTTAATGTGTCGTACGATGCTGGATTCGTCCGAAAAATAATTTTAGAATTTTTTCAAGACCATGGTTTTGATTTATCAGTAAACTGACATATGACAAGTCGCTCATTTTTTTCTCAACCATTCCTGGACACATTTCCACTTTTCCGTTGCATTCTTTGATTCCAAGCATAGGTAATATAACTGCAGCACCGTTATCTTTTGAGTGTTCAATAGTGGTGGGCAGGAAATCGCGTAGCTGTTAGAAATCACAGTGATTGAGAAGTCACAGATATCACAGTAACAACTTTACAAAATCTAACTGCGATTTCAGTCACAGTTAGCAGTCGTAAGTAGCATTTCACAATAAACGCCGTGAGCCATCTGTTGGCCGAATTCCATACTGCTTTCTGCGATTTCAGTGACAAATCGTAACTAAGAGTCACAAGTAGTAACTAAAAAGCGCAGTTAACAGTGCCACCTGTTGGCCAAAGTTTGTACTACGCTCATCTCTGCGACACGCTATCGAGTCCAACTGCGATTTCCGTTACAAGTCGAAACTAAGAGTCGCAAGTACCAACTAAAAAGCGCAGTTAACAGTGCCATCTGTTGAGCAAAGCTCATACTATGCTATTCGCTACCGAGTCAAACTGCGATGTCTGTGACAAATCGCAACTAAGAGTCAAGTAGCAACTAAAAAGCGCAGTTAACATTCTTTTCCTAGTGCCATCTGTTGAACGACGTACGTACTTCGTTATAAGAGCCTTGTGCCTCACGAGATCGATGTGCTGTGTGTACGTATGAAGGACTTATTTAATTAGTGGTACAAGTCCATTTTTGTTCATTTTGAGATACGGAGTCGTAAAGTTAAATGAGCGCTGAAAAATCTACAGTTGAGATACCAGAAATATTCAAGCATAAGGCTTCTTGCTAGAAATGAATCTTTATTAATGTTTGTTTGGATCATTAATTTCAGAAACATTATAGACAGAAAAGGTGAGGGTAATGGACTTGTACCACTATTGAAATAACCCCTTCACATTATATGACGACATGTACATTCAGCATCAGTTATGATTGGTCAAACACAGCTGTGACTCTGAATGTATTATATTAATAAGAAGCAACATTGCCTTTTTTGTCCTGAAAATATCAAGTAACGTAACAAATGTGATTCTCCTTCCAATATGACAATTTTGGTTAATACTCCACATGTCTACAGGACTTTGCAATGTTCACACAGCAGAACTCAGACATCTGTATAAGTGTAGTGAAATGAAAACAACATTATAGAGTCATATGAATGCCTCACTTTTATTCTGGCACAGTTCAAGACTTGGGATAAAAGTTTTGCCCCTTGTGTTCTACATGGCAACTTCACACACACGAACTTTTTGCCGACACTACAACCACCTACATAAGTAAGCTTTTCCTGTGTAACTTTCAAGTACTGCACTTAAGCTATTCCTCCTGTAACTGGAAGATCTGTACTTCCCACTTTCATATCAACAGCCTCAAAATGCATGTTACATGTCAGTGTCACACCAAGATTGTGGAGAAACAGTGGTGGGGGGGGGGGGGGGGGGCGGCGGCGGCGGCATGTCACTCAACTAGTGTTTACCAGTAAATATGTGGCGGAAAATTACGGTTATAGGGCAGCTTAAACATGTGAAAAAATGAGATTTTCATTATTCACTCACTGTATTTAACATTTATTATTCCTTTAAAATCGCACAACAACTTCAATAAAACACAGTTTAATCACTCATCTGCACACTTATTTCACAATTATGTCACTTTTAAACTGCAAATCCTCTATGAGCTGTCTTGAATCTTCACGAGTCTCTCTCAATAGCCTTGATGTGGATAGATACGTTCAGAAACCAGTAATCAAGAATCAGAACTGTGTCTGCAAAATCACAAGGATTATTAAACAATTTTTGCTGTCACTAAGTTACAAGCAATATAACTGACAGAGTAGATTGCTAATATTTGCTGTAATGAAAGCCACTCTATGGGGTATATTTCACATTTGCAAGAACGATCTCACTGAAGTAATTAAGTCCATCGAAACACTTAGAAACTAACCTCTCGTCTGACGAAAACGGTCTAAAGACGCGGTGGCAATTTCTCCAGATCTGTTTACAATGATATTTTGAGTTATCACTTTACTGAGTGACTAAAATGTAGTTCGGGTACCTGTGAACATAACAATATGTTAGAATTCATTTTCTAAACACGAATTATTACGCTACTGTATGGATACTTACATATTAACTACACTATTAATATTTTCACAGTTGTTTCTTTAATACATAATTAAAGCCAACGGATGAACAAATGTAAAACTTACTTACCAATGACAGATTTGTTGAGATGCAATTTTCTGTGTGGACAGATGTAACTTTTTCATACGGTGGTAAGTCGCAGAAACTGCAGAAGTAGCAGAAGTCACAAAAATCGCAGAAGTCACAGAAATCGCGGAAGTAGCAGAAATAGCAGTGGCGGAAAGATACGTGACCTACGTTCCTTAACTGCGACAAATCACAGTTAAGAATAGCAGATACTGAAAAGTAGCATTCACAGAAATCACTGATATCGGAAAATCGCAGTTTAGCCCATCACTAGTGTTCAATATCTTAACCTTTCGAAACCACATTGTCAACTGGCGATTTTTTTCAGTATTGTTGATGATATGAAGTTTCTTCGAATATACTGAACGTTTGACAAACTAGTACTGTCAATAAATACCATAGATCATATATAATGGTCAATGATGTGTCCCTATATTTGTATATACATCACGACAAGTAGTGGTGGGTAGGAAATCGTGTATCTGTTAGAAATCACAGTGATTGAGAAGTCACAGATATCACAATAACAACTTTACAAAATCTAACTGCGATTTCAGTCACAGTTAGCAGTCGCAAGTAACATTTCACATTCAACGCCGTGAGCCGCATGTTGGCCGAATTCCATACTGCTTTCTGCGATTTCAGTGACAAGTCGCAACTAAGAGTCGCAAGTAGCAACTGAAAAGCGCAGTTAACATTCTTTTCCCAGTGCCATCTGTTGACCGACGTACGTACTTCGTTATGAGAGTCTTGTGCCTCACGAGATCGATGTGCTGCGTGTGCATATGAAGGGCTTATTTCAATAGTGGTACAAGTCCATTATTGTTCATTTTGAGATACAGACTCGTAAAGGTAAATGAGCGCTGAAAAATCTGCAGTTGAGATACCAGAAATATTCAAGCATTGGCTTCTTGCTAGGGATGAACTTTTATTTATGTTTGTTTGGTACATTAATTTCCGAAGCATTATAGACAGAAAATTGGAGGTAATGGACTTGTACCACTATTGAAATAAGCCCTTCATATTATAAGGCGATATGCACATTCAGCATCAGTTATCGTTGGTCAAACAAAGCTGTGACTCTGAATGTATTATATTAATAAGAAGCAACATTTTTCTCCTGAAAATATCGAGTAACGTAACAAATGTGTTTGATTCTGCTTTCAATATGACTGTTTTGGTTAATACTCCACATGCCTACAGGACTTTGCAATGTTAACACAGCAGAACTCAGACATCTGTATAAGTGTAGTGAAATGAAACACACAGTCACATGAATGCCTCACTTTCGTTGCGACACAGTTCAACACTCTGGAGAAAAGTTTTACACCTGGTATTCTACATGGCAACTGCACCTACAAGAATTTTTGGCCGACACTACTACCACCTGCATAAGTAAGCTTTTCCTGTGTTACTTTCAAGCAATGCACTTAAACTATTCCTGATTTAACTGGAAGATCTGTACTTCCCACTTTAATATCAAGAGCCTCAAAATGCATATTGTAGACTTTGGGATATGTTACAGGTCAATGTCACACCAAGATTGGGAAGGGGGGGGGCATGTCACCCTCCACTTGTGTTTACCAGTAAATAAGTGGCGGAAAATTACGGTTATAGGGCAGCTTAAACATGTGAAAAAATGAGATTTTCATTATTCACTCACTGTATTTAACATTTATTATTCCTTTAAATCGCACAACAACTTCAATAAAACACAGTTTAATCACTCACCTGCACACTATTTCACAATTATGTCACTTTTAAATTGCAAAATCTTCTAAGAGCTGTCTTGAATCTTCACGAGTCTCTCTCAACAGCCTTGATGTGGATAGATACGTACAACAACCAGTAACCAGAGTCAGAACTGTGTCTGCAACATCACAAAGATTATCCAACAATTTTTGCTGTCACTAATTACAAGCAATATAATTGACAGAGTAGATTGCAAATATTTGCTGTAATGAAAGCCACTCAATGGGGTATATTTCACATTTGCAAGAACGATCTCACTGAAGTAATTAAGTCCATCGAAACACTGAGAAACTAACGTCTCTTCTGACGAAAACGGTCTAAAGACGCAGTGGCCATTTCTCCAGATCTGTTTACAATGATATTTTGAGTTATCACTTTACTGAGTGACTAAAATGTAGTTCGGGTACCTGTGAACATAACAATATGTTAGAATTCATTTTATAAACACGAACTATTACGCTACTGTATGGCTACTTACATATTAATTACACTATTAATATTTTCACAGTTGTTTCTTTAATACAAAATTAAAGCCAACGGAAGAACAAACGTAAAACATACTTACCAATTACAGGTTTGTTGAGATGCAATTTTCTGTGTGGACAGATGTAACTTTTTCATACGGTGGTAAGTCGCAGAAGTCACAGAAATCGCAGAAGTAGCAGAAGTCACAGAAATGGCAGAAGTAGCAGAAATCGCAGAAAAAGCAGTGGCGGAGGGATAGATGACCTAGGTTCCTTAACTGCGACTCTTAACTGCGACAAATCACAGTTAAAATAACAGATACTGAAAAGTAGCATTCACAGAAATCACTGATATCGGAAAATCGCAGTTTAACCCATCACTAACGACAAGTGTGGTGGCTGCGCTCCTTTCAAAGATAAACTTTGGTTTTTCCGAAGGAGTCGATATATGTCTGTTGTCAAGGTATCGTCGTGACTGCGGCAGCCATTCTAGCAGACGAACTAAGGGAGAAGCTCTTCATATGTTCAGCTGGCTCATTCATTGCGAATCAGGGAACTAATGCTGTCTTTTCTTTCTTTGAAAGTGACGTTCTACCCACTTCATACTCCTTTTACACGGCGGTATGAGTTGCAAATATTATTTAAGAAGCTCCCACACGTTAAGTAAGTGTGCTGATTGTTTGAAGTTTGTGCAAAAATCACAAGTATCACTGTATTTTCTTTCTTTGAAAGAGATAACCTGTCAACTGCTTACTAGTCATTTACATAGTGATACATATTACAAAAATTACTTAAGGAGAAGCACCCCCACTGCTAAATAAATGGGCTGATTGTGTGAAGAATGTTCTAATATGCGCGAAAAATTACAATTCGTTGCCAGGAAAGTAAACTTTTCCTTTCCTCTTGAAAGTAACTGAAACAACTAGAAAAAACACCAGCAGAAGTATCCCTGCATCATTACTAAAATATATTTTGTACACATCTGTGCATGATTTGATGACGTTCTTGTCTGGAAAAAGAGGTCTCTTAAAATAACTAGCTTGTAAATTCTCTGCACCAATTTAGTACTGGAGGGCAGCGTGGAGGGTAAAAATCGTAGAGGGAGACCAAGAGATGAATACACTAAGCAGATTCAGAAGGATGTAGGTTGCAGTAGGTACTGGGAGATGAAGAAGCTTGCACAGGACAGGGTAGGATGGAGAGCTGCAGCAAACCAGTCTCAGGACTGAAGACCACAACAACAATGGCTATATAGGTGACCAATAGTGAGACTAAGCTATCTTTTAATTCTTTCTCGCATATCTCAGTCTTGTTTATGTTTTTTGTTCTGATGATGAGTGGTAGTTTGTTTTTACCAGATAATCAAGATGTTTTGAATATTCACTCTTACTTCTGTATTTCAAGCTTAATTTGTAAATGACAATGACAAGTCACCGAAGTTGTCGGATACATGAAGATGAATCCTTTTTCTGGCGATGTGGTCCAAAGATAACATAGTTACTATTGTTACCCACATGCCACAGTGGTGACTGTTGACACTTGTCTCTACAGGGTGACAAGCAACTGTGGCACCGGAGCCGAGCGTTCGTTAAAAGGGCATATGCAAAACTGCGGCACCAGAGCCGTGCGTTACCGGAAAGAGCCGATGCAGCAGACGACACGGAAAATGGCATGTTCGGCGAATAGCTGCCTGATGCTAGTAGCCTACTATGTAGTCTATTGTGTATGTGTCTTATGAAACCTTTAAACGCTTATAATTCATTATGTGACAGTCCATGTCAATAAATTGCACCTCTTCGAGAGATCCTGTGTGTGCTAGTATCTTGAAACAGCATTTATTTACAGGACACAAATAATAAGTTAGTTACAATTTAAAACAAAGAAAATATGAGCTTGACTAAATCCAATATGGCCGCTTCCATGTGCTTCAGCCAAAGTATAACTTTGAAAGGAGTGCAGCCACAGTTTCTCTCGTGATGTATACATATAAGAAGGGTTTAAAGGTACATGAGCATGATAAATACTGAACGTGTGCAGGCCTCTTAATATGCACGTACTTCTTTCCCCTAATAACTGTTTTTTGCTGCTTTTTAGTGTAATATGTAAATGCAGGGAATGTGAGTGCATTTGCTTTTGAGTTGCTAACTTAAAGTGCTATCAGACACAATACAGAAGCACAAGTTATTAGTGTAGTGACTAATATACAGTAAACGTGTAAACAACCAAATATCTTTGTAAAAGAATTTATAAATGTAATGTGAGAACGATCTGAATATGCCATCGCTATGAAGTACTCCCCATGAACCATGGATCTTGTCGTTGGTGGGGAGGCTTGCGTGCCTCAGCGATACAGATGGCCGTACCGTAGGTGCAACCACAACGGATGGGTATCTGTTGCGAGGCCAGATAAACGTGTGGTTCCTGAAGAGGGGCAGCAGCCTTTTCAGTAGTTGCAGGGGCAACAGTCTGGATGGTTGACTGATCTGGCCTTGTAACAATAACCAAAACGGCCTTGCTGTGCTGGTACTGCGAACGGCTGAAAGCAAGGGGAAATTACGGCCGTAATTTTTCCCGAGAGCATGCAGCTTTACTGTATGGTTAAATGATGATGGCGTCCTCTTGGGTAAAATATTCCGGAGGTAAAATAGTCCCCCATTTGGATCTCCGGGCGGCGACTACTCAAGAGGATGTCATTAGCAGGAGAAAGAAAACTGGCGTTCTACAAATCAGAGTGTGGAATGTCAGATCCCTTAATTGGGTGACTGGAATTCGAGAGTAGGAAAAGGGAGAGACGAGAGTAGGAAAAGGGAGAGAAGGAAACATAGTAGGTGAATATGGATTGGGGCTAAGAAATGAAAGAGGAAGCTGTCTGGTAGAATTTTGCGCAGATCATAACTTAATCATAGCTAACACGTGGTTCAAGAATCATGAAAGAAGGTTGTATACATGGAAAAAACCTGGAGATACTAAAAAGTTTCAGATAGAATATATATGATGGTAAGACAGATTTAGGAACCAGATTTTAAATTGTAAGACATTTCCAGGGGCAGATGTGGACTCTGACCACAATCTAATGGTTATGAACTATAGATAAAAATTGAAGACACTGCAAAAAGGTGGGAATTTAAGGAGATGGGACCTGGATAAACTGAAAGAACCAGAGGTTGTACAGAGTTTCAGGGAGAGCATAAGGCAATAATTGACAGGATTGGGGGAATGAAATACAGTAGAAGAAGAATAGATAGCTCTGAGGGATAAAGTAGTGAAGGCAGCAGAGGATCAAGTAGGTAAAAAGACGAGGGATAGTAGAAATCCTTGGGTAACAGAAGAGATACTGAATTTAATTGATGAAAGGAGAAAATACAAAAATGCAGCAAGTGAAGCAGGCAAAAAGAAATACAAACGTCCAAAAATGAGATCAACAGGAAGTGCAAGGCTAAGCAGGGATGGGTAGAGGACAAATGTTAGGATGTAGAGGCTTATCTCACTAGGGGTAAGATAGATACTGCCTACAGGAAAATTAACGAGACCTTTAGAGATAAGAGAACCACTTGCATGAATATCAAGAGCTCAGATGGAAACCCAGTTCTAAGCAAAGAAGGGAAAGCAGAAAGGTTGAAGGAGTATATAGAAGGTCTATACAGGGTCGATGTTCTTGAGGACAATATTATGGAAATGGAAGAGGAGGTAGATGAAGATGAAATGGGAGATACGATACTGCGTGAAGAGTTTGACAGAGCACTGAAAGACCTGAGTCGAAATAAGGCCCCCCGGAGTAGACAACATTCCATTAGAACTACTGACGGTCTTGGGAGAGCCAGTCCTGACAATACTCTACCATCTGGTGAGCAAGATGTATCAGACTGGCGAAATTCCCTCTGACTTCAAGAAGAACATAGTAATTCCAATCCCAAAGAAAGCAGGTGTTGACAGATATGAAAATTACCGAACTATCAGTTTAATAAGTCACAGCTGCAAAATACTAACGCGAATTCTTTACAGACGAATGGAAAAACTGGTAGAAGCCGACCTCGGGGATTCTGTAGTATTGTTGGAACACATGAGGCAATCCTGACCCTGTGACGTACCTTAGAAGAAAGATTAACGAAAGGCAAACCTACATTTCTAGCATTTGTAGGCTTAGAGAAAGCTTTTGACAATGTTGACTGGAATACTTGAGCTGAGGGTTACGAAAAGGGAAGCAGTGGTTGAGAAGGGAGTGAGACAGGGTTGTAGCCTCTCCCCGATGTTATTCAATCTGTATATTGAGCAAGCAGTAAAGGAAACAAAAAATTTCGGAGTAGGTATTAAAATCCATGGAGAAGAAATAAAAACTTTGAGGTTCGCCGATGACATTCTAATTCTGTCAGAGACAGCAAAGGACTTGGAAGAGCAGTTGAATGGAGTGGACAGTGTCTTGAAAGGAGGACATAAGATGAACATTAACAAAAGCAATGCGAGGATAATGGAATGTAGTCGAATTAATTCGGGTGATGCTGAGGGAATTAGATTACGAAATGAGACACTTAAAGTAGTAAAGGAGTTTGGCTATTTGGGGCGCAAAATAACTGATGATGGTCGAATTAGAGAGGATATAAAATGTAGACTGGCAATGGCAAGGAAAGCATTTCTGAAGAAGAGAAATTTGTTAACATCGAGTATTGATTTAAGTGTCAGGAAGTCGTTTCTGAAAGTATTTGTATGGAGTGTAGCCATGTATGGAAGTGAAACATGAACGATAAATAGTTTAGACAAGAAGAGAACATAAGCTTTGGAAATGTGGTGCTACAGAAGAATGCTGAAAATTAGATGGGTAGATCACATAACTAATGAGGAGGTATTGAATATAATTGTGGAGAAGAGGAGTTTGTGGCACAACTTGACCAGAAGAAGGGATCGGTTGGTAGAACATGTTCTGAGGCTTCAAGGGATCACCAATTTAGTACTGGAGGGAAGCGTGGAGGGTAAAAATCGTAGAGGGAGACCAAGACATGAATACACTAAGCAGATTCAGAAGGATGTAGGCTGCAGTAGGTACTGGGAGATGAAGAGGCTTGCGCAGGATAGAGTAGCATGGAGAGCTGCATCAAATCAGTCTCAGGACTGAAGATCACAACAACAACAACAATACAGTTCACGTGTCATTTTTTGTGAATAAGTGATTACTTACAGTTTCTAATTGGCATCTGCATTTCCTCTCATCTGTTCACATGCTGGAGGCCACACTGTAACTTGATTTATGGAACATAACTCTATTAAAACTGTTTTGTGTTAATAGGCTGCCAGTACTCGAAAAATTGGTTCTGAGGTATGATATCCACAAAGGTGAATTGAAAACATGATAAGCACTCGCTAACACTGTGTGGTTGATGCGTGAAGCTTTGTCAACATCTAAATGGAGAATATTGTAAAATTTTCAATACTTAACTTGATACATTCAGTACTGATTAGCAATACTCAGAATTTTTTGAGGGCCATCAATACTGCTTGTCAATATTTCCTGTAGTGACAATACATCAATATGTGCCCTTGTACAGCCAATATTTTGACGGTTTCGCAATACTTTTGAGCATGTGATGGCTCTTTTCACATACTGATACACAACAGATACTACAAATTATGAAAATGAAATTGATACATGTGCCTTTATTTACATATACGTTACTAGAGGAGCTGTGGTTGTTCTCCTTTCTAAGATGTACTTCCGCTGAGTGAGATATTAGTGGAGTTTGTCTGGCTCATCTTTGGTGTGTTTTATAGTATAACAATATTATACCTCATGTACTATGAATGAATGCTCTTCCAAACCACTATCATTTCTCGAAAGGGTACAATTTACTGTTATTAAATGTAGATAGTGAGTTTTCGTCGTTTTAAGGTTTCAGGAGACATATAACACAGAACAAAATTACTAGTTCCACTTGTACATAACCATTGTGATTTAGTGGGCAACGTTCTCTGCCGTAGATCGAAACGGATTGCGAATGCAATAATTCTGGTATGTGTTATGTCAACGGTTAAAATCTGCTTATTCACCTTCACATTTATGAGAGCTCCTGAGACTTGTCACTGTCAATCACTTACAAATTAATCTTGAAACAAGGACATGCAAGTGAATATTCAAATATTCAAAACAAAATACCACTTGTAAGCATAGAATTGTATCGCTGAATATCGCTAGTCTCCTCTCTGCCGAACGCAGAGCACCACGACTCCGTGGCGTAGCTTCCATGGAGCGTGGGCGCAGTGTTGTGGTGATGGCATGGCTGCAGTGCATATCTTACAAGTTATGGTGAAGTAATGGAAAACGTTTGACGCACACGTTTTGCGTTTAATTTCAATGTTCACAATGCAGTATCAATGTTTATCCAAAAGGTGATGTTTCTTTGTTTCGTGTGTCGTGTCGGGAGAACAACAACCAACCACATCGCGACTGTTACGGAAAAATAATGTACACTAGTGTGATCCTGATTGCAAGTCCTTAGTGAGAGAAACACATATCGTTTTGACTGGCTGAATATCATGAGCGCAGGTACCTTCTCGTTCGTATATCGTACCCGAAATTTTATGGAGCATCCGCGTCGCGATTCGGACACGCGCTCTTTCGTGTTCTAAACTGTTGAATTGTTTAGTACTGTTGGAAGAACTGTGCCAATCGTCGACTGATGAAACATCCGTTGAACAGTGGTTACTTTGTGTTCTATGCACAATGATTTTTCATTGGATGCCATCATTTCGACAGCAACCTCATACATCACAACAGAAACGTACTTAGATTACAAATACTGATCACGTCTGTTGTGCAATAATGTTAATTGTGAACAGTGCAGCCCAACTCTGTGCGAGTGTTTAACAGAATACAGTGAATTCTACCAGCCAACTTGGTACTGTTGGTGTGAGTGGCTCCTCTCCCTGCTAGACAATAGTTGTTACAGGACACATCATAGCAGGCTGTAAAGAGAGCAGCAGATCAACTGCTGCGGGAAGGACCAGGTACGTAGGCTTAGGCACACGGTCGTTAAATATCCAGCCCTGTTCATGTGTCTAGGGATTGTTGTACAGCCTAGAATGCTAAAGGCTATCTTTTATTAGTACTGCATATCGACCCCTTTTTCTCCCAGGTGTTTTACACGGCGACGTGCGTTTCCAGGACTTGCAATCTGCGGTATGCCGATTTATACGAAAACGGAAACAATGAATAGCGTATAGAAACAGTGAGCATATTTTGGATTGTTGTGTGACATCACACAGACTGTGCGCACTGCGGACCAAGGAGTTTAAGTTACAGCGATTCTACTTGTCGAGTATGGAGTGTAGTGCAAAGATCCTGTGTTGGAGGGTAATTCTACTATTGTATGCTATATCATCTGCGATGCGGCGGCACCTGTGAGACATGTGAACAACTACAACACCACCAGTGCTGCATTGCTAGTGTGAAGTCAGGGCCACACAAACCGATGTGCAGTCAACATCACAAGTCTTACACAGTGCTGTGATTCCTCGCACATTTAAAGAATACCATAGTGTAACTTATTGGCAATACAGACTTTGTCTACAGACTTTCATGCAAATAGTGTTAAATGATTACAGTGAAATTAACTTGTAAAACTGACATGATAATCTGTTAATGGATACTAGATCACAATGCAGACGTATTTAGATTATCTCAAGGAATGCAGCCAGTGTTAATATAATACAGTGGACGCAAATTATCATATTGGCATTACACTCTGACACTGGTCAGTTAGTGTAGTAAAGTTAAATGCCATTGCCCAATCCTGGTGTAGTAGCCCAAGGAATATGCCAATGTAATGCTAGAGCAGCAGTGGATTATTTGTGTAAATATAAGTGTACTTTTGTGACATTGATTCTATGTGTGTGTGTGGTGTGCTTCTTAGCTTAAAACATGCCATTGAAAAAGGTACAGTGTTGCCATTGATCTATTGTTTCGTTTGTGTACTGTGTAGGAGGGTTATTGTGATTTAGTCTTTATGTATTTATTTCTTTTCCTCTTTTTCCAATTTCTTACTTGTGTCACATAAGAAAATCATGATGTCAGGTAATGAGAGCAATGCAGCATGAAAGGGAAGCAGTGGTTGGGAAGGGATTGAGACAGGGTTGTAGCCTATCCCCGATGTTATTCAATCTGTACATTGAACAAACAATAAAGGAAACAAATGAAAAATTCGGAGTAGGAATTAAAATCCATGGAGAAGAAATAAAAACATTGAGGTTCGCGATGACATTGTAATTCACTCAGACAGCAAAGGACCAGGAAGAGCAGTTGAACAGAACGGACAGTGTCTTGAAAGCAAGATATAAGATGATCATCAACGAAAGCAAAACGAGGATTATGGAATGTAGTTGAATTAAGTTGGGTGATGCTGAGGGAATTCGATTAGGAAATGATACACTTAAAGTAGTAAAGGCGTTTTGCTCTAGGGGAGCAAAATAACTGATGATGGTCGAAGTAGAGAGGATATAAAATGTAGACTGGCAATGGCAAGGAAAGCATTTCTGAAGAAGAGAAATTTGTTAACATCGAGTATAGATTTCAGTGTCAGGAAGTCTTTTCTGAAAGTATTTGTATGGAGCATAGCCATGTATGGAAGTGAAACATGGACTATAAATAGTTTGGACAAGAAGACAATAGAAGCTTTCGAAATGTGGTGCTACAGACGAATGCTGAAGATTAGATGGCTAGATCACACAACTAATGAGGAGGTATTGAATATAATTGTGGAGAAAAGGAGTTTGTGGCACAACTTGACTAGAAGAAGTGACCGGTTGGTAGGACATGTTCTGAGGCATCAAGGGATCACCAATTTAGTATTGGAGGGCAGTGTGGAGGGTAAAAATTGTAGAGAGAGACCAAGAGGTGAATATACTAGGCTGATTCATAGGGATGTAGGTTGCAGTGAGTACTGGGAGATGAAGAACTTTGCGCAGGAGAGAGTAGCATGGAGAGCAGCATTGCACCAGTCTCAGGACTGCAGACCACCACAACAACAAGACACATATGCGTTCAAGTAAGGTAAAAAAAGAGACACAGACGTTCCACCATATCTACAAGGGTTTGTATCATATTATAGATATCGAGTGTTCAAATACTGTCGAGTTGGAAGGCATAAAGTCTGGTAGAGGTGAGGGCAAACATCGTGTGGAAAACATTAAACCACATTAAGAGTAGAATTGAAAACTAATATATCTAAAGTTCCTAAACAGGATGTAAGGTAAAATAATTCTGCTATGTATGTGATTATATAGTTAATTGTTTATCTTGACTGACAACTTTTGAACACTATGAATAAGTGTTTATTACTTATAGAAGCATTTAGTGAGATTTTTGTGTGCTTACAGCTCAGTGGTGGCACTGAGTTAAAGTAATATTTTTGAGTGTTTGTGATAATGTTAACATGCCATGGTATGGCATTATGTTCATGGTTGAGTATTTTATAGTATTTCCAAATGTGTATTTTTTTATGAAAAAGCTAGATGGGTGATAGTTCATTGTTTATCTTGACTGACAACTTTTGAACACTATGAATAAGTGTTTATTACTTACAGAAGCATTTAGTGAGATTTTTGTGTGCTTAGAGCTGAGTGGTGGCACTGAGTTAAAGTAATATTTTTGAGTGCTTCTGATAAAGTTAACATGCCATGGTATGTCATTATATTCATGTTTGAGTATTTTATAATATTTCCAAATGTGTATTTCTTTATGAAAAAGCTAGATGGGTGTGTTCCAAATTGTCAATATGATCCTTAATATGTGGGTAACATGCAGAATTTTGTTTTCCTTGCTCCAACATGGAGACTACCTGCTATCATGCTCAGGCATGAAAATGTATATTTTCAGTGGGCACAGTATCTGCAGTGTGTGCAGACTTATTTAGTTTTCTACATATTACTTTAATTCATGTATTCCTGTTAAAGCTAGTTGAGCAAACTGTGAGGGCTACTATGCGTAGATATAAGCTGAAGATATGATGAGTAGGTTAAGAGTAGGTCAACACTGAAAACGGACTGTTGTGTTTGTTTCATGTATACCTTGCACGGATCACCGCAAGACGAGCGTCAGGTTCTTATGTCTGGTTATTTGAGTACGGTGTTGCTGTGTCAGTGGTCATCTAATCTAATCTGTGGCTGCAAGCTGGCAGCGCTCCTACAGACCAACACTTTCTCCACTTTTCCGTGTAATGAACCCCATAGGGGTGCAGTGCTGTGAGTAATGTAGTTTTGTGTATGTGTGTGTATGTGTGTGTGTGTGTGTGTGTGTGTGTGTGTGTGTGTGTGTGTGTGTGTGTGGACGACCAAGTGCTGATGTGGAAGTGCAAAAAACAAGTTTTTTTCTTGTTCTGATGTTGTCAGCGGTGTATTTAAAATCACTGTGTTTACTTAGCATTTATGCATCTATACCTCCTTTTTCAGGAACTGAAATATTGTATTTTGCATTAGTATTTTTTCTTTATCTTATACTTGTAATTATACTTTTCTGTAGTGGGTTGCACTGTAGGTAGGTTTGTAAGTGCTTATGATTTCTTTGTATGTACTATAATATTAAATTTCTGGACATTTCTTTGCATGTCATGGTATGGCTTTGCCGTAATCAGTCGACCGTGACACTATCCGTGGGACAGGGTGTTCCACAACCCCCCCCCCCCCAATTGCCACTCGCCACCACAAGAGGGATTTCATTTTTTGTTTTTTTTTCGCAATTTTCTACAACAATTTGGAAACTTTTCTGTGTGGGAATATAAGCATAGAGTTGTATAAGTGACTATCGATAGTTGCCTCTCTGCAGAGCACAGTGGGGAGTCGTGGCGTAGCTTTCGAGGAGCGTGATTGGAGTGTCGTGTTGATGTCGTGGCTGCAGTGCATATCTTACAAGTTATGGTGAAATAATTGAAAATGTTTGACACACAAGTTTTGCATTTAATTTCAGTGTTCAAGTTGCAGTATCAAGCATTCTGTCTTCAGGCCACAAGTGGCCCATCGGGACCATTCGATCGCCATGTCATCCTCAATTGAAGATGCAGATAGGAGGAGCTTGTGGTAAGCACACTACTCTCCCAGTCACTATGATGGTTTTCTTTGACTGCATTCGGTCGAGTAGCTTCTCGATTGGCATCACAAGGCTGAGTGCACCTCGAAAAATGGCAACAGCACTTGGCTGCCTCGATGGTAACCCATCCAAGTACCGGCTATGCCCAGCTGCGATTAGCTTCAGTGATCTCATGGGAACCGGTGTATCCGCTGCCGCAAGGCCGTTGCCTATGCAGTATCAATGTTTATCCAAAAGGTGATGTTTCTCGGTTACGTGTGTAACTTCGGGAGAACAACAATCAACCATGTCGTGACTGTTATGGAAAAATAATGTAGACTGGTTTGATCCTAATTGCAAGTTCTTAGTGAGAGAAACACATATCGTTTTGTGATTCTTGAGTTTCTCCCGGCGTATTTGATAATCAAAATATCCACGGGTGTACTGCCGGTCCATAGTGTCCAACGGGCACAATATTTCGGCGATCAAACATGTCGCCATCATCAGGTGAACTGACGGACTGAGCTCCTGTGAACGCGCCGGCACGGAGATCCGTACGCTATGGCTGCTCAGGGGGAACTGGGTTCGGTCGCGGCGGCGGCCGATTTAAATACCCTCCGCCCGCGGCGCGCTCCCTCCGCCGTCCGCGCCCCGCGCCACGGTGGCGCGGTGGAACAGATTGCGACGGCGTCTGAGATACGTCGGTGTGATGGCTCTGTCCGCCGTGGTCGTCAGAACTATTCGTTTGCTCGATTTACTCTTGATTAACCCAATCGCTGGTTCCCAAGCCTTGCTAAGATTATAGCCACAGTCACGGTTTATGAGGTCGTCATTGGTGCGAATTTCGATGGCCTCTCTAACAACACTGTCCCAGTATCTCGACGTCTGTACCAGAATCCTCGTGCGGTCATACTCCATAGCGTGATTTTCCGACAAACAATGTTCAGCCACCGTCGACTTGCTCGGATACATCAGTCGAGTGTGCCTCTGGTGTTCACGGCATCGATCCTCGACGGTACGCATCGTCTGACCAATATACGACTTGCCACATTGACACGGAATCTGGTACACGCCGGCCTTCCTCCAACCGAGGTCATCTTTGGCGCTCCCAACGAGTGCACGAGTTTTATTCGGAGGACAAAACACAGTTCCGACCCGGTGTTTCTTCAGAATGCGGGCGATTTTTCCCGAGAGTGCGCCTGTGTATGGAATAAATGTAGTGCCTACCTCCTCCCTCGTGACTTCATCCATCTCAACAGGTTGTGATGCAGTGGTTGGGCGGAGAGCACGTTGGATCTGCCACTCTGAGTACCCATTTTTTCGAAATACATTTCTCAGATGTTCCAATTCCTGGGGTAGACTCTCTGTGTCAGAGATAGTGCGCGCCCTATGTACAAGAGTTTTAAGTACCCCATTCCTCCGTGAAGGGTGGTGGCAGCAGTCTGCGTGCAAATACAGATCAGTGTGTCTTGTCTTTCGATACACCCCATGACCTAGGGTGCCGCCAGCCCTTCTCCTGACCAAGACGTCAAGGAAAGGTAATTTACCCTCCGTTTCAGTCTCCATAGTGAATTTGATGTTGGGGTGTATGGAGTTAAGATGTGTAAGGAAGTCAAGGAGTTTATCCATACCATGTGGCCAGATGACAAACGTGTCGTCCACGTACATCTACATCTACATCTACATCCGTACTCCGCAAGCCACCTGACGGTGTGTGGCGGAGGGTACCCTGAGTACCTCTATCGGTTCTCCCTTCTATTCCAGTCTCGTATTGTACGTGGAAAGAAGGATTGTCGGTATGCTTCTGTGTGGGCTCTAATCTCTCTGATTTTATCCTCATGGTCTCTTCGCGAGATATACGTAGGAGGGAGCAATATACTGCTTGACTCTTCGGTGAAGGTATGTTCTCGAAACTTCAACAAAAGCCCGTACCGAGCTACTGAGCGTCTCTCCTGCAGAGTCTTCCACTGGAGTTTATCTATCATCTCCGTAACGCTTTCGCAATTACTAAATGATCCTGTAACGAAGCGCGCTGCTCTCCGTTGGATCTTCTCTATCTCTTCTATCAACCCTACCTGGTGCGGATCCCACACTGCTGAGCAGTATTCAAGCATTGGGCGAACAAGCGTACTGTAACCTACTTCCTTTGTTGTCGGATTGCATTTCCTTAGGATTCTTCCAATGAATCTCAGTCTGGCATCTGCTTTACCGACGATCAACTTTATATGATCATTCCATTTTAAATCACTCCTAATGCGTACTCCCAGATAATTTATGGAATTAACTGCTTCCAGTTGCTGACCTGCTATTTTGTAGCTAAATGATAAGGGACCTATCTTTCTATGTATTCGCATCACATTACACTTCGCTACATTGAGATTCAATTGCCATTCCGTGCACCATGCGTCAATTCGCTGCAGATCCTCCTGCATTTCAGTACAATTTTCCATTGTTGCAACCTCTCGATACACCACAGCATCATCTGCAAAAAGCCTCAGTGAACTTCCGATGTCATCCACCAGGTCATTTATGTATATTGTGAATAGCAACGGTCCTATGACACTCCCCTGCGGCACACCTGAAATCACTCTTACTTCGGAAGACTTCTCTCCATTGAGAATGACGTGCTGCGTTCTGTTATCTAGGAACTCCTCAATCCAATCACACAATTGATCTGATAGTCCGTATGCTCTTACTTTGTTCATTAAACGACTATGGGGAACTGTGTCAAACGCCTTGCGGAAGTCAAGAAACACGGCATCTACCTGTGAACCCGTGTCTAAGGCCCTCTGAGTCTCGTGGACGAATAGCGCGAGCTGGGTTTCACACGATCGTCTTTTTCGAAACCCATGCTGATTCCTACAGAGTAGATTTCTAGTCTCCAGAAAAGACAAGTCTCCAGAAAAAGCAAGTAGGTTTCCATTCGGATGACGGACAGAGCCATCACACCGACGTCATCTCAGACGCCGTCGCAATCTGTTCCACCGCGCCACCGTGGCGCCGGGCGCGGACGGCGGAGGGAGCGCGCCGCGGGCGGAGGGTATTTAAATCGACCGCCGCCGCGACCGAACCCAGTTCCCCCTGAGCAGCCATAGCGTACGGATCTCCGTGCCGGCGCGTTCACAGGAGCTCAGTCCGTCAGTTCACCTGATGATGGCGACATGTTTGATCGCCGAAATTTTGTGCCCGTTGGACACTATGGACCGGCAGTACACCCGTGGATATTTTGATTAACATATCGTTTTGACTGGCTGAATATCATGAGCGCAGGTACCTTTTCGTTAATGTATCGTACCCGAAATTTTATGCCGCATCCGCATCGTGACTCGGTCACGCGAGTGCTGGTGTTATAAACCATTGAACTGTTTCGTACTGTTGGAAGATCTGTGCCAATCGTCGACTGATAAAACATCCTTTGAATAGTGGTTATTTTGTGTTCTATGCACCATGTTTTGCATTGGATGCCATCATTTAGACAGCAACCTCATACATCACAACAGAAACGTACTTGAAGTACAAATACTGATCACATCCATTGTGGAATAATGTTAATTGTGAACAATGCAGCGCCACCCTGTGCGAGTGTTTAACACAATACAGTGAATTCTACCAGTCAACTTAGTACTGTTGGTGTCAGTGGCTCCTCTCCCTGCTGGACAATAGTTATTACAGGGCACATCATAGCAGGCAGCACAGAGCGGAGCAGATCAACCGCCGCGGGAAGGACCAGGTATGTGGGCCTAGGCACATGGTCGTTAAATATCCACCTCTGTTCCTCAGAATAGAAAACATAAACAGACTGAAACATGTAAGAAAGAATTAAAAGGGACTTAAGAGCACTGTCAGCCACCTACAAAGTATAAAAAAAATTACATGCTAGTAATTGTAGGAGACTTCTTTTCCAAACAACAACGTCTTCTGTTCTAAGGGGTTTGGGATAGCAGCCAGATCATGTTTACTTCTTGCCACAATATTTCGGCTGGCAACCTGTTCGGCACTGGCAGACACTCACCTGAAGATGGCTAGACGGTTGCCAGATGAAGTATTGTGGAAAGAAGTCAACATGATCTGGCTGCAATCGTGAAACCAAACAGAATATTCAGTACACTGGGAAAACTTACAGAATCAGAAGAAAATCTTCAAATAAAGCACATATTCTTGTACTGGTACAGGCATATTCTTGCTTGTTGTTGTCTCATTGTTTCAGTTACTTTGAAGAGCAAAGAATGTAGTTACTTTTCTAGCAGTGAACTGTAATTTTTCAGGCAAATTAGAACATTTGTCACACTACCAGCACATTATTTAGCAGTGGGAGAGCTTCTCAAGTACTGCGAGGTGGCATGAGCCCCCTCTCATATTTCTATCTTACTCTGAGTAATTCGATTTTCCTCTTTAATTGTATGCGATGAAAAGTTGCTATTCCTTCACACGCGGACTTCCCACGCAGCATCTCTGGTCACCCGGGTGGTCCGATGACAGGTGAGTTCTGCTGATCTTGAAAGGGTTAAGCCGACGGGTGTTAGGGAGTCGAGTGAATGCTTTCCAGACGCCGACATTGTCGTAAGTGCGGGGGACGACACACCCACAGGGGCCTGACGGAGCGGCTGGTTCTAGAGATTCCGTTACTTCGCAGGAACTTAGTGAAAACACTTTCTGGCGGGCTACCAGTGAGGCGTGGGAATGACTTGTGTTCCCAGGCGGTCTTGGCGCGCAAATTCCCGCGTTTCCTGCAAAATCATAACTGTGATTGGCTTGCTCAGAGGATAGCTCCGTGACGTAGCAAAATCGGTGCAGAAGTTGGCGCCTCCATTGGTGGAACAGTAGTGCGTCGGCAATAGAGTGCAATTTTCCGCCGGTATTCGAGTTGTTGTTTGGAATGTTTAACCACGGCCACTGTCGTGAGGACGGGAATGTTCTGTGTTTGGCTTGCACGGGTGCTCTTGAGGGAGTCAGCTCTCGCCTTTCGGTCGGGGTAGGTTGCAAGACTGAGCTCTCGCTGCTCTGGACAGCCTGCCTTCCGTTGGCTGTCTAATATACTTTCATTTAATTGTAACTGTTTGCTGAAGTTTCGACTACAATATAATTTTCCGCAAAGAGTTGGCAATTAAGCGTTCTGTGTACAAGTGGCCTATGTTGTCCGTCTTGAACAGTTTCGGCTAAAGTTGAGTGTATCGGAGTTATTGTGTGGCTTCGTTTGTTAAAATCAATCACTGTACCGTCAGTGACTGTGTGGCGAGCCTTCTACGTTTCCCTCAGAGGTGCATTTGTATTGCTAGGAAGTCTTTAGTCTGGAACAACCAGACCAGGATAATTTGTTTCAGGCTATACTCGCGACATTATCGTCACCATGACGGGATGTCAAAGCAACCAGCCATCGCCTTCGGTACGCCAGGTCGTGTCCTTGCAGTTAAGAAGACAGCTTGGTAATGTATGTCTGCAGCACGGGCAGATTAGGGAATTTTGCTCTGTGATAATCAGAGCTCAGCAGAGCGCGCCTGTTCCCATCTTTTCTTACGTGGTTCTGTCTTGGATGTTCATTGCCTGAGTTCTCACTACTGCAACATAAATTAATGTTGGGTTGGCTGGGTGTTTCTCTTAAGATTTGAGTTGCAAGGAATTGGCTCCACATACCACCTGGTCGTAAACATCACAATCTAGTTTATGGACAACTTCACCTTCACAGCATTTATTTGAGTATCCAATTTGACATATTGTAAATGTTTCATATGTTTTGTTTATGTGTGTGTGCGAAATCTTATGGGACTTAACTGCTAAGGTCATCAGTCCCTAAGCTTACACACTACATAAACGAAATTATCCTAAGGACAAACACACACACCCATGCCCGAGGGAGGACTCGAACCTCTGCTGGGACCAGCCGCACAGTCCATGACTGCAGCGCCTGAGACCACTCGGCTAATCGCGCGCGGCTTTTGTTTATTATTTTGAGTTTACTCATAATAAATCAAATTGTTATTTTGGACAGAACTTTCATTGTGTTGATCGGTAGAGCAACCCTTTCATTTCTCACTATGTTAATGAAACTTTCCTTTCTCAAATTAATTTCTATCAAATTAAATTATTGCAGGTGCCAAACTCTTTTCTACTCCACTTGCAGAGTAGATTACAGTCAGTTCGCGTTTCTTCTTAATCCATGTGCAACAGCAAAAGTCGGAGTTAGAAAAGAGGGGGGGGGGGGGGGGAGCTTAGAACATCAATTCCATATGAAGATTCTAGAAGAATGTAGTGTTAAATACACTGCCAGTCCCGACACCTCGCAGTACTTTTCGTACTTCATACCACTACACAAATAGTGATTACATTATGGGAATGTTCTCACTTTCAACGATAGAAACGACAGTGATAGTTTCGAAATTCGCAATGAAAAACAAGCAGAATATATGACGAGCTGCTGCTTTAATTCGGATGCTAGAATGTTTGCTGCAGTCACTTGACAGCAGAGATATCCATCGATGCTTTTGAGAAAACCAAAGGCTGCAGGTGAGCTTCTGCGAAGTTTGGATAGTAGGAGACGTGGTAGTGGCGTAATTAAAGCCATGAGGACAGGTCGTAAGTCATGCGTGGGTAGCTCAGATGGTAGAGCACTTGCCCACGAAAGGCAAAGGTCCTGAGTTCGAGTCTCGGTCTGGCACACAGTTTTAATCTGCCAGGAAGTTTCATATCAGCGCACACTCCGCTACAGCGTGAAAATTTCATTCTGGAAACGTCCCACAAGCTGTGGTTAAGCCATGTCTCAGTAATTTCCTTTCTTCCAGGAGTGCTAATTCTGCAAGGTCTACAGGTGAGCTTCTGTGAAGCTGAAACGGTAGAAGTCCAGAATCAGCCATAGTAGAATTCAGGAGGGAATACTTGACAAATATGAATGTCATAGCCATATTTGTAGATCTTTCTTTTGTCCACAAGATTATCCTGAATAAGTTAGAAATATTAGAAATAAGAGGGGTAGATAATGACTGATACCAATCACACCTAGCAAATAGAATACAAAGAGTAGAGATAACACACACTTCAAATAAGTTTATACTTCTAGTAAATAACTTATCAGAACCAAAATCCTTGAATATAGGAGTTTCTCATAGTAGCATTTTAGGACCAATACTGTCTCTGAAAAACATTAGAAGTTCTTGCAGAAAAAAACAAATGGAAGCCCTCAAGGAAGTTTACAGTAATTTGTCAATAAGTAATAAAATGACAGTGTAAATATAGAAAATAAATGCCACGAATTTCAGTGTGAAGGGGGAATATGACACTGTTTAAATTAAATGTAGATAACAGTTCTGTAGACTGTGTAACTAATGCAAATCGCTAGGAATGAATGCCAATTCTAAGCTGAAATTGTGTGAACACAAAAAGATAATTGCAAACAGAATGTCATCATCCTGTTATGCCTTTAGAGCCCTGTCATCAGTGTGTCTCTGTAGTTACATGCTATTCAGATTTAGTGTACACACAGTTTGTGGACATGGCATTTTTTCTGAGGAGCAAATGCACAAAATTTGAACACAATTTTCAAACTGTAAAAAAGGGCCATAAGAATAATGACAAAACTAGTAGTCATTTTATTTTAAAGATCTGTTCATAAAGTGAGTGTTTTAACTGTATCATGTGAGTATATTTAACAATCGGTTGTACACATAAAAAATAGCATTGAGAATTACTGCACAAACATCTCTGTCCATAACCATGGAACAGTATCTAAACTGAACTTATATTTAACATGAAGGAATAAACATAAAGCTCAAACCAGCATTTTGTACAAAAGGAATAAAACTGTTCAATAAATTACCAGCAGAGATTAAAGAAATTGCAAAGACAAAATTATTTAAATGGGTATTTAAAAGTACCTGTTTAACAATACACTCTATACACTGAAGGTTTATTTAGTTGCGGCACAGATAATAACGACAATAATATAGCATCTAACACTCCATACAACGCTTTCACACCAAAGTTTCTCATTATTTTTACCTTTTCTACAGAAACTTGCTTCTAAAGATATGCAATGCATAATGCTAATACCTTATCATCTTTCTGAGCTGAACATCTCACTCTTCGTAGTGGAACACTGACTCTGTTTTCCATGATAGCAAATGGGAAGTTTTAGTAGACAAAATTGCCCTCATACAGGCTGACAGTGTGTGACAATGTGTTTATAGTGTGTAGTGTATAGTGTATAGTGTGTATAGTGTGTGCAGTAACTGGGAGTGAGAAATGATTTAACAGTGTAGCGTTATTCTTTTGATAATTAAATAACTTATTAGTAAAACAGTATTTTATGCTATGGACAAACCAAATGAGAGAGCACTGCTTTAGATAGAATGGCCTTGTATTCCTGGGGGTGGAGGTTCCATTTTTCATTCAGCCATCACGATTTAAGTTCTACATGGTTCCCTAAATTACTTCCTGCAAATGATTACTACAATAAGCCCACAGTTCATTCTCATCTTAATAGACCCATAATTCTGTAAATCTCTGTAACTGTCAACTATTGATCATTCCCTTCGTATGGGGTGCCACAGCCATATATTTGTTCAAGAACATTTTGAAGTTTTGATCTCAACTATTTTTCACACCTACTCATTTTACTAATATTGTATGATTGGCCTATTTCGGTATTTGTTCAAGAACATTTTGAAGTTTTACAACTTGGTTGTTTTTCACGCCTATTAAATTTATTATATATTTCATGATTGCCCAATTTCGGCTTTATAGGCATTTTTCAAATGAAGTGAATGTTGATGTCTTATACAGTTACATTGTTATTAAATGATGCTTTAGGATCAGCTATATCCGCCGTTTAATAACAGGACCAGTGTATAACACACTGACACATACTGTGCTTGAAAATGGCCTATGATACCAAAATTGGTATATTATGCAAGAAATGATAAACTGAATATTTGTTTAAAAGTGCCATGATGGAATACTTCAAAATGTCCTTTAATTATTAACTTTTGTTGTTCTTAAATTGTAGTACTAAGACATGGCCAGTATCCTTGTAAAAGAGAGTCTGTGGATAAATGAAACTACTCCTAGGTGAATTACACTGTTTAAGCTGTAGAGGCTACTGTTGTTCGTTTTAGAGTCACCTCTGTGGGATTTCCTAGAGGGATGCTTGGTATGAAACGTGGAATGCAGATCTAGGCTTTTATAATACAACATACTACAACAAGGAGATAAAACTCGAATATGTGTGTCCTAGATAATTGTTCCCAGCGAACTGATAATGTCAAAGACAATCTCGTCATCGGAGCTGTTGCAGGTGAGGTCCATAAACATGTAATAACTGAAATTGATGCATATGAAGAATATGCAGAATGCCTGCTTTATGAATTTTTTCTGCCTCGAAATTACCTATTGCTGTACTTCACACTTGCGTGCGACAACGAGTTTCTTCCTTGCATGTCTCATCAAACTCCATGGAGTGAAAGGGCACTTAGTGGCGATTAACATTGTACGTCTTCATTGGAGCAATAGGCACTGAATCAACCCATATTTTTCAACAAAATTGTTCTTCACAACAAAGGGAAAAAGCCATGGGCGTTTTCGAGAAGTCATCATAATAGCTACATTCACTATGAAGTGTGAAAAATTAATCAATCATAATATATTATACCCATGTTAGGCGTGTGCCAAGGTGTGTATGCAACAAAGCAGTGTACGAGTGCAGTGTGACTACCTGGCAGGTTGTACCTTTGTGATTGGTGTCTGCTGTGGGTGAGCTATGAGTGCACGTGGGCACTCTTGCTCGATGGGGCGTCTTTGAAACAGTCTAACCTAGGCGGTGCTCAAAATGATGTCACAATTGCCTCCACTGTTATTCCTCTAATACAGGCGGCTGTAGTAGGGTGGTGTGGATAGTTGGTTGTTCCCTGGTTTAATAGAAACCCCCACTAACCATCAATTTTCATTGATGACATACGAAATGTAACAGTTCATAGGCGGATAGACACTTGACAGAACGGAACGTCACATCACATCAAAACATTCCACAGTTATTTAGAATAACAGCATTCACAAAGTTTGTCAAAGTTATGGAATGTTATACCTCATCACGTCACGTCACCATCAAGGTTTCTCAGAAAGAAAATTGAAAGTTTTGATATTCACGTTGGTGGTGGTGGTGGGGACTTAACTGTGTCGCAATTCGCTAACACCGTAAGTTAACGTAATTTTGCCACACTCATTAATAGTAGTGGATTTCGTGATTTGTCTCTTCTTAATTTTCAGTTTATATTTTGCTTTGTTTTCATTGCAAATTGCAGATGGTACACGACAACTTCGATATTTTTCCATTGAATGTCCTTCCATAAGCAAGGCTAGACATCTGAAAGCAAATAATGATTTAGGTTTTACAATAAGAGAACTGAAGCTACACCATGTACAAATAACAACATAAATTGAAGAAGCAGTTTTTATTAAGTAACCTTTTATAAAGTGAAAAGTCAGCTCTATTAAAGCAGCAAAATACAGTTATTTATGACTTTACTTACTAAATAACAAAAAACATAATGGGCAATGTAAGTAGCCTCTGTGTATTGCCTTATAAATATTATTGATGTGTTTTTATGTATATATCCTTGGCAGCAAACAGCAAATAAATGTCGATATTTAAAATTTTGTTTCACTTCTTAGCAATTTACCATACAAAACTGATCAAGAATATCCGTTATGATGTTTTCTTTGGTCATTGATAAAGGTTTATTGTCGTTAGCTCTTAATTCCAATACTATACTCCTACTCCTTCTAGCTTTCATATTACAGATGATATGTCAGAACTTCACTTACAATGTACTGTACTGGGCTATGCAAACTGATGTTGTGTTGGTGTCCTACCTAGTATTCAACCTTCACCATTTGCAGTAATAATAATAATAGTAATGGTAATAATAATAATAATTATTATAATAATAATTCCATATACCTCAATGATCTATTGCAATTCTTTTAATTGGAAACCACTTCAGCGACTTCATTTCCCTAAGGTATGTTCTTTGTGTCATCACATTCATGGCAACAATGGAACCATCTTGAAACTTAACTACCAGAGAATTACGGGTTCAGTTTAGAGTTTTGTGTAAAACGGAAGAACCTTCGCTGTGTGTAAAACGTGAAAGTGATACTGTTTAGGGAAGTTTCAGTGGTGCAGACATACACTCCCATAAATCCAAACAATGTGCACCAACTACTGATGTTTTAGGTGACTTTGGTAGTGAATGTGGCTCATTAGCATATCAACAATATGCTGTTCAACAGACTGTCACAGACATGTACTGCAGAATGTTATTCGATTTTGTGATGCCTGCCTCACTGAGTGTAGTTCCACCAATCCCTTTTGCATTATGATGCAGTTCTCAACCAGTTGGGCATGGACGAAAATTTTTGTAGGATTACCTTTGTATCACATCCAGTCCACGAGATCCCAAATACGACGCAATGAAGACAATATCACTCCACTGACTAGCCAGGAAGCCAGAAAAGCAATTATACCAAGTTATTTATGATGAACGTATGTTTACCAAGATGCATTGTCAATTCCAGTCACACCTTCAAACATTAATCAATCCTATCTCTGACACACCCACATTTTAAAATGTCTCAGATGTTCAATTATTGAAGAATTAGCTAAAAATAATGTTACAAGAATTTTGGTGTTCATGTAGTAGTAACATGATAAATAAACGAAGTTCTTTATAAAAATTTTAGTATGCATGTAGTAGTAACATGAAAAATAAATAAAGTTCTCTTCTGTTTAACTTTTAACAATCTATTTGATTGTATATTTCTTTATAGTCCTGACTCCATTGTATAGGATGGATTCCAATCATGCTTATTAGTTGTTGAAGTAGATTCAGTTTTCCTTATTTTTACTGTTAAAGAGTTTTAAATATGTAGAACATCACTAGTTTTTTTTTCTCAATTTCACATAGCACTTCCTATATTTTCACTGCATGACTCCACAGTACAACTACCCACAACTAACTTCCTTTAGCAACTACTTAGACACATCAACAAGAACAGAGATATTGTGAGAAGTCACAGTATATCGATTCCACACAATTTAGATTTTACAGAAAAAGATGTCATGCCCAATAGGTCTTTTACAAAATTGCTAAGATCTATAAAATAAAATGTGTACCAATAGTTAATATTGTCAAATTATTACTCAGAATGAATTATAGAATGATTAATTACTACAAAAGTGATAATAATTTCGAATTAAGGTGGAAATCTGAATTAATTATGTTTTCTGAAAATAAATCTTTGCTAGCTTCATGCTTTATTTCTGTTAATAAAGTGGGAGATCATTCTGGTTATAACATCAGAATTATAGAAACTACACTTACGATTTTGATCTCATCGGAAAATGTTGTATACTAATTTGTATCAGATTCTCCAATATGTGATGAAAATACACGTGCATTGACCAAATACATTACACACCTTCACACTGGATAACACCCCATGGACAGGACTGTGAAGTCACCACCTCAGTTATAACTATCAATGATCCCACATCAGAAACGGTCATTATAAGGGAACCTAATTTTGGCAGACAGACTTCTAGGTATGTTACAACATTGATAAAGCATTAATCCACTGAATAGCAATGACCAGGTCTGCCACAGCCATGGACCACATCATGACATGTGGCAACAGGCAGCCGAGCGAAAATGATTGGGTGAGGATTCTTCAAAGTATGACATCACTCATAACTGCTGGAGCAGCGACCTTCTAACAATCAAGACAAATATGCAGTCAGCTGTCAACAACACTCCACACTCTGACAAGATGACATGGCCAGGGCTTATTTAGTTTCATGCACATTTTGGCAACAAAGCATGCAACTGTGTGACATGCTGAGACCACCCAAAGGGGGAAGACGAATCCTTGATAGGTGTACCAGATCAGTAAAATTTGCCTACCTCCTGAAAATGTGAGCCAAACCAACTGCCCACTGTCCCCATGCAAGGATGGTAGACTCTACATTCTAGATCATACCTGCAAACATTACTTCCTCGTTTCCATGGGATCCAAAGTGAGTACCTCGCCTTATGAGCAGTTACTGCCAGAAACAACTTTATTCACCTTCCAACTGTGTGGGGTTCTAATGCTGCAGTACATTGAAGCTTATCTGAAATTGTGGGACAGGCTTTAAGAAGACAAGGCTTCTCACCTCTCCCCTGAATTGTCATGTCGAACTCTTTTACATAACAGCACCGGAAATTCCATGACCAGAATCATCAAACTTCACACCATCCATGCAGCCACTTCCATAAACACCAGCTCACAAACTATTCACCCTGTTGATGCATGCAGTCACAACTGACAGATCTCCAAGGCTGTCTGTCATCAGTGCTGGAACTGCAGCAGCTTAACTAGTGCTACCTCGGCATCAAATAAAATACTTCAAATACACAAGGAGAACTACACTATATGTCATAAAATTCACGCATCTATCACACTATGCACGATAAAATTCATGTTTCTATGGATGAGTTCACCACAACAAGTTCATACTTGGAACATCTCGGTCAAGTACAGCCTCACCATTTCAATATTGTCACCATGAATGAGACAGGGCATGTGGCACCCAGTAACACACACACACACACACACACACACACACACACACATACACACACACACACACACACACACACACCACTGGATCAGCCTGTAACATCCATACCATCACCAACACAGGTTACTGCAGTGTATCCTTCTATTGATGATCCTGTATGTACTGTGTGTGTATTTCCAAAGTCCTTCTAGATTCATATATCCTATCCGGATTGATTGCTACCCACAAAGGAACTGTTCATAAAAATTACATCATGCTGGGCCTTCCAGTCGGGCACAAGGCATACAAATTAGCCATAGATAAACTGTGAATACCCTAGTTGGCTATAGATGAGTTATTACAAGCTACTATTGTCAGATAGCATGATAGTTGTTGGGTTTCACCATACCCAAAAAGATTGTTACATATAGGCTGTTCTGCGACCATTGGGCTCACAATAACCACATAATCCCAGACGATTATCCAATTACAAATATTCGGGACTTAAATCATAATTTTGTGGGCACCTCGGTATTCAGTTCAAAAAACGGCTCTGAGCTGGTCAGGCTGGTCAGGAAGGTCGCAGTTCGTAGTAATAGACGGCAAATCATCGAGTAAAACTGAAGTGATATCAGGTGTTCCCCAGGGAAGCGTCCTGGGACCTCTACTGTTCCTGATCTATATAAATGACCTGGGTGACAATCTGAGCAGTTCTCTTAGGTTGTTCGCAGATGATGCTGTAATTTACCGTCTAGTAAGGTCATCCGAAGACCAGTATCAGCTGCAAAGCGATTTAGAAAAGATTGCTGTATGGTGTGTCAGGTGGCAGTTGACGCTAAATAACGAAAAGTGTGAGATGATCCACATGAGTTCCAAAAGAAATCCGTTGGAATTCGATTACTCGAGAAATAGTACAATTCTCAAGGCTGTCAATTCAACTAAGTACCTGGGTGTTAAAATTACTAACAACTTCAGTTGGAAGGACCACATAGATAATATTGTCGGGAAGGCGAGCCAAAGGTTGCGTTTCATTGGCAGGACACTTAGAAGATGCAACAAGTCCACTAAAGAGACAGCTTACACTACACTCGTTCGTCCTCTGTTAGAATATTGCTGTGCGGTGTGGGATCCTTACCAGGTGGGATTGACGGAGGACATCGAGAGGGTGCAAAGAAGGGCAGCTCGTTTTGTATTATCGCGTTATAGGGGAGAGAGTGTGGCAGATATGATACACGATTTGGGATGGAAGTCATTACAGCATAGACGTTTTTCGTCGCGGCGAGACGTTTTTACGAAATTTCAGTCACCAACTTTCTCTTCCGAATGCGAAAATATTTTGTTGAGCCCAACCTACATAGGTAGGAATGATCATCAAAATAAAATAAGAGAAATCAGAGCTCGAACAGAAAGGTTTAAGTGTTCGTTTTTCCCGCTCGCTGTTCGGGAGTGGAATAGTAGAGAGATAGTATGATTGTGGTTCGATGAACCCTCTGCCAAGCACTTAAATGTGAATTGCAGAGTAGTCATGTAGATGTAGAAGCACTATGGGACTTAAATTCTGGGGTCATCAGTCCCCTAGAACTTAGAACTACTTAAACCTAACTAACGTAAGGACATCACACACATCCATGCCCGAGGCAGGATTTGAACCTGCGGCCGTACGGTCGTGCGGTTCCAGACTGTAGCGCCTAGAAACGCTCGGCCACCCTGGCCGACCTGTATTCCGTGTGTTGGACTGCAGGAAAGCTCATTTGCAGAGCCCCTTGAATCAACAGGATTTCAAAATGCAGCACAGACTTGGCGGAGGTTGATAGCGATATTCTTTCCAAATTTTCCTTTTGCTACACTTGCTTAGAAGATATTTTAGTCTTCTGTACTTCACAACATGATGAGCACCTCAAACTAGTTTTTGATGCCCTAAACAAGCATCGCGTCTCAATCAAAGACGATAAATGTCGTCTGTGACCATCAGACGTTATGATCCTTGGTTATCAGCGTTGGCATACAGCCTACAACACAAAAGACTGGCCCCTTTAGTCAACTTCGAACCTCATTAATCAACTTCTGTAGCCACTGATCTTTCAACAATTGCTCCGATTTCTCAGCATGGATAATTGAATTGCAGGCACCTATCACGTGCAGCTGCCATCCAGGAATTACTGATGAATGCATCAGCAGACAAGCAGATAATGGCCAAGTAAAATACTGAATGGGACCTGCAAATGCAACAGGTATTTGAGCTAACTAAAGACTGCCTTTCTCAGGCTATGGCACTGGCACACGTACTACCCACTGCACACCTGCCTTTCACTTCTGATGTAAGTGATTCCAGGACTGGAGCAGTTCTCCAACAGTCAGTAGCAGTCAGTAGCCCACTCAATGAAGACTAAAACGGTAGGCAGGGGGAAACATCTTTGTAGTCATAAACTTCTGTATAATGGTAGACAAAGTGTAATGAAAACATGCTAAAAATCCTGACCGATGGGCAGGGGCGATTTTAGAAGTCAGCCAAAAGAGGGGGGGTTAATGGCGGGGGGAGGGGGTTTGATGGAATGGAATATCGCTTAACAAAAGGAGAGTTAGGTTCACCACTGACAAACTGGCAAAATTTTGTGTTGCTTAAAGTAGTTTTTGGTAACTGTTTTGGGGTTCAGGGTAAAAACGTGTGTAGAGTATGTGTGTGCCCAGGAAAATAATGCGATTTGACACAGATGTCCGGCGATTTCGAAGTTTTTGTTGGGAGTCAATAATTTAAGTATTGGTAGGCATACCAGGCATATTTACTTTTTTGATTATTGAAAGTGGTACTTGTACATTAATATACATCCAGTATATACTAATAAATAATAACATGCCCATTTTAAGTTAAATGATATTTACTGGTTTAGATAGGAAGCTATTTGTGCTCTTATTCTTTTGTTAAAATGTGTTTGAAATACACTGCAGCCTATATTGCTACATAATTAGAAAAAATGATTGAATGTATTGAAGTAATATATTTGCTGATTTCTAAAGTCATTTTGTTCCCCCCCCCCCCCCTTGCTACAGCCCCTGGCAATGGGTGTGAGCATGGGGCTGAGGGTGGGCACTTTAAAAGTCATTTTTTATATTTTTCTTGAATATATATATATATGTGCATAGCTTTGTTTTGTGGTGTAAAGTAAATAATTATCTTACCTACAAGCGCACAACCAATGTTATTCTATGGTTTAAAGTGTTGCTGAAACCTTTCTATCAATAAAAGTCCCTTCACATTCTAAAAGATTCGTGAAAAGGCAATAAAAGTGGCTATTTGCACTATATTTAAAAAGCAGTACTCTTTTGGGAAATTTGCTTCCACCAAGTAATGCAAAAGTTATCTTTACATTTTAAATAGTAATAACCAGCTGGCACTACACTGAAGAGCCAAAGAAACACATGCCTAATACTGTGTAGGGCCCCACGAGCATGCAGAAGTGCCTCAACATGACTTGGCATGGATTCGACTAATGTCTGAAGCAGTGCTGGAGGGAACTGACAACATGAATCGTGCAGGGCTGTCCATAAATCCGTAAGAGTACGATGGGGTGGAGATCTCTTCTGAACAGCATGTTGCAAGGCATCCCAGATACCCTCAACAATGTTCATGTCGGGGGAATTTGGTGGCTAGAGGGAGTGCTTAAACTCAGAAGTGTTTTCCTGCGGCAATTCGTGAGGTGTCGCATTATCCTGCTGGAACTGCCCAAGTCCATTAGAATGCACAATGGACATGAATGGGTGCAGGTGGTCAGACAGGATGCTTCCATGTGTACGTGTCACCTGTCATAGTCGTATTTAGGCGTATCAAGGGTTCGATATCACTCCAACTGCATGTGCCTCACACCATTACTCAACCTGCAGCTTGAATAGTCCCCTGCAAACATGCAGGTTCCATGGATTCATGAAGTTGTCTCCATACCCATACATGTACATCGGCTCAGTACAATTTGAAACGAGACTCATTCTACCAGTCAACATGTTTCCAGTCATCAACAGTCCAATGTCAGTGTTGATGGGACCAGGTGAGGTATATTGCTTTGCATCGCGCAGTCATCAAGGATACACGAGTGGGACATCGGCTCCAAAAGGCCGTATCGATGATGTTTCGTTGAATGGTTAGCACTCTGACACTTGTTGATGTCCCAGCATTGAAATCTGAAGCAATTTGCGGAAGGGTTACACTTCTGTCGTGTTGAATGATTCTCTTCAGTGCACCGACTTTAATTCCACGTTAAAACTCACTTAAATATTGATAACCTGCCATTATAGCAGCTGTAACCGATCTAACAACTCCGCCAGACTCTTGTTGTCTTACATAGGCATTGATGACCACAGTGCCGTATTCTGCCCGTTTACATATCTTTGTATATGAATAGGTATGCCTATACGAGTTTCTTTGGAGTTTCAATGTATAAAGTAAAGTGTTAATTCAGATGGCACAAAGAAAATGTTGGATCCACGTGCACAGTATGTAGGATCTATACAAAACGCGCACACACAAAAAGATTAATCACTGCAGACAGGACACAACGAGTAACAGAAATTACCTTGCAACATGGAGGTGGAAGAGACATTCATAATTTTACACTTTGTTCATGATTAGGTGCTACAAAAATATGATGATACAAATTGGCTAGATGCGAGTAGGACTCATGCACTGAGAGTTCCGTACAAACTTAATTTTGTTTACAGACAGTTCATACATCCTGGGAGTTGAGAATCTCTTTAAGTTTTTGCCTATTATCGACACTGATAATGGGAAGATAACTGTCCCAGGTATTCCAAGACTCTCGAGAATCTTTAAATTCTAAGTTTGGAGTCGGATAACAAATAAGAAAGGAGTATTTTTCGTGTTATATAATTGCAGATTAACAGTTTTCAATTTTTTTCCTTCAATTGTACTGTTAAACTTTGTTTATTGCCAAATTCCATAATTATATGTCAATAGGAAGTAACCTATAGGTTTTGATCAGTGAATGTACGAGTATTGTAATATGTGACATAGCCGGTCATATTTTCTGATTGCTTACTTAGAAAAGTATATTTATTACAGTGCCGTGGGACCACGGACCTTAATTGGTGATATAAATTTCAACTTGATACATCTACCTGTGCCTGAGAAAAAGGGTATTTAACAATCGGACAGACATATGGACAGACAGACGAACAACAAAGTGATACTATAAGTGTTCCGTTTTTACTGACTTAGGTATGGAACCCTAAAAATGAATTGCATGCAGCACAAAGATTTCAGTGTCAACTTTTGTTGAGCAAAAATAAGATAAATGACAATATTTTAGCTTCTAAAAATGAATGAAAGTTTTGTTGTTCGTGAGGTATCTGAATTTGCAGTCAAAATGAACTCATTTACTATGGTTGCACCAAATCATATAGCTTTACAAATGCTTATTTGATACAGTAGTTAGAGGTAAACTTTCGTTGCTTCCTGTTACAAACGCGACGATGTTTATATCTGCTTGATAACTCACGTCATTTGAAAATACTCTTAAAATTCATGTAACAATTTACACTCTCATATATTTTTCATTGTTTATCAGCTAACGTTTTTGTCACGTTTTTGTACAGCAAGCAGCGCCATCAATTTATAATTAAAAACCCATAATATAAGAGATTTGCTACATTCTTGTCTGCAGTGATCGGAAAAATGGGTACCCTTCCGGTTGTCTGTCTCTCACGATATATGTCCAATACTACCCGTCAGTTTCTGAATACGATAGTAAGTCGCCGAATGAATGTTTGAGTGACATATGCAATTTTTTGATGTTCTCGTTATGGAGATGTAATAATTATTAAAGACCATACGACAGAAATTCTACTCTGTGGATTACGCCTCCATGGTTCTCATTTTTATTGAACCTCTTTGACTGCTAGAGCAGCTCGTAGCTAATAACATCTTTGCTTGATATGATAGCGTTGCAGAAGTGAATTATCTGCGTCAAAGAATTGTTTTGTTGTCGTTGAGGGTCTTGCGCATTTGTTAAGCAAGTAACGAATTTTGATGTGATGCTACGAAATACGTGAAAGTAGTAAATCTATGTACAAGTAGTGACAGAAAAAAGCATCCAAAATGGATCAGATGTTACCAAGTCCTGGGTTTAGCATACCAAGTATTGGTACTCCAATACATCATCAGGATGAGGATCAGCAGATTCTCCCTCAGGCTCAACAGCAGCAGCAACAACAGCAGCAGCAACAGCAGCCCCCTCCTCAGCAACAACCACAGCAGCAGTTAACTTCATCATTACAAATGCCGATATTAGCTACACCTCAGAAGTCAATGCCGGCATTTACACCTGTGGTATTTACGACTCCTCAGAGCTTAATGCAGCCACAAACTCCGGTAAGTGTACTCAAATGTTCAGATTTATTTTGTGGTCGTTGTCTTCTGAAAGCTGGACGTGTAGTACTCACCATCCGTTGTGTCTGAAGGATTTGAATTCAACAATGAATCGTGTGTGCGCGCCATAATTAGGCCTAAGATGGTAACAAACTAACCAATCGAAGCCAAGTATTTGTTTGTGTATCCCAGCGTTACTTACAGGCAGGAAAGGAATGGTTACATGGTTGACACCAATTGTACATGAGTTTAGAAGTTATTGTTTATTTTGTGAACATTACGTTAATGGATAGATTTGTTCCTTAACTCCCTCGCAGGCTATTAGAATGTTTTGTCCGTTATAGTTATTTAATTTCTCATTTAGACATGGGTTATCAGCAGGCTTGCTTTTAACTGTCTGTACGTTTCTGATCCAGAAATACTCAGTGTGATTTGATTTAGTTCTATTTTATATTTGTTGTAAAACTATGATTTATAGGCTAGTCTGTATCTTGAAAGCTCTTGCAATCTTATCGACATAATAGTGAATAATCGTTGAATTGGAATTTATTCATTTATTTTTCCCATACTGTAAGTGTATCAACAAATCAATTGTAATATTGATGTCTTGATATTATCATAAGATAAAATGGAGGTAGCCTAAATAAACATTTGTAAAGTCACAAACCTGACACATCCCCTAATGGGCTACAATAATAGTGAGGAGGAGGAAAATCGACAAATTAAATGGGCAGAAAAGGCAGTTGCTACTGATTATTGGTGCTTGTTGTGAATTCTCTCTTGAGCCATAATTAGTGGAAAGCAAGTATACAGAAACCAGATTAGGTTCAAAATGGTTCAAATGGCTCTGAGCACTATGGGACTCAACATCTTAGGTCATAAGTCCCCTAGAACCTAGAACTACTTAAACCTAACTAACCTAAGGACATCACACACACCCATGCCCGAGGCAGGATTCGAACCTGCGACCGTAGCAGCCCCGCGGTTCCGGACTGCAGCGCCAGAACCGCACGGCCACCGCGGCCGGCCCAGATTAGGTCTCCAACTTAGCTGTCATAAGCATCTGTCCCAAAGTTAAAACTTAACTGCATCAGTCATATGGTCCATCAGTGACTAAGTTTCAGGGGTACCTGAAGCAGACAAGTCAGGAAAAAGATTCAGTACATTGAAAATGTATGCTAAAGTTACATATTAGACCCCTTGAAATCTGGTTGAGGTACATTGCACTGCATTAATACTTGTTCCATAGTTTGCGTGCACACGACATTTCGTAATGAGGTGTGTGTGTCAAACTTTTAATGCTATTTGGCAAATGATCAAAGATTTTAGTGGTAGCATAATTCATCCCTTTTTGTGCCAAAGTCAGATTTAACTCAGAATAGTGAAGATCATCCTTTCATGTGGAGTAGTAGCTGTGCACTTCGCTATTATTTTTTAATTGGGTTGGGTTATTAATAACAAATTTTGTGAGTGAATACATGTATTGCGAAGGTACAGTGAATATTCCTTAAACAAATGTCTTTTGTGCAATGAATACTTTTTCTATTAATGAATTACCCCAAAATATGGTGCCATATGAAAGAAGGCTAATCTACTAATATCATTATCGGACATTGAGACACTGCTGAAGAAGCTCTGCCCCCTCAGTTAAAGATGATGGGTGACAGATGCAGAAGAAGTGCAGCTGCTAGGATGTCGCTGAAAAGGACTTGGGAAAAAAAACCTGGAGGATGAGAAGCTGAGAAAGAAGAGAAGTTCAAAAATTCCCTTCGGGCATTTGCTTCATATGGCGCCGAACGTTTTTGGACTCTTGATAATTTTTTACATTCACCATAATTCATTTTATTTATTTTCTTGCGTTCACCTTTTATAAAAAAAATATCAAATTTATTTTCTTATGTTCATCTTTTGTGAATTAGTTTATAATTGGTGAATGTGATAAGAAAAAAATATTTATTTTTATTAATTTTTCTAAGTACTTTAATATAAATATACTTTTTTTAGATGAAATAATGTGAGCTAGACCTGAATTTGGATTATAGCAGATAAACTTAGTAGGTTCTAAGTAACCTTTTGTGAGCTAGTGAATGAGGTCCAAAATTTGTAATAACCCTAGTAGCATAAGTAGCTGAACCTAACTGTGTCAGCATATCATCAAAGTGTTTCTTCCAATTCAATTTTTCATCAGTGCACACATCCAGAAATTTTGAATATTTCTCATTAGCAACATACTTCTTTTCAAAGTCTATGTTTACCAGTGACGTTATGCCATTTACTGTAAAGAATTGTATATACTGCCTTTTCTCAGAATTTAGTGAGAGTCCACTTGCAGAGAACCACTTAACAGTTTTCTGAAAGATATTATTTACAATTTCTGCAGCTGATTCTTGTTTGTCGGGTGTGAGTACTATGCTTGGGGATTACAGGAGTATCCAATTCCACCTCCGCCTTGACCCGTGTCATCATCGGCGCGGCAGAAATGGCTATTCTAAGCATCTCCAATATGGCGCCTGTGGTGTCACTGCATACACGGCAACAAATATGGAAATACATATAAATAAGACAATAACATCTCCCTCCAAAAATACAATGAAACTAACGAGACAAAGGTTGAGGACAAGCTAAATATAACAGTAAGAAACACATTAAAATCTACTGGAATCGGACACTTCCTTTGACCTATATAGGTCAGCCACAGCTGACAATGCCAAAACACCAATACCTAGAACTAAAAGTACGAAAATTGGATTAGGACATTTTGCTTGACCTGTATAGGTAAACCACAGCTGACGATACCAAAATACCAACACCTACAGCTGACACTACATAAATTGGAATCAGACATTTCCCTTGACCTGTGTATGTCAACTACAACTATTGTTACCTAAAAACCAACACCTACAACTATGAAAAATAAAACCAGAACCACTACGCTTCAATAATCTAAAAATCCAACATCCCTACGTATATTAAAACACATTCAATACACCACAAATACACAAAACATCACAACTCGAGAAGAATGGACAAAAAAAAAACCAACACACACACACTTACACCAACAAATTCTGGCACTGCAAACTAAGTCGGCCATCCCCCCCCCCCCCCCCTACACACACACACACACACACACACACACACACACACACACACACCTATCCTTGGTCTGAGACAATGGAAATCGGGTCAGCCTCATGTTCTCGCAATAAATACTACACTTCACAGTCTGAGCTCTAATAACTGGGGCAATTTAATAATGAAAAACATGTCCTCCTCCATCTCAGACTGCAACATACCACTGTTATTTTTCATTGTCATATCCTTACCTAACAACAGAAGCCACACAATGAATTAAATGTCTTACTGCACTGCAAAAAGCAAGCAAATAACACCTAATGAAAACACCAAATACATAAAAAAAAAGAAAATTAATTGATAACTCACTAAAAAAAACTTACAAACCTTACATCCTGAACTACAACAAAGATGATGATGACTTACCAAACAAAAGCGCTGGCACGTCGGTAGACACACAAACATACACACAAAATTCAAGCTTTCGCAACCAACGGTTGCTTCGTCAGGGAAGAGGGAAGGAGAGGGAAAGACGAAAGGATGCGGGTTTTAAGGGAGAGGGTAAGGAGTCATTCCAATCCCGGTAACGGAAAGACTTACCTTAGGGGGAAAAAAGGACAGGTATACACTCGCGTGCACACACACAAGCACACACAAGCAGAGTTGGTAAAGCCAGACTTGTCTGTGTATGTGCGGATGCATATGTGTGTGTGTGTGCGCGCGAGTGTATACCTGTCCTTTTTTTTCCCCCTAAGGTAAGTCTTTACACTCCCGGGATTGGAATGACTCCTTACCCTCTCCCTTAAAACCCGCATCCTTTCGTCTTTCCCTCTCCTTCCCTCTTCCCTGACGAAGCAACCGTTGGTAGCGAAAGCTTGAATTTTGTGTGTTTGTTTGTGTGTCTATCGACCTGCCAGAGCTTTTGTTTCGTAAGTCACATCATCTTTGTTTTTAGATATATTTTCATTGAGTTTGATAGAAATACGGTCTTCCTGTGCACTCGGTTGTGTGTTCCCTGTAACAATGTTCCAAATTGTTTTAATTTTGTTATCAGATATGCTAATCTCAGACATAATTCACATACTTCTGTACTTTTTCAGAGCTTTCCTTGATACACTCCAGTAGTTTTTATGTTTCATTGTTTCTGGATCATTACACCTTCTAGCTGTAAGATCCATTTCCCTGTCCTCCTCACAAGATATTTTTATCTGTTTAGTAAGCCATGGCTTTTTAGATGATTTCTCAGGGAAAACTGTTTTCAAATATACTCACAAAGGTATCATGAAATAGGTTAAATTTTAAATTAGCACCATGTTCCCTGTACACCTGATCCCAGTCTAATTGTTGCAAGCTTTTCCTAAAATTATCAATTGTTAAATCATTAATTGAATGCACTATTTTGGCGACAGAATGATCTATAGGGCAGCCCAAGCTATGGGTTAGGTGGGAAGTTGACAGTTTGGTTGAGAGTTGGATAAGCCAACAAAAGCAGGAAGTCTGGTTGCTGTAATAAATTGACTGGTGGCAAAGCCCAATGTTTATGTCCACACTGTATATCTTAAGTGAGTTTTGTTTCCTATTAAGAAAACCCAGCATTAATTCACAAACTGTATAGAAGCAGGGCACCAGTGAAACCAGATATTATCCATGACATTGTGAATTGATTTGTTGTTATTGTTTCAAAGGCTGGTTTGCTGCCGTTCTCAGTGCTGGTATGTCCTGCTCAAGCTACAATTTTTGCCAGTAGCTCTTCATTAGTTTCCAACTTGCCCATATGATCATCAATGTTTTTCTGTAGTAGGCCTATCTCATTCTCAAAGATGCTGTTGTTTTTTGTCTTAACTGTTTATTGTCCCTGATTCACTTCCATACTCCAGGGAAAAACCTTTGCATTGAACTTCCTAGCATTTCAGTTAATACTCTTCTCTTTTTCAGAAATACTTGGCATGCGGATGTCAATAACTATCGCCCAATCTCTCTTCTGACAGCTCTATCAAACATTTTTGAGAAAGTAATGTATTCAAGAGTGGCCTCCCATATATGTAAAAATAAAGTACTAACAAAATGTCAGTTTGGTTTTCAGAAAGGCTTTTCAACAGAAAATGCTATATACGCTTTCACTGATCAAATATTAAATGCTCTGAATAACCGGACATCACCCATTGGTATTTTTCGTGATCTCTCAAAGGCCTTTGACTGTGTAATTCATGGAATTCTTTTAGATAAGCTAAATCATTATGATTTGAGGGGGGCAGTGCACAAATGGTTTAATTCATACTTAACTGGAAGACTGCAGAAAGTTGAAATAAGTGGTTCATGTAATGTTAATACAACAGCTGATTCCTCAAACTGGGGGGCTATCAAGCACGGGGTCCCACAGGGTTCGGTCTTAGGTCCTTTACTGTTCTTGATATACATTAATGACTTACCATTCCATATTGATGAGGATGCAAAGTTAGTTCTTTTTGCTGATGATACAAGTATAGTAATAACATCCAAAAACCAAGAACTAAGTGATGTAATTGTAAATGATGTTTTTCACAAAATTATTAAGTGGTTCTCAGCAAACGGACTCTCTTTAAATTTTGATAAAACACAGTATATACAGTTGCGTACAGTAAATGGCACAACTCCAGTAATAAATATAGACTTTGAACAGAAGTCTGTAGCTAAGGTAGAATTTTCAAAATTTTTAGGTGTGTCCATTGATGAGAGGTTAAACTGGAAGCAACACATTGATGGTCTGCTGAAACGTCTGAGTTTGGCTACGTATGCTATTAGGGTTATTGCAAATTTTGGTGATAAGAATCTCAGTAAACTAGCTTACTATGCCTACTTTCATTCACTGCTTTCGTATGGTATCATATTCTGGGGTAATTCATCGTTGAGTAGAAAAGTATTCATTGCTCAAAAACGTGTAATCAGAACAATTGCTGGAGCCCACCCACGGTCATCTTGCAGACATCTATTTAAGGATCTAGGGATTCTCACAGTAACCTCACAGTATATATATTCACTTATGAAATTTGTTGTTAATAATCCAGCCCAGTTCAAAAGTAATAGCAGTGTGCATAGCTATAACACCAGGAGAAAGGATGATCTTCAGTATGCAGGGTTAAATCTGACTTTGGCACAGAAGGGGGTAAATTATGCTGCCACAAAAGTCTTTGGTCACCTACCAAACAGCATCAAAAGCCTGACAGATAGTCAACCAACATTTAAAAATAAATTTAAAGAATTTCTAGAAGACAACTCCTCCTACTCATTGGCTGAATTTTTAGATATAAATTAAGGGAGGGAAAAAAACTAACTTAAGCTTTAGTGTCATGCAATATTTTGTGTAATGTAATATCTTGTACAGACATCTTTCATTAACCTGACACGTTCCACATCATTACGAAGTGTCGTATTCATGATCTATGGAACAAGTGTTAATCTAATCTCTAATCTGTTGTTGCCAGTCTGCATTTTGTGTTCTCTCAACTTAGGCTATTGTTGATGATTTTGCTAATCAAATAGCAAAAATTATCTATTACTTTAGTGTATTGTTTGTTAATCTAACTCCCTCACAATCACATGGTTCAATTCAATTATAGTCCATTACCCGCATTTTACTTTTGTAGACATTAAACTTGTAAGATCATTTCAAGACACTATCCATTCCTTTCACCAACTCTTCTGAGTCCTTTGCCATTGTTGACAAAATTACACCTTCAGAAGCAAACCTTAATGTTTAAATACATTTTAGAAACTTCTGGTAGAATGAAAATAAGTTAGCTGTAAAGGAAGCAACTCACCACATTGTAGAAGTGTTGAGCCATTGACAGTCACACAAAATGCTAAGTGTGTGTGTGTGTGTGTGTGTGTGTGTGTGTGTGTGTGTGTGCGCGTGCGCGCGCGCGCACGAGTGGCTGACGGTTTGGAGAAAGGCAGCAGGTGTAATAAGAATGCGGGAGGGAGAGACAGCAGATGTAAGGATAGAAATAAGATACACAGGCTCTTGAGTAAGTGCATTTGTGCAGTGCACATTGACAGTAATGTGGGTGAGCGGACTGGGAAGGTGTGACGGAACAGAGAAAGGGGAGACAGAGTGCATGGGTGCAGTGAGTTGGTGTTGATTGAAGGTAGGAGGATTAAGAGAATGAAGGATGTGTGTTGTAAGGATAACTCCCATCCATGAAGTTCAGAAAAGCTGCTGCTTGGATAAAGGATCCAGATGGCACGGATTGTGAAGCAGCTATTGAAATCAAGAATGTCACAGTAAGCAATTAAGTCTTCCATTGGGTGGTCAACTCTGCTCTTGGCTACAGTTTGGCAGTGACCACTCCTTTTGGTGGACTGCTGGTTGGTGAGCAAACTGATACAAAGTGCTGTGCAGATATTGCAGCATAGCTGAGAGGCTACACTACATGCAATGAATTGGAAGTGTTGATAGACAAGTGCAGGAATTCTTTCAGTGGAAGCACTCATATTAAAGATATGAACCATTTTCTTCCCTGATTCCCCACCCCAGTACCTCCTGGATTTCAGTGCATTACTCTTGACGCCACCTCCTTATACACGAACATCACTCGTGCCCACGGCCTTGCTGCTATCGAACCCTAACTCTCCCAATGTCCCTCTGACTCCAAACTGCCAACCTCATTTGTACATCCAACTATTTACATCCTCACACACAGCTTTTCCTCCTTTGAGGGGAAGATATACAAGCAAATCCACATCATGTTCATGGGGCTTCCATGGGACCATCTCATTCCAGTCTGTTTAGGGACTGTTTAGAGGTAATCTTCCTGGCCACTCCAAAAGCCTTGTTTCATTCAGGTTCATTGATGACATCTTCATGATACGGACACACAACCCAAACACCCTATCCTGTTTCCTCCACAGCCTCAACACCTCTCCCATTCACTTCACCTGGTCTTCCATAGGCCAGCATCCCACCTTCCTGATTGTTGATCTCCACCTCTCTTCATCCGTACCGTAATTCATATTAAGCCCACTAACCATCACTAGTGCTTAGCATTTTGATAGCTGTTATGCCCTCCACGCCAAAAAATCATTCTCACGGAGCCCGGCCGCTTGTGGATGGTGTGCCTCCAGTGACAAGAATATCCTTGCTCAGTACGTTGAAGGTCTTGCCAAGTTCTTCACAGACAGCCACTACACTCCAAATTTAGTCCACTAACAAATTTATTACTCTATATCTTCACACACTTGAATATCATCCCTAGATTAGGAACTGAACCATGTCCTTCACTAGGGCTTCGACTATCTATTGCCATACCTGTAAATGAGAGAAATCGTCCCCATAATATGTACCATCCCATACCTTTTTACAGTGGTATTTAGCTGCCCACCCAACCTACACAATATCCTAATCCAGCTTTATATCACTGCCATTCCCAGCCCCTTTCCATAGGGGTTATTTTCATGTGCCATATACAGATGTACAACATGTAGATTCACTCACCCAGCACATCCTACTGTAGTCTCGTAACAGCTTATCGTATCGTATCAGAGGCAAGGCCACCTGTGAAAGCAGCCATGCCATATACCAGCTCTGCTGCAATTTTTGCACCTTTTTTGTGGGCTTGGTCACCAAGCAGCTGTCCACCAAAATAAGTAGCCACCACAAAACTTTGCACTTGATCAACACATTCGGTTAATTGCACATAGCCTAGCCTCTCAGCTCTGCTGCAGCTTATGCATAGCATTTTGCATCAGCATGACCACCAGCCATTGGTCCAGTAGAAGCAGTGGTCACCACAAGCTGCAGCCAAGAGCAGAGTTGACCACCCAGTGGTGGAAAGAGCTGCTTAGCCCACGATGCTTGATTTCAATTTTTCCTGCCCCAGTGTACCTGAACAACATAGGTAGGAGTCAGCCTTGCAACATACCCTTCACTCCTGTAATCTCTGTGGTTTCTATCTCCAATAACCAAATGCACCAGCACCATCTAACCAACAGTCTCCCTTCCTCTGTTGTCACCTCCTCCCAATTCACTCCTCCATATCATCATTGTCATTGTCATATGCTGCATGAAATCACTGGCCTCCGTGCCTGTGTATTGCATTCTTATTGTGTTCATCTGCTGCCTCTCCCACTCTTGTTCCTATCTCACACCCATGCTGCCTGCCTGTGAGCTGTCAGCCATCCTTCCCCAATGTTCCCTCCTGCTCCCACTTTTTTTCTCACCTCACCCACCCCTTCCAACACAACCTCTACCCCAGTCTACTTGCCAACCTGTAGCCCCGGCCGAGAGAGAGAGGGTAGGATGTGTGTCTGTGTGTGTGTGTGTGTGGGGGGGGGGGGGGTGTCACAAAACAGGAAGGTGATGAATTTTTTATTTTGTTTTTGTGTGCCTGTTGATTTCTCCTTGGTTTCCTATACCGTTTACTCAATGTGCCGATTGATTACCTTGTCTCACTCCCTTCTCAACCACTGCGTCCCTTTCATGTTCCTTGACTCTGTGTGTTACTGCAATATGATTTGTAAAAGTATGTTTTAAAAGTGATTTCAGGATTTCTGCTATTGTGTGTTGCCTCCAATTAGTTCTTGTATGTTCAACAGAAAGACTCTCATTTTCTTGTTGTTGCCAGCTTGATGCATTGCCGTTTTGAGAGCTAAACAGATTACATTCAAAATCTCTCTATCTAAAGCCCTATAATACTTTGTTTTATACCTGTTTCTTAGAAGTTTCTGTACAAAGTCTGTTTGCAATAGATTATTAGCAATTTCCATTATTTTTTTATTTCACCTCTAAAGGTTTTTAAGAAATAAAGTAGCAGAAAAAATAAAACAATTGAAAATTCCCAAATTGTTATACTAAGTATATACTGTATGTAGTGCTTGGACTACAATTTCTCTACCTAGTCCTGCCCAGAAGAAAAGTTTCAGATTCCATCTTGAGGTATGATACTACTACATCTTTATCCGTTTATCTGAAACATCTAAATATGGGTCTTGACAGTGTTATGAAAAGGATAGATTGCTACTTTCCATATAGCGGAGATGTCGAGTGACAGGCACAAGAGAAAGACTGCTGTACAAGTAAGCTTTCACACACACACACACACACACACACAAGCAAACAAAACCACTGTCACTGGCTGCCTGAGTTCTCTTTGGGCCCAGCCTCCCATGTGCTGGGCTCCTAGACCAATTAGTGGCATGCGACTCATAGTTAAGTAAGTAGTAAACAAAAAAGTTTTCTCATTCTTGTTTAATTTGTAGATCTTTAATGTGACGAGGAATACAACTTATCTTTAAGAACTGGTGTGATTGAAGAGAACAACGTGATTTACTATTGTAACAGGAGGAAAAAATTGTGTTAAAATATGCTGTTTCCTAAAGGTACCTGGAATTTTGAGTCTCAAACTTTTTCTTTGTCATGGTTATGCTCACTAATAAACCCAAAGAAAACAGAAATGTGCTTCAAATCCAGAATATATAAACATCTATTGAAAAGAGGAAGTACTGGAATACGATGTGCCATACGTAACACAGACAGGACACACTATTATGCCACAGTAGTCGACGCCATAACAGCTATGTGTTTGTAATCTCTGCATGAAAATGTCATAGAGTGAAAAAAAGTAGAATAGACCACTAATTACACAATTAACAACATTGTAATTAAGGTGAAACCACTTATCAAACCAGATATTGCTGTCAAAAGTTTTAGAATGCTCAACTGTAGCTTATAGCCATCAAGTATTTGCTAGTTCGGTTTGTTCAGCATTTCTATGATACCCATTTTCTTCTATGACTAACCTGCAAAAACAAAAACAAAAAAAACTTAATGGTTTTTTTGAGAGAGAGAGAGAGAGAGAGAGAGAGAGAGAGAGAGAGAGAGAGACTTCAGTCATCAATATTATATTCACCTTCACTATGTATAACAGTCTGCCCAGCTGTGGTAACTTTTTGATACCATGACTGTAGAAATCGAATGGTTTGGAGGCAAAATACTCATCAAGCCTTGTTGGAAGCACACTTTCATCCAGAAAGAAAGTTCCTTGAAGGTTGTTTAGTAGAGAGCAAAAAAGGCGAAAGTGCCAATTCCTCTTCAGTGTTTTTTGTCACTGTGGCAGAGAGTGGGCGGGCATTCTCCTGGAGTAGCATCACTTCATGCAGTCTTCAGAGTCATTGTTTGTGTAATGCTTATGCTAGACATCTCTGTCGTTGACATTATCTTTAGTGGATGAACCCAGGCTTTTATACGGACAGTTGCTGTTTTGTTTGGGCTCAGGCGTTCCTCTCCTTTCCTTTTCTTGTGTACGCCTTTTCTCTATTTTGTGTGGCACTCTTTAGTGGTAATTGAAAAACAAATTTTGATAAGAGGAAATTAACTGGAGTGACGGTAAGTAAAAGAAACAGCCAAGTAAAAAAAGAAAGAAAAAAAAGAAAACAAAAAAAACCACAGCACCACTAAGAGAGAGAAAGTTCATAATTCAAGATTTTGTCCAGCCGGCTTTGGTACCATTGAGTGAACCGTATCTGTTGGCCGTACGCCGATCATTAATGTTATGCTTTATGCACAGAAGCGGTGCCTGGAAACTGCGTTAACAGATTGACTGACAGATCTTAGGGACCAAAATGGCTGCTACAAATTCGAACATCAATGCTGTTTCGGAGTGGCCAGCAAACAATATGTTGACAGTCTTGCAGTTCTCCTGACTAAAACATTGTAAAGTTGACAGGCAAGGTTAATGTTGTTGTAATGAAACGTTGGTAGGCCTAAACAATAACAATTATTCATATATATTGATGATACTTTTACATAGATAAATACTTTACATACCTTGAAAAAAATCATTCGAGAGAGTGATCGTTGTGAGAAAGACAGATGGCACTCGTGTTTATATACAAGAGGACAACTGAAGGCAACAGTACTGTCATTTTTTCCTCGGTCTCTTCCTGTTCTGGAAGCCTCTTCAGTGAAAATATGTTAGAAAGACTTCGTTTCTGTCACAGCTGATCGCATAAAATTTGATTGTTGAGCTGCTTGCACTGCATCTGATTCATTATTTGATAATTAAAAATACAATTGCTCTCTCACATTTAATCCTAATACCCTGGGTCCAACGGGCCTGCAGGGAGTTTTAACTTTTAATTGCTGTGTGAAAGACTTAAAATTGTGGCCCAACTAGTCAGGTATGCTCAATTGCAGTATTCAGAAATACATTAAAGGTGCCATTAGAAATCTGTGTCATTAGTTTTAAGTGTCACATTTTCATCTTTGTACCACACATTTACATAACCTTTGTCTGGCGGACACTGTGGGTTGTGTTGTAGTGTCGTCAAATTAGACTGGGTTGTAATCAATTACATTTTGTTGGAATTCAGGGAATGCATTATTGGTACACCTACACATTGTTGTAATTGCAGAAAATATGTGGTTACAACTCTTCCCTATGGACCCCACTTTCACTGTTCCCCTGATGTACTCATCCCGTAGCCTATCCTTCCGAGTTACCCCACTCATCCACCTAACATCCTCACTTCTGCCACTTCCATCTTTCTCTCTTGGGTTTTTGTAATTGGCCAAGAGGAAAAGATGGAATTGGCAGAAATGAGAGAGTTAAGGTGGATGGGTGAGGTGACATAAAAGGATAGACTAAGAAATGAGTACATCAGGGAAACAGTGAAAGTGGGGTCCATAGGGAAGAAAATCCAAGAAAGTAGGCTAAGATGATATGGGCATGTGCAGAGAAGAGGGGAGTACTACGCGAGGAGAACAATTGAAGACCCAGAAATCGAAGGACCAAAGAGAAGAGGAAGACCGAAGCTTAGATGGAACGAAATGGTAGCAAGTGACCTACGGGAGAAAGGGTGGCTCAGAGAAGCAGCACTGGATAGACATTTATGGAAGAGGTGGATCCAGCAAAGCAATGCCGACCCCACATGACGTGGGAAAAGGCTGAGATGATTATGATGATGATGATGATGATGATGATGATGATGATGATGATGATGTTAAAACTTGCAACTCCTTTCAGCTGTCAGATAGCGTTCTCCTGTGTTGTCTAACAGAGCAAAATATTATAGTGGATTCTTCTGAGTATGTGAAGCAGTATTGTAATGTTATAGGAGTTTGCTGCACAGCAGTGTTGTGTTTGATATTTGATCCAAACTCGGAAGGAAGGTGAGTGTTATTTGTAACACTAAACAATAAAACAAAACAGCACTTACATTATTACTCTCGACACAAGAAGAGAGTAATGAGGTTATTTCTTCACATTATTATTATTATTATTTTCCAGATAGAATGCCAGAATGTACATCTAAAAAAGGGGGCAGGAAAAGTAGATAGCATACACTTATCTGGCCCAAATTTTGAATCAGTTGTTAGTCAGTGGGTAGCTGAAGATGATGATTTGCTTTCAGATATAAGTAGTGCTTCAGATGAAAACCATGAAGTTGTTCATCAGGCAGCGGCATGCAACTCTCTGAGTGGTGAATGAAGTAGTGGTGGTGGTGATGAAATTTATTCCAGGACCAGTAACGGGCATAGTCACTTATCCCCACAAAGATGCTCGGGATTTATTTATTCCTCTAGCCATTGTGAACAAAATTAGGAGATGCACAAACCTAGAAGCAGGAAGAGTTTATGTACCAAGAAAAATAAACTGTAATTCTGGGGAATTTTGCTTCATATTGGAGCAGACAAGGGAACTTTTTCTGCTAAAGTTTTCCAATCTGTTATATAGAGCTACAGTATCTGTGAGTCGGTTTGAGACAATAAGAAGATTCATTAGATCTGGTGACAAAAGAACATGAGAGGCTAGGTTATAAACTGATAAGCTTGCTATTATATCCTATGCATGGAAAATATTTACAGGACAGTGCAAGAAAATAAAAAGTAATGTTACAGTGGATGAATAGCTATTCCATTTAAGGGTCGTTGTGGGTTTGAACAGTATATGCCTGGAAAGTATGGAATGAAAATATTCTGGATGTGCGAAGCTGAAACTGGTTATGCCACTGGCGGGCTTGTGTACGCGAAAAGAGAACCAGATGAGTCATCCCAGAAAAATGAAGACCTAACCACAATGAAGACCCTGGCAGGCAATATTGCTAGTACAGCCAGAAACGTTACTGTACATAATTATTTTACAAGTGTACCATTGGCAGAACATCTGTTGAGTAAAAACGTAACTGCTGTGGGAACAATGAGGATGAATAAAAGAGAAATTCCAAAAGAGTTGAAGCCAAGTAGGAGTAGAGCAGTAAATTCAAGTCTTATTTGCATTTACAGAAGAAATGACGGTGGTTAGTTTTTCACAAAAAAAAAAAAAAAGTGCGTAATCTCCTAAGCACCATTCATCATGGTAAATGTATAGATCGACAATGTCCAAAACAAAAGACTGTGATTGTGAATTTTTATAACCAAACAAAAGGTGGTGTGGATGTTATGGATCAACTAGTGCATAATTATACATGCAAAAGGCAAACTTAAATTGTGGCCAGTGGCTCTGTGGTGCAACATAATGGATGTATGTACTCTAAATGCCGTTGTTCTTTACAAAACACAACATCTCACATATCATGAAAGGCTTTTGCAGAAGAGGAGACTTTTCATCAAGGACCTTTCAGTGGAGATGATACAACCATTTATGATCAGATCATCTAATCCCTTTTTACAGACATCCATATATCTGCATATGAAGAAGTTCATTACTACTCCTAAAACACAAAAACAGCAGTAGTAACTACAGCACAGTGAGTCATCTGGAGAGAAGTCTGGCCCCGGTAGCTGAGTGGTCAGCGTGATGGAATGTCAGTCGTAAGGTCACGGGTTCGATTCCCGGCTGGGTCGGAGATTTTCTCCGCTTAGGGACTGGGTGTTGTGTTGTCCTAATCATCGTCATTTCATCCTCATCGACGCGCAGGTCGCCTAAATGGCGTCAACTCGAAAGACCTGCACCAGGCGAACAGTCTACCCGACGGGAGGTCCTAGCCACACGACATTTCATTTTATCTGGAGAGAACGTGTTCATTGTGTCCTGCTTCAAAGGACAGAAAAAAAAACAGTGTGCTGTAAGTGCACAAAACGTTTGCCGGGACCATAGCATTGTGGTGTGTAAAAATTAATGTCATCTTTGTTTGTTTAATGATTTGCTCTTTGTGAATACCATAACTGCCAATCCGAGAACAGTTTGTGATAATACTGGTGGCTTATGTTTCAGTTTTCCTTTCCCTGTTGCTTCATAACTTGGGTTGTGAGTAACTAAATCCACTTTCCCTTCTTCCCTCTCTTTCTCCTCAGTTTTTATAATGTAATTTATTTAATGAAAATTATTCAGTGTTAAAAATGTACTCCTTTTGATTTAATAAAATCATTAAATTGATCACAGCTGTATTATACTGATAAACCATACAAAAATACAAGGTATCTTACGTAGTTGTACATATTTTTTTAGTTTTGGGGCTTAAATTTACACAAAAAAAGAAATGTTTCTGTCAGTTTCCCAAGATGTCCAGAGACGTAAGTCCTGTAGCACTGTTTTCGAAAAAGGAGAAGGGACCATTAACTTCAAACTGTGATACTGCACAGAACACATTAACTTTTGGTGAATCTCAATGTTGCTTTACCACTGAAGATGAGTTTCTCACAAAACCCATCCTCTACCATAAGCTATTCCAGCTGTGCTGAAAATTCAAAGATCCTGATGTCTGACTTTGTGATTGGGACTTACAGCTTGTAGCAGTTGCAATCAGTAAGGCTTCAGCTTGAGTTGTTTCCTTAAGATCTGCCAAATGGGCGGTTGTGCTATGACCAGCTGTCTGCTTGATGCTGTTCATAGACTTCCATGGGCCAAGTACAAAACTCACCTATGTGTAGTCAACCATTTCTTCACTCACTGCAGGCCGACCCAGTGATTTCCTGGCACAGAGGTATCCTGAGGCTTCAAACTGCACATATCATTGCCAAATGAAGTTGACAGTTGGTGGATCTTTGTTCTGAAGTGTCTTTGCACTGTTACAGCAGACTGATGTTAATGAATTTCAAGCACAGAATACGAGGTGGAATCCATAATTTTCGGGACTGGTGCTGCCATCTGGAAAGTAGGAGTAGTTGGTCTTTGCACCACTAGGTGGTGAGAGCTGCATACCTGATGAGTCAATGTGCGGAGTGGCGTTCAGCTTGGAGGACTTGTTGCGTGCCCACAGTGATTTCCGTAATACTCTGTGTTTGGTATGTGGCTATTTTGCGATGGATCCACGAACAGAACAGCTTGTGTGTATCAAATTCTGTGCAAATCTCAGGAAAAGTACTACAGAGACCCTTGCAATGATTCAACAAGTGTTTGGGGGACAGAGCATGAGCCATATGCGTGTGTTTGAGTGGCATGCTTGGTTCAGGGCTGGCTGTACAGATGTCTAAGATGATGCTTACACTGTGAAGGGCATGATCATCATTTTCTTTGATACCAGGGGAATTGTGCACAAAGAATTTGTCCCACCCAACCAAACAGTGAATTCCGCGTACTACTGTGACGTTTTGCGATGGCTCCGTGAAAACGTGCGGCGATGATGACCCGAACTTTGAAGTCAAGGGAACTGGCTGCTGCATCATGACAACGCGCCCTGTCACACGTCCTTCCTTGCTCACCAAGACCTTTTTGGCAAAAAACAACATGGTGGTTGTATCCCATCCACCGTACTCGCCAGATTTGGCATCTTGTGACTTCGCGCTATTCCCAAAACTGAAACTCAAGTTGAAAGGCCATCGGTTCGACGCTCTAGAGGGGATTTGAGAAGAATCGCTGGTGGTGGTAAACACCCTCAAAGAACAGGACTTCCAGAAAATGTTTGATGGTGACCATTAGTCCAAAGGTAAGGTTTTCAACAGATGGCAGCACCAGCCCTGAAAATTTTGGATAGCACCTCATCCGTATTCATGGTGCCTGTCCCATTTTATCTAACTGCTCACTGCTGTACTCTTGTGGCAGAAACCTGAAGTGCGGCTGCAACAGTACAAAACTTTTTGAGTTTTTTCCATATGAGTGTTGTCTTTTCTGATAAATGCTAATTAATGTAGCCACAGCGAATATTTATAACTGATTTAGTCATTTATAATAACCTCGTATTGTCTGCTTTGACAGTTGTAGTGAGGTATTAACTTTCCTATTGTGCTATGAGCTTCTAAAGTTACCAAAAATACAAAATGCACCAAACATTGCCTATATACACCACATATCCAAAAATTTACACCACTGCATGCATTATCATTTATCACACTGAAAAGAATGTGTTTAAGTCTTATCTAATATATTTGGTATGGAAGTAAAAGATCATTTAAATCCATGCATTTTTAAAAATGATAACAATTAGTAAATCTGAACACAGAGACAGTGCCTAGAACCATGTGTATCATATTACAAGTGTGTGTCACTATGTCACTGAGACACCCACACCAAAGATAAAGATTTCAGAAGACCATTAGAGACAGCTTGTCATCTGGTGGAACAACAAATTCTACGTTGCAGTCAGGAACAGACAAGTGGCACTGCAAAGGTTCAGTGCCAGTCTGTCACGAGAGAACCTTGCATCTTTTTGACTTGCAAGAGCAAAAGTGCAGTGAGCAATTAATGGGCTCATAAGGAGGTCGTAGCAAGAGCTTTCAAAACCAATCACTGTCATCCATTCCACACCAGGTACAAGAATATGGAAGTCAATGAAGAGTGTCTCTGGCAAAGGAGACAGAAAGAAAATTGACACCTACCCCTGCCATAACAATTAATGGGACTGTTTTAAATTCTCTTCCTGGAGTAATATAGCTGAAGATTAGTTACTTCCATTCTTTAAAATACAGTGCCAAGAGGGTACAGTTGGATTTCAGTTCAGACAACCAAGAAGAATGTAACTCCCCCTTCTCTATAAGAAATCTTAAATATGCCCTTTCTAAGACAATGGAAACTGCCTCAGGACCAAATAGTATTACATGTATCATATTGAGACAGTTACATAGGGAATCGAAAGAAACTCTCCATGATCTTTTAATTTGTATACGGTCACAGGGACTGTACCCAGACTTGTGGAAAGAATCCGTAATAGAACATTTGCTTAAATGAGGAGGGGCGGTATCACCACAAACAGATACCTGTGACAAGAAGCAGTAGGTTCCAAAGTTCTTGGAGCTCTTATAGAACAACTCCCCCCCCCCCCAATCATTTCTCCTACTGGGAAACTTCAGTGCCAGTAACATACTTCAGAGGGGCCTAGTGGAGACAGCCCTGCGTGAAGTCAGGATGCTGTTGGGAACCTGTGGTGTGTCTTCAACAAGTTGTTGTTCTTCCATACCAACCTTGACAGATGCATTATATGGATGCATATTGGAGTCTAGCTGGTGTCTACTGAGCCAGCTCAGCATTTGCATGACTAGGTGAGATGTTTATGACCTTGGCACCGCGGCTTGTTGCCAGCAGGCAGTTGCAGCCATTTCTCAGTTGGAAGTGGTCGTGTATTGGTTGCTGGAGTGTCCTCTGTCCTGCACCGAATTCTACAACAACCCTTGATGATTCATCAGCAGTGCACCTATTGTTGGTAGTTGTGTGGTCAGTCGATCTCCTCCTTACCAGCCCATTAGGTTTTAGCACATGACAGCGCCTTGATGTTGAACATGAATGTGGACGCCAAAAGCCCACGTTGCTGGCTTCCACATTGAAGTTCGTTGCTGGCAGCACCATGTGATGTGGTGTCAGAAGTTTCTCCATCAGTAGATGGTAGGTGGTGAGCACCAGGAAGTTTGTCAGGTGGAGACCATCATCTCGAGTACATTTTCAGCTACTTCATAGACTGTGCTGGAGCATCTAGGACGTAGATTCACTACAGTATCATTATCATGGAATTGAGTGCTATAACTGTGTATGCCATCAATCCCAATAATCAGCTCATCACAAGAGATAGAATACTTGAGTATTTAAAGGGAGCTAGCATGAGGCTGCGACATGAGACTTGGTCCGTAATGACCACATGTGTCCTTATTCTGCTATATTCACTTAATGATTGTTAACTACTGTGTCAGTTCCTCACTGGGTGCTCTTGTGTAAGCGATAGGGTGTCTTATGAATTAACAAATATGCTTGTCTCACTTCCTTTGGTTTTCTGTCACAGTCTTCTTTCTGCTGAATGCATATTCTCCCTCAGCAGGTGTTGAGGGCCTTGTGACGTAATGGCTGTCTTCTTGTTTCTGCCTCATGTCTTTGGCATGACTTGATTTTGCCTGTGGCAATGTTAATGAGTTTTAGTAAAAATTTTTAATTTACAGCCTCTTATTATTCTGTGCCATAGCAGTACTATGGGGCTCAAACTCTTCTTGCTCCAAGGATCGAGTTTTAAGGAGCCTCATGATGTGTCAGGAGCTGTGTACCATCAACATGGGCAATTTCACTCATTTCAACTCTGCTAATGAGTCAACCTCAGCTGTAGTCATCTCTTTCTGCCCCCCCCCCCCCCCCCCCCCCCCCCCCCCTCCTTCCAGGAAGTTACTGATGACTTTCATTCCAGTGACCACTTCCCAAACCAGATGCATCTACGAGATGGAGCAGTTCTTGAAAGGCAGCTGCCAAGATGAATGGTAAGCAGAACAAACTGGACATTGTTCAGCCGTATAGCTATGTTTAAACTGGGGGAGCATCCAGAAATGGGTGGACCACATGTCACAAGTGTAATTCACCATGCAGCCAACTTATCCACCCTTACGTCCTCAGGCCATGTTAGAAGGTGGACTGACGAATGCCGCTCAGCAATGCGGGCCAGGTTTGTGGCCTTTTTTCAATGTGGGAGCTGGATTCAGCAATGTCTAATACTTGTGATACTGCACCCAATACAGCGCAGCATGCTGTGAAACTTGTGAATGCTGTTAAAAAAAATTTCTGCTAAAATATTTTAACTCAGTATGGCAGACAGTACAATTTCGCAATTCATTGAGGGAGCCAAGTTCAATATCTTTCCTCAAACCAGGAAGAGACCAAACATGTCCCAGTAATTACCAGAGCATTGCTTTAACAAGCTATGTAGAAAAGTTGTTAAAGTGAATAGACGTCAGTCAGTGTTGACAATGTGACCCTGCTAGAGCTTTCCCAACATAAACAACATTGTACAGGAACACTTTTTGACATCAGTAAGGTGTACGATATGGCTTGGAGGCCCAGTATTCTAGCACAGCTGCACCAGTCGGGCTTTTGTGCCCACCTGAGTTCTTATCTAAACACTATTTTAGTGTCGAAGTTGGTGATATGCTGTCTAATAGTTTTGGGCAGGAGATGGGAAAATGTCCTTGTTAAGGAGCCCTACGCAGTGATCCTTATTTGTGGAAAATTTTATGGTTTTTGGTTCTTGCAACACCGCAACAGTGACTCTTAAGTTACAACTTACAGTGAAGAGATAAGGTGTGTGTGTGTGTGTGTGTGTGTGTGTGTGTGTGTGTGTGTGTGTGTGTGTGTGTTTGTGTGTGAATTTTAATCATTCTCGTCGCTTGCAACACCGCAACAGTGACTCTTAAGTTACAACTTACAGTGAAGAGATAAGGTGTGTGTGTGTGTGTGTGTGTGTGTGTGTGTGTGTGTGTGTGTGTGTGTGTGTGTGTGTTTGTGTGTGAATTTTAATCATTCTCGTTGTATGTTTAATTTAATTGACTTGCATATAAGAGACATAGTCCTTCAACTTGAAGATTTTGTGAGGTTTCTGGGCCTCATTTTTTATTCAAAACAGTCATGGTTACCTCACCTAAACGACCTGAAGGGAGGGACCCAGAAATCACTGAATATCACCTCACCCGCAGGTGTTGGGGGGGCAGACAAGGTACGACTGCTACAGTTTTACAGGGATTTTGTTAGATTGTACTCTGACTATGGGTGCTCAGTGCACAGATTAGTGAGACCTTCTTACCTGAAGATCACTGATGGATTTCACCATGAGGTGATCATATTGGTCACAGTTGCTCACAGGACCAGGCCCAATATGGGTAAAGAGACTGGGGATCTGCCACTTACCATCTGGCAGCAACTCCTCATTGTCCATCAGACATGTAAGATCCTTGCTGTTTCCAATTCATGAGCATACCATACTGTTGCTCATCCATCTCAAATCGTCCACAAGCAGTAGGCTGTTTTGGAACCATGTTAAGTGTGAGCTGGAGTCACTGGTGAGGGGTATGTATATATAGATGAATATATACACAGGGACTATCTTGGTTTCTCTGTTATTTTTCCTGATTGTGTTCTCAAGATCAGGTTGCCTCAAAGCTTCCCAGTGTTCAGCACTGCATTATACAAAATGTTGAGGGCACTAGAGCAGGTGAGATGTGCTGCAACTGCTAAATTCCTTGTTTGCTCCGACTACATGAGTGCCCTTAATTCTCTACATCACAAGCCAGTTATGGCCTCAGAATATGGGTCGGAAAGCATGTCTCCCACGGCTTTGGGAGGGAGGGCTATTTCTTTTTCCTGGGAGCTCTGCCGGTAGTGGTTGGGTACGGACACAGCATCTCCACGTTTCCCAGCTGGGGATTGGCCAGCACTGCCAGACCTCTTCTACCATAAACTCTGGGCATACATCAGGGACCATATTTAGGTGTGACAATGGAACACTGTGTGTTTCAGAGAATGGTAGGCTTGGCGTCACTGCCTGAACTGGTTTTATGCTGCATGCAAATGGGCTGAATGGCTGTTGCTCTGGAACATCTGCCCCCTCCCCCAGTTGTATAAGGCTTGTGCAGCTCTTCCTGGTTTGATATCAGCTTCCCTGGCAGCTCATGGGATTCCTGTGGAGCGACCTCAACCCAAGTCTACTCCTGCTGGGACAGGTGTACCCAACAAAGAGAGCCTGGATGGTGTAATGAAGAAAGGAAAATACAAGACTTGAAAGTTAAGAGACACATACCCTAAGGCAAAGGTAGTAAATAGACTGCGGATTTTAGGTAAAAACCTATTTTGTTCCTAAGTTCCTATTTGCATAAAAATTTTTACTTATCCGTTTCATGACTATTTACACTTAATAGCGTCAATTCTATAGGACCTAAAAAAGCCTAGTTCGACATTAGCGCCTATTTTTACCTATTTCTGCTTTAATATCATAAAAAGTGCCTATTTGATCATATAAGTCAGTGGCTCCAAGTTTTTCCGCACTATACGACAGATGGAAAAAAATATTTTCTGCCCAGTGTGCAGCAAAGTGGCTAGTTGATATGCGCTCATGCTTCGTATTTGCCTAACACTTCAGTCTTTTTTTATTTTTTTATATCGCTATCCCTGTTAATACCAAGTACTCTTTATAGGTGTTTTATTGTTCATATGTAAAAAATAGATCACGGATCTTTAGGTTAAAACTTTTTTTTTTTTCCTAAGCTCCAATTTGCGTATTAGTTGGTACTTATGCATTTCATGACTAACTAAACTGAATACTGCTGGTTCTATAGGACCTAAAATTGCGTATTTCGACGTTGGTGCCTAATTTTGCCTATTTCGGCATCAAAATCCTAAAAAGTACCTATTTTGTTAATCTGACAGAGTTCTTGTGTTTTCAAAGATTAGAAAAAGGAAGTAACTTAGGGCTTTACGTCTCGTCGAAGGTGAAGGTCGTTACAGACTGTTTGCAATTCCTTTGCTTGCCTTACTACCAACAGCCTCTCGGCACAGTTGAAAGGTCATCCATCCAAGTACGCGCCGAGCGCGACAGTGCTTAACTTCGGTGAGCGAATGGGAACTGGTCAAAGATTTGAGTTACACATTAGATTGAACATGGAGCACTAAATGCTATATTTGAAAATATTTCGTTCGTAGGATTCTGGCCAGCTGTGTATTTTCGCAAAGAAACGGTTTCGTAGACCTTAAGCTGAGCACGGATTCAAAAATCACAGTGTTAATCGTAGACGCCCTCTATAGCTAAATTACTGCCATTCACTCACTTTCTCGCTGCTGTCTACAGGCACTCCTATTAAACTACTCTTTTTCGTGAAAGGTATTATATGTGAATTTTCCGGTTCGAAAAATAATTTGCCAGTAGTGAGATGTTTTCATCTGAAGCACCAGTAGATTCCATTCGCTTGTTCAGAAGGGGCGGCTATCTGTCAGGTGCCATATGTCCAGCAACAAGTACAGTCATCATTCACTTTTTCCCAGTACATTGTGTAGCGACTGACGTGTTAAGTGTTACTGATGTTCTAAACAGTGGTTGCAAGATTTTCCGCATTATACAACAGATGGGAAAATTTTTTTCTGCCAAGCATGCAACAAGGAGGTTAGTTGGCTCAGCATGCAGATGGAATCGCACATAAATCTAATGTTGAGCGAAAGTCAAAATTGAAACAAACTCATTGTAACCAATAAATCTGGTGAATCCTCCAAAAAAAAAAAAAAAAAAAAAAAAAAAACAAGTTCTGCTGTGATTTGTGTCATGCACTTGTGGCAGCAAACATCCCCTTTCGGAAACTAGAAAACCCTATTTTCAGAAGTTTTCTTGAGAAGTACTGCCATCAGTCTATTCCTGCAGAGTCAACTTTACGTAAGAACTATGTGGATTCAGCTTACAATGCTACATTGCACAGAATCCGAGAAGATGTTGGAGAATCTTGTATATGGATTTCTGTGGATGAAACTACTGACGGTCTTGGCTATTGCATTGCAAACCTGATTATTGGCAAGCTAGATCCAGATGCTCCATCCAGGGCTCATTTGATTTACTCAAAACAGCTTGCTAAAACTAACCAACAAACAATAGCACAGTTTGTAAACAATGTGCTTAAGGTGCCAAACGTAATGGATGAGAATAAGGTGCTTTTGGCCGTCACTGATGCTGCTGCATATATGATAGCAGCGTTTCAACTATTAAAAATATTTTACCCATTAATGCTGCACGTAACTTGTGTAGTGCATGGGATCAACCGCATAGCAGAGCAAGTAAGGCTACAATTTCCTAAAGTAATTAATGTCTATGGTGAAGAAAATTTTTGTTAAGGCTCCACCAAGAAAACAGTCATTCAAAGAACAGCTTCCAGATGTCCCATTGCTGCCAGAGCCTGTTGTCACCCTCTGGGGCATGTGGTTGATAGCAGCAGAATACTATAATACACATCACTCAGCTGTCCAGAAGTTGGTTGAAAATATACCGGAGGATGCTGCATACATAACTGAAGCAATGGAGGTACTCAAAGATTCTTCTTTAAAATGGGACTTATCTTACATTAGGACCCACTACACACTCATGGCAAGAATAATTTCACAATTAGAAGGCTCAGGGAGACCTATCTATGACAATATTTCTTTGCTTGAAGAAGTCAAAATGAAAATTAATGAAGTGCCAGGTGAAGTAGGGGAAAAAGTACGGGCAAAAATGCTAACGGTTTTGCAGAAGAACACTGGCCTGAAGGAGTTGTGTGCAGTTGCCGACATACTTAGTGGAAAATCCAGCACTTCTGACTGCAGCATTTCTGTCCAACATGTGCCAAAAATAAAGTGCGCCCCTGTCACATCTGTTGATGTAGAATGTTCTTTTTCAGCGTATAAATCTGTTCTGACTGATAAGTGCCACAGTTTTTCACTAGAAAACCTAGAAAAGATTTTGGTTGTTTATTGTGAAGCCAACTATGGTCAGAATATGTGAAACTATGAATGTATTGATTAAACCATTGCCACATCTTTTTTACGGAGATTTTTATCTTGCAGGAACTCAAAAATATTTGGAGTTATGTTCAACATTAATATTGTAGATTGCTGTGCTCTGTAACTGTGTAAATATTCATTCTCCTTGTTTTAATGACTAATAAGATGTTCATACTGTCAGCACTGTGTATTTTAATTTATTTTTATTTTCCTTGCATCATTTTTATTAGAGCCTATTTTAGGTTTTATATAGCCTAAATGAACTACTGAAGGAGCCTATTTTAGTCGCCTAAAACACTTTTTTATGACCTAAAAATCCGTGCTCTAGTAATAAAGCTTTCCAAGCTATGCAAACTTTGGCATTTGCTACTTATTTCATGTTGGTTCTGAAGAAGCCATTCGCAAAGTGTAATGCCACCACAAAAACCCAGACCACAGATTCAAGTATGAGCGCATGCACTTGTCAGTGTACCAGCAGGGAAAAAACTACATTTGACACAGAAGCGATTCGGAAGTCATCAAGGATGGGCTTTGAACATCAGCAAGATACCACTGCACGCCATCTGAGTTCCACTAAGCCATCTCCTCTACCCATGCAACCAACTCCTCCCATAAGTAAGGAAAAAGTCCCAAACAAAGTAATTCAGAATCGACGATAGTCACAGCTAAATCATCTATTTTTCGATTTTGATTTTACAGTTGAGGCTATTGATATTCACATGGAGGAACCAGAGATATGGGTACCATCTAATGTTCCCCCATTCCTCTCAGGTAAATCACTGCCCTTTAGAGAGGAGGACGAGGATGTCCATCTCTAGTCAGTGACTACGGAATTGCAGTGGAACTTAAGTGGATATCAAACACATTTGAAAGAATTGCAGCTTCTGGCATGGGAGAGACAGTTCTGCATCTGCTTACCGTTACACCAGCTTTAAGGGCTACCACCTGTACAGGAAGGACAATCCTATAGGAGACGGGGAGAAGAGTATGGTGGCTGTTTTCGTTGATGACAGATAGCACTCCTGTCCTCTTACCAAGGTCATACGTGCAGTTGCAGTGGAAGTCCTCACACTAAGAACATAATGTGTTCTTTATATCTTTCACCTTGCTATCCGTTGGACGCAGGTGCAGTGACAGAGCTCTTACAGGCACTCCCCCACCCATCTCTCCTCACTGGTAACAACAGTGCACATAATGTGCTATGGGGCTTGGCTACCACACGCCCCAGGTGTTGAATTATCGAGCACCTTATCCATTTAGAGCCTTTTGAACTCTGTCGAGGTGACACACTTTTCTACAGTAATCTTTCACTGCCGACCTCTGTTTTTGCTCCCCACCACATCATGCAGACTTATTTGGGTGGGGAGCGGCCACAGATTTACATTCCAGTGACCACCTCCCAGTGTGGATCCACCTGCTGACATTGATGGTGGTTGACAGAAGACTACAAGGGTGACTGTTTCACAGGGCAAACGTTTGAAAGACAGTCAGTAGGCCATTTCTGAGCAACAGGAATGTGCCTGTGACAACAACTGATGTTGCTATGCTGGGGAATGGAATCAGCAGCAGTTCAGTGGACCATATGTCTAATATTGTGTAGTTTAAATATTTATTGTATTTAATATTGTCCATAGTATGAAGTGTAATTTACAAAGTTAAAAAACAAGTTTGGTGCTCAACATTGTGTGCAGATAGATCGTATCTCTCCTTATAATGTTTGATTATCTAAGGACAAGTGTCCCTTGTGGACACTAGTCAGCTGTTTCCTGAGGATGGCTCAATAGTCCTATTAAACTAATATTAAGTTCTCACCAGAGAAGCTACATGCATCAATTTTAATTTTTGTTGTCGATGTTTTAACCAGCCAAAGTTTACAATAAGGGACAGTATTTTAAACTTTATGGACAGTGTACGCCTTTTGGGCCTACTAGTTGACACGAAATTAACCTGGCTTTCACAACTGAAAGACTGCAAACAGGGTGTGTCAAATCATTGAATATTCTGAAATTCCTCAGCAGAAAGGTGTGGGCTGCTGATGGGTCCTGGATGCAGTTTTATAGGGTGTTTTTTTTTTTTTTTCAGATCATGATTATGTGCAGTCCAGACCTGGTTGTAGATGTGCCTCACTCATACTCGTGCTGTTCGGTTCTGAGTATTTTGTGTGCTTACATTACGGCACCCCTTAGTTTGGCTGAAGATCTGCCTGCCATCCTCGCTGATGCCGTCATCAGTGTGACGGGGGTTTTGAAATTTTGTGAACTGTCATACTTCATCCCTAAAGTGCTGTGGAGGGGCGGAGAGGGAAGGTCATTGTGCACTACATGGATACCATGGCATAATTGTTAAGAGATTTTCAGTGTAATATGTTAGTGCATCATGACAGCAGCTTTTTATAGTTAAGTGGACTTTCATACATTAAAAGCAAATCTTTCTGTGGAAGAATGGCCTTCGTTTCTCCCCCTTCCTTTCTTCCACTTCATACACCATGGCATTGCCATAAGAAAGAAGAATGTTACTTCTAACAGAACTATGTGAAACACTGAATATCTTGTGGATCTGCATCATTGCTGTTTAGAGCTACCCATTAGCTGGAAGCCAGTTCATTATTTGCTTTTAATATCTTATCTGAAAAGAGTACGAGCTTTTAAAAATCTCTTTGCAAACACTACACATTGGCACACAACAGATTCTCACAGTCACCACCTCTAAGATTAAGTTCATGGTTGAAATTTCGGTACCTTTCCAGATACACACAGGTGTCCGACAAGGAAATGGGCCTCCACCAATCCTGTTTAACATAGTCTTAGACAAAATTGTCAAACAATGGGAAGAACAAGTTAAAGGAATACAGCTAGGAAGAACTTGTGAAACAAGAACAATCATAAAATATCTGGCATTTGCAGATGACATAGTCATAACACACAGGAGGCAAAGGAAGCACTGGAACACCTACATGAAATAGCTGCCACAACAGGTCTACGGATATCGTATGAGAAGACTCAATACATGGAACAACAAACCAACAATGTACACATCATGCAAACGATGTAGGGATCCCTAAAAAGAGTTCAAAAACTTAAATATTTAGGGGAATACATACAAATAGGTGGATCAAACAAGGCATCCAGCATAGAACGAACAGGAAAGACTCCAGAAAGCATACAAACTCACATGGTCACATTATTATAAGAAAAGCATATCAATACAGGCCAAAACTAGACACTACAAAACATTTGTATTACCGGAAGTACTATATGCATCAGAAACGACCACAATTGAAGCATAAGGCATTATAGAGACAGAAAAAATGGAACCCAAAATTCTCAGGAAAATATTCGGATCAATACACAAAGATGGCATATGGATGAAAAGACCTACCAATGAGCTATACCAACACACTGACAGACTCACAGACATGATCAGAAAATGCAGACTAAATTTCTACGGACACATACAGAAAATGGACAAAACCAGACTTGCAAAGAGAATCTTTGATGTAGTAAAACATTCAGGCCTTTAAACAAATTGATATCATGAAATTAAGGAAGACACAAGGCAGCTGGGGATCAACAAAGAAATGATAAGACAGAAAGGAATTCATGAAGAAAATTAGGAACACCAAATTTATGGTAAATGAGAAGAGACAGACGGGAGCATTATGGACGGAACAAAGGAAACAAGAGCATAATCAAAGGATGAAGAGATTTTGGGAAGAGAAAAGGAAGAAAGGAAAGAAATGAAAATTGTGTCATAATGAGATATTTGAGTTCAAACACTGTCCATAAGGGCAAAAATTATATGAATGAATGAATCTTACCTGAAAATATAAATAATGTGATTGTATTATCAACTAATAAAACAGATGTTGAGTAGTATGGTCCACTTGAATTCAAATCTTGCAGATATTTTATCACATTTTGAGCAAAATATTTAGCACAGCTTTTCTCACTCAGTGATTGTGCCCAGTCACATCAACAATCCAACATTTTCATATTTTTACAGAGTAAAATATTCTGATATTAGATCCTTGTGGAAGTGTGGCATAGACCTCATTTTTAAAATCAGTATTTCACATTGAACATTAGGCCTTAAAGCAATGAAATTGTAAATATACCTGCATTTGTGGAAAAAATGAGACAATTTATTTAATAAAATTGCAGCCAAATAGCCATATAGAGTTACTTTGCTTAACATTTTACATTTACATTTTTGCATATTCATTTATCGATTTCACTCTTTTGCTGCACAGTTCTATGTGATATCATTCACAGGCTTTATTACACAGTTCACATACACATATTGTGGTTGGGTTGTGATAAGTTTTGTTTTTGCAGATTAGATGATGAAAGCCATGAATAGCAAGTCTAGTTACAACATGTCGCAGCTCGAAGTTTGGCGCTGTCCATGAGCGGTTTATCATTCCTTCGGTGCCATAGAACTCCAGCCATATTTTTTCTTGTTTGTCCTCCATAACCTTCAGTTGCTTTCTGGAAGCCATGATGTGTGGCATCATATATCGATGTTTGATGCCTTCAATTAGGAATGTCTCTCTCGCTAGCAGGTACACTAGTCTAGATCTTGTTGTCTTTGAGTGACCCAATGCTCTTTTTTTTTTTCTTTTCTTTTTTTTTTTTATAGATATGTCGATTTTAGCTTTTCTAGTGTTTCTAGATTTTTTTTTTTTTTTTTTTTTTTTTTTTTTTTTTTTTTTTTTTTTTTTTTCCTGTCAGGTGGTCCCATATAACCTCCATCCCATAGGCCAGGATTGGCAAGATTTTTGTGTTGAATAATTTCATGGCTGTTTCTAGACTGAGTAGGCAGATGTTTTTGATGTCCTGTATTGCTATTATTGCTTGGGCTGCACATTCTGTTGTATGTTTTGTGGTGCATTTGGCTGTTGGTTGTAATGTCACCCCTAGGTATTTAAAGTCTGATGAGATTTTTATTTTTTGTCCTCTGATGCTGATTTCCGCATTCTTGCGTGTTTTGCCTCCTTTTCTGAAAATTACCATTTCTGTCTTTGTTATGTTTATGTGTAGTTTGTGTTCACTGCACCATTCGTCTATTTTCTCAGTGATTCTCTGCAACTTCGAGTGAAGAGCAATCATAAAGCGGTTACTGCATTGGTGATTTCAACTGTAAATAGAAATATTAAAAAAGGTAGGAAGATTTTCCTGTTTAGCAAAAGTGACAAAAAGCAGATTTCAGAGTACTTGATGGCTCAACACAAGAGTTTTGTCTCAAGATAATGTTGAGGATCAGTGGACAAAGTTCAAAACCATCATACAATATGCGTTAGGTGAGTATGTGCCAAGCAAGATCGTAAGAGATGGAAAAGAGCCACCATGGTACAACAACCGAGTTAGAAAACTGCTGCGGAAGCAAAGGGAACTTCACAGCAAACATAAACATAGCCAAAGCCTTGCAGACAAACAAAAATTACGCGAAGTGAAATGTAGTGTGATGGGGGTTATGCGAGAGGCGTTCAATGAATTTGAAAGTAAAGTTATGTGTACTGACTTGGCAGAAAATCCTAAGAAATTTTGGTCCTATGTCAAAGCGGTAGGTGGATCAAAACAAAATGTTCAGACACTCTGTGACCAAAATGGTACTGAAACAGAGGATGACAGACTAAAGGCCGAAATACTAAATGTCTTCTTCCAAAGCTGTTTCACAGAGGAAGACTGCACTGTGTTTCCTTCTCTAGATTGTCGCACAGTTGACAAAATGGTAGATATCGAAATAGACGACAGAGGGATAGAGAAACAATTAAAATCACTCAAAAGAGGAAAGGCCGCTGGACCTGATGGGATATCAGTTCGATTTTACACAGAGTACGTGAAGGAACTTGCCCCCTTCTTGCAGTGGTGTACCGTAGGTCTCTAGAAGAGCGAAGCGTTCCAAAGGATTGGAAAAGGGCACAGGTCATCCCCGTTTTCAAGAAGGGACGTCGAACAGAAGTGCAGAACTATAGACCTATATCTCTAACGTCGATCAGTTGTAGAATTTTGGAACATATATTATGTTCGAGCATAAATACTTTTCTGGAGACTAGAAATCTACTCTGTAGGAATCAGCATGGGTTTTGAAAAAGACGGTCGTGTGAAACCCGGCTCGCGCTATTCTTCCAAGAGACTCAGAGGGCCATAGACACAGGTTCACAGGTAGGTGCCGTGTTTCTTGACTTCCGCAAGGCATTTGACACAGTTCCCCAAAGTTGTTTAATGAACAAAGTAAGAGCATACGGACTATCAGACTAATTGTGTGATTGTGTAAATAAAATAGAAAGAAACTTCCACATGGGAAAAATATATTAAAAACAAAGATTCCAAGACTTACCAAGCGGGAAAGCGCCGGCAGACAGGCACATGAACAAAACACACAAACACACACACAGAATTACTAGCTTTCGCAACCGATGGTTGCTTCTTCAGGAAAGAGAGGGAAAGACGAAAGGATGTGGGTTTTAAGGGAGAGGGTAAGGAGTCATTCCAATCCCGGGAGCGGAAAGACTTCCCTTGGGGGAAAACGCTCCCGGGATTGGAATGACTCCTTACCCTCTCCTTTAAAACCCACATCCTTTCGTCTTTCCCTCTCCTTCCTGAAGAAGCAACCATCGGTTGCGAAAGCTAGTAATTCTGTGTGTGTGTTTGTGTGTTTTGTTCATGTGCCTGTCTGCCGGCGCTTTCCCGCTTGGTAAGTCTTGGAATCTTTGTTTCTAATATAATTGTGTGATTGGATTGAAGAGTTCCTAGATAACAGAACGCAGCATGTCATTCTCAATGGAGAGAAGTCTTCTGAAGTAAGAGTGGTTTCAGGTGTGCCGCAGGGGAGTGTCATAGGACTGTTGCTGTTCACAATATACATAAATGACCTGGTGGATGACATCGGAAGTTCACTGAGGCTTTTTGTAGATGATGGTGTGGTGTATCGAGAGGTTGCAACAATGAAAAATTGTACTGAAATGCAGGAGGATCTGCAGCGAATTGACGCATGGTGCAGGGAATGGCAATTGAATCTCAATGTTGTTTTGTTGTTGTCTTCAGTCCTGAGACTGGTTTGATGCAGCTCTCCATGCTACTCTATCCTGTGCAAGCTGCTTCATCTCCCAGTACCTACTGCAACCTACATCCTTCTGAATCTGCTTAGTGTACTCATCTCTCGGTCTCCCTCTACGATTTTTACCCTCCACGCTGCCCTCCAATGCTAAATTTGTGATCCCTTGATGCCTCAAAACATGTCCTACCAACCGATCCCTTCTTCTAGTCAAGTTGTGCCACAAACTTCTCTTCTCCCCAATCCTATTCAATACCTCCTCATTAGTTACGTGATCTATCCACCTTATCTTCAGTATTCTTCTGTAGCACCACATTTCGAAAGCTTCTATTCTCTTCTTGTCCAAACTAGTTATCGTCCATGTTTCACTTCCGTACATGGCTACACTCCAAACAAATACTTTCAGAAACGACTTCCTGATACATAAATCTATATTCGATGTTAACAAATTTCTCTTCTTCAGAAACGCTTTCCTTGCCATTGCCAGTCTACATTTTATATCCTCTCTACTTCGACCATCATCAGTTATTTTACTTCCTAAATAGCAAAACTCCTTTACTACTTTAAGTGTCTCATTTCCTAATCTAATTCCCTCAGCATCACCCGATTTAGTTTGACTACATTCCATTATTCTCGTTTTGCTTTTGTTAATGTTCATCTTATATCCTCCTTTCAAGACACTGTCCATTCCGTTCAACTGCTCTTCCAAGTCCTTTGCCGTCTCTGACAGAATTACAATGTCATCGGCGAACCTCAAAGTTTTTACTTCGTCTCCATGAATTTTAATACCTACTCCAAATTTTTCTTTTGTTTCCTTTACTGCTTGCTCAATATACAGATTGAATAACATCGGGGAGAGGCTACAACCCTGTCTCACTCCTTTCCCAACCACTGCTTCCCTTTCATGCCCCTCGACTCTTATGACTGCCATCTGGTTTCTGTACAAATTATAAATAGCGTTTCGCTCCCTGTATTTTACCCCTGCCACCTTTAGAATTTGAAAAAGAGTATTCCAGTCAACATTGTCAAAAGCTTTCTCTAAATCTACAAATGCTAGAAACGTAGGTTTGCCTTTTCTTAATCTTTCTTCTAAGATAAGTCGTAAGGTCAGTATTGCCTCACGTGTTCCAACATTTCGACGGAATCCAAACTGATCCTCCCCGAGGTCTGCATCTACCAGTTTTTCCATTCGTCTGTAAAGAATTCGCGTTAGTATTTTGCAGCCGTGGCTTATTAAACTGATAGTTCGGTAATTTTCACATCTGTCAGCACCTGCTTTCTTTGGGATTGGAATTATTATATTCTTCTTGAAGTCTGAGGGTATTTCCCCTGTCTCATACATCTTGCTCACCAGCTGGTAGAGTTTTGTCATGACTGGCTCTCCCAAGGCCGTCAGTAGTTCTAATGGAATGTTGTCTACTCCGGGGGCCTTGTTTCGACTCAGGTCTTTCAGTGCTCTGTCAAACTCTTCACGCAGTATCGTATCTCCCATTTCGTCTTCATCTACATCCTCTTCTATTTCCATAACATTGTCCTCAAGTACATCGCCCTTGTATAAGCCTTCTATATACTCCTTCCACCTTTCTGCCTTCCCTTCTTTGCTTAGAACTGGGCTGCCATCTGAGCTCTTGATATTCATACACGTGGTTCTCTTCTCTCCAAAGGTCTCTCTAATTTTCCTGTAGGCAGTATCTATCTTACCCCTAGTGAGATAAGCTTCTACATCCTTACATTTGTCCTCTAGCCATCCCTGTTTAGCCATTTTGCACTTCCTGTCGATCTCATTTTTGAGACGTTTGTATTCCTTTTTGCCTGCTTCATTTACTGCATTTTTATATTTTCTCCTTTCATCAATTAAATTCAATATTTCTTCTGTTACCCAAGGATTTCTAGCAGCCCTCGTCTTTTTACCTACTTTTACAGATGTGAAAATTACTTTATCCTCTGCTGCTCAATGTAGACAAGTGTAATGTGCTGCGAATACATAGAAAGATAGATCCCTTACCATTTAGCTACAAAATAGCAGGTCAGCAACTGGAAGCAGTTAATTCCATAAATTATCTGGGAGTACGCATTAGGAGTGATTCAAAATGGAATGATCATATAAAGTTGATCGTCGGTAAAGCAGATGCCAGACTGAGATTCATTGGAAGAATCCTAAGAAAATGCAATCCGAAAACAAAGGAAGTAGGTTACAGTACGCTTGTTCACCCACTGCTTGAATACTGCTCAACAGTGTCGGATCCGTACCAGATAGGGTTGATAGAAGAGATAGAGAAGATCCAACAGAGAGCAGCGCGCTTCGTTACAGGATCATTTAGTAATACCGAAAGTGTTACAGAGATGATAGATAAACTCCAATGGAAGACTCTGCAGGAGAGACGCTCAGTAGCTCGGTACGGGCTTTTGTTAAAGTTTCGAGACCATACCTTCACCGAAGAGTCAAGCAGTATATTGCTCCCTCCTATGTATATCTCGCGATGTATATCTCGTCGATGTTGTTTAGAAGAAGCCTGACTGCTGTAAGTGTTGATCTTCCTGATCTGAAATCCATTTGTCGTTCTGGGAGATGGCTGTCCACAGAGGCTTGGATTTTTTTGTGTGATTATCTTTAAAAACAACTTGAATTGAGTATTTTCGAGGGCTATGCCTCTGTACTTGTTTGGGTCCGTTGGGTCTGACAGTGAATCACAGTTAGGGTGTCGTAAAGACGATTCTGTCGTACATACCATTTACTATTGCTCCAACTATGCAACACAAGAATTGCATATGACCAACCAAATTTTTTTGTGCTCTGTTAAAGGCTTTGACAGTGCAAATTAAAGAATGCCCTTAGAGAAACTTAAATCTTACTGCAATGATGGCAAAAACAATGAATAGATTATATCATCAATATTAACAGGAAAAAGAGTATCATGTAAGTATATAATATTTTTGGCACTTATTCCTTGTCAGCTGAATATTCTGAGACAGTTTAAACTTGTTTCTCATCTTTACAGTTCTGTTAGTTGTAGTCGTTGCATTTATGCTATTTTCAGAGTTTTTTTTTCCACATATTTACCAATTGCTGATAATAGTGAGAAAAATGCCTGTGAAACTAATGTTCCAACTTATGTTTCTAATTATTTCATTTTTGCATGAACCTATCTTCCTTTGTTGTCTTTCCTTAGTTGACATATTAGGTATGACAACCATTATTCATTTTTCAGCAAAATCTCATGTCGCCAATGGTTGCACCATCAAGCCAGATTGCACCACCAGCTAGTCTTGGGCCTGCAACTCCTGGTCCAATGACACCGATGACTCCTGCTTCTGCTGATCCTGGAATTGTCCCACAGCTTCAGTAAGTAGCATGTTATTTATGTACAGTGGATTGTGACGTTTATACTCTACTCGAGGAGTAATATTAAACTAATTTCAGGAATATTGTATCGACAGTAAATCTTGGTTGCAAACTGGACCTTAAAAAGATTGCACTGCATGCACGAAATGCTGAATACAATCCCAAACGCTTTGCTGCAGTAATCATGAGAATTCGTGAACCAAGGACCACCGCTTTAATATTTAGTTCTGGAAAAATGGTATGCACAGGTGCAAAGAGTGAAGATGATTCAAGACTGGCAGCAAGAAAGTATGCACGTATCATCCAGAAGCTTGGGTTCTCAGTGCGTAATATTATTATTTATTGTTATTGTTGTTATTACTATGATTAGTAGTAGTAGTAGTAGTAGTAGTACTGTTTAATCATCATCATTGTCACAGTTATAAGATGCCTAGCATGTAGTAGGATATGTACTGATCCTTAAGGAAATATTGTGTTGCAGGCCAAATTTTTGGATTTTAAAATTCAAAATATGGTGGGAAGTTGTGATGTTAAGTTTCCCATCAGGCTTGAAGGTTTAGTTTTAACACATGGGCAGTTCAGCAGGTACGATGTCTAATATTATGGGAGGTTAAATAGATATATTAAATTCCTTTGGGAATAACATTTGCTTTATTGTGTGTTTCAGCTATGAGCCAGAGCTTTTTCCGGGACTAATATATCGAATGGTCAAACCAAGAATTGTCCTCCTCATCTTTGTGTCTGGAAAGGTTGTTCTGACAGGTAAGAGTGAATATAAAACCAACCTAATTCTCTTCATTGCTATATGTTTCATTAAGATTTTCTGTTCAAATTTACTTACATTTTATGACCTGCTGCTGAGTAGTAGCCAGAGGGCACTTAAAATTATGCATTGGAAGCATTGTCACATCACGAATACATTTTCAGGACAAGGGTTAATGTATGTATGTACGTTTACAAGTTGTCTCTGACCTGTGACACCAGCCCCTTTATTGAAAACAAGCATCTTCAAGAATGAAGTGTATAGTTGCCCACTTCACAAAATGTAAAAATATAGCAATCTTTCATTAGAGCATTAAGGAATCGCAATCGGAGTACTCCTGTTACTTGGGAGTAATGGAATATGTGGATGTAAAATATAACAATTTCATAGGCTCTTCTACAGGTTAAGCAAATGAAAGGCTTTAATTTACTGCCAAAATACTGGGAAACTACACTTTTTCAGTGAAAAAGATTGCTTGAAGCATTTGTATGGCACATACTAGAATGTTGTTTTGCAAAACGGCCTTACTGTGCTAGTACTGCGAACGGCTGAAAGCAAGGGAAAACTACAGCTGTAATTTTTCCTGAGGGCATGCAGCTTTACTGTATGATTAAATGATGATGGCGTCCTCTTGGGTAAAATATTCCGGAGGTAAAATAGTCCCCCATTTGGATCTCCGGGCAGGGACTACTCAAGAGGATATCGTTATCAGGAGAAAGAAAACTGGCGTTCTATGGATCGGAGCGTGGAATGTCAGATCCCTTAATCGGACAGGTAGGTTAGAAAATTTAAAAAGGGAAATGGATAGGTTAAAGTTAGATATAGTGGGAATAAGTGAAGTTCGGTGGCAGGAGGAACAAGACTTCTGGTCAGGTTATAAACACAAAATCAAATAGGGGTAATGGAGGAGTAGGTTTAGTAATGAATAGAAAAATAGGAATGCGGGTGAGCTACTACAAACAGCATAGTGAACGCATTATTGTGGGCAAGATAGATACGAAGCCCACACCTACTACAGTAGTACAAGCTTATATGCCAACTAGCTCTGCAGATGATGAGGAAATTGAAGAAATGTATGATGAAATAAAAGAAATTATTCAGATAGTGAAGGGTGACGAAAATTTAATAGTCATTGGTGACTGGAATTCCGTAGTAGGAAAAGGGAGAGAAGGAAACGTAGTAGGTGAATATGGATTGGGGCAGAGAAACGAAAGAGGAAGCCGCCTGGTAGAATTTTGCACAGAGCACAACTTAATCATAGCTAACACTTGGTTTAAGAATCATTAAAGAAGGTTGTATACATGGAAGAACCCTGGAGATACTAAAAGGTATCAGATAGACTATATAATTGTAAGACAGAGATTTAGGAACCAGGTTTTAAATTGTAAGACATTTCCAGGGGCAGATGTGGACTCTGACCACAATCTATTGGTTACGACCTGTAGATTAAAACTGAAGAAACTGCAAAAAGGTGGGAATTTAAGGAGATGGGACCTGGATAAACTGAAAGAACCAGAGGTTGTGCAGAGTTTCAGGGAGAGCATAAGGCAACAATTGACAGGAATGGGGGAAAGAAAAACAGTCGAAGAAGAATGGGTAGCTTTGAGGGATCAAGTAGTGAAGCCAGCAGAGGATCAAGTAGGTAAAAAGACAAGGGCTAGTAGAAATCCTTGGGTAACAGAAGAAATATTGAATTTAATTGATGAAAGGAGAAAATATGAAAATGCAATAAATGAAGCGGGCAAAAAGGGATACAAACGTCTCAAAAATGAGATCGACAAAAAGTGTAAAATAGCTAAGCAGAGATGGCTAGAGGACAAATGTAAGGATGTAGAGGCTTATCTCATTAGGGGTAAGATAGATACTGCCTACAGGAAAATTAAAGAGACCTTTAGAGAAAGGAGAACCACTTGTATGAATATCAAGAGCTCAGATGGAAAGCAAAGAAGGGAAAGCAGAAAGGTCAAAGGAGTATATAGAGGGTCTATATAAGGACGATGTACTTAAGGACAATATTATGGAAATGGAAGAGGATGTAGATGAAAATGAAATGGGAGATATGATACTGCGTGAAGAGTTTGACAGAGCACTGAAAGACCTGAGTTGAAACAAGGCCTCCGGAGTAGAAAACATTCCATTGGAACTTCTGACGGCTTTGGGAGAGCCAGTACTGACAAAACTCTACCATTTGGTGAGCAAGATGTATGAAACAGGCGAAATACCCTCAGACTTCAAGAAGAATATAATAATTCCAATCCCAAACAAAGCAGGTGTTGACAGATGTTAAAATTACCGAACTATCAGTTTAATAAGTCACATCTGCAAAATACTAATGCGAGTTTTTTACAGACGAATGGAAAAACTGGTAGAAGCCGACCTCGGGGAAGATCAGTTTGGATTCCGTAGAAACACTGGAACACGTGAGGCAATACTGACCTTACGACTTATCTTACAAGAAAGATTAAGGAAAGGCAAACCTACGTTTCTAGCATTTGTAGACTTGGAGAAAGCTTTTGACAATGTTGACTGGAATACTCTCTTTCAAATTCTGAAGGTGACAGGGGTAAAATACAGGGAGCGTAAGGCTATTTGCAATTGGTACAGAAACCAGATGGCAGTTATAAGAGTTGAGGGGCATGAAAGGGAAGCAGTGGTTGGGAAGGGAGTAAGACAGGGTTGTAGTCTCTCCCCGATGTTATTCAATCTGTATATTGAGCAAGCAGTAAAGGAAACAAAAGAAAAATTCGGAGTAGGTATTAAAATCCATGGAGAAGAAATAAAAACTTTGAGGTTCCCCGATGACATTGTAATTCTGTCAGAGACAGCAAACGACTTGGAAGAGCAGTTGAACGGAATGGACAGTGTATTGAAATGAGGATATAAGATGAACATCAACAAAAGCAAAACGAGGATAATGGAATGTAGTCAAATTAAGTCGGGTGATGCTGAGGGAATTAGATTAGGAAATGAGACACTTAAAGTAGTAAAGGTGTTTTTCTATTTGGGGAGCAAAATAACTGATGATGGTCGAAGTAGAGAGGATATAAAATATATACTGGCAATGGCAAGGAAAGCGTTTCTGAAGAAGAGAAATTTGTTAACATCGAGTATAGATTTAAGTGTCAGGAAGTCATTACTGAAAGTATTTGTATGGAGTGTAGCCATGCATGGAAATGAAACATGGATGATAAATAGTTTGGACAAGAAGAGAATAGAAGCTTTCGAAATAATAACAATATGTGCAGAGTGGAAAGTATTTTTCCAACACACTAACCTTGAACTGAATGAAGGGAAAGGTGGTATGTGGTACAATAAAATGTAGAGTCTGTTGCACACTATGAGGGTGGATTGGAAAGTTCTCAGAACGGAATAGAAAAAGGTACCTACATCACTGAAACTTTTTTTAATTTTTCAATGTAGTCTCCTTGTAGATTAATGCACTTGGCCCAATGATGTTCCAGTGCCTTGACCCATCTCGAAAATGAGTTCCCTCCAGGCCTGCAAAATGATTGTCAACTCCGGCTATCAATTCTTCGTTTGAAGTGAATCTCCGTCCACCAAGAAAAATATTCAGTTTTGGGAAGAGTGGAAGTCTGACACAGCCATATTAGATGAATAAGGCTAGTGTGGCAACAATTCATACTTTAGTTTGTGTAATTCGGCCGTGGCGGTGGCACATATGTGCGGACACGCATTGTCTTGATGAAAGATGACTTCCTTCCTTTTCAACCTGGCCCTTTTACACATATATTTTTTTGCAATTTGTCCAGGAAGTTAGCATAGTATTCTCGAGTAATTCTTTGCCCAGTGGGGAGACAGTCTACAAACAGAATGCCCTTTGCATCCCAGAACACTGTTGTCATGACTTTTCCCGCCAAAGGAATCGGCTTTACTTTCTTTGGTGGCATCAGAGAATCAGCATGTTTTCACTGCTTTGACTGTTGTTTTGTCTCTGGGGTATAGTAGTGCGCCCAAGTTTCATCTGTTGTCACAAAACAGTGAAAAAAATTGTTTGTTTCTCCTATAATAGGCCAAACATTGTCCCGGTATGTCCATTCTCATGTGTTTTTGATCCAGCGTCAAGAGTCGTGGCACCCATCTTGCAGATAATTTTTTCATTTCTAATTCTTCAGTTAAAATGTGACACCCTTTCAGATGACATCTGGCAAGTGTGAACAATTTCATGCACTTTCAATCTGCGATCTCTAATGTTTTCCTGACGACAGGAGACGGTGTGGTACTGGGGTGCAAGACTCACACATCTCTCATGGGTGATTTACGTATTGTGTGTAACCGATCTTCTTCTTAGGACAGACATGTGTGTCAGATACTTCTTCTCCGAAGATTTTTTTCTGGTTAGGGAAATAATACTGAACTACTTCTCTGCTTTTGAAATGATTTCTTACTCTCAGAATACTTTCACATCAACTTTGCTATATTTTCTTCTCCACAATAAAACAACCACACAAGTTTCACATGCGCTTTCAAGTCTCGTAATCTGGCAGTTTCCTGTGATTAAGGGTGGCATTGTAGTACTGGTGTGCAAGACTCACACTCCCTCTTGGCTGTCGAACTTACTTGGAGTTACTTCACCGATCTTCTTCCAGGATAGTCAGTTGTGATATTCTGCCCAGCTGCTTCTCTGAAGAATAGATGCTACTCTGGAGGAATTTTCTATACTTTTAAATAACTCAGTGCACTCGAGAATACTTTGAGTTCAATCTCACTATATTTCATAACACACAACAGTTTTCATACACTAAACATTTCTCGTAAGTTGGACACCTTCCGGTCTGACAGAAGCTATTACAATCATCTTTCTACACATACAGTCTATAAATCTCTCAGAGTTTAACAAGACAACTGTCTCGACTTTACGGCACTAAATGAGAGAATGAATGAATAAAAGTCTCTTCTTTTCTGTCAACAACCGTCAAATGGTCTCACCAATAATATTTTATATCTCCCAGAGTACAATGCGCTTACACATTGGGTGGGACGTGTAACTTCTTAGGCGGGCTCGGTGACTACCTGCTTGCGCCGATCATCAGTCCGATACACGTCCGTACTGTACACACATAATTGTGGGGCAGTAGACATAGTCCTACTTTACCACACTTATCTCTAAAATAATATGTGTTCAAAATGGTGGAAATACAAGTGTCTCTAGAATTTACTCCAAAATTCTCGAGGCACTACATATCCCCCTCCTTAGCTCAAACGATATTTTATACATGTTCATTATGTACATCAGTGTTGTATTTATATAACATTACTTTATGGTTCCAACAGTTTTCCTTTTATCAATTGTGTACTTAATACATCATGGAACTTTTGGTTAATTTAAACTTTGTAAGGACAAGGATCTTTCTGTTCCCTTTCCAATTGTAAATTCCGAGTGTGCATTACCCAAGTGTACGATGTTATTTGCTCTTACTTTGCGTGCTACTTTCTCTAAGTGTGGATTTATTCATTACTTACTACAATCTGGAGGGACCCTGGGTAAATAAAGGTGTTCTTTTCAACACATGTAACTTCACACAAACATAACACTGCGATTGGGAACAAGAATTCAAACGTACCAGAATAATCTCTACAAAATGTGTGACTTATGTCACGATACTGCCCTTTTACTCCTTCCTTGCATCTGCCTTCCTGCCCTTTTCCATCCAATCAGTTCTAGGTGCACCCTCCTTATCCTTCCTCAGTAGGCTTAATAGTCCATAGTCCATTGCCCTAGTATACCTATTTATGTACACTATGATTCTAAACTACCAGGAACCTATTTTACCCCTCACACTTGCTTCACAATACTTCCTTTAACCCTTTCTTGAGTCCTTCATTTCTCTTCGTCCTCAGTTTCCAATAGACCCCCCCCCCCCCCCCACACACACACAATTCGGCAGAATACTCATTAAACTGACACCAATTTAGTCCATTTAAGTATACGCTCTAGCATAACGAACCACCAGATGTTCCTCCTCCTCCAACATACACCTACTATGATGTAATACTGTCCTCATAAACATGGATACTCTGTTCTTACCTATATAAATATCTCTGCACATGACCATGAACACTCTTCTGTACATACCTTTATGTAACGCGGAACCATCAAATTACATAACCATGTGTTCATACCTATTACTATGTGCACAATTTTCCTCCTCCAACACACGATGGTTCTTACATCATCTTAAACTGTACTCTTTCCCTTTGTATCTGTGTGTTTCACTGTGTTTATGCTTATGGGCATATGGACAGAGGGAAAGATAGACTGATACTCATAAGAGAAGTAAGAAAGGAAAAAGTAGAAATGGTTGCTAAGGTTGAGGAAGAGAAAGAAGATAGCCCCAAAGTCAGGAAACCCTTCCCACCCTCCTTCCTGAGGATCCCCGCTTTGCTGGTACTTGAGTGAGAAGCCGGAGGAGGTACGATTTTAAATGTCTCCTGCAGAACGGACATTCTCACCTTTACCTTTGAAGCCCCCAAAGAAAGATCATACCGAACCCTATGGAATGGCAAATGGTGAAGTATCAGTCACACTTGACTGCTAGGCTTGTGTGAAAGACGTGGCGTATATGTGTAGTGTTAGTCATGTTTGTACCTACACTACCCACCCCTTTCAAAGTCAATATAAACCCTGCCCTTTGCATTACATCTCAAAAAGGTATAAATCTTCCATAAAAATAGAAAATTATACACTATGATAACATAGTTATTTCATTAGTCACCTCATTTTATATTTTATATACACATAAAATACCCTGTTCACTTTATGTCATCTAGATATCATTCTTCTTAAACAGTATCATCATATTATATCTTCTCCTAGAATGTTATTCTGTTAGTTTTACCTCATGCTTAGAAGTCACTGTTTACAGTGGCTCCTTAAATTAGTCATAACTGTGCAGTCATAATTGGTTACTTAAATACTAATATGATAGGATAGTTTAAGAGGTTATAAATAGATTACAGAATAGTCGAAGATTTGAAGGGAATTCAGTGTAGGAAAACTGATGTGGAAGTAACACCAAACCCAACTCAAAACCGACGGTCGTCACTCCGCCCGTTAACACAGAATGTTAACATCCCTGGGGTACAGATGTGACTCCACCCGGATCCCATGGATCTGAAATTAACCTCACTTGATTTCTTACGGACCAATACTTACGTCAAATTTCGTGTGAAAGTCCCCACAACAAAACAGTTACCAGTTTACTAGGAAACACAGCATTAAGTAAAGTTGTTCGATGTTCTAATCTGTCCTGGACAAGTTTGAATTCTTTGCAAAAGTTATCTATAACCTTGTTAGCATCATTAGGATTGGAAAAGCAACAGTTGAAATGTTTCCGAAGATTATACTCTCTGTAATTTCTCGATCTATAATTATCTCAAATTTTTCCTCCAGACTACTTACATTTATAATGTCAAAGTTGGCTAATTTTTCTTTAAAATTTTGTTCTATATTGTTTATTCGTGAATTGACAGCTCGTACATTAATACCTGGAATTTTCAATTGATTAATCAATATTAATTCCTTAGGTCGATCTGTGCTCTCTTTTAAGATATTCATTTTCTGTCTTACATAATTACATTTAACATCACAAACATTTTCACAAGATTCTAATTTTTCGTTGAACTCCAACTCTACACTGCTACACTTGTCTTCAATGTCAAATTCTAGTTTCATAGTCAAATTATGTAATTGCTCCTCCTGTCTTTGGTTAAAGTCCGTAAACATTTGATTCATTTGTACTGTTAAAGAATTACTTAATTTGTTCTTTAAATCTGCTCATAAATTTTCCAGTTTATCATTTAACACCTCAAATTTAGAATTTAAAGCTTCACCATGTGCTTCAAGTTTTTCATTTAGCGAAGCATTCTGAGCATTTATAGCATTTAATTGAATACTCTGAGCTTTGATTAAGCTTATTACTTCAGACAAACCTAGTATGTCTTTGTTCACCATCATGGTCATGGCTGGTCCTGTAGTTTCTGTAGGTTGTTGTTCCTTCTCCATAGTCCTAACCTTTCGTGATCTCATGATCATAAAAAAAATCACCTCTTTAAATAATGACCACCCTAGTTTACATTCAAATTGCTATTACCTCAGCTTAAGGTATAGAAACAGCACCAGTGAACCTCACGGGTGCTGGCAGCGTCACACTTTGGTTGTGGCGTCGGCGTCATTGGGCGTGAAGTTGGCAACTCAAACAGCAACCAGCAATGATGGTGTGTTACTGCGTCGGATTTTGGCTGGTTACTGCATTGGCGTCGGTTGATTACTGCGTCGGCTTTGGCTGGGTACTGCGTGGGCATCGGCTGGTTACTAGATTTGTGAGAATTTTTTCCTCCCCACAAACAAATCTTCGTGATCGGATGTTGCAGACCAATTTTTTTCATCTCGTTATTATGTGTTGCTATGGCAACTCTCAACTTTTTCTTATCTCAATCTTCTTCCAAAAAAAAAAAAAAATCCTCCTTTTCGTGTCCTGCTCACTTTGGTCGCACTGGCTGTTTTGACGTGACGATTTACTTTAGCAGTTAGTGGATCAATTATGCAACAGCTACTGTAAAATTCAAGTGGACGAAGCAACTATACCCACTGAGAGTCTCTCGATCCTTCTACATATGAATATTAATATTTATTAAGTTCCTGTACGTTTACTTAACATCGGAAATAATTAATTACTTTTTCAATTAATACATTCAGAAATATCTCAAAGTTTAACATGACAACTCTGTGCTTTACGAGAGTAAGTGAGAGAATGATTGAATAAAAGTATCTTCTTTTCTTTCAACAACCTTCAAATGTTCACACCAATAATGTTTTATACCTCACAGAGTATGATGCGTTTACTCCGTGGGCAGTACGTATTACTTCTTAGTCGGGCTCAGTGACTACCTGCTCACGCCGATCGTCCGTCCAATACACATCCGTCCTGTGCACACATAATTGTGGGGCAGTAGACATAGTTCTACTTTACCACACTTATCTCTAAAATAACGTGTTCGAGATGGTTGAAATACGAGTGTCTCTATAATTTACCCCGAAATTCTCGAGGCACTACTGTAAATTAACCACGTCTGTAAAACGTTAGTATGTAACATATATCATTATGGTCTCTGTAGCTGTCAAAACAGTTCTTGCTCCTACTAAGTCAGACAACAGTGTATGTATGAGTCTCTAAATAAAACATATTTCATTTGTTCCCAGCAGTCACTACTATTCTACTGCCAAAGAGTAACCCTTGATTACTCCTTGTACTGGACATACGGCTTCCAAGGCATGCGTGGCCACCACTTCTCAGCACCGATAGACGACCACAACTTGAGTTTTCTCGTAACACACATCTGTCCTGCACGCACATAAACTGTGGCGCAGAAGACACATTTCCGTCTCTCACTCTCGTACGTGAAATATTGGGCGTCCGAGACAGTGGAAAGCCGAGGGTCTTTTGAATTGGTGTCAAAATTCTTGAGGCAATACAGATCCCCTTCCCTTAGCTCGAACACTCGATATTTTATACGTATTCAATATGTACATTGACATCATACTTAATGACAATCCCCCTCTCTAAGATATTCATTTATGCCATAATTCTAAATACATATGTATTTTTCATAAATTCTTGAACTTCACAGGATAAGCTCCCTATATTTGTCTTTCCACTGACTTTTGAAGACTCTCCTTTCAATTCCACTTGTAAATTCCAGTTGTCATGGACCCTTAAACATTTTATCCTTTACCCTTAATCCTTTATTCTACTCCTTCCTTTGTTCGTACGGACTAGTACTATCCTATACAGCTTTCTGTAGTCTGGAGGAACTCTAGAGAAAATTGATGATCCTGTTCTTTGTAACATCCATATATCTTAAATAACACTAGAGGTATTAAGAATTCAAACTTACAATAATAATTCCTACCCTATATGTGATTTCTATCACTATACTGCCCTTTTCCCCCCTTAGGCAGAGTACTTACCCTTACCTATGGGTAACCTTTCTTCTGCTGTTCTGGTAGGTACGCCCCTTTCTTCTTCCTAGATTCTATGGTACAGGTCAATCCTATTCTTGGTGCCCCTGCCCACACAGTATAGGTTAGCCTCTCTTTGGTCTGCCTGTCTGCCCTTTTTTTTCATACACTAAAAGTTGGGTGCCCTCCCCTGTACCGTTTGTTAGTAGACCTCATGTTTCATCACCCTAGTATACATCTTCATGTATACTATCACTAAATATTATCCGGTAAAATTAAAAATCTACTTCAATCTCCTATATTGCTCATTAATATTTCATTTCATATCCTAGAGTCCTCCTTTACTTTCAATCTCTCTACCATACCTCTGTATACCATTCGTTACTTACATACTTAGATTATCAAAGGGTACATCATATATATAATAGAGGGAAACATTCCACGTGGGAAAAATATATCTAAAAACAAAGATGATGTGACTTACCAAACAAAAGCGCTGGCAGGTCGATAGACACACAAACATACACACAAAATTTCGAGCTTTCGCAAGAGGGAAGGAGAGGGAAAGATGAAAGGATGTGGGTTTTAAGGGAGACGGTAAGGAGTCATTCCAATCCCGGGAGCGGAAAGACTTACTCGCGAGTATATCCTTTTTTCCCCCTAAGGTAAGTCTTTCCACTCCCGGGATTGGAATGACTCCTTACCCTCTCCCGTAAAACCCACATCCTTTCATCTTTCCTTTTCCTTCCCTCTTTCCTGACGAAGCAACCACCGGTTGCGAAAGCTCAATTTTGTGTGTGTGTTTGTGTGTTATTTTATTGTGCCTGTCTACCAGCGCTTTCCCGCTTGGTAAGTCTTGGAATCAACCTACAATACCATGTGCTCATGTATTACCATATGCATGAATTCCCCCTACAACACTTGATGGTTCTTACAAGCTATTGCCCTGTATTCTTATTTATTGTTTGTGCTTCTGTCTTTGATTGGATGTGTGTGGGAGTGTATTTGTGTAGCCTGATTCTTCAGCCTCCTTATGTAACATAAGTTGAAGGTTATAGGAAACCACAGAAAGTAAGGACTTCCATGATAGAAGTGTATGCATATGGAAAGAGGGAAAGATAGACTGTTACTCATTAGAGAAGTAAGAAAGGAAAAATAGAAATGGTTGCTAAGATTGAAGAAGTGAAAGAAGATAACCCCAAAGACAGGACAACCTTCCCACCCCCATTCCCCAGGATCCCCACTTTGCCGGTACTTGAGTGAGAAGCCGGAGGAGGTACGATGTTAAATGTCTCCTGCAGAACGGACATTCTCACCTTCACCTTTGAAGCCCCTGAAGAAAGATCATACCAAACCCTATGGAATGGCAAATGGTGAAGAATCGGTCACACTTGACTGCGAGGCTTATGTGAAAGGTGTGGCGTGTATGTGTAGTGTTAGTCATGTTTGTACCTACACTACCCACCCCTTTCAGAGTCAATATAAACCCTGCCCTCTGTATTACATCTCATAAAATGTGTAAATGTTCTATAAAAATAGAACATTATACACTAAGATAAGATTGTTGTTGTTGTTGTCTTCAGTCCTGAGACTGGTTTGATGCAGCTCTCCATGCTACTCTATCCTGCGCAAGCTGCTTCATCTCCCAGTACCTACTGCAACCTACATCCTTCTGAATCTGCTTAGTGTACTCATCTCTCGGTCTCCCTCTACGATTTTTACCCTCCACGCTGCCCTCCAATGCTAAATTTGTGATCCCTTGATGCCTCAAAACATGTCCTACCAACCGATCCCTTCTTCTAGTCAAGTTGTGCCACAAACTTCTCTTCTCCCCAATCCTATTCAATACCTCCTCATTAGTTACGTGATCTATCCACCTTATCTTCAGTATTCTTCTGTAGCACCACATTTCGAAAGCTTCTATTCTCTTCTTGTCCAAACTAGTTATCGTCCATGTTTCACTTCCATACATGGCTACACTCCAAACAAATACTTTCAGAAACGACTTCCTGATACATAAATCTATATTCGATGTTAACAAATTCCTCTTCTTCAGAAACGCTTTCCTTGCCATTGCCAGTCTACATTTTATATCCTCTCTACTTCGACCATCATCAGTTATTTTACTTCCTAAATAGCAAAACTCCTTTACTACTTTAAGTGTCTCATTTCCTAATCTAATTTCCTCAGCATCACCCGATTTAATTTGACTACATTCCATTATCCTCGTTTTGCTTTTGTTAATGTTCATCTTATATCCTCCTTTCAAGACACTGTCCATTCCGTTCAACTGCTCTTCCAAGTCCTTTGCCGTCTCTGACAGAATTACAATGTCATCGGCGAACCTCAAAGTTTTTACTTCGTCTCCATGAATTTTAATACCTACTCCAAATTTTTCTTTTGTTTCCTTTACTGCTTGCTCAATATACAGATTGAATAACATCGGGGAGAGGCTACAACCCTGTCTCACTCCTTTCCCAACCACTGCTTCCCTTTCATGCCCCTCGACTCTTATTACTGCCATCTGGTTTCTGTACAAATTATAAATAGCCTTTCGCTCCCTGTATTTTACCCCTGCCACCTTTAGAATTTGAAAAAGAGTATTCCAGTCAACATTGTCAAAAGCTTTCTCTAAGTCTACAAATGCTAGAAACGTAGGTTTGCCTTTTCTTAATCTTTCTTCTAAGATAAGTCGTAAGGTCAGTATTGCCTCACGTGTTCCAACATTTCGACGGAATCCAAACTGATCCTCCCCGAGGTCTGCATCTACCAGTTTTTCCATTCGTCTGTAAAGAATTCGCGTTAGTATTTTGCAGCCGTGGCTTATTAAACTGATAGTTCGGTAATTTTCACATCTGTCAGCACCTGCTTTCTTTGGGATTGGAATTATTATATTCTTCTTGAAGTCTGAGGGTATTTCGCCTGTCTGATACATCTTGCTCACCAGCTGGTAGAGTTTTGTCATGACTGGCTCTCCCAAGGCCGTCAGTAGTTCTAATGGAATGTTGTCTACTCCGGGGGCCTTGTTTCGACTCAGGTCTTTCAGTGCTCTGTCAAACTCTTCACGCAGTATCGTAACTCCCATTTCGTCTTCATCTACATCCTCTTCTATTTCCATAATATTGTCCTCAAGTACATCGCCCTTGTATAAACCTTCTATATACTCCTTCCACCTTTCTGCCTTCCCTTCTTTGCTTAGAACTGGGCTGCCATCTGAGCTCTTGATATTCATACACGTGGTTCTCTTCTCTCCAAAGGTCTCTTTAATTTTCCTGTAGGCAGTATCTATCTTACCCCTAGTGAGATAAGCTTCTACATCCTTACATTTGTCCTCTAGCCATCCCTGTTTAGCCATTTTGCACTTCCTGTCGATCTCATTTTTCAGACGTTTGTATTCCTTTTTGACTGCTTCATTTACTGCATTTTTATATTTTCTCCTTTCATCAATTAAATTCAATATTTCTTCTGTTACCCAAGGATTTTTAGCAGCCCTCGTCTTTGTACCTACTTTATCCTCTGCTGCCTTCACTACTACATCCCTCAGAGCTACCCATTCTTCTTCTACTGTACTTCTTTCCCCTATTCCTGTCAATTGTTCCCTTATGCTCTCTCTGAAACTCTGTACAACCTCTGGTTCTTTCAGTTTATCCAGGTCCCATCTCCTTAATTTCCCACATTTTTGCAGTTTCTTCAGTTTTAATCTACAGGTCATAACCAATAGATTGTGGTCAGAGTCCACATCTGCCCCTGGAAATGTCTTACAACTTAAAACCTGGTTCCTAAATCTCTGTCTTACCATTATATAATCTATCTGATACCTTTTAGTATCTCCAGGGTTCTTCCACGTATACAACCTTCTTTCATGATTCTTAAACCAAGTGTTAGCTATGATTAAGTTGTGCTCCGTGCAAAATTCTACTAGGCGGCTTCCTCTTTCATTTCTTAGCCCCAATCCATATTCACCTACTATGTTTCCTTCTCTCCCTTTTCCTACACTCGAATTCCAGTCACCCATTACTATTAAATTTTCGTCTCCCTTCACTATCTGAATAATTTCTTTTATTTCATCGTACATTTCTTCAATTTCTTCATCATCTGCAGAGCTAGTTGGCATATAAACTTGTACTACTGTAGTAGGTGTGGGCTTCGTATCTATCTTGGCCACAATAATGCGTTCACTATGCTGTTTGTAGTAGCTTACCCGCATTCCTATTTTCCTATTCATTATTAAACCTACTCCTGCATTACCCCTATTTGATTTTGTGTTTATAACCCTGTAGTCACCTGACCAGAAGTCTTGTTCCTCCTGCCACCGAACTTCACTAATTCCCACTATATCTAACTTTAACCTATCCATTTCCCTTTTTAAATTTTCTAACCTACCTGCCCGATTAAGGGATCTGACATTCCACGCTCCGATCCGTAGAACGCCAGTTTTCTTTCTCCTGATAACGACATCCTCCTGAGTAGTCCCCGCCCGGAGATCCGAATGGGGGACTATTTTACCTCCGGAATATTTTACCCAAGAGGATGCCATCATCATTTAATCATACAGTAAAGCTGCATGTCCTCGGGAAAAATTACGGCTGTAGTTTCCCCTTGCTTTCAGCCGTTCGCAGTACCATTACAGCAAGGCCGTTTTGGTTAATATTGCAAGGCCAGATCAGTCAATCATCCAGACTGTTGCCCCTGCAACTACTGAAAAGGCTGCTGCCCCTCTTCAGGAACCACACGTTTGTCTGGCCTCTCAACAGATACCCCTCCGTTGTGGTTGCACCTACGGTACGGCCATCTGTATCGCTGAGGCACGCAAGCCTCCCCACCAACGGCAAGGTCCATGGTTCATGGGGGGAAGTAAGATAAGATAGATATTTCATTAGTCACCTCATACTATATTATTCTTAAATATAATAATCTATTCTATTCATTCTGTCTTAAAGTCACTCTGTTTACATAGTACCATCATATTATTCTGTTCATTCCATTTTATGTTTAGAGATTACTGTTTGTTCGTGATTCTCTTTAATTAGTTGCAATCTTGTAGTCATATTCAGTCACTTAAATGGTAACATGATAGAGTAATTTAAGAGGTTATTAATATAATACAGAATAGTTGAAGATTTGAAGGGAATTTTGCGTAGGAAAGCTAATGTGGAAGTAACACCGAAAACAACTCAGGAACCGATGGTCGTCACTCCGCCCGTTAACTCAGAATGTTAACGTCCCTGGGGAACAGATATGACTCCACCCGGATCCCATGGATCTGACATTAACGTCACTCGATTACTTAGGGACCATTACTTCTCGTTAAATTTTGTGTGACAGTCTCCTCACAACAAACAATCACCACTTTACCATGTAATCCAACAGAAGGTAAAGTTATCTTATTTTCTACTTTCTCATAGACAAGTTTGAATTCTTCGTCTATAACCTTGCTAGCATCATTAGGTTTGGGAAAAGCAACAGTTGCAATGTTTCAGGAGACTATACTCTCGGTAGTTTCTCAATCTATAATTACCCCAAAAGGTTCTGCCAGATTACTTACATTTACAATGTCAAAGTTGGCTAATTTTTCTTTAAAGCTTCGCTTTACATTGTTTACTAGTGAACTGACATCTCGTGTAGTAACAGCTCGCATGCTAACACCTGGAATTTTCGATTGTATAATCGATATTAATTCCTTAGGTCGGTCTGTGCTCTCTTTAAAGATATTCATTTCCTGTCTTACAGAATTAAATTTAACATTACATACATTTTCAAAAGATTCCAATTTTTCACTAAATTCAGATTCTGCATTATTATGTTTGTCTTCAGAGTCAAATATTAATTTTTTAGTTACATCCCGAAATTGCACATCCTGTCTCTGGTTAAATTCAGTAAATATCTGAGTAACGCGAGTATTTAAAGAACAGGTTAGTTCACTCTTTAAATCTAATTTCAGATTTTCGACTTTATTATTCAGAGTGTCAAATTCAGTCTTTAGCAAACTTATATTTGTTGCATGACTGTTTAAGATTTCACTTTGGCTATTTAAAACCTCACTCTGATCATCTAATTTGATGTTCATTTGTGTATTTACTGAGTCTAACTTAAGACTTGGTGCACTTAAAGTTTCATTCAATTCCTTTCTTAAGGAAACACTCAGTTCCTGTCTTAACAAAGCATTTTGAGCATTTAGTTCTTGTCTTAAAGTAACTGAATCTGCTCTCTGTTCTTCTAATCTAATATTTAGTTCTTGTCTCAAGTTGTCTAATTTAAGGCTAGTGCTTTAATTAAATTTGATACCTCAGTCCAGTCTGGCATTTCCTTTGTTACAGTCATTGCCATGGCTGGCTCTGAAGTTTGTTACTATTCTTGATGCGTAATTTTATGGAACTTGGACCTAGTGACCATCTAAAGAAAATTCACCACTGAACACAATAACTATAATAATAGTTTATCATGCAATCATCCCATCTACTCTACCAAAAAATTATTGTTTTTTCACTCACCCGGCACAAAGTTTTTGGCTGCGTCAGTGAGTAGGTGTAGAATCGGCACTGGTGAATAGCATAGGTGCCGCAGCGTCGGACGTTGCTTACGGCATCGACGTTGGCGAGCAGACGCGAAGTCAGCAATGGCAAATGGCAGCCATTTCAGTCAGCAATGGCGGAAGGTAACTGCGTCGGCGTCATTGGCAGGATACTGCATCAGCATTGGCTGGGTCGATGTGTGTGTGAGGACAGCTTACCTCCCCACACCAAGTCATCTTAGTCGAACTATTCTCTGTCTCTTCCTTTGTTTGGTGCTTATTAACTTTTTCACCCTCTTTTCCTTTTAGGCAGAAACCAATTCTGCATAACAGTTTTCTTGACTTGATACTCCCAGTTGCTACGGCAACTCAGTATCTTCTTATCTCTATATCTGTCGTAAAATTCTTGCTTTCTTCGCGTCCGGTCACGGTCGCAACATTCTAGCGTTTTCCTGATGACTGGAGACTGTGTGGTAGTGGGGTGCGAGCCTTTCACGTCTCTCATGGGTGGTTTACGTATCATGTGCAGCCGATCTTCTTCTCAGGACAGACGGCTGCATCGATCTTCACAATGCTTCTTCTCCGAAGATTTCATGCTGGTTAGGGAAATGATACTGAACTACTTCTCTTATTTTGAAAGATTTCTTACTCTCAGAATACTTTCGCGTAAACTTCATTATATTTTCTTCTCCACAATAAAATAACTACACAAGTTTCACATGCACTTTCAAGTCTCATAAATCAACCACGTCTGTAAAACATTAGTACTTACAGTCTATTTTGGTTTTAATATCCCTTCTCAAAACAGTTCTTCCTCCTAGCAAGTCAAACAACAGAGTATATATGAGTCTGTAGATAAAACTTATTTCATTTGTTCCCAACAGTCACTACTATTCCACTGCCTAAGAGTAACCCTTGATTACTCCTTGTACTGCACATACGGCTTCCAATGCGTGTGCGTATGTGGCCACCACTTCCCAGCACCGATAGACGACAACAACTTGAGTTTTCTCGTAACACACATCTGTCCTGCACACACATAAACTGTGGCGCAGTAGATACATTTCCGTCTCTCATTCTCGTACTTAAAATATAGGGTGTTCGAGACTGTGGAAAGCCGAGGGTCTCTAGAATTTGCTCGGAAATTCTCAAGGCACTACAGATTCTCCTTGAACATTTTGCGGACTTTTGCATCGATTTCTGGAGTAGTGACACATCTCAGCTGACCACTGCACGGATCATCATCTAAGCTCTTCCAACCAAATTTAAATTCATTTGTCCACTTCCAACAGTTGAATATGAAGATGTGAAGGAGCAGAGTCCACATTGTATTCTGGAAATTAGCATGTCTGTCCTTTGCTTTCATACCTTTCTTTACGAAGTACTTAATCACTGCTCAAATCTCGATTTATTGTTTGTATTCTCTAATTTAATCCAAGACCCCCAAAATCACAGTTTTATTTTCTTTACTTCTTTCTTACACAATGACCAGAACAAGGCAGCAACAATTTGTATTCATACTCCCTTTTTTTTGTTCTACCTTCATTCTAGATCCTTTTAATGTGTGTTTTACCATTTTTTTGGTTTTTAGAATGTCTTCACTGTACTTATCTTTGACAGATTTGATCTCGAAATCCTCACATAGATCTGTATTGGCTTTGGCGAATGTAAATCAGAATACCATTATAGTTATGATGAATCTTCATTCCATGGCGATCTTGATGGTCTGTTTAACTTTCTCAGTTTCTGATGCATATTTTAACATCGGTACTAGTTTGTTGTTATGTATATTGCAACAAAGGTGCCCACCTGATTGTTTTTGTTATTTTCTTGCTACCCTCACTCATAGTTTGTACTGTGCCAACCCCCCCATCCCGCCCCCGCGCCCTCCGCTGTTTGTGACTCTTTTTAAGTTTATTCTCTATTTCACTAGTATTAAAAGACATGTTTCATTTTCTTAACTTCTTGTGACTAATCAGGACACTAAGTTTGTATTGTATGGTCAGCTACAATGCTTGCTTATACATCCATATCATTGTCTTATGAAATACACGTTAGTTAATTTGACATTTAACAGACTTAAAATAATGTTCATCCATTTTTCAGGTGCAAAGATACGACAAGAAATATATGAAGCTTTTGATAACATTTATCCAATACTGAAAAGTTTCAAGAAGCAATGACAGTTATTTTCCTTCTACTATCCAGAGATGCCTGGCATTCCTCTCAAGGGGAGAGAGCAAGACAAACAGGAAACTCAAAGGACAGAATAAATTTGTAATTATTGTAAATTAATGTGTACCCTACTGCTTTTATGGCAGCTTAATGTGTAACTCCCATGGAGTTGTAAAATTTATTGACTACATTTGTATGTGGGGCGGCTCTGCAAGTGCTTGAAGACATATGGGTGCCATTATGTATAAAGTATTCAGAATGTCCTCACCAAAGTGATTTTGTATGGATCATATTAATTTAGGAATGGTGACTCATGTCTGTGCCTCTAATTGAATTGTATTATATCATGGTCAGCTGTTGTGAACGCCTTACTGGATTGCATCCTTTCACCATAAGACAGCAATAAACTTTTTATTTAATCGGCTTGTCTTACTTTCTGGTATATTTTTAAGAAAGTGCTGTAACTCTTTTGAGTGAGAGTTGTCTTTATGTTTTCAGTTGAAAAATAACTTTTTCATGTAGGTCATGCTTAAAAAGTTGTGATTGTAAATCTTCTAGTGTCGAATAAGACTAAAAAGCAAACTATGTGCTGATGTTATATGTTGTGTTTTGGACTTGGTACTTATGCATAGATAACATATATAGACAACAAACACAACAAAAATCTGTTTTTGGGATGAAGAAGGGAGTAAAATTGTGATTAACAGAAATGTAGTCCATTACACTTGCACTGCTGCTGCAAGGAGGCATTGCTGACTTGCTTGGACATTGCAGATGTGCATTTTTTAAACATGGGACTAACTTACAGGCTGGTGATTGATAGCTGGTTTAACATTTAGCCTGCCACTTTCAGTATTGTGTAGGTTCAGTAGAGTTTGAGAGGATGAAGATAGTTTGTCGTGGACATTGTACAGTTATGGGTGCAATGAGTTCAACTACTGCTCTTATCTGTACAGAGTTGCAGCACCTTACTATCACATTTGGTGTCAGTGCAATGGTTGATACTGCTGAAGTAGTTTTTGTTGTTTACTTCTAGAACTGATACCACAGTTTCTGGTGCTGTTTACAAATCTAGACTACTCATTCCAGACACAGGGAAATTTGCCATGCTCACAATGGGATCACAACTTTGTGAATAACAATAACAGTAACAACTACATTCACAATTGTGTGTGTGTGTGTGTGTGTGTGTGTGTGTGTGTGTGTGTGTGTGTGTGTGGGCGTGTACGCGTGCGTGTGCGTGAATTGTGTGTGTGTGTGTGTGTGTGTGTGTGTGTGTGTGTGTGTGTGTGTGTGGGCGTGTACGCGTGCGTGTGCGTGCTGTGATGACAAGCGGTACAAAGTTCAAGCAGGACATGAGTATGGCTCATTAAGCTGTGACAGTGGTTGGAGACTGACTATTAGATACAAATTTCGAGACTATAAATGTGTGTTACATGAGTCACTAGTGAACACATGTTGATGTTGTACAGCAAAGAAATAAATGAGCCAGGGTGGAACACAAAAGAAATTGTGGGGTGTGAACCTGGGCAGGGGAGGGAACAGGGATGGAGATAGGAGCCTGTGGAGGATGGAGACCAGAGGAGATTAATATCTTGTGACCTACAGGGAAAAAATATGTTGGAGGGACATCACCCACTTCGGAAAATGTAGTATTGGGTGGTAGCTGTTAATGTCAGCCACATTATTATGAGCAGTATGCTCAGAAACGGGAAAGTCTAGTTGGTTTGTGGCTGTACTGATGTCGATTTCTGTACATTGGTTACAGAAATGTTGGTAGATCGTACTCATACAGGTGCCGTGTGTTTGATGACATAAGAAGAGCCTGAGAGAAGTCTAGCACCTGTGTCCTCCACCAGGACATTGGAAGGAATGCGTAGGCTCACTGGGATGATATTTCTGTTCTCAGCTCAAGATGAGAGTAGCTGAATATATTTTGGAGATTGTGGCTCAATTTTCTCAGTCATAGTAGTATTGTATAACAAAGGAAGTCTTCATTTATGGCTAGTTTATCATCTGTAAAACACAAATATTGGAAAACAGCGCACACTAACAGAAACAAAGTACGAAGAAAAAGTTCTTACATGAAATCTAGGAAAATTACCAACACTATCAAACAAATTGGCAAATCTTACACAGAAATATAAGAAATCCCAAGAAAACATTAAAGAATCATCTAGAATCATTTAAAGAATAATTGCAGTGCGACATACTTTTAGAAAACATTCAAGAAGGAACTGTAAGTTTATAACCCCCCCCCCCCCCCCCCCCCAAAATAACCTTGTGGTTTGGAGAAGAAAGTGGGGACAGAGCTTCTCCACTATTACAAACCTAAAAAAAAGACTACCATTCCAACAACCTGAAAATCAAAATAGATTCCATTCTGTGTACTTTAAAAGAAATAAGAATAATAGCCCAAAAAACAGACTAGCATTCCAACAACCTGAAATCAAAATAGATTCCAGTCTGCTTACTTGAGAAGAAATAAAAATGATAGTCCAAAAACTGTAAAGCATGAAGTATCTGTAGGAGACTGAATAGCAACAGAAGTGTCGAAACTTTCTGCTCCACATTTGGAAAGTTTCTGCTACAGCTAATCGTATAAAATTATGGGTGAGAGGATTAGAAATGGCACCAATCCTCATACCTCACGAAAAGAAACATAATCAATTCCCACCTCTAGGGGCCTGACAATTCTTTTGTGAGTACTTGCTTGGCTACCATGGGACCACATCCTTTCCAGCATTACTTCCTTTCCATGCTGCAAGCTTCTATTTGCACTATCCCTTTCCCCCGCTGACTCTTCATATGATGATTTTCTTGGTGCAGACTCTGCTTGGATCTGGTGTATGGCTGGGACTCGAGTTTCCAGTTCCAATGTTTCCCACAACTTTTCATTAAATAAATAAATGGTCCCTATTGTTGTGTTTGATGTGCCACCAATTTTCAGAATTCTCCAGAAGTGCTGGCTGGGTGGTGCCTATGGGGAGAGCCCCAGTTAAGAGTGGATAGCCCCATGGCAGATGAGTTGCGAGTTAAGCAGATGAAGTTATCTCTCACTGGTGTTCGTACAGCCCCAGAAGTGTCTATGGAAGGAAAGAATATGCTTAATTCAGAGAGATATGTCCCCAAAGGTTTTTCCTTTCCCTGGCTGTGCCATGCGAGCAATGAAGATCTAAGCAGCAAGCAGAGAAATACTCCCACAAAACTTGGCTTGCACAAGGAGTGATGGGGACTCCTCCTTGGCCAGAAAACCCTTATTCTTTATGGAGAAATTAGAAGACAAGTTTGGTGTAATGGCAGCCATCTCTAAAACAAAAAGTGGATCAATGTTGATCAAAACAGCATCCCCTGCGCAGTCCCTGGTGCCGCTCGCTTGTAACAAGCTGGGTGACATATCGGTGACTGTCACTCCCCGTATTGGTCTAAATATGGTTCAGGGCATCATTTTCCACCGAGACCTGCTCTTGCAATTTGATGATGAGCTATGGTCATCTTGAACCAACTAGACTTGCATTTTGTTCATCATGTACATCATGGACCAAAGGACAGAACGGAACTGTCTTTACGTCATAACATGGATTTAAACTTTGCTTACCAAAGCAGACACCATTTTCACTTGAACAGACAACTGCAAAAGAATGAAGATGCACCAAATGTTGACAAAAATAAGACAACAACATTAGATCCTTCTGCAGCACGTGGATAAGAAAGATATATTTTCTGTTTTAAAATGCCTCAAAAAGAGGACTTTTGTTGTAGACACCCTGTACTTGACACAAAAGAAAACCAGAAAATTATTAGCTGTTTTTGACAAATGTGGACTAGTTACGCAGGTACAACATATAATATTCAAATATTGACCTGAGTGTGGCCTACAGCATAGTAAACGTCAGGAAACCTCTCCCATAACTGTAAGACACTTCAAAAATTATGATTTTAATGAAGATCACTTCAGAGCTGCTTAGCAATAGAAAACTGTGTGTTAATTTTCAAAACACCCATAATTGGTGGTGGAAAACAAAAAATGGTCTTCTCCAATGAAGTGTGCTTGCTCCCACACTAGTTTGTACATCAATGACCAGCCATGTAACAAGGCTTCCACCTAAACTTTTTATACAGCTAATCTGCCCCTCTTGACCCAGAAAAACACATCCGAAGATGTCAAAAGACAACTTTCGTTGCTCTTGGTGACTTGGAAGAGTATTACAAAGCTAAATCACAGCAAAACAGTAGTCAGTGCCTTCCATCTCCGAAACCAAGATGCCAACTACAAGTTAAAAATATCATGGCTGGGAACTCCTCTGTCACAGCTATACCCCTAAATACTTCAGAATTATTCATGACAGGAGTCGGACTTTTAAGGAGCAATGCTATGCTTTCTCAGTGAAGGTTGCAGCATGAAACAATGCCTTAAGAAAACTCAAAGGCACAAAGCAGAACTGCATCTTGGGAGGAGGCCTGTATGTAACTAGAGACCTTCGGCTGGCAAGTCCCAAATGGCCAAACAAAGTACTGCAACACTCTGCTTGATACTAAAACGCAACAAGAGGTGTGGATCTGTCTATGTCAACACTGATACCATTTGCTGTTTGCTGAACTAGAGATACTCATCTTATTGTACCCGATTACAATGTTCAGAAAGCAGAACTGCATCTTCTTGTACTGCACTGATGGCTTCATTCATAGTAAATGCTACCATCATGACCTCAGTCTGGCAGTCCACACTATTAAGCAAGATATCTGGAATGAGATGTGTTAAATTAAAGTGAGCTATGAAAGGAAAGTAACGTTTTCTCAGAATGAATGCGAGCACATAGTGTCTTCAGCACTAACAGTGTTTGCTTGTACTTTTCTTGTATTATTACTTTCCCATGTTATTCCAGTGGCTAAGAAGTTTAGATAGAGCTTTGAATTTTGAAGGAACTGATATTGACCATACCTCAAAATCATCTTGACTGTGCACAGATGAATATTGAAACAAAGAAGCAATCATTTTAAGAAAGTGTAATTGTAAAAAATGATATAATGGGTTTAATCTTAATATTCACAGTTATGTTCAGGCTGTGAGTAGCTGTAGAATAATACTAAGTGGAAACAGAAATTAGTAGTATCTTGTATACTAATGCACTATCTTGTCCCGAAGAGAATAGAGCTAATCCAGGGCGCAAACCAGAAGACCACTCCCAAACAATAGAAAAGCAAGCAGCAAATCACCTGTGGTCATATGGAGCAGAGGCATGTGTTATGTATATCTGATAGTCCCTTAACACTAGAAGTACCATGTGGGTAATTTTTGACCCACATGGGTTTTTCAGATGCCCTACTCCCCTCCATAATCACCGCAGGACCAAACAGTCTTGCGGCTTTTCATCATTTACGGGGTTGTGCAATTCGCCAAAATTTCATCAGTAAAACCGATTTTCAGACACTAAATAGTTTCTGGGCATGTTTTGACATTGTTCACGAAATGTTGGAGTATATTACAACACTTTGGGCCGAAAAGAATGTGAAATATGAAGAATTTGGAGATTGGGCAGCACTTTATATCAGCACAGCTTTCTGTTTTCTATGGACTGATGACATGCAGACCTGTGGAGTGACACTGGGAAGCTACAGAGTAACATATTATTCCGTGGGGAAGCTCTGCCCCCCTTCCTACACGACAGCAGATGTCAGCCGCGTCACCCTTACGGAATATCACAACTGACAACCTCTTCACCTCCGTGAAGCTGTTTTGCTGGCATTCTTGGGAGAACACTCAATGAGGTCCCTTCTGCAGTGTGAAGTGGAGACAGCACACTGACACACTATGCAACACACAGCATGCCGAGGTAAAAGGAACAAAGTCCTTATTCTGACTAATATGCATGCTTGATTTCAGGTGAATGAGAATACTGAGAAGACAGCTTTCAGAAACTGTCAAGTTTTATAAAGAAACTAAGTATGGACTTGATACAGTTGACCAAATGGCTAGACACTATAGTGCCCAAGCTGGCACCCACCAATGGCCAGTGCAGGTCTTTTACAACATTCTTGGTGTTGGCATGATCAAAGCTCACACAATTTTGAAATTACTCACCTCCAATAAGATATCACATTGAGACTTTGTTCTCAGAGTAATAGACGTGTTTGCTGCTGTCTACAAACTGCGGAGAGGAGACAATCTCCCCTTGCAAGCACTCAATACCAGCATTAGCCTTTTACAGCATTCTTGGTGTTGGCATGATGAAAGCTCACACAATTTTGAAATTACTCACCTCTAATAAGATATCACATTGAGACTTTGTTCTCAGAGTAATAGATGTGTTTGCTGCTGTCTACAAACTTCAGAGAGGAGCCAATCTCCCCTTGCAAACACTCAATACCAGCATTAGCCAGTAGGGGAATAAAAGGGGGTGTCAAATTCAGGTTTCCTGCTAACAACAAAGGGAAATAAAACATCAAATGTATGATTCAAGTGCAACAAGTATGTGTGCAAAAGTTGCCAAGCAAAAACACTTGTTGAATGTCTGAACTGTGAGCTCATCCCAACTTAGGCAATTCTGTCAAGTTCTTAAATATTTCCAAATATTTATGATTATAGACAGAAAGTAATTGTCTTAATGTTTTAGTTCTTTGATTGCAAAAAGCAAGAAAACACATACATTGTTTGTCACCTTCTACATTTTAGAATCTTTCACAAATAATTGGTACTTACGCTATTTGCCTGTAAAAGTATAAATACTATTAGTAGTCACATAAACATGATGTTTTGACCCTGTTTCAATCTTTTTATAAAGAAAAACATTGTAACATTGTTTTACTTACTTGTTTTAATGATGATTGATGAAAGATTCTGGAATTTCTTCCATAAAATTTAAAATAAAAAGAAGTTTATTTCTGAATATTTATGTTTGACAGTGTACTATTAATTTTAGAGACCAAATTATCCTTTGGTTGCACTTTAGAGTCTTCCTGAATGTATTCTCAACATGGCGACACTCAAAACAGCACCCAAATACGAATAAAATGGTGGTTTCCTTCTGTGAGTAAAAAATGACCTACACGGTACTACTAGGTGTACGGCAAAGTTCGGTACTTTTAGTTAACTGTGTTGATTTCTGCATCCATTTTGATGTCGGGTAAGGATATTAACCTTTTAACTAGTGCACTGAGGCAGAATTTCCCTGAACTGTGCTACGAATCCTTGGAGGGTGGTGGGAGGCAAGGTGCCTTTCACTGGATTCTCCCCGAGAGACTGCTGCACATTTGAAGTTGAAGACCCGTAGGGGCAAGAGGCTCAAGTAGTGCAGCTGTGGTGGGTTAGAGGCTGTGAGAGGGGAAATATTTTGTTGCTTGGCTTCCAGTAATGACAACTCACAGCTTGCGTGACTTGTACGGATCATCTGCTGTGGTATAAATTTTGAGGCAGAAGTAACATGGATTTGTGAATATGCATTATAGAGATGATAATCTTAAAATGAAGTACATATTTGTCACAAGGAGTGTGAAATTAAGTTAAGGCTGTTGTTAATAAAAGACAATGAGTAGAAAAAAGACATTCCAAAAGTTTAGTAAACATTTGTGATTAAGTGATTCTTGCAACTTTCCAAGTGTAAAGAATATTCCATGAGGTTTCAGGATTGCAGCCAGATAACAATGACTTCTTATCATGATATTTTGGCTGTCAATCATTCAGACATTTTCAGCCGTCTTCAGAATGGTTGTCTGCCGAAATATCACGGCAAAAAATCAGTGTCATCTGGCTGCAATCCCGCTGCTTCATGGGGTATTTGTGATTGTGTTTTGTATTGCATTATGGATTTAAATGGAATTACAGTTACTGTTATTGATAAATCTTCCACTCACACTGACAACACAACACCATTTCATCAGACAATTATACCCTCACAACTTGAGGACTGTCAAGGGTGGGACCAATCTGAAACTTAGAATACTTTATAGTAAGTGTTTCTTACAATACCTAATCTATTAGGAGCTAGTAACATACTGATTTATGGAGGTTACCAATTAATAAGATATTCACATTTGTGGTCTGAGGTGCTGCCACACAATGTCTATTGGCTTTTGAAAAGAAAACTTTGGTGACCACTGATCTAGCTGGTCTATAGGATCTGCTGATGTTGATAACATGAACGGTGTAGTGGGTTCTGATGTTCTTTGTACACCCATCTAGGGAGCCCATGGAATTGGTGGCTGCAATAGCTGCAGATTGCTTCTTTTGCACAAGCTGTGATGGGTATGCTATGGAGGTGTTGTTGATAACACCAAGTCTCATCACCCTTGGTGATTTTTTTCCATAAAAAAACTGTCCACCGTTTGCATTTCAACTCAAGTTGTGGCAGTTGTCCATCTGTTATCATTTTTGTTTGAGAGTTGAGGCATCTGAGAGAAACTTTGCACTCACTTTTCTCTTCTTCAAAGCATTTTGGAAAAGGTCTTGAACTCTCGATTTAGAGATGTTATTCCATTGCGATTTATAATACAACACTTGACGCTGCGGTTGCACGTCCACTGCTCAACAGTATCTGCTCGTAACTGACTGCTTGAATGCACATCAGTTATTTATAGCTGTTAGTTCAAGCTTCCACAGTAGTTACTGTGCTGATGTTCCTTATACGCCAAGAATAAAATCAGTCTCAGAACTTTTTGGAGGGACAGTGTGTCTTCTTCTTCTTTATCGTCGCCTTGTCCCACATCACGTAGGGTCGGCGTTGCTCTTCTGGATCCTTCTCCTCCGTAGTTCTCTATCCATTGCCTCTTCCTTCTTCCATCCTTTCTCCGTTAGGTCCCCAGATATCTTATCCTTCCAACTCATCTTCGGTCTTCCTCTCCTTCTCGTTCCTTCGATCTTTGTATCTTCAACTCTGTTTCCGATATACTCTTCCCCTTTTCTCTGTAAGTGTCCGTACCACCTTAGTCTGCTATCTTGTATCGTTTTCCCTGTGGGTCCCATTTTCACAGCTCCTTTAACAAATTCATTTGTAATCTTGTCCTTCCTTGTTACCCCACACATCCACCTCAGCATCCTCATTTCCGCCACTTCCATCTTCCTTTCCTGGGCTACAGTGATTGGCCATGTCTCTGCCCCGTATATCATAGCAGGCTTTACCACCAAACTTGTACACTTTCCCTTTGAACCCAATGCTCACCTTCTTGTCACACAACACTCCACTCATTTTGCTCCAGTTGTTCCAACCACAACTTATTCAGTGTTGTATATCACTTTCCAGTCCTCCATCCCTCTGTATGTATGACTCCAGGTATTTAAATTTGCAGACCGATTTCAGCTCATCATCCTGGATCTTACAAGACCTCATCTGCGTATCCTTCAGTGCTAAATATTCTGACTTTGTCCTGCTAATTTTCATCCTTCTTTCTTCTAGTGCCTTCCTCCAATCCTCCAGCTTTTCCTCAAGTCTGTCGATGCTCTGCTCACAAAGAACCACATCATTCGCAATCATCATATTGCACAGCGCTTCCTTCTTCACATCTTTCACCACCACATCCACAATCAGGTCAAATAGGTAGGGACTACGCGCAGACCCTCGATGTAACCCCACTTTCACTGGAAACTCCTTTGTCACGCCCACGCTACTTCTCACCTGTGTCACTGCTCCTCTGTACATTTCCTTCACTAATGTAACATACTTCTCTGGCATGCACTGTTCTCTCATGCTTCTCCATATTTTGTCCCTTGGGACTCTGTCATATGCTTTCTCCAAATCAATGAAAGCCATATGTAAATTGGCTTGTAGCTCCCCGTGTCCTTCCACTATCCGCCTCAAAGCATGTATCGCATCAGTCGTTCCTATTCCAGGCATGAACCCAAACTGTTCTTCACACACCACAGTCTCCTTGTGTAATCTTGCTTCTATAACTCTTTCCCAAATTTTCCTTTGTGTGTGCCATCAGTTTAATACCTCTATAGTTACTGCAGTCCTGCACATCACCTTTCCCCTTAAATATTGGGATCAGTACACTGGTTCTCCACTGGTCTGGCATCTCCTCCTGTCGCCAAATCTTCTTCATTAAATCCCAAAGGAGCTCAATTCCCTTTTTACCGAGACACTTCCATACCTCAACGGGGATCTGGTCTGGGCCTTCCCATTTTTCATCTTTTCAACTGCCTGTTCGACTTCATCTCTACTCATGTCCATCATTAGCCCCCCCCCCCCTTCCTCAGTTTTCACCCTTACATTTAATTCATTCAGCAATTTCTCAAAATAATTCAACCACCTTTGGATTATTTTTCCATGGTCATGCAGAATTATTCCTGTTTCATCTTTCATTTGTTTTATTGCTGTTAGACCCTTAGAAGCTTTATCTCTTGATTTGCCTATCTGTATCAGTTGTCTCATATCCTGATTTTTCTGTAGTTGTTCATATGCCTCCCTTACTGATTCAGCTTTAGCTTTAGCCACGGCTCATTTTGCCTCCTCCTTTGCACTTTTGTATGCTTACCCACCCTCAGCACTTCCAGACATATCCCACTTCCTCTTAGCATCTTTCTTTTCCTTCACAACCTTCTGCACTTCTTCATTCCACCACCATGCTTCCTTATCTTTTGGCACCCGTCTCCCAGATGTTAACCCAAACACTTCTCCCTTGTCTTTCTTATAACAGCATTATTTATTTTCCACCAGTCCTGCGCACTCTGCCAATTTTACCTTACCCAGCACGTTTTCACTAAACTCCTCTCTCAAATTTTTATCCTTCAATCTCCACCACTTAATTTTCCTTTCACATTGATTTATGTGCCTCTGTCTTTTGCATACTTTCACCTCACAATCCGCTACAATCAACTTATGTTGTGTTGCTATTCCTTCACCGTATATGACCTTAGTATTTCACACCTCCCCACTATTTTTCCTTCTACATAATATGTGATCAATTTGGCTTTTATTTTCGCCACGCCTGTATGTTACTAGTTTTTCTCTTTTTCTTTGGAAGTAGGTATTTGTAATCACTAGATCAAAAGCCACTGCAAACTCCACTATCTTTTTTCCTTCCTCGTTTCTCTCGCCATAGCCCTATCCTCCATGCCACCTTTCTTCCCCACCTTTCCTTCCGCCAACATAACCATTCAGATCCCTTCTGACTATCACTGTTTCATTCTCTGGTATTCCGACCATTACTCCATCCAAATCTCTCTAAAATTTTTCCTTCTCGTCCTCTGAACATCCCGCTTGGGGTGCATAGGTTGTCAGCACTGTTACCATTTCTCTGCCAAACATCATCTTAACATACATGATCCTATCATTTACTCTGCTGACTTCACATACCTCTTCTTGAAGCTTACTGTGCAGAATAACTCCAATTCCATTTCTTGATTTCAGGCTTGCACTACTATAAAGTAGCTTATAGCCTTCAGCTAAGATCTTTGCCTTATTGCCCTTCCACCTTGTCTCTTGAACACACAAAGCCTTTATCTTCCTCCTCTGCATCATGTCTACTATCTCTCTTCCCGTTCCCATCATCGTTCCCACGTTTAGAGTTCCCACTCTGATCTTGAACACCTTTGGATCCTTCACAAAACGCCTCTCCCGGAGCTCCGAATGGGAGGCTATTACCCCAGAACATTTATCTTGAGAAGCATCCATCATTCCTCTTGTTTTGGAAATGTTTTTACAGCTGGATGCCCTTCCTGCCGCCAACCCCCTTCCCATGTTAGAGGGGCAGAGGCTTGCTAGTTTTGGTCCACTCTGGGTATTTTATTTCCCTAGTACCCACCATATCTGGTGAGCGTTCCCCTATCCGCCGCCCTGAGAGGTGCCTGATGGGAGACTAGCAACTCCACATGGGTTTGGAGGGACAGTGTGTAGTGTTTAGTTAATCTTTGTCTGGAATGTATAGACAAGCCATTCAACTTCTGAAATGATTGGAGGATATAGTGGAGTGGTTGTCAGATGTTTAATCTTGATCCTATGATGGAACTATTCAGACTTCTGGCCATTGTCCATTGCTATGGTAAAATGAGTGTCCTCAGTTGGAAAATAAAAAAAAAATTCTGTTTTTATGATGATGGCTCTGACTCTAAGGTAGAGCAAAATTAGTTAGGGCATCAATAACCAAGATGGACTAGGGTTCACATGGTTTCCAATATAGGCTCAGCAAAGTTTACTAATATCCATTTCTAAGGATGCTGTGGTTTTGGCCAGGGAAGAAGCATCGAGTGATTATCCATGCACGGTAGGAATCAGCAGACTACTTTCCCATCTCTGTGTTAATGCTACATGTTTCATTCTTTGTGTCTCCCATTGTATAGAATGGAAGATTTTTGGCTGGAGGGCCCCGAGAGGTGGTCACCACATGTATGGATGAATCTGTTGCCAGCAGTAAGACGCCATTTTGGATGTTCAAGCAGTGACATACCACAGGCAACGTTGGAGGCCCTGTGAGTTACAGGTCCAACCACCTTTGCTCCATGATTCAAGGGATGCTCATCAGCAGTGCATCCTTGGTGGCAGTACAGATGATTTTTTTACAGCAATATTAGGAAGTTGTACAATTTTGCTGCAATTCAGAATGCAGCTGGAAGCAAAGTTTCCTGAAAACTGAAAAATATATCAGGATTCATGTGGTGGCATTTTTTAGTAGAGCAGTGGGCCAGTAATGCATGGATTTGTTGATATTACTTACAAAAAGCTTTCTGCTGAAGTTGCTGAGTCATCATCTCAGGTGACTTGCCTGATGGAGCAATGATGTCTTCCACACCATACTGCCTAGAAAATGACAAAATTTGATGTTATAGTTGAAAATACAGAACTTTCAAATGTCGTAGATTTGTACCAACACCTTCTGTTTTGGTTAGTGCTGAAATCTGATGGCTGAGGTACCGATTGGTAGAGGTTAATTGCGATGTCGCTGGTCACATGAAAGGGCTTAGCTGTTGCTTGAACACTGCTGCACAGTGCAATGCAACATGAGTTATTCATGAGAATGACCTATGTCCCACTGAAGACACTCATGCCGGTGAAAGATGGTCTTGTATTCTATAAATCTTTTATGTAGTGTGACAAATATACAGTGCACATCCCGATATGCAATCTGTGCAGATGGTGCATCTGCTGTGACGTAACACAGCAGGGGCAAGGCGTGGAATGGTGCACGCAGTAGCACTTGATGGATGTGGACATTTATGCCTTGGTGATGCACCTAGAAGGTATCGTGAACACCCAGAGAAAACATGCTCAAATGTGGGGACATGAAGGATCACAATGCGACGCTGGACGCTGCCAACCAAGGTGGGGAGTGAGGCTGGAGCAGGAGGCAGTTGGAAGAGGCGAAGTCATTAGGGTGGGATAGTGTCTCGCCTTATAAAATCGTGGCTAGTGAGCCACTGAGGTCTTGTCAGTGCACTGTGCAGACACCCACAACAGTGTTTCACACCAGTCACCATTATGGTACATAAGAGCGGCCTTTACATTGCGATGCCGCCTCTCGGCAAGCCTATTACCTTGAGGGTGGTAGGCGGTGGTCCTGTAGTGGGTAATGCCACAGTTTACAGAGTTTGGTAAACAGAAACCACTCAAATTGCCTCCCTCAGTCCACGGTTACGGTGTCAGAGTAGCCAAAATCGCAGACCAAGTAGACAAGAGCAGTGATTTCTTGGATGGTGGTAGCCTCTGCCGAGTGTGTTACCTGGTCAACAATGGAGAGGGTGTAGTGGTAGTTGCTGGGTGGGGGAAAGGGGATGATCAGGTATACATGAATGTGTTGGAAGTGTCCCTTTGTTGTCTGGCATGTGCCTAGTGGGGGCTGAGTGCCCTCATTAATAAACTTGCAGTCTCACTTAACATTGGGCCAAACGTATGGCTCAGTTATAAGGCTAGTAGTAGGTTTGACAGTGGGGTGGGTGAGCTTGTGAAACATGCTGAAAATAATCCTGCGTAACTGTTGTGGGACGAGCAGGTGTGAGCATCCTTGGGATGTGTCACAGAGGATAGGGTGAGTTCAACCAGATATAAACATTGGCTCAGTGATGATAGTGGAAGAGGTCCTGTATCTTAGGGTTGTCCTGCTGAGCCTGCACATACTTGTCGAAGCTGATCATGGCTGAGATGGCACAGGTGCATGACAGGTAGCCAGTGACTAAGTTGTCTACACTTTTCACATGAAGGACATCCATACTGAATTACATGATGTGTTCGAGGTGACGGTAACAGCGGAGGTACTCGTCCTCGGTTGTGCTATGGATTGCGTCGGCTAGGGGCGTGTGGTCCATGCAAATGACAAAGGGGATGTCCTTCAATATCCTCTCCAAAATACTGTGAGGCCTCGTAAACAGCCAGTATCTCCTGGCCATAAGCTGACCAAGTGTGCTGTGCCATGGTTACGTTACATGAGAAGTAACACAAGGATCGATGGGAACTGTCGACCTCTTGCTGATGGATGGGTCCTATCACTAAATTGCTAGTGACAGCAGTGATCAACATGGGAGCTTCTGGAATCAGGTGAGCTAAGGAAGCTGCCTGAACCGGATCGTCCTTGATCGCTTGGAAGTTGCGCTGCATGTCCGTGGTCCATGTGAGCTTCCTGTGACCAGTTGTATTTTTGTCTTTGAGGGCCTTTATTAAGGGTTCCTGCAGGGCAGCAGTGTGGGGCAAGTGAGGGAGATAGAAATTGATCATCCCGGGGAAACAGTGGTGGCATTAGGTGACGAATCAGCTCAGTGCACTCTGGAGTTGGACAGATGCCAGAAGCATTAACGATTTGGCCCAAGGGGGTGACATGCCCCTGATGGAGTTCATATTAGTCACTGTTGATCACTACACCGTTGGCTTCACGAACATTGAGAACTTGTTGAAGATAGGTAGTGTGAGTCCATGTCTGGCGAAGAACTGAGGATATTGTCCAGATGTGGATAACAAAAAGAAAATTTAAAAAGCAGGCTGTTTATAAAGTGTTTACCGGCTTTTGGAGCATGGTATAGTACATGAGGCATAAAAAAGGAATTCAGACAATCCAAAACATGGTTATGGCAGTGTTGTGAAAGTCTTTTTTTGATCATCAGTATTGCAGATATGCTTTCTTACAATCAGTTATGCTGAAAACTTGTGCTGGAAAGATAATGTGTGAAGTCTCGGATATTAGGAACCAGGTAGTTTCCAAGATTGTACAGGCATTCAAGGCACGATAGTCCCCAGTCCCTGCAAAGTCTGGCCAAGCCATCCATTTTAGGAACAATGAGGATGGGTGAGACCCAGCTGCTATCTGATGGGTGAATGGTGCCAGCTTGTTACAACTCATCCGCTGCTGCCGCCTTTACCGTGTGGAGTCAGTCAGGGAGTAGACGTCTGGGGTGTTGGCTGACCAGCGGGCTGGGGGTAGTGCCAATGCAGTGCACCATGCCATTGTTGATGGCTGACAAGATAAAAAGGTCACGCGACATGGAGCCACCGGTCGAAACTTTGTAAGCGTGGGCTGTGTAGATTTCAGTGTCCCGAGTAGCAGGAATGATGTCAGCTGTAGGCTGGAGTCTAGCTGCCTGAACAAGGCAATAATCTATGCAAGCACAGTGCAGTCAGTGAACTGTGGAAGTACGGACACAATGCAGTAGGCAGTGCTGGCTCTGCCTGGGAAGTGGTGTGACCACATGGCAATTGGAGCTGGGCTGCCTGGCCGAGACCAGTGCACGTGGAAGCGTGGCACCGTCGGCGAGCTGCAAAGGTTCATTCGTGGAACGACGGATGCTGGCTCGACGTGGGCAGTAGCATATTGTGCAGGTGCGGGCAAGGTGCAAGTGTGGCCTTTCTGTGTAGGGCAGGAGGCAGCAAACTGTGCAGGTACAGACACAGCATAGGAGGCATTGTCTGGCACGGGTGCAGGGGTGGTGGAGGTGAGTGGTAGTAGCTCGAGCGCGGTGCAGATGTCAGGTTACGAAGCAGTGGGCACAGAATAAGTGGCAGTCGATGTACTGACCTGGGAAATGGTGAGGTGGGAGTGGCTGTGTCAAGTGACTCGAGGTGTCGGGTGACAGGTGGAGGTCATAAGCGTAGGTGATAGGTGAGGAACAAAGGTGCTTGAGGATGGAGTGAATCTCTGTGAGTTCAGCCTGTGCCGTTTGGATGCGGCAGCATTGGAACGGATTGCCATTTTGGAGGCAAATTTCTCTTGCGTGTGCGTACACTGTTGACAAATTTGTAGTAAGTGGTTAGTGCAGTCCACACACTGTCATATGTACCATTACGAGGGCCTGACTGAGAGCAAAGGAGCGTCGGCTTCATTGCACTGGGACAGTGAGGTGGCCGAGGTGCGTGTACTGTCAGCAGCACGTTCAGGAGGCGTGTAGATGAGTTCGTTTGCATGCAGTATGGCCACGAGGTGAAAGGCCCGTAAGAAATCGACACCCAAGAGGAGCTCCACTACATCAGTGACGATGAATGACTACATAAAGAATGTACTGAAGCCAAGGTCTAGAGTCCACGTGTGGACATCCCTAATGGCAATAGTTGAGTTGTTAGGAGCTGTCTAGCTTAGGTGCGAGTATTCATATGTAAGCGAGGTAGGGGTGTGAGTTCCTGTAGTGATCTGCAATCCAGTGTAGACCAGGAAGAGTAGTTTGCTAATGTAGTTGAGGATGCAGAAACTGTTGTTCAGAGTGACATCAGAAGCCAGCAGGGGAGGGAGGGGTGGGGACTTTTTGTGTGTGTCGGGGCAGCTTACACATCATTTATACAATGTTAGGGGCACCTCTCATGGGCTGTGAAGTGAGTTTGGGTAGTCACAAGGTTGATGACAGAGGTGCATAGTGGCAAAATGCTGTCGGCCATGGACAGGCAGGCATCAGGAGATGGGTTACTAGTGGCGAGTAAAATCATCTACAGCTGGGATGGGAGCTTAGCGAACCAGATCGTTCACAGTGCCTTGTTGAGCATGATGCCTGCATCTAATTTGTTCCAAAGATGCCACCACAATTTGGAGGGGTTCCCATCCTGTAAATGTTCATTGTGAAGTACCTGATGTAGTTGCTCTTCAGCAGCCTGGGAGACGTGCTGTAAAAGTGTTGTTTTTTCAGTTCCATATATGTCCGTAGACAGTGTTGCAAGGATGACATCATAATGTCAGCGTGGGTGCCAAGGTGGCTGAATAGAGTGATGTACTTTGTGTCATCTGTGATGATGGCATTAGAGGTGAACATGCTTTTGACGATTGTGAACCACAGACATGGATTGTTGATGCGGAAAGGCAGTGGTTTGATCTGTAAAGCACTTGACTGTTTAGGTCAGTAATGTGGTTGGAATACGGCCACACAGCACGGTTATTACTGCCGTTGGGCAGTGGCCAGTAATGCTTGCGGCTGCATGGACCTGAGGACGGATGACCTGTTGTACAGCATGGATGAGACAGTGTGCATATCAGGCAGGCACGTGTCTGGTGTGTACAATAATGGCTCTGATCAGTAGTCCAGATTGTGAAATTGTCGATGGGTTTTGGTGGTAGACATTACACTAGTAGAGTCCATAACAAAGTCAATCAGTGGACTGTCAATTTCATTGCATCGTTATGCCCTTGTGAGTAGACTGCCGTGTGAGAAATCTCAGTTACTTTTAATCATTTGGGAAACTGACAGAGCACTGTTCACGTCTTTCGATAGTGGGGGTGCAAGTGGTAGATGAAATTTGTGGTCAATGTACCACAATTTGGCGGCCAGGGGAGGGGGGGGGGGGTGACGGCCACATTGTTGCTGTGTGAATTTGCACTATTTTAGCGTTCACTTGAAACTCTGGGTCACCAATGTAGAATTCTTGTATGTAGTCATAGCAAATGGTAGGTGACACAGTGGTACAGAGTTCACACTGCACTTTATTTTATAGAAACTCAGTACATACAAGAACAGACAACCATCAGGCATAAGACTGCAAGTCATTTTCTCTGATCAGTAATGCTGAGTACCAGGAGCAGGAGGTAAAACAAACAGGAGGGATGCATCTGCATAGGGTGTCAGGTGCTGGTTGGTGGTTCAGCAGCACTGGATCGGGGAGATGGCAGCTATGGCGGCGCCACAAGTGATGCCATCGCATAGTCACTGACGACGTCAGTGGTGTTGGCAAGAATACCTCGACTACCTGTGGCACATAGATGTGAAGGGAGAGCGCATCCCCTGATTTGAGTCTGTCAGTAGAAACAACTGACGGGATGCCGTGTGAAGGTGGGGACTTGTGAACAGAAGCCACATTTTTGGGAAACAGCCTAAAAAAGCTGACTATGCCAAGAAATCTCTTAAGTTCCTTATACATCATGGGGTGCGGAAAAGTGGAGATTGCTCAGACTTTTTTGAACAGTGGAGGGCTCAAAGCAGAAATGATGTGTCATAGGAATTCTTTTTTGGCTACCCAAAAATGCATATCCAGATTAAAAATTATTCCTGCTTTTTTGAAATTGGCAAAAATTTCCTGAGAGCCTTATGATGTTCCATTATATCCTGGAACTAAGTGAGGGTGTTATCTAAGTATGCAAAACAGCTCACTGAGCAATGTTGGATGTTGTCTAGGAAACATTTCCAGGTTTGCACTATATAACGGAGGCTGACAGTCGTAAAGGAAATCTCAAAAAGGCCGGAAGGTATTGTTATAGCCATTTTGTCGATGTCCTCCAGTGCAGTCGGTTTCTGTGTGAAGGCTTTGGCACAGCTGCTCTTGCTGAAGATAGTGGAGCCAGAAATGTCATCACTATAGATGCAGAAGAGTGGCATGGGATAGAAATGAGGAACAGTTCTTATACTGTGTTGTCAATAATCACAGCAAGAGCACTGGGTCCTGTCCATCTTGTGTACCAAATGTAGTGCAGAGTGCCAAGGGCTTTTTGATGGATCCTTGTAGTGATGGAGGTCTCAATATCTGCCTCTGCAAAATTGTTTATGGGTACTGATCTGGTGCTCAAAAGCATCCAAGATCTCTTCCACCGCGTTCATATCAGGCAACTTTGGCAGTCAACACCAACGTGAGTTCACTATCATGCTCCTAAAACAACTGTAGCATGATTATAGCTTTGTGACGCAGACAGTTCAACTGTAAACACAGCCAATACAAGGGGCTGCAAATCAAAATGATGGATAGTTCATCTACATCTGTATGACTACAATTCACAGTTAAGTGCCTGACGAATAGTTCATCGAACCATGTTTTGACTGTTTCTCTTCTATTCCACTTTCAAACAGCACATGGGAAAAATAAACATTTAAATCTGTGAAGCTCTGCTTTCTCTAATCTTATTATGACATTGATCATTTCTCCCTATGTAGATTGGCATCAATAAAATATTCAGAGGAGAAAGTTGGTCATTGAAATTTCATGAATATATGTCTCCACAAATATAAATGCCTTTGTTTTAATGATTGCCATCCCACTTTGCTTATTGTATCTATGACACTCTCTCCCCTATTTCACAATAATACAAATCAAGTAGCCCTTCTTTGGGCTTCATCATTCTCTGACAATCCTATCTGGTAAGGATCCCAAACCAAACAGCATTACTGTGGCAGAGGACAGACAAGCATTGTGTAGGCAGTCACTTTAGGTGACCTGCTGCATCTTCTAAGTGTTCTGCCAATAAATGCAGCCTATAGTTTGCCTTCCCCACAACATTATCTATGTGATTGTTCCAGTCTAATTTCATCAATCAATCAATCACTTCCTTTTATTTGTCTGAAGACAACATTGCTGTTGCATAAGACATCATCAAGTACAAGTTATTTCTTTGGAGACAACAGAATAACTTACATAAATTTTAATTTTTACTTGAATAAGTTATTTCTTTGTGGGCAACAGAATACAATGTTACATATTAAACTTACATAAATTTCAGTTTACACTTTAATATAACCCAGTTTATAATATACATAATTTAGTTCACTTTACAGTTAAATCATTTATAGTATTCCATAAAAATCCCTGGACATTATAGAAAGCCTTTCTTTTTAGCCATGGTTCCATCAATTTTAAATTTATTGTGTGGCAGTTTGTTAATACTTTGTGGTATTTTGTCCAGAAACGCCTTGCCAATGTGTGTAAAATTGTTTTTGGTCTTGCATAGTCTAGTCCAGGGGACATTTATCAAGTTTCTGTTCCTGGTTTCATAAGTATGGACATTAGCCCTAGTTTCATATATAAGAGCATTCTCTTTGGCATAGACAAGAACTCACAGTATGTACAAGCTGGGAACAGTAAGTATTTTGTATTTGGTGAAGTATTCTTTGCACAAAGTTGTGTTTTGTGGTCCAAAAATGCACCTTACTACTTTCTTCTGCCACAGGAAGACATTCTTATCCCCAGCAGAGTTCCCCCAGAGTATTATTCCATAGTTCAAATGTGTGTGAAAAAATGCGTAATAGGCCATAAGGAGGTTGTCTTGATTGACACAGGTTTTTAATTCTTATCAGGTACACTACTCTTGATAATTTATTACAAACTTTTTCTGTCGGGGTATTCCAACATAAGTTATTGTCAAGATGGATGCCTAACAATTTCACTGACTTTTCCTTGAGTTTGTGGAGGTCAGTATCAAGGTTCCTAAAGGAGAAAAGTATGTGTTCTGTTTTATCAATACCAGAGAAGGAAGGTTGCTACTTACCATATAGCAGAGATGCTGAGTCGTGATAGGCACAATAGAGAGATTCACACAATTAAAGATTTCGGCCATTAAGGGCTTTGATAGCAGTACACACACACACACACACACACACACACACACACACACACACACACACACTCTCACTCACACACTCACGACTTGCACACACATCAGCAGTCTGAGAGAACTGAGATGTGTGGTATTGTTACATTCCATCTTGTATTTTCCATTGTTTGATTTTTGTTCTGTTTTATCATCATTTATCTTTAATCTGTTGTACCTGAACCACTCACTAGCCTCTACCATCATTAGTTCATTCATTAGTATCACAACCTTTTCATCTGTGTGAGATGTGATGAAAGTGGTGTCATCTGCATACATCACTACTATACATGCCACCATACTTAACAAGTCATTTACATATAAAACAGGAAATGTCCCAGCACAGAACCTTGTGGGACCCCATACATAACATTCTGAAAATAAGATTTTTTTGTTTGGATTTATGACCACTATTTGTTTTCTGTTGGATAAATATGGTCTCAAAAATGCCAGTTCATTGCCTTTTATGCCATGATGTTCTATTTTGTTTATTAAAATATTATGTGAAACAGTGTCAAAGGCCTTGCTAAGATCCAACAGAGTGGCATTGATATGTTGTCTATCTTCAAAGCCATGTAGAGCAGATAACAAAACATTTTGAATGGCCTTAATTGCAGACAGCCCATTTTGAATCCCATACTGAGCCTTGTTTAAGAGGTTATTACTTACAAAAATAAATAAATAAAACCATTCAGTTGATTTTTTTACATGATATTATTGGGACTATTGCAATTGGCCTATTGTTTTTAGGTGTGTTTGTGTCTACATTTTTATGCACAGGCAATTTGGTGGTTAACATCAAGCTGTCTGGAAATACTCCTTTTGCGAACATAAGATTTATAAGGAAACTCATAGGATGACAGATTTTATTTACAATTTTTTTAAGGATAAGATTGGACACACCATAGACATCCTCTGTTCTAGAGTTGCTCATCTTGAAGACAATATCTATTGTTTCCTTAGGGTCATCAGTTTTCCACCGAAAAGTTTTTAAACCAACATTAGATCCATCTTTCCATAAAAACAGGCAGTCTATCTGCCCTTCTGTGATTATTACTTGCCTTGACTTCATCTGTCATAAGAAATTTTCAAGCATTTATGAAGTAATTATTAAGCTCTTCTGTACTTAAGGGAAAATGTAATTTTTCTGTGGTAGTCCCAGTTTCTGTTTTAATTACATTCCACACTGCTTTGCATTTGTTGCTGGATTTAAGAATGTAGTCACCATTGGCCCTTTTTTTTATTACTATTTTTTTTAATCATCAATCTACTTCCTGTATATCTTTTTCAGTTTATCGTGAGCGTGTTTAGAGTGGTTGTCTCTGTGTGATTTTTCATAATACGCTCTTAGTAAGATCCTTAATTTACGGAGATAAGGTGGATACCTGTTGCTGGAACTTGTGTTCCACTTCTTGGTATGTAACCAATTTGATTTTGTTTTGAGTGGGCAGCACTCATTAAAGATATTTACAACTGTACATAGGAAGTAATCAAATGCTGCAGTAAATGAGTCAGTTTGAATCACAGTGAAATTCCAGTCTACACTCATAATTCTGTGTGTCATATTTATTATGTTTGTGTGATTTAGCTGTCTCACTGCCCTAGGTTCTTTTGTTTGCTCTTGGCCTTTGCCAAGCCCAGTTAATTTTAGAAATATGCCATCATGGTCAGACAGCATGGGTTTCACAACATCCAAGACAACATTATTTCTGCAGACATTTGAGATAACATTATCTAGACATGCATTTTGTCTTGTGGGTTTATTGTTGAGACAGAAGAAATTATATGATCTCAATGTATCTAACAGGAGGCTAGTTTGAGAGTTATGCACATTCACATCTATATTAATGTCTCCAAAGATAAGAATTTTATATGTCTTATATCTGAGTAGAAACAATAACAATTTTCCTATACGGTCCACTGTAACTTTTGAGTCAGTGCCGGGAGTGCAGTATATTGAAACCACAATAGCCAAGCATTCTGGGAACTTAACAGCAGCAGCTTCAAATTCTCCTTCTTGAGTTAAATGCTCAATATCTATTACCCTGTATTTAAGTTTTACACAATCTCGTACAAGTATACCTACACCTTCCTTCCTCATAATGGAATTAAAATAAACAGATGCTATTTTATAGCCATCGATAATGTACAACTGGCTTTCGTTCCCTGTGAACCAGTGCTCACCAAGCAACAGAACATCACAACATAACTCTACTAAAATTAGTTCTAATTCAGGTAATTTGTTTCATATTGATTGTATATTTATTTGAAAGAAACAAAGGTGTTAAGTATTCATCTCTGGTAAACCTAAATCAAATTGTGCATTATTTAGTAAGTGCTCAAGATGTCCCATCTCACAATTACGTTGGTAAAGTTTGGGATATTTTGCTTCACAACTCAAAGTACAAGCTGCATTTTCTAAATTAGGTGGATGCCCATGTACAATTTGGATGGCCCCTTTTGGGCCCTTCACAAGTTTCCCTGATCTGGCCAGCTGAGTGCTATTGTGCCTACAGAGTTTGCTTCTGATTTAGAACTTAGCAAGTTAATAAGCTCATTCGTAAATTTCTGTTTACCCATTCTGTTCATATGCAAACTGTGAGTTGTGAAGAGGTCTCTGTCCTAATTGCTAATATCTAGTACACTGACATTATCGTACTTTTCACAATTACTAAAAAATCTGGAATTAACTTTTCTAATCTCCATGTTTACACATTTGTTTGTTATTGTAATTCCTATGTATTTAGATGAATTGACATCCTTTATATTTGTGCGATTTATCATGTAACCGAAACTTAATGGGTTTCTTTAAGTCAGCACTTGGATGACCTCACTTTTGATTAATCAGAGTAAATTGCCCCTTTTCTTGTTAGACAGTCATCTTGCTTTAAGCTGTCATCTTGAATGGAGAAGACATCAAGTGTGGAGCCATCAACCTCCATGTTCTGTGCTGAGGCATGAACATCCAACAGTTTTTTGTCTACTCATCGTTTCACCATCTTTCAACCGTTTTCCACAGATGCTCACAACACTAACACAAGAACAACCATCCAGCTTCCCCATTTCTGAGGTGCTCGTTCTCGTTGTAAAATTACTGTGTCTTAGGAAAATTGTGGATTATGGTAAGTTAGGTTGGAGCTAGCGTGGTGAATGGCAGGGGCGCCAACAAGGGGGAGGAGGGGGAAGTGAGGGCTGATGCTCCTAGTGAGAATTCACTTAGTTAATGAATATCACAAAGGATGTGCACCAACAGATCTCAGACTTTTAAGACTTAAAATATCTGGAAAATTATCACTAAAATGTCTCAAATGTGATACAAAATTTAGGAATTGGACTAAAGTATGGAAGTACCACTTGAACATGCTTGAACGTAAACGCAGATGCTAGCCAAGCCTGCAGGCTGCACTTTTTTATTTGACCGTGAACAGCACCTGCGCATTATCCTCAATATGTTGCAAGTGGCAGTCATGGCCAGCCCAGAGTTCTGTGCAATTGTGAGTGTATTATGTCAGAGAAAAGTGACTCTGAATATGGGCAAATTGTTGGAGCTCGTATGGTGGGTGCTTCTGTAGTCAAGGTAGCTGAAGTGTTTGGTGTTTGAAGAGACATACAGCCAAAGTGGGAAAACATCACCTGCTAAGTCACAATGCAGATGATGGTGTGTGTTGAGTGATCATGGTGAATGGCCGCTGAAGAGGAATGTAATGAAACAACATCTGCGAACGTCTCTAGGGAAGTGAATGTTGCACTTGCAAACCATCTCAACACCAAAACAACAAAAAGGAAACAGGGATATGCAGGCAAGCTGAAAGTCCAAAACTGCTCATCAGTGATGTAGATACCATATAACAGGGAACATGGTGCTGAAGGCATAAAAGCTGGATTATAGGTCAGTGGAAGAAAGTCGTTGGCCAGATGACACTGTTTACAATCTCTGGTTGAGTTTACATTCCAAGAGTGAAACATGGCGCGTGTTCAGCAATTATTTGGGCCGCCATATGGGGTATTCCATGGACCCTGTGGTTACTCTGAAAAGTCACATTACTGTTAAGATTATACAACCATTCTGAGTGATCAGATCCCTCCCTTGGTACAACATTTGTTCACCAATTGTAATGCTGTGTTTGAAGATGCTAGGGCACCTGTTTGCACAGCTCATATTGTCAAGGACTGATTTTGTGAGCACAAGGATGAACTGTCACATTAATGAGTCTATGTGGTCTACTTTGGAGAGAAGGTCGAATGGACATCATACACCTCAATTGTCATTACCTGAACTTGCCACTATTTTGCAGGAGTAATGGTATACGATACCTTTGAAAACTAGTCACAACTTGAATTTATCCTTTCTGAGATGAGTGGAAGCTATTTTGAATGCCAGCAGGTTTGTTACACCATATTAGGCATGGTAACATATTGTGGTTTTGGTGTTTCTACATTTTTGTCCCCCCCCCCCCCTCCCTCCCCTCCCTCCCCTTCCCCTGTACGTGTAAACTGAGTTATAAAATGAACTAGAGTAAAGAAAATCTTCACAGGAGTTGGAACTGAAATTTTAAAAAAAGAATAATGATTTAAAATTCACTGTTTTTCTTTAAGAAATCTCATTATTTGAAGATGTATGAAAATTGTTGCATAACCAGTGTACAACTATTGGAGTGTATAGCAGTCAGAGGTTATTGAAAGTCAGGGAATGCCTGTTGTCAGAAAACACAGTTAGAAAATCTGTCACATTTGCTGAAATAACTGCAGTGTCACAACTTTTGAGAAGAATGAAAAAAAGACTCACTAGAAATTACCCAGTCTATTTTTGTCCTTATTTTCATAGCCAAATAAAGACTGGGAAATTGACAAATGGTGGGGTATCAAGTTGACCAGCATGAGGTCTAGATTTGCAGAAAAAGATGAATACTCATTGACGTTTAAATATATCATGCTTCATGTCTTCTAAACAAAAACTAGAAATAAAAAAAAAATTAAAATAATGGTCAAACGTTTCGTGAATGATGTGTCTAAAAGTGTTGTTGTTGTTGTTGTTGTTGTTGTTCTTCTTCTTCTTCTTCTTCTTCTTCTTCTTGTGCTCTTCAATCCAGAGACTGGTTTGATGCATCTCTCCATGCTACTCTATCCTGTGCAAGCTTCTTCATCTCCAAATAACTACTACAACTTACGTCCTTCTGAATGTGCTTAGTGTATTCATCTCTTGGTCTTCCTATAAGATTTTTACCCTCCACACTGCCCTCCAGTACTATGTAGGTGATCCCTTGATGCCTCAGAACATGTCCTACCAACCGATCTCTTCTTCTAGTCAGGTTGTGCCACAAATTCCTCTTCTCCCAAATTCTGTTCAGTACCTCCTCATTAGTCACGTGACCTACTCATCTAATCTTTAGCATTCTTCTGTAGCACTATATTTCAAGAGCTTCTGTTCTCTTCTTGTCTAAACTGTTTATCGTCCATGTTTCACTTCCATACATGGCTACACTCCATACAAATACTTTCATAAAAGACTTCCGCACACTTAAATCTATACTCAATGTTAACAAATTTCTCTTCTTCAAAAATGCTTTCCTCGCCATTGCCAGTCTACATTTTATATCCTCTCTACTTCAACCATTATCAGTTATTTTGCTTGTCAAATAGCAAAAATCATCTACTGCTGTAAGTATTTCATTTCCTAATCGAATTTCCTCAGCATCACCTGATTTAATTTGACTACATTCCAGTACCCTCATTTTACTTTTGTTGATGTTCATCTTATATCCTCCTTTCAAAATGCGGTCCAATCCATTCAACTGCTCTTCCAGGTACTTTGCTGTCTGCAACAGAAATACAATGTCATCGGCAAACCTCAAAGTTTTTGTTTCTTCTCCAGGGATTTTAATTCCTACTACAAATTTTTCTTTTGTTTTCTTTACTGCTCGTTCAATATACTGATCGAATAACATTGGGGAGAGGCTTCAACGCTGTCTTACTACCTCCCAATCCATGCTTCTCTTTCATGCCCCTCGACTCTTATAACTGCCACCTTGTTTCTGTACAAACTGTAAATGACCTTGCACTCCCTGAAGCTTTCTCTAAGTCTACAAATGCTAGAAATGTAGGTTTGCCTTTTCTTAATCTTTCTTCTAAGATAATTCATAGGGTCAGTACTGCCTCACATGTTCCAATATTTCTATGGAATCCAAACTGATCTTCCCATGGTCGGCTTCTACCAGTTTTACCTTTTGTCTGTAAAGAATTTGTGTTAGTATTTTGCAGCTGTGACTTATTAACCTGATAGTTCAGTAATTTTCACATCTGTCAACACCTGCTTTCTTTGGGATTGGAATTATTATATTCTTCTTGAAGTCTGAGGGTATTTCACCTGTCTCATATATCTTGCTCAACAGATGGTCAAGTTTTGTGAGGGCTGGCTCACCCAAGGCTATCAGTAGTTCTAATAGAATTTTGTCTACTACTGCGGGCTTGTTTTGACTTAGATCTTTCAGTGCTCTGTCAATCTTCATCTATGACCTCTTCCATTTCCATAATGTAGCCATCAAGTACGTCACCATTGTATAAACCCTCTGTATACTCCTTCCACTTTTCTGCTTTTCCTTCTTTGCTTAGAACTGGGTTGGGTTTTTTTGAGGGAGGAGACCAGACAGCGATGTCATCAGTCTCATCAGACTGGGGAAGGAAGTCGGCCATGATCTTTCAAAGGAACCATCCCAGAATTTGACTGGAGCGATTTAGGGAAATCATGGAAAACTTAAATCAGTAGGGCCGGATGCAGGATTGAACCATCATCATCCCAAATGCGAGTCCAGTGTGCTAACAATTGCGCCACCTCGCTCGGTGTTAGAACTGATTTCTCATATAAGCTCTTGGTATGCATACAAGTGTCTCTTTTCTCCAAAGGTCTCTTTAATTTTCCTGTAGGCAATATCTATCTTACCCTTAGTGATTTACACATCTACATCCTTACATTTGTCCACTAGCCATCCCTCCTTAGCCATTTTGCACCTCCTGTCAATCTCTTTTTGCCTGCTTCTTTTACTGCACATTTTCCCTTTTCATCAATTAAATTCGATATCTCTTCTGTTACCCAAGGATTTCTATTACCCCTCATCTTTTTACCTACTTGATCTTCTGCTGCCTTCACTATATCGTCTCTCAAAGCTATCCATTCTTCTTTTACTGTATTTCTTTCCCCTGTTTCTGTCATTCAGTCCTTGATGACTCTCTACAGCCTCTGGTTCTTTCAGTTTACCCATGTCTCATCTCATTAAATTCTCACCTTTTTGCAGTTTCTTCCTTTTGAATCTACAGTTCATAACCAACAGATTGTGGTCAGAGTCCACATCTGTCCTTGGAAATGTCTTAAAATTTAAAACCTGGTTCCTAAAGCTCTGTCTTACAGTCATATAATTATCTGAAACCTTCCAGTGTCTCCAGGCCTCTTCCACGTATACAACCTCCTTTCATGATTCTTAAACCAAGACTTAGCTATGATTAACTTATTCTCTGGTCAAAATTCTACCAGGCGGCGTCCTCTTTCATTCCTTATCCCTATTTCATATTCACCTACTACTTTTCCTTCTCCTCCTTTTCCAACAATCGAATTCCAGCACCACATGACTATTAAATTTCCATCTCCCTTCACTATCTGCATAATTTCTTTTATCTCATCATACATTTCTTGGTATATAAACTTGTACTGCTGTGGTAGGCGTGGGCTTCGTGTCTATCTTGGCTACGATAATGCATTCACTATGCTGTTCGTAGTAGCTTACCCGTGCTTCTATTTTTTTTCATTATTAAACCTACTCCTCCAGTACCCCTATTTGATTTTGTATTTATAACTCTGAATTCCCTTGACCAGAAATCTTGTTCCTCATGCCACTGAAATTCACTAATTCCTACCGTATCTAACTTTAACTTGTACATTGTGCTTTTTAAATTTTTTAACCTACCTACCCAATGAAGGCCTCTGACATTCCATGCTCTGATCTGTAGAATGCGATTTATTTCTCCTAATAATGACATCCTCCTGAGTAGCCTCACCCAGAGATCCGAATGGGGGACTATTTTACCTCTGGAATATTTTACCCAAGAGGACGCCATCATCATTTAACCATACAGTAAAGCTACAAGCCCTCAGGAAATATTACGGCTATAGTTTCCCCTCACTTTCAGCCATTCACAGTACCAGCACAGCAAGACTGTTTTGGATAATGTTACAAGGCCATATCAGTCAGTCATCCAGACTGTTGCCCCCTGCAATTACTGAAAAGGCCGCTGCCCCTCTTCAGGAATCACACGTTTGTCTGACCTCGCAATAGATACCCCTCCGTTGTTGTTCTGCCTGTGGTACGGCTGTCTGTATCACTGAGGGATGCAAGCCTCCTCACCAACAGCAAGGTTCATTGTATGAAATAAAATAGACTAGAGAGAAATTTGGCTTGCCTTTGAATGATGCTTTAAATCCTGTACAGCAAATGAGGTGCAAATTGAGAATTTAAAGGTCAGTCTTTCACTTGCAGTCTTAAAATTTTATAGATTACTAGAGAATATTTGTCTGGTGGGCTACATAGGCCATGCAGTGTGCTGTAGTGTGGCCTTGACATATTTCTGTAACCTATGACCTAAACTGTAAAAAAAGTTCCAACAGTTTTGCAATCGGAAAAAATTTCAGTAGTGTGTCTATTAAATATCTGAAAAGTGACCATGTATGGTGCAAGAAGTAATGTCTCCTTTACTAGACTGTCAACATTATTGTTCTTGCTTACTCACTTCCAAGATACCATAAATTAGAGACCAATTCCAATCGAACTATGGATTCTGCTTAGTGCTCTTCCTATGTCACTAACATATGAGTTTTCTAGCTCCCATGATTCTTTGTTTCTGATTTTAAATACTGATATACTTGATTCTGCTCAGCATGTCAGTCACATTTTTGCTTCAGTGTTTGAAATGAAATTTTGCAGATTTCTAGAAAATATTTGGCTGGAGTATACTCAATACTGCTTTGTGTCTATGACATGTTTCATTCAGTGGTCTCATTATGTCACTAATGTATGAACACCTCAGTTGCTACCATACTGTAGCAATAGTAACTCATTTGGTAAAATATTTAACTTCTTCACTTATCATACCAACAGTTATCTCACCCAGTAAAATACACTACCAGAAAAAAGTTAGCACCTACAACCTTTTAGAGATTTCCAATTCACTCGAGATTTGTGGCTGCAACCGTGGAGATGGAGTACACGAAAAGTTTACTTTTACCGATCGATAGCGCAGATGGTTCTGAGGTACCTGATATCAATCCGTGCTGAAACACTCATATTAGTACGCAGTGTAGCCTCCACAGGCAGCGATGCAAATGTAGACTCTAGCATCCAGTCAATCATACAGATGGCAAAGGCTGTCCTGGGTTATGTTGTTCCGCATCTGCTTGGCCTGTTCCTGTAGTTCTGTAAGACTTGGCGGTTGACAAGTTACACGGGTCACTTCTTGTCCCACGATATTCCACATGTGCTCCCTTGGAGACAAGGCCAGAAGCTGTGCTGGCCACGGAGGTTCATGCACGTCTTACAGAACACACCGAGTTTCACAGGAAGCACGGGACAAGAATTATCGTGTTGGAACAACACATCATCTTCCTGTCACAAGAACGGCAGAATAACAGGCTGTACAACACTCGGCACCTACCGAGAGCTGGTTAGCGTCCCCTCTGGAAACACCAATGGTGAATCAGAGTTGTAGCTTATTGCACCCAAGACTGTAAAGTCAGGGGTGGGGCCCGTGTGTCTTTGACGAATGCAGTCTACAACAAAGAGCTCACCAGGTCTATGCCGTACCCACAAACAACAATCACTTGTGTGCAGAATGTGCTTTCATCGTCGAACACCACTGCACGCCACAGCATCCTCCGAGGGCGCCAGTCATGCCGTGCGTGTGGATGCTGTGGTGTGAGTGGAAGACAGGGTAGAGGGGTGCATTCCTCTGGTACCAGTGCTAGCAGCAGTTCGTGTTGACGCGTCTGGGCTCACAATCCCTCCTATCTGTGCTGCGGTGGCTGTACGGTCTACCACTGCTGCCCTTACAATACAAGGATCGTGGTGGGCATCTGTGCTGCTTCGACATCCAGAACCTCGTCTACACGTGTGAGAATGTTCATGTGACTACTGTTACTGGCATTGTTGCCCAAAAGATGCAGAACGTTCGACTTGTATGCCAATTCTCTGGAAGGACCATCGCACCACTCGGGAGGCCACAATTTCATCCCTTTGAAACTCGCTCAGCTGGCTGTAGGAAGCACGACTGCATCTCTGTGGCATGACTGCCTGCTTGTTTCACACATCTGCATTACACTGAGCATTCTGGTTGTGAGCGTTCTGTATTAAAGGAGATGGCCCTCTGATAGCTGCAACACTGTGCTGTCTGTTGGCGGACAATGTTGAAACCATTATCAGTTCATCTACTACCCCCCAGGTGGTATATGCCGTTATCGGGTCAAAATTGATGGTGTCTTTCTAGGTGCACTACTTTTTTTTTCTGGCAGTGTATTTCATCATGATCTCACATAGCAATACCTCAAGGCTAAAGAGCACCAGACTGCATGGTCTACATAATTCAATAGAGAAATATCATCTAGTACTTTTTAAAATTATAAAAATTTGAGTTAAAAACTGAACTTGAAATTTTAATTTGCTGTACACGATTTCAAGTCTCATTCAAAGGCCCATAAAATGTTTCTATAATCTACTTTATTTTCTACTTTTAGACAAATCATTTCCCAAAACATTTGACTGTTCTATTTATTTCAAAAATGTTTGTGGCGACTATCAACTCTACGAGTGATATATCTCTGCCATAGCAGGTGTATCAGAAATAACCACAAGGTTTTGACCCTTCAGTTTCAAAAACAAATTTAAAAAACTGATACATGAATATCAATATTTCACAAATGGACACTACATTTGGTACAATACTGATAAATTTGATTCAGTACACATATCTAGTACAAGTTATTACAGTATGCAATGTGAAAATTTCAATAAACAGATGACTTATCACTTCATTTTCAACATGTACAAACACATTCTTGAGCAACCTTCACTGAAGAGTCAAGCAGTATATTGCTCCCTCCTACGTATATCTCGCGAAGAGACCATGAGGATAAAATCAGAGAGATTAGAGCCCACACAGAAGCATACCGACAATCCTTCTTTCCACGTACAATACGAGACTGGAATAGAAGGGAGAACTGATAGAGGTACTCAGGGTACCCTCCGCCACACACCGTCAGGTGGCTCGCGGAGTATAGATGTAGATGTAGAACATTGTTGCATTTTTTCCTAGAGACATGTGCAATTGTTCATTCTTGCCAAATTTTAAGAATGAATTGTTGTGTCATACATGTTCATCAAACATAAACATGTAAAAAATCAGGCAAACTCTTAAAAACAACACCATCCTTGAAACTTTAAATACATTACATTTATGGGAATGGGATGCATGTAGAGGTACACTGAACAAACTGCCACACAAATATCTGCACATACATAAACATTTATTTCCACAGTAGTCGTACACATGTACACAGAAAGAGACATAAAAGCAGACTCTTAGAATAACATGGCGGCTCCAGTACTCCGATCACGTTGTTCATGGCCGATATGTCCTACCGACACTACACAGACAACCCCTGGTCTGCCTCCCCTGCAGTACGGAGTACCACAGTTGAGTCTCGGCCGGAGACAGTGTGGGCATTGATGCTGTTGATGGTCGTACCAGATGGTAGACGCACGACCAGGACCTCCACCTCGACTGGGGCAGGGTGTGCAGGCAGAGCGACGGGAGGCAGGAACACCTCGAAGTTGCCGAGCCAGTGAGGGCGGACGATGCGGCGCCCGGCCTGTGAGCAGGTGGGTGGAACACCCGATGGCGGGGTGTAGGTGTGGCGAGCCCGGATGCTAACCAAGCTGTCCGTTGAGATGAAGGTGCAGATTGTCATTGGGTCACACTCAGGAGGAGGGTGAGCCTATGTGCAATAATGAAGTTCAGCTGGTCATTGAGTGGTGAGGTCAAGGTGTCTGTGAGTATAATGAGAACTCGATCATCAAGTGTTACGACTCAAATGTCGTCCATGCGGTGTGAGGGTATGTTGCAGAGCAGGTTGACTATGAGAGAGGGTATCTCCATAGTTGGTGAGGTAGCACTGAAACCCGCACACGGGGTGGAGGTTGACGTAAACGAGAAACCCACGAATGGTGACTGTGAGGTGCCGGGTGAAAAAATCACTGTGGTTGCCCGAGGAGGAATGTTGTCAGAATCTGTGGTGGGAGAGAGACTGACGGGAGAGTCATTAGAAGAATGTGTCTGAGCCAGCAGGGGGGTGTCGGGATGCACGAATGCCGGTTTGAGTCGTCGTAACGATACAAAATGAATTGTCTCTCAGCATCACATTGGAGGAAGTGTTGAGAGCGGTTGGCACGTAAGTGTCTGGCAGGGAGTGGCTGATAGGTGAGTGCAGGCGCACTTGTTTGAAGTGAGTGCGCATGCGACTTATGAAATCCAGGTATGGGGGGAAATCTTCGGGTACCTGAGGCTGAATGAGTTTCCCTGGTAGGATGGGTCTCTCCCCAAGAGCGAATTCTGAGATAGTTCCCTGTAAGTCGGGCTTGAGACTTGAGCAGAGGCTGAGGACCACCTGTGGAAGGGCTTCAGACCAGAGGCAGTCGTGGCACCTGAGGGCCGCTTTCAGAGTGCAGAGCCACCGTTCTACCAACTCGTTGCTTTGTGGGTGGTAGGCTGTGGTATGAATTTTCTTTATGCCACAGATGTTACATAAAATGGTGAACAGGGTCTACTCAAACTGCCGACCCTGGTCAGTGGTGATGGTGGTCGGACAACTCAACCTAGCAATCCGTGAGTAGATGAAACCCTTGGGCATGGTCTCGGCCGTGATGTTAGGTAAAAGAACTGCCTCTACCCAGCGGGACATGCAGTCAATTGTGGATAGTAAGTATCTGTGGCCCTCTAACAGTGAAAGAGGACCACTAAGATCAATATGTACATGGCGAATTCATCCTGGGGGATGTAGAACATGCCCTGTGGTGGGGTGGTTTGGCGGCCGACTTTGTTGGTTGACAGGAGACACAGCATTATGCTCAGGTCTGAAACACTTGGAGATGAGCCTTGTAGTGGCACGGCTGCCAGGGTGAGTGAGGTTATCCAGCGCGGCAAAGGCCTGCCGGTACAGGAGGCGGGGGGGAGGGGGGGGGGCGGAGGACAATTGGTGTATGGTACCAGTAGAAGAGTGGCGCCACACCTCGTCCACAATGCCAGGGAGTTTAGCTTTGGTAAACACAAGGGATGTTTGAGGGTCCGCGAGGAGAGCTTGACATTCCTCGTCAGAGGCTTGTGGGGTAGCCAGGTTGGATAACTATGTGATGCGCGAAATAATATTCATCTGCGAGAAAAATTCTGTGATGTTGTCTGTGCCTTTGATGTAGAAAATTTTGGTTGTTAATTGAGAGACTAGATCAAAGTGGCGGAAACACCGAGAGGATGTTTCTCGGGCAGGTTTGCAGAAAGCGTCTGCGAGTGGTTTGTGATCCGTGAGTATGAAGAACGAGCGACCCTCCACATCGGGGCGGTAAAGTGTTTGACGGCCTCGTAGACCGCAAAGAGTTCCCTATCAAAAGCGGAGTATTTCTTCTGAGCTGTTGATAGGTTTTTAGAGAAGAAATGAATAGGGGAAACTGTGTCTGCCTTGCGTTGCTGTAGTACCGCTCCCACTGCAATGTTACTGGCGTCCGGAGTGATGAACAACTCGGCCAAGGGGTCGGGATGGGCGAGTGTCACGGCGTGAGCTAAAGAAGCCTTTAGTGCATTGAAGGCCTGCACCATAGGGGCAGTCCAGCGAACATGTTTGAGTCCTCAAGTCTGTTTTCCTGAAGTCTGTTTACCCGACAGCGAGTCTGTCAGAGGAGCCTGCACGGCAGTGGAAGAGGGCAGGTGGTGGCGGTAGTAATTTATTGTGCCCAGGAAACGTCAGAGTTCTTTGTAAGTAGCAGGGGGTGGCATTGACGTGATGGCCTGCACGTGAGATTTGGGAGGCTGTATTCCATTGGTGGAGACGGTGTAACCCAAGAAAGTGACGGAAGACTGGCGCAATTGGAATTTGTCTTTGTTGACCTCGACGCCATTGGAGTTCAAGCTCTTAAGGACCATGGATAAATGATTTTTATGTTCCTCAGCTGACTAGCTGAAAATGAGTATGTCATCCAGATAAGCAAAGCAAAACTCGAACTGTCGTAAGATGGGATCAGTGAATCGCTGCAACATTTTCGCCATGTTTTTCACACTGAATGGCATGAAGTTGTATTGGAACAAACCAAGTGGCGTGATAATAGCTGTTTTAGGGATGTCTTCCGGCGCTACTGGAATCTGATGGCACAATTACGGTCAATAACACTGAAGATTGTAGCGCTCGATAACATATGAGTGAAATCGTGTATGTTAGGCACGGGGTAAGTGTCCATGGGGGTACGAGAGTTTAGGCATCTGTTATCACTGCACATTCGGAAAGAACTGTCGTGTTTGAGGGCGAGTTGAATCTGTGGAGACCAGTTGCTGTCTGACAGATACAGGATACCTGTCTCTAAAGGTTCGTTAATTTGCTGCCAGGCCGCATGCAACTTAATAGGGTTGAGGCGTCTAACCTTGTGCCTAATAGGAGGGCTGGCAATGGTAACTATCTTGTGTATCATTTCGGCAGTGATGGAAGAAACTGAGAACTGCACACGAGACTGATCATTGTCCTGTCGTGAAGTTTTTGGATGAGTAGGGCGCAAGGAGGCGTAGCCATTGGCGTGAGTGGGAAAGGGCAGCCCAAAAGTCACATGCCGAGTACGCGAGCACAGCGTGTGCACTGGTGTGGAGGGGGTGGCTGCGGATGCAGCGCTGAGCGGGTCGGAACAAGTGGTGAGCGTCTGCTGTCAACCTTGCACTTGATAACCGGCGCGGGTGAGAGCGGCATTGGAGTCACTCGTGGAACAGCAATGGCTGCCGAGTCACATGGCTGGCGGGCAAGAGAGGGGGAATGTTTCTCAACGCGAGGGTCAGCTGCTTGCGCGGCGTACATGGTCACGTCATGTGCGCAACTGACATTAGAAGTGCTGTTTGAAATGCGAGGCACTGAACGTGGCGAGCGTTGTCGGTGCAGAGTCTACCGGACGCGAATCGTCACACACGATTAATGTGTTTGGACTAATCTGATGACTGTCTGAGCTGGTGTTGGCCGGAGGCACTGGATCACTTGGTGGAACTGTGGACTGCAGTTTTAGCAGCGAGTTACAAGCCACGATGAGCTCGTCGTAGGTGTGTGCCATTTGTTGTTTCAGCTCGTCGTTGTTCCTGCGGAGTTGTGCCGCCGAGTCATATTCTAACAGTAGTTTAGTTACACAGGTCACAATGTCACTCGTGAGGGTGGAGCACTCATGTACTCACTCACATGTCACGAGAGTAGCAGACCGGGAAACGTAAGTGCGGGAGCACAGTATCTGAGTGTTAGTGGGTACCACTGACCCCTAAACTACGTTCGGAGAAAATTTTTAATGGGACAAAAATTACATAGAACTTGTATGACAAAAGTTTGAGTTCTCTGCACACTTTGAAGACATGCCCTGTAAGGCCAGACTATAAATGGCCAGTGGAACTTGTGGAAAGTCACTTCGGTGTGGTAAGACGCCATCGGAAGGAGAAACACCGAATGATGCACTCGAACCGATGTGGTCAAAAACTTAAGCGACCAGTCTGGGGGGGGGGGGGTTAATATGGAGACTTGTGCACACTAAAATGTCCTTGATTAGTTTGCAAATGAGGCAAAACCGGCTGATAGTGACCGGGTGCATTTCGCAATAATGGCGGCACTGCGCATGGCACCAAAGTAACTGCCGTTGCTGCTCATTGAGAGTCAAAGTACGTGTGCAAATGTAGATCGCTTTGAGCATTATATGATCGAATGGTAGGTACACAGTTCTGAATATTGCTCACTTCAAACTTTACATGTTGGCTAGCACAAAACCTGAGTCCATTGTTTGTGTTAGTGGTGTAGCACTCGACCGTTGTAGAGAGACAAAGTTTGAGGTTAAAGTGGCTGGAGATTGCATATCACTGTGAATTAATGCAGAACTGGACCTTGGCAAAGGAATGAAGATGTCTGGTGATCGTTGTTGAGCTTCCAAATCTTTGAGCAAAGCATTGGGTGAGGTGGTCATGGTGGCGTGCACATAACCTGTTGGTGCTACAATACCTGGCGCGGTAGTCGCGGAAGACGTGCAAACTTCGGGGTCACCAGTATGGGAACAGGATGTGTGTAGAGGTATACTGAACGAACTGTGCCACACATATCTGCACATAAATACATATTTCCACAGTAGTCATACACACGTACACAGCAAGGGACATAAAAGCAGATTGTTAAAATAACAGGGCGGCTCCAATACTCCGATCTCAGTCAAAGATCATGTTGTTCATGGTCAATATGACCTATCGATGCCACACAGTAACTATAAAGTGAAAAATACAAAATTAAATTTATATTTCCATAAACACAAAATTGGGAATTTTGGTAGTTATGAATAATGCCTTGCTGATGAGAATGAGAAGATTACATGTTGACAGACTCCACAAATTTCTAATAAGCTATAAAAAAATGAAGTGAAACTGCACCTTGGCTGAGTAACCTAACTACTACATGTGTGTGCGGCACAACTCAGCAACAATAATGAAGTACTCTTAAGGGGGAGGGGGGGAATGTTGTAATGCTATACTCTTCCCCACTTGCAGCTCCTGTATCTTGTCAGAAGCAGCCGTGCTGACAGAAGGAGTGCAGGCTGATTTAGAGACAGGCATACCGGTATTCGGAAATGGAGCGATATCGTGCTATTGATTTAATTATTGTGCTGTTAGCTTGTTTATGCTTGTAACATTGACCAGGTACTAGGAGTGTGCTGTGTAAACTAACAGCAGAAAATGATGAGGAGATAATAATGCCCTCAAATTTCTGAATCATATGTATGAGAAAAATGTTTTGCCCCTACTGACATGAAAACCTGCATCCTGCGGGCACACCTGGAGAGTGGGGTAACATGTGACTTTACGAAGTGCAGAAAGTAGCCAGAGCAAGAGGAGAAGGAGACAAGCAGATGTGTATCTTAATCATTTGCAGCATAAGTAAGTATTCCAGTGAAATAAGAGTGTTTTCTTCTAAAGGTTTTCTGGTTATTCATGACGTAGCATGTGGTGGTTCATTTGCTCTCCCCTGCACCAATACCTTGCAAGTGGTGACGAATGACCAGGGCAATCTTTGGCAAAGAAGAATGCAGGGGAGAACTGAAATCATAATACTGGAATTAAAACTGATTGTGAAGACACTGGTGTTATGTACCAACAAATAGGCTGACGGTAGCGGAATAGTAACTGGTGTTGAACAACTAGTAGAAACTAGTGTAGCGACCTAGACAGCTGAATCGAGATGTTCAATGAACTGAGAAAAGAAGAAGGAAATAAATTTACTTGTTGAATATCTGCAGCATCACAAGAAAGCTGTGGAGCAGTTTTCAGCAGTGCAGAGGATGAAATGTTACACAGTTACAGTGGTTCAAGACAACAAGAAGCAAGTGTCACAAGAAACAGCGCCGTAATTTTGCCTAGCAATTTTGCACTAGAATTTTGGTGGCTACAGGGTTGTTATTGGGTGTGAAATAGCATGTGAAGATTAAGAGAGAACTGTGCTGGAAATGAATCTTGTGTGTGTAGTCAAGCTGAGTGGTGACTGTTAAGCTTGTGCCAATGCAAATTATCTTTATGGCTAAAACAGGAACAGTATTAGTATCTAGTGGGATAAAAGCATTGACACGTTACACATTTACAACCCTATGTGAAGACCAATATCTGGCCATCTCTGCATTGCAAATTTGATCAGGTACTGCCAGAACACTATAAGACAATCTCAGAAGAGCCACTGTGTCCAATCAGACAGTAATGAACAGGTTATGAGAAAGGAACTTATGACACAGATGTCTTGCTTGAGTACCTCACCTGACATGACAGCATCTTGCAACTTGGCTTCAGTTCCACCATTCTTATGCCAACTGGCAACTTTGTCATTGGAGAAATGTGTTGTTCACAAATGAGTCCAGATATACCCTGAAGCAAGGTGATGGCTGTGTTTATATGCAGAGACCCATGGTGAATGGTACCTGCCAAATGTTGCCCAGGAAATTTGCAGATTTTCAAGGTTCTCTGATGTTGTGGGAAGGCTTCAGTATTGACTGACATACAGATCTTGTCATTGTCCATGGTCACCTTACTTACTGCCAGCAGTGCATCAAACAGATCCTGTAGGACCATGTGGTGGCTGCTGCATAAGGTAGTGGCCCTGAATGCCTCCTAATGCCAGTGCCAACATGTCAGCACAGATGACTTGTGAAGCCTGGACTTTGAAGTAATGGAATGGCCAGCAGGGAGTCACAGCCTAAACCCCTTCCCCTAATGTGGGACGTGCTTGACAGATGTGTTCGTGGTCGTCCTGTTCTACCACAGACTGTCCAAGAATTCTTGTGGGCTGCTCTCATTGAATAATGGGAATGGATAACACAATTTGACCTCCGTAGACTTATAAAGGCTGTAGGTTGTGGTAAACATGCACAGGGAGCTCAAAGTCCAATCAAAAGCACCCAGTATGACGGAATGAATGATGTTTTCACTTTTTTTGACATCTGTCAGACATTTTAGATCTTTTTATGTAAATGATTGAGGATCTAATAATGTTTTGTTGTTACTTAATTTGTGGAAGATAAAGGTTAATTTGATAACATGCCCAGTTCTCAATTATTTCTCAGTGGAGAATAGCAGACGCCCAGAGTCATGTTCCCGTAATTCTTTTGAGCACTGTAGTTAGAAGAGGAGCTTACTAAGCTGCAAATTGGGTATAGAATCTGATAAAGATTCCACCGTGCCCTGGGCTTCATTCAGTTTCAACAGTTTCAGTTGTTTCTCAATGCCACTGACACTAATATGTATATCACTCATCTTTTCAGTGGTATGAGAATTAAATTGCGTCAATACTCCTGTGGTTTGCTTTGAAAAGGAATGTTTGAAAACAGAATTATGCATTTCTGCTTTTACTCTGCTAATATCTATTTTAGTTTCTGAGATAGAAGGCAGTGGAAGCACAGATCGTTGATGCAGTGTGTGGTCTACAGTGCCTGTGATCGCTGAGGAGAGAGAGAGAGAATGTCATCCATGAGTAACTAGACACTAACATCAGTGCCACTAACAGCCTTTATGTATGATCAGAATTTCTTTGGGTTTTGGGAAAGCTCTTCAACAGTATTCTGCTATGGTAGTCATTTAAGGCTTCATGCATTGCTCTCTTTATGGATAAATACATTTTGTTTAGCATTTCCCTAACTAGAAACCTATGCTTTGTTGTATACCTACTATTCATGGCTTCTTTACAGTGACTGTATGCCATGGAGCATCCCTCCCATCATGAACTGTTCTTGTGACTTCTATCAGGTGCACTGTCAATTATTCTTTTAAGCTTCTATATATTCCTGTCCTGAGATAAAAGTTTCAAGTTCCTCATTAGGACATGGCACTACTGTTTCTTTGTCTAGTTTGCTGAAGATATAAATCGTTTCACTTTTTTTAGGTACCATTTGCACTTTGGTATTCTTTGTTGCTATAATGACCTTAGGGTCACTGATACCAATTTTGATGTGGACATCCTCAAAGGTGTCAGGTTTATTTGTTGCCTTTGATCTGATATGTGATGGTGAGCAGGCAGAATAAGATATTTGTACAGTTGCTGAGAAATGTAACCACTTTATTTACATAAATACTTACACAACTCAAAACACATGCATTAACACAGTAAGAAAAAACACACACAAAAGAATAAAGACAAGCTAGATGACAAAGACATTGCACACATATTGCATTCTTAATATTCATGTAACTTGTTCATGTCGACCTTGGTGGTCATTGTCACCACAGAGGCTGCACCTCCTGTTCATAGCACAGGAGATAGGGTAGTGGAGGTGTCACTAACCCTGGACATACTCTTGCAAAGAACAAGGTGAGGGGGGAGGGGGTGAGTGGTAGGCAGTAACAAGTACAGGAAGGTTTGCCATTTTCATTACTTGGTAGTGGTTGTAGGACATTGGATTCCTTGGTGAAGTAGGAGTGGTTTAAATGAGGACTTAAGTAACTTGAAGCAGATGTAGATGTGAATTCTTCCATTTGAAGTGGTAGATTGCATTCCTCTTCCTGATCCCACAGCATCCAAACTGAGGTGAGGTGCTGAATGGAGATTATTGTTGTTTTGCTATGAAGTAAGACAGAAAACAGTTTGTCTCTATGCTGGAGTACCCTGTGGGGGCCTAGACAAGGATAATGAAGGGCCATTTGTGTGGTATTACTGCAGAGCACCACTTGGGTGCAGTTCTTTAAGGCCTTATGCACGAAAACCCACTGTAAGGCACGAGCTTGTGGGTGTAGCATACAGACATGAGCTATATATTGTCTTGGATGCTAGCAAAATTAACTCCAAGGTCATCAGTGGCAGTGATGGCAAGAGGAAAAGCAGGGGAACATCAAGCATTTGCCATACAGTATTTTGACTATGGATGAGTTCAGAACCTCCTTGTATGTTGTGAGAATTCCAAGAGAACTCACACTAATGCTTCCATTCACAGTGAATCATGACAGATCAGTCACCTGGAGTGTACAGTGCCATGATTCAACTAGGTCATTGCTTTGTGGGTGGTAGGCTGTAGTGTGGAAACATTGCACACTGCAAAATGTACACAGAGCTGCGAAGAGATGTGACTCAAACTGATGCTCTTGGTTAATAGTGATTGACAACAGGCACCTAAAATGAGCATTCGACATATTAACAAAAGTCAATGCAATAGACATGGCTTGCATTTTCTTTAAGGGTACAGTATCCATCCACCACATCATCCTGTCAATTGTGACAAAATAGTTGGCCGGTGTGGCCGACCGGTTCTAGGCACTTCATTCTGGAACTGCGCGACCGCTGTGGTCACAGCTTCGAATCCTACCTCGAGCATGGATGTGTGTGACGTCCTTAGGTTAGTTAGGTTTAAGTAGTTCTAAGTTCCAGGGGACTGATGACCTCAGATGTTAAGTCCCTTAGTGCTCAGAGCCATTTGTGACAAAATATATCGAAACTTGTTTGACTATGGTAATGGGCCAACCAAGTCCAAATGAACTTGTTGTAAATGGGCTTTTGGCATGCCAGATATACCTTTATGATAGAAAAGTGTGGCGCCTTGTATTTCTGTGTTGGCAGACAAGACTAGCATGTCCACTTCTGCAATCAATCTTTACCCCTGGCCAAACAAAGCACTCAGTTATGAGCTTTGTGGTAGGGTGACTAGCAGGATGTGATATGTTATGCAGACTATCAAAGATGGACTTGTAAAATTCAACAGGAATCACAGGGCATGGTCTGTCCTGCAAGGTATCACACGATGGGCACATGTAAGTGTTGGGAATCTGAATGTGTTCCAGCTTTAATCTGATGCTGGTGTTCACCAAGAATGCCATTAACTGTTGGTCTTGTTCCTATTTTATTTATTTAATTATTTACACATCGAGGTCCGTAGTACCAAATTGAGGAGCAAATCTCCAAGTTCTTGGAACATGTCAGTACTTGAAATTACAACATAAAAGTAATAACAGATAAAAATAAATGTTTATGAACCCAGAAAAGTCAGTCCATAAGTTTAAGTAAATGCAATCAACAATACAACAAGAATCAGCTTGATTTTTCAGGGTACTACTCGACAGAATAGAAGGAGTGACCCATGAGGAAACTCTTCAGTTTCAATTTGAAAGCGCATGGATTACTGCTAAGATTTTTGAATTCTTGTGGTAGCTTAATGAAAATGTAGGCAGCAGTAAACTGCATACCTTTCTGCATACGAGTTACGGAAGTCCAATCCAAATGCAGGTTTGATTTCTGCCAAGTATTAACTGAGTGAAAGCTGCTTATTCTTGGGAATAAGCTAATAGTGTTAACAAGAAATGACAGTAAGGAATATATGTATATTGAGAGGCCAATGTCAAAATACCCAGACTCGTGAACAGGGGTCGACAAGAATTTCATGAACTTATACCACTTATTGCCCGTACCGCCCATTTCGAAGCCAAAAATATCCTTTTAGAATAGGAAGAGTTACCCCAAAATATAATACCACATGACATAAGCAAATGAAAATAAGCAAAGTAGACTAATTTTTGTGTTGAATGATCACTCACTTCACATACCATTTGAATAGTAAAAATGATAACATTAAGTCTTCGAGCAAGATCCTGAACATGGGCTTTCCAACAGCTTACTATCTATCTGAACACCTAGAAATTTGAACTGTTCAGTTTCATTAATCATATGCCCATTCTGTGAAATTAAAATGACAGGTTTTGTTGAATTGTGTGTTATAAACTGTAAAAACTGAGTCTTACTGTGATTTAGCATAAATAAGGAACAGGAGTGGCTCCAACACTGATCCCTGGGGCAACCCCCCCCCCCCTCACCTCCCCACTTGACTGTACCCCACTCAGACCCCACATCACAGTCATTCTAAACATAGTGAATAATGACCTTTTCTGTCTGTTGCTAAAGTAAGAGATGAACCGATTGTGAGCTACTCCCTGTATTCTGTAATGGTCCAACTTCTGGAGCAATATTTCGTGATCAACACAATCAAATGCCTTAGTTAAATCAAAAAATATGCCTAGCATTCAAAACCTTTTGTTTAACCCATCCAGTACCTCACAGAGAAAAGAAAAATAGCATTTTCATTTGTTAAATGACTTCTAAAGCCGAACTGTACATTTTATAGCAAATTGTGTGATATATAATCATCAATTATCCTTACATACACAGCCTTTTCAATAACTTTAGCAAACACTTTCTCCCTTTTTATAAAGTGGCTTCACCACTGAGTACTTTAATCATTCAGGAAACTGACCATTCATAAAGCAAAAATTACAAATATGGCTAAACACAGGGCTAACATGTGCAGTATAGTACTTTAATATTCTGCTAAGCACTCCATCATAATCATGAGAGTCCTTAATCTTCAGTGATTTAGTTATTTACTCAATCTTCCTCTTGTCTGTATCACAGAGAAGTATTTCAGACATCAATCTCGGAAAGGCATTTGCCAAGAAAGTTATATAATTCCCTGTAGACACTAAATTTTTAGTTAATTCACCAGCAATGCTCAGAAAATGATTGTTAAATACTGTTTTACTGATTTATCAGTAACAGAAATACTTTTACTGCGAAGAGACGGTATTGTCAACCTTATGCTGCTGACCAGACATTTCCTTCACAACTCACCATATGGTTTTAATTTTATCCTGTGGATAGCTGTTCTGTTTGCATACCACATATTCATTGCCTTACTAATAACATTTTTAAGCACCTTACAATACTGTTTGTAATGAGCTACTGTAGCTTGATTGTAGCTACTTCTAACATTTTGATATAAAACCTGTTTTGTTCCACATGATATCCTTATCCCACTAGTCAGCCACCTGGGCTGGCCATTACTGCTAGTGCCCCGTTTAGAACGTTCTAATGGAGAGCAACTCTCAAAGAACATGAGAAATGTGCTAAGGATAGCATTATATTTATCTTCTATGTTTTCGCACAGTAAACATCCTACCTCTCTTGTTCCTTGACAGGGTTTAAAAAAACTCTCTGTTGCTGTTGGATTAACTTTCCTACATAGTTTGCAATTGAATGTGACATTTCCAGAATGAGATTTTCACTGTGCAGCGGAGTGTGCACTGATATGAAACTTCCTGGCGGATTAAAACTATGTGCCGGACTGAGACTCGAACTCGGAACCTTTCGCAGAAGTAAAGCTGTGAGGATGGGGCGTGAATCATGCTAGGGTAGCTCAGTTGGTAGAGCACTTGCCCACGAAAGGCATAGGTCCCGAGTTCGAGTCTTGGTCTGGCACATAGTATTAATCTGCCAGGAAGTTTCAAATGTGACATTTGTTTGAGTACTAAAGCCTTTTAGTGTTAAAATTTGTGTATCATGGTCTGAAAGGCCATTCACTCTTTTACTAACAAAATGCCCATCTAGTAATGAAGAATGAATAAAAATATTGTATATGGGTGTGCTACTGTTCCCCTGCCCCCTAGTTGGAAAAAACACAGTCTGCATCAGATCATATGAATTTATGAGATCTACCAACATCCTTTTTCTTGCACCAACAAATACAAAATTTATATTGAAGTCACCACATATAACTGATTTCTGGTACTTCCTAGAAAGTGAATCAAGAACCCTCTCCAGCTTGAGCAGAAATACTCGGAAGTCAGAGTTAGGGGACCTATAAACAACAATAACTAGAAATTTCACTAAATTCAACTCCCCCTGCACAACATTCAAATATCTGTTCACTGCAGTGCTGTGATACATCTACAGACTCAAATGGAATACTGTTTTTTACATACATATCCATTCCCCCACCCCACAATGAACTCCTTGAAAAACAGCCAGCTATTCTGTATCCTGGCAAAGGAAGCCTCTGAATTGTCAAATTATATAAGTGGTGGTCTGATACACCAATAATTAGTCAACATCTATAAGCAGACCACTAACTTTATCTCTAATACCACTTATACTGTGATGAAATATGCTAATTCCTTCTCTACTTGGAAACAATACATACTCTACAGGCGTGCTCCTAGTTAGAGGAACTTCCTTTAAGCAGTTATACCTACCAGCAGACTTTAATCTAAAAAAGGTGCAGCTCTAACACTAAACTAGTACAGGAATTTTTCCATGAGTGATCGCATCACCACCACCACCAGCACCACGAGCACACTGTCACCTACAAGCTTTGCCAGCCTCCCCTTCGCATAGCTATTGAGGTGCAGGCCATGCCTAGTGACTCCTGATCTACTGATAGACCCAACTGGCACCACTGAGATGTAACTCACGCCCTCTGCCATCAGCGCCCTCCCCAGCCCCATGTTAACACGCCTAACAGCCGCATTAAGATGAGGTTGATCATGATGCTGAAACACTTGCACGAAATGCACATTAGTGCCATCAGTTTGAGTAGCTATCTTTACCAGGTCACCAACTACATCATATTCCCCGCCCCTATCAAGACTGTCCTTCATAAAATTCCTACATAACTCCCCTATGCTGTCAGTCACTTGATACAACCCTGCAGTAGGCTTCACAATGCTAGCGACCTGGTACTCACTCCCCAACACTTCCTGCAACTGCTGGACCACACCTCTACCATGCAAACTACCTAGCACAGAACCTTCTTCTTTCTGTTAGACTTTGCAGCTGACCTAGACCTCCTAACTGCTGAGGACTGCTGCATGTTCCCTACATCTTCTGCTACAAGAGGGTCCTCTTCACTCCACTCTGACAGTTGGTCAAACCTATTGCATATACACAAAGTGTGACAGCCTGAATACCTCCTCTTCCTAGCTACCTTCTTGCCAACTGCCAGTTCCCATTCCCCACCACCCTTCACCTTCCTCAGCCTATCTATTTCCTCCTTTGCACATTGTAGCTGCACCTGAAGGGCGCAGATCTTATGCTCCTGCTCCTCTATCAACTTATTTCTATTACAGATTCTGCATTCCCAGGATAGTATCTTGCTAGAATGCCCACTGGCTTCCCCACTGCATTCCCCCAATGAAAATGCTTTGAACAAATCCCAAACCATAACCCGCTACTCACAAACCTATGACAGAGCCCACACTGCTCACTCATCGTAAAATTTTACAGGTACTGAAAAAAACTATAAGCCTATGTTATCAAAGGTCAGTTACACCAGTAGAACTACTTATAGAACTAACAATAGTGGTCTTGAAATTCTCTGTCTACTAAGAAAGTAACTACTTGTGTTAATACTACTACACCACAGCTAATACCAATACCAACAAAACTTCACAAAATTACTAGCTAAAACCAAATATTCAAACTGCCACTAGAACACTCAATGAAGTTAAAACACTGAATGAAAATTTTACTGAAATATTTCACTAGAAACAATAAGAAACCTCAGCCGAAAACTAATGAACCAAATTTACTAAATGACTTCAATGCACAGAGAACTCTAAAAAACACAGCAATGTTTCCAAAAGTTTATTAAACAGATATTTCAGCACAAATTCTTTAGCCAATCCCCTGAAATCAATCAGTACGCTAAGTGTGCAAATGCGTGACAGGTAATCTGCAACCAGGTTGACTGCCAAATTCACATGATAGATGTAGTAAATTGTGCAATGTAGTCCAAGTGTCTGAAACGACGGGAAGAACTGTTCTGACTTGGAAAAAGTATTGCACAAACTAACAGACAATGGTGTTTTCTGCTTCTTAAAGAGCCAACAATTTGTGATCATAAGCTGACCATAACTGATGATTATATGATAGCAGAACAAACACTGGTAGCAGTTACTTCTGTAAAATATCTGGGAGTATGCGTGCGGAACGATTTGAAGTGGAATGATCATATAAAATTAATTGTTGGTAAGGTGGGTACCAGGTTGAGATTCATTGGGAGAGTCCTTAGAAAATGTAGTCCATCAACAAAGGAGGTGGCTTACAAAACACGTGTTCGACCTATACTTGAGTATTGCTCATCAGTGTGGGATCCATACCAGATCGGGTTGACAGAGGAGGTGGAGAAGATCCAAAGAAGAGCGGCGCATTTCGTCACAGGGTTATTTGGTAAGCATGATAGTGTTACGGAGATGTTTAGCAAACTCAAGTGGCAGACTCTACAAGAAAGGCACTCTGCATCACGGTGTAGCTTGCTGTCCAGGTTTCGAGAGGATGCGTTTGGATGAGGTATTGAATATATTGCTTCCTCCTACTTACACCTCCCGAGGAGGTCACGAATGTAAAATTAGAGAGATTCGAGTGTGCTCGGAGGCTTTCCGGCAGTCGTTCTTCTCGCGAGCCATACACGACTGGAACAGGAAAGGGAGGTAATGACAGTGGCACATAAAGTGCCCTCCGCCACACACTGCTGGGTGGCTTGCGAAGTATAAATGTAAATGTAGATGCTGCATCTCAGTCAACTTAAGCAAAAAAAAGGCTACAAGTGTTGTTGATTTCCGTCAATAGCCTTTTGCAAAAACGCACCTATAGGTGTCTCACTTGTGTCCGAAGTAATGGATCAATGTGCCATCAGTGAGAGTTGGGTCAGGGTAATGGCACTTCGCAAGCACTGTTTAATAACCTCAAAAGTGTTTAGCATTTCCATTGTTCACTGTAAAATCTATTTTCATTTGTGTGTCTTTTTTTTTTCTTTCTGTCAGCCAGAGTGTTGGTTAAGGGCATGTGGATCCTAGCAGCTTGCAGGTTATGTTGCCTAATCATCTCCAGAAACCTTCTGAGTTCCGGTAGGCTAAGGCATTAGTTTTATTAGTTCGGATCTCTCTTCCATCAGTCTGATCTTGCCTGTGGCACTGAATGTCCCACAAATGACAACGATTGCAGATGTAACTGACATTTGTCCTTGTTATCCGCAACACCTACCCCATTTGTCCACTATACTAAAGACTTGCTGAAACTGCTCCTGATTTAGTAGAGATGAAGGGGAGAAATGTAATATGTTATTGAAACAGAAGGAAAGCTTACCATCAGCATAGTCAATAAAGCGCTGCCATGACTGAATATTGTTTTTCAAATGAAAAAGCAAGTACAAAAACTTGAACAAACCAATTATAGCCATCTTTGAAATCTGCTTTTTAGCCATTGGCATCTGTAAATAATATTTTTTGCAGACTATCACACAACAGTCCAGGGCATCCTCTAACGAATGAGAGAAGCCCTGTACATTCGAGATGACATATTGGTTGGGTATAGTAAATGCTTTCAGAGCCCTGTAATCCCAATACATCCTATGCATAATGTGTCTCTTGGTGACTAAATGTATTGGAGAAGCCCATGCAGGATCTGAAGGATGTACTGCACCCTTTTTAAATAATTCATCTATTGCACTTTTAACTAAATTTTAGTTTATCTTCAAATTCATTTGTTTTTATAAGTGTAAGGGCACTGATGACCTCAACATTGGGCGCCTGAAAGATGCAAACACACACACACTACTGTACTTTTCATATCCTTTAGTTTAGCAGGCCTTGGCTGCTGTTTTTGTTTTGTTTTGTGAAAGATGGTTGGCCCTTTGGTAATGTCCATCCTGTTTACAATATCTTCCTTAATGCCATAGTGGGTATCGAATTGAGAAGCGCTAAACATGCAACAGCATGTTTCGCCTACAAAGGCGGCCAACGCAACCCGCCGAACATCTTACACAATCTTGGCAGCGCGCCAGCGGTGGACTTAGCGCTCAGCGGACGGGAGCACCTAGTACAGCTAGTGCTCCCGTCCGAGATAACGCACCGCTGGCAGTGTGAAATATTCTAAGTCCGACTCAAGGTCACGCGTTATCGGACTTCTATATAAGCGAGCGAGCACTGCATAGCGGCTCAGTCGCGCTGCTGCTGCTGCACAGGCAACTGCATTGAATGTTGCCAAGATGCCGTACAGAAGATACCGTCGCTGTTCTAAACAGACAGTGTACAACACCATCGATAACATTGAGTTTGCTACAACATCTGGAGACAAGAAGAATCATATACCAGTCAAGTCTGTCGCTGCTCAAGCCTTGCTGGACAGGCCTTCTGTGTTCTGTGGGTGTCGACTTAATTTTAGTTTAGATATTAATGATTCGTTTGGTCATGATATAGAAATTGTGAAATGATTTGGGTGAAGGTCACGGTTAAAGCAGGCTCAGACATGGTAATTGGATGTCTCTATAGGCCCCCGGGCTCAGCAGCTGTTGTGGCTCAGCACCTGAAGAATAATTTGGAAAATATTTCGAGTAGATTTCCCCACCATGTTATAGTTCTGGGTGGAGATTTTAATTTGCCGGATATAGACTGGGAGACTCAAACGTTCATAACGGGTGGCAGGGACAAAGAATCCAGTGAAATATTTTTAAGTGCTTTATCTGAAAACTACCTTGAGCAGTTAAACAGAGAACCGACTCGTGGCGATAATATATTAGACCTTCTGGTGACAAACAGACCCGAACTATTTGAATCAGTTAATGCAGAACAGGGAATCAGTGACCATAAAGCGGTTACTGCATTGATGATTTCACCCGTAAATAGAAATATTAAAAAAGGTAGGAAGATTTTTCTGTTTAGCAAAAGTGACAAAAAGCAGATTACAGAGTACCTGACGGCTCAACACAAAAGTTTTGTCTCAAGTACAGATAGTGTTGAGGATCAGTGGATAAAGTTCAAAACCATCGTACAATATGCGTTAGATGAGTATGTGCCAAGCAAGATCGTAAGAGATGGAAAAGAGCCACCGTGGTACAACAACCGAGTTAGAAAACTGCTGTGGAAGCAAAGGGAACTTCACAGCAAACATAAACATAGCCAAAGCCTTGCAGACAAACACAAATTACGCGAAGCGAAATGTAGTGTAAGGAGGGCTATGCGAGAGGCTTTCAATGAATTCGAAAGTAAACTTCTATGTACTGACTTGGCAGAAAATCCTAAGAGATTTTGGTCCTATGTCAAAGCGGTAGGTGGATCAAAACAAAATGTCCAGACACTCTGTGACCAAAATGGTACTGAAACAGAGAATGACAGACTAAAGGATGAAATACTAAATGTCTTCTTCCAAAGCTGTTTCACAGAGGAAGACTGCACTGTGCTTCCTTCTCTAGATTGTCGCACAGTTGACAAAATGGTAGATATCGAAATAGACGACAGAGGGATAGAGAAACAATTAAAATCGCTCAAAAGAGGAAAGGCCGCTGGTCCTGATGGGATACCAGTTCGATTTTACACAGAGTACGCGAAGGAACTTGCCCCCTTCTTGAGGCGGTGTACCGTAGGTCTCTAGAAGAGCGAAGCGTTCCAAAGGATTGGAAAAGGGCACAGGTCATCCCCGTTTTCAAGAAGGGGCGTCGAACAGATGTACAGAACTATAGACCTATATCTCTAATGTCGATCAGTTGTAGAATTTTGGAACACGTATTATGTTCGAGTATAATGTCTTTTCTGGAGACTAGAAATCTACTCTGTAGGAATCAGCATGGGTTTCGAAAAAGACGGTCGTGTGAAACCCAGCTCGCGCTATTCGTCCACGAGACTCAGAGGGCCTTAGACATGGGTTCACAGGTAGATGCCGTGTTTCTTGACTTCCGCAAGGCGTTTGACACAGTTCCCCACAGTCGTTTAATTAACAAAGTAAGAGCATACGGACTATCAGATCAGTTGTGTGCTTGGATTAAGGAGTTCCTAGATAACAGAATGCAGCATGTCATTCTCAATGGAGAGAAGTCTTCTGAAGTAAGAGTGATTTCAGGTGTGCCGCAGGGGAGTGTCATAGGACCGTTGCTATTCACAATATTCATAAATGACCTGGTGGATGACATCGGAAGTTCACTGAGGCTTTTTGCAGATGATGCTGTGGTGTATCGAGAGGCTGCAACAATGAAAAACTGTACTGAAATGCAGGAGGATCTGCAGCGAATTGACGCATGGTGCACAGAATGGCAATTGAATCTCAATGTAGACAAGTGTAGTGTGCTGCGAATACATAGAAAGATAGATCCCTTACCATTTAGCTACAAAATAGCAGGTCAGCAACTGGAAGCAGTTAATTCCATAAATTATCTGGGAGTACGCATTAGGAGTGATTTAAAATGGAATGATCATATAAAGTTGATTGTCGGTAAAGCAGATGCCAGACTGATATTTATTGGAAGAATCCTAAGGAAATGCAATCCGACAACAAAGGAAGTAGGTTACAGTACGTTTGTTCGCCCACTGCTTGAATACTGCTCAGCAGTGTGGGATCCGTACCAGATAGGGTTGATAGAAGAGATAGAGAAGATCCAATGGAGAGCAGCGCGTTTCGTTACAAGATCATTTAGTAATCGCGAAAGCGTTACGGAAATGATAGATAAACTCGGGTGAAAGACTCTGCAGGAGAGACGCTCAGTAGCTCGGTACGGGCTTTTGTTGAAGTTTCGAGAACATACCTTCACCGAAGAGTCAAGCAGTATATTGCTCCCTCCTACGTATATCTCGCGAAGAGACCATGAGGATAAAATCAGAGAGATTAGAGCACACACAGAAGCATACCGACAATCCTTCTTTCCACGTACAATACAAGACTGGAATAGAAGGGAGAACCGATAGAGGTACTCAGGGTACCCTCCGCCACACACAGTCAGGTGGCTTGCGGAGTATGGATGTAGATCTGGATGTAGATGTAATCACATTCGTGTGGGGGGAATCACATCACTGAGTGCACTGGCACAAGACTATAAGTGATCTGTTACCGATGGAAGAATGTTACTGTGAAGATGAGCTGGCATCACCAGCTATGATTCTAGTTGTTTAGTGCAATGGGTTAGAAACTTTTGAAAATTTAAAAAGGAAAATGGATAGATTAAAGTTAGATATAGTGGGAATTAGTGAAGTTCGGTGGAAGGAGGAACAAGACTTCTGGTCAGGTGACTACAGAGTTGAAAACACAAAATCAAATAGGGGTATTGAAGGAGTAGGTTTAATAATGAATAGGAAAATAGGAATGCGGGTAAGCTACTACTAACAGCATAGTGAATGCATTATTGTAGCCAAGATAGATACGAAAGCCATGCCTACTACAGTAGTACAAGTTTATATGCCAACTAGCTCTGCAGATGACGAAGAAATTGAAGATATGTATGATGAAATAAAAGAAATTATTCAGATTGTGAAGGGAGACAAAATTTTGATAGTCATGGGTGACTGGAATTCGGCAGTAGGAAAAGGGAGAGAAGGAAACGTAGTAGATGAATATGGATTGGGGGTAAGAAATGAAAGAGGAAGCCGCCTGGTAGAATTTTGCACAGAGCACAACTTAATCATAGCTAACACTTGGTTCAAGAATCATAAAAGAAGGTTGTATACATGGAAGAAGCCTGGAGATATGGGAAGGTTTCAGATAGATTATATAATGTTAAGACAGAGATTTAGGAACCAGGTTTTAAATTTTAAGACATTTCCTGGGGCAGATGTGGACTCTGACGACAATCTATTGGTTATGAACTGTAGATTAAAACTGAAGAAACTGCAAAAAGGTGGGAATTTAAGGAGACGGGACCTTGATAAACTGACTAAACCAGAGGTTCTACAGAGTTTCAGGGAGAGCATAAGGGAGTATTTGACAGGAATGGGGGAAAGAAATACAGTAGAAGAAGAATGAGTTGCTTTTAGGGATGAAGTAGTGAAGGCAGCAGAGGATCAAGTAGATAAAAAGACAAGGGCTAGTAGAAATCCTTGGGTAACAGACGAAATACTGAATTTAACTGATGAAAGGAGAAAATATAAAACTGCAGTAAATGAAGCAGGCAAAAAGAATACAAACGTCTCAAAAATGAGATCGACAGGAAGTGCAAAATGGCTAAGCAGGCATGGCTAGAGGACAAATGTAAGGATGTAGAGGCTTATCTCACTAGGGGTAAGATAGATATTGCCTACAGGAAAATTAAAGAGACCTTTGGAGATAAGAGAACCACTTGTATGAACATCAAGAGCTCAGATGGAAACTCAGTTCTAAGCAAAGAAGGGAAAGCAGAAAGGTGGAAGGAGTATATAGAGGGTCTATATAAGGGTAATGTATTTGAGGAAAATGTTACGGAAATGGAAGAGGATGTAGATGAAGATAAAATGGGAGATATGACACTGCGTGAAGAGTACTGAGCACTGAAAGACCTGAGTCGAAACAAGGCCCCGGGAGCAGACAACATTACATTAAAACTACTGATGGCCTTGGGAGAGCCAGTCCTGATAAAACTCTACCATCTGATGAGCAAGATGTATGAGACAGGTGAAATACCCTCAGACTTCAAGAAGAATATAATAATTCCAATCCCAAAGAAAGCAGGTGTTGACAGATGTGAAAATTACCAAACTATAAGTTTAATAAGTCACAGCTGCAAAATACTAACGTTGATTCTATACAGACGAATGGAAAAACTAGTAGAAGCTGACCTCGGGGAAGATCAGTTTGGATTCCGTAGAAATGTTGGGACACGTGAGGCAGTACTGACCCTACGACTTATCTTGGAAGAAAGATTAAGGAAAGGCAAACCTACGTTTCTAGCATTTGTAGACTTAGAGGAAGCTTTTGACAATGTTTACTGGAATACACCCTTTCAAATTCTGAAGATGGCAGGGGTAAAGTACAGGGAGCGAAAGGCTATTTACAATTTGTACAGAAACCAGATGGCAGTTATAAGAGTCGAGGGGCATGAAAGGGAAGCAGTGGTTGGGAAGGGAGTGAGACAGGGTTGTAGCCTTTCCCCAATGTTATTCAATCTGTATACTGAGCAAGCAGTGAAGGAAACAAAAGAAAAATTCAGAGTAGGTATTAAAATCCATGGAGTAGAAATAAAAACTTTGAGGTTCGACGACGACATTGTAATACTGTTAGAGACAGCAAAGGACTTGGAAGAGCAGTTGAATGGAATGGATAGTGTCTTGAAAGGAGGGTATAAGTTGAACATCAACATAAGCAAAACGAGGATAATGGAATGTAGTCGAATTAAGTCGGGTGATGCTGAGGGAATTAGATTAGGAAATGAGACACTTAAAGTAGTAAAGGAGTTTTGCTATTTGGGGAGCAAAATAACTGATGGTGGTTGAAGTAGAGAGGATATAAAATGTTGACTGGCAATGGCAAGGAAAGCGTTTCTGAAGAAGAGAAACTTGTTAACATCGAGTATGGATTTAAGTGTCAGGAAGTCGTTTCTGAAAGTATTTGTATGGAGTGTAGCCATGTATGGAAGTGAAACATGGGCGATAAATAGTTTGGACAAGAAGAGAATAGAAGCTGTTGAAATGTGGTGCTACAGAAGATTGCTGAAGATTAGATGGGTAGATCACATAACTAATGAGGAGGTATTGAATAGGATTGGGGAGAAGAGAAGTTTGTGGCACAACTTGACTAGTAGAAGGGATCGTTTGGTAGGACGTGCTGAGGCATTAAGGCACCACCAATTTAGTATTGGAGATCAGTGTGAAGGGTAAAAATCGGTGAGGTAGACCAAGAGATGAATACACTAAGCAGATTCAGAAGGATGTAGGTTGCAGCAGGTACTGGGAGATGAAGAAGCTTGCACAGGATAGAGTAGCATGGAGAGCTGCATCAAACCAGGCTCAGGACTGAAGACCACAACAACAACAACACCAACAACAGTGCAATGGGTGGGCATGGTGTGTAATGCTTCTCGTGTAAAAATACGTGTCCTCATTGCCTCTAGTATCCACTGTATCCAGGCTCTTGAAGACAGAGATAAACTATCCGAAGATAGTCTATTCACATAGTTTAAAGAACGAATTACTCTAGTGATACACAATCCCCTGTGTATCGTTCACATTGGAATTGTGAGAATAAGATAGAATCGTTACTGCACACACAAAGGCGTTCAAACAGTAATTCTTCCTGCACTTCGTATGTGAGTGGAACAGGAAGAAACCCTAATAACTTGTACAATGTGACGTACCCTCTGCCATGCTCCTCATGGTGGTCTGCAAAGTATAGATGCAGATGTAGATGTAGAGTTTGGGTAAGCAGTTCTTCCAAGCATTTGGATTCCTCATCGTACTTGGGACCGTCTTTGAAGTTGTGTATCATATTCCATTAGCTCTCCATGATTTGCAATGTGCCTGTGAGAATGGGATCAGGGGATGGATCAAATTAAACTGAGATATTCAACAATGATAGCTCAACTTTGTCTCAGTCAGTTCACTATGCCATTCCCACAGTCCCAAGCAACAACAAATTTTTGTCCTGTAATGCCAGATGATTTCTTTTGGTGTCTATGTACAGCTGATTTGTCACGGTCTGCTATTTAGCTCATGAGGATTTGAATTATTGAAATTCATGTACTGACTCTGTGCCATGTACCTTGAATGTCACTCTGTTGAAAACTAGGCTCCCTCTTAAATCAGGGCTCCAGAGATTATAACACAGGAAGTCAGACTGTAACAGAGGTTTATTAATGTCAGCTAATGTAAAAGTCCATGTAAATGCTTTGCCACAACCTAAACCGATGCTGCAGTTAGTGGAACTACATAGTGTGATAGAGACACCATTCACAATCTGGAGCTATAGCAAGGATCCTGAAGTGTGAGGACTGACAGCTTTGCTCAGAAACATGCTTGTCTTGGAACCCAAGTTTACCAGAAAATGTTTGATGGTATTCATGTTGAGAACATAGAGAGAGCCATTGCTATTGGATACGTGAAGCAAACTAGTTTGAGTTATATGTATAACAGCTTGCCATACTTTCTTAATTCTGTGACCTCTGGTGCCTACTGAAGATTGTAAGTGACCTTTGGGTACTTGCACGGAGAGGTGTACTTGAGCATGGTGACGCCAAAATGTGCATGGAACCAGCACCAACTCATCCTCTGTAGGCTGCTGTTGGATATAGAGCAGCATGAGGTTTTGGCTGGTTCATTATTGTCATCTGATCACACTGAATTTCAGGATGTGGGAGGCATTTACCTTTGTAGGGTGCATCACAATTCATCAGATGCATTTGGCCATACTTGGTTACTGAATACTGCATAATTGTGCAAAATGGCTACCATTGGTATGGTTCGTCAGTGGCTGCTGAGTAGCAGGAGTGCCCATCTCGTAATGCGAAAACACAGCCAGCAATCTGTAGTTTGACCCCTTGTTGAAGCCTTCATTCTTTATCAAGGACACTTGAGTAACACAAAGCAATTTCATTTACCAAATAGCCCACAGTGAGTTGTCTGGTATTAACTTCAGATTGACTAATGTTTGTAGATAACACCACAATTGTAAAAGACTCCACCTGCTCAACTGATCTGAGAAAATTGCTTGGCAGATGTGTTGTCCAGGTGATTTGCATAACCTTTGCAATAAGCCACCTTAGTCATCTCAAACCCACGGGAGGCAGGTGATGGAAAGATTATGTTGCTGATAATAGAAGCCAGCTTGCCAAAGTTACTTAGTAATGTTTTGCTGTATAACTGATAATGCTGTGAATTACAAATACAAATTATACAATGACGAGCCAAGTTTGTGGTGGTTCTGGTGGAAACTGTGGCAGTTTAGATAACACACACTGCAGAATGTAGACGTTTCTGAAAAATGTGTGTATGGCACTAAATCAGGCTACTGTGGAGTATCATTAAATGTAACCCCATTGATCAGGTGTGATACAGTAGATAACTCTGATAACATTGTGTGTGACCTAGCCAACTGGGTTCCACTAGGGTCAGAAACAAATTCATCACCTCGGTACTCGGCATGAAAGAACACATCGAATCAACAGTTGTACGAATACAATGTACTTTGGCACAAAAACCTTATGTAGATCAGTAGCACCTGTTGATATCATATGCATTTGCTCTTCTGTCAGAAAGAAATCCACAAGGTCCATAGAATGTAACACAGAACTGTGATATGTGGGCTACACACATTCTTGTAGACAACTGGGAGAAGGATTGTAATCACTTTCACTTGTAGTGTTGTATTGTCTCATATTGTCTGTTGCACCACACAGTCCACTAGAAGCACAGCCAATATAGATGAAAGATCCCAAAAACCTTTTGGGGCACAATGTCCTTTATATGGCATTGTACATTTCTTAAATCCATAGAAATTGTGCAGTTATCATGGGTCACCAGTGTGGGTTTACCCATGATGGTGAGTAGGCAGAATAAGATATTCATACTGTTGTTACAAAATGTAACCACTTTATTGATGTAAATAAGTGCACAACTCAAAACACACACATTAACACAGTAAGTAAAGATCACACTAGAACAAAGACATGGTGGACGATGAAGACATTACACATGTATAGTGTTCTTGGTATCCAATTTAACTTCTTCATATTGATCTTGGTGGTCGATGTCACCGCTAACATATTTCCATCGTGAGTGGGGTTCCGAAGTACCTGTTCCAGGAAGTTTTTGGTGAAGTAATTTGTTAATGTTTCACAGAATGTCTTGTCATGCCCTCCACTATGAAATCTGTAACTGTCCACACTTGTTGTTAGATGGTTAAAAGTCTCCTCTGATGATTTCAGTATGACTGATGTATTTATGTACAAACGAACTGAAGTTTTCTCTAACGTTTTCAGTTATGTCAGGACCTGAGTCAAGTGGTTGATAGAAGGATCCAATCACAATTTTACATTCACCCTTGATACGGAGTCTTACCCAAACAGTCTCTTTCACAGGTAGCTCTGATTTCCACCTCAGTAGGTTTGAGTTTCTTGTCTACCGTGACAAATACGCCACCTCAATTTCCCATTAGCCTATCCTTTCAATATACGCTTAAAATTTCCTCAAACATCACACTACTGTCAACTACACGTTTTCTGTACCTAGTATTATGTGACCTTCAATGTTTTTTTTAGGGTGGCACTTTGTTGTGAATGCTTTTGGAGTTAACGACTAGTATTTTAGTACTCTCACATCTCAGGGGGCTTCTCTTAGGATCTTACTCTAATAGTTCTAGGTTTCCTATAGCTGTCATTATTTGAATTTGATGGAGAGTTTCCTTATCTTAAAAAAAAATATCTTGTGTGCACCTCACACACCGTCACCTGACTCTAATGCATAGCTAACTAGACACAGAACCTTAACAGTCTCTGGTTCAAGCCTTGCCCTTGACGCAGAACCTTCAGCCACAATCGTTTCTGGAGACAACAGATCTTGGCCTCCCTGTTTATAAGTGGAGTGGAAGGCTTGACCCAGAGATGCAAAGGTTCTGTGACAATAATATTAGCAACAGCACACATGTCGAGTTTCTCTGATGAGGTGGCCCAGTTTGTCCACCCACAACCGAAGTCATCTATACAGAGCTGATCCTGTGGCACTGGCAGAACTGTGCCAAAGCTGCACCCCCTCCACTTTCTGTAATTTATGCTATCCAGATATAGCAAATTTTATAATTTTTGCGAGTAGGTTTGATAAAAATGAAACATTGCTGAAAAAACATACTTAACTGAACTGTACTGATGAAACGGCACTCGTTTTGTGTGTTTAGTGAACCACCTGCATGACCACACCGATCTTATTAGTGACTTGTTGCTGAACCTACCCAAGAGCGACAAATATCCCTCTGTGCCTGCACTTCTCATCAGGTGCCTTCCTCGTCCACCAGCTGATACTATTCACAACATTACGTATGACGAGACTTTAGGTGATGAGCCCCTTCCAGCCGTGGTGACGCTTACGTGTACTGGTCACTACCGAGATCTTGCCGAACTTAGCGCTCTGGGCATTCCACCTCCGCCTGGTACTTCGGCTGGTGGGACGAGTATAGCTGAGTCGTACGTATGCTGGTTCCACTTCACTTATGGGGACGCAACTCGGAACTGCCGCCCACCCAAATGCCAGATGTGGGCCGCAGTAAGCGCCACAGCTCGTGGGTATATGGAAAGGTGTCCACATACATTGCATTCTGTCAGATCCTCCACCTAATGAGGTTATCTGTATGCCTCGGATTTAGGTCCATGCCGGTACTTTCTCGTCGACACCAGAGCAAACGTTAGTGTCGTACCTCCTTCATTTACTGTAATGGACATGACATGAACCAAACTGTTTCTTCATCAGTAAATAAATCGCCACTTTGTGTCGACGGTTTTGCCGAGTTACCTATTGAACTCACATGTGTCAAAGTTTTCACTTTGTCCTACTACGTGGCTGATTTAGAAGACCCAGTGTTAGGCACTGACTTCCTTTTTCACTTTGGTCCATCTCCAGACCTACAGTCGCCCACATTACTGCACCGCGCCTCATCTACTCACACTGTGTGCTTGGTCACCTCCTCGGCGCCCCCTCTCCCTCAGCTTACCATCAGTTTCGACGCGACTCTCATCGAGTGTTCTTCACTGGTGGACAGCCTCGCAGCTTCTGTCGCCCAGCTTTAATCCAAGCGTTCTGCACTTGATGATCTCCGCACATGTAATGCTGAACCAAACTGCACCATATCGTTGGCTACACAAACCCTCACTGAAGCACGATGCCTCGTACAACGTCGGTCAACGCCACCGTCCCGCCAACACCGGCGACACACTTTGATGATGCCACCACGGACAGCTCCGCTGGCACATCAGGTTAGTAACTCTTGTGTGTTACCAATTCTTGTGCGTGATGGCCTCACAACAGACGGGCCACCAGTGCGTCATAAAGCGCACCGACTACCGCCACATAAACTATGTTTTGCTAGGAGGAAATTCTGTGGACAGGTATTGTCCGTCCGTCGGACAGTAACGGGTCTTTGTCCATACATTTAGTTCCCAAAAAGGGTGGCACAGTGTGTCTCTGTGGTGACCATCACTGCCTCAATGCCTGAACTGCACTAGACAATTACCCTAGACCTCATATATGAGACTTTGTGCAAGTGCTTAGCAGAGCACGCATCTTCAGTGTCTTGAACCGCCACGAGGCATATTTACAAATACCCATAGAACAGAGTGACATTCCAAAGGCAGTATTGGTCACACCCTTCGGCCTCTACAAATTTTGTTACATGCCTTATGGTCTCAAAAATGCAGCCCAAACTTGGCAACATTTTATAGACTCACTTGTATTTAACTGCCATTATTGTTACGCATATATCGACGATATTCTCATTTTTTCCTCCTCTGACAGAATGCGAACTGCACCTGGCCATGATATAGGACCTACTGACACGCAACAGAGTCGAGATCAGTAATGAAGAGTCACAACTTCGATGCACCACTGTCTCTTTTCTGGGGTACATCGTCTCCTCCGAAGGTTGACTACATTCGCAATCTACCTCTCCCAGTGTCGTTTTGTGAATTACGCCGGTTTTTATGAACAATCAGTTTGTACCGTCTTAACCTACCACTGGCAGCAGCCATTCAAGCCCCTTTGACGAACTGGCTGGTAAAAAAAAAAAAAAAAAAAAAAAAAAATAAAAAAATAAAAAAAAAAAAAAAATAAAAAAAAAAAAGAACTCTGGCAATCGCCGGGTACTGTGGTCTTACAATATGGTGAGAGCTTTCGAAGATCTTAAATCAGTATTAGCACATGCTGTCACTCTCACCCACCCTTTGCTAGACACATCTCTGTTACAGGTGACGTGGGCGATTTCGCAATTGGTGCAGTCTTTCAATAGCATCTCAGTGACATGACTCAGCCACTCTGTTTTTTTTTTTTTTTTTTTTTCCCTCCAGGAAACTATCTACAGCTCAACGTATATGGTCAGCATTTGACAGAAAAGTGCGTGCAGTGTACGAAGCTGTAAAATATTTCTGCACAGACATTTAAGGAAGGAACGTAACAATTGTCACAGATCATTGCCCTCGCAGATGCTATCTATAACCCCGATGATCTTCCTCCACATAGGTTTTGCCAGATGGACTTAATTCGTCAATACACAACAGACATCCGTTACATCCGAGGTTCATAAAATGTGGTGGCCAACTATCTATCGTGTATCAATGCAATTTGATCCCACATTCATTTCAATGAACTGGCCCACTTACAGGACAATAACACCGAACTACACAACCTCCAACTGGACCCTGCTATTTCCCACCACATCGTTTCCTGCAACTACCGGGTTCAGTCAGGCCACTATGGCGCAATACGTCCGTGGGCACTGCCTGGTGTATTCTTCCATCTGCACTGCATCACCAAGTATTCACTATGTTACATAACCTTTCACATCCTGGTGCTTAGGCAACTACACACATTGTTACAGAATGGGTTGTGTGGCCACGTGTAAAGACGGATTGTCATACATGGGATCATGCTTGTATACAGTGCCAGCGCAGCAAAGTTGGCAGGGACACACAACATCCTCTAGATAAATTCAACATCCTGAAAGGCCACTTCTCACATGTTCTTCTGGATCTCATAGGACCATCACCCATGTCTGATGGCTTCAGGTACATCCTGTCTCTCATTGACCATGTTCCACATTGGGTGGAGTCGATATCCCTGCAGGACATTACAGCAGATTTTGTAGCATGGGCATTTGTATCCTCCTGGATAGTTCAATTCAGCTGCCCTACATCCATCACCACTGGCCAGAGTAGGCAGTTTGAATCCCTGCTCTTTAACAAACTCTGTGTGCTCTATGGGGTGGATAGATTCCGCACAATGGCTTACTACCCACACAGCAATGGACTGGTCGAGTGTTGGCACAGCACCCTGAGAGTGGCCCTCATGTGCCACGGTTGTGAGTTGTCCGACGCCCTTCCCTGTATTATGTTAGGAATACACACGACTTATAAGATGGACCTCTAGGCTTCAGTTGCAGAGCTCCTGTATGGCGAGACCCTACTTCTCCCCACAGAGTTCGTCAACAACGGTGCAACTGTCGACCTATCCTAGCTCCTGCTCTAGTCAAGCATGTTTGGTTGCACAGAGCTGTGATCCTCATGCCCCTCCACAACCACACACCCGTCCTTGGGTTTTTCTGCACTTGGCTCTGGACTCTTGCGAATTCGTTGTGTTAAGGGACGACACAGTCAAACCGGCATTACAGCAGAATTACTTTGGCCCACACCAAGTATTGGCTCACACTGACAATACTACGGACATTCTCATCAGTGGCCATTGACAGACAGTTTGCCTTCAACACGTGAAATCGGCCTGGACGATCGAGGAGTCTGTACCACAACCTCTTGAGGTAAGTGGTCCTCCTTGATTCGATGGCTCCAATCTTATACACATCGCACGCTCCCCTGTGCCCCACCCTGATCATATGTGCACCACGCCTACGCCTTTGGGCAGCGCAGTTATTACGTGTGACAATAATCCACCCTCGCTTCACTCAGGCACCATGTGTGACAATCCACAACCTCAGGCCCAACCACACGTTGCATGTGATCAGGGCCGGCACGAGTCCACGTGCCGCCCTGTGCGAGCTGCTAAATTGCCAGCCCCCCCCCCTTCTTTTTTTTTTTTTTTTTTTACAAAACGTTTGTGGAATTTTATTTAAACAAATGTCAGCAATCAATCGCAATTTTTGTTTTTACTTTTCAGATCTACCTAGGTTTCAGCCACTGAGTGGCCAGTCTCAAAGCTTTTAATATGTGCTTACATCTAAACCATCATGTTGACTGTTACGTTCAGTATGACGGTATGGATGTAAACATAACTCAAAGCATTAAGAATAGCCACACTATGCCCGAAATCTATGTAGATCAGGAAAATAAAAACAAAAATTGCTACTTGTTTGTGACATTCTCTACAGATTTGTACAAAACAATCGCTGGGCACCAGCTCAAAAATGGAGTCAAACCTGATTGAAGAAGTCTAGTAAATTTTAATAAGCCTTGTGAATTTACAAAAGTGTTCAAATGTGTGTGAAATCTCGTGGGACTCAACTGCTAAGGTCGTCAGTCCCTAAGCTTACACACTACTTAACCTACATTATCCTAAGGACAAACACACACACCCATGCCCGAGGGAGGACTCGAACCTCCGCAGGCAGCAGCCACTCAGTCCATGACTGCAGCGCCTCAGACCTCTCGCCTAATCCCTCGCGGCATGAACTTACAGTTAACGTAAATAGACATTTTTCAATGGTTGTGAACGGAAAACAAAATATATTTACAATTTAATGATAATTTGGTATGAACAATAATATTTACAATAACTATTTAATGTTGAACAAAATAAGAAACAACACAGTAAATAACCAAGACACTGATCTTAATATAAAAATTAAAAAAAAAATACTAGGTAAATCGAACCTTCCTGGCTTTTGCTTGTGCAAACTCTTTCACACGATCTGTGTAATTTAAGTCCTCTGCAAGCTCGTGCTCAATCGATATTATTGCAAGATCTTTCAAACGAGTTGGGCTCGTCATTGATCAGAGATATGTCTCTATCAATTTCAGTTTTGAGAAACTCCACTCACAACTGTCACTGGGAGTGTTAGGAGAATTTCGGAGCAATGTTAACATTAGGACAAAAATTATGTCTTCCTATAAACGTCAGAGTCTCTTTTGGACCTATTCCAGGTTTCAGCAATGTTGAAAGCATTTTTAGTTCTTCCCTCAACTCCAGTGCATCAATGTCGCTTGACTCATGTGGTAACGTTAGATCTTCTAGCTCTAATTCTGTAGCCAATTCTTTGGAATCCGTCAAGAAAGACACAAACATTTCTTCTGTTCTGCTGGTCTCAAAATATGCTTTCGTTTTTTCAAGCATTTCCACAGCCTCAGAAACATTTATGTCAATGGTCTGGAGGTTCTTACTGACTACACCGATGTGAAGCAGAACGTCATACCATATTAAACCAGAGACACCAGAAAGGTGTAATTTTTTTATTTGATTCGCAAGTGACGTTGCTTCGTGAGCGGTCATGCCATCGAATTCTTCTGATATCTTAACCAGTGCTTCATAAACGCCTCCAATTTGAAACCTCAGGGGAGTAAGTGCATCGACGCGACTTCCCCACACACTGTCGCTCAGTGGCTCCAGCGACAGGTTAGGCAGATACTTCTTCAAGATATCCCAGTGTCGAACGGAAGACGTCATACAAGCTTTTCACTGTCGAAAACATGGAAGCAGCATATTTAGAAGACAGCGGCATCGTTTACAACAAGATTCAATGAGTGACTGCTACATGGTACATAAAATGCTCTCTTGTTCATATCTGAAGTTCTTTTCTGGAGACCAGACCTCTTTCCTTTCATGTTTGCTCCATTGTCGTATCCTTGCCCTCTCATATTACACAATAGGATTTTTGTATCTTCCAAGAACTTGAGTACGACCTGTGTCAAAGTGAAGCTTGAAGAATCGGGCACTGGAAGAAATCCCAGGAAATGCTCCCGAATTCGGACATCGTATACCCCGTCGAGTCTTGTCTCCTGGACGAAATGTACCACAACTGTCATCTACTCAACTTTTGAAATATCTGGTGCACACTCCAGAATTATACTGTAATACTTTTCAGATTTCATCATTAATAGAATGTTGTTGGTTATAGATGATCCAATAAGATGAATTAGTTCATTCTGCGTTTTTTTACAAGATAATGATGATCCATCATCACAGTGTCGAACTTTCCGAATAATTGAACGTGTTTCAAGAAGTTTCTGTTGTCAGGCTGAAAGAGTGTATCTGTACTTCCTCTCAAAGGCAGGCATAGCAGGCTCAGGAAATGAATTATTGCTATTAAGCGGCCAAGAACATTTTTCCAATGTTCGCTTTCAGTATTTAGAAGCGTTTGATATGGGCGTCGATAGTTCGTGACTTTTTTGTCCCTCAGAAAACATGATCCACTTTTTATGTGAGTTCAATATGCTCAGTAGACTTCCCGTGACTTTCGAAATACGAAGCAAGGTGCTGCCAGTCGCTTATACCGTTCTTTGCAATTTTTACTGTAAATGACGAAACAGGTTTGCAACAGAAGCAGAACACAGGCTGAAACGCTCGTTGTCCGCGTTTTTAGGACATTCTTCAGCTTCCTTAATGCTCTCGGGAGGACCTCGCATGACCAAAGTCGTTCGAATGCAGTCAGTAATAATTTCCGGCCATCTTCCGGGATCTGAGTCAATTATGTCTTCCAGTTTAGGCTCGCTTTCAATCCCTGTAGTGATCCTCCACTGATATTCCTCCGGTATTTTCCGAATCGGGTCGCCTAATTTATGTTCTGCCTGACTTTTCAATCTCAGAGCTTTCGTCACAAAGCAGGTCTCAAGTCCAAACGAGGTCTGTTGAACATGTTGTGGGTGGCCCACCGTCAGCATTGCTACTGTGTGGTGTGGTCGCAATTCTGTGTTTGTCAACTTTCTGGTCATGTCCTGAAGATACAGATGTAGCTGCAGTAGCTCCACTAGTTTCTGTACTTTCAGCATCTATTTTTCCACCCTCGCCGCTGCTAGGTCGTTCTCTCTGTGGCTTTAAATATCGTTGTAGTGCATCCTTTTGCTTCTTATCGTCATCTTCCTTCAGCGCCCGTCTTTTCCTATATTCTCTGCCAGACAGTCTTTACTACCGTCGGACATGTTTCGATCCAGCCTATAAAGATCGATTACGTGAAACTAACTGTTGATGTCAGTGTACTAACTTTATTTGCCACATTCTTCGCAGACAATTTCCTGATATTCCACTGCACGTAAACGGAAAATTATATTACTGTAGGATGTACTGTTCAGGAGATGAAGTCATAAGAATTGAGCCGGCTGAAAATGAATTTCAGGCCGAATTTCACTACAGACGCAGGCGAAACGGTCAAAATGTGTGGCGGAAGACAATGGAGAGAGGAAGAATAAGGAAATGGAGTAACATAATAATGCAGTTAATAGACACCCGGGCATCGGCGGGTACTAATGCTAGTCTAAATACACTCCTGGAAATTGAAATAAGAACACCGTGAATTCATTGTCCCAGGAAGGGGAAACTTTATTGACACATTCCTGGGATCAGATACATCACATGATCACACTGACAGAACCACAGGCACATAGACACAGGCAACAGAGCATGCACAATGTCGGCACTAGTACAGTGTATATCCACCTTTCGCAGCAATGCAGGCTGCTATTCTCCCAAGGAGACGATCGTAGAGATGCTGGATGTAGTCCTGTGGAACGGCTTGCCATGCCATTTCCACCTGGCGCCTCAGTTGGACCAGCGTTCGTGCTGGACGTGCAGACCGCGTGAGACGACGCTTCATCCAGTCCCAAACATGATCAATGGGGGACAGATCCAGAGATCTTGCTGGCCAGGGTAGTTGACTTACACCTTCTAGAGCACGTTGGGTGGCATGGGATACATGCGGATGTGCATTGTCCTGTTGGAACAGCAAGTTCCCTTGCCGTTCTAGGAATGGTAGAACGATGGGTTCGATGACGGTTTGGATGTACCGTGCACTATTCAGTGTCCCCTCGACGATCACCAGAGGTGTACGGCCAGTGTAGGAGATCGCTCCCACACCATGATGCCGGGTGTTGGCCCTGTGTGCCTCGGTCGTATGCAGTCCTGATTGTGGCGCTCACCTGCACGGCGCCAAACACGCATACGACCATCATTGGCACCAAGGCAGAAGCGACTCTCATCGCTGAAGACGACACGTCTCCATTCGTCCCTCCATTCACGCCTGTCGTGACACCACTGGAGGCGGGCTGCACGATGTTGGGGCGTGAGCGGAAGACGGCCTAACAGTGTGCGGGACCGTAGCCCAGCTTCATGGAGATGGTTGCGAATGGTCCTCGCCGATACCCCAGGAGCAACAGTGTCCCTAATTTGCTGGGAAGTGCCGGTGCGGTCCCCTACGGCACTGCGTAGGATCCTACGGTCTTGGCGTGCATCCGTGCGTCGCTGCGGTCCGGTCCCAGGTCGACGGGCACGTGCACCTTCCGCCGACCACTGGCGGCAACATCGATGTGCTGTGGAGACCTCACGCCCCACGTGTTGCCTCACGCCCCACGTGTTGAGCAATTCGGCGGTACGTCCACCCGGCCTCCCGCATGCCCACTATACGCCCTCGCTCAAAGACTGTCAACTGCTCACACGGTTCACGTCCACGCTGTCGCGGCATGCTACCAGTGTTAAAGACTGCGATGGAGCCCCGCATGCCACGGCAAACTGGCGGTGCACAAATACTGCGCAGCTAGCGCCATTCGACGGCCAACACCGCGGTTCCTGGTGTGTCCGCTGTGCCGTGCGTGTGATCATTGCTTGTACAGCCCTCTCGCAGTGTCCGGAGCAAGTATGGTGGGTCTGACACACCGGTGTCAATGTGTTCTTTTTTCCATTTCCAGGAGTGTATATTAACTCACTAGACTGCGGTTGTTCATTTCAAAGAACTGATATCGACATCTGTCATAATTTCCACGTGTCACTTCTTTCGTGTCTGATTATGGAATAATGAGTAACAAATTAGTCATCGCCGTATCACTTCACTTTATTTTCATTCTAGCTATTGGGACGACGCGTGCTTATTTGTCGACTTGACAATTTTTGAAGTAACATATAAGAAAAATAAATTTTCCTAATCTGCAATCTTGAAGGAGAAAAATTCTAACTTATGAGTAACGTGCATGCGCAATACTAATTGTACGTTTTATGAAAAGCACTTACCTATTGCATCCCAAGTTGCAAGAGATTCGGACGCACAAATTCTTCTGTTCTTACGAAACGCAATGAACGTGCTTCTGACCAATCTTGACGCCCTCGACCAAATATCGAAACGAATTCTGTAGTTTTCGTCTTAGAGAACGCAACAATACGTATTGCCTGGAAAGGCGAAGTGGAGACGCGGCAGTGCCTGGAACTAGGTCACGTGACGAGCTACAGCGAGGCTACGGCTAAACTAGCGCACAAGAAGAAGAAGAAGAAGAAGAAGAAGGAAGAACCACACATTAAGTGTGTGACCGATGATATGGCATTACGAACAATAGAAGGAAATACGAACTTTTGTCCAACAGAAATGAGCTTCAAACCTAGCAAGGAAACCCTTATAAGCAATATTCTGTCTATGGGTTTTACAAGTTGTCAAAATGAACGCTTTGTTTTGTGCAGACGAGAGGGCATTGTTGCTAAAAGACCATACTTTCTCAGGTTTTCATCAGAATCAAAGCGACCAGTAGTTTACTAATATAAAACTTGGATTCACACGTATTATACAGTAAAGAAATGTTGGCAGAGTGATAGTGTGCGAGTAATGTTGTCAAACAAAAGTGCTGGTCAGAGTTTAATTGTTGTTCGTGCAGGCGGAGACAGGTGTTTCATGGTTTAAATACCAAAACGTCCGACTATCACTCAGAAACGGATAGCAAAAATTTTCAAAAATACGTCGAAAGCCGGCCGCGGTGGCCGAGTGGTTCTAGGCGCTACAGTCTGGAACCGCGCGACCGCTATGGTCACAGGTTCGAATCCTGCCTCGGGCATGGATTTGTGTGATGTCCTTAGGTTAGTTAGGTTTAAATAGTTCTGAGTTCTAGGGGACTGATGACCTTAGAAATTAGAAATTAAGTCCCATAGTGCTCAGAGCCATTTGAACCATACGTCGAAATCCCACCTTATGCCAGGCTTATTAGCAATGTCTTTATCCCTTGTAATTATTCGCAACGTATTTACCCATTCGGAATACTTCCAGCCATTGTAGGTGTTCAACCATGTTTTCCATAATGTGGGAAGAATAAAACACTCAGAAACTCTGATTTAGGTTAGGTAGTGTGTAAGCTTAGGGACTGATGACCTTAGCAGTTAAGTCCCATAAGATTTCACACACATCTGAACATTTTGAACTTGGAAACTGCCATTGAAGGCCTTAGCAAAATTGCTTCAGCCTTAACATGTAACCGCAGTATCGAACATTGCATTCGAATTTCCAAATTAAATTTCGTCTTCTGCAAAATAAGTTGTGAGTAAACGCACGGCGCTTAACAGGCTGGCAGCGCTCCACTCATAAGAATACTGGCGTGTGCTCCAGACTGCTTCCCCCCTCTGTTCCAGGGGTGGCCGGCAGGTATCCGAGGCGCCATGCAACACTTCCCGAAGCCGCTGGCTCCGAGGTTTGGTTTCGAATACCCTCTTGGGCATGAATGTTGAGTTTACCCTTAAAAGAAAGAAAGAAGGGGGTGGGGGCGGGGCAGATTTGCCGCCCTTCAGAAAGTGCCGCCCCGTGCGGGCGCACGTTTCGCACGTGCCTTGCGCCGGCCCTGAGTGTGATGTTATCCCGTCGCACGTGTTGGCACCCAATGCCCCCACAGTGTTTTCCAGTGCTTCACCTAAACTAGTTTATTTTTCCCAGCCATCCCCCTAGTACACCCTACGTCCACTGTCGATGAAATTTGCATCTCAATCAATGCCTGTGGCTGTCCACACCATAAGCTTTCCTTACAGCTCCACGAGGGATGTACCTCTAAGGGGACACTTCACATGAGTCCACTCCCACGCCACATGTCACCACTCTGTGCACAGTCCCTATCCCAAACGCGGTGCATATGGCTAGCACAGTTGCGACGTTCATCACCGACAGGACACTCAAGATTCGCGTCCCCCTCTGCGCCTGTACTTCAGTGCTCATATCTTTCATGCCAGTCCAGATCACGTGAGAAGGCTGACCAGTCTGTACCCCCCACTGGATGGCGCATCATCCCATTTCTAGTTACACCCTGCAAAGATAGTATGGACTCTTTGCACCCACCTCTATCAACCAGAGGGCGTCCCACAACACCACCAGGAACACACCCACATCCTCCCCCCAGTGCTACGAACTCCCGGAGAGGTGGGGGGGGGCGGGGGGGGGGGGTGCTCTGTGGCGACCATCGACTGCTGTCTGCCAAGTGCAGAGAAATTTTCTTTGGACTCTTGTGTTCTTTGGATGGTGTGGGCTTTTGACTTACTTAGATGTTTAAGTTGTCTGAAATGTTTTTCCTGTGTGTGGTGTAATTATACGATCCGTAATAAAAGTGCCCGATCATAATCAACTGGAGTTTTCTGTGCGCGGTCAGTCAGTATGGCTAGAAAACCCCCATACATAATTATATTTGAGTTATAGTAACATACCATAGGGTTAGATTAAGGGTAATGCATGCAATGTATGTCGGTCGAGAGCAGCAGCGTGTGAAAAGTTGCATGTAGGTCAATTGTCTAGTCGAGCAAATTGCACTAGGTAAATGCTTGCGAGCAGTGTGTTCACTACATTTGTACACACATAGTACGCACCTTTATAAGACAATATTTTCCATAATTTTATATACACAAGTTTTCCCACATTAGTTGTATGTACACAAACGTTTAATTTTACATGCTTCGTGCAAATTATATTAATTAAATAGATTTTTTATAATACACAGTTAACAAGATAGTGATACATTCAATTTGTTTACAACGGCGAGTTTATATCAGATCTCGTCCAGCCAACACGTGGTGTGGAAAGGGCGGTTAAAAAAAATTAGTCAATGTAGATTTTACTACATAAGCATATAATTAAAAAAATTTTCAATATAGTAATTGATTACTGTTTAACATCGTTAGCGCGAAATCGCTCAAGACGAACTCATGGTTAACGTGAAAAAAAATTGGTCCAGGCAGATATACATTAGCTCTAATGGTTAATTTTATTAGTTAACAGGAGTTTCAGTTAAGGCGAATTACAAAGTCTTTTTCAGTACCAAGCGTAACTCAATTTCATTCTAAAACAAACTTCCGATGTTACAGTAATTGTTTTTCGAAATGAATGCAAGAAAAGTAACTACAGACCTAACTACCCATTGTTGATTCGTTTCTGATGTATTGTCGGTCGGGAGCTACGAGTATCAGCGTGTACGGTACATTTAACCAAAGTTTATAAAAGTATGTTTTACAGATATATGCACTTTGTCACGCGTAACGAAAACAAATTAACAGATGATACCTCCAATACCAAAAACTAGTGCCCTAGGAGAACTAGCTAGATGAAAAATTCGTTAGATGGACGATTTTTAGAGTAAGATCGATGAAGTTGTGGATTATAGGTTAGGAGAAAACGTCTGAATTAGTGATATAAATTTCAGGACGGTATGTTTGATGTGTTGAGTTTGCTGGTTACATATTCCGTAAGACCATTAATTCTTAGAACTGCTACAAATATTTGTTTCTAATCTTGATGCACCTTGAAAAACATCATAGGTCAATATGCTTAAATAGTAGTTATTACAACATTCATTGGCCACAAATGAAGAGTATGAAAAAATAGCCCACCCAAGGAAACAAAGGTACATTTTATATCTAAAAAGTACGAACACTAGAGTATACGTACATAACGTGTTTCATGACACCCAAGGTCGTTTGGTCGCTGTCGCTGTGTTCCGACCGGTGTCAACTGTGCGGGTTCAAACGTCAGCATGGTGGCGTCACTGTCCCACTGAGATAATTGTCCTTTCAGGGCACTAGCTGGGCAAATACCCATGCCAGCAAAAGGTTGGCATGAGCATAGCACGGGAAGAAATAATAAAAAACTTGTGACAGATAAAAATGTACCTTAGCAACAGGATGGATTTTTGGGTATAGAAGGGACGGAAACAGAAGGTCCATGCATCATGTGCTCAGATTCTGCAGTTGCCAGATCATCGCTGATGGAGGAAACCACAACAGTGAGTATACATCTCCATAACGGAATCTTTGTATAAACTTGCACGTAGTGTCATTTGTGGAAACCTTAATAATGCAATTGATGCATTAGATCTTGGTTTACCACATAGTATTGAAGACGATAGTTTGTTAAATTTCGTTATGAAAAAATGAAATTTATGTTGAATGCATATCGCTTACCAGAAAGTTATATTTTTACTGAGACTGGTAATGTTCCCATTGTTATCGAAAAAATTAATGATGCTCTTCAAGCAGCTGAAAAAAATACACTTAATACACCAATTCCGTGGCCAGCAATGTGCTTACTTACTATGTGCAGTTTTCCACAAAGCACATTTTGGCAAAGCAGATTCAAAATTACCATGCAGTTTATTGACATTTCTTCCAAAGAATATATTTGGACAATTTGTGAATTATGCTTGTCTAAATTAACAGAAAATTGGCAAAAACAATCAGTACAACGTGTTCTTCCAAATAGTAAAATTCATTTAATAAGCAAAAGTCCTTATTATAGTTTTGGGGAAATTTCTCCGCCTCATATTAAGCAATATGGACACTGGTGCATGTTTTGTGCAAACATACTGTTATTTAGAAGTGTATGTTGTGGGTGTGGCCTCCCTAGTGTATATGATTCAGAAGATGAAGATTCTAATTTTGTTGAAAATTTGCTTGCAGATTGGTAATGGACAACATCATCGAGGTCTTGCAGATGCTATACACTCTTCTAGAAGCTCAGGTTCCGACTCCATCCCTGAAAGCACTTATTTACTTGGTGACGAGATTACACTCCAACATGGCAACATGAAATGGACTCTTAGGTGAATACACAACCTTATTTTGAGCTATTTGATTCAATTAGAAGTTTCTTCGCAACCACCATCTGCCTTTGCTTTAATGACCTTATTAGAATTTCTGAAATTTCAGAATGATGGTATTTCACTGACGTTATTATCATCAGAGGACCGAATGATGTTAATAAATTGTGTAGACAAATTAATATTATCTCACAAAACTACCCTGGAGAATTATCCATAACTGTATCTACTCCCCCAGACGATGCTGATGCCGTTTCCGCACTGACTCATTTATTGCCACCAGAATTACGCATCAGAGCAATCTCGTCCATATCGGACATCGACTGGCTCAATGTATTGTTACATCTCTACTTGCAAAAACGGCCAAGTTGCGGACAAGTATGCCTTAGAGGATCAAATAAATGATTACCTGGTGAGTATGAGTGCGGAATATGGGTCGACAGTCATGGAACACGTAAATGGCCTCATAGTAAGCGGCAGCCAACCGTTACAGGTAAAGGGTGCAATGCTGAAACCACACCTAAAAAGGTACTTTCCCTATTAATATCTTATTGTTGTATTCCTCCACAGAACAACATCAATGTAATACCATCGACTCATCCGTATTTTATAAATTAAATTGGTCCAAAGTTTAAAAAGTATTTGGAGATGGGAATGGAGTTGTACCAAAAAACTACTAATGAATTGTATTTAAAAGGTTTGGAAAAATTACATGGTTCTGGTTCAGAAGATAATATTTTCTATTCCCATACTACAGTCGTATGGGAATATTATTACACTTTGCAAGATTCTTTATGTTGGTTAAATAAATTACTTTTATGTCAATGTAATGATGGTACAGATGAAGCTACAAAATGTTTAACAAATTTAGTGTGGTTTAACTGTAATGGTTTATCTCAGTGGCAAGATGTGAATGGTACAGAATGTTACGTTCCTTTTAAAAAGTTGAATACTTTATGTTTGGTTAGACCACCTAAAACTCTAGTATAATTTGGTTTGTCGATTGTTTTATTTCTCTCACAATAAATGTTGGCCACATTGGACGATGCAACAATTAGACTAATCAGTTTGCCCTTCAAGAAGATGTAAATAGACATGTTATTGTTGGTAATGAAATTTCATTGGAAGAAGGTGCTATTGAAGATTTTAAAAAAGTTTGTGATGCGGTAGCATGTGACATTCGTGTAAAATATAAAGGAGACGCCGTTTTAAGACGCACTCCATTGTTATTACTATCTAATTCTCAACCTGTAATATGTTCTCATCCTGATTTCAATAATGTACGTGTGAGAACTGTCAGTTGGAGGAAATCGGATGAATTGAAAATGCATTTAAAAAACCGTATCCACTTGCTTTTTTAAAATTTATTACAAATGTATAATGTGAAATATTAGATAATTGTAACACTTGTTTGTACTACATATTGTTTATTGAAACTCAATTTTTACAAAATTAATGTAACACTGTACTATACAAATTTGTTTACAACAAAATTATGATGACTGTTTCATTTCATATTGTCCCTTATGTATTGATGACTCCTCATGCCTTGTTGCATTAGACATACACTCCTGGAAATGGAAAAAAGAACACATTGACACCGGTTTGTCAGACCCACCATACTTGCTCCGGACACTGCGAGAGGGCTGTACAAACAATGATCACAGGCACGGCACAGCGGACACACCAGGAACCGCGGTGTTGGCCGTCGAATGGCGCTAGCTGCGCAGCATTTGTGCACCGCCGCCGTCAGTGTCAGCCAGTTTGCCGTGGCATACGGAGCTCCATCGCAGTCTTTAACACTGATAGCATGCCGTGAACCGTATGTGCAGCTGACGGACTTTGAGCGAGGGCGTATAGTGGGCATGCGGGAGGCCGGGTGGACGTACCGCCGAATTGCTCAACACGTGGGGCGTGAGGTCTCCACAGTACATCGATGTTGTCGCCAGTGGTCGGCGGAAGGTGCACGTGCCCGTCGACCTGGGACCGGACCGCAGCGACGCACGGATGCACGCCAAGACCGTAGGATCCTACGCAGTGCCGTAGGGGACCGCACCGCCACTTCCCAGCAAATTAGGGACACTATTGCTCCTGGGGTATCGGCGAGGACCATTGGCAACCGTCTCCATGAAGCTGGGCTACGGTCCCGCACACCGTTAGGCCGTCTTCCGCTCACGCCCCAACACCGTGCAGCCCGCCTCCAGTGGTGTCGCGACAGGCGTGAATGGAGGGACGAATGGAGACGTGTCGTCTTCAGCGATGAGAGTCGCTTCTGCCTTGGTGCCAATGATAGTCGTATGCGTGTTTGGCGCCGTGCAGGTGAGCGCCACAATCAGGACTGCATAGGACCGAGGCACACAGGGCCAACACCCGGCATCATGGTGTGGGGAGCGATCTCCTACACTGGCCGTACACCTCTGGCGATCGTCGAGGGGACACTGAATAGTGCACGGTACATCCAAACCGTCATCGAACCCATCGTTCTACCATTCCTAGACCGGCAAGGGAACTTGCTGTTCCAACAGGACAATGCACGTCCGCATGTATTCCGTGCTCTAGAAGGTGTAAGTCAACTACCCTGGCCAGCAAGATCTCTGGATCTGTCCCCCATTGAGCATGTTTGGGACTGGATGAAGCGTCATCTCACGCGGTCTGCACGTCCAGCACGAACGCTGGTCCAACTGAGGCGCCAGGTGGAAATGGCATGGCAAGCCGTTCCACAGGACTACATCCAGCATCTCTACAATCGTCTCCATGGGAGAATAGCAGCCTGCATTGCTGCGAAAGGTGGATATACACTGTACTAGTGCCGACATTGTGCATGCTCTGTTGCCTGTGTCTATGTGCCTGTGGTTCTGTCAGTGTGATCATGTGATGTATCTGACCCCAGGAATGTGTCAATAAAGTTTCCCCTTCCTGGGACAATGAATTCACGGTGTTCTTATTTCAATTTCCAGGAGTGTATAAATCATATCAGAAGTTTGAAATAACTAAACTTAAACTACTTGTGCTTAAAACACGTGTAGGATTTATCCCAACATGAAAACTGGCTTAAACATTAGTATATGAAGTCTAATATTGTAGTCTGCAGAAGCAATGTCAGCGTTATCTATTAAACTGTTGTATCCAGAATTATCTCCATTCGTTACTAAACTAACAGCTCCTATTAGTTTTTTAGAATTTGTGTTGGTTCTATTGGCATTGTAGAAAAATTATCACAAGTCATGAAATGATTACAATGCTTTTCGCCATTCGTTCTGTATCATTGAGGTACACCAGATGAATTAGCAGTAATGGGAAAAATATCAAAATTACATGCTTTGGTATTTTAAGAAAACCTATGTACGGTTATATTCATAATTAACAACAACATTTCCTGTACAAGCATCGGTATCTACTTCAGAAATACATGGTTATACACATTTCCAACCCCAATTATGTGAGCCTCTCTCTTTTGTGCTTGACACACATTAATAGTATTTCAAATTAATAGGTTGTCCAAATTGATGTGCAGGAACTGTAGTTAAAAAAGCATCTTCATTATTTTGATATCCATACCATGAGTTCCAAATTAGAAATAAATCTCGTTTATGGTCGATACTAGTTGTTTCCATAGGTGCTGAAGCACCAAATGCAGTAGGCTTTACATTAACACCAGGAATTTTCATATTAATACCAATACTAGTAATCATATTTTTATTTTGATTTAAAGTTGCAAGTTCTGAATTCGATGAATTAGTTGGAAAAGCAATCCTAGGATTATGGGCACTTACCTTATCACAGCAATGAGCAATTCTACTATGATCCAGAAGTAAATCAAATTCAGATGGTGTCATGTACAAAAATGGTATATCGACAGGAATTTCAGCTAAAGGTGTTATCATAAAAACAGCACTTTCATGAGTTATTACTTTGTATGCCAGCCCATATGTAAAAAATCCATGTCCTTTCCTATATAATGTTAAGTTTCCTGTGTCTAAAATGGATGGTGCAGGCAAAGATACATCACGTATATTTGCAGAATCACCCATTCCACTTGATGGTGCTGCAGTGCCTGATAATGATTTCTTTCTTTCTTGGCTCGTTTGCCTTTTGCGATTGTGCTGTACGTTTTCCTGAATCTACATCCACACCACTCATATTTGTGTCAAAGTCAGAATATGGAACCAATAGTGCATCTGCGTTGTGATAATTTGATTCTTCTTCAAATGCTCTAAGTCATCTTCACAGAAGTTGTCTTCGTGATGAGGGGTAGTTTCTCCAGTTGATGCTAATGATGTACGTCCAGAAGTTGATGGTCGCTTGTGATCTATAGGCAGCAAGGTGACCAATCATAATTCTGAAGCAAGAAACGTTAATATTATATTCAATATATAATACAACAATTATAAACAAAAATATAAGATAAATAAATTCGCTTACCTTGTTGTTTGGCATCAGGTTTTTTTCGGACATTCACTTTTTCAAGTTTCTTTTCAACAAATGTTTTCAATTTCAATCTGTACTTTCCTGTAGAGGAACATCAATTTCTCGTATGACTCCAATCAATGGCGAAGTCTATAATTCCTTTAGCAACCAACTGCTGTACTCGTTGCCTAAATTCTTCTCCAGTACAAACATGTTCTTGAGTTTCTTTTAGTAAGCGATCATACCCAACGTCATGTCCTTTAGCAATGGCATCAGCTCCACTTCGTGGTGCGTCTATATTTACAGGGTTTCCAGGCCCTACATAATCTCTACCTGGGAACGTTAATCCTTTATTTTTCACTCTTTCAATTAATTTCGTTGTCCTGTATGCTACTCCAGCACCTGCTAAAGCTGTTATACCAGCAGCACCACCTATTTGTGCTGTTGATAACGAGGTGCTTAAGGTCGCGCCGTTTACTGCTGTTTCAGTCACTCCAGATAACAGCAGCATAGGTTCAGCCATATTCATTTCTATTGCTGTGTGACCTTCCTCACCATACTGATATGGATGGCGCTAGTGCACTCCAATATTGACTTTTTCTGCCGGCCTTGGCTCCAATTCAAATTCAACAACTTCTTCGTCTAAATCATGATATGCTGGATTTTGACCAAATCTAATTTCATTTGCAGCATCTTGCCTACCAACTGCCCTTATACTGTTGCTTCTATTAGCATTAAAATTGTTCCCTCTTTCCGCCATTTCAATATCGTCCACCAGTCCTGGATATAAAGTTTCTCCATTGTACTGTATTGAAATATATTGTCCTGTGCTCAAATACTCATTTAACCACGACATTGGTCTGACTAAAAAAGATTTACTTGTATCTCCGTTTATATACATAAAAGGATAAAAAACTGTCACCATGTCGCACTCTAATTTTAAAATTTCTACACGTGCCAAACTTTTGCTGGCTCAGATAGTGTTCTAATAGGACAACTTTCTCAGCGGGACAGTGACGCCGCTAGGCTGATCTTTGGACCCGGGCAGTTGACCCTGGTCGGGACACAGCGACCAAACGACCTTGGGTGTCATGAAATATGAAATATGGCACTCGCATGCCGCATCGTTTCGACACCCAAGGTCGTCATGGGTGTCATGAAACATGAAACATGGCACTGCGTACTGTGCCATACCGTAAATAAGACTTTGCAAAAGTGTAAGATGGACGAACAGAAATATTTATCGATATACACCAAACTCACAGAAGATTTCAAATGGAAAGAGCTCAAATACAGAGGTTAGTCAACATACATTGCAGTTTTGCAGCTATTGCAAATTAATATTCGTGTGATTTTTTTGCAAACAAATCGCTAACACTCTTTTGTAACACTGGTTAATTCTATTTTACATTACGTTTTAAAATAAGTCTACTACTTTCAATCCCCATTGCGGACTTGGCCCACTCGACTCCAAAAAAATCTTCTGTCAGAGGTGCCGAAACGATGTTCCAGGGTATTCCAGCTCAGAGTCAGTCCTGTACTCCACTATTGTATTCACAATATGACGATCTCTGTATGTTTTGAAGGAATCTCGACCGTGATGCTTAGAACTTTTTGTGCTGCTTTGAAACATCAGCCAATACATGCAGTGATCATTTGTGTTAAGTGCAGTATCCATTACGCCATGCATGTTTTGTTGTTGTTATAACCGCTTTGTTGAGGAAACATTTTCCCGGCACATTATCTATTACGTTTTCAATGCCTCACTGGCACATAACAGGATTGTTTTTGTTGCTTTAATGTCATGCTCTTTGGTAGAAAAGTGTACCACATACGAATATCGATGACTCTGCAAAGAAAGTGCTTTCATGAAATATCACTTGTATTCGTCGAATTTCCACCATAGCAGTGTTGCGGCATGACAAGACAAGTGTGTGTGTGTGTGTATGTGTGTGTGCTCTGAATAAGATGGTGCAAGTTATGCCTATTTTTTCCACTCTTTCCACCACACCATTGTTCATCCGCCTTCTCCACCTCGCTCCCCCCACACAGCAGCGATCTTGAGACTGAACAATCTATAAAATATGGCCCACTTTGACGTTGCACATCATAAAGGAGGCCCATGAAACAATTTGGGTTCACTGGGCCTGGTTTAAAGATTGATTGAAGGTAAAAATGATTCAAATGACTCTGAGCACTATGGGACTTAACATCTGAGGTCATCAGTCCCCTAGAACTTAGAACTACGTTAACGTAACTGACGAAAGAACATCACACACGTCCATGCCCAAAGCAGGATTCGAACCTGCGACCATAGCAGGTTCCAGACTGAAGCATCTAGAACTACTTGGCCACCGAAGCTGGCTTAATTCAAGAAATTAAATATTTCATATCAGCGCACACTCTGCTGCAGAGTGAAAATCTCATTCTGGAAACATCCCCCAGGCTGTGGCTAAGCCATGTCTCCGCAATATCTTTTATTTCAGGAGTGCTAGTTCTGCAACCTTCGCAGGAGAGCTTCTGTAAAATTTGGAAGGTAGGAGGCGAGGTACTGGCAGAAGTAAAGCTGTGAGTACCGGCCGTGAGTCGTGCTTCGGTGGCTCAAATGGTAGAGCATTTGCCCGCGAAAGGCAAAGGTCCCGAGTTCGAGTCTCGGTCGGGCACACAGTTTTAATCTGCCAGGAAATTTCATATCAGCGCACACTCCGCTGCAGAGTGAAAATCTCATTCTGGAAACATCCCCCAGGCTGTGGCTAAGCCATGTCTCCGCAATATCCTTTATTTCAGGAGTGCTAGTTCTGCAAGCTTCGCAGGAGAGCTTCTGTAAAGAAGCTTCTGTAAAGTTTGGAAGGTAGGAGGCGAGGTACTGGCAGAAGTAAAGCTGTGAGTACCGGCCCTGAGTCGTGCTTCGGTGGCTCAGATGGTAGAGCACTTGCCCGCGAAAGGCAAAGGTCCCGAGTTCGAGTCTCGGTCGGGCACACAGTTTTAATCTGCCAGGAAATTTCATATCAGCGCACACTCCGCTGCAGAATGAAAATCTCATTCTGGAAACATCCCCCAGGCTGTGGCTAAGCCATGTCTCCGCAATATCCTTTATTTCAGGAGTGCTAGTTCTGCAACCTTCGCAGGAGAGCTTCTGTAAAGTTTGGAAGGTAGGAGGCGAGGTACTGGCAGAAGTAAAGCTGTGAGTACCGGCCGTGAGTCGTGCTTCGGTAGCTCGGATGGTAGAGCACTTGCCCGCGAAAGGCAAAGGTCCAGAGTTCGAGTCTTGGTCGGGCACACAGATTTAATCTGCCAGGAAGTTTCATATCAGCGCACACGCCACTGCAGAGTGAAAATCTCATTCTGGAATAAAATATTTGTTTCATTAACATTTTTAGCCTGACAGTTTTGAATAATTTCCAAAACTTCTCAATATCAATTCTACTTCATTTTATTTTTAGACTCATCCGGAACACATTGTCTGGCAGAGGCTCGGGAAACTGAAGAAACCCATACCTAAGATCTTAATAAGTCTGAGGAATTACATAACATATATCTTCGTCAGATAGCGGAAATTTTGGTGACAGCCTTACTGAATGCAAACGAAAAATAGGTTTTAAATTGGGCCAATTTAAACCACAAGGACCATTTACAAAGCTGCCAGAAACAAAGCAAGTTTTCAGGCTGTCATTACTCATGTTTCAATAAGGCTGCTATAAAAATTTCGCCTCCGTGGCTAAGCTGTTCTAATATTTTAAACTAATTGTATTGTCACTTCTGTTGTTGTTTGCAGATGGTCAAAGCAAATCATACTCCTCCACATGGGTTAACAGCGTTTCAGTTCAAAACAATTTTACACAAAGTATGTCCAACCATGAAACCTCATAGCAACATATTAATGTGGTTGTATCATTTAATAATTGGGTACAGGGTAGAACCATCGATACTTTACTGAAAAGTGAAATCCACAGTACAATTACTTTCTGGCGAGAGTTACGCATCGTGTTATTAATATCATAATACTTCATGCAATTTATCTTTAAGAGGCCATGATTCTGAGCCTGAAAATTTCGTATCAGTTTTAAGTTTACTATCGAATTAAGATCCTATTTTAAAATTGCTGTTGAAGCCAAAAGGTGAAATAAGTTATTTAAGCCCCACAATTCAAACTGAGATTGCTAGTTTGCTTTCTAAAGCAGTTAGAGAAAATGTTGTCTTAGAAATTTAAAAAACGCTTCATTTCTGGCGATTATTTTGGGTACAACTCAAGACCTGTCAAAAACTGACCAACTTTCTGTAGTTTTTCGATGTGTCTAGATAGCAGAAAATGATGATCATGTGCCTAAAGAAACTAAAATCTGTGAGTCGTTTTAGGGATTTATGTCAGTAGTTGATTTTAGTGCAGAAGAGCTTAAAACTGAAATTTTAAATGCTACAAAAGAATATGGAATTGATTCGTTCAAATGTAGAGGGCAGGATTACAATGGAGCAAATGTTAAGTAGGGTGTGTATGGCGGATTACAAGTCCGTATAACAGAACATGAGCCAAATTCAGTTTAAATTATTGTGCATCATGCACATTAATATAATTTCAAATGATGCAGCGAAATGTGTTCCTGTAGTGTCAATTTTTTCGATAATTTGGAAAATATACATTTTTTGGCAATAGCATATATGCTGCTCAATGCTGGGTAAAATATAAAATTACACTTAAGAAGGTATGCCCTACTAGATGGTCTTCAATACATGACGCTTTATCAGCTACAAAGAAACATTATTCATTAATAATGATAACTTCGTACCAAATAAATCCCACTAAATAAGATGATCATGCTGAATGTAAAAGTATAATTAATATTTTAGAGAACTACGATTTTATAGTGCTTGTCACCTTTTTTAATTCATTATTTGAAATCATTAATCCAATTTCTAAGGCTCTACAGTATGAAACTAATGACATACAGAAAGCTAGTATTTTACTAAGAAATGTTTTGAAAAAACTGAGCCAAATAAGAAATCAAAATTCATTCCATGATTTGCTAAATGTGTCCAGAGAGCTAGCAAAAAAGGGGGAGGGGGTAACAATTGCTTTCAAAAATAAAAGCTGGAAGATCATGAAGCGATATTTTATGAGTTATCAGAAGATGAGACAATTTCAGAGTTGAATTTGTAGAATGAGATTTTCACTCTGCAGTGGAGTGTGCGCTGATATGAAACTTCCTGGCAGATTGAAACTGTGTGCCCGACTGAGACTCCAACTCGGGACCTTTGCCTTTCGCGGGCAAGTGCTCTACCATCTACCAGTTTGGAAGGTACCAGATGGTAGAGCACTTGCCTGCGAAAGGCAAAGATCCCGAGTTCGAGTCTCGGTCGGGCACACAGTTTTAATCTGCCAGAAAGTTTCATATCAGCGCACACTCCGCTGCAGAGTGAAAATCTCATTCTGGAAACATCCCCCAGGCTGTGGTTAAGCCATGTCTCCGCTATATCCTTTCTTTCAGGAGTGCTAGTTTCGCAGGCGAGCTTCTGTAAAGTTTGGAAGGTAGGAGACGAGATACTGGCACAAGTAAAGCTGTGAGTACCGGGCGTGAGTCGTGCTTCGGTAGCTCAGATGGTAGAGCACTTTCCCGGGAAAAGCAATGGTCCCAAGTTCGAGTTTCGGTCGGGCACACAGTTTTTATCTTTTGAATTTGTACTTCAAAGTCAATTTGTACTACTGCTTTTTAGCTATATTAATTTCTCAAACTAAACAAAGATTTCACAGCCTCTGTGACATTAGTAGTACATTAGAAGTGTTACAACTGGAGTTCTTACCATTTTCAAATCAAATAATAAAAAATTAAGTGGGAAATCTGACTGCTAAATACAGTAAAGATATGTCATGTTGTGGGCTGGTGGGTGGATAAATTAATTATTTATATCTTTTGTTTGCCATTCTCAACACAGGCTCTCTAACTACAATGTTGGCAACCAGAAAGTGATTAGCAAAAACGCGATGCCTGTAATTACAGTTCACTGTGCCCACTCTGATGGAGAATTAAAGTTATTGATTATTGAAGTTCATTATGCAGCGGATTTAGGATGATGTCTGGGATTCATAGAAAATGCAGTTTACTATAACAATTTTCTCTATATTCAGAAAACGATAAAGGGTAAAATTCCATGATTACCCATATCAGCTATTGTACTATCAGAGGTGTTCAGAGTCTATTACGTGGAATCTATTATCCCTAGATATCGAAAATGTTCAATAATCGTTATCGATGTAAATGTTCAAAGTGAATGCTTGCCAAAATTTGATGTTAACACTCATCAAACGCCACGTTAGCAATGGCAGAAAGTCTGTCCTGCGGCGACACATGAACATACCACATACGCAAACTGAGCATAAATCACTGGATTCGTTCCGTTATTAACTCTTTACCCCAATGCGAACTCATTGTTAAGCGCATACCAAGTTACGTAGTACAGCATCCAAGGCTGTTCCTGGCAACTGTACAAACGCGACACTGATACGAATCTAGAAGAGAACTGGGGCCATACTCTAGCTCGCATACTCTCTATTTATATAGCTACGGTGTGGACTGCCAAAGGAGCAGCCGACAACATTTTCCTACTGACTAGCCGCTGGAGATAGCAGAACACCACTACAAGTTACTAAATAATTAATTGCTTCATTTGCTGAAGGATGATGAAGCTCTCGATTTAATTGTGCAATCAGCACACAGGTAAGTATCTATAATAAAATTCTAATGTGGGTAGGTTAAATATTTGTGGCGAGAGAATTATTTTAGTTGCACTGCAAGCAATACGAGGTGCTTTCAAGTTCTAAGGCCTCCAATATTTTTCCTCCAGAATGGAAAGAGATAGAAACGAGCAAATTGTTTTAAAATGAGGCCGCGTTCATTGTCAATACGTGCCAGAGATGGCAGCACCATACGGCAGATGGAATTTTACCCCCAGCGGCGAGAATGAGAACTGTTTTAAATACTTAAAATGGCGACGTTTTCCTTACTTGAACAGCGTGCAACCATTCGTTTTCTGAATTTGCGTGGTGTGAAACCAATTGAAATTCATCGACAGTTGAAGAAGACATGTGGTGATGGAGTTATGGATGTGTCGAAAGTGCGTTCGTGGGCGAGACAGGTTAATGAAGGCAGAACATTGTGTGACAACAAACCGAAACAACCTCGGGCTCGCACAAGCCGGTCTGACGACATGATCGAGAAAGTGGAGAGAATTGTTTTGGGGGATCGCCGAATGACTGTTGAACAGATCGCCTCCAGAGTTGGCATTTCTGTGGTTTCTGTGCACACAATCCTGCATGAAGACCTGAAAATGCGAAAAGTGACATCCAGGTGGGTGTCACGAATACTGATGGACGACCACATGGCTGGCCGTGTGGCATGTTGCCAAGCAATGTTGACGCGCAACGACAGCATGAATGGGACTTTCTTTTCGTTGGTTGTGACAATGGATGAGACGTGGATGCCAGTTTTCAATCCAGAAACAAAGCGCCAGTCAGCTCAATGGAAGCACACAGATTCACCACCACCAAAAAAATGTCGGGTAACCACCAGTGTTGAAAAAATGATGGTGTCCATGTTCTGGGACAGCGAGGGCGTAATCCTTACCCATTGCGTTCCAAAGGGCACTACGGTACCAGGTGCATCCTACGAAAATGTTTTGAAGAACAAATGCCTTCCTGCACTGCAACAAAAGAGTCCGGGAAGGGCTGCGCGTGTGCTGTTTCACCAAGACAACACACCCGCACATCGAGCTAACGTTACGCAAGAGTTTCTTCGTGATAACAACTTCGAAGTGATTCCTCATGCTCCCTACTCACCTGACCTGGCTCCTAGTGACTTTTGGCTTTTTCCAACAATGAAAGACACTCTCCGTGGCCACACATTCACCAGCCGTGCTGCTATTGCCTAAACGATTTTCCAGTGGTCAAAATCAGACTCCTGCCATGGAGTTGTGAAAAATGTGTACTTCTGCAGGGTGATTACGTCGAGAAGTAACACCAGTTTCATCGATTTCGGGTGAGTAGTTAATTAGAAAAAAAATCGGAGGCCTTAGAACTTGAATGTACCTCGTAGATGAGCTCTGAACTTGCCCTTTGGAGAGACGCTACAGCTATAGTTTAATAGCTACCTTTTTGAAACTTCTCACATCTTTGTTATTATAACGTATCTTCATTCTACCTAAATCTAAACATCCTAGCTTTATCTACTCACTTACTTAATCTATCTTGCTTCCGAACTTTTAGGACACAAAAACAGAAGATCATGAATTTCAACCAAACTATTACGTTGTGAGATCCAGCATGCTGTTTCCATTAAATTACAATGAAAAAGGAATCTGAATATAAGTTTTGAAGTTTCTATCTGCTTTTTGTTGCGCCGATGATTTTTACATAAAACGTCCAAGTTTCGAAAACTGTTTAAGTTACCAAACTGAAACTTAATACATTATTATTTTAGCATCACTCCTGACATGCTATTAACTTTTCAGATTATTTGTTTTATTTTTAAGGTATTGCGCAACATTCGTGACGTCATAGCTAGTTACAGCGGACTAGGCTGGCACACAATGGAAAGCATATGAATTTTATATGACGTGAGTAGGCTGCCTCCCTACATTGTGATCTGTATGAACAACTAATTTCTTTGAAAATGTGCTTAAAAAGTGAAATTCATCAAATCTATTCCATTAAGGAACTCACGGAACTATTACTGATTACATTAGTAGCCTTGCATCCAGTTATCTGGAGGTAATAACAGCATGTTTCCTATTTTTGACCCTTCATTTAACAACTGCAAACAGCTGAAAGAAGTTCTTCGAAATTAAAACTGATTAAACACTATCTTAGGACTTCTAAGAGCCAAGAATGGCTTTCAGACTTGCAAGTACTGCCTATGGAGGCAGAACATCTTGAAAAACTAAAATAGTCTATTTTTTTTTTCTTTATTGTATTTTCCCTTTATACAAGGGTGGGGCGGCAGTGCTGTACAGATGCCGCTTTTCGGGCAACAGGAAAACATATAGTGAACATGGAGACAAAAAATGGTTCATATGGCTCTGAGCACTATGGGACTTAACATCTGAGGTCATCAGTCTCCTAGAACTTAGAACTACTTAAACCTAACTAACCTAAGGATACACACATCCATGCCTGAGGCAGGATTCGAACCTGTGACCGTAGCGGTCGAGCGGTTGCAGACTGAAGCGCCTAGAACCGCTGGGCCACACCGGCCGGTGAACGTGGAGACATAGAAAGAGAAATATATGAATGTTAAAAACAGAAGACACACACACAAGAATAGCAAAGAAGGCCTTCATTGGAAGGCACTGGTATCATAAACAAGGTCCACAGTGCACACAAAGGAAGGTAATCAGTTTTACACTCGAACGAAGGAGCATACCAAAGATAACACTGATGCACAGAAATGAAGAAAACAATGTTGCAATAAACACTGGCGGTGATATTTGGCACAGAAAACACTGAACACACTTGATGAGATGGGGGGGGGGGCTCCCACTGGGTGTAGGGGACAGGCAGGGGGGGAGGTGTGAGGAAGAAGCCAGTGAGAGAAAAGAAGGGAGAGGGTAGGGCTAGATGTGGAACCCCAGGGAGGGGGGGAGGAATGGGAAAATGGGAGAGGGGAGGGGGAGGAAGAAAGAATGATGAGAAAGAAGAGAGAAGGAGCCCTGCAGGAAAGGGAGGGAAGGAGGAGAGGGAGGGGAGGAGTAGATCTGGTAGGAGGGGTATATTGAAGGAACAAGGACATCAGCAGGGAGGGGGAGTTGGCAGAAGCCACCTTGGGCAAGGGCATGGAGAGTGTGAAGATGGAGAGCAGTAGGATGCAATGGTGGGGTGGGGTGGGGTGGAAGAGGATGGGAGAGACAAACAGGTGGGGAGGATCAAGCTTGCGGGGATGTAAAGGATCCGTATCCATTCGAGGAAAAGGAGGAAGTGAGGGTAAGGAATCAAGTCATATAGGATCCACATGGGGGATGGGAGTCGAGTGTGATAGGCAAGGTACAGCGCATGGCGTTCAAGTATTTTGAGGGACTCATAGTAGGTCGGAGGGGAAATCCAGGCAGTGTGGGCATAGCAAAGGATGGGGCGGATGAGGGATTTATAGGGGTGGAGGATGGAAGAGGTGTCCAAACCCCATGTGCGGCTAGACAGGAGTTAAAGGAGGTGGAGTCAGGTACATGACTTTAAAACTGTCTTCACCTATAGATGATTTAAGAAGTAAGTTTGCTGAAAAAAGGTCAATAATTGTTTGGCCAGCTTGACTCCTAGGAGCATTAATTGTAAATATTTACTTACCTATGTATCCTATACTTAATCAATAAATAGTTATTTTATTCAAAATGAGAGTTTTTGTTTCTTTTGTGAAAAATTTTTACCTTGTTGGGTAAAAGGGCCTGTCAAGGCAAGCTACACCCCTGGTAGAAATTGATGATTGGCACAGTGGCCATTAGATGGCACTGTCAATGCAACCTGGAGGCTTTCTTGGAGCATAACATGGTGAGAGCGCAAATGTAAGCATGGCTTTTTCACCGTGTCGCCCCTGACCATTCAGCAGGCTACATTCTGGAGGTCGAAGGGTGGCACTTTGTTCTTCCAATCCCTGTACTCCCCTCAGAATTTGTTCATCTCCTTTTGAACAAACCATGCATTAGTTTGAAAATGATGTATAGTGAACAATAGACTCTATTTGTTCTCTATAATTATAAAATTGCAGTAATTATTAACAAGAAATAAAAGATTGAAAAACATATCTTTTACATTTTTTTACATGAAGCTTAAGCTTAGGCGAAAAGAGTACCGCTGTCTATAAGCACAATGAGCAACAACTTCTGTAATATTATTAATCAGCCACAGAGAGTTTTTACTAGCACAGCAGATCGTATCAACTGAATCTTGGAGCAGCAAAAGTACTGGATGAAGTCACAAGTAAATTACAAATCTTCTCCACCTTTTTTTGCTTGCTTCATTCTAGCAATAGGAAACACGCTAACCTAGGACTGTGAAGTTGTTGTCTTAGATTTTTCACTCCAAAAACAGGAATTCTGGCAATGTCACTGAGTTCTTTATTTGTTAAATAAATTAGAAAGTCGAACTGACACACATGATGAAAAATAAAATATATTCACAATGTCAGACACATGAAATTATAGAATGAAAGATTCCATTAACTTTCAAAAATGATTTTTGAAATGCAAATGCCTAAAATATTTTGAATTTTGCAAACAGGTTGTGCTGGAAATAATGAATTCGTTTGAGGAGTAACGATATTGTAAGCGACAATAAATGTGTGTAAGAGGCGCCGGGAAGCATCAGGGCAGTTAGGTCGCTCTCTACCCAGATATAACAAGGTATTATTATTATTATTATTATTATTCTATAGCTGAGCAAGCATGCATTGCATCAGTGCAATGCCAGCGATTAATGTAGCGGAGGTAGCGGATTCAAGTTCTAGATGGTTACAGATTCTAGTACATAATGTTGCTGAGTATCTGTATGGATCAGAATGATAGCATCGACGATCAGATTTTAAATACATTAGACGTTTGTATGTAAAAATCAGTTCTAATGGAACTGTCATGTAACATGTGATATGTAATTTTAGAATGGTTATCAAATGCAAATGAATTTGTGTGCATATATTTCTGCACATCTCTGGGAGGCTGGGAGTAATATTAATCAGACTACATACTATCTGAACAAAAGTGCTACGAGGGTAAACTCGTTCTAGAACAATTGGATGAAAGTAAGAAGGGGCTTACATGTTTCGAAAACGACCGATATTAGTGTTACAACTTCTGCACCACTTAGCAGCAGACACAGTGGCTGCGCCAAAGACTGACACAGCGTAGAGTCTTTACAGTTTCTCCCTCGTCGCCACTGCATGGCCCTGCAGATCCCTCCGCCTGGCTGCTGCTGTGTAGATTTTCCTACAATGCGTGTCAAAGGCATAATTTTCAGCATTTCCAGGGCGACTGAGTTTGATCAAATAGAATAGTCCGAAAATGCTTATGGACAAACAGAACTATTTAGAATTTCTATAAGGAACTGAAATGGAAGGCATAATTTAGTCTAATTATGTTCTGCAACATTATTCACCTTTCTATACATAAACAACCATAGATGAATATTGTTTTCCATAATCAGAAGCAACCTCCATCTAAATTCCTTGGTTATTAACTTCAACTTGCTAGGAATACCACAGGTATTGTCTTCCGTTTGTAGTGTGAGAGTGATCATAGAAAATCAGCTGCAATTTACTACATATAACTGACTGTAAATGTCACAATTTTTATGGCCAGGATGGTGCAATCACATTCCTGACACGTAAATTAAAACATGTGTAAATCCTGCCACTTTATAGCCATAGTGCAGCAACCTTAGTGATATATTTTCAATAAGAAAAACATCCTAGGTTATAATGACAGCAGAAGCTTTATGGATGCATTTTGCCTCTTTGAGACATCTTCAGAATTTATTCAGGAACTGCATGTAATGCATGTAGTCTTGTACTCGTATGCATGGTAATATTCAAGATTATACATGTGGTCCTGTCTTAGTGTAGGGATTTGCCTTCACCGAAGATGCATACCAAAATTTTGGCTCTTTGTGACTAATGTGTTGCTTGCAGTTCCTAAGCAAATTCTGAAGATGTCAGAAAGAGGTGAAACGCATTGATACAGTTTCTGCTCTCATTGCCACTAGACTGTTTTTCTTACTGAAACTAAAACGTGGAAGTCCCATTGCCTGCCACAGTAAACTGCATCTGGATGGTATACACCCTTCTTCTGACCGCATAAAAAGCCGCAAACATGCGAATGATTTTTTTAGTCGCAAACCTTCGGTCAGATACCATATTTTCTTCAGCAGTCGTTCACTGACCTTCCAAATCTTACATACTGTAGCGAAGTAGCAGCAAGAGCTGTGTTATTGAATATGAGCGAGCTGTATGAGCCCAGCGCAGTGTCACTGTGTTAATCATGTGACAGTGTTTGGATAAAGTGATAGTGTGGGAGCGAAACTGTGAAAAAACGCGCATTTACAGTGACGGGCCGAGGGAAAGGCTTCTTTTTCGCATGCAGACGAGAGGAACACGAGGGCTAGGAGATATTTACTACCTTTCCCAGTAAATCGTCATCTATTTGTTTTGTTCAGTATGTGCGCCCCCTGCGCGCCCTCTTCCTTGGCAGGGGCGTACCTCGGTACATCCCTGCCTCAACAGTTGCGTCCCTTCTGGACCCAGATCCCTCTACTCTCTCAAGCAACCACGTAACATTTACATTAGTAATGATTCATTCCAGGGAAAAGTAATTTAATTGGAGACTGTCAAGGATTTTGGGGCTTTATTCCTTTATATTGCTCCCCCCTATGTATATCTCGCGAAGAGACCATGAGGATAAAATCAGAGAGTTTAGAGCCCACACAGAGGCATACCGACAATCTTTCTTGTCATGAACAAAACGAGACTGGAATATAAGGGAGAACTGATAGAGGCCCTCAAGGTACCGTCCGCCACACACCGTCAGGTGGTTTGCGGAGTATGGATGTAGATGTAGATATGTGAAAAACATCAAGTCATTTCAGAGCCTATATTCAACTGTAGGCCTCACCACAGCTGACTGAATAAGTTAGGTTAAAGGTTGATGGTAGGCAAGGGCATACCACATCAAATAGGACCACACATAGTAAAGTATTGTTATGATTACGGCTTCCATCAGGCTTAGTACAGTTTTAATTTCAGCTCTGCAGATTTGTTTTCTGGGCACTGCAGACTAGCTCCATTTTGTCTCAATCAGCTGGCACTGAGACGTTTCTATGGAAATAAAATACTTACAGGAGTTTCGCCTTCAACAATATCCATGCAACAGCTTCGTGGCTCCTGAACTGATCCTGCATCTGATGGAGCTGAAGGTAAGCACACCTTTAAATAAGTCTGTATTGTGTAGCTCAAAGACGGCGCAGAATCCATAACAATAACTAGGGGAACAGAAGAGCAAAACTGGGAGCGATGTTGTTACAGCGGCTTAAGTCATCAAAACAGTTCTAATCACGATGATGACAATGACAACAGCGTGGAGTTATTCAGCCTATGACCATGTAGTGAACTGTGTGCTATGAAAGCCAGAGCATCTGACGGAAACATGTTATTTAACAGTCGTAAGCCATTACATACCTTTGTGATTATATTGCCCCATGTATCACGATAACCTTTGTTATACATTTTATTTTCTGTCTCGTGTGACTAATGCATCAGCTGTGTTATAGGTAGTTACAAAAAGAAACGCTACGTTACTCTGCGAGAGCCAAACAGATCTCAGATTATCCCTATATTTCGTAGTAAATTATGTTGAAATTATGGTTACATTAATTTTAATAGCTCTCATCCTTGTACTACACAGTATTTTATTTGGAAGTTAAGTTGATTCAAGGTGAAACGACCTCATGTCACAATATCGGTGATAATGAGCTGTTACCAGAATAATACTCTCAGGGAAGCTGGGATTAACCAGGGGTGCTGTGATGAAAGGACCTCGCTCCCATGCTCATAAAGTGGAGAAATCGATTCATAACTCTTTGCCAGCGACTTGGGCCTTTCCTGTGAATACCAGTAACAACACCGAAAACAGCTGCCTCGCAATTTACTGCCATCATTTTCGCTGTTTAACATCTCGTAGGTGACAAATGATTGGATCACTATAGTGTGTTGTTGTGAAGTGACATAGACTACTGCTTAGCACCATATCTATTTACAGTTTGACAAACTTAATAGTTAATTAAATCGTCTCAGATAGGTGTTCTCATTGTAAGTATAACAGAATATTTATTCACTCGACACTGCCGGCAAATGAGAATTAGGCCTAACTATTTAATCTGCCAAGTGCTCACGAGATCGACAGTTATCGAAGCATTGAATGAATGACATTATTATTGACGAAGAAATAGTGTAAGAAAAAAAGGCAATGGTATTGTTAATGTAGATTGAATGAGTGCGATTCTGTCAGATGGAAATTAATGTGCCCAAAGTGTGTAGAGCTAATTGCTGAAATAATAACAATTGGACATCATCAACTTTTGGGCAGCAAATTTACAGGTAGATACTTGACACTGGGGTAGCTATTTTACGCTGTTCAGTACAATACTGTTGATGTTACACTGCCTGAGAAAAAAAGTGATGCACCCAGAAGACATGGCAGTCAACGTAACTTCATAAACGCCCACACAATCGGCGAGTGTGTAAATCAGTATAGTTGCAATTCGACAGCTAGAACAGCTGTCAGAGTGCACTAGTGTCATTCGTGTTTAGTTGTGTTGCCAGGTCTGGCGGGGCACATAAGAACAGTGAACAGTGTCAGACGTTGAGCAGTCACTGTGAGAGACACAGAGGTGGCTCATATTTGTGTGAACCAGCATTATCAATGTCTGATGTAGTTTGAAAGAGGCCTCATTGAGGGTTTCCATTTGGCCAGCTGTTAAAATCACACATTATCCAGATTTGTGGGGCATTCAAGTGTGACAGTGGCCCAATGTTGGACGGCATGTGAACATGCGGGCAGGCATACTCATAGTCAAGGTTCAGTTGACCACCACAGGGGAGGACTGCTGTACTGTGCACCAGGCGTATCGTAACCTCTTAAAATATGTGCCATCCGAGAATGAGTAAAGGACTCTCTGCTACATTCTGTGTCATCCCACACCGTTAGTCGGAATAAGCAACAGCTCGACTAGGGAATTACCTTCCCATGCATAGAGTGCTATTTATACAACACCACAAATGACTGCATTTGATGAGGTGCTGTGACTGGGAAGCATGAACTACTGATGAATAGCGTCGCATTGCGTTCGGCAATGAATCACGGTTCTGTGCTACCCCAGACGACCATCGTTGGCGAGTATGGCAACAATCTGGTGTCTATGTTTTGGAGATGCACAGCAGTGTTACTCCTGGGTTCATGGTGTGAGTTGGAAGCCATTAGATATGACTTTAGTTCATGGCTTGTAGCGATTGAGGAAATTCTGACAGCACAATGGTACATGACGGACTTCCTCTGTCCTTATGTGTTACCTCTCAGGCAACAGTACTGTGGTGCATTTTTCAACAGGATGGAGCTCGTCCACTCATGGCACATGTCTCCATGACCTGTCGGTGTGATGTTGAGGTACTACCATCGCCAGAAAGATCACCAGAACTGTTCCCAATAAAACAGATGTGGAACCAGCTCATACATCAACTCTGTCCCAATACCAATATTGATAATATTAAGGATCATACAATAGTTGTGGGCCGGCTTGCCTCAGGAAAGACTACATCGACTTTATGACATCTTTCCCAACCAAATCAGTGCATTCATCTGGGTCAGAGCAGGGTGCAGTGTCATACAGATTAATGGCCTCATGCTGCTACGTTCTTTGTAAATTTGACTTGATGTTGTAAACATTGATATAACATCACATAACCTCTCAGCTCATGAAGTTTTATTTTGTTTCCTTCTCCCATTCTGATTGCCCCTTTTCTTTTGGCTGTTGGTGATCAGATATAAGTAGTGACTCATTGCAAAAGCTCCAAGCAGTTAAACAGTTAAAATGATATTTTAGACTGTAATAAGGTTCGTGGGGCCGTGCGTCGCCAGCTGTCTGCCGCGGTAGTCTTGCTAAGAATTGCGAAGCGTTAGTAGCTGAGCACGGTCCCAGCGTGTGGCTGCTATTGCAGGGTTCATTACATGACAATATCGACAACAGAGACGAGGGTTAGTACTTAAGTTCAACGTGGAACCCTGCAATAGCAGCTACGCGCCAGGACCGTGCCTCGCGATTCTAAGCTAGACTAACGTGGTAGACGGCCGGCGTCGGCCAGCCCCCCCCCCCCCCCCCTCCAACCACCACCACCACCACCACCGGTCCAGCGCCGGTACGAGGAGTGGGGAGGAGCGGCTGCCGCCCGCCGCTGAACAGCTGTATATAGATGACGGCCGCGGTCCATCGACACTTCGCCAGAAGATGATGACAATGACACTCATCAAAACGTCGCGGTTTTTCGACACAGCTACCCGGATGGAAGACGAGAACATTTCATCAACCCTCATATTACTTATCCCTTTAATACTTTGGAGCGCTGCAGATGACATAAAACTGATACCACTGTTGATGTGAGCTATGACAGTGAAACAGTGTGTAAGTGTCAGTCAGTTGTATGGAATCAGCACACTAACATGTAGCGCCATGACAGAATGTCATAAAGAAGTTATCTTACTGATATGTTCATATATCAATGCAAACTGACCAACGCATCTACAAGGAATGGTGCTTCACTCGCAACCATGTAACATAGTGTAAAAATAGTGGGCACAGCAAAATTGTAGCCGACAGGGACTGGAGACGTGTGTCATGACAATAATAAACGGTTTCAAAGTTAAGAGGAATTGTAGGTTGTCAATGGATACAGGTCTATTTGAACCAGATTCCGAGCAGACATTTTTTGAGGAGAACTACATACAGTGGGCATATGGAGTCGTATACCTCAGAGAAGGCCATTACTCCACAGTCATACTTAAAGCTGCACATCATGAGTGGGTGAAACAACAGAGAATCTGCACACAAGTGATTAGAGGTGTGTAGTGTAGTCTGACGAATCAAGTTTTTGCTTGTTTTCAAATGTTGGAAGACACTGAGTGCACCAAAAACCCAATGAGATGTTTCAGAGTTGATTCACACTTGACTGAATGTAACGACATGTCACATCAAAACATTCCACAATTTACACAATGGGGCAGGGAAGTATCCCGAACTTTGAAGAATAATTTCAAAACACATAACAGAACAAAATTATACTAGGCATTTGTAAGGTACAACTGGAAATTAATTTCTGCAGGTTTTAAACAACAGGTCTTGCATACGATGTCCCTCGTTGGTAACGCACTGCTGCGGGTGGTTTCTGAAGTCATGCACAGCAGTGTTAAGGATCTGTAGCGCAGTGTGTCCTACTTCAAGGCGTATTGCACGTTCCAAGATTCGTGGGGTCCTTGGTCTATGTTTATATACGTTAATTTGATAAAGCACCGTGAAAAGTAGTTGCAAAGAGTTGAATCTGGCGAGCACTTGCGCCATGGAATGGCACTGAACAGGGAGATTAAGCGCCCGGGGAAGACATCCCTCAAAGCTGTAATCGAATTTCTAGCAATGTGGGCCGTGGCACATTCCTACTGAAACCACACTAGTCCCAAATCTATTTGTTGAAGCTGTGCTTCAAAAAATCATTGGATCATGTTGACATACCTCTCAGAATTGAGGGTAACAGCATGGGGATTCTCCGTAGAAAAATAAGGTCCTGTGATGTCTTCAGTGTGCCCCAACTCTCCCTTGCACAACACTACCACAGACACAGAAGTTCTCTAACAGAATCCCTTAATTGTCAGGAACAATGACTTGGGTTGGGGAGGTTGACAACAAGTACGCACCACACCTGTATTCCAACATAGACTGGTTTTGGGACAAGTATGTCTCGATAGTAAATACAAGTTGCTAGTTTGACCAAGCCATGTTTACAACTAACAGGGGCACTAACGGGAATTCCACCGATACTGCGTCGGTAGAGCCCAACCCTAACTTTTGAACCCCCCCCCCCCCCATCCCTTCACAATATTCTCTTGATGATAAGGATACTTCCTAGCCCTGTTTTCCAAATGACATTAACACAAATTTTTAATAGCACAGAACAGCATGTCACCATCAAAGGAACCAAGTTTTGAAGTTGATGTTGCTTGGGAGATGTGTGACGTCGTCCGCTAACAACGGAAATTATCTGGCTTTCGACGAGCTCACACATTTTTTAGTAGCGGATATCATGTTTTTGCATCGTCTCAATTTTTATTTTATTATGTTGCTTGGTTTTCGTGACAAACAGCACATGTTCCATAAATACTTGGATTTTTTTCCATTGAGTATTCTTCCATAGCAGGGTCTAGACATTTAAAAGTGAAAAATTATTTAGTATTTGCAAAACCTGAACAGAAATTTGTGAAACAATTTCATTTAAATAAACTTTTATTAAATGAAAAGTCAACTTTATTGAAGGAAAAAATTACAGTTGTTCATGACGTTATTTGCTACATATGGAAAAAAATAGATAAGGTGAACAGGCTTTATGTATCCCCTTATAAATATTGCTTCATGTTTTTGTGCATATATATTTTCCCTAGCAAATAAATGTCGATATTTTGAAATGTTGTTTCACTTCTGAGCTACTGACCCTACAAAACTGATCAAAAACGTCTGTTATAAGTTCTATGGCCATTAATAAACTTTGTCATTGTTAGCTCCTTAATTCAAGTACTACATGACAGGCTGACATGGAGTATGTGTACACTGCACTTTGCTTGAGTATATGTCTTTTGTTAAGACACAGCCATTAATTTCTTCTTAAGAAGTTAACATAAATGCACCACAACTCCTCACCAGGAAGAATATTGTATATCAATCAGTGAATGGATGATATTCAAGCAAATATGCAGTAACATTCAACCCTTTAGTTTTTGTTCTTTGAATTAGAGCATTCAGTTTTCCTAATCGCTGCTTCTAAACCTTATCTATAGAATGCAAATGTTGTATGGTAATTAAATGGTCGCAGTTCATCACATATGTCAGTTATCAAGACTTCCTGAATGTTGAAAATCATTTGTGCCAGAACGATCTTTCTTGAAACAAAGACATCCTTTTCTGACATATTTTGCTTGAAAGCACTTGCCCCACACACAATATAATGACAATGATGTAGACTGAAGCAATGATTAAAATTTGTGAAAGTGCTGGTATTCGAGCCTGGGCCTCCTGCATACGAAGCACCTGCACTGGCCTTCATGCCACTCTGGCGCTGCAGCGACACCAGCTGCATGGAGCACCCTAGCAAGTCTGCCTCCCTGACCCACATTTCAACAATGACTCAGCCCACTGCTATTGCTCTTCTAAACTCACGTCAGTATTGCTGAAGCTCTCCAATGTTGAAATAGCACCTTAGCAACACGCAAAATGACATTAATCCTGCCTTTACCTCAGGTATAAATGGTATACTAGCCACATACAGTTGATGTTCCGAAAACCTGTCAGGGAGGGAGACATATTAGGGTAATACATATGGCTGTGCTAGCTGCAGTGCCAGTGTGGCATAAGGGTTAGTGTGTCTGCCTAGTAAGCAGGAGACATAGGTTTGACTCCTGGTGCTGGTATGAATTTTAATTCATTTCTTTGGACTACATCATTATCGAAGATAGAAGTGAGACTCAGTATGTGTCCCAGGAACATCAAGTATATATAACAATACAATGGATTCGAGCTGCCACTGCTGCCTTCACCTTTCTGTTGAACTCAGCATGAACAAAATGTCGCTAATGTTAGACCTTTCTCCACTTGCGACTCTATCTTACAATCCTTAATCAATGTTGATAATTTTCAAGGAAGCAAAATCCAGTATTTAACTTCATGATAAATACTAGAACTTCAAATAAGACAACGACAGATGATAAACACATTCATAGGGTCTCACTGCAGCCAACAGGACTGATAGCACTTCACGTGAGACGGTGGGTGGCATGTGGCTAGCAGCCGTAGCGGGTGCCCACAGTAGGGCGAAGAAACGCTTGAGCATAAACAGTTTTGACCTTGCCGCATCCACGTGCTGTTTCGACATTTTATTCTAGAACGTTTTGCTATTAGCGGTGGGTTAAAAAGAGAAGCGAATTATCTTTCATGTTGCAGTAGATTGCTGACTGAACAGGCAGCCGAAATGCGGTTTAAGAAATAGGAGACAGTATGGACTCGAAATCACGACTTTCTGTTTATATTGCGCGATGTTCGTCGCTAGACCATGTCCTGATACAGCCATAGAACAGCTCTATAAGAAGGCAACGCTTCCTCCAGTTATTTACACATCCTACAGTATTTGCAAAGTGTGCATATGGGTGGACTTAGGACTCTGAGTGGGGCCGGTTCCATTGGCCACCTTAAGTGAACGGCTCGGGCTAGGTCTGTGCAGCGACCGGCCAGCGGCCAGGTTTCATGTCTAAAACTGCACCCTTCTGCCATTTTTCACTTCACAGAACGGGAGTCCACATACACATTTAATTTTTGATGGTACTGATGCCTGGCCCTTCATTAACTGTGAAGCATCAGCAAGCACGCCAACAAAGTGTCTGAAAGAGTGCGATGTTCATCTGTTCACTGTCGATAATCCTGGAAATGCTTCCTAAAAATAAGCAACACTTCCTGGATACAACACAAACTGTAACAATTTTGCAGGTGTCTTCTCTTCCACACAATAAGCAGTTGACCTCCATACATATTTTCTAAAATTTCATTCACTTCATCTGTAGTTGCAATTTTCGGAACTCCTGCTACTGTTTCATTTTACAAAGACAAACTTTCACTTTTATCTATATCTCAGTTTTGTATACATAGCACTGCTTCCTCGATTTGTAGGAATGTTCCCAGTTCTCCTATACAATGTGAGCCCACCCATTTTATGTAGTAACTTGGAATAATGTAAATCATTTGTTCCACCTGTACACATTCTAAATGTTAGCCCTTATGTCAGTTTATTAACTGTAGGAAAAATGTGTAAAATTAATATTAATTCTCTTATACAAAATGTCCTCCACTACTTTTGTAAAATTAAATATAATTTAATTAACCAGTCACTACTGCATTTGGTAAGTAACCAAGTGTATCAAATCCTAAAGTCATTTTAAAAAAATAAAGAAAAAAACATCTGTAAAATAACCTATGCTTGCTCAGCACATTGCATTTTAAGCAGTTTTAATATTTCAGTCATAGCATAAACTAAGTTATTGGGATAGCAAATATTTAATGTGTACATCCAGCTGGCTTCAACAGTACTTTCAGAATGTTGTTAATAAAGTGTAACTTTTACTTTAGATGTAATTTTCGATGGAATAAACATGTCAGTCGGCAAGACAGAGAATGCTGCTCTGCTTCTCTGCATCAGACACAGGAAAAGTGTTTGTACTACTTTCATAAATGTGGAAAATAGGAACAATGACAAGCAGAATATAAAGTAAGTGCTTCGAAAGAGTAATAAACTGTATGCATACAACTAATTTTTAGTGCTACACAAACTATTATTTTACACAGTGCAGCTGCAGAATCCAAAATGCTCCCTATGTCTTAAGGACGTGATAATGCAGATCTATATTTGTACTATGCCAATTGACATATGGGCAAAAGGCTGAAACACATGTTGTTGTTGTTGTTGTTGTGGTCTTCAGTCCTGAGACTGGTTTGATGCAGCTCTCCATACTACTCTATCCTGTGCAAGCTTATTCAATCTCCCAGTAGCTACTGCAGCCTACATCCTTCGTAATCTGCTTGGTGTATTCATCTCTTGGTCTCCCTCTTCGATTTAACCCTCCACGCTGCCCTACAATACTAAATTGGTCATCCCTCGATGTCTCAGAACATGTCCTACAAACCGATCCCTTCTTCTAGCCAAGTTGTGCCACAAACTGCTCTTCTCTCCAATTCTATTCAATACCTCCTCATTAGTTATGTGGTCTACCCATCTAATCTTCAGCATTCTTCTGTAGCACCACATTTCGAAAGCTTCTATTCTCTTCTTGTCTAAACTATTTATCGTCCATGTTTCACTACCATACATGGCTACACTCCATATAAATACTTTCAGAAACGACTTCCTGACACTTAAATCAATACTCGATGTTAACAAATTTTTCTTCTTCAGAAACGCTTTCCTTGCCATTGCCATTCTACATTTTATATCCTCTCTACTACGACCATCATCAGTTATTTTGCTCCCCAAATACCAAAACTCCTTTACTACTTTAAGTGTCTCATTTCCTAATCTAATTCCCTCAGCATCACCCAACTTAATTCGACTACATTCCATTATCCTCATTTTGCTTTTGTTGATGTTCATCTTATATCTGAAACACAAATTAGGATAAATAAGAAATGCATACACACAATGTGGCTGTTTGCTGTATTTTTTAGAGTAATATAATCCATAACCAGGGATCTCAACATTCAGTAAACCTTATTAAGTCTTTTTTCTATTGGAAGACAAATTACATTGCCGTTCTAGTGTACACACTTACTTTTGCCTTCCTTACTCACAATCTAGCTACTCTTTTCGGAGGCTTAACAGCTACATTGAAACTTGGATCATCAGTACTCTTACTGAACGATGCCAGAACAGTGGTTGATATTACTTCATCCACAGCTGTTTCTGATCATCCAGCATTCTGTTGAGCTGTGACTGAGGCAGTTTCAAGGAGATCCGTCAACGTGATATTGGTAATGGGCAGTCTGCCTTGGTGACGATGGTTGAAATCTTCTGTGAACACAGTTGGTAGCCCTGCACAAGGCCACACGTACGGAGACAGAGCTCTCGTGAAATATAAGTAATTTAGGTTGTAATTAATTGTAGTTGAACTCTTTTAACTAATTAAATACGTTCTTTAGTGTACTCTTCAAACTCACCATTAAAAGTTTTTCTTTTATTTGCGTAGTGTTCTAGTAATCGCGAAAAGTTCGTTCATTTACTTTCAGCTGCTCAGAGCTAAGTTTTCAAGTGCATATTTAGTGTTATACCGCAATGGTAAGTGCATTTGCTGTAGTTTAACTGATTAAATACGTTCATTTGGGTGCTTTTCAAGCTCACAATTAAAGGTTGTGCTGTTAAAAAAATGGCTCTGAGCACTATGGGACTAAACTGCTGTGGTCATCAGTCCCATAGAACTTAGAACTACTTAAACCTAACTAACCTAATGACATCACACACATCCATGCCCGAGGCAGGATTCGAACCTGCGATCGTAGCAGTCGCACGGTTCCGGACTGCGCGCCTAGAACCGCGAGACCACCGCGGCCGGCGTTTTCCTGTTATTTGCGTATTATTCCAGTAATCGCGAAAAGTTCGTTTTATTTATGTTTCGCGGCTTTGCCTTACTTTCCAAGTGTACATACTTAGCGTTATACCGCAATATTAAGATCATTTGGTATAGATTAACTAATTAAATACGTTATTAGTGTGCACTTCAAGCTTGCCATTTAAGGTTTTTCTTTTATTTGAGTATTCTTCCAGTAATCGCAAAAAGGTCGTTTTGGTTGCATTCGGCTGTTTAGGCCTAATTTTTGATCCTGCACATTTAGCGTTATACCACAAATTTAAGTGCATTTCGTAATAATTTACTTACATATTATTTTCCAAAACATGTTTAGTGTCCTTTTGTATCTGTATTTAATATATTCTCGTTACAACTTAGTAAATCTCTTAACTAATTACTAAACTACGTGGATACTAAGTATGTGAGCTGCATTAGGAAAGTTAGTTCAGGGGTTTTGTGCAGCTGTTGTGACAGGTGGTTTCATTGAGGAAATTGTAGTGGCGTGGGAATTGGCGAAGCAAACGAGACTCTTCCATTCTTTTCCAGGGTTTGCTCTAGAGATACGATTATAGCTGAACAGGAGAGAAAATTAGAGCCCTTCAGGCTAATTTGGACAGAACGAGGGAGGAACTGAAAAGGTTGAGGGGGGGGGGAGGAGGGTGAACAGAGGTGGGAAGTGGTAGCTGGGAACAGGAGCCACAGAAAGAGGACAGTGTCTGATAGCTTCCCAATTGCCACAACCAATAGATTTGCCTTGCTACCACAGTTAAGTAAGGAAGAGGCTCCAGTAGAATTAGATGTAGTTAATATGCTACAGAATCTCAGTATGAGTCCAACTGTTTCAAAAAAAGTAGAAAGTAAGAGGAAAGTTCTGTATTGAGTATGACCTGGTAAAAATAGCCTCTGCAATGACCCATACCAATGTTGGGCTGGTGCCTGCTTTCGTGTGGCATGATCAGCCCCAGTTGAACCGTTCTGTCAGGAGGGTAAATATGGAGAGTTGGATCAGTTGCATAGGGCAGCCACTCTGTCAGACATTGGATTGGTTCCTGTCAAGGCTATTGATAGGAGGGATTTCACAAGGCATGGCCTACACCTCAACAGGAAAGGGAAGGATAAACTGGCAGGGTTGTTAGCAAAATCCATAAGGGATGTACCTCTTTTTAAGCCTAATATCAGTGTCCAATGTGAAGTTCAGGCAGGGAGGTGCTAAAGAGGTCCAAAACTCACAAGATTCTCACAACAGGAAAGTAAATAATAATGTTACCATATCTAACCAAAATATTGGTGGATTAAAGAAAAAAGTAGATTCCCACAAAAGTAAAGTAAAAAATAATGTTACCATTTTTCACCAAAATATCCTGGGATTGAAGAATAAAGTAGATGAGCTCCTGGTTTGTTTAGATGACATCAGTGGTTATAAACTAGCTGCACTTATGAGTAGTGGGAATAAGGTGAGGGGAGGAGTTGCCATATATGTCAAAAGTTACCACTGTGTAAAAAGCTTAGATACAAAAAAATATTGTCTAGAACAACATATAGAATGTGCCTGTCAACTTAAACTGAAGGAGGGCTCTTTTATAATTGTAACAGTATACAGGTCGCCTTCTGGAAACTTTTAATTTATTCCTGGAAAGCTTGGATGGCATGTTGTGCTATCTGTCAGATAGGGTAAGGCAAATTATTATTTGTGGGTACTTCATTGTTTATTCACTGAAAGAAGGTAATAGGAAGAATGACCTGAAAATCTTGCTCAGTTCTTTCAGTTTGACCTCTGTCATTAATTTTCCTACTCAGGTAGTAAAGGACAGCAGCACATTGATAGATAACTCTTTTATAGGCCAAGATAAGTTTAAAAACATAAATTCTTGTCCTGTTGAGAACGGCCTTTCTGATCATGGTGCTCAGCTATTTACGGTATATGACATAGCTCCATTTAGTAATTCAAGACTACCCTCCACAGTTGGGCATTCAGTTGATTACTCAACAATTAGAAATTTCAGAGAAAATCTTTAGCAGTTAGACTGGGATGAGGTGTACAGGGAACCTGATGCTAATTTAAAATATAACTTATTTCATGATACACTTGTAAGAGAATCTGAAAACTGTTTTCCCAGGAAATTATATAAATCTAATAATAATAAACCACACAAAAAACCTTGGCTTACTAAAGGAATAAAAATATCTTGCAACTACAAAAGGGAACTGTATCCCACAACAAGTAAAAGTAATGACACAGAAACAAATATTATAAAAACTACTGTGCTACATTAAGAAAGGTTATTAAAAAGTCCAGAAGCGTGTGCATCATGTCTGAGACTAATACCTCTGATAACAAAATCAAAAAAATTTGGAATATTATTACAAGGGAGACAGAGCAATCAAGAGTACAGGGTGACGAATGGAAACTCGACAAACAACAAGCCAGAAGTCGAAAACATTTTGAATAATCATGTTTTAAATGTTGTAGAGAAAATAGGATCTACACGTTCATTAGGAGAAGCAGAGCACTTAATGGAAGAGGCCTTACTCACACCATCTGATACTACTGAAATTCCACCCACCTCTCCTTCTGAAATTAGGAAGATAATAAACTCTCTCAACAATAAAAGCTCACATGGAACTAATGGCATTTCCAGCAGGATAGTAAAAGCTTGTTCCCAAGAGATAAGTGGGATTCTTAGCCACATATGTAATAGCTCTCTGAAGCAAGGTATTTTCCCAGATAGACTGAAGTATACCATTGTTAAACCACTGCATAAAAAGGGAATACGTCTGATGTCAACAACTACTGCCCAATGTCTCTTCTGACTGCCTTACCTAAGTTCTTGAAAAAGTGATGTATTGTAGAGTAGCTTCACACCTTTGTAAAAATAAAGTTTTAACAAAATGTCGGTTTGGTTTCCAGAAAGGTTTTTCAACGGAAAATGCTATATATACTTTCACTAATGAAATATTAAGTGCTCTGAGTAACCAGAAGTCACCTGTTGGGATTTTTTCTATCTCTCAAAGGCTTTTGATTGTGTAAATCATGGAATACTTCTAGATAAGCTCAAGTACTGTGGTATGAATGGGACAGTGCTCAAATGGTTTAAATCATACCTAACTGGAAGAGTGCAGAATGTAAATAAGGAGTTCACATAATATGCAAAAAACTGGTGATTTCTTAGACTGGTGAACAATCAAGAATGGGGTGCCACAAGTTTCGGTCTTGGGTCCTCTGCTGTTCTTAATATGTATTAATGACTTGCCATTCTATATTTACGAAGATGCAAAGATGGTACTTTTTGCCAATGATAGAAGTATAGCTATTACACCCAACAGACAAGAAATTTTAAAGGAAATTAAAAGAATTTCTTAATGGCAACTCCTACTGATTAGATAAATTTTTGGGTATAGTAAGTGGATAATTTGCCCAACCCCTACCAAAAGAAAGAAAAATAAAAACTATTAAGTGTCATCTAATAGTTTGTGTAATTTAATATCTTGTATAGACACTTTTTATTAACCTGACATGTTCCACATCATTATGAAGTGTCGTATTGATGATCTATGGAACAAGTACTAATCTAATCTAATCTAATCTTCTAATAACAGAATCATATCACTGCATTTGGCTTCTGCTAACACCATCAAGTTTCATGTCACCTGTAGGGAAGAAACACCAGTCATAACTTGAGAACGAATAAAGCTAAGCTAAAATGTTAGATGTCACTGTTTTTTCTTGTGTAATTCTCTATCTTTTTGATACGTCACATTACTGCCCATTTCAATTTGAAATTTTTGAGTTGCATCCAACATAGCGTCTTCCAAAATGACCACCATTTTAGCAACACAGATCAGGGGTCTTCCCAAGATGCATCTCATACTACTTGACTTTAAATTCCTCTTCTTCCCCCCGTTTTTATTTTAGAAGAGTGTGTCCACTCCTACAGGAGTAGGACAAAAACATGGCAACACCATGAAAAATGTATGTTTGAACATAAATGCAGATTTTAGCCAAATCTGTAGGTTGCACTGTTCTACACTCCTGGAAATGGAAAAAAGAACACATTGACACCGGTGTGTCAGACCCACCATACTTGCTCCGGACACTGTGAGAGGGCTGTACAAGCAATGATCACACGCACGGCACAGCAGACACACCAGGAACCGCGGTGTTGGCCATCGAATGGCGCTAGCTGCGCAGCATTTGTGCACCGCCGCCGTCAGTGTCAGCCAGTTTGCCGTGGCATATGGAGCTCCATTGCAGTCTTTAACACTGGTAGCATGCCACGACAGCGTGGACGTGAACCGTATGTGCAGTTGACAGACTTTGAGCGAGGGCGTATAGTGGGCATGCGGGAGGCCGGGTGGACGTACCGCCGAATTGCTCAACACGTGGGGCGTGAGGTCTCCACAGTACATCGATGTTATCGCCAGTGATCGGCGGAAGGTGCACGTGCCCGTCGACCTGAGACCGGACCGCAGCGACGCACGGATGCACGCCAAGTCCGTAGGATCCTACGCAGTGCCGTAGGGTATCGCACCGCCACTTCCCAGCAAATTATTGACACTGTTGCTCCTGGGGTATCGGCGAGGACCATTCGCAACCGTCTCCATGAAGCTGGGCTACGGTCCCGCACATCGTTAGGCCGTCTTCCGCTCACGCCCCAACATCGTACAGCCCGCCTCCAGTGGTGTCGCGACAGGCGTGAATGGAGGGACGAATGGCGACATGTCGTCTTCAGCGATGAGAGTCGCTTCTGCCTTGGTGCCAATGATGGTCGTATGCGTGTTTGGCGCCGTGCAGGTGAGCGCCACAATCAGGACTGCATACGACCGAGGCACACAGGGCCAACACACGGCATCATGGTGTGGGGAGCGATCTCCTACACTGGCCGTACACCTCTGGTGATCGTCGAAGGGACACTGAATAGTGCACGGTACATCCAAACCGTCATCGAACCCATCGTTCTACCATTCCTAGACCGGCAAGGGAACTTGCTGTTCCAACAGGACAATGCACGTCCGCATGTATCCCGTGCCACCCAACATGCTCTAGAAGGTGTAAGTCAACTACCCTGGCCAGCAAGATCTCCGGATCTGTCCCCCATTGAGCATGTTTGGGACTGGATGAAGCGTCATCTCACGTGGTCTGCACGTCCAGCACGAACGCTGGTCCAACTGAGGCGCCAGGTGGAAATGGCATGGCAAGCCGTTCCACAGGACTACATCCAGCATCTCTACGATCGTCTCCATCGGAGAATAGCAGCCTGCATTACTGCGAAAGGTGGATATACACTGTACTAGTGCCGACATTGTGCATGCTCTGTTGCCTGTGTCTATGTGCCTGTGGTTCTGTCAGTGTGATCATGTGATGTATCTGACCCCAGGAAAGTGTCAATAAAGTTTCCCCTTCCTGGGACAATGAATTCACGGTGTTCTTATTTCAATTTCCAGGAGTGTATTTGATAACAGACGGCACCTGTGCTATTTCCTTAATACGTTGTAATTGTCAGCCGTGATCAGAACTGCGTTATGTCGGAGCTAAGTGAGTTCGAAAGTGGGCAAATCGTTGATATTCCTGTGGTGGGTGCTTCTATAACCAAGGTAACCGAAGAGTTTAGTGTTTCAAGAGGCACTGTATCGAAGATTTGTACCACATACATAAAAGCAGAAAAATGGCATCCGATAAGCCACAACGCTGAGGAAAATGTGTATTGGATGGTTATGACAGACAGTCATTGAAGAGAATTGTGACGACAACAGCTGGAAAAGTCACTGCAGAACTGAATGTCGCACTCGCGAACCTGTCAGCACAAAAACAACACGAAGGGAACTACATAAGCAGGAAATTGCAGGGCCAGCTGGATTCCAAAACCACACATCGGTGAAGCAAATGCCCTTAACAGGAAGACATGGTGCCGAAGCCTTAAGACCCGGACAATGGAGCAATGGAAGAACGTCATTTGGTCGGATGAGTCTTGTTTCACATTGTTTCCAACTTCTGGACAAGTTTACGTCCCAAGATTGAAACGTGGTGGGGCGTTCCACGATGATTTGGGCAGCCATTACATCCGATTGACCCTTTGGGTACTCTGCAAGTTTACATTACTGCCCAGGATTCTGTATTTTTGGTGATCACGTCCATCCCATAGTACAATGATTGTTCCCAGTGGTGATGCTGTGCTCTAACATGACAGCGCCCCTGTTCACTCAGCCCCAGTCATCTAGGATTGCTTTTGTAAGAACGAGGATGAATTGTCATACCTCCTCTGGTCCCCAGCAACCAGATTTCAATATTATTGAGGCTTTGTGGTCTGCTTTGGAGAGAAGGGTTCATGATTGCTCTCCACCTCCATCATGATCACCTGAACATGCCAGTATTTTGAAGGAAGAGTAGTATGAGATTCCCTTGAAAACCATACAGTATATGTATTTATCCATTTCTAGAAGACTGGTAACTGTTTTGAATGCCAACAGTTTTCTACACCGTATTAGGCTTGATAATGTGTTGCGTTTTTGGTGTTTCCATATTCTTGTCCACCCCTCAAATGAGCCACCCTGTAGATGTGCCTTCTAGTATTATCTAAGACCAGTTGTGTCGATGTGCTAAAAAGCCTAGTCGACACGTGGCAAGTGATTTTACTCACTTGTCTTTTCATTTATTGTCACCTATGTTTACGTCACCATTATTTTCTCTGTTTTTTTCTCTCTCTATTTTTCTTAGTAAAATACCACATAGTTTCATGGACATTATTTTCACAGTAAGACATCGGTAGTGTGATACGTTTATTTGTGTTATGCTATGTTGCAGGCGACCGTTGCGGCAATTGTTTGCACGGGTTTGGCGGCCTTAGTCTGCTGGTGAGTGCTTTTTGGACATAGTATTTATGAAGATAGCATTTAGGAGAAAAGGATTAGCAGTATACACAGATCAATGTAAGGTGTTTTCGTCATTCATGAGAAAACTACTGAACAGAATGTCTACCACTCGATCGTGCTCTATCCCATTCTGGAATATCACAAGAGCATCCTGTGAAGGAAATTGGGCTTTAAAAACATACTTGCTGCATCACTGACACGTGAGATTTGCCTCTTTTCATGGTAATTTGAATAAAACCAGATAATGACTAATACAAGGGACTGGCCAAAATCCTTAAACGATTTTTACAACAGATATGGTAAAATGTACTGCCACAATGTGATCTTATAATTCGGAAACAACTTCAATAAAAATATTTTCTATATATTACTTATTTGAAATTAAAGGTATTTCGCTTTTTGAGGTTCGTAGTAAATGTTCTCATCTCAGGAAGTTCCACGCCATTATTAATAGCATCATTCATTACTGTACAAAGTGCCTTGCATTTTATAGTAGTCACATTCCATGTTATCATTGTTGATGTTGTTGTGGTCTTCAGTCTGAAGACTCGTTTGCTGCAGTTATTGATACTAGTTTGTCCCATACAAGCATGTTGATGGAACGCACTGTAACAAATCCAGCACCCCCGTCTGAACTGCTTCGATGTCTGCCTTTAACCCGACCTGGTGCAGATCGCAAACACTCGAGCAGTACTGAAGACTGGGTCGCACCAGTGCCCTCTACATGGTCTTCTCTACAGACGAGCCACAATATACAGAAGTCGACCATTCGCCTTCGCTGCCACCATCCTTACGTGTTCTTGCCATCTCGTATCATTTTGCAGCATTACGGCCAGATATTTAATCGACATGACTGTATCAAGCAGCACACTACTGATGCTCTATTCGAACATTATGGAATTTTTTTCCTACTCTTCTGCATTAACTTACATTTTTCTACATTTGGAGCAAGCTGTCATTTATCACAGCAACTAGGAATTTTGTCTGTCATACTGTATCCTCTTACAGTCATTCAACGACGATCCTTTTCCGTTCACCACACCACTGTCAGCAAACAGCCGTAGATTGCTGCTCACGCTGTCCGCGAAATCACTTATGTGAATACAGAAGAAGATTGGTCGTATCAGACTTCTCTGGGGCCCGTCGGGATAACATACTGAGTTCTGTTACTTAAGAAGTCTTAAAAGTACTCACATATTTAGAAGCCTGTTCCGTATGCCCACACCTTCGTTAAAAGTCATCAGTGGCGCATCTTGTCAAACGCTTTCCGTAAATCTAAGAATATTGAATCCGCCTGTATCCAAGAATTGCAGAATACAATGGGAGAAAGCGCCAAGATGAGTTCCGCATGAGCGTTGCTTTCTGGACAGATTTTTTCTATCTCAAGGAAATTTATAATATTCCGACTGAGAATACACACATAAACAAAGTTTTGCATCACCTCAGTTCCAAGAGTTCCGGAACCTTTACAGAAAATTGGAAAAGAGATTGTCACAAACATCATTTCCTCCCTTTTTATTGCTCATGAAAACCACACATTGCATGTTGAACCACCATACAGCGAGACCTTCGGAGATGGTGAACACGACGTCCTGTGGCTGCACGAAAAGCATTATTCAACATGGTGGCGTTGCTGTCAGGGTTCCTCTGATCCACAATCCGTAGGTAGCGGTCACCCACTGCAGTAGTAGTCCTTGGGCAGCCTGAGCGAGGCATGTCATCGACAGTTCCTGTCTGTCTGTATCTCCTCCATGCCGAACAACATCGCTTTGGTTCACTCAGAGACGCCTGGACACTTCCCTTGTTGAGAGTCCTTCCTGGCACACAGTAACAATGCGGACGCGATCGAACCGCGGTATTGACCTTCTAGGCATGGTTGAACTACAGACAACACGAGCCGTGTACCTCCTTCCTGGTGGAATGACTGGAAGTGATCGGCTGTCGTACCCTCTCCCTCCAATAGGCGCTGCTCACGCATGGTTGTTTACATCTTTGGGCGGGTTTAGTGACATCTCTGAACAGTCAAAGGGACTGTGTCCGTGAAACAATATCAACAGTCAACGTCTGTCTTCAGGAGTTCTAACTTTTTTTTATGTATGTACTTTCAAGAATTCTGCAGCAAACCGATGCTAATGGTATTGGTGTGTGACTTTTCGGGTCTGTTCTTCTGACCTCTTTATGTACCGGAGCCGCCTGCGATGTTTTACACTCGATTGCGATTTCGCGCTGGCGAGAGATTCGCGATAAATGCGAGCTAAGTGAGGGGCCGTGCCGTAGTAGTCCGTAAACCCGGAGCGGGATTCCATGCCGACCTGGCAACTTATTAATTTTTCACTCTTACAGTTACTAATCTACGCCATAGATGCCTATTACTATGTCCACCATACGGGAGTCTGTTCGATGGTCAAGCGGCGGTATGTTTGCACAGTACTCCTTCTTGAATGATTTATTAAATTTATAAGTTCATCTTTCCTTTTGCTGTTTCCTGTTTCCACACCGGACTGGTCAACGAGGGATTGGGCAGAAGCCTTCGACCCACTTAGCGATTTTATGTAGGACTCGAATTTTCTCGGGTTCTCGGCAAGATGTTTTGATAAGGTACGATGGTGGAAGTTGTTTTGTGCTTGGTGCATCGATACTCTTACAGACGCATGAATTTCTACTAACCTTTGCCTGTCGTCATTTGCGTGCTATTTTTTGAACCGAGAGTGCAACGTCTTTGCTTCCTCTGTATTTTACGAATTTCGTTATTAAACCACGGTGGGACTTTTCTGGCATTAACTCACTTGCTCGGCACATACGTGCCCAGAGTGCGAATTACAATCCGTTTGAACTTTGGACATAATTCCTCTGAGTATGCCATACTGGAACAAAATCATGTCCATTCACCCTGGATTATTTGCGAAACAACTTTAATTTACTGTACCTAGTGAACCGAGTTAATTATTAAAAACTGGCCTGATGCGAGAGGCTGTGAGGTCATATTGAGTATAAATTTATCACAAAAGGTTTACCATGAGATTTCCGCATTTTACTCAGTTGTTCATGGAGGCATCATGCCGTCGCATCTTGTGAAGATGAAACATACATTAACAAAGAGAACTAATTTATACAAATATATTTTTTACTATTCCTGTTTACGTCAAATTTAACAAAGTAAAATTAACAAGAAACACATTACTTTGGAAAAAAGCGCTATTTCCTCAATTTATTAAGTACCTGTTATTGGTCATCTATTGACAGCCCTAGTATGTAAGTGGGTACATGGCTATTTATCAAAGAATTACACGTCTTTGAGTCTAAATAACTACGTAATTTGAAGAGGAATTCGCTATTAAAATATGAATTTAATTTTCTTTTGAATCTGCAGAGGGTTCCAGTTACTTGCTTTATGTCTGAAAGTCAGATCAAAACCTGTATAACAGAATACTGTTACCCAGTCTTAAATCTTACATAGGTTCAATTATTTTCGTGTCTTTTATTGTGGCTGTGTAAATGAAAGTAACCAGAATCTCATTTTTATTGTTAGCAATAAATAGCTTTCTTGCAATAAACTTACTGGAAAGTGAGTAGATTAAGGATTCCAAGATGTTTTAAGAGGCCCCTGCAAGATGTTTTGTTATAATTTGAAACAATATTTCATTAGTCATTGTTTCTGAATAAGTACTTCTTTCAATCAGGTGCAGTACCTCACAAGAGAATTCCGCAAGACAACAAGGAGTGGAAGTATAAAACATTAATGCGACCTTCAAATCAACAAAACAACATTTCTAAATGTTTACTGAATTGAGCTTCTTGATTTGTTTATCTACACTTTACTTCTATTTTAGCTAGCTGTCCACTTGGTCCTTAAGGAGTTTTGCATATACTGTTTTGTCTAGTCCTTAAGAATGACTTTGTTGTACCAGCAGAGCATTTTTGCTTGTTTGAGACTGTGTGCCAACAGTAGTTGTGAGGTTAACACTTGAACTGTTTTCTGTGAACCAGATACCAGTGATGACTGAGCTCTACTGGGCGCTAGATATCTAGATGCGTAGCCCCTGGAATAATCTGTAGTCGTGTCCAGCTCTCATCTGTGCTGCATCTAAAACTGTTGAATTTGAGATCTTGTTGTATATGATCATGTTATCAGCAAGAGTTAAAGTTCTTTTAAGTTATTGAAAGTTGATTTTTGTAGAACAAGATTGGAAAAAATACAGACCTTTATGGGGACCCATATTGTATGTTCCTCCATTTCCAGTTTCTTTGCATCCTGCTGCCTGGTTAAAGTGAGAGTGGCCTGATATCCCGCACAGGCATTCGAGTATACAGTATTTGGAACTCAGTTTTGTTGCTGTGGAGTGGGACACTCTCTTCTACATCTACATCTACATCTACATACATACTCCACAATCCACCATGCGGTGCGTGGCGGAGGGTACCTCGTACCGTACCGCAACTAGCATCTTCTCTCCCTGTTCCACTCCCAAACAGAACGAGGGAAAAATGACTGCCTATATGCCTCTGTACGAACCCTAATCTCTCTTATCTTATCTTTTTGGTCTTTCCGCGAAATGTAAGTTGGCGGCAGTAAAATTGTACTGCAGTCAGCCTCAAATCCTGGTTCTCTAAATTTCCTCAGTAGCGATTCACGAAAAGAACGCCTCCTTTCCTCTAGAGATTTCCACCTGAGTTCCTGAAGCATTTCCGTAACACTCGCGTGATGATCAAACCTACCACTTACAAATCTAGCAGGCCGCCTCTGAATTGCTTCTATGTCCTCCATCAATCCGAATTGATAGGGTTACCAAACGCTCGAGCAGTACTCAAGAATAGGACATATTAGTGTTTTATAAGCGGTCTCCTTCACAGATGACCCACATCTTCCCAAAATTCTACCAGCGAACCGAAGACGACTATCCACCTTCCCCACAACTGCCATTACATGTTTTTCCCACTTCATATCGCTCTACAATGTTACGCCCAAAGTACAGATTGCCAAAAGTACAGATTGTCTGCAGGTCGAAGCAGGCACAAATGGATGCAGACACGAGATAAAAGGTTCCTGTACTATTCATTGCTGAAAGGCAAAGAGATACATATCAGTAAGCCAATTTTATTCTTTTTAAACATCATAGTATTTGTGGTCTTCAGTCCTGAGACTGGTTTGATGCAGCTCTCCATGCTACTCTATCCTGTGCAAGCTTCTTCATCTACCAGTACTTACTCCAACCTACATCCTTCTGAATCTGCTTAATGTATTCATCTCTTGTTCTCCCTTTACGATTTTTACCCTCCACACTGCCCTCCAATGCTAAATATGTGATCCCTTGGTCCCTCAGAGCATGTACTACCAACCGGTTCCTTCTTGTCAAGTTGTGCCACAAACTTCTCTTCTCCCCAATTCTATTCAATACCTCCTCTTTAGTTAAGTGATCTACCCCCTAATCTTCAGCATTCTTCTGTAGCACCACATTTCGAAAGCTTCTATGCTCTTCTTGTCCAAACTATTTATCATCCATATTTCACTTCCATACATGGATACACTCCATACAAATACTTTCAGAAACGACTTGCTGACACTTAAATTTATACTCGATGTCAACAAATTTCTCTTCTTCAGAAACGCTTTCCTTGCCATTGCCAGTCTACATTTTATATCATCTCTTCTTCGACCATCATCAGTTATTTTGCTCCTCAAATAGCAAAACTCCGTTACTACTTTAAGTGTCTCATTACCTAACTAATTCCCTCAGCATCACCTGACTTAATTCGACTACATCCATTATCCTCGTTTTGCTTTTGTTGATGTTCATCTTATATACTCCTTTCAAAACGCGGTCCAATCCATTCAACTGCTCTTCCAGGTCCTTTGCTGTCTGCAACATAAATACAATGTCATCGGCAAACCTCAAAGTTTTTATTTCCTCTCCGGGGATTTATATTACTACTCCAAATTTTTCTTTTGTTTCCTTTACTGCTCGTTCAATATACTGATTGAATAACATTGGGGATGGGCTACAACGCTATCTCATTACCTTCCCAGTCACTGCTTCTCTTTCATGCCCCTCGACTCTTATGACTGCCATCTTGTTGCTGTAAAAACAGTAAATGGCCTTGCACCTCCTTTATTTTACCCCTGCCACCTTCAGAATTTTAAAGATAGTACTTCAGTCAACATTGTCAAAAGCTTTCTCTAAGTCTACAAATGCTAGAAACGTAGGTTTGCCTTTCCTTAATCTATTTCCTAAGATAAGTCGTAAGGTCAGTATTACCTCACGTGTTCCAGTGTTTCTACGGAATACAAACTGATCTTCCCCAATGTCGGCTTCTACTAGTTGTTCCATTTGTCTGTAAAGAATTCGCATTAGTATTTTGTAGCTGTGACTTATTAAACTGATAGTTCGGTACCTTTCCCATCTGTCAATATCTGCTTTCTTTGGGATTGGAATTATTATATTCTTCTTGAAGTCTGAGGGTATTTCGCCTGTCTCATACATCTTGCTCATCAGATGGTGGAGTATTGTCAGGACTGGTTCTCCCAAGGCCGTCAGTAGTTCTAATAGAATTTTGTCTACTCCCGGGGCCTTGTTTCGACTCAGGTGTTTCAGTGTTCTGTCAAACTCTTCACGCAGTATCGTATCTCCCATTTCACCTTCATCTACATCCTCTTCCATTTCCATTATATTGTACTCAAGTACAACGCCCTTGTATAGACCCTCTATATACTCCTTCCACCTTTCTGCTTTCCCTTCTTTGCTTAGAACTGGGTTTCCATCCGAGCTCTTGATATTCATGCAAGTGGCTCTCTTTTCTCCAAAGGTCTCTTTAATTTTCATGTAGGCAGTATCTATCTTACCCCTAGTGAGATAAGCCTCTACATCCTTACATTTGTCCTCTAGCCATCCCTGATAGCCATTTTGCACTTCCTGTCGATGTCATTTTTGAGACGTTCGTATCCCTTCTTGCCTGCTTCATTTACTGCATTTTTATATTTTTTCCTTTCATCAATTAAATTCAATATTTCTTCTATTACCCAAGGATTTCTACTAGCCCTCGTCTTTTTACCTACTTGATCCTCTGCTGCCTTCACTACTTCATCCCTCGGAGCTACTCATTCTTCTTCTACTGTATTTCTTTCCCCCATTCCTGTCAATTGTTCCATTATGCTCTGCCTGAAACTCTGTACAACCTCTGGTTTAGTGAGTTTATCCAGGTCCCATCTCCTTAAATTCCCACCTTTTGCAGTTTCTTCAATTTTAATCTGCAGTTCATAACCAATAGATTGTGGTCAGAGTCCACATCTGCCCCTGGAAATGTCTTACAATTTAAAACCTGGTTCCGAAATCTCTGTCTTACCATTATATAACCTATCTGATACCATCTAGTATTTAAACATCATCATATGAGAATTCTTGTACCACTTTTGTAAAAAGTCCCCTCCTATCATCTGAACCAATGTGCATTGCAGTTCAGCAGTCCCGGTTATCTATTCCATCCACAGGTCGCCCAGTGGCGTTTCCGTGCTTCTGATTATAACTATACCCTGTGATGTGCAGTGAAAAGAGATGGATGTATGTGTGGTCTGGTGGCTTCTGTATTTCATAGCGAGAATGTAATTCTGGATGGTATAACTGCTGACTGATTGTAGAGTTCAGCACTGAATTTATGGGTCATTTTCCTTACTGTGGCCCTTCTACCTGTCATAACGTGCAATAGTCTACACTGATCTCTACCAACATGGTGATGTAGTCTGTTGACTCTGGTGGCTATGGTTTTCCCTGCATTGAGGTACTCACAGAACACGTTTGACATGTTAACAGCCAGTTACCTGCACGAGCTCTGATACGGAATGTATCCATGATACTGAAATTGTAACTCACCACAAATTTCCAGTGGCAATAGCTTAAATGATTTTCAGCCTTATGCAATTTCAATTTCTTTAAATTTATGAAGGTGGCAAGCACAGATTTAAAATAACATTTGTATTTATCTGTTTCATGGACAATTTGAAAATCTTTGCCGAAATTCTCTTCTCCTCATTCTCAGGTGTTAGCGTGGTTCGGGCAAATCTATGGTAGTGTGCTTAGCTATCATATAAAAAGATCTAATCTCAAATTGTTGCATCCTCTATTTAATAAATTCGTCTGTAGACTGTCCATAACTTACTTTTTAATTCAGATATCTCATTACTATTATTGAGCATCATTCAGAGGGATCTCACTATACACTACTTACAATAATGTACGCTCTCTCCCCAAGAACTCACAACAGAATCTCTCTTGGAATTAACTAATACAGTGAAATACCTGGCAATGATAGCGACAAAACAAAGAAAAGTACAAAATATGAACTGATATTTTACCCCTGTAAGCTTCCAGCAGTTCTAAATTAAACTTTACAATTACATTTTAATTGTATTCACTTTAGAAATTAGGAATCTATAAGCTTTCTAACAAATTTCAGGTGCATAATTTGACAGTTACTAACAATGTGATCGTTTGTGTCCATACAGCTTACGAATTTTTAAATAGAAACCCAGAAATTATAATTTGAGTGTATAATTGCGTAGGCTTCTGCGGCTACAGTCAGTCGACATAAAAGTTTTCTGGGTACGATACCAAGTCATAGTGTATAAAACTACTGCTGCTGAGAAAAACCAACTTTTCGACCGCAGTTGCATCAGCTTTCTTCAGGGTTTAATGGAAGACCCAGAAGAAGGCCGCTGCAACTGTGGTCGAAAAGTTTGTTTTTCTCCAGCAGCAGTAGTTTTATACATTATGACACGGTACCATACCAAGAAAACTTTTATGTCGATAATTTGACTGGTTACCAGTTAATCCTTAAATGATGCCCACATTTTATAAGCATGAAAAATAAAGCTGTTTTCAAAACAAATATGACTGTATGCGTTTACAGTAGAGTATTGATCTTTGACAAGACTGAATTACACTGACAGAATATGTGATCCCATGTAACATAAAGACTGTAACTGAACTTTTTGGAGCCTGACATATCGACAACCTATACTGATGTGTTTGATACCCCATGTCTCGACATCCTTTAAGGAGTGTATGATATCCTACATAACATTACCACATCCATAATCAATCAACAATCAAATCGACTCATTAGCGCTTCTTCCCCATCCCATCTCGACTATCATGATGACCAGTTCTGAGTCTGACGACATTCCTGTTATGTGACACCCAAACCATTCCATTCCACACTGTGAGAGATGTGCTCTCTCCAACAAAACAGCTACCTCTAATTCAACTGCTCTTTAGCGAACTGCATCTGTTTAGCTTTTGTAGTGCTTAAAATTTCTGAAATGTTTGATAGTCAAGAATGTGCCACTTGTGGGGCTTCTTGCTCTGATAATCTTGGTCTCTCTCAACAGGTGGACCTGGAGTCGGCTCACCGCGTGGTGGTAAGAGCAATAGCTTCTTGTACTCCAACAGTGATTTTTCTGCTGATGGTACATCTACGCTGCTACAACAGAGGTGATATAACATACAGTCAGAGCTCGATTCTCTATTTCGACACCAAGTAATAGAACCACACTCAGCCACATGTTCTTTGCAATCTCTGTGGTGTCATCTAATTCTTAGTTTTACTTCTTTTCGTTAGCGTTTACTCCATCTTGTACCCCTCTGCTGTACCCAAATTTTGACTAATTTAGAATCCATAACAAGAAAAAAGAAACGTTCTATGAAGAAATTATCCGAATGGGAAGAAAATCCGTAGATGTGATGTACATGTACACATAAACTGAAGATTACAATTTTAGAAAAACTGGACGATTTATTCAAGAGAAACAGCTTCAAAAATGGAGAACGTCAACATCACGTCCGTCCGCCTATTGCCCTTATGTAACCAGTTGTTTGGCCTGGTATTGATTACCAGAGTTATTGGATGTTCTGCTGAGGGATATCGAGCCAAATTCTGTGCAACTGACACATTACATCGTCAAAATCCCAAGATAGATGGAGAGCCCTGACCATAATGTTGCAAACATTCTCATTGGCAAGAGGTCCGACGACTCGGCACCCTCACAACATAGCAGTTGTTGTTGTGGTCTTCAGTCCTGAGACTGGTTTGATGCAGCTCTCCATGCTGCAGCCTACATCCATCTGAATCTGCTTAGTGTATTCATCTCTTGGTCTCCCTATACGATTTTTACCCTCCACACTGCCCTCCAATACTAAATTGGTCATCCCTTGATGGCTCAACACATGTCCTACCAACCAAACCCTTCTTCTAGTCAAGTTGTGCCAGAAACTCTCTTCTCCCCAATCCTATTCAATACTTCTTCATTAGTTATGTGATCTACCCATCTAATCTTCAGCATTCTTCTGTAGCACCACATTTCAAAGCTTCTATTCCCTTCTTGTCCAAACTATTTATCGTTCATGTTTCACTTCCATACATGGCTACTCTCCATACAAATACTTTCAGAAATGACTTCCTGACACTAAAATCTATACTAGATGTTAACAAGTTTCTATTCTTCAGAAACGCTTTCCTTGCCATTGCCAGTCTACATTTTATATCCTCTCTACTTCGACCACCATCAGTTATTTTGCTCCCCAAATAGCAAAATTCCTTTACTACTTTAAGTGTCTCACTTCCTAATCTAATTCCCTCAGCATCACCTGACTTAATTCGACTACATGCCATTATCGTCGTTTTGCTTTTGTTGATGTTCATCTTATACCCATCATTCAAGACGCTATCCATTCCATTCAACTGCTCTTCCCAGTCCTTTGCTGTCTCTGACAGAATTACAATGTCATCGGCGAACCTCAAAGATTTTATTTCTTCTCCATGGATTTTAATACCTACTCCAAATTTTTCTTTTGTTTCCTTTTCTGCTTGCTCAATATACAGTTTGAATTACATCAGGTAGAGACTACAATCCTGTCTCACTCCCTTCCCAACCACTGCTTCCTTTTCATGTCCTTCGACTCTTATAACTGCCATCTGGTTTCTGTAGAAATTGTAAATAGCATTTAGCTCCCTGTATTTTACCCCTGATACCTTCAGAATTTGAAAGAGAGTATTCCAGTCAACATTGTCAAAAGCTTTCTCTAAGTCTAAAAGTGCTAGAAACGTAGGTTTGCCTTTCCTTAATCTAGCTTCTAAGATAAGTCATAAGATCAGTATTGCCTCACGTGTTCCAACATTTCTACGGAATCCAAACAGATTTTTCCCGAGGCTTCTACTAGTTTTTCAATTCGTCTGTAAAGAATTCGCGTTAGTATTTTGCAGCCACGACTTATTAAACTGATAGTTCGGTTATTTTCACATCTGTCAACACCAGCTTTCCTTGGGATTGTAATTATTACATTCTGCTTGAAGTCTGAGGGTATTTCGCCTGTATCATACATCTTGCTCACCAGATGGTAGAGTTTTGTCAGGACTGGGTTTCCCAAGGCTGTCAGTAGTTCTAATGGAATGTTGTCTACTCCTGGTGCCTTGTTTCGACTCAGATCTTTCAGTGCTCTGTCAAACTCTTCACGCAGTATATGTCGACGATATTCAACGTCCCTCTTTGTTGCCCCGCATGGCAAGCCTTCCTGTGCTTATATTTCAGTACGATAATGCCCGTCCGCACCCGGTAAGAGTTTCTACTCCTTGTCTTCGAACTTGGAAAACCCTACCTTGGCCAGCAAGATCGCCGAATCTCTCCCTAATCGACAATGTTTGGAGCATTATAGGCAGCACTCTCCAATATCTCAGGATTTGGATGATGTAATGCGCCAGTTGGACAGAATCTGTTACGATATCTCTCAGGAGGACATCCAACAAGTCTGTCAATAAATTCCAGCAGAACGACTGCTTGTATAAGGGCCAGAGGTGGATTAAAGCTTTATTGTCTTTTTGAAATTGTGAAGGTCTTTCACGTAAATAAATGATCCAATTTTTTGAAATTATGCTCGTTTGTTTGTCTGTATTCATACATCCCATTTTCCTATTTCTGTTCCATTCAGATAATTCCTTTGTCGTGCGTCCTTTCTTTTTTTCTCTTAGAGTGTATTTGTTGAATATTCTAGACACGTACAGTACGTATGATCCATATTATATTCGCATGTGTTCTGCACACAGATTTGCTGTACATTTTATTTAAGCCTTTGATACTGCTAGACTGACTTACCACAGGTGAATTTTGGTTTATGCACATATTCTCCACATGCAGTTATCTGACTCTTTAGACAGTAGTCGCTTGTCTTGCCTTTTCGGAGTCTGGTTTCGCACTTCTTCCACTTTCTAGATGAGTTTGGTCCCATATCGTCTTTTTTGTCCGTTCTTCTTCCTGCTGTTTCCTTCCATTGAGCTATTTGCCAACTAAGGTACGAACTTCATCCTCACCATTTTCTCGTTCGTTACAATTTTGTAGATGACTCACACATTTGTTGCCACAATGTACAATATGTTGTACAAGGCATGCACCGGTCATCTCGTACATGCAACCTTTGTAGTATAACTACATTTCGTTTGATCCAATATGTCCACCTTCATATTTTTTTGCATTGTAGAATGTTATAGTTTGGTGTTTTTGCCTTTCCTTCTTTGTTTATTGGTACTTGAGTACGCTGTGTTGTCAAAAGAATGACACTTTTATTCTTATTTCCCTGGAATATGGTTAAGGTGGAGTTTGTGTTGCCATTCCAGACAAGATGGTGACGGAGTGTTTCAGTTCTTGTTCATTGTATTAACTAATGAAGCCTTCTTTTATTTGCACTCCTTAAAAAATTGTAGAGACGTAAAGAAGGTGCCTGTCGTCATCTTTCTTCCCTGATTTAGAAATGGTTCCAGGAGTTGCAGAACGACGTATTCTCTGGGTGCTTCTTCCTACATGTGTGCTCCGAGGCATGGGAAAAACATTACATATATACTTTGTCGCTACTTGGGCAACAGTCCAAAATTTGAGAACATATTTATCGCGAATTCAGTCTTTTTGACGTATTTCTATGATGAAATCTTCTCGGCTGACCAGCCGAGCGGTGGAGTCGTCTTGCTGTGACAAGACGATGCTGCAACTTGGTTGATCACCCGAGAAAATTTCATCAAATTTATCGCGTGTCTTGGGCATGAATTGAGTGCAGCAGCATTTTGTTTTGCTTGGTAATAGATGTTCACCTGTAGTTACTTTTTCTCCGGGCCGCTAAGAAAGAAAACTGTTTTTCAAGAACTCTTCCCAAATTTCAGCAACGTGAGCGAATTTGTTAACTGGCAGGTGTTTCATTTGGGTTCATTTTGCACCAAAATGGAGAGATCTGAGATGATCTGTCCCTTGGCGTAATGTCTTTGACAAATTTTTTTGTAGACTTCGAAGAATGCGACCAAAGATCATCTGCACAGATACCTTTTGTAAAAATGACACCCCATACATGTATAATGGCAATCAATTTTACTATTTCCTCAGGTGACACAGTCCTATCATGCTTTTAGTCCTTTTTGAGCATTTGGTTCTGTGTATTTCCTAATGAGACAGCACTCTTTTGTCAGATAGAAGAGAGAAAGCACTAACGACAGAGTTGTCTACTCGCTGGCAGGCGTCAAGTAGAGGGACCTCCGCCCTGCTTCAGAATGTTCACAGTCGACATTCTTCCAGAAGATGAAAAGTTGGCAACCTCCCTGTTGGTTACATCCCTACTGGCCATCGTTCTCGAGGCATTCAACTAGGTCCGCTGTGACGGATGAGGCGAGACCACGTGGATCAGCATATGGATCCTCCTCCAATAAACCCTCGTCATTCACAATGTCTTCATTTTCACTTGTCTCTGGTACAAAATCCTCATCTTCGTCAGCGACGTCAGTTACCGATTTTACGTCGGAATTCTCTAAGGGACGTAACATTTCTTCATCAGAAAGTCCACGCTGACGAAACATATTCGAAAACGTCTTTCACTGACAAAGATTAATATGTAAATGACACGATATAAACTTGTGGTAGGTAGGAATGTGCACGAGAGAAGACGCAACAATGAGCAGCAATGACTGCTGATGTTGCCATTTCATTGGTGGACTGTTTACATGTTTACAGAAGAGTAATCACAGCCATGTTAAACTGACCTCTTCCACCATTCTAGGTATATCGAACGAGCTGTCGCATAAAATTTAATTATTTTGTAAATTCTAACACACTGTAAACATAAAAGAAAGAAAATTTCTGTAAACCATATATTGTGCTAATATAAATATCAGAAGCTTAGTAATTCTAATAGACAATGAAAAATTCATCACACTGTTAAAAAGTACCTTTTGTCTTCGAGTATCTTGTCTCCTTTATGCACACCGACCAGTCTGGCGTTACAAGGCCATTGATACTGCATTTCACTCACTACAAAACACAAATAAATGCAGCTTTCGATGGGAGACTGATACCACATGTGAACACACAATATCCCACAGGAATACTGAACATTCTGGTGGCGCCTACCTACTTCACTACGACAATGTATTGTTTAAGAGATACTTTTTTAACTTAAATAAGTTACTTTTTGCGTTCTTTGATAGCTGAGGGCTGATGTATCAGGGATATTGAGAAATGGCTTAAGACCAACAGATTTATTTGTGTGGCTATACAGGCCTTTAAGTTATGTACAGATAATTGGGAAAGCATATTTCCTCATCATGTATATGTCAACATAAAAATGTATATGTCAACATAACAAAATCTGTATGAAATTATAAGGAAGAGAGGAAGTGCCTATATCTAAACAAAATCAATTCTGTGTAAGCATAACTTTTGCAGAACTTGATTCAGTTATGGCAATGGGAGGTTCTCTTTCTTCTGTTTACTGAAAGAAACAGAGTGAGATGCTTATACAGTGGCAAACAGTAAAACTTGTGCCTAATATTTCCGCTCTGATTAATGATAAAGGTGTTTGCCAAGAATAAAATTCAACTACATATGAATTTGACAAAAATTAATTGTTTAGCAGGATGATGTCAGCCTAATGGCAAAATGAAGACACTGATTTCAATTGTTGAAAAATAGCAAAAGTGGTTGTACAGAAAATATTTACAACTAAAAATACAAGACCGCCAATGAAATTGTTTGTTTAACAAACTTTGTGTGCCAGCATAATGCAAACCATAAGGCTAAATTCAAGGATTTAATTTTGTAAAAGAAACAAAAGTGTTTGTACAAGAAAAAACTTATGTCTAAGTGTACAAAACATTAATTATTTAATAAAATTAACATGCCAACAAAATGGCGAGTGAAAACTGTTTAATTTAAAAATTTGACTTTGTGAGTGTCCAAGTTAGTACAAATTGATTCTATAAAAATATCCTGTTCTTTTTCTATGTTTATTATTTTGTGATGACAAAGTCATCTGCATAAAAGGAACTTTGGCTACAGCTAAGAGCAGTAGCGACACAAGGTATCACATAATTTACTGTGCATTCTTTGGTAAAAGCAGTATTAATAGTTACTTTGCAACATGTCCTTTTTAGCACTACAACAAACAAACGAAACTATTATTTAAAAATTAATATCTTCCTTTCACAACTATCGAAAATGATTCTGACATGACAGTTCTGAAGATTCCCTAGTTTTGTGGCTTCTTGACACAATGCATTTACTGTCTGGCAGCTTATTCAGAACATGCTGCTGCAGCTTTTGTTGGTAATCATATTAACAACACGGCCAATCCAATGCAGCACGTTCAGTGCTGGCTTGTCCAGCTTTTGTCTGCTCTGGTAGGCTCTTTCTCATGTGTGTCCCTTTGTGCACACCGAATCTCACCTTAACTGCAGAATGGAAAGAGGTTACTATAAGCTGTTTGTACTTAAATACTGGTTCATATAACCAACTGATAATCCCATCAAATTTTTTTATTATATTTGATTTATTGTTTTTAAAAAAAGTAGGTGTGTATAACCATGGAATTCTAAATAAGAAGTGTAACACTTAACCTTACAGTTAACTTATTCTAAGCAAATAGAAAAATGATGTCAACATAGGTTACACAGTTGAGTTTTACTCTACACAAAAATTTTAATCTTTTCATTGAAACGTACAAAGTGATATTTTTATCCTTGTGCCCTTTCATTCCTTTCTCATCGTAATCAAATTTGCGAGACGTATACTCTGCACAGAAAGTTTGTTTTGGCTGGCAAAAATTGCAAAACCAACTGTTGCTGCTTGCTTATTAGTACTAAACTTGCTCAAAACTTCTAGTCAATACCCCCAACACATTCTTCTTCATGAAACCACTGAACTCATTTAAGAAAATCTACAAATGTTCCTCGTGCCATTTGTTCATAACTTACACCTCATATATCAATAAAGTCATCTTCATCCTTCATCCTATACAAACAGAGGAAGCCATGGTCTCCATGAATATTTAGGAATCCCACAAATTACAAGATTCATAAAGTAATGGGACTCAACACAAATGAAGTGAACACCCCTTTTACAATTTCATAATTGAAGAGAAACAATGTTCAAAATGATTGTCATCTTAGTGCTGCACTGTGACAGGGCCGAAAGAAAGGGAACATATAAATCGATGGTCAACCCCCTCCCCCCCGCCCCAACGTATCTCATTGACCATCACTGAAGCACTTTATATAGAGCGCTTGAGGAAACAGGCATTGCATTTTTGAACAATAGGGTTACCAAGCCACGTAGTGTCTGGTTGACAAAACAAAAGGAAGGCTATGGACTGAAGCAATGATGACACATAATTTTTCATGAAACTACACTTTGTAGAGCTGTGAGGCGCATCTGATTCCGACGACATATACACATTTATTGCTGACTGCAAGAGTTCCTGTCAACAACATCCTGCCCAGTACTTTACGAAAAGTAATGTCGCCCTGTGAGTGCATTTAAATACACATTTCTCAGACACAAACAATTTACCAATAATATTTACACAATATTAAAGAAAATCTTATGTTTAACTAGGGCAGGTGTGCCTAATTCTGGCACCTTGCACTTTTATAGTATGCAAGACATGGCACACAAAATCTAAATACTTACTGTATATATGCAGATTGAAGTTAGGAATGCAAATTTGTACTAAGGTTCGGATTCGAAACCAGGTTTCCTGCTTACTGGGATGATGTGCTAACCTCTGTGCCACCCTGGTACATCTCCCTCCTCAATCCAAATTCCCATCCACACCTCAGCCCAGTTGGTACTCCCCTAAACTCAAACAGCATTGCAGAGGATACTAACTGTATTGGAACAGCACCACAGCAAAACTGGGGATCCTGCCTGAAGGATATTCCATGCAGTTGTGCATGGCCACAGTGCCAGGCTGACGTAGTTGTTAGTGCATCAGCCTCATGGGCAGGAGATGCAGGTTTCAATCCTAGCCTTGGTATAAATTTTCATTCAACATTTTAGTCTGCATATTCACACCATCGAGATTTGAGATTTGAAAGGGCCTCTGAAACCATATAGTTTCATTTAAATACTTAAAGGCTACTTCTATCGTAATGATGGGTCGTTCCTGAACTCTTCATACTACATCACTTTTTAAGGTATGAACGTGGCCCTCATTTAAACTCATTTCTCTCTTTTCTGTGATTCATGCTTGCTGATTCCTGTCTGGGGACCGGCCTTTTGTGACCGAGAGGTTCTAGGCGCTTCAGTCTGGTATCGCGCGATCGCTAAGGTCGCAGGTTGGAATCCAGCCTCGGGCATGGATGTGTGTGATGTCCCTACATTTAAGTAGTTCTAAGTCCCATAGTGCTCAGTCATTTGAACCATTTTGATTTTATTTGAACCTGTCTGGGGCTGGACTCCAAATTTCAAATACTTCCTAGAATTAAAAGATCTGACAACAATGCATGCTGCGCTTGAATTCTATTTACGCCCTTATTTTTGTCTCATCTATGTCTACATCAGAGCTGTTGGCCTGACAGAAAATTCAAAAGCGAAGGTATCGGGAGTGTGAATTAATTCTTTCTGTTGAAGAAGAGAGGACACTAGTTATTGTTTTAAACACTAAATGTGGATGTGTCAGTTGTTAGTAAGACCTCCAAAGGTATGGGGATGATTCAGAAACTGGGAAACCGGGTACCAGATGAATAGACGGAGAGAGACGTTGCGAAACGCATAACCATTTGTGAAGTGTTGCTTCAAAGGCAAAAACAGAATGCCTTATATGATTGCTTATTAAGTGGCGATGAAAAATGGATTTGTTACGACAGTCACAGGCTCAAGAAATCATGGGCACGCCTCCACAAACCATGAACATCACCGTGAAAATAAGATTCCGTAACTGAGTCAAATGGAGAATGCCAAACGCGTTGAAACAGAATTACTGAAACTTCCGCAATATGCTTAGAGATGTGACAAAGTCATTCTGCTTCCTGACATTGCGAAGCAACATGTTGCAAATCGAGTGAAGGGAACTTTTAAGGGACTTCGATGGGACGTCTTACCCCGTCTGGTATATTCACCAGACATTGCTTCCTTTGATTACCATTTGTTTCCGTCCATTCAGTGTGGATTTTCTGAAGAGCATTTTACATATTTTCACGATATTAAAAACTGGCTCCATGAGTGGACCATCTCAAAAGAACTTTATTTTTTGCTGCAGATCCATTCGTTTTTTACCCAAAAAGTGAAAAATGGCCTGAGAGCCAAAGGTCACTGCTTTTAGGAAATTATCTTATATCAGTCTATTAAAATGAACACAAATGGTTCATATGGCTCTGAGCACTATGGGACTTAACTTCTAAGGTCATCAGTCCCCTAGAACTTAGAACTAATTAAAACTAACTAACCTAAGGACATCACACACATCCATGCCCGAGGCAGGATTCGAACCTGCGACCGTAGCGGTCGCGCGGTTCCAGACTGTAGCGCTTAGAACCGCTCGGCCACCCCAGCTGGCAAAAATGAACACCTGTTTTCTGTGTAACAACAACGAGAACAAATATTTGCGAACACACACACACACACACAAACACACACACACATACTAAATAATCATTGAGAGAGGAGTTTAGTACTTAACATACACAAAACGATCAATTTTTTGTGTCTGGCATCTGGCCAGATGCGTCTAAGTCCCTTCATGGTGATCAATCTTTCGCTAGGATGCACAGGGAACTTCTGTTGGGTCTTATGTAAAGCAACGCCTGTCCTAGTAGCTTCGAGTGGTAGTGGCGGCTGAAATTGTTTATAATTGTTACAGAATAATAGACCAGTTGTGGAAGTACTTTGTACAAGTGAGATAGGTGCATCATCTTGGATTGTGACGTCATAACGGTGGGGAGGAATGAGGGAGATGTTTTGTCTGTCTTCATTTAGTCCAGGGGGGAGTGGAATAGGAAAATCCTTTGTCTGTCCTACTTCGACCCTGGTGGGGAGGGGGTGACCTTGACATTTGGGAGGAAGGGGGAGGGGGAGAAAGCCTTTGTTTGTCTGTGGAGCAGCGAAGGTTCCCTACTTATGATTTGGGGATGGATGGTGATATGGGTCCATATAATTTGACAGGAACCCTTGTACATGTGGCAGTAAAGGAGGCTACATCTCCATCTACATCTACATGATTACTCTGGAATTCGCAGTTAAGTGTTGGCAGAGCGTTTATAGAATCACCTTCACATTATTTCTAGACCATTCCATTCTGAGGTCATTATAATGGGTTAGAGTCAACAAAATATTTCCACATTTGGAGGAGAAAGACAGTGGTTGAAATTTTGCAGAAAGATTACATCACAACGAAAAATCCCTTTGTTTAATGATTACTACCTCTTTTAGTATATCTGTGACACTCTCTCCTCTGTTTTGATAATAAAAAACAAAGTGCCCTTCTCTGAAGTTTTTCGATATCCTCTGTCAATCTTATCTTGTAAGGATCTCGCATTACGCAACAGTACTCCAGAAGAAGACACCCAACAGTAGTTTAGGCGTCCCTTTACCATATTTCTTGCGTCTTCTCTAAGTGTTCCACAAATAATATGTCGTCTTTTGTTTGACTTTCCCACAACAACCTCTATGTGATGATTGCAGTGTAAGTTGTTCATAACAGTAATCCCTAGATACTTAGTTGAATCAGTAACTTTTAAATCTGTGGTTTTTGTTGTACAACCAAAATTTAAAGGATCGTTTTACTATTCATATGGAGGACCTAACCCTTTTATTGTTAGGGTTGTTTACCATTTTTCGCAGTGGATGTATCTTGTCTAAATCATTTATCAACTCTTCTGATATGGGATATAGTGAAAGAGGAGACTGGTAGAACCAGAAAGGAACAGGAGCAAATAGCACTAAGGGTAGATGACACATTAGTAACCGATGGGCACAGTGTGGCAAATCTATTTAACAAGTACTTTATGTCTGTTACTGATAGAATGGGATTGTCAGGATCAGTAAATAATGCCCTTGAATATCTGAAACTAGCCTTTACAAATAGCTTCAGGTACATGAATATGTCACTCACTTCACCAAAAGAAATAACTTCCATAATAAAATCTTTAAAAACAAAGAATTCTAGTGGTTACAATGAAATATCAACAAAGATATTAAGATACGTTCTTGTGAATTTAGTAAAATTCTGCGTTACTTGTGTAACCAGTCAATTATAACTGGTACATTTCCTGACTGGCTAAAATATGCAGATGTTAAGCCTCTATTCAAGAAAGGAGATAAAGAGATACCAGCAAACTACAGATCGATTTCACTTTTACCAGCATTCTCAAAAATTTTAGAAAAAGTAATGTACAGGCAGCTTATCAACCATCTGACCACAAATAACATATTATCAAGAACACAGTTGGGTTTCTGAAGGGTTCTGATATCGAGAAGGCTATTTACACCTACAGTGAAAATGTTCTTAATTCATTAAATAAAAAGTTGCAAGCAGCAGGTATTTTCTCTGATTTGTCAAAGGCATTCGATTGTGTGAACCACAGCATCCTTTTAAATAAATTAGAATTCTATGTTGTCATGGGCAGTGCTGCAGGTTCATGTCATACCTCACTAACAGGAAACAAAGGGTGTCAGTGCAAGGGACTAGTGAATTAAGTCATCAGTCATCATCAGAATGGGAAGAAATTACATGTGGTGTCCCACAAGGATCCATCTTAGGGCCACAGCTTTTCCTTGTGTACATTAATGACCTCTCATCAGTTACACTGCCAGAAGCAGAATTCATTTTGTTTACAGATGACGCAAGTATTGCAATAAATAGTATGTCGAGTGTAGTTCTAGAAAGATCTGCTAATGATATTTCCATGAATATTAATAAATGGTTTAAAGCCAACTCACTGACATTAAACTTCGAAAAGACTGACTATATGCAATTCAGAACCTGTAAGAGGTTTCCACCCAGCATATGCATAAAGTATGAAGAAGAGCAGATAGAAGAGGTTGCTAGTCTTAAATTCCTTTGATTACAACTTGATAATAAATTCAGTTGGGAGGAGCACAGCACAGAACTGCAGCAACGCCTTAACTAATCTGTATTTGCAATTCGAGTGTTAGCAGTCATAGGCGACATAAAAATGAAAAAGCTTGCATGCTTTGCCTACTTTCATTCCATAATGTCATATGGTATAATATTTTGGGGTAACTCTTCAAGTCAAACAAAAGTTTTCGGAGTCCAAAAGCGTGTAGTACGTATTATTTGTGGGGTAAATTCATGCACGTCCTGTAGAAACCTCTTCAAAGAACTGGGTATACTAACTACTGCCTCTCAGTATATTTACTCCTTAATGAAATTAGTCCTAAATAATATATCTCTTTTTCCAACAAACAGCTCAGTTCTTACATACAATACCAGGAACAAAAATGATCTGCACAAGGACTTAAAAGCACTTACTTTAGTTAAAAAAGGGTCCACTACTCAGGAACACTCATCTACAATAATTTGCCAGCAAACATAAAAAATTTAGTTACTAATGAAGATCAGTTTAAAAGGATCCTGAAAGACTTACTAGTGGCCAACTCCTTATACTCCATTGACAAATTTTTTAATAGAAACAAATGATGTATTGTATATATATTCATACTATTCTACTCCATTGAATAATTTTTTAATAGAAACAAATGATGTATTTTATATATATTCATACTGTTAGTATTGTTATTTCAGCTTTTTATTAAAAAAATTTGAAAAAATGATGTTCCACATCCATGAGGATCTCCTCAGCACGGATCTATGGGAACGAAAAACTAATCTAATCTAATCTAATCTGATGACTTTATGAGGCGATAAAAGATAGTATCATCTGAAAACAATCTAAAATGGCTGCTCAGATTGTCTCCTAAGTCGTTTATATAGATTAAAAATAGCAGAGAGCCTGTGATATTTCTTTGGAAAACTTTAGATACGGCTTCACCTTTATTAGATGACTTCCTGTCAATTAAAATGAACTGTGATCTCTCTGACGGGCAAGTATTAAACTGAAAGTCTGACTGCAATGGAATTATTTGAAAGGGCGTTATTTTTCTATCTTGGAGCTTGGCGGTTCCCTCACCATTGAACTGCCAATCATGGTGGAAAAGCTGAACGAAGACGTGGGCAGTGATGAATCTGACACAATGCGATATGGATTTTCATGCAAATATAAATTGTGATTACAAAAAGAGAAATGTGGAAGAATGCCATTCTTTTCTGGTACGTGTTTTTGGTGAGTCTGCATCTCATAGGACAACCACTGGAATTCGATTTCTGTATTTCCAAGGGGTGATGAGTCTTTTAGAGATGAACTTTGTCCTGGTCGCCAAGCAACGACAGTGACCCAAGAAAACATTGATGCTCTGAGGAAAGGAGCGAAAATGATCCTCATCGCACATTCTGTCACACTGAAGGTATATTGGATTGACTGCAGTGCAGATCACCGTCCACGATCATTAATACCTAACCAAATGGTGTGCTAGCTAGGTGCCACATTCCCTGACAGAATCCCAAAACCAGACAAGAATTGATTGGCGTCATTTTATGCTTCAAAAATTTACAAGAGGATGTCAAAAGGCACACACATTATTGTATTATGGCCTCGAAACGAAGAGTCTGTCTTCAGAGTGGTACCTTCCAAGTGAGGAAGCAGCTACGAAAATTCGGAGAAGTCGGAGCTCTGGAAAGAAGATGGCAGCCGCTTCCTTCACCAAGAGGGGTCATCTCTTTCTGTGGCCTTGCATACACGTCGCACAACCAATGCTGAGTGGTATCTGAATGAATGTCTGCCGAAAGTCATCGCCACATGGAGGTGACTGCACCGAAAGTCAGAGTGAGTACCTTTGTGGGCAAGACAATGCCTCAGCACACACCGCTGCCAGAACAATGGACTTGTTGGAGAAGGAGAAAGTGCATGTGTTACTGCAGCAACCCTGTTAACCTGACATTGTCCCGTGTGACTTTTTCCCATTCCCAGAGAAGAAGGAAAAATGAAAAATTCGTGGACACCTTTTTTCATCCTATGAAGAGCGTATCGTAGTATACAACATCACTGTAGCTGACTTCCCTAAAGAAGCTTGGATTGAGACTTTTAGAAATGGTAGGCAAGCAACTTGATTAGAAGCTGAATGTGAGAAAATTGGTGTCAAAAGTCTTCTGGAAATCCAGAAATACTGATTCAACTTGAGAGCCCCTATCTATAGCGCTCATTAGTTTGGGTGAATAAATAGCCATTTGTGTTTCACAACAACGATTCTGTCACAGAAACTCAATAAAAATAGATTTCAGTTGGTCGGTTGGTTGATTTGTGGAAGGATACCAAATTGCGAGGTCATAGGTCCCATTGGATTAGGGAAGAATGGGAAGGAAGTTTACGGTGCCCTTTCAAAGAAACCATCTCTGCATTTGCCTGAAGCGATTTAGGAAAATCACGGAAAACCTCAATCAGGATGGCCGGATGCGGGCTTGAACCGTCGTTCTTCCGCACGCGAGTCCAGTGTGCTAGTCACTGCGCTACCTCGCTCAGTAGGATTCAGTGATATGCATCTACACTGAGGTGACAAAAGTCACGGGGTAACGATATGCATATATACAGATGACCGTAGTATCGCATATTCAAGGTATAAAATAACAGTGTATTGGCGGAGCTGTCATTGGTACTCAGGTGATTCGTGTGAAACGGTTTCCTGATGTGATTATGACAGAGCGACAGGAATTAACAGACTTTGAATGTGGAATGGCAATTAGAGCTAGACACAAGTGACATTCCATTTAGCATATCGTTGAGGAGCTCAATATTCTAAGCTCCACAGTGTCAAGAGTGTGCCGAGATTACCAAGCTTTAGGCGTTACCTCTCACCATAGACAACGCAACGGCCGACAGCCTTCACATAACGACCGAGAGGAGCGACGTTTGCGTAGAGTTGCTAACAGACAAGCAACACTGCGTGAAATAACCGCAGAAGTCGATTTGGGACGTATGACGAATGTGCCCTTTAGGAGAGTGCACCGAAATGTGGCATTCACGGTTTATGGCAGCAGGCGACTGATACGAGTGCCTATGCTAACAGCACAACGTCGCTTACAGTGCCTGTCCTGTGCTCGTGACGATATCGGCTGGACCCTACACAAATGGAAAACAATGACCTGCTCATATGAGTCCCCATTCCAACTGGTAAGAGCTGAAAGTAGGGTTCGAGTTTGGCGCAGACCCCACGAAGTCACGGACCCCAGTTGTCAACAAGGCACTGTGCAAGCTGGTGGTGGCTCCGTAATGTTGTGGGCTGTGTTAATGTGGAACGGACTGGGTCCTCTGGTTCAACTCAACCGGTCATTGACTGGAAACGGTTATTTCCTGCTACTTGGAGACCATTTGCAGTCATTAATGGGATTCATGTTACCAAACAAGAATGCATCATATTACTCGGTCAAAATTGTTCACATTGGTTTGAAGAACATTTTGAACAATACGAGCAAATGATGTTGCCACCCGGATCACTAACACGAATCCTGTACAACATCTATGGGATGTAATCGAGAGGTCTGTTTGTGCACAAAACTCTGCACTGGCAACACTTTCGCAATAATGGAGGGCTATAGTGGCAGGGTAGTTTAGGATTTCTGCGACAACTCGGTGAGTCCGTGCCACGTCGAGCTGCTGCACTACGCCAGGAAAAAAGAGGTCCAGCACGATACTGCGAGATGTCCCGCGACTTTTGTCACCTTACTGGATAACTCGACGGGTTACTTCCATTCCGCTGTTTGAGTACTGTATTAATGTGACATATGTAACTTCTGGCCTTAGGTATAGACTTTTTGTTTAGCGAACGATTATAAATGACTGCTAAAAACGCAGGTATTCCAACGGCACACTCAGAAAGCAACCTATACGGTATACAGTGTAGACCGAAGGCTCGTGTTTATCAACTGGCAAGTTGCTACACTACACCGGGGGTACCCGTTCGCAGACTGCTCGCGTCGGCAGCTGTCCTTGACTGTGTTCGGCATGGCGGCAGGAAATGGCGGCAACAGCACGTGGAGGCTGCGCAGCGGCGCCGGCGGGCGCCGCAGGCGCTGCGGGTGTTCGGCGCGCCCCGGCGGCCGCCGCCCCCGCAGCCCCGCGCGGCCGGCCCGCCCCCGCTGGAGGGGGTGGCGCTGCTGCTCCCGCTCAGGCTGCGGCCGCGCGCTCGCCGCCGTCGGGACAGGCTGGCCTGGCTCATGGACTGGTGGGCGCCCGCCACGTGAAGCGCCGCCGGCCGCACCCTTACTCGATGTTAAGCTACTGAGAACAAAACAATAAAGTTCTGTATTTAATCACTGACGCGGGAACTTCTTTTATAATGGTGACTAGTATGACCGTAGTGATTTACGATCACACTGAGACTCGAGGATCGACTGGTTGCAAATGTTGTGCTAGTTAGTTTAGTTGATGTACAGTGAGGTGGTCAAAGTCATGGGTAAGTGATATGCATATATACATATAGCGGTAGTATCGCATGCTCAAGGTATAAAAGGCCAGCGCATTGGCAAAGCGGTCATTTGTATTTGGGTGATTCGTGTGAAAATCTGCTGTTGCACAGCAGATTGTCATGGCGAAGAAGAAAGCCAATGGCCCATTTTTCTGACGTCTTTCTTCATATCTCGTTTTGCAAAAGTTCCAGTACACCTTTGTAAAATTCGTCGTTTACAATTATTTCCCTTGGAACGGACTGTGGTCGCACTATGTCCTCAGTACCGAAAAAACAATGAGCGTGACTTTAATATTCGATTTTGACTGACATTCCTTTTTAGGGCGAGGTTATTCACTGGTTTACTATCGCGTACAGTGAATTTTCGTCTCAGGGTCGTACCTGTAGACCCAAGTTTCATCTCCAGTTACAGTTTTTAACGTGGAGTGTGGATCTAAATGAAGACGATGCTTCAACTCTGTGCAAACTGACGGTTCTCCTTCTGTTGCTCACTCGAAAGTCTGTGGACAAATCTTACACTCACTCATCTCATTTTCAAATTATCGGTTAAAATGCTTTGCACAGACCCTAACGACATGTTATGTTCTTCGGTGTGCTCTCGAATAGTTTTTCTCCTGTGTGAGCAAACAATTTTTACCATATTTTGCACGTTTTCTACTGTCTTTGAGGTTGTTGAACATTCTAAACGTTGCTCGTCTTCTGCCGACTCATTTCCGCTTTTAAATTGCTCATATCAGTTGTAAAGTCTCCACAGTTACAGAATTAATTCCGTAAGTTTATTTCAACATTTCTGAGTTTGTCACTTTTTTGCAACTTGAAACAGAACTTAATGTACACATGTTTGTTCGAAATCCGCGATGCGTGACAGACACTGTTAATGGAATCTCACTCTGGAGTTTTCTAGACACTGACTGACAAGTCAGAACATGTTCAAACTTGCCGCTACCTCTCTAAACGGATCAGGCTGTAGGACAAATTACATAACTCATTGTAGCATCATTAAATACTGCTATTAAAGTACATTCACCATATATTTTCATCATACCTCTTAGTATCAGGCACCCACCATACTAACTGCCTTTTCATTAAAAGTAACACCATACATCAAACACACATAAAAATGTACAGAAACAAAAGCATAAACCATTACACTCATAGTCTTGATATTGTAATGCTCTTTTTAAAATGGAAACTGTATTAAGATTACGTTAAATGAATGTATGAACTGTGAAGTGGATAAGGAACACGAATTGTCATGTTGCGTGTTGTAACTGCAAACGGTGTACTTGCTCAGTATTATTCTTAGCAAACCTTTACACGAATCGATTGGGCAATGCAACTCCCAATACCAATAACGAAATACAGTCACTGCAAAATACATTCAGCCCCTTAAGCAATGAATCATCTGGCCCTGTTCAAAACTGATAACTTTGGTCCCTTTGCACATAACAAATAAATTAATTGTGTTACCTCTAAAACACCAGCAGAGTAACACACTATACTCGGGTCTCTCATAAAAAATATGAATATGCCAACTACAGGCTCACCAATGTGCAATGCTGGCCATAATACTATAAATGCACGTGCAATTCATTTGGTTCATAAACGAGAACATTTAAGAAAATTCAACTTCTTTAAAAAATATATGACTAGCACTGGAAGGCGGTACTGATTATGGCGAATTTCAAAGAGTCTTTTAGCAAAAATTATATTGCAAGTTAAGTTTGTCTTTTCAAAAAAACTTCTGATAATTGAAGCTACATTACTCACAATTGATTCAAAAACAATGAGATTTAAACAGCAAGTATTATCTAACTTCATTCATCCAACACGAATGCAGATCATCATGTTATACTTAGCTCTGTTAACAAATCTAAAAAGAATGAGATTTCACTCTGCAGCGGAGTGTGCGCTGATATGAAACTTCCTGTCATATTAAAACTGTGTGCCCGACAGAGACTTGAACTCGGGACCTTTGCCTTTTGCGGGCAAGTGCTCTACCAACTGAGCTCCCCAATCACGACTCTCGACCCGTCCACCGGCGGAAAGGCGCCGCGCAAACAGCTCGCCACCAAGGCGGCGAGGAAGAGCGCGCCCGCCACCAGCGGCGTCAAGAAGCCCCACCGCTACAGGCCGGGCACCGTCGTCCTGCGAGAAATCAGGCGCTACCAGAAGAGCACAGAGCTGCTCATCCGCAAGCTGCCATTCCAGCGCCTAGTGCGCGAGATCGCCCAGGACTTCAAGACCGACCTGCGCTTCCAGAGCTCCGCAGTCATGGCCCTGCAGGAGGCCAGCGAGGCCTACCTCGTCGGCCTCTTCGAAGACACCAACCTGTGCGCAATCCACGCCAAGCGCGTCACCATCATGCCCAAGGACATCCAGCTCGCGCGCCGCATATGCGGCGAGCGCGCCTAAACCGCACACCGCCAAAAAACAAACAAAACGTCCTCACAGCTTTACTTCTCCCAGTATCTCGTCTCCTACCTTCCAAACTCTACAGAAGCTCTCCTGCGAGCACTGCAGAACTAGCACTCCTGAAAGAAAGGATATTGCAGAGACATGTCATAGCCACAGCCTCGGGGATGTTTCCAGAATTAATCAGCCAGGAAGTTTCATATCAGCGCACACTCCACTGCAGAGTGATAATCTCGTTTTGGAAACATCCTCCAGGCTTTGGCTAAGCCATGTCTCCGCAATATCCTTTCTTTCAGGAGTGCTAGTTCTGCAAGGTTCGCAGGAGAGCTTCTGTAAAGTCTGGAAGGTAGGAGGCGAGGTACTGGCAAAAGTAAAGCTGTGAGGACGGGGCGTGAGTCGTGCTTGGGTAGCTCCGTTGGTAGAGCACTTGCCTGCGAAAGGCAAAGGTCCCGAGTTCGAGTCTCGGTCGGCACACAGTTTTAATCTGCCAGGAAGTTTCAAATCTGAAAAGCATTACAAAAATGTAATATTTAACTAGCCTCTTTATCAAAATCGTTTGCGTTCATTCTGGGATTACTCAACAATTACAAATTATCAGTCAACTCATACTGATGCGCTGGCCAAAACAGATATCATAATTATTTCAATCTTTACCTTATTTGCCTGAATACTTCTGCTTCCAAGTTCAGCAATACTGGCATACCTACATTAATCTAACTCCTGGTGGCTTCAAACAGCACATCACAGGAACTGCCTACTCCACCATCTTTCCCTCACAGACAGCTACCTACAACTGAGCGCCAAGAGCTCTCTTACTCCAGCACTACCAGTACAGTATCTCTGGCTCTGCAGTCGTGCACAGTGAGAGATCTGCGTTATCGAGCCTATCAGAGACATTCATTGTTTATAGCGCACTAGTTTCATTTTAATTTATTAATATTCTTATCGTATTCTGCTGCCACACACAAGTGCATTCCATTTCAATATATAATTACAATTTTGCGTTGAATATATATAACCAGATTGAAATATTGCTTGTATGAAGTCTAGGTAAAACAGCACTGCCTGGATAGCAAAAAATGTGATCTGAGCTTTACATGCTTGATGCTAGAATAGGCTTTGATCGTAGCTTCTAGAAAACAAGTCTCACATCATATTTAAAAAAAAATACGTTATTGCTCCCACCAGAAAACCAGCATGTTAACACCACTCGCTAGGAACGTACTGGATTACACTGCTTCAGCTGCTAAGATAACACGACGTATGCTGAAGCACATTATAAAATGCCAAATGGCAACTTTACTTAGTAAGTAATGACTTAGTTTAGCGTTGTTAACACTGCAACTGAAGTGTTTGCCAAGAATTATGGGAAAATAACATAATATTTGTCAACAGAAAACTTTATATATATATATATATATATATATATATATATATATATATATATATATATATATATATATAAGAACCTTTCGAGTACTGCTAAAAAGTGAGAGGAAGATAGCAGGCAGACCCATGTCTCTGCCAGGTCATGGCAACACCTGCCTATGTGGCGGTGTTCAAACAGCTGCTAGAACTGGGAGCTTCCCATTATTATCTGCTCATTGAGCTGAGCAGTGCGAGAGGATTTCAAGTGGGCAGTAAAATGAGATATTTCGGCCACGTCCTTCCTTTCCAAAGTGACATGCCCATCAAACCTAACTCTGAGCCATTTCCCTGTCTGTCCCATATAACAAGAGACAGCCATAGGACAATCTACCATGTAGAAAACTCATTCATGATAAATATTCCTTGTGTCTACACTGCTGATATTAAGATACAACCAATGCTATGTCGTAGTCGAAAAAGAAAATTTAATTTTATGCTTTTTGAAAATACATGGCACGCTAGTGCTGATTTTGCTGTAATATGACCAACAAACATATTTGCTGCTACTAGTCATTTTACTGCTAACCCCACCAGACCTAATTTCTTGCTTCCTTTGACTACTATTTTATTGTAAATATTACTGACATAATAATGGAGATATTTGATAATTATTGTAATATTCTTAATACTATTTAGATCAAATTCATGCTCAGCCTGTGGCAATGGATGTTTAAACAATGGATTGATTGCAAAATTAAAAAATGCTTTTTTGTGCTGAATGGTATGGCTGGAACAGAAGTCAATGACGCTGTCAATGAAGGTATTTTTCTTGAAAATCCTGAACATATGTTTTCCATATTTTCCATACACATTCCTAATATTCAAATCCAAGAAGTTAATAGAACTGTTAGCTTCAACTTTGCAAGTAACTTTGATTTGCTCATGTAAACCATTAAACTTGCTAACAGTTACTATAATATCATCATTATTACGGTTAACAAATAATAATGTGTCGTCCAGATATCTAAAATTACTCACCACTCTTCTGCCAATTCAGGATTTTCAAGGAGAACTTCGTTTGCGAGGAAATTTTTGAAACTATCCTTAGCTGACCAGAGAGGAAAATCCCATACTTAGTCCACGACTTTGACAGTACATTTCACCATCAAATTTAAAATAGTTGTCTCGCAATATTAACGAGGAGAGACCAATAAATTCATGAATCTCACTTCTGGACAACTTATTCTGCTTCCACTAATAATTTCGACAGCATTGTTTACTAGACAGTTGGCACATAAATTTACGAAGTCCAGTGAAACAAATTTCATATCTGTTGCTATTGAACCCTCTTTAATTTTACTGGCTAACTCCTATTTGCTTTTAACTGAAAATTTGCGATTAATTTGGGAATGTTTCTTCAAAAAACTGACTCATTTCCTAACAGTTTTGCTAAATGGACCACCTCTGCCATTAACAGTCAGCCTCATCGACATTTCTTTTTAGTAAATCGTAATCTGTGCCCCAACTGTGGGATGCTGAGTTCGCCAGGTGAAAAGAAAACCTCTCCCCATACTTTTAGGTTTTCGTTAGCTGTGCTCTGTGCTTCAGAGGTTAGCAGTTCTCTTGATATTATTTTCCTCAGAGAATTTTTTAGTTTCAGCTATGTAATCTGCTTTTCCCAGATCCATCACAGTATTTCCTTCCTCTGCTTTTGTGACAATAGCTTCATCATTGGCAAGCTTACTATTGCTACTGACTACAGACATTTTTTTCATTCCTATTATCATTGAAAATACCATTGGATTTTATCTTGATAAGCAAGTTAATTGTTACAACAATCCTACTTTTCTCAAGTTTTGAGGTTTTTAGAGAATCAATGGCATATTTTAAATGCACAATAGTGTCTTTGACTACTCTTCTATTAACATGTCCGCTAATATTACATTTTAATATTTTATTCAACACACATTTTCCTCGCCCATTGAAATCGATATTAATAAAATTTAACAACCTAGGATAAAACTCAAATTTCGACTCGCTATCTTCGCTGGCTTCTGTAGTCTGGCCTACTAATCTCTGAATCTTGTTATTATACGAGGGTAATCCAAAAAGCAAGGTCTCCTATTTTTTTATAAGTACGTAGACCTGTTTATTTCTGCAATGGTTTTCATCACTTTACAGCTTGAACATTTACATATTTTTTGACATAATCACCATTTTTGTCGCTGTGGCAGCTTTTAAATGCCCATGTCATACCAGCTCGCCGTCATGCTGTTCAGAAAGTTATGAACCTCTTCTTTCACCTTGTCATCAGAGCTGAATCGCTTTCCGGCCAAATGTTCTTTTAACCTAGGGAACAGGTTATAGTCACTGGGCGTCATGTCGTGGGGCTATATTAAAGACAAGGTTTACAGCAATAACTCAAAACCGATGCTGAACTGAAAATAGCCATTTATGAGGCCACCGACAGCATCGAAGTTCCGACACTTCAGCGGATAATGCAGATTTTGCTGTTCGCTGCACGACATCATCGACAATGATGGCAGGCATGTCGAACATGTAACACACTAAATCCGAATATCTGTAGTGACGTTTACATACTGAATAAAGTGTGTCCACCAACTAATTTAAGTATTTTCTCATATAATTCAGTAGTAGCACCATGTATATGACAGCATTATTCTTTACCTAATACTGATTTTTAGTGTGATGGGAATTTAATATCAATGCAGATTAAACATTAAATTCCAATAATCGTTCTTGTAAACAGAAACTAATTTAATCTCTAGGCCAGGATTGCATTTTAAGTCCTTTCTAAGCGATTCATCACATTAATTGTGTTTTATGTTATAATAATAATAATAATAATAATATTCCCAGCTAATATCTGAATGGTGGCACATGAAGAATCTGAAGGTGTGAGCAATATGTGGAAGGTTCTCATCTTTATAGCCGATTGGCAAGGTAGTAGGGCCTCTATTTGCAAGCTTACAAGATTCCATGTGATTTCTGTGTCATTTTCTGACGAAATTTGTATTGCTTCTATGACATGGGCTCTTGTACAGGAGTTCGTTTGCTGGTCACAATAACAAGAATCAGGAGATGTGATATGAAACAACCGCACATGTGGACTTCGAGATATTCTACAAGTCTTCTCAGTTGTAGAATATTGAAACACATTCGTTATTTCTGACAATAGTCAAACTTAAAGTTATCAAAGTTCGTGGAGAGTTTGATTTTATGAAAGTTCTCTGAAATATTTTGGACGAAGATTGGACTTTGAATATTTTATATAAAATGGGAGTATGCTGAAGAAAGGAACAATTAATGTGCTGCACAGTGGAGACTATATATAAAAATTAACCCCATACATCTGCATGTTACAGTAAATATGCAACAAATTACTCCATGTTGAACCAAAAATATTTTACAGTGGAACTCTAATAAAACGCTTCCAGAACTGTAACAAATTAACCCATGTAACAATTTGTCCCAAAATTATAAAAAATTAACCTCGAGCTGAACAAAACACCCTAAAATTGTAACAAAATTCCCACTTAAAACTGTAACACATTGCCCCAAACTGTGACAGTATGCTCCTCAGAACTGTAACAAAGCACCCTAAAACTCAAACAAGTATCCCTTATTTCCATATAAATTGTAGAAAAATACCAACAAAACTGTAAGATATTACGCCAAAATGGCATCAAACTACCCATACACTTCAACAAATTGCCTCATACTTCTAACAATTGTCCTAAAAATTGTATACAAGATGGCTGATCTTAGTATAGTGTGCTTGAAGAGCAAGTCAGTATGACGCATCAGAGGATACTGGTACAGATTTCACGCTTAAAAGTTTAGAATTCAAGATGGCAATTCAAGATGGTGATCCATGTGGTCTTGGACGACATGAGAATCCAAGCTTGTGCAACTAAGGATATGTGCACATTCTGCAACACTTCCAGTCCAAAATAGTCGTTACAATTTTCATGGTGCTGTAATAGCCTATCCCAATAATCCTTCATACCATACATCCATTAGGTAGCCTCCAAATGCTCATTGCACCAAAGTTAAACGCTGAATATCCTCATGAAGTATTATCAGAGATCTACCAGCTCCAGGCAGAAAAAAATGACTTGTGCAGTCTACTTTAGGATTAAATCATACCTCAATCATGATGTTTATTTTTATTCATAGTGTCTATGTGCGTGTTTTGAAGGGTTTCATATATATCTCTCTCATCACAACAGTTCCTTGACAAATCTAACGCAGTGCCTGATACATCTGAATATCAATATAAATCATTCCAGCATGCAAATATGCTTCCTGATGCAGCTCTTGACACATTAGAGTGGAAATCAACTCAGCATACAGAAATGTTTCCAGCCTTTGAGTTTCCACTATACCCATCACAGTTGGAGTTATTTGGGATGCCTGATATGTCTAGATATGACTCTGACTGGTACATGTACATAAGCATCCTATCTGATCACCTGCATCCATTCATGTCCATTGTGCATTCCGACGGACTGTGGCAATTCCAGCAGGACAATGCGACACCCCACACGTCCAGAATTTCTACAGAGAGGCTCCAGAAACACTCTTCTGAGTTTAAATACTTCCTCTGGCAGCCAAACTCACCAGACATTAACATTATTGAGCATACCTGGGATGCCTTGAACAATGCTGTTCAGAAGAGATCTCCACCCCTTCGTATTCTTACGGATTTATGGACAGCCCTGCAGGATTCATGGTGACAGTTCCCTCCAACACTGCTTCAGACATTAGTCGAGTCCATGCCACATCGTTTGTGGCACTTCTGCCTGCTCGCGTAAGCCTGCACGATTTTAGGCAGGTGTACCAGTTTCTTTGGCTCTTCAGTGTAGAACGAATACTCACATGCTTAGACCACTTGAGAAGCGATTTTTCAAAATTCGATATATGGAAAAAATTTCAAAATTGTATTAGATGTTTTATCAAAAGTCATCCACTGCCATGTATATGAACTCTCCAAATCACGACATTTTAACAAAAATTATATGTGCATTCTTATAGTTATAGCAAAAGTCGACAAATGCAATAAAACTACTTTATCGTGTCTTGACTCTCTTTTCACAGCAAGTAGTTAACAATAGTGGAATATACTGGTCACTTTAAACAGTGTTACTTATTGTTGTAACAATATTTACTGGTGGGGAATAGTGTCGAAACCAGACTTCATTGTCATCAGAAAACCTGCAGTTTACTTTCAGACAAGTATTTACTTGATACTCAAGTGTATGTCTACAAAGATGCATTGCAAATGGAAACAGAATGGATGATGATTCTTGTGATTCTGAAATTGGTAGACAGGTCAAAGTATGTTGCAATTGACAAAATACCGTGTCAAGAATAGTATACATCGACCAGAAACGTAAAGCAAAATGTGTAAATAGGAACTTATCATTAAATACAATCATAGATTTGACATTTCGCCTACAAAAGATACAGAAATAAAAGTTTGCAAATCTGAAGATATTTCTCATTTTTGTCATCGCGTGACATCATCAAATAAAATGGACCAAGATAAGTTTCTGTTAAAATTTCTTAACGTTTCTACACCTCAGTGCAGAATAGTGGACACCTAGAATCTAAAAGAGGAAGAAAACAGTGACAGGGAAATATACAATTGGGAAAAGGAATGACGGAGTAGTGCCTGTTTGTGCTGTCACTTTCTACAGAGTATCTCGCTTGTCAGAGGACAGCTTGGTCTATCTAGCAAGCAGGTTTCACGAAGGAGGAAGGCTGACAAAGGAAAGGAGAGGAGGAGACAGAACAGGGAACGATCAAAAAGAGTTAACTATTGACATTAAGAATGACATAAAAGAGTATAAATGCGGAGGGAGCCACCATGGAAGGAGAAAGTCTACGAGAGGTTATTTGCCTTCATATCTCACAGTCAATAAAATGTTCAGGAGATTCTGCCCAGAAAGAAACATTTTGGAGTGAAAAAATGCTCCTTATTAAAATACAAGCATATATACAACAAAAATTTAAATCCATCATTCAGGACAACTCATACTGCTACCTGCTCCACTTGTAAGGTTGGTTTAATGGAAATAAAAGCTGAAACATGTCTGCAAAAGAAGAATGAACTAGACACAGGTTACATAAAATTCGTCCAAAGCGGTTTTATAATATAATGATGGAAGATAATCCTACTGTCATTAAGACTGCAACAAAACTAGCCTATTCCAAAACTATCAGTCAGTAAAGTTTTTAAAGTTTTCTGCGCTGGATAAGTATAGTTGGAAACAGAATCTTCAAGAGGGTGTACTCAAGTTGCTTCAGATTTGCTAGCCTTTCTTTCTGACTTAGATAAAAACAATCAGATGATGACATCAATACTATTCTCAGACTCTTGCAGCAGCCAAAATAAAAACAGTTTCATGATGGCGATACTAACAGCATTCTTGGAAAGGAGCACAACATTCAATAATATTCGTCACTTCATTCACATTTGTGACCAAAGCTACATTCCTCCAGACTAAGTGTTTCATAGAACTGAGAAGTCTTGTACTCTCAGAATTTAAACACAGACTGGACTGTTAAAAATCTAAAAGACAGTGCACAAAAAGTACTAAAATCAATGTTATCATTCAAAATGAAAAGCCAGCATGTCATCTCACACAAGAAAGCAAAGAAAACTGTTAATATGCGAGTAACTGATACTGGAGATCCAGTATAAATTGACATCCTGAGGTAAAAGGAATCATGTCGTCCAACAGTACTAACATCCACCCTTTTACCAAAACAAAATGTGGTTAGCAATGAAAAGCAGAAAGATGTTTCTGCCTTGCTAAAGTATTTTGAAATTACAATGAGGTTCTTGATGAATAATGTGTAGATGTAAGGGGAAAAATTGACAATAATAACGTGACTGTAACATGCAATTCTTTTTGTGTTACTCATTTTATACTTAATGTAGTATTAATAATAATAATAATAATATAAGCTAAACTGTTATGGTTAAATAGTTACAACTACTATTATTGTATTATGCCACTGTATTTATATTATTATTGTTTGTGGTCTCAGTCAACTCAAAAACTACAAATGGAAAAATTCTATATGGAATAATAAATTAAAAAATATTCATTTTACAGCAATGCAGGTATATGAAAATTATTAGAGCACAGAAAGATATTAGTTGTGAAAAAAATGCATGGAATTAAAGAAGGCAACATAACTTATACCAGGATTAACTATAACCATTTATCGACTTTTGAAAAAACCTGGAAAAATCACACCTTAATACACTGTTTTAAAAATTAAATTGTAATCTATTTCATTACAACAGTCCATTAATGTCAGTGAGATCACGCAGGAATGTAAACATTCAAATACTCAAACATAGCTGTCTCGGTGAAAACAGGAAAACTCATTTCCTGAAAAACTATCTGTTGTGTTTATCGAGTTTTGAAAAACCGCTCCTCATTCTCTTTAATTTGGAATTTAATGGAGCTTTCGAAGTTGGTATGTGCTCAGGATTAGACATAGATTGCTCAGGCTGGGTCTGTGAGATCCACTAATTTTTGTTTCACTGAATTTATATTCTTATAGTTGCTGATTTGAAACAAGTGCTCTGCTAGCTTCCTGAAAGATCTGAGAGAAAGCATGCACGTCGTGAATGAGTTTTTGCTTTGTTTAGTCATGGTTTAGCAGCCTTCTAAAAAGCGCGTGTATCTGTTCGACCCAGTATGACCATTAACATTACTAATTTCTGCCAAGGGAATCCCATTTTCATTTTGTTGTAGGCCTTTCACTGACTAACTTTGTGAACTATTTGTGATGTCCTAAAACCGAATTATCATTGGCAATGGTTTACAGTATAAAATTGCAAAAGAAAATCTTTTGTACAGTGAAATTTACAGAATTTTATATGATGATGAGAGTCAAGTAGAAGATTCCAAAACGGACCCAGACTTCGAAATGAATAGTGATCATGAGAGTAATAGTGAAACAAGTGGTGGTGAAGAGGAAGATGTTTAGCTTTTTTCCCAGCATCGACACTCCTACTGTCGTTGGTTCCTGTACAACTCCTGTAACTTAGTCAGGTAGTTCACCTATGCACTTTCATAAAAGGAGAAATGCAGAAACTAAATGGAGAAAAACTTGTTTCTGACAAAGTGCCTAAACAAGACGTCACAATATAGTTATCATGCATTTGCCTGGAAGCATTTGTGCTGCAATGGATGTACATTGACCGTAAGAATCATGATAGTTATTTTTTAGAAATCCCTTTATGTATTTAGTTCTTGAATGAAGCTGTATGTATATTGATTCAGTTCTAAACAAATATGGTGGTAAAATGAATATTGGAAACTTATGGAATAGAGATAGGCCTAGAATAGTAATCTTTTGAGTAAATATGTCATTGAAAAGCTTCCAATTTTTCACTCATATCAAGTTTGACAACATCCACACGAGGGATAAAAGAAAAGCACAAGATAATGTTGCTGCCATAAGATTCCATTCTCGATATGTTTGTCTCAAGCTGCAATGCATATTTTGCTCCTTCATAAAATTTTACTTTGGACGAAATGCTTGTTCCATACAGAGACTGGTGCACGTTCAGGACGTATAATCAAAATAAACCTGCTACTTAAGGGATCAAGGTTTTCGTCCTTGCTTGTTCTTAAACGTACTATGCAAAACATTTACAGGTCTATGCAGGTGCACAATCACAAGAACCATACAAAGTCAGTAATAAGGCAGAAACTGTTGTTTTGTGTCTTTTAGACCAAGTAAAAGGGCCTGGAAAAAACCTGACAATACTCAACTTGTTTACTTCTTATGCAATAGTCAAATAAGTATTACATGAAAATAATATTACTATTATTGGTAAGTCAGAAGAAATAAGCCTGAAATTCTAGTTGAGTTTTACCCAAAAAAATATAAAAAGAGTACTTACCTATGTTTGGATTTCGGGAAGACGTCACATTACATTCATATGCACCAAAACAAAAAAAATCAGTACTGTTTGTTTTGTCATGGCATCGTGTTGATAAAATTAACAGTGATAATGGCGAAAAGAAAAAAAACAAGTATAATAACTTACTACAACAAAACGAAAAGCAGCACAGATGTTGTTGATGCTACATGTGATGAATATACTGTTGCTAGAGGGATAAAACGGCGATCTTCTGGCTCTCTTTCAGAAAAATAATGACTGTAGAGGACGATGTCTCATAAATTGTCATAATGTTCATAATTTCTATTAATGAAATGAAAATTCAACATTTTTGCTTCTTACTTCTATGATCTATTCTCATTTAAATTATTATTTCAATACAATTTATTTGTATTTTTAGTGTACTTATTTTTAGTGCTACAAAGAGGAAAGTTTTACAATTTTTTATTTTACAGTTATTGTATAATTCAGAAAATTAAAATAATGTCCCTGTAGCATATAGTGCTACCTGAACAAAATAAAATTTTGTATTTTGATGTAAATATAATGTTTATCACTTGTTAAAGTGTTTTATTTATTGTGTCCCACACACCCAGCCAGACTGTTCTTGAAACTATTTTTCGCCTGACAATTCTAGGGTTAAGAGAAGACTTCTCTGCCAAGTATGTAATGGGCTCCACACTGTTTATCGGTGGCGGAATATACTTTCATTTTCATTTCTCTAATGAATGGATGAGTGTGTGACTTCGATATGGCCTATGAGTAAACCAAATGTTCTTTCATGAACCAATTACTCTTTTCTCCAATTCCTGTTTAGTGCTGTTATGCTGATAAATTTAAATTTATGTAAAGTGGAGACCATTCCTATAGACTATATTCATTAGGGTGTAGTTTCATTGTTTATACTCAAACCAGATCAACGATATTTGATATCTAAATCATCCATACAGAATATTAAAAAGGAGCCCCTAGACTTACATGTTACAGTGCCATCAACTTCTTACTGCACTTCTTCATAATAAGGCCAACATCTCATTAGCAAAATTAGGTATAATTCTCTGATCCTTTTTTGTTGAATGATTGAAGTGAAATAAAGTAATCCCTTGTGTTTTATATGGGGCATACTCAGATTTTAAGTATCAATAAGTTCAATAAGCAATTATATTAACAGAGTTAGAGAAATCGTTTGTTTTATGGTGGTGTGTAAGTCAGGTTTTTCATATTTCAACACTTGCCCTAAATTTCTATAATCCAAAGACTGTTTACATGCCTACCCTTTCTAGAAGTAACATAAATCATTTTCCGTAGGAGCCTTTTTATATAACTCAAAATAAAATCTCCTAGGCAAGTCAAAGATCCAGGATGTGTGGTTGATTTTTAAAATTATTTGGCTAAATTCTGGTGTTGAGGGGCAATAACAAATCTGTTGCATCACCTAATTAATTGTATTACAGACTACACATATTTGAATGAAATATGAACCATATTACTGTAATTTAAATAATGTACACACCTCACATGGGTTTGATTGTAAAGTAAGTAAAGTTGGTTATTCTTCAAAATTTCTTAATTCATTCAATGTCAGAACAAATATTTTTACAAATGGTCACTAAAGATATCACTCTATTAGTGTTCAACATTACGTCCAGTAAGCTATGGGAAAATAAATGCAAGTCCACAAGCTGAGTTCATAATTTAAGGACCCAAACAATTTAGTTGTCTAAAGTAATGCAAGTCGACCTACTGTTAACTGGAGGTTAAGGTCCTCACTTCTTCTCAGAAAAAGTTAAAATTCTCCAGTGAGCCGACGAGAAAGTGTTCTATGTTCTTTGCTGGTACCCACAAAGATCACAGTCTGCTGCAGACGCACTTCAAAGTTCCACTTGGGTTCTCGGAAAACATCACAGATCCCCAACTTTTCCCAGATAAATTGGAAGTCCAGCTTACTGTACGGTGATATATAACAGGTCCCTGAATCTGTCCTTGAATAAATGAAGTTTACAGTAGTGTCACGTGAAATTACTCAAAGTGTCGAAACTGAAGTCTGAAAAATTTCGACATTTTTATGAAGCAAACAACTCAGCACATATTCAGCATAGGTTCTAGCTCTACCAATGCTCAGTACTAACTGATTCTGAGCCAACATGGCTGCTGCCTTTTATAATTCAGCTTTGTTGTGGCAAATTAAAAAAGACATTTTTATACGATAATCACACAAATAATTCATCAGTCTAGTGTAGAATGTTCTCACATTTAAAATTCTACCATTGTAAGTATGCTGGCTAAACTAGTTCTAAATGTATTAACAACTGTATCACTATGGTATCAATTACAATAAGATACTACATAATTAAAAATACAGTGAAATAAATAAATATATTTGTAGTCTTATTTAATATACTGTTACTCTTTTATTTATCTATTGATTATTTTATGTCAGACACAGATTTTTATGAGATGGAAGGCAAATATTGTCTTATCATTCAAATTCTATTAAGGTTACAAAAATTCTGAGAGCATTATTTCCTAGAGTTTCTCGAGCGATATTAATTAAGACATGGTTTTTGCTAGAAGCATTAAGGTTTTGTTAATTTGTGAACTTTATGAACCTTTCTGAAACTTCATAAATAACATAACAACTAAACGCAAATGCCCATCTTAATTTTTTCTTTACATTGGTGTATATACTTATATTTATTTCATGGCCTTCTTAGATCTGATTTCGCTGATTTTTTGCTGTGACAAATTTATAATAAATCAAATGCTTGCATCAATTTAATATTTCCCTGATACATTCATTATCATAAATTAAAAATAGCTTTCTGTATAAGCTAATCAGAAAGGATAGTAAACATCCATATTAAAAGAGAAATGTTGTGAAAGAAAAGGGCAGTGTATCTTTTGACATATAATAGACCCTGCTGTAGCTGCACACTACAAAAACTATCCAAAATTATTAAAATAGATTATTAAATAATCAAGGAACACCCACATAACATCAGAAATCAGTAATTTTGACAACAAACTTAAGGCTGTATAAAATGCAGTGAAAAGGAAGACAGAATGACCAGCCACAGAATAAGATAACATAACTGCTTAAGTGAACTGAAGAGCTATAATAATGAGTCATGGGTACAAATGCATTTAATAATCATTTCTTAAATCAGTAGAAAGCATAGGGACAAACAGTTCAAAGGAAAAATCATAGCAGAATGTTGAAAATGTAACTTTCACAAAATTCAATCATATGAATGTATTATCAATTTCTCCTTCTCAAATTAAGAAAATTACACATTGTCTCAAAGAAAGAGCTCATCTGGTTTTGATGGCGTTTCCAGAAGTATACTACAGATTTGTTTTCATATCATAAGCTCAATCTTATCTGAAATATGTACTGCATCAGTAAGTCAAGGCATTTTTCCAGAGGGAGAGAAATATGTTGTTGTTGTACCCTCCTTTAAGAAAGATGACAAGAGAGATCTCAGTACCTCCGACCTGTTTCAGTGCTGACGTCGTTTTACAAAAGGTTTGAGAAAGTGTTGTATTCTAGTATAGTATCTTACCTTAGCAACAGTAATATTCTCAGCAAAGCACAGTTCGGTTTTGAGAAGGGTTACCCTACTAAGAGTGTGCATTTACATGTTCGCTCACTAGATTTTGCAAGCATTAAATAATAAAATAGCACCAGCTGGTATTTTCTATGACCTATCTAAGCCATTTGACACAGTGTGAATCGTATTTTCTATGACCTATCTAAGACATATGACACAGTGTGAAACACAATATTTTCCTAAATAAATTGAAGATTTATATTACTGATTGATGGTGTAGCCAACTAGTGGATAATGTCGTATCTAAACAAGAGAATGAAGAAAGTTGTGCATAGTAATTCACCAATGTAGTCCAAGGACATAATTCTGACTGGGGAGAAATCACGTATGGGGTTTCCTAAGGCTCAATCTTAGGTCTGCTATTGTTCGTTGTATATGATCTTCCATCTAAGGTACAACAAGCATATTTAGTTCTTTTTGCAGATGACATTACCATTGTAATGATATATACAGAAACAGAAGAAATGGCAAATAAAGTTCTAAAAAGTATCATTGAATAGTTTTCTGTGAATGGTAATACCCCAATTTCAAAAATCCACAACATATTCAGCTCTGTACATCAACGGGTACTAGTCAGATGATAAGTGTAGCACATAATAAATAGAGTGGAAACTTCAAAGTTCTTAGGTGTCCACAATGATAGAATTTAAACTGGGAAAAGCACATTTTGAAACTCTTAAAACAACTTAGTTAAAAATCATTTGAAGTTAGATTAAATTAGATTCAGTTTTCGTTCCTTACACCCAAAAAATGAGATGATTCTCGTGAGTGTGGACCATGTCAGAAAGTATAAAATAGAAAAATTAGAATATGATACTTACTACCCTGATCATTTGTCAGGAGATTGCAAATCTTCAAGAAAGACAAATCAGAAAGTTGAGATATTTTACAAATTTTATTCAGTAACGCCATATGGGATAATATTCTGGCGCAACTCATCTTTAAGAAAGAAAGTCTTTTGGGGAGAAACGTGCTGTAAGAATAATGTGTGATGCTCGCCTATGATCATTTTCAAAACATTTGTTTAAGGCTTCGCACATTTTGAATAGTACTTCACAGTACATTTATTCCCTCAAGAAGTTGTAAATAATCAACTGTAGTTCCAAAATAACAATGTCATACACAATTACAATATCAGATGGAAAAACGGCATTAATTGCTCAACATTAAGGTTGTCTTCCCTCTGAAATCAGTAAAATAATAAACTCACTGAAGAGTAAAAGCTCTTAAGGAATTGATGGCATTTCTAGCAAGATACTTAAAGCTTGTTCCCCACAGATAAGTAGGATTCTCAGCCATGTATGTAATAGCTCTTTGGAGCAGGGTGTTTTCCCCGATAGACTGAAATATGCCATTGTAAAACAATTGCATAAAAAGGGGGATACGTCGGATGTCAACAACTATCGCCCAAGCTCTCTTCTGACAGCTTTATCAAAAATTTTTGAGAAAGTAATGTATTCAAGAGTAGCCTCCCATATATGTAAAAATAAAGTACTAACAAAATGTCAGTTTGGTTTTCAGAAAGGCTTTTCAACAGAAAATGCTATATACGCTTACACTGATCAAATATTAAGTGCTCTGAATAACCGGACATCACCCATTGGTATTTTTTGTGATCTCTCAAAGGCCTTTGACTGTGTAAATCATGGAATTCTTTTAGATAAGCTAAATCATTATGGTTTGAGGGGGGCAGTGCACAAATGGTTTAATTCATACTTAACTGGAAGAATGCAGAAAGTTGAAATAAGTGGTTCATGTAATGTTAATACAACAGCTGATTCCTCAAACTGGGGGGCTATCAAGCACGGGGTCCCACAGGGTTCGGTCTTAGGTCCTTTACTGTTCTTGATATACATTAATGACTTACCATTCCATATTGATGAAGATGCAAAGTTAGTTCTTTTTGCTGATGATACAAGTATAGTAATAACATCCAAAAACCAAGAACTAAGTGATGTAATTGTAAATGATGTTTTTCACAAAATTATTAAGTGGTTCTCAGCAAAGGGACTCTCTTTAAATTTTGATAAAACACAGTATATACAGTTGCGTACAGTAAATGGCACAACTCCTGTAATAAATATAGACTTTGAACAGAAGTCTGTAGCTAAGGTAGAATTTTCAAAATTTTTAGGTGTGTCCATTGATGAGAGATTGAACTGGAAGCAACACATTGATGGTCTGCTGAAACGTCTGAGTTCGGCTACGTATGCTATTAGGGTTATTGCAAATTTTGGTGATAAGAATCTCAGTAAATTAGCTTACTATGCCTACTTTCATTCACTGCTTTCGTATGGTATCATATTCTGGGGTAATTCATCGTTGAGTAGAAAAGTATTCATTGCTCAAAAACGTGTAATCAGAATAATTGCTGGAGCCTACCCACGGTCATCTTGCAGACATCTATTTAAGGATCTAGGGATCCTCACAGTAACCTCACAGTATATATATTCACTTATGAAATTTGTTGTTAATAATCCAACCCAGTTCAAAAGTAATAGCAGTGTGCATAGCTATAACACCAGGAGAAAGGATGATCTTCACTATGCAGGGTTAAATCTGACTTTGGCACAGAAGGGGGTAAATTATGCTGCTACAAAAGTCTTTGGTCACCTACCAAACAGCATCAAAAGCCTGACAGATAGTCAACCAACATTTAAAAATAAATTAAAAGAATTTCTAGATGACAACTCCTTCTACTCATTGGCTGAATTTGTAGATAATAATTAAGGGAGGGAAAAAAACTAACTTAAGCATTAGTGTCATGCAATATTTTGTGTAATGTAATATCTTGTACAGACATCCTTTATTAACCTGACACGTTCCACATCATTACGAAGTGTCGTATTCATGATCTATGGTACAAGTATTAATCTGATCTAAAATCTAATCACAGAAGGAGTGCAAATTGCCGCATTTTTTTTATAACTCTCCCAGTGATCTAAAATGTCTGACAGACAGTAATGCAAAGTTTGAAAATGAATTGAGAAAGTTTCTCCTTAACAACTCCTTCTATTGCGTAACGAAAAAAACTTAGGAATGTCCAGAATGTAACTATATGCACCAATTAATTTGTAATTTGAATGTATAATGACTCGTTCCACATTATTACGATCTATCATGCAAAGTGATACATGGAACATGGAACTAAGTAACTATTATTATAACAGCAATTCTGTGTCAGTACCTGTATATTTTATGTAAGGTTCTTTTTATTTATTTATTATCCACCATTTAGCGTTAAAAAGTGCAATCGATGTCATCTTTTGTGTTCGTGCACTCTAAATGGTGTAAGCTTAAGGCCAATAAACATGTGATTTCAGTTTGCACCAGACATGAAAAAATATCACTGCCACAAAAACAATACTGTTAAGCCAGCTGGCATTCCATTGTGCCTGTATTGTGCTTCTCACTTGAGTTGTTTGTCACGATGCTTGGAGAGGTGATGCATTTGCAAGTTTCCAATGCTTGGAGCCTCTATCGCTTGAGGTTTTATATCTGAGCGACTGTGTTGCTTTGACAATATTTGGCGCGAAGTGTAAAGTGCAGTGTTTACGTGTGTTTGTGTTATGGCCGAAACTGTCAGGTATTAGAGTATTTATTTATTGGTCATCAATTTTTTGTTACATTGATTAATGTGTATGACAAGTAGTCCTTACACTCTATGTTATTGCAGGTACGAAAGGACAATAGATGAAATTAGGACGGTGATACATCATGCGAAGTTGGAAGAAAGTGAGTTGCTTCCTGTAACACAGATTCTGAACTTCGCTTCCCGCAGCGAGGCAGTTGAAAACTATAGATTGTTTCAGTTGGACACGAAATTACTAAATACTCTAGAAGAAGGTGACAGGTGAGGCCAAATAACTTTGCTGTCATGACTGTGTTAACGATCCGTGTTGAACGTTATTTAGATGTTACCGACATGATATAAAAGTCAACAAGAAGGGGAGAGGTAAACTGGCTGGGCTGATAGCAGGAAATTTAAATTGGGGGAGGAACTACGTCTCATGGTGGTAACTCTTTTTTAGTGTAAGATCAGTGTCCAGTGGGAAACTCAGCCAGGCAAGTACTAAAGATGTTAAAAAAGTTCAAGATACTCACAAAAGTAAAATGAAAAGTAATGTTAGGATATTGCATCCATATACTGGGGGATTGAAGAATACAATTGATGAGCTTATGCTTTGTTTAGAAGATATAGAAACTGAGAATGTAATAGATGTACTATGCTTGTCTGAGCATCACATTGTCACTGATATGCAAAAGGTTAGCATCAATGGGTACAAATTAGCTGCACATGTAAGTAGAAATAATATGATGAGAGGAGGAGTTGCCATATATGTCAAAAGCTTCCATAGCGCAAAAAATTTAGAAACTAAAAAAATTTGTGTAGAGCAACATATGGAGGCATGTGCCACTGAACTAAAACTAAATGATGGCACTTTCATAATTGTAACAGTGTATAGGTCCCCCTCAGGGAATTTCCAGCTATTTCTAGAAAACTTTGATGCTTTGTTGTGCCATCTGTCAGACAGGGGGAAGCAAATGTACATTTGTGGGGATTTCAATGTTGATTCCCTGAAAGAGTGTAATAGGAAGAATTGCCTTGTAGTATTACTCAGTTCTTTCAATTTGAGCTCCGCCATTGATTTTCCTACTCGGATAACAAAGAACAGGAGGACATTGATAGATAACTTTTTTATAGACCAAGATAAGTTTAAGGACATAAATGCCTATCCTGTTGAGAATGGTCTTTCAGATCATGGTGCACAGATAGTTACAGTACATGACATAGCTCCATGCAGTATATCAAATCAGAATTTCAAAGCAGTGCATTCAATTAACAATATAAATACTGCAAACTTTAGGGAAAGCCTAAAGCAGCTAGACTGGGATGAAGTGAATATGCAACCCGATGCAAACTTGAAATATAACTTATTTCACGATACATTTTTAAGGGTATTTGAAAATTGTTTTTCCAAGAAAATAGTGAAACATAATTCCAAGAAAACATATAAAAAACCTTGGCTAACTAAAGGAATAAGAATATCTTGCAACCGTAAAAGAGAACCATATCTAACAGCACGAGGGAGTACTGACCCCGAAATTGTTCAATATTATAACAATTATTGTGCGGTACTAAGAAAAGTTATTAAAAAGTCCAGAAGCATGTGTATCATGTCTGAGATCAGTAACTCTGATAATAAAATTAAAGCAATTTGGAATATTATTGAAAGGGAAACAGGGCAACCAAGAGCACAGGAAGACTTTAGTGCCATAAAACTGAATGACAAGTGTATTAACAAACAATCTGAAATTGGAAATATTTTCAATAATCATTTTTTAAATGTTGTGGAGAAAGTAGGATCTAGATCTTCACTAGAAAAGGCAAGGCTTCTAATAGAAGAGGCCATACCAGTGCAGTTTGAAACAACTGTATTTCCACCAACCTCTCCCTCTGAAATCAGTAAAATAATAAACTCACTGAAAAGTAAAAGCTCTTACGGAATTGATGGCATTTCCAGCAAGATACTTAAAGCTTGTTCCCCGCAGGTAAGTAGGATTCTCAGCCACGTATGTAATAGCTCTTTGGAGCAGGGTGTTTTCCCTGATAGACTGAAATATGCCATTGTAAAAACATTGCATAAAAAGGGGGATACGTCGGATGTCAACAACTTTGCCCAATCTCTCTTCTGACCTCTGCTGTTCCTGATCTATATAAATGACATGGGTGACAATCTGAGCAGTTCTCTTAGATTGTTCGCAGATGATGCTGTAATTTACCGTCTAGTAAGCTCATCCGAAGACCAGTATCAGTTGCAAAGCGATTTAGAAAAGATTGCTGTATGGTGTGTCAGGTGGCAGTTGACGCTAAATAACGAAAAGTGTGAGATGATCCACATGAGTTCCAAAAGAAGTCCTTTGGAATTCGATTACTCGATAAACAGTACAATTCTAAAGGCTGTCAATTCAACTAAGTACCTGGGTGTTAAAATTACAAACAACTTCAGTTGGGAGGACCACATAGATAATATTGTCGGGAAGGCGAGCCAAAGGTTGCGTTTCATTGGCAGGACACTTAGAAGATGCAACAAGTCCACTAAGAGACAGCTTACACTACTCCTGCGCGGTGTGGGATCCTTACCACGTGGGATTGACGGAGGACATCGAAAGGGTGAAAAAAGGGCAGCGCGTTTTGTATTATCACGTTATAGGGGAGAGAGTGTGGCAGATATGATACATGAGTTGGGATGGAAGTCATTACAGCATAGACGTTTTTCGTCGACCTTTTTACGAAATTTCAGTCACCAACTTTCTCTTCCGAATGCGAAACTATTTGGTTGAGCCCAACCTACATAGGTAGGAATGATCATCAAAATAAAATAAGAGAAATCAGAGCTCGAACAGAAAGGTTTAGGTGTTCGTTTTTCCCGCTCGCTGTTCGGGAGTGGAATAGTAGAGAGATAGTATGCTTGTGGTTCGATGAACCCTCAGCCAAGCACTTAAATGTGAATTGCAGAGTAGTCATGTAGATGTAGATGTGACAGCTCTATCAAAAATTTTTGAGAAAGTAATGTATTCAAGAGTAGCCTCCCATATTTGTAAAAATAAAGTACTATCAAAATGTCAGTTTGGTTTTCAGAAAGGCTTTTCAAAAGAAAATGCTATATACACTTTCACTGATCAAATATTAAATGCTCTGAATAGCCGGACATCACCCATTGGTATTTTTTGTGATCTCTCAAAGGCCTTTGAATGTGTAAATCATGGAATTCTTTTAGATAAGCTAAATCATTATGGTTTGAGGGGAGGCAGTGCACAAATGGTTTAATTCATACTTAACTGGAAGAATGCAGAAAGTTGAAATAAGTGGTTCATGTAATGTTAATACAACAGCTGATTCCTCAAACTGGGGGGCTATCAAGTACAGGGTCCCACAGGGTTCGGTCTGAGGTCCTTTACTGTTCTTGATATACATTAATGACTTACCATTCCATATTGATGAAGATGCAAAGTTAGTTCTTTTTGCTGATGATACAAGTATAGTAATAACATCCAAAAACCAAGAACTAAGTGATGTAATTGTAAATGATATTTTTCACAAAATTGTTAAGTGGTTCTCAGCAAACGGACTCTCTTTAAATTTTGATAAAACACAGTATATACAGTTGCGTACAGTAAATGGCACAACTCCAGTAATAAATATAGATTTTAAACAGAAGTCTGTAGCTAAGGTAGAATTTTCAAAATTTTTAGGTGTGTCCATTGATGAAAGATTGAACTGGAAGCAACACATTGATGGTCTGCTGAAACGTCTGAGTTCGGCTACGTATGCTATTAGGGTTATTGCAAATTTTGGTGATAAGAATCTCAGTAAATTAGCTTACTATGCCTACTTTCATTCACTGCTTTCATGTGGCATCATATTTTGGGGTAATTCATCGTTGAGTAGAAAAGTATTCATTGCTCAAAAACGTGTAATCAGAATAATTGCTGGAGCCCACCCACGGTCATCCTGCAGACATCTATTTAAGGATCTAGGGATCCTCACAGTATATATATTCACTTATGAAATTTGTTGTTAATAATCCAACCCAGTTCAAAAGTAATAGCAGTGTGCATAGCTATAACACCAGGAGAAAGGATGATCTTCACTATGCAGAGTTAAATCTAACTTTGGCAAATGCTCTGAATAGCCGGACATCACCCATTGGTATTTTTTGTGATCTCTCAAAGGCCTTTGAATGTGTAATTCAATAACAGTAAAGGACCTAAGACCGAACCCTGTGGGACCCCGTACTTGATTGACCCCCAGTTTGAGGAATCAGCTGTTGTTTTAACATTACGTGAACCCCTTATTTCAACTTTCTGCATTCTTCCAGTGAAGTATGAATTAAACCATTTGTGCACTGCCCCCCTCACATCATAATTATTTAGCGTATCTAAAAGAATTCCATGATTTACACCATCAAAGGCCTTTGGGAGTTCACAAAAAATTCCAATGGGTGATGTCCGGTTACTCAGAGCATTTAATATTGAATGTACACTATCCCATAAGATAACAAGAAGTGGGAATATGCAAAATACTTAAACACGCACTGTTGCCGTCGTTCACACAGTGAGAGATACTTTCAACCATATCCGGTGTAAAATGCAGCAAACACTGTATTACCTAAGTAGGAGGTCAAACCTGATTATAAGTACATATTTGTGTTGATAAATTTTTTGTTAACCACGTCAAAATGGTTTTATGTTTAACTGTGTGTAAATTTGTCAGTAAAGACAATTGGTACCTAAAATGAAACTGCGTAATCCTGTGACGGTGGTCAGCTTGTTGAATACGTATATCTTTTCAAAGACGCTTTTCAAACCACTGAACGAATGTATTTGGAAACCAGCAAGGAAATGTAGAAGTGTTAGGTTAGTTGTAAGCAATAAATAATTACTCAGTACTTAAGAAGCACTGTTTTGTAACACTATTGTTGAGACATGTACCTAAAATGAGTATTTATTCAGCAACAAAGTGAGGAATAAATATTTATGTGAAGTAGATGTCAAGCATGTCAATTTTGTGGTTATTACATGCGAGGTAAAGTATCTTTTTGAAATTGTTATTACGCCTAACATGTAACTGCACTTTGCAAAGCACATGATGCTATGTGTCAGAGGATATTTCTGTTACCACTATCCAATCATACCTTTCCCGTTCCATTTGTGAATGGCATGTGGGAAGAACAATAGTCAGTAAATCCTGTTTTAGCTTTAATTTCTTGAATTCTCTTGTTGTGGTCATGTTTTGAGTTGTACGTGGGAGGAAGCAGTATGTTATCTGACTCTTTACTGAACATACACTCTCAGAATCTCAGTAGCAAAGCCTCTCTGTGATGAACAACACCTCTCTTGTGGCTTCTGCCACTGGAGTTTGTTGCGTATCTTCATAACAATCTCACACTGACTAAGCAATACTGTGACAAAATATGCTGCTATTTGTTGGGTCTTGTCTGTTTCTGCTATTAGGCCTAATCCAATCTGGTAAGGGTCCCAGACTGATGAGAAATAATCAAGAATCGGTAGATGAGTGTTTGGTAAGCCACATATTTCATGAATTACTTACATTTCCCTAAGATTCTTCTTATGAATCTCAGTTTGATGTCAGTTTTTGCAACTGTTTGTTTTATGTGGTCACTCCACTTTAGGGTATTTCGGAAATTAACTGAACACCCATGAATTCCATTCGGTTGAGTCCTTTCTGGAAGGAAGTCTACAATCCAGTCACAAATCTGGTCTGGTACTCAGAAGCACATATTTTTCTTACTAAATGACATTGTAGAATTGTATCAAATGTGCCTTCCTGAGATCGAGGAATATTGCATTACCCTAAGTGACAATACATACAATACTGTGATTCCCAGAGGTGAACAGAGTGATCTGTATTTCATAAGACCTCTGTCTCTGGAATCCCTGTTGATTTTTACTATTGAGATTTTTACTGTTCAAAAACATCATAATACATGAACTTAAAACATGTTCCATAATTTAGAACAGATTGGTGTCAGTGATACAGGTCTGTAATTATGTGCATCTACCCTGTGATCCTTCTTGAAAACTGGAATGTTGTACACTTTCTTCAGTTGCTAGATACCTTCTGTTGCTCCCCAACCTACAACAGACTGCTGCTATTAAGGGAGTAATTTGTTTCACATAATCTCTTATAGGATCTTTTGGGTACGTCATCTGATCCAGGTGCCTTTCAAGTACTAAGTGACTGTAGTTGCATTGTTCCATGATCACTTATCTTGATATCTGCCATTTTGGCATTTGTGTGATGGTTGAGAGGAGGGACCACACTAGGATCTTCTGTTGTGAAACATATCCAGAGGACCAAATTCAGGTATGGTCGCTGGGTGAGTGAATTCACTAAAGGAATAAGAATATCTTGCAACCGCAAAAGAGAACTGTATCTAACAGCAAGATGGAGTACTGACCCCGAAATTGTTCAATATTATAAAAACTATTGTGCGGTACTAAGAAAAGTTATTAAAAAGTCCAGAAGCATGTGTATCATGTCTGAGATCAGTAACTCTGATAATAAAATTAAAGCAATTTGGAATATTATTGAAAGGGAAACAGGGCAACCAAGAGCACAGGAAGACTTTAGTGCAATAAAATTGAATGACAAGTGCACTAACAAACAATCAGAAATTGAAAATATTTTGAATAATCATTTTTTAAATGTTGTGGAGAAAATAGGATCTAGATCTTCACTAGAAGAGGCAAGGCTATTAATAGAAGAGGCCATACCTGCACAGTTTGAAACAGCTGTAATTCCACCAACCTCTCCCTCTGAAATCAGTAAAATAATAAACTCACTGAAAAGTAAAAGCTCTTACGGAATTGATGGCATTTCCAGCAAAGTACTTAAAGCTTGTTCCCCACAGATAAGTAGAATTCTCAGCCACGTATGTAATAGCTCTTTGGAGCAGGGTGTTTTCCCTGATAGACTGAAATATGCCATTGTAAAACCATTGCATAAAAAGGGGGATATGTCGGATGTCAACAACTACCGCCCAATCTCTCTTCTGACAGCTCTATCAAAAATTTTTGAGAAAGTAATGTATTCAAGAGTAGCCTCCCATATTTGTAAAAATAAAGTACTAACAAAATGTCAGTTTGGTTTTCAGAAAGGCTTTTCAACAGAAAATGCTATATATGCTTTCACTGATCAAATATTAAATGCTCTGAATAACCGGACATCACCCATTGGTATTTTTTGTGATCTCTCAAAGGCCTTTGATTGTGTAAATCATGGAATTCTTTTAGATAAGCTAAATCATTATGGTTTGAGTGGGGCAGTGCACAAATGGTTTAATTCATACTTAACTGGAAGAATGCAGAAAGTTGAAATAAGTGGTTCGTGTAATGTTAAAACAGCTGATTCCTCAAACTGGGGTGCTATCAAGCACGGGGTCCCACAGGGTTCGGTCTTAGGTCCTTTACTGTTCTTGATATACATTAATGACTTACCATTCCACATTGATGAAGATGCAAAGTTAGTTCTTTTTGCTGATGATACAAGTATAGTAATAACATCCAAAAACCAAGAACTAAGTGATGTAATTGTAAATGATGTTTTTCACAAAATTATTAAGTGGTTCTCAGCAAACGGACTCTCTTTAAATTTTGATAAAACACAGTATATACAGTTCCGTACAGTAAATGGCAAAACTCCAGTAATAAATATAGAATTTGAACAGAAGTCTGTAGCTAAGGTAGAATTTTCAAAATTTTTAGGTGTGTCCATTGATGAGAGGTTAAACTGGAAGCAACACATTGATGGTCTGCTGAAACGTCTGAGTTCAGCTACGTATGCTATTAGGGTTATTGCAAATTTTGGTGATAAGAATCTCAGTAAATTAGCTTACTATGCCTACTTTCACTCACTGCTTTCGTATGGCATCATATTCTGGGGTAATTCATCATTGAGTAGAAAAGTATTCATTGCACAAAAACGTGTAATCAGAATAATTGCTGGAGCCCACCCACGGTCATCCTGCAGACATCTATTTAAGGATCTAGGGATACTCACAGTAACCTCACAGTATATATATTCCCTTATGAAATTTGTTGATAATAATCCAACCCAATTCAAAAGTAATAGCAGTGTGCATACCTATAACACCAGGAGAAAGGATGATCTTCACTATGCAGGGTTAAATCTGACTTTGGCACAGAAAGGGGTAAATTATGCTGCCACAAAAGTCTTTGGGCACCTACCAAACAGCATCAAAAGCCTGACAGATAGCCAACTAACATTTAAAAATAAATTAAAAGAATTTCTAGATGACAACTCCTTCTACTCATTGGCTGAATTTTTAGATATAAAGTAAGTAAAAAAAAAAAAAAAAAAAACTTAATCATTAGTGTCATGCAATATTTTGTGTAATGTAATTTCTTGTACAGACATCTTTTATTAACCTGACACGTTCCACATCATTACGAAGTGTCGTATTCATGATCTATGGAACAAGTATTAATCTAATCTAATCTAATCTAATCTAATAAAGATATCAATCTGCATACTGATTTTACATAAAACCAGAATTATTAAGGATGTAATCAGATCGATTGCCAAAATTTTACTTTTAATGTCATTGAATGATTCTCTCGTTGCACTCATTGTCGCTTCTTTTACATTTTGTTTGTCAGCAAGGTTTCGACTTCTCTTAAATCTGGCACACTCTTTGTTTCCATAGCAACTTATCAATAAGGCTATTAAATGGCAGTGAGTTTTTCCCATCCTATAAGCACTTACTTGAAACATAATTGTTTAAGGTATATGAAATGATGCTTTTGAATTTTATCCAAAAGTGCTCGACGAATTCATCCCATCAGCACAGAGTTTTTTATGTTTGTTACTGAGATACTTTGTAAATGTGTATTCTGTCACTCTTGCTAATCAAAATTATTTTCCACCTTTTCTCAACAGCACTTACAGCACCCATAGTAATTAATGCTATCACAGACTTATGATCACTGATGCCTTTCTCTGTGTTAACTCACTGGAAAAGTTCAGGTCTGTTTGTTGCTGGGAGGTGTAAGACGTTAGTTCTCTAACTTTCTGCTCAAAGTAATTTTTATACGAGACATTCACTAAAGAGAGCCTCATTGCAAATTTAAACACAATGAAAGCTTCAAAGACAAACTAAACAAAGCCTAAATTAGGGTAAGGAGAGCCATGGACCCACCATTCAATGAATTTCAAAGTAAAATTATTGCTACTGACTGATATAAAATTCTAGGATGTTTTGGTCTTATGTTAAAACAGTAAACCAGTCAAAGTTATCTGCCCAGGTACTCTGTGACCATAATTACATTGAAATGGAGGATGACACACAAACGGTCAAAACACTAAATGTGTTTTTCCAAAACTGTTTTACAGAGGAAGTTGCACTGTAGTTTCTCCTTTACATCATTGCAGAAGTGACACACATTAAGATAAGTGACCATGGGTCAGAAAAGCAACTGAAATTGCTGAACGGAGGAAAGACCACTGGACCTGATGGGATAGCAATGTGATTCTCTATAGAGAATGCAGAAGAAGTTGCTTCTCTTCTAACAGTGCTGTACCATAGTTCTCTGGAGGAGCAAAGCAGTCCTAACGATTGGGGAAAAAATGCAGGTCATTTCTGTTTTCAAGAAGGGTCACTGAACAGATTCACAAAACATCGAACAGATGCACAAAACTGAGGGCCTGTATCTCTGAATTTGTTTTGTTGTTTTGTTGTTGTTTTTGTGGTCTTCAGTCCAGAGACTGGTTTGATGCAGCTCTCCATGCTACTCTAACCTGTGCAAGCTTCCTCATCTCCCAGTACCTACTGCAACATACATCCTTTTGAATCTGTTTAGTGTATTCATCTCTTGGTCTCCCTCTACGAATTTTACCCTCCACGCTGCCCTCCAATATTAAATTGGTGATCCCTTGATGCCTGAGAATATTCCCTACCAACCGATCCCTTCTTCTAGTCAAGTTGTGCCACAAATTTCTCCTCAATTCTATTCAATACCTTCTCATTAGTTATGTGATCTACCCATCAAATCTTCAGCATTCTTCTGTAGCACCACATTTCGAAAGCTTCTATTCTCTTCTTTTTGTCTAAACTATTTACTGTCCACATTTCACTTCCATACATGGCTACACTCCATACAAATACTTTATTATTTATGATTTTGGAATATATTTTATGCTCATGTATCATGACATTTCCAGAGATTGAAAATTTCCTCTGTAGGAGTCAACATAGGGTCCAAAAACAACAATCGTGTGAAACCGAGCTTACTCTGTTCTTACATGAAACCCAGAAAGCATTAGATACTAGTGCCCAGGTAGATGTTGTGTTCCTTGACTTTTGGAAAGGCATTTGATACAGTTAAGCACTGCTGCCTAATGGGGAAGAAAAAGTTGGACTGAAGAGCTTCTAGCAAACAGAACACAACATAGCATTCTCAATGGAGAAAGATCTTCAGGCATAAAAGTACCTTCAGGCGTGCCCCAAGCAGAATGTAATAGGACTATTACATTTCAGTGTATGTATAAATGGTGTAGTAAATAATGTCAGAAGTTCTAAGAGGCTTTTTTGCAGATGATGCTGTTGTATACGGAGAAATCTCAGTGCTAGAAGATTGTAGCAAAATGCAGAAAGACCTGCAGAGGGCTGGTGCCTGGTGAGGGAATGGCGATTGACTCCTAACATAAACAAATTTAATGTATCATGTCTAAAACACTGAAAGGCCCATTATTGTACAGTTACATGTTTTTAGAACAATCCCTAGAAGTAGTTGCTTCCATAAAGTATCTATGAGTAGACACACACACCAGTTTAAAGTGGAATGACAACACAAAATTAACTGCGAGTGAGGCTGGTGCCAGACTGAGTGTCTAGCTGAAAGATATTGGCAGCTACTGAATTCTTGACAACTATTGGGTCCAGAGAGTGTGAGATGTTTTGCTATGACTCTTTTTGCAGTGATCATGGTTTGTTTGTTATAGGCAATGAACTTATGACGTGACTTCTGTAATGTTAGGCAACTGAGCCTTTTATAAGTCCCAAGATTAATGATGAACACAGCAGCATATGTATCAGTCCCGAAATGCATGTGCTGCTTCTTTATTTCAAGTTGCAGATAGATGCATGGAGGTGTCTGATGTAGATGAACTGCTGCTGTAATGGTGTGGGTGTCCATTGGTGTATAGAAATTATGACTTTGTGGTTCACTTTTCCAAACTTCTGCAATCTGACAGTGTTTTCCACAACATAGACACCTTTAGATGTGGTACGTGCATTGTGATTTGTGATGGGCCTGGAAACAATCTGATAAATTGGATATACATCTCTGTCTGTAACTATGACGATGGCTACTTAGTTCCTGTAGAGGATGTCCCCAGGCAGTGGGTCGAGTTTGTTAGTTGTAAAGGAAGAAAACGGTTGTGGCTGAGGACTTGTGTCTTGTGAAGGCATTACAAGCATGAAGACCCTCTTGTAGCTGCAAGCTGGCAGTGTGTGCTGTATCGAAGCAGAAATAATCTGGAGGACTTCTGCTAAGAAGGAGTAATAAAGTTTAAGTGGTTCAAGGGTGAATGTGACAACCACATCTTGAATGAAAGACTCTGCATAGGACTTCTGATAATCACACATATATTAACAGGATTACTTTGCTTTCTTGTGGCAATAATGGAATTGCAAGTAGGAAGCCAAAACATGCATTTTACCATGCAAGACATCACAAATGTCATCATAAGACAGATCAGTGAACAAAGACAGCTGCCATAAGAGCTGATGGATTTCTAAGGCAGACCAATCAAGCAAAAGAAATTTTTGAGCTAGTGAGTGCTGACATAGGTGTGGTGTTTCTCATAACTTTCCCATTCCATTTATTTGCAAGAAAGAATGTGATTGATGGTAATGGTACTGTTGAAGGTATGGACAAACTTGCAGGGACCACCTCTATTAGCTGTTGCTGTTGCAGGAATGCTAGCAAAATATTAAACTGCTCCTGGTGCTGTTTTTGCAAGAGTATGATTTGTTTCTGGTAGCATTCCTTGTACTTCTTGAGATATAGTATGGATCCACGGTAATGTGTTCTGAAAGCAAGAAACTTATAAGTTGCATTGTGGCTTTCGAATGACCATGCAGCCAGTTTTCTAGTTACACAATTGGGTCATTCCATGTCAGTTCAACCAGGGGATACCAGTATTATCCAAGCCAAATTTCACACACTGCATAAGTAGACCATAATGATATATGCCTCAAAATTTCAGCATGTTATTGCAAGACATTTGTGTACAATGGAAGTTGACAGATGTATTTGGTGATGTGGCCATTGTTCCACAACATAATTCTGTAAAAACATATCGTAAACTGTTCTGCCTCTTCTTATCCTCTCCCACTAAGCAACAACATATAGACAGATTAACACAACCTATCATTAATGTTTACTGCACCTTAACAGTTGAAAACCAGTCGATTGTGCTTCGTACATAAGTTCTCCCACACTTCAACTACTGTACTCGTACAATTGAGTGGCAAATTGTACTGTCTTCCTGACACTGTGGTAGGAACTGGAACTGTCATAAGAATGTGTTCAAAAGGAATCCAACACCTGTCTGCCATATGTGGCCAATGAAATGATCTTGCTGGTCCTATGAAGTTCACAAATACATCACCTTCTTCTTCACAGCACTCTGCAGCACATCCTATGTACCATTTGTCATCAAAAACAGCAATAACATAGCAACCTGGTTGTATGTTGCTGCTTTTGCTTCTGAATCCTGAGTCACACACACTGTGAAGACACATGTTGTGCATGAAGCTATAATTAAAACCGGACAGTCTGCACATCTGCACATTGTCAGAGTCTGCTTTAGACAAGTGATGATGGCTCCTTGCGCCTGCAACAGTTTTAACGTGTTCTAGTCTGCTTTTTAGCAACTCTTCGACTGATTTCACCTCATCTTTCAAAACACAGAATGATTGTATGCCAGAGATATTTTTCTGTACCCAGGTAAATAATTGAAGAGGTGTTAGAATGTGACCTTCTGTAGGACGCTGCAGACTAGCTCGTGATGCCATGCGCTTAATGGTAGCACCAATACCATCACATACATTTTTACCATGACTTGCTGCGAAAAAATTCCATTGTGCGTGAATCTGAAAACCATGGTAATGCATGCATAAATTTTTGAGATTTTTACAGTTTTTGTACTGACTAACTGCCCCATCACTGAAGTATTTCGCAAAATGTATGTGAGGTAGCTTGTTTTTCACATATGCCATGACAGTGTGAATGGAGGCATGAACTGCAATGGCATCATGAATTAAACAGTCACTAAAAACGCACAGGTTCATGACACGCACATCATCTGATTCACCTCTATAGTAAATCGCAAATCGCAAATGGCTGAAGAGTTGCCTGACTGTTGTCTCAATGATATTCTTGGATGGCATCTTGAACTATAAATGTGTAATTTCCAGAAAAGTCTAGTATTACTATAATTTCATCTTGTTTCAAATTATCCTTACAAAACTGGAGATAAGCCCATTGTGCTGTTGCTGTGAAGCCGTGTGTGGTCAGTTTGTCCGTTTTTCGACAACACATTTCAGCAAAATGTTCAACTGTATTTTGCTTTGTTTCAAGACTTGTGTGATCCATGTGTGTCCATTGTTTATAAGAAACAAGTTCATCGTCATCCATAAGGAGTTCACCATACAGTTTGTTATTCATGTGTTCTGCAAGATTTGCCTTACCGGACACTTTTCACACCTGTGTATCATGCAGTGGTAGGAACTGATGTCACACACTAGCAGCTTCATTGCACCTTTGTAATCCAGACCAGAATCCTTTATAGCAGCAAACATCAGCTTAGCATTTTGATGGTTCTCACATACACAAACATTGTGTGTGCCCCTTGCACTTACAGGCACAACCCATTTTGGCCAAAGATTGAAAAAAGATGATAGATGATAAACCTACTTTGGTATTGGGATACTTTTCCCTGAAATCTACATATAGTTCTGATATGTTGCATAGCAACAGTCTTTTTTGCATCTGTACACGTACATTTCCCATTTTCACCGTTACATAGTCTTTTTCCCAGCCATTATTTTCATGAAACTCCGGCACTAGCACCTTTATTTCTGAACTCAATTGCTTACCCTGAGGAAGCACTCCTTGGGTTGCTTTTATTTTCCTAGCTTGCTTTACCATATATGTAGAAACACTGAATTCCTTTGCAGTGTAGTCAGTAGACCAGCTCGAAGGTGCAAGGGTAAGAATAGCTACTTTTTTCTGGTGTGTGGATATGGCACATTTTTCTTTAAAATCATGCACAATTTTGTCCAAATGAGAGCATTTCTGGCACGATTTCTGATCCTTTGGAGCAGATCGTTCTTCCTCTTCCACCATTAGTGTGTCAGCTATTTTATATTTTAATTCCATTTGAGCTTCTTGTAGTTTTCTTCTACCATAGCTGGGCCTGTCTTTTCCCAACTTTGTGTGTCTTCATGGGAGACAAACTAAGAGCAGTCACTGAAGTATTTAACTGCTCATCCGCTGTGGTTGTAGGTGGCGGATACTTTTCATCACTGTCATGTAAATTATCAGAATATTAATTTTTTAGCAGTGTAACACACCTGGAACATAACTTTTGTCCTGGTTTCATGTTAAGTCCCATGCACTGATTCACTTTCAATACTGATTTTATATCAATTTCTCTGAGGCTACACTTCACTGTCTTCTTATGAATCCGAAATGGATCAAATCAACTTCTTTGTAGGAAAGAATACTTATCCAGAAACACTTTCATATGATGATAACAAACTGTAAAGTTTCCTGGAACTGTACTTCTTGTGCCCACAGGGTGTATCCCGGATCTCTATAGCAACAAATCTTTGTCCGATTCATCCAGATCATACAGTACGAAGCGAATGCCACATTTTGTTCCATATGTTGTTTTATGACATTCAAATGCTTGTGCTCTACCAATACTGCAACTTGTTTGAACAAAAGCACCACTAGTACACTCTTCTGCCTCCATACTGACTTTCCACAACAGTACTCACCAGTCTGAACTAGAATTTTAAAAACATGAGTAACCTGTAATTCTTGCTTGTTTCCTTTGGTGTTTCTGCCTCACAATGACTCATTCTGTCCCTGAAAACTACCATTGTGTAACTGTCTGTTGCTTAATGGTTCCCAACAATTGCTGCAGCTTTATCTGAAACAAGCTGTCTGCATCATCACTATTACTTGCTAAATCGTCTTAAAAGAAACGTAACCAAATACATCTCTGTAGACTTTTATTGTACACAAATGCCTTGCAATAACAAGTTGAAATTTTGCCACACATTATATTATGGTCTACGTATGCAATGTTTGAAATTTAGATTGGATATCACTTGTCCCTTTTGTGCTACCACACTTCGAAAATCAATGTTTATCAGGTAATTTTTAAAATTTTTGTATTTTTGTGTGCATGTAACTCAGTTTTTGTGACGGGCAAGATGAGTTTTGTGTGTGTTCAGGCCACATTAAGCTTACCACAAAAAATGTATACCCTTTTTGAGTGCATTATATTTGTCATAGAAGGCACCTACAATATATACCTTTTAACATATTACATTTTTTAATCGTATTTTGGTATTTTTTATTTTCCCTCAGAAATATGTTGTTGGTGTTTTGATTCATAGTGTGTGTTCTCTAAGTGGATGTTACCGGGTTGTAAAAATTTCACTGGACTATGTGGAATAGTTCCAAAGTTATTAAGACCTGAAGTTGGGTCTGAAGATAGATTGTCAGATGCGGGTTGCAATTTCCAGGTCACGCCACCTCCTTTCACAAGCCATAATTCTGGAACTAATTGGCAGGGGAACTTAAAATTTTGTACATCAGTGTTCCACACTTGGTAACATTGGTGTGCTAAATTTGAGCCAAATCTGAGACTATCAGCTGGAACATTTTCTCAAATTGGTTGAATTGACATGGAATGACTCAATTACATCTTGACTGGAGAAATTCACACATTCACAATTGTCTCTGATAATCACTTACCTCGCACTGACTGGACTTGCAATATCAGCCAATGATTAATGTCTGGTCCACTGTGGAAATGCACAATAAGTCCAAGTATCCACCTCGTTGGGAGTCTAGAGAAAAGCCAAGTTGTCTTTGATAATCCGTGCAAAAGTGTAATTGTGCTAGAATCCATGGAATGAGATGAACTGCTGGTATCTGGCGAGCCAGCATTATTTATTCAGGCTCTGAGGTGTGGCCACTGGCAAGCAGCAGAGGTACTCATGTTGTTTCCTGATGGTACCTCTCATGGCAGAACAACAGTGTGGTATCCTTTAAGATGTGGTCAGTTGATTGATAACAACACAGACAACGAGCACAATATTTTACAAACTCTAGATTCTATAACCAGGATCTCCTTCAACCAGGAAAATGAGAAAGGGTTGGATCAAATCTGTTGTGGTTGGCAGGAGAGCCAACACCGTATTACTAAAGGAGGCCGAAATGCATGCGTCTCAGCTCACGCAGGCTGGCGTGAGGTCTGGAACATGACAAGGGGATTAGAATTGAGAAAAACAGACGTAGCTGGTGGAATACTTAACTTTAATCCATTAATGAAGAATGTCGCTCGTGGCAGTACATGATTCACAATATCAATGGTAACTGAATGTGGCGCCTTGCTGTTGTTGTTGTTGTTGTTGTCTTCAGTCCTGAGACTGGTTTGATGCAGCTCTCCATGCTACTCTATCCTGTGCAAGCTGCTTCATCTCCAAGTACCTACTGCAACCTACATCCTTCTGAATCTGCTTAGTGTACTCATCTCTCGGTCTCCCTCTACGATTTTTACCCTCCACGCTGCCCTCCAATGCTAAATTTATGATCCCCTGATGCCTCAAAACATGTCCTACCAACCGATCCCTTCTTCTAGTCAAGTTGTGCCACAAACTTCTCTTCTCCCCAATCCTATTCAATACTTCCTCATTAGTTATGTGATCTACCCATTTAATCTTCAGCATTCTTCTGTAGCACCACATTTCGAAAGCTTCTATTCTCTTCTTGTCCAAACTATTTATCGTCCATGTTTCACTTCCATACATGGCTACACTCCAAACAAATACTTTCAGAAACGACTTCCTGATACATAAATCTATATTCGATGTTAACAAATTTCTCTTCTTCAGAAACGCTTTCCTTGCCATTGCCAGTCTACATTTTATATCCTCTCTACTTCGACCATCATCAGTTATTTTACTTCCTAAATAGCAAAAGTCCTTTACTACTTTAAGTGTCTCATTTCCTAATCTAATTCCCTCAGCATCACCCGATTTACTTTGACTATATTCCATTATCCTCGTTTTGCTTTTGTTAATGTTCATCTTATATACTCCTTTCGAGACACTGTCCATTCCGTTCAACTGCTCTTCCAAGTCCTTTGCCGTCTCTGACAGAATTACAATGTCATCGGCGAACCTCAAAGTTTTTACTTCGTCTCCATGAATTTTAATACCTACTCCAAATATTTCTTTTGTTTCCTTTACTGCTTGCTCAATATACAGATTGAATAACATCGGGGAGAGGCTACAACCCTGTCTCACTCCTTTCCCAACCACTGCTTCCCTTTCATGCCCCTCGACTCTTATGACTGCCATCTGGTTTCTATACAAATTGTAAATAGCCTTTCACTCCCTGTATTTTACCCCTGCCACCTTTAGAATTTGAAATAGAGTATTCCAGTCAACATTGTCAAAAGCTTTCTCTAAGTCTACAGATGCTAGAAACGTAGGTTTGCCTTTTCTTAATCTTTCTTCTAAGATAAGTCGTAAGGTCAGTATTGCCTCATGTGTTCCAACATTTCGACGGAATCCAAACTGATCCTCCCCGAGGTCCACATCTACCAGTTTTTCCATTCGTCTGTAAAGAATTCGCGTTAGTATTTTGCAGCCGTGGCTTATTAAACTGATAGTTCGGTAATTTTCACATCTGTCAGCACCTGCTTTCTTTGGGATTGGAATTATTATATTCTTCTTGAAGTCTGCGGGTATTTCGCCTGTCTCATACATCTTGCTCACCAGCTGGTAGAGTTTTGTCAGGACTGGTTCTCCCAAGGCCGTCAGTAGTTCTAATGGAATGTTGTCTACTCCGGGGGCCTTGTTTCGACTCAGGTCTTTCAGTGCTCTGTCAAACTCTTCACGCAGTATCGTATCTCCCATTTCGTCTTCATCTACATCCTCTTCCATTTCCATAATATTGTCCTCAAGTACATCGCCCTTGTATAAACCTTCTATATACTCCTTCCACCTTTCTGCCTTCCCTTCTTTGTTTAGAACTGGGTTGCCATCTGAGCTCTTGATATTCATACACGTGGTTCTCTTCTCTCCAAAGGTCTCTTTAATTTTCCTGTAGGCAGTATCTATCTTACCCCGAGTGAGATAAGCTTCTACATCCTTACATTTGTCCTCTAGCCATCCCTGTTTAGCCATTTTGCACTTCCTGTCGATCTCATTTTTGAGACGTTTGTATTCCTTTTTGCCTGCTTCATTTACTGCATTTTTATATTTTCTCCTTTCATCAATTAAATTCAATATTTCTTCTGTTACCCAAGGATTTCTAGCAGCCCTCTACTTTATCCTCTGCTGCCTTCACTACTTCATCCCTCAGAGCTACCCATTCTTCTTCTACTGTATTTCTTTCCCCTATTCCTGTCAATTGTTCCCTTATGCTCTCCCTGAAACTCTGTACAACTTCTGGTTCTTTCAGTTTATCCAGGTCCCATCTCGTTAATTTCCCACATTTTTGCAGTTTCTTCAGTTTTAATCTACAGGTCATAACCAATAGATTGTGGTCAGAGTCCACATCTGCCCCTGGAAATGTCTTACAACTTAAAACCTGGTTCCTAAATCTCTGTCTTACCATTATATAATCTATCTGATACCTTTTAGTATCTCCAGGGTTCTTCCACGTATACAACCTTCTTTCATGATTCTTAAACCAAGTGTTAGCTATGATTAAGTTGTGCTCTGTGCAAAATTCTACTAGGCGGCTTCCTCTTTCATTTCTTAGCCCCAATCCATATTCACCTATTATGTTTCCTTCTCTCCCTTTTCCTACACTCGAATTCCAGTCACCCATTACTATTAAATTTTCGTCTCCCTTCACTATCTGAATAATTTCTTTTATTTCATCGTACATTTCTTCAATTTCTTCATCATCTGCAGAGCTAGTTGGCATATAAACTTGTACTACTGTAGTAGGTGTGGGCTTCGTATCTATCTTGGCCACAATAATGCGTTGACTATGCTGTTTGTAGTAGCTTACCCGCATTCCTATTTTCCTATTCATTATTAAACCTACTCCTGCATTCCCCCTATTTGATTTTGTGTTTATAACCCTGTAGTCACCTGACCAGACGTCTTGTTCCTCCTTCCACCGAACTTCACTAATTCCCACTATATCTAACTTTAACCTATCCATTTCCCTTTTTAAATTTTCTAACCTACCTGCCCGATTAAGGGATCTGACATTCCACGCTCCGATCCGTAGAACGCCAGTTTTCTTTCTCCTGATAACGACATCCTCCTGAGTAGTCCCCGCCCGGAGATCCGAATGGGGGACTATTTTACCTCCGGAATATTTTACCCAAGAGGATGCCATCATCATTTAATCATACAGTACAGCTGCATGTCCTCGGGAAAAATTACGGCTGTAGTTTCCCCTTGCTTTCAGCCGTTCGCAGTACCAGCACAGCAAGGCCGTTTTGGTTAAAGTTGCAAGGCCAGATCTGTCAATCATCCAGACTGTTGCCCCTGCAACTACTGAAAAGGCTGCTGCCCCTCTTCAGGAACCACACGTTTGTCTGGCCTCTCAACAGATACCCCTCCGTTGTGGTTGCACCTACGGTACGGCCATCTGTATCGCTGAGGCACGCAAGCCTCCCCACCAACGGCAAGGTCCATGGTTCATGGGGGGGGCCCTTGCTAGGTCGTAGCAAATGACGTAGCTGAAGGCTATGCTAAACTATCATCTCGGCAAATGAGAGCGTATTTTGTCAGTGAACCATTGCTAGCAAAGTCGGCTGTACAACTGGGACGAGTGCTAGGAAGTCTCTCTAGATCCGCCGTGTGGCAGCGCTCGGTCCGCAATCACTGATAGTGGCGACACGCGGGTCCGATGTATACTACTGGACCGCGGCCGATTTAAAGGCTACCACCTAGCTAGTGTGGTGTCTGGCGGTGACACCACAAAATCATTGTTACAGATCTAGGCAGAAAAATCTCCCAGGATTCACAATAAGAGGAAATGAAAAAAAGGGAATGTAACAATGGGTAGTCATTGATAAGCCAAAAAATTGTGGGCATCTGCTTAATAGCTTGCTTGCCTGTCTTTGGAACAAAATACGTCATTGATCCTGCGTATGAGGAATCCGACAGGTAGTTGGTAGGATTGTGGATGGATGTGCCCTTAGATGTCTACGCACATATCATGTAATTTGTGTAAATAATGGGCCGCTGACTTGCATGATGGCAACCGGTAGCAAACCAGGTGGGTTGCATAGGATTTACATCAGGCAGATTTTGCCACCAAGACATCAGCATGAGTTTAGGGCCTACTGTGTGCTCCACAAACCACTGTAGCTTGATTCTCCCGAAGGGGAGGGCATGTGGGAACTGTTTGGGAGGGGGATGGTGCTGGGGTAAGGAAGAGGTAGGAGGGGAAAGGATGTTACAGAGGCACAAGCTAAAGAAAGTGACACTGGATGGAGTCTGTCACATTTCTGGCAAGCCTTATCATAAGGCTGGTGATCTAGTGACTTGCACTTTTGGATCTTCTTTCCTCTCTTATAAGCTGGGCAATCTGGTGAGTGAGGAAAGTGGTGATCATGACAATCAACACACACAGGTGACGGAACACAGGGGCTTCACTCATGAAGTCTGTGTCCATAGCTACCACACAGAGGGTCCGGTCCGTCACACAGCAGGAAGATATATGCCCGAAATGCAAGCATCAATAGCATCTCCTGGGTGGTGGGACGAAGGGCTTCACTTCCCCATCTGTAGCATGTAGCCCTGACCTCCTCAAGGAGAATGTCTCCCTCAAAAGCCAGAGTGAAGGTGCTGGTATCGGTGCAGTTGTTTACAACCCTTCTGTACACATCAAACAAAATTAATGCTGTGATGCTCCAGATTAGCCCAGAGTTCCTCATCAGTTTGCAGGATGTGATCACCCCTGAAAAATCACTCCTTGGACAATATTCAGAGACTGGTGAGGGGTAACAGACACTGGGACATTGCCAAGACAGTCACAAGCACGAAGAACTGCAGATTGGGCAGTAGAAGAGGCTTTAATCAATGGGGAGCCTGACCACATCTTACTGAGAGACTCCACTTCACCAAACTTGTCCTCAATATGCTCCACAAAAAATAATAGCTTTGCGACAGTGAATGTGTCCCCTTCCATCCTAGTACAGATAAGGTAGCGGAGAAAGTGTTTGACCCCCTGCTGGATCATTCGCAGCAGCACTCAATGATCCATTACCATTTTAAGACACGAGCGTTTGAGAACGGTCTGATTTTTCAGCTTGATTAGCTTCATGCACCAAGCATCTGCCTTGATACCATCCACTCGGATCAGGGGCTCTCCCCATGCGCACCACCCTGCTACAGCAAGGCTCACCTGGCATGGCGGTTGTTAGTGGGAGCTCTGACGCTCAGGAAGACAAGCGACCACTCCTTCACATACATGGGGAGAGAACAGCTCAGGTATCAGCAGTGTGATCCCTGTGTTGTCAGGAGGCTCAGCCAGATGGGTACATAATAGCCCCACCACACGGACTAGCTACATGTGCTGGTGACCTAGCGGAATGGAGGGGGGCTGCGGTGGGAAAAGAAGGGGTGGAGTGGAATCCACGCCTTAGATGCTAGGGAGGGAGTTCTTCCACAAATGGCTCACACTAAAACCAGAAAATTTATAAGTGGAGGTCAAATTCCAAGTAGGAACCTAAATGAAAGAGAACAAAATTGCATGCAATACAGGGAAATAGGTGGATAGCCAGGTTGACAAATCCGAACACTTAGGGAGGGGAAGGAGGGGATAGCTGGAAGGAGTGATGATAGGGAGAGAGCAGTACAGTGAAGGAAATGCGGCCAGGGAAGGAAGAACGGGCTTCAATAGCTTTGGGCCCATTGTGCCCCATCACGAACTCATGAAAGAACCGTGAGCCTCCTGGGGGATTGCTGTCTTAGTCTACGCTCACCCCTAAAGCTCCAAATGTCACTCAGATCGGTACTAAACACTGTGTGTCAATAGAGCACCAAGAAAAACACCGATTGAGTTCATGCTGTGTGATGTCTTCCAGTAGAAGATGCATAAATGGCAATAAAAAGTAACACCAGAACTACGGAGTACAGGCAAACCGTATCTGTGAGATCTCCTCTGGTAGGTGAATTGGTAGAGCATCAGATCGTTGTACTGAAAGTCACAAGTTTGAAACCCACTGATGACGATATTTTAAAAAGATTGCGCATTAAACTGGTATATGAGAGAACATTTTCCTGCCATGTAAAAGGATGTTTCAGAATTTGTAGCAGTGTTCCTTTGGCAGTCTGTTTTTGCTTCATTAGTTGAAAGCAGATAAACTGTAGTGTACATCTGTATACATGACACCACACCTATCTGCACAAATGTACTCTATAGGTTTGCTACTTTCAACTAAAAAGCGAAAGCAGACTCCCAAAAGAACATTGCTACAAAGTCCTAAATGTCCTTTTAAATGGCAGAAAAATGTCCTCCCATATAACAGTTTCATACATAACCTGTTAAAAAAAAAATTACCATCAGTGGGTTTCAAACTATTACCCATCTTCTTATTTTTATTTTATTTTATTTTATTTTTTTCAAACATAGCTGATGTAGGCTCAGTTGCAGGTAGAGCAGATGGCAGGGTTTGGTTCATTGGTAGAATACTGAAAAATTACAAGTCTATAAAAAAGAATGTTTACAATACACACATAAAGCCCATCCTAGAATATTTCTCAATTTTATGTAAGAGAGAATGCTGAATGTGTACAAAGGAGGACAGCGTAAATGGTCACAGTTTTGTCTGACCCACTGAAGGGTGCCAAAGAAGTGTTGAAAATGTCAACTGCCACACGCCTGACAAGATACGCCAACCATCGTGTGAGTGCTTACAAAATTTCAAGAACCAGTATTAAGTGAAGAATCTAGGAATATACTACAACCTTCCTGTAGGGACTGCGAAGACAACATTAGACTAATTAGAGAACGTACAAAGACATTTAAGAAATTGCTTTCCTGCACTGCATACAAGAATGTAACAGAGAGAGAACCTAATATGTGAAATACCTTCTGTCATACACTTGTCAGTGGTTTCAAGATTATGGATGCAGAGAAAGAGCAAATTTCCTAATTTGCCTCATAGAATATGATATATTATTGTACATATTAGTAATGCTTCTCTTTTCCACGTCTTTTCACAGATAGTGTGCTGCTCACCATGTCGTTTAGCACCCTAAGATAACAATAATAATCATCATCATCATAATATTCACAATTACTAGAAAGCACATCCCCACATGAAACCCCATATTCCCCTTCAAGGGGTTTGAGAGTCATGATGTATATGTATGTTTTCACTGTAGCTGACATTCTGATACAATTATCATGCTAATTTGGCATTGACACCACCGAGTTCATTGCCTCATAGTTTAAACGGGACAGGTTGTATCACACAGATAAATTTACCCCACATTACTTTCATAAAACTGTACTATCCCATATGCAGAACTTTCATGCACCCTCTTGTTCTTACCCACTCTGTTTTGTCATTGATAATAACATTATCACAAGGAAAGTCACCTGAGAGACAACTATAATACACACCAAATGCTGAGTGACCCAAACTCTTTCTTACCTACTGCACAATCCTCACTTCCAAGCTCTCAGTTTTCCAGACACGGTCTGCTGAAATACACGAATAAGCCAAAACATTATGACCACTACCCACTGCGACATTGGATGACACTTGGTGACATTGCAGGCACATGATGCGGCAACACTGTCGTGAGCATCTACAGTAAAACTACGACTAGGCTCTAAATGGCTGGACATCCATGACTCTTCACAGTATGTGGTGTTTGGAGGTTTGTCAGCTCTGTAAAATAGGCCAGATGGTGATGTGTGATATCTCTGCTGAAAGAGCATAAAGCCGGTGCATCCAAAAGTGTTTTGGAGCTTGCTGTTCATCATATGTTGTTGAACATGGTGGTCCGCAGCAGACCACCCCTATGTGTTCACATGTTGACCAAACATCATATCAATTACACTTGCAACGGCACAGAACCATTGGGATTCAACCGTAGATCAGTGGAAACGTTTCAGCTCTTCTCGTGAATCACATTTTTTGCTACACTATGTCGATGGTCGTCTCCACAAACACCATCATGAAGGTGAACAGCAGCTCGAAACGTTCAGCACAATGTGGTAGGCTGCTGGGAGCAGTATTATGTAATGGGAGACATTCTCTTGTGCTTCCATGGGATCTGTGGCAGTAATTGAAGAGACACTGACAGCTGCAAACCACCTGTCTCCCTTCATGCTTGATGTCTTCCCTGACGCGAATGTCATCTTTAACACTAGGAGGACTAGCGCTAGCCAACTACCTGGAAGGATCGGTACCGGTCAGTTTCACCGATGATGTTTATCTTTCTTTCTTTTTAGTTTGACTTGTTTAATTAATTCAGTATGGTGTCTTTAAATGTTGCTAGTATATTTTGATCACACTACTAATGTGTTATGCTGAAATTTTTCTATAGAACTCATAATTAATTAAAGAAAAAAGAGAATGAAAGTAAAGAATACAGGTTAAATACAACATTCACTGAAACTAAACTATATTACTAAACTTACAAATCCAAATAAACATATCACTATAAAATATCATTTTTTTCATCTCTATGACTTGTTTTCAATTAAAACCCCCAAACAGGTAATAAACATACATTTATTAGGAAACAGAGAAAGACTGTCATAAACTGTGGAAATTACGAAAACATAACAGTGTCTTTCTCTGTGACATGTTTTCAGTCAAAGCCACTTTTCTTTTTTTTATCAAAGCTCTTTGCACACTTATACTAAACACTTCCAAGGCATGGATCACATGTGAATTTCTTGCAGTGCACACACAGTTTTGTTTAAACTTCTGCATCCTCCAAGCTGGTAGATTTTACACACTGGTTTGTTGTTGTGGTCTTCAGTCCAGAGACTTGTTTGATGCAGCTCTCCATGCTACTCTATCCTGTGCAAGCCTCTTCATCTCCAAATAACTACTGCAAACTACACCTTCTGAATCTGCTTAGTTAATTCATATCTTGGCCGCTCTCTATGATTTTTACCCTCCACGCTTCCCTCCAGTACTACATTGGTGATCTCTAGATGCCTCAGTATGTGTCCTAACAACTGATCCCTTCTTCTAGTCATTTTGTGCCACAAATTCCTCTTCCCCCCCAAGTCTATTCCATAATTTTGGGGAGTCTCTGCCCATGCACCGTCTTAACATGCCCATACCATCTTAATCTCTTTCTTTCAATTTCTTCTCTCATACTTTCTTGTTTGAGGTCCTTTCTTATCTCTACATTCCTTACTCTGTCCATTCTTGTTTTTCCCTTAACTGCTCTGAGTAATTTCATTTCCACTGCTTGCAGTCTGCTCCAGTCCCTTTCTGTCATTGTCCATGTTTCTCCACCATAGGTGACAATAGGGATATAATAATTCTTATACATACGGAGTTTTGCTCTTTCTGACACCTCATTATTCCAAATCAAATGTTTTATTGTTTTTTTTTTTTGTTCCCCAATGGTGGCCTCTGTACATTGTCTTTATAACATTAATGTATCCATCTTCTATACCTATCTTCTTCAGTTCTTCCCAGAGTCATCCCCTGTCAACTGAGTCATACGCCTTTTCTATGTCTATAAAAACCATTATCACCCTTTTGTTATACTCCCAACTTTTTTCCATCAGTTGATGGATAGAAAATATCAGGTAGATTGTGCTTCTTCCTTTCCTAAACCCATGCTTTCTTCACTCAGCTCCTTTTCTATCTTTTCACTTATTCGATTTAGTAAAATTCTTTCAAAAATCTTGGCTGTATGACTCATGAGGGTTATTCCTCTGTAGTTTTTACAAAGTCTTTTATTGCCTTTCTTTAAGATGGGAACAATGTCTCCTATTCTCCACTCGTCAGGTATTTTACTATTTCATGATCTAGCCATTTAATCTTCAGCATTCTTCTGTAGCACCACATTTTGAAAGCTTCTATTCTGTTCATGTCTACACTATTTATCATCCATGTTTCACCTTCATACATGGCTACACTCCCTACAAATACTTTCAGAAAAGACTTCAACACTTAATTCCATACTCAATGTTAACAAATTTTTCTTCTTCAGAAACACTTTTCTTGCCACAACCAGTTTACATTTTATATCCTCTCTACTGTGATCATCATCAGTTATTTTGGTACCCAAATAGCAAAACTCATTAACTATTTTAAGAGTCTCATTTCCTAATCTAATTACCTCAGCATCAGGTGATTTTAATTTGACTACATTCCATTGTCCTCATTTTGCTTTTTCTAATGTTCATCTAATATCCTCCTTTCAACACACTGTCCATTCCGTTTCGCTGCTCTTCCAGGTCCTTAGCTGTCTCTGACACAATAATGTCGACGGCAAGCTTCAATGTTTTTATTTCTTCTCCATGGATTTCAATTCCAACTCTAAATTTTACTTTTGTTTCCTTTACTACTTGCTCAATAAAAAGATTGAATAACATCAGGCATAGGCTACAATCCTGGTTCAGTCCCTTCTCAAGCACTGCTTCCCTTTCATGACCCCCCTCCCCCCCAAATCTTTATAACTGCCATCTAGTTTCTGTACATATTGTAGATAGCCTTTTGCCCCCTGTATTTTACACATCCCACCTTCAGAATTGGAAAGAGAGTATTCCAGTCAACATTGTCAAAAGCTTTCTCAAGTCTACAAATGCCAGAAATGTAAGTTTGCCTTTCCTTAGCCTATCTTCTAAGGTAAGTGGTAGGGTCAGCATTGCCTCGTGTGTTCCAACATTTCTACGGAATCCAAAGTGATCTTCCCCGAGTCACCTTCTACCAGTTTTTCCATTTGTTGGCAACCATCACTTATTAAATTGATAGTTCGATAATTTTCACACCTGTCAATGCCTCGTTCCTTTGGAATTGCAATTATTACATTCTTCTTGAAGTCTGAAAGTTTTCCGCCTGTCTCATACATCTTGCTCACCAGAAATCAAAGGCAGTATTGGAAATCAAAGGCTATACAGTCACATCCGTATACAATCCACCGGACGTTGATCTCAAAATCAATCTACCTGATAACTTTTATAGTCAACACACACAAATAATGACTGGTGACTTCAACTGTCACAGTACCATGTGGGGCTATGAGCATGATGATGAGACCAGTACAGCATTACAAGAATGGGCGGAAGGCAATCATCTGAGCCTTATACATGACCCTAAGCAACTTGCATCTTTCAACAATGGCAGATGGAAACGCGGATACAACCCCGATCTGATAATTTGCAGCGAGAACATCTCACAACAGTGCATAAAAACTGTCTGCAACCCTATTCCAAATACACAGCACAGACCGATCATGTGCGAAATTTACACAGCAGTTAGACCACAGACAGTTCCGTTCAGAAGGAGATTTAACTTCTGGAAAGCCAACTGGCTGAAGTTTACAGAATTGTTGGACGCTGCAGTTCTCAATATTGAACCTTCACCTGACTGGTATGATACTTTTGTGAGGGCTGTAAAGAGCTGCTCCAGAATTGCAATTCCTCGGGGTTGTCGAACATCATACATTCCTGGTCCAACTTCAGAACTCGCTGCTCAATTTACAGAGTATAAGGTACTATTTGAAGAAGATCCATTCGGCGAGACAACGCTATTGGCTGGGAATAAACTTATTGCATCTCTGAAAGAATCCAAAAGGAATTCTTGGGTTAAAACTATGGAAGAACTTGATCTCACCAGAAACAGTCATAAAGCATGGAGATTACTGAGACGCCTCGATAATGACCCAACCAGATCCACAGCACAATGCAACATTACTGCAGATCAGATAGCACACCAGCTCATGAATGGGAAAGGAAGCCATAGAATCAAAGCTCTGAAAGTACAGCAAGAGGCCCAAGAACAAACAAGGGATCTGGCTCTCCCATTCGATATATCTGAATTAAACAAGGCTATTAAGGAGAGCAAAACTGGTAAAGCATCCAGTCTAGATGACATCCATATGGAGCAAATCAAGAATTTTGGCCCAGAAACAAGAAAGTGTATCCTGCAGATTTTCAACAACTGCATGAACCAGTGAAAAATACCAAAGATCTGGCGAAAGAGCAGGGTGATAGCTCTTCTGAAACCTGGAAAGGAAGCAAATCATCCCAAGAATTTCAGACCAGTTAGCCTTTTGAGTCACCTTTATAAACTGTTTGAACATATGATTCTGAATAGAATCCTACCAGTAATAGACCCTCTTCTGATACCCGAACAAGCAGGATTTCGACCAAACAGAAGCTGCACAGGGCGACTTTTGAATCTCACTCAGTTTATAGAGGATGATTTTGAAACCCGTCAAGGACGGGCATGGTCTTCGTGGATCTCACAGCAGCATATGATACTGTCCATCATCGGTTACTCCATGCAAAACTATACAATATGATCAACAACACCCACCTTGTTAGACTGCTCAGCACCCTCCTCCAAAACTGCAGGTTTTTTTGTTGAATTCCAAGGACAACGCAGTCGCTGGAGAGCACAGAAAAATGTTCTACCTCAGGGAAGCGTCTTGGCTCCACTTCTCTTCAACATCTATACCAACGACCAGCCATTAACCCCAGGCACATGAGATTCTTATATGCAGATGACCTAGCCCTTGCTACGCAGAGCTCATGCTTTGAAAGAGTGGAAAGAAGCCTGACAACAGCACTTGGAACACACTCAAGCTACTACAATCAGAACCAACTCAGACCAAACCCTTCAAAGACACAAGTGTGTGCCTTTCATTTAAGGAACTGGGAAGCTAATTGTGAGCTACATATTGCATGGTCAGGCATCCAACTCCAGCATCATCACGCACCTAAATACTTGGGAGTCACTCTAGACAGAACTCTGACATTCAAAACTCACTGCAAGAACACCAAAATGAAAATCTCCGCTCGAAACAACTTAATTCGCAAACTAGCGTGGACACAGTGGGGATCACAACCACAAACTATTCGCTGTTCTGCAATGGCACTGTGCTTTTCTACTACTGAATATGCTTCTCCAGTCTGGTACAGATCATCTCATGCCAGACAAGTAGACATTGCTCTCAACGAAACCTGCAGGTTGATCACAGGTCGCTTAAGACCTACCCCAACTGATAAGCTCTACTGCCTGGCTGGAACCAGGAAGTAACTCGTCGATCGCAGAGTTGCCAAACATACGTTGCCTTGTTGCCAAATCTCAGTTACAGTACCAGCACGAAGAAGAGGAACCGATGTGATCCTACAGCGGGTTGGGAAGTGACCATAGCTGGTATCTCCAAGTCGCGGCTGCTACGGCCTGGAATACGTAATGCGTCTTCCACGGAATTAAGCCTCAAAGTTCATTTGATTTTTACCCATCATTTCCATTGAATAATCTGAGTTATTATCGCTTGAATGGTAACAAAAGATTGTAAATTTAAGGTTTTCAGCCCAGGAAAGTCGTTGCAGGTGGAAATCGCAACTAATCTCAACCTTTAAATAGCAGTTTACGAAAGCTGAGACCCATTGCTCTTCGCCAGCTCTGTGGGTAATGTGCCGACATGTGAAAAAGCGTCTGTTATGGTTCGCAGTTCCAGTCTCACTGACAGCAACGTTTTTATCTCTTCTGTGACAGAGCTACAAACAGTCGGATGAAACATCAATAAGGAAATTGCAAGGAAATGCTTTCGGCTCATAGTGCAATGTTGAAAAACTTACAATGCTGCACAACAGGTAACGCCTCTTTCCGCTGCTGACAAGCGAATTTTGGTTTTCTGGGAATACGTAACTATATTTACGAAACGCCACATTTGCATACCTCTTGAGTATGACACAGCATACCAATTAAACACAGACTCAATCAAAATCTAAGTGAGTAGTATTTTACTAATTCGTGTCGATAGAGGCACGCTTGTGTAGATACTCGGTTTTATTAAAACAGACTTTCGTCGTAAGGTTATTGTGGTTAGTTTTATTTCATTTCTTATAATACAGTGCACAATTTTCGTAAGGTTTCCTTTAGTGTTGTTAAAACAATAGTAAATATGAGTGAGAAATTAATCATCAACGATATATGCGAATTCTCTGATGTTACCTATGACAGTCTGACAATGCACATGCAGTTTATTGATTACATGCATGTAGAAAACTTGTTCTGAGTTAAAGCTGTCAAACAAAGTTTGAAGAAGAATAAAATCTCACTACCACACGACAGCTAATGTAGAAAATACTTTTCTGACATATTATATCACCATGCGCTCTCCCTACACATCTTCGAGATGCATCTGCTGCCTGCTGTCTATTAAACCTGAATAGAACAAAATGTCACAGTAGTTAGCCCTTTTTCCACATTCGACTACTTTGGGTTGAGAAGTGAAGGGAATTATGTTCAAAGTTCCAGTAGATTGATAAATTCAGCAGACAGCAGAATTGCGTTTTAAAAAATGTAGCACTGAATGTATTCGAACTTGCGACATCTTATCTTTGCTACTAGCTGACATGTAGCTACAACAGCTCCAGAGCCCGACAACTATTCCTCCAGAACTTTTGGATTCCATAGCACTGCGAGATTATGCATATGGCCAGGTCTTGACTTATGAGAGACAAACAGTTACAGCTTTTCTTTTGGACTGAACGACGTTTTCTACTAACAGATAGCGCAATAGAATAGCTCAAGTGGAAAGGAACACTTCCTATTTAAACTTTTGCATCCTACAATGTTCGCAGTTCTGTGTAGGTGGCAGTTACGTGAGTTTATTTCGGTGATTACAAAATAGAGTGGAATGTATGCACTGGGTAGTCGAGGCAGCTAGTTCATGGTGATTCAGTCAACCAAGTAAATGAATTTACTGAACATGTTGCAAATTACTACAGGGATCCTGTGTGTCAGAATCCTCATCCAGCGTGGCGCAATGGCTTTATGATAGAAAAATGAGTCGCAGAGAAGAGGATTTCGTGGTCTGTTGGGCGGATGTTAGGTTTTTATACCTATGGTCTGGGCTCGATTCCCACTTCTGTCAATGATTTTAGATAGGGAGAGACAGATTCCATTCTCTCCTGGCTACACCAAGTGAAGAAGATATAATGGCAGCATGGTCTGAAAATTCACATTAAAGATGATATTCCTTCTCTACCAAGTAGACGGTAGGTTGAACCACAATAAAGTCTGGAGTGGCGACATGTAGAAACTCTATCACCAGTAACCTTTCTTATACTAGCTATTTATTTCAAGTGACGGAACAAACGCTATGTATGGTCACAGGACACTTATTCCATCTTTTATCCGTACTTCTGTAAGTCAATAAAATTGGTTCTGAGCTGGGAATGCAACTCAGACCGCCCTTAACGTGGATTTTGATCCCTTCGTGGCAATACAGCCGGCTACAATCTGTTGTTTGTTCAAAACTGCAGATTCCTCAACATCTTCACATATTACGCGTGAATGGGATCGAATCCTGGCCCGGCACTAAAGATTTAATTATGTATTATCAAGCTCTAGCATGAGAACACCTATCTGTTGGTGGATAATAATTTTGATTTTTAATGTATTTTCATTCGTTGTCAACGCTAACGATATCTGACTTTTTAACTCCCAGTGAGACACAGAACTATTTGCGAGATGACTAAGTTCAAGATGCTATTCTGAGCAGCTGGTGGAGAAAAATTCGGCAGCTGACGTCTCTTTGTGTGTAGCCGACAACGATATGTGTGGGGCTCTATTCCCAGTGAGCGCTTAACGCTTCGTCATGTTATTTCTAGTTCAAACATGCTCACATGTCACTGCTGGTGCAACAAACCCATATTTAACGTTCGTTTTCTCTAGAATATAACAGCGATAGGTGCCGGGTTGGAGTCCTGGGAAGGAAAAAATTAATGTTTTGTCTCGTCATTTCAGTTACAACATCTAGGTACTGCCGCGGAAATCCGATATGTCACATTTGACTGTGGTTCGATAGCAATCCGATTAGGTTCTGGGTTCGAATCCATGTCCAACACAAAGCTTTACCTCACGGCATTTCAAGTAAGTTACTTGTGAAGAAACAATATTTAACATCTCTCGTAGTTCGTTAACAGGGAGAATAGATGCTGGGTAGGAATCCACGTCTGTTAAAAATGTTTGCGTTATGCAATTTAAAGTTGATATTTGCTAACTGATACTGTCTAAAATTGAGGTATATCACTCTCTGTATGCCTAATCAGGAATGACTGTTCGTTTCCGTCAGTCACTAAATGTTTGCTTAGTCTGCATGAGCTGGGTTTGAATCCATATGCGGAACGAGGCTGTTCGTCGTGTCATTTGAAGTTCATACATATTCGCAAATAGCTGCTCGTGAATAACTTAAATTTTTAATGTCATTTTGTGTTAAATAATAAGTAGGGAAAGTTACTTTGAAGCGGAAATCATGAATACAACGAACTTACTACGTTCATTACCAATCTGACGTAATAATGAGAGTGGGAACATTTCAGGCATGTCATTTATTGTAATAAATGTGAGCTTACAAGCCTTAAGGACAGTCTTATCTGTGATAAGGTGTTCCCTGATATTTGTAGTATCGTGGTATTACTTTACATCTTGAGTTATTGCGATACAGAGCAGTGTTTTCTAGTGGTGCCTTATTAGAACCATTTTCAATAGTTAAACGACTGTACCAAGGAGCGATTAGAGGACCTGCTAGACAGCTGCGTTATGCCGGTTGCATGCGAATCAGGCGAAATGCAATTCAGGTCGTTTGGATACTTTTGAACAGGCCTGTACATCTCGAGGTGAAAACGTACGAAAATGCACAAATGCACTTTTGCAAACTTCTGTTTTATTTTCGCATCAATACTGTTGTGAACCCACCATCTGGTATCAATGCATTACATTATCATCCATTATATATAATCATTTTGATAGTAAACTTGATATTATAGATGAGGACACAAGACAGGACATAGATAATGTCCATTTGACGTCAACAGTGTGTAACATTATCCTTTTTTTGAATAGGACAATGTTCCTCTCCAATAATTTTTAGATTAGTTACAATAAGCTTACGCTGCAAGAGAATTCGCTTGTATTTTTCAATATGTGGTCTGTTGTCGGTTTGAAGGCCTTCCATTACATCGGCAACGTAGTGCAACTCCACCTAGGGCTGTCTGGAGTAGGGTGGAGACAGCAATGAGAAAGTTGCGAGCTGTCGAAGACGATCTTCATATTCCTAATGCGATTAGGACATCGTATACTCTTGACGACGTTTAGCACCTGTGTGGTCAGTCACCCAATTTCAGAATTCATGTTTGAGTAATCCTGCTAAATTCCCATAATATTGTCTTTTTATATTGATGAGTAATATGGATAGTCATCACGTTCATGTGCCATCTACAACGCAAATTTAACGTTACTGTCCTAGGAACTAACCTGAAATACGTTTTGTATTTCATAATCGGAACTATCTGCATTAACTGTCATCAGGGCAATGTCAGGGAACAGAATGCAGCAGTGCCTTGGTACCTACTTGGGGACCTGCTTGAGTTGTGTTCTAAGGAAAGGGTAGTTGCTGGTTCACATTATAGTACACTAGCAAGAAGTGCCGCTTTTCCTTTTCTCTGAAAACATCCAGAACTAAATTCAGTAATTAAATGCTAAGAATATATTTGCATTGTGCCAACTCAAAGATCAATAGATATGGATATAGATATAGATTTTTATATTTAAAGCCATTCTTGTTCTGCGTTGGAATAAACATCATTCATAATTTGCTTGTTCTTGTTACGATTGTTATTGTCATTCTCTCACTCGCAAGTGTTTTCACATTCCTATTTGGTATCGATGCACATGATGAGTGGCTATGAAAGAAGGGAATACTGAATGTTACGTCATGCAGAATACACTCATTTACTTTGGCTCCTCGTGATCAACGCTACAGGAGAAGTGAGATACATAAAGTTGACAGTGTGACAGACAGACATGCTGGCACAACTCTGCAACTACACAGTGTTACCAGATAAAATGGTGCTGCAGAATCGAAAGTGTAGTACGGACTTTGCCACAGTAGCAGACAGCTGCTAATTTCGTACCATGACTGTGGATTACACTTCGGTCACTGCTGGTTAGTGTGTTGCAATTGTAAATGGAAGGCTTTGTTTGATAGTCTTGTGCTGATGCTGTCTGAAGAAATTATGCCATTGGATAAAAAGCAGTTTATTTTTGAGACCTAACCCACGAGGGGGGAAGGCACAGTGGTCTGTTTCAGGAATTCCAAGCAATAAAACAAAAAAAAAAAACAACCCAGGAAGGGTTCGAACAGCTACTTTCATGCAGAGACATGCATTTGCAATCTGTTCATCGTTACGGGGTCAAACAAGAGGGTAACATTACTAAAACAATGATCGGGCTACTTAGTATATAATATAGCATACAGATTTCATGGAGGAAACGTATGAAGACGCAGACTTCCTCGTTATCAATATGTGCAGCATATCTTTCGTGTTAACGAAAGTAAATTCCCGCTTTACCTTTTCTTACGTCTCAAATGAAATGAATGCCATGAGGAATCGAATATCTGTTGACTGCGTCTCTTCTTGCTTCCATCCTTACCAACATGTTTCTTCATTCTCGTGGTAATCATGACATTCTATGTGTATGCTGCAAAAGATTGCACGTGGACAAATTTGACATCGAGATGCAAAGTGTTTGGTATCTTACATTATATTCCATTCGAATAAGCTTCCGAAGTATTTTTACTTCGTTTGTATTTTTAGATGATTATGAACATTACGGAAAATTATCTCACATGCTTTATGTTGAATGGGAAACATTGAATGATCCGTTTTGCTTTCCCTTCGTTGAAATGATATAATGTCGGCGTCAACTGCCTTCGTCCATGCCGGAAGCCGAAACTTGTATCATTCTGGATTAATGATAATTGAGTGTCTCAAATGTATACATAGCCCACAAGGCGACGTCAGAAACCATCAGGGGAGAACGCCGCATAAAAACCAAAAGTGCGCGCGCGTCTCCACTCTGAAGAACCATATCGGAGAATCACGGCAAGCATTTTGCTGAAGAGGTGCCTTGTCAGAGAGCCGAGAAATGGCAGCGTCGTAGCAAGTATTTGTCAACACTCTGATAGTGCATTTACTTCCGGGTGTAGGCCGGCATTACCTCGCTAAATTCACTTGACATTCGTTTTCCACATCGAAGACTCGTACGATATAATCCACTGTAAGATGAGACACTTAGAAAGTATATTTAATTTCTGGACTCCAAGAACAGCGTTCTTCACATAAGTAACACCTGTTTGTGTGTTTTAAGGTTGCGTTTTGAGGCTCAGGCAACATCGCAGTGACTATAGTCCGTCTGTTGTTGCTAGTGTGTCGTTAGCTCAGAGGCTATTCATCGTATTGTGGCTTTTCTAACGCGGGACATTCTGAATCGGAATACTCCCCTTTCATTATTAGTTCCGGGACGTGACTATTTTCCTCGGACAAAGACCAATGCTGTGAATTGGATTCGCGGACATGCCATTCACTACCTATTTGGACAAACTGTAGACTCTGTTCTCGATTTTTGGACATACCTCAACGATCGTCAATATAGACAATTTTTCTCCAACTTCCTTGGGAGTGATTTCCACGACCCGCCTCGCAGCTGGAATGTGTTAAGCCAAGAGTGAAGAAGGTTTCCTGTTTGAACCAATGAACATTTCTGAACTATTGAACGGAACACATCAATTTCGAGAAGACGTGATTCAACATATTACCAGCGAGGCGCAGAAGGTGTCTGATCAATTACACCCACACACACAAAAATTTAAATAAAAAAATGAAAATAAAAATAAAATTCAGAAAAAAGGAAGATTTTGTTTTGTTTGTAACCTTGAATTCCCATGCTTCCTCTGGTATATAGGCAGTCTCTGGGGTAGGTTTAGTCAGGAGCCAACGCCTCAAGTGGACCAGATTTTTTTTTTGTTATAGGATGAAAAGTGGCGGTGACACTTAGTTTCTTTTTTTAGTGCCGTTTTCCTAAGGGGCTTTAAAATAAGGGAGAGAAAAAGGGGTAATCGTCAAAAAAAAGTAAAAGAAAAAAAGCAAAATTGAAAAAAAAAGAGGTTCCCTTGTGCGTTGCGGTGCTCGTACTGTATGACATAGCAGTTCCAATCTAGGTGGAAGCCGCTGACTACAACCTTTTATTTTCCATTTTAATTAATGGAGTTGAAAACTGCTAGTAAAAATTCCTTATGCGAAATCTGAATAATGCCTTTAAAGATCAATCGTCGTCCGATTTCGACTTAGTAAATTAAGTTAATATCATGGATGTCTGCTTTGCAAATGCCAAGGTGCTTCACTGTAAAATAGGTCCTGAGAAGATTCAAACTGACTGTCAACGATATAAATTTGAGCTTTGTTCGTCATATAGGTCTAACATGTCAGAAGGTTGTTTGGGCTCAAATGGCTCTGAGCACTATGGTACTCAACTTCTGTGGTCATCAGTCCCCTAGAACTACTTTAACCTAACTAACCTAAGGACATCACACACATCCATGCCCAAGGCACGATTCGAACCTGCGACCGTAGCGCAGAAGGTTGTTTATTAAGTGCACATGTTGATTAATATAGTTCCCTTCTTCTAAATTTTTGCAATAGCATTTAACTGTAGACGTTTTCTAACACCGGCGTTAGCAATTCCTTTCCGTTCTCTGAAACCTCCAAAACGACAAATTTTTCTGGTTTAAATCTGATGACCTTAACTATCACTTCCGATCAACAATAAATACTTCATGAACCCATACATGGAACTCCAAATGTGCAGTGTTCCTGCACTGCTACAGAGCATGCATTTCAAGGTATTCACACAGTTTATTGCATAGAGTTACCATAAGGAATGAAACAAGAACTGTAATACACTTTACACCACAGACGCTCACTCTGGCTTGACGAAATCATCCAAACATTGACCAAAAGTTGCACAAATAATTGAGTTTGAAAGGAAAAGAAACGAGGTGTGAAGCATTTATAAATTCATCGAATGTAGTGAGGTGGTTTAATTTCGTCCCAGTCTATAAAATTAATTTTGGGCCATACTCAGCTCTTGCCAATTAATGTAATATAATACCAGCCTACTAATCAGGGCGTCTGTCTCCGTCGCTTTTGAGCGTGAATGGAAAGTGTAGAAATTTTCTCTGGAGCGACACTTAATAATAAAGCGATTTAAATCATCAAAAGCGATGAGCGCTACCAGGCGCTTTCGATAAAGAACGGGGGAGTAAAGCACCGCTGCTGTCGCCAAGGCCGCTGCCAGTAGCCAGCAAATGGATCCCGGAGCTTTGCCGCATACGGCATCCAGAGGAGGACAGTCTGCAGGAAATCTGCCGCAAAATCGTTACTGGATAAAATGTTTGATATCGCTGTGACAGAAAGCGAAATAGATTGAATCTGCGCTACCATTACATTCACGTCTTCAGCATTCAGACAGAAGAGGCTATGAAAATATTTTATGCCAGCTGCTCTCAATCCACTGACATTATGAACAAAAACAACGCATGCTACCGCTAGACCACAGGCGTAATCAGCCTAGGGTTTCTCTACCATGGGACAAGTTTTCCTCCAGGAAGTGCCGCAGCCTACAGTGTTGCCAGATTGTGCAGATAACCGGACTTCGAGAATTGGCGAGTTGGTCAGTTGTTTGTCCCACGTCGCGATCGGCGCGGACTTAGCCTCTGAAGCGGCCGGCCACCGGTCGAGTTTTATGTCGAAGAGTGTACATATGTATACACAAATTGTATTTATATTACATGTGCCCAGTACTTTGCAACCTCCAAGGCACTTGGAGCGGCTTGCAGGAGACCAGTCTTCGTGCAGGATGTAGGGCACAAAAGGCACTGGAGCATGTGGCTTGTGGTTTGTTCTTGTCCACAATCACAGGACGTATCTTCTGTTATGAAGCCCCATCTCTTCAGGTTGTCTCTCGATCGTCCAACTCATGATCGTAATCTGTTTAAAGATTTCCACACCAGCCAGCTCTCGTTTTGTCCAGGTGGTAGTTCGTCAGCTTCTGGCGTCTGCAGGTGAGGCGTCGACTTCTTCCATAACTCCAGCCTTGTCTTCTCTGGTGAAACGGTGAGCACCTCGGATGTTCTCAGGAAGCTCTTTCGCGATCTCAGATGTTGCTGTGGTGGATTATGTCCATGCAGTGGATGGGCACTGTCCTGTTCGACTTTTCAGTCTCTCCTTGTTGGCGGCCACTCTTCTGCGTACCAATGGTGGCGCTGTTCCAGCCAGGCAGTAGAGCTTATCAGTTGGGGTAGAGGTCTTAAGCGACCTGTGATCAACCTGCAGGTTTCGTTGAGAACAATGTCTACTTGTCTGGCATGAGATGACCTGTACCAGACTGGAGAAGCATATTCAGTAGTAGAAAAGCACAGTGCCATTGCAGAACAGCGAATAGTTTGTCGATGTGATCCCCACTGTGTCCACGCTAGTTTGCGAATTAAGTTGTTTCGAGCGGAGATTTTCATTTTGGTGTTCTTGCAGTGAGTTTTGAATGTCAGAGTTCTGTCTAGAGTGACTCCCAAGTATTTAGGTGCGTGATGATGCTGGAGTTGGATGCCTGACCATGCAATATGTAGCTCACAATTAGCTTCCCAGTTCCTTAAATGAAAGGCACACACTTGTGTCTTTGAAGGGTTTGGTCTGAGTTGGTTCTGATTGTAGTAGCTTGAGTGTGTTCCAAGTGCTGTTGTCAGGCTTCTTTCCACTCTTTCAAAGCATGAGCTCTGCGTAGCAAGGGCTAGGTCATCTGCATATAAGAATCTCATGTGCCTGGGGTTAATGGCTGGTCGTTGGTATAGATGTTGAAGAGAAGTGGAGCCAAGACGCTTCCCTGAGGTAGAACATTTTTCTGTGCTCTCCAGCGACTGCGTTGTCCTTGGAATTCAACAAAAAAACCTGCAGTTTTGGAGGAGGGTGCTGAGCAGTCTAACAAGGTGGGTGTTGTTGATCATATTGTATAGTTTTGCATGGAGTAACCGATGATGGACAGTATCATATGCTGCTGTGAGATCCACGAAGACCATGCCCGTCCTTGACGGGTTTCAAAATCATCCTCTATAAACTGAGTGAGATTCAAAAGTCGCCCTGTGCAGCTTCTGTTTGGTCGAAATCCTGCTTGTTCGGGTATCAGAAGAGGGTCTATTACTGGTAGGATTCTATTCAGAATCATATGTTCAAACAGTTTATAAAGGTGACTCAAAAGGCTAACTGGTCTGAAATTCTTGGGATGATTTGCTTCCTTTCCAGGTTTCAGAAGAGCTATCACCCTGCTCTTTCGCCAGATCTTTGGTATTTTTCACTGGTTCATGCAGTTGTTGAAAATCTGCAGGATACACTTTCTTGTTTCTGGGCCAAAATTCTTGATTTGCTCCATATGGATGTCATCTAGACTGGATGCTTTACCAGTTTTGCTCTCCTTAATAGCCTTGTTTAATTCAGATATATCGAATGGGAGAGCCAGATCCCTTGTTTGTTCTTGGGCCTCTTGCTGTACTTTCAGAGCTTTGATTCTATGGCTTCCTTTCCCATTCATGAGCTGGTGTGCTATCTGATCTGCAGTAATGTTGCATTGTGCTGTGGATCTGGTTGGGTCATTATCGAGGCGTCTCAGTAATCTCCATGCTTTATGACTGTTTCTGGTGAGATCAAGTTCTTCCATAGTTTTAACCCAAGAATTCCTTTTGGATTCTTTCAGAGATGCAATAAGTTTATTCCCAGCCAATAGCGTTGTCTCGCCGAATGGATCTTCTTCAAATAGTACCTTATACTCTGTAAATTGAGCAGCGAGTTCTGAAGTTGGACCAGGAATGTATGATGTTCGACAACCCCGAGGAATTGCAATTCTGGAGCAGCTCTTTACAGCCCTCACAAAAGTATCATACCAGTCAGGTGAAGGTTCAATATTGAGAACTGCAGCGTCCAGCAATTCTGTAAACTTCAGCCAGTTGGCTTTCCAGAAGTTAAATCTCCTTCTGAACGGAACTGTCTGTGGTCTAACTGCTGTGTAAATTTCGCACATGATCGGTCTGTGCTGTGTATTTGGAATAGGGTTGCAGACAGTTTTTATGCACTGTTGTGAGATGTTCTCGCTGCAAATTATCAGATCGGGGTTGTATCCGCGTTTCCATCTGCCATTGTTGAAAGATGCAAGTTGCTTAGGGTCATGTATAAGGCTCAGATGATTGCCTTCCGCCCATTCTTGTAATGCTGTACTGGTCTCATCATCATGCTCATAGCCCCACATGGTACTGTGACAGTTGAAGTCACCAGTCATTATTTGTGTGTGTTGACTATAAAAGTTATCAGGTAGATTGATTTTGAGATCAACGTCCGGTGGATTGTATACGGATGTGACTGTATAGCCTTTGATTTCCAATACTGCCTTTGATTTCTGGTGAGCAAGATGTATGAGACAGGCGGAAAACTTTCAGACTTCAAGAAGAATGTAATAATTGCAATTCCAAAGGAACGAGGCATTGACAGGTGTGAAAATTATCGAACTATCAATTTAATAAGTGATGGTTGCCAACAAATGGAAAAACTGGTAGAAGGTGACTCGGGGAAGATCACTTTGGATTCCGTAGAAATGTTGGAACACACGAGGCAATGCTGACCCTACCACTTACCTTAGAAGATAGGCTAAGGAAAGGCAAACTTACATTTCTGGCATTTGTAGACTTGAGAAAGCTTTTGACAATGTTGACTGGAATACTCTCTTTCCAATTCTGAAGGTGGGATGTGTAAAATACAGGGGGCAAAAGGCTATCTACAATATGTACAGAAACTAGATGGCAGTTATAAAGATTTGGGGGGGAGGGGGGTCATGAAAGGGAAGCAGTGCTTGAGAAGGGACTGAACCAGGATTGTAGCCTATGCCTGATGTTATTCAATCTTTTTATTGAGCAAGTAGTAAAGGAAACAAAAGTAAAATTTAGAGTTGGAATTGAAATCCATGGAGAAGAAATAAAAACATTGAAGCTTGCCGTCGACATTATTGTGTCAGAGACAGCTAAGGACCTGGAAGAGCAGCGAAACGGAATGGACAGTGTGTTGAAAGGAGGATATTAGATGAACATTAGAAAAAGCAAAATGAGGACAATGGAATGTAGTCAAATTAAAATCACCTGATGCTGAGGTAATTAGATTAGGAAATGAGACTCTTAAAATAGTTAATGAGTTTTGCTATTTGGGTACCAAAATAACTGATGATGATCACAGTAGAGAGGATATAAAATGTAAACTGGTTGTGGCAAGAAAAGTGTTTCTGAAGAAGAAAAATTTGTTAACATTGAGTATGGAATTAAGTGTTGAAGTCTTTTCTGAAAGTATTTGTAGGGAGTGTAGCCATGTATGAAGGTGAAACATGGATGATAAATAGTGTAGACATGAACAGAATAGAAGCTTTCAAAATGTGGTGCTACAGAAGAATGCTGAAGATTAAATGGCTAGATCATGAAATAGTAAAATACCTGACGAGTGGAGAATAGGAGACATTGTTCCCATCTTAAAGAAAGGCAATAAAAGACTTTGTAAAAACTACAGAGGAATAACCCTCATGAGTCATACAGCCAAGATTTTTGAAAGAATTTTACTAAATCGAATAAGTGAAAAGATAGAAAAGGAGCTGAGTGAAGAAAGCATGGGTTTAGGAAAGGAAGAAGCACAATCTACCTGATATTTTCTATCCATCAACTGATGGAAAAAAGTTGGGAGTATAACAAAAGGGTGATAATGGTTTTTATAGACATAGAAAAGGCGTATGACTCAGTTGACAGGGGATGACTCTGGGAAGAACTGAAGAAGATAGGTATAGAAGATGGATACATTAATGTTATAAAGACAATGTACAGAGGCCACCATTGGGGAACAAAAAAAAAAAAACAATAAAACATTTGATTTGGAATAATGAGGTGTCAGAAAGAGCAAAACTCCGTATGTATAAGAATTATTATATCCCTATTGTCACCTATGGTGGAGAAACATGGACAATGACAGAAAGGGACTGGAGCAGACTGCAAGCAGTGGAAATGAAATTACTCAGAGCAGTTAAGGGAAAAACAAGAATGGACAGAGTAAGGAATGTAGAGATAAGAAAGGACCTCAAACAAGAAAGTATGAGAGAAGAAATTGAAAGAAAGAGATTAAGATGGTATGGGCATGTTAAGACGGTGCATGGGCAGAGACTCCCCAAAATTATGGAATAGACTTGGGGGGGAAGAGGAATTTGTGGCACAAAATGACTAGAAGAAGGGATCAGTTGTTAGGACACATACTGAGGCATCTAGAGATCACCAATGTAGTACTGGAGGGAAGCGTGGAGGGTAAAAATCATAGAGAGCGGCCAAGATATGAATTAACTAAGCAGATTCAGAAGGTGTAGTTTGCAGTAGTTATTTGGAGATGAAGAGGCTTGCACAGGATAGAGTAGCATGGAGAGCTGCATCAAACAAGTCTCTGGACTGAAGACCACAACAACAAACCAGTGTGTAAAATCTACCAGCTTGGAGGATGCAGAAGTTTAAACAAAACTGTGTGTGCACTGCAAGAAATTCACATGTGATCCATGCCTTGGAAGTGTTTAGTATAAGTGTGCAAAGAGCTTTGATAAAAAAAAGAAAAGTGGCTTTGACTGAAAACATGTCACAGAGAAAGACACTGTTATGTTTTCGTAATTTCCACAGTTTATGACAGTCTTTCTCTGTTTCCTAATAAATGTATGTTTATTACCTGTTTGGGGGTTTTAATTGAAAACAAGTCATAGAGATGAAAAAAATGATATTTTATAGTGATATGTTTATTTGGATTTGTAAGTTTAGTAATATAGTTTAGTTTCAGTGAATGTTGTATTTAACCTGTATTCTTTACTTTCATTCTCTTTTTTTCTTTAATTAATTATGAGTTCTATAGAAAAATTTCAGCATAACACATTAGTAGTGTGATCAAAATATACTAGCAACATTTAAAGACACCATACTGAATTAATTAAACAAGTCAAACTAAAAAGAAAGAAAGATAAACATCATCGGTGAAACTGACCGGTACCGATCCTTCCAGGTAGTTGGCTAGCGCTAGTCCTCCTAGTGTTAAAGATGACATTCGCGTCAGGGAAGACATCAAGCATGAAGGGAGACAGGTGGTTTGCAGCTGTCAGTGTCTCTTCAATTACTGCCACAGATCCCATGGAAGCACAAGAGAATGTCTCCCATTACATAATACTGCTCCCAGCAGCCTACCACATTGTGCTGAACGTTTCGAGCTGCTGTTCACCTTCATGATGGTGTTTGTGGAGACGACCATCGACATAGTGTAGCAAAAAATGTGATTCACGAGAAGAGCTGAAACGTTTCCACTGATCTACGGTTGAATCCCAATGGTTCTGTGCCGTTGCAAGTGTAATTGATATGTTGTTTGGTCAACATGTGAACACATAGGGGTGGTCTGCTGCGGACCACCATGTTCAACAACATATGATGAACAGCAAGCTCCAAAACACTTTTGGATGCACCGGCTTTATGCTCTTTCAGCAGAGATATCACACATCACCATCTGGCCTATTTTACAGAGCTGACAAACCTCCAAACACCACATACTGTGAAGAGTCATGGATGTCCAGCCATTTAGAGCCTAGTCGTAGTTTTACTGTAGATGCTCAAGACAGTGTTGCCGCATCATGTGCCTGCAATGTCACCAAGTGTCATCCAATGTCGCAGTGGGTAGTGGTCATAATGTTTTGGCTTATTCGTGTATTTCAGCAGACCGTGTCTGGAAAACTGAGAGCTTGGAAGTGAGGATTGTGCAGTAGGTAAGAAAGAGTTTGGGTCACTCAGCATTTGGTGTGTATTATAGTTGTCTCTCAGGTGACTTTCCTTGTGATAATGTTATTATCAATGACAAAACAGAGTGGGTAAGAACAAGAGGGTGCATGAAAGTTCTGCATATGGGATAGTACAGTTTTATGAAAGTAATGTGGGGTAAATTTATCTGTGTGATACAACCTGTCCCGTTTAAACTATGAGGCAATGAACTCGGTGGTGTCAATGCCAAATTAGCATGATAATTGTATCAGAATGTCAGCTACAGTGAAAACATACATATACATCATGACTCTCAAACCCCTTGAAGGGGAATATGGGGTTTCATGTGGGGATGTGCTTTCTAGTAATTGTGAATATTATGATGATGATGATGATTATTATTGTTATCTTAGGGTGCTAAACGACATGGTGAGCAGCACACTATCTGTGAAAAGACGTGGAAAAGAGAAGCATTACTAATATGTACAATAATATATCATATTCTATGAGGCAAATTAGGAAATTTGCTCTTTCTCTGCATCCATAATCTTGAAACCACTGACAAGTGTATGACAGAAGGTATTTCACATATTAGGTTCTCTCTCTGTTACATTCTTGTATGCAGTGCAGGAAAGCAATTTCTTAAATGTCTTTGTACGTTCTCTAATTAGTCTAATGTTGTCTTCGCAGTCCCTACAGGAAGGTTGTAGTATATTCCTAGATTCTTCACTTAATACTGGTTCTTGAAATTTTGTAAGCACTCACACGATGGTTGGCGTATCTTGTCAGGCGTGTGGCAGTTGACATTTTCAACACTTCTTTGGCACCCTTCAGTGGGTCAGACAAAACTGTGACCATTTACGCTGTCCTCCTTTGTACACATTCAGCATTCTCTCTTACATAAAATTGAGAAATATTCTAGGATGGGCTTTATGTGTGTATTGTAAACATTCTTTTTTATAGACTTGTAATTTTTCAGTATTCTACCAATGAACCAAACCCTGCCATCTGCTCTACCTGCAACTGAGCCTACATCAGCTATGTTTGAAAAAAATAAAATAAAATAAAATAAAAATAAGAAGATGGGTAATAGTTTGAAACCCACTGATGGTAATTTTTTTTTTTAACAGGTTATGTATGAAACTGTTATATGGGAGGACATTTTTCTGCCATTTAAAAGGACATTTAGGACTTTGTAGCAATGTTCTTTTGGGAGTCTGCTTTCACTTTTTAGTTGAAAGTAGCAAACCTATAGAGCACATTTGTGCAGATAGGTGTGGTGTCATGTATACAGATGTACACTACAGTTTATCTGCTTTCAACTAATGAAGCAAAAACAGACTGCCAAAGGAACACTGCTACTAATTCTGAAACATCCTTTTACATGGCAGGAAAATGTTCTCTCATATACCAGTTTAATGCGCAATCTTTTTAAAATATCGTCATCAGTGGGTTTCAAACTTGTGACTTTCAGTACAACGATCTGATGCTCTACCAATTCACCTACCAGAGGAGATCTCACAGATACGGTTTGCCTGTACTCCGTAGTTCTGGTGTTACTTTTTATTGCCATTTATGCATCTTCTACTGGAAGACATCACACAGCATGAACTCAATCGGTGTTTTTCTTGGTGCTCTATTGACACACAGTGTTTAGTACCGATCTGAGTGACATTTGGAGCTTTAGGGGTGAGCGTAGACTAAGACAGCAATCCCCCAGGAGGCTCACGGTTCTTTCATGAGTTCGTGATGGGGCACAATGGGCCCAAAGCTATTGAAGCCCGTTCTTCCTTCCCTGGCCGCATTTCCTTCACTGTACTGCTCTCTCCCTATCATCACTCCTTCCAGCTATCCCCTCCTTCCCCTCCCTAAGTGTTCGGATTTGTCAACCTGGCTATCCACCTATTTCCCTGTATTGCATGCAATTTTGTTCTCTTTCATTTAGGTTCCTACTTGGAATTTGACCTCCACTTATAAATTTTCTGGTTTTAGTGTGAGCCATTTGTGGAAGAACTCCCTCCCTAGCATCTAAGGCGTGGATTCCACTCCACCCCTTCTTTTCCCACCGCAGCCCCCCTCCATTCCGCTAGGTCACCAGCACATGTAGCTAGTCCGTGTGGTGGGGCTATTATGTACCCATCTGGCTGAGCCTCCTGACAACACAGGGATCACACTGCTGATACCTGAGCTGTTCTCTCCCCATGTATGTGAAGGAGTGGTCGCTTGTCTTCCTGAGCGTCAGAGCTCCCACTAACAACCGCCATGCCAGGTGAGCCTTGCTGTAGCAGGGTGGTGCGCATGGGGAGAGCCCCTGATCCGAGTGGATGGTATCAAGGCAGATGCTTGGTGCATGAAGCTAATCAAGCTGAAAAATCAGACCGTTCTCAAACGCTCGTGTCTTAAAATGGTAATGGATCATTGAATGCTGCTGCGAATGATCCAGCAGGGGGTGAAACACTTTCTCCGCTACCTTATCTGTACTAGGATGGAAGGGGACACATTCACTGTCGCAAAGCTATTATTTTTTGTGGAGCATATTGAGGACAAGTTTGGTGAAGTGGAGTCTCTCAGTAAGATGTGGTCAGGCTCCCCATTGATTAAAGCCTCTTCTACTGCCCAATCTGCAGTTCTTCGTGCTTGTGACTGTCTTGGCAATGTCCCAGTGTCTGTTACCCCTCACCAGTCTCTGAATATTGTCCAAGGAGTGATTTTTCAGGGGTGATCACATCCTGCAAACTGATGAGGAACTCTGGGCTAATCTGGAGCATCACAGCATTAATTTTGTTTGATGTGTACAGAAGGGTTGTAAACAACTGCACCGATACCAGCAACTTCACTCTGGCTTTTGAGGGAGACATTCTCCTTGAGGAGGTCAGGGCTGCATGCTACAGATGGGGAAGTGAAGCCCTTCGTCCCACCACCCAGGAGATGCTATTGATGCTTGCATTTCGGGCATATATCTTCCTGCTGTGTGACGGACCGGACCCTCTGTGTGGTAGCTATGGACACAGACTTCATGAGTGAAGCCCCTGTGTTCCGTCACCTGTGTGTGTTGATTGTCATGATCGCCACTTTCCTCACTCACCAGATTGCCCAGCTTATAAGAGAGGAAAGAAGATCCAAAAGTGCAAGTCACTAGATCACCAGCCTTATGATAAGGCTTGCCAGAAATGTGACAGACTCCATCCAGTGTCACTTTCTTTAGCTTGTGCCTCTGTAACATCCTTTCCCCTCCTACCTCTTCCTTACCCCAGCACCATCCCCCTTCAGGAGCCACTACCAGACCTCGGCTGAAAAAGTGCTCCCCTTTTTTGGCACCTGCAGTGCAGGGGCAGGGCCAATTAGCCTTCATATACATCTGCTGCGCACTTTGACACCTCTCTCTCGAACTGCATTGATGTGGTTGTGCAGAACGTCTCTAATATTCTTCATGCTGCTGGCACTGCTGTCCCCAATCCACAGGTCCCCCCTCGTCATCGACTGGTACTGTGGTTGACCAAGGTCTTAGCAATCGCTGTCAAGGACTGCAGCGATTTAAACACCACCCTTCACAGACCAACTCTCTCACTTTCAAGTGTCTCTATGCTATGGCTCACTACCTTCTTGAGCAGAGTGGAAAGGAGTGCTGGGAACACTATGTTTCTTTCCTAGGATCATATGCGTCTTCATTGCAGGTTTGGCCCCAGCTTCGTAGCCTTGTGGGCCACCAGCAACAATCAACTGACCAGGGTCTTATTCTGCGAGGTGCTCTGTCTACTGATCTATTGGTCCTTGCAGAACACCTCGCAACACGCTTTGTGACAGCATCAGTGTTCTCCTCCTACCCTGCTACCTTTCTCTGGCACAAATGCCGTGTTAAACAGACACCATCTGTTTCATCCCCCACCAAGTTGAACCCTACAATGAACCAGTCACTGAATGGGAATTCTTGTAGGTGCTTATGTCTTCAAATGGCTCAGCCCCAGGCCCAGATTCCGTCCACAACCAGATGGTCCAATAGTTGGACATTGCAGAGAGGCAGCATCTACCCAGAATCTTCAAGTTCATTTGGCTCCTGGATGTTTTCCGCTTACAGTGGCGACACAGTATGGGGGAAGAACCCAACGTCTCTTGACAGCTGCTGCCCAATTAGCCTGATGAATGTACTTTGTGAACTGCTCTAGGGGGTGATTATTTTCCAATTATGTTGGGTACTCGAATCTCAGTGCCTTTTCCCCCAGTACCAGTGTGACTTCCGGAAAGGACGGTCTCCAACTGACCATTTACTCAAATTGGAAACATCAACCTGACGACCTTTTAGTAACTGCCATCATCTTGTCATGGTCTTCATTCACCTACATAAGGCATACAACATGGCCTGGCACCATCACATTTTAGTTACTATTCATTTTTATCCCCATGTTTTTATCCCACGCGCTTTTCTGGGTTCGAGTTGGCACTTAACTCAGCACTCCTTGGATTCAGGAGAATAGTATCCCACAGTGCTCTGTGTTAAGTGTCGCACTCTTCCTCATTCCCATCAATTGGCTTGTCACCTCTGTTGGGCCTTTGGTTACTTCGGTGTTGTATGTTGACAGACTTTTGCATCTGGTGCAGCTCCCACTGGGTTGCATCTGCTGAGCACTGGCCCTAAGGTGCCATCCAATGGGCCTCTGCATGGGCTGTCTCCCATGGCTTCCAGTTCTCTCCCTCCATAACACAAGTTATGCATTTTTGTCATCAATCCACAGTACACCATGATCCAGAACTTTATTTAGATGAACAGCTTCTATATGTTGTCGCCTTATTTTTGATAAAAAGCTGATGTGGCTGCCCCACATTCACCACCTGAATACTACATGCATGCAGAAGCATAATGCTCTCTGGTGCTCTGGTCTTTTCCACACTAGATTACAGTAGTAAGGTTTGTAGCTCAGTGGCTCTTTTCACTCTGAAAATACTTGACCCGTTGTGGGGTTTGTCTGGATTTTGGTGCCTTCTGCACTAGTCCCTTGACAGTCTCCTCGTGGAAGTGGGGATTCCCCCTCTACAAATATGATGGAACCAACTTCTGGTTTCTTACGCAGTCTTCATTCGCCGATTCCGTGACCATCCCCTGTACCCTGTCCTCTTTGGAAATGATAGATGTCTCCCTCATGATAACCACACACAGTTGGCATTGCCAGGTGGAATGTGTCTCACTTCACTCAGTCAGGATCTGCATCTCCACTCACTGGAATGTGCCCCATGTAACACCCACCCCCCCCCCCCCTCCACATCTCCCCTTGCATGGTGCCTAAACCACAAATTAGGACCGACCTATTCCAGGGTCCTAAGGTTTCTGTTGCCCCTATGGTCTTCTGGGGTCGTGTACATTCCATCCTTGGAGAGTTCTGGGGTGCTACCATCTTCTACAGTGATGGTTCGAAGGTGATTGACAAGGCGGGATATGCTTTCACGTCTCCTACTAGCTTAGAACAGCATTTATTGTTAGGATGGTGTCTGCTGTCCATCACCTTCTTCTATCCTTGGCCGTGCCGTCTGCTCAGTTATCTTTCTCCAAGCCCCAAGTCATGTGGGCATCCCAGGGAATGAACTGGTAGACCATTTGGCTAGAGATGCAGATAGTTACCCTCCCCCAGTTCCCTTTCATGATTCCAGCTGCGGAGCAGGTCTATGCCAAATCTCTCTTTGCCCAAAAGTGGAATGACACCTGGTGTGCTACTGCTCTCGGTAATAAACTCCCCACTTTCAAGGAGACTATTGTGGTTTGGCACTACTCCTTCTGCTCCTCTTGGACAATTCACGGATGGTTGAACTGGTCCTCAGTTTACCTCCATGGAAGTGGGTTTTATTTTGAGATATAAGGATTAGCTTTACTTCTGGAACAGGGGCAGGGTGGTTGTGGTTGGGGCCTCTCTTCATGTTTTTTTCAGTCTGGGACCCCTGACCACTCTGCCCTTTTACACCTCTGTTTTTTTCCAATTTTTAGATTTAGTCTGCTCTTTTATGCCTTCTACTGTGTGTTTTAACTCCATCGGGTATAGTTTGACTCCTCTGACCGGATCCATCCACTTTTAGTGGTCCCTCTCTCTTCCACAAGTAACTTTGAAATCATGGGACTGATGACATCAGTGTTTAGTTCCATAACCTCCCAGTTAATCAATTAATCAAGAGAGTAATGTATTCATTGCAGGGAGTGCAGATAGACAATCTTTTGATGCACTTTTGAACATGTTTTCCTGAAAACTGTCTTAAGCAGCTGGTTTGGCGGCCCACACACAGTGGAAATATCTTTGACCTTGTATCTACAAATAGACCAGACCTTATATAGCAACTATGGTAAAAAAAAGACAGTCAAGAAGGCTAGAAGAGTGTTTCTGCTAGAAAGAGCAAATAAGGAGATGCTAACATCTCACTTAGATAATGAATTGCAGTCATTTAGTTCCACTATGATGGACGTACAGAAACTACGGGCAAAATTTAAAAAGTTTGTAAATCATGCTCTGGACAAGTATGTGCCTAGAAAGTGGATTAAGGACAGGAAAGACCTATTGTGGTTTAGCAACAAAATTTGGAAAATGCTGAGGAAGTAAAGGCTTTTGCACTCTCGGTTCATAAAGAGAATATGCAAATGACAACACACAAAGTTAGTGAAGATTCGTGTGCCTGCGAAAAGATACATGTGGAAATCACACAGCAACTACCACTTTTATACCTTAGGAAAGAACTTGGGAAAGTTATGGTCCTCTGTTAAATCGCTAAGCGGATCTAAGACTTCCATCCAATCACCTGTTGACCTGTCTGGTGTGGCAGTTGAAGATAGTAAAACAAAAGCCAAAGTTTTAAATTCCATATTTAAGAAATTGTTCACCCTGGAGAATCATATATACATACGATCATTTGATCATCTCACAGAGTCCTGTATAGATGGTATAGTAATAAGCATCCCTGGTGTTGAGAAACAACTGAACGAGTTGGAAACAAATACTTTGCCAGGTCTGGATGGAATCCCAATTCGGCTCTACAAAGAGTACTCTACTGCAATGGCTCCTTAGTTAGCTTGCATTTGTCATGAGTCTCTCACCTAGCACAAAGTCTGAAGCAACTGGAAAGAAGTCCAGATGACCCTTGTATATAAGAAGGGTAAAAGAATGGATCAGCAAAATTACAGACCAATATCCTGAACATCAATTTGCTGCAGAATCCTAGAATTATTTGAGTTTGAATATAATAAATTTCATAGAGATCGAAAAGCTTATGTCCACGAATCAGCTCAGTTTTAGAAAACATTGCTCATGTTGTAACACTATGTGTGACTAGCGAGCTAAGTGGCTGCCTAGATTTAGTACAAGGTAAGGTGAACTTGTTTGTGAAGCTGTGTGGGGCCACCATGGCCGCTCTCCAGTTGAGCCAGGTGCACAAGGAAAGGACCAGATGTAGGTTAATCCTAGTACAGGGAATTTTGGCGATGGAAGGTCACTTAGGAGAACAGACAATCCTCCAAGAAATGGGGGAGTGTCAGACAGTCTTAAAGATGGCTGACTTAAAGTTCTTTGAACTTCATCAATAAAGCACAGTTACATATTAAAGTGAATCTGAATTCAGATGCGATCTCAGAAAATTGAGGCACATACAGTGACACAGCAATATCTCACTATGTTTAAAAATGTAGAAGTTAATATTTTACAGTGAATAAGCTATACACAGTGAACCTCTGACTTAACAACTTTTAATTGCTTTGTTTGATTTCAGCAAACAATATCTCAGATGATAGCATTGCACTATAGCTATAATTGCTGACAGCTGTATTTGTTTTATTTATTGATTTATGATGTGTTTTACATCTTTTTCACTATGAAAATGTTTGTCAGAACGTAGTATTCTCCACAGCCAATGAACACAGCATGTATACTTTACATTTTGTCATATTTGTGTATTTATTTAATGAACAGTTTACGGTTCTGCCAGTATCTTCATTTAAATAATGATTGCAAAAAGTGTGCTAATTTAAGAGAGATCAGTTGCATGGATAGTGGACACCACAACTGAAAAGAAAATGAAAAGACGCTTCTGTCAAGACAGCATAAATTATTATTTAAACAATAGTGAATGACAATTGATTGTCATTTAATGTGAGCGCACTTGCGCAAAAGCACTGTGCACAAACCTTAATTTGTAACTATTGAGAAGGATCTGAGAGAGACTAAATATTTATAACATTTATTTATCTAAATATTGTTGTAATATATTAATTTCATCTGGAAAGTGGTCATATTGAATCAAATCATGTGTAATGTGTAAGAAAGATGTATGTGGGGAAGGCCTTCAAGCAGTGAAAAAGCAGAGAGTAGCAGAACGCTTACAAAAAGGACTTAGTTTTCTAGTATCATTGACGACTGTTTAGTCTGGGAAATTTGCTAATATCCTTGTAATGCTCTTAACATAACTTAACTGCATTTGATGACGGCATTTTCTATATGTTTTTTAGTTGAGTGTTGTAAAACCTTTTCCCATTTATTTGTAATGTCTTTTCTTGACTAAACATTGCTCAGCAAAATTTTCTGTCATATAAGTCAATTACATACATTAGAATAGATCCCTTGTTTTAACTGTTATTTTGTATTTTATTAACTTGCAATTCTTGTCCATGCATAGGCTGTTTGAATGCAGGATCACAGCTGGAGGTTATTATTTGCAGCAAATTAGCTGCGGGGCATGAGAGTAGGCGTGTGTGGCTTGCCCCTGTGACTATATCGAGCTATGCTTTTTAAACAGAGCCATGCATAGCCGTAGTATCTAAAGTACAAGTAAGTGCAGGTAAAGACACAACTGGTATGCTAATACAGGATGACTGGTTTGCTAATACAGGATGGGAATCCCTAGGGGAAAGGTGACATTCTTTTTGTGGAACATGATTGAGAAATTTTGTAGAATTGGCTTTCGAAATTGACTGCAGAACAATCCTATTGCTGCATACATACATTTTGTGTAAGGACCACACACATCAGATACAAGAAAGGGCACATATGGGGGCATACAGATAATCGGATTTCCCTTGCTTTATCAGCAAGTGGAACAGGAAAGCAAATTACTTGTTATGATACAGTGTACCCTCCACCACGCACCTTACAATAGATTGTGGTTTATGTATGTAGATGTAGATGGCACTTTGTTGCAAATGCTTCACCAGTTGAACACTAGAATTTTTTGAAATATGGTGAGATTGGCTAACAAGGATTTGAGCTGAGCTCTAGATACTTCTGCTAGCATCTTGAGATAAATTCTTCATTGTGAAGTTAACTCTGGCTTTGTGGACAAAAACAATATTTGTGAATTAATTCCAGCACTGTTAAAAAAGAGCTAGTGGAACAGGCACACATTTTGTGTACAGAATCAACTCGACCTTTTGTCACGTAGTCAGCTATGATTTCAGATTTGTTTGTTTCTTCATCATCTGCCACCATGTTATGCATAGTAAATAAATGTTTGATAACATGGTTTAAGTGAGGAACTTTGAAACTAAGATCTTATCCTCCTGAAATCCAAACATTACACTTCGTTTCTCTTGTTTTGCTTGGGAGAAATCCTGGAGGAATTTCATGCCTGTTCTTCCCGATTTTACCAATGCAGGTGATTTTCTTCTGCAGCAGATATTCAGAAAGGAAGTAACTTGTGTTCCAATCATCAGTTGCAACACTCCAATTATAATTTTATAGAGGCAACACAAGTCTTTTCACAATGTTCTCAGGAGCATTAGACACCTGATATTGCTCTTCTGGTTGTATGCTGCAGTAAACTCCCAGATTACTGTAATAAGATGTTTTTGCATATATAGTGCAAACATTTTTATCTCATATTTAGCTGGTTTGCTGGGTATGTACTAAATCCATCCCCAGCAGCCTCTGAAAGGGTGACACATTTTGTCTGTTTTGGTGAATTTACTCAGACTGTAAGAACTTTGACAGTTAGTAACAAAAGTGTCCAATACTGTATGAATTGAAGGCAACTTATCAGCATTATCCTATGAAAACCTTTTGAAAGCCACTGCAGCCCTAAACAGTTGCATTCCTGTTACATCTGCTGCCCAGTGTTCCAGTACATTAGCATCGTGACCTTTTCTTGTTCCAATAAAAAAGAGAATCCCAAACAAACAAACAAACATTATGTGTCTTGATGTCACTTTATTATCTCTTTTGTGCAAAATTCATGAGAGTCTTGGGTCTTGCTGTGCATTTATATACAATTTTCAGAAAAGCACTATTTCATCAGTTATATCCATCACATTCCTCTTTGGACCTAGTAGAACTTGCACAGTGTTTTTTCTCTAGAGTTTTGATGTTTTAGCACACTCACTTTTACACCAATGCATAACTTTGTCTTTTAGAATAAAGAACTCCTGCACATCTACTGTCTCTTTAGATCCTCACCACGCTCGCCTTCAAGTTGAAATTCACTGTCATGGTCCTCATATTCAGTGTTAGCATCACTCAAATCCACTTCACTTTCTTCCAGGTCTGAAAAGTCTGGATAAAATTCATTATCACTTTCTCAGAGTAGTTTGCGAATTTCCTCATCTGATGCATCCTTCAAACTGAAATAAAACACCAAACAAGATGAAATGAATAAGTAATCTCAGATGCCAGTACAACCAAATTAACATTTAATGTTCAATAAAACAAAATAAACAACTATGAATATAGTTAACTTTTTATTATACTTACCTCTCCATATTGACTGCTGGTACAAAGCTTGCAACTGTCATTGTACTTTTTACAACATTTGACACCTTGTTGCTTACAATTTAGAAAACAAACTGAGAAAGCTAACCAAAGAAACTGAAGTCACTTTAAAATTGTCAAGAAATCGTCAACCGTAGTGGAATACATGGAAGCAGCAGTGCAATAGCTCAAGGTTAAGGCATTGATAGGGCATAAAAACCACTACTGTTGTACTTCTTTATAAAAGTGCACCTGCTCGAGGGTTAAGTGTCTGGAAAATGCTTCAGACCTTTTTCACTCACAGTATTGTATTTAATACTTTTTGCTGTAACATTGGTGATTGTAAGATTTATACAGTTGGAATGCCAGGATGCTATATATGTCATTTGGGGAAAAAAGTGAAATGCGCCATTTTTAAGTATTAATGATTTCTCTAAATTTTCGTCTGAACCATCATATCTAAAGTTGACACCTGTATGGCAAAAACTATCATATTCATTGATGATCATCGTTCTTTTATTTGTGATTCCTGAGTTACGTCTTTGAAACATATGATCTATACTTTCTATAAAATGTAACTTGCTTGTTATTCTCTTATTTTCTTCACACCTGTTCAACATATTTATTACCTAGTAATCTACAATTTTTTTTTTTTTGTTTTGTTTTGTTTTGCTTTTCAGTTTAGTTCTTCGCGGAGGGAAAGAAGAAAGTGCTGTTTTGTGCACACAAAACAAAACATTTGAAATAAAGGAAGCAGAGACTTCAAATTCTATGTTGCTGCTTCCAGGGATCTCTTGGTCACATGATGCTGACATTGATATGGATGATCGCATCTTGGAAGAGCGTCAAGTGAGTGAAACACCAGCTTTTACCATGATGTTGTGTTATACACTCATTTTTAATTTAGATAATGTGTAAGGAGGAAGATGGAAGAAAATCTCATACAGTGGTAATATCATATGCTGTGACTCTACTGTGGAACCTGAAGACTGAAGGCACAGTAACATTTTTATTTCTACTCCAGGGATTTTAATTCCTACTCCGAATTTTTCTTTAGTTTCCTTTACTGCTTGGTCAATATACAGATTGAATAACATCGGGGAGTGACTACAACCCTGTCTCACTCCTTTCCCAACCACTGCTTCCCTTTCATGTCCCTCGACTCTTATAACTGTCATCTGGTTTCTGTACAAATTGTAAATAGCCTTTCGCTCCCTGTTTTTACCCCTGCCACCTTTAGAATTTGAAAGAGAGTATTCTAGTCAACATTGTCTCTAAACAAATGCTAAAAACATAGGTTTGCCTTTCCTTAATCTATCTTCTAAGATAGGTCGAAGGGTCAGAATTGCCTCACATGTTCCAACATTTCTACGGAATACAAACTGATCTTTTGCATCTACGTCTACATCCATACTCTGCAAGCCACCTGACGGTGTGTGCCGGAGGGTACTTGGAGTACCTCTATTGGTTCTCCCTTCTATTCCAGTCTTGTATTGTTTGTGGAAAGAAAGATTGTCGGTATGCCCCTGTGTGGGCTCTAATCTCTCTGATTTTATCCTCATGGTATCTTTGCGAGATATACGTTGGAGGGAGTAATATACTGCTTGACTCCTTGGTGAAGGTATGTTCGCGAAACTTCAACAAAAGCCAGTACCGAGCTACTGTGTGTCTCTTGCAGTCTTCCACTGGAGTTTATCTATCATCTCCGTAACACTTTCGCGATTACTAACTGATCGTGTAACAAAGTGCACTGCTCTCTGTTGGATCTTATCTCTCTATCAACCCTATCTGGTACGGATCCCACACCAGTAAACAGTATTCAAGCAGTGGGCGAAAAAGTGTACTGTAACCTATTTCCTCTGTGTTCGGATTGCATTTCCTTAGGATTCTTCCAATGAATCTTAGTCTGGCATCTGCTTTACCGACGATTAATTTTACATGGCCATTCCATTTTAAATCACTCCTAATGCCTACTCCCGGATAATTTACGGAATTAACTGCTTCCAGTTGCTGACATGCTATATTATGGCTATATTGTATTCGCAGCACATTATACTTTTCTACATTGAGATTCCATTGTCATTCCCTGCACCATGCGTCAATTCATTGCAGATCCTCCTACATTTCAGTAGAATTTTCCATTGTTACAACCTCTCAATATACTACAGCATCATTTGCAAAAAGCCTCAGTGAACTTCCGATGTTATTCACAAGGTCATTTATGTATGTTGTGAATAACAACGGTCCTACGACACTCCCCTGCGGCACACCTGAAATCACTCTTACTTCAGAAGACTTCCCCGAGGTCGGCTTCTACCAGTTCTTCCATTCGTCTGTAAAAAATTCGCGTTAGTGTTTTTCAGCAGTGACTTATTAAACTGATAGTTCGGTAATTTTCACATCTGTCAGCACCTGCTTTCTACGGGATTGGAATTAGTATATTCTTCTTGAAGTCTGAGGGTATTTCACCTGTCTCGTACATCTTGCTCACCAGATGGTAGAGTTTTGTGAGTGCTGGCTCTCCCAAGGCTGTCAGTAGTTGTAATGGAATGTTGTCTACTCCGGGGGCTTTGTTTCGACTTAGGTCTTTCAGTGCTTTGTCAAACTCTTCACGCAACATCATATCTTCCATTTCCTCTTCATCTACATCCTCTTCCATTTCCATAATATTGTCCTCAAGAACATTGCCCTTGTATAGACACTCTATATACTCCTTCCACCTTTCTGCTTTCCCTTCTTTGCTTAGAACTGGGTTTCCATCTGAGCTCTTGATATACATACAAGTGGTTCCCTTTTCTCCAAAGGTCTCTTTAATTGTCCTGTAGGCAGTATCTATCTTACCCCTCTACATCATTACCTTTGTCGTCTAGCCATCCCTGTTTAACCGTTTTGCACTTCCTGTTGATCTCAATTTTGAGACATTTGTATTTCTTCTTGCCTGCTTCATTTACTGCATTTATATATTCTCGTTTCATCAATTGAATTCAGTATTTATTCTGTCACCCAAGGATTTCTACTAGCCCTCAACTTTTTACCTACTTCATCCTCTGCTGCCTTCACTATTTCATCCCCCTAAGCTACCCATTCTTCTTCTACTGTATTTCTTTCCCCCCATTCCTGTCAATTGTTCCCTTATACTCTCCCTGAAACTCTGTACAACCTCTGGTTCTTTCAGTTTATCCAAGTCCCATATCCTTAAAGTCCCTATTTTTTGCAGTTTCTTCAGTTTAAATCTACAGTTCATAACCTATTGATCGTGGCCAGAGTCCACATCTGCCCCTGGAAATGTCTTAAAATTTAAAACCTGGTTCCTAAATCACTTGTCTTACCATTAAATAATCTGTTTGAAACCTTCCAGTATCTCCAGGCCTCTTCCATGTATGCAACCTTCTTTCATGCTTGAACCAAGTGTTAGCTATTATTAAGTTATGCTCTCCGCAAAATTCTACCAGGCGGCTTCCTCTTTCATTTCTTACCCCCTTTCCATATTCACCTACTATGTTTCCTTCTCTTCCTTTTCCTACTGTCAAATTCCAGTCAACTGTGACGATTAAATTTTTCATCTCCCTTCACTATCTGAATAATTTCTTTGATCTCATCTTACATTTCATCAATCTCTTAGTCATCTGCGGAGCTAGTTAGCATATAAACTTGTACTACTGTGGTAGGCGTGGGCTTCGTATCTATCTTGGCCACAATAATGCAGCACGATGGGTAGATTATGTAACTAATAATGAGGTATTGAATAGAATGGGGGAGAAGAGGAATTTGTGGCCTGACTTTACTAGAAGAAGGGATCGGTTGGTAGGACATGTTCTGAGGCATCAGTATTTTACTCAAGAGGCGGCCATCATCACTTAACCATGCAGTAAAACTGCATGCCCTCAGGAAAATTTACGGCTGTAGTTTCCCCTTGCTTTCAACCGTTCACAGTACCAGCACAGCAAGGCTGTTTTGGTTAGTGTTAAAAAAGTCAGATCAGTCAATCATCCAGATTGTTGCCCCGGCAACTACTGAAAAGGCTGCTGCCCCTCTTCAGGACCCCTTGTTAGTTTGGTCTTGTCAACAGATACCCCTCCGTTGTAGTTGCACTTACGGTACGGTTATCTGTGTCGCTGAGGCACGCAAGCCTCCCCACCAACAGCAAGGTCCATAGTTCATGAGGGCAGTTATGTTTATGTGATACTTAAGTCAGAACATACTATTTTCCGTAGATCCGAACTGTGCGTCTGATGGTCAAGAAGGCGGGAAAAGTACTTTTTCATACTGTGCTAGTTATTTCAGAACTGGTCAGAATTGATCAATGCTTACTGGAGATAACCAAATGAGAATGCTATGAAAATAGTAACACTGACTTAGCATGCTCTTAATCTAATGCAGTCACTGGTGTTGCAAAAAGACAGATAAAGAACTGGTATGAACTGAACATAAAGATTTCTATCCCACTTGAAGCAGCGTGATGTCATGTTGCTCAGACATAAAAAAGAAATAGTGGTGAATTTTTGTGTTCCAGCCATTTCCATTCTGAAATAAAACATCCTGATTACTTTTGTCTTTGGTAGGCATGAAACTACAGTATATCTGATCTCGGGAGATTTACATTAATTCTCGGGAGATTTACATTAATTCTCGGGAGATTTACATTAATTCTCGGGAGATTTACATTAATTCTCGGGAGATTTACATTAATTCTCGGGAGATTTACATTAATTCTCGGGAGATTTACATTAATTCTCGGGAGATTTACATTAATTCTCGGGAGATTCACATTAATTCTCGGGAGATTCACATTAATTCTCGGGAGATTCACATTAATTCTCGGGAGATTCACATTAATTCTCGGGAGATTCACATTAATTCTCGGGAGATTCACATTAATTCTCGGGAGATTCACATTAATTCTCGGGAGATTTACATTAATTCTCGGGAGATTTACATTAATTCTCGGGAGATTTACATTAATTCTCGGGAGATTCACATTAATTCTCGGGAGATTCACATTAATTCTCGGGAGATTCACATTAATTCTCGGGAGATTCACATTAATTCTCGGGAGATTCACATTAATTCTCGGGAGATTCACATTAATTCTTGAAAGATTTACATTAATTCTTGAAAGATTTACATTAATTCTTGAAAGATTGAGTTTTAATTCATAGTTGGAGTAGGGAATTGGTGTAGGACACCGAGAATCTTCTGTATAAGGATGCCACCCTCCCCCCATGGACCTTGCCGTTGGTGGGGAGGCTTGCGTGAGGCGATACAGATAGCCATACCGTAGGTACAACCACAACGGAGGGGTATCTGTTGACAGGCCAGACAAACGTGTGGTTCCTGAAGAGGGGCAGCAGCCTTTTCAGTAGTTGCAAGGGCAACAGTCTGGATGATTGACTGATCTGGCCTTGTAACAATAACCAAGACGGCCTTGCTGTGCTGGTACTGCGAACGGCTGAAAGCAAGGGGAAACTACAGCCATAATTTTTCCCCAGGGCATGCAGCTTTACTGTATGATTAAATGATGATGGCGTCCTCTTGGCTAAAATATTCCGGAGGTAAAATAGTCCACCATTCGGATCTCCGGGCGGGGACTACCCAAGAGGATGTCGTTATCAGGAGGAAGAAAACTGGCATTCTACGGATCGGAGCGTGGAATGTCAGATCCCTTAATCGGGCAGGTAGGTTACAAAATTTAAAAAGGGAAATGGACAGGTTAAAGTTAGATATAGTGGGAATTAGTGAAGTTCGGTAGCAGGAGGAACAAGACCTCTGGTCAGGTGACTACAGGGTTATAAACACAAAATCAAATAGGGGTAATGCAGGAATAGGTTTAATAATGAATAGGAAAATAGGACTGCGGATAAGCTACTACCCAACAGCATAGTGAACGCATTATTGTGGCCAAGGTAGATATGAAGCTCACAGTACTAAAAGTTTATATGCCAACTAGCTCTGCAGATGATGAAGAAATTGAAGAAATGTACGATGAAATAAAAGAAATAGTGAGGGGAGATGAAAATTTAATAGTCATGGGTGACTGGAATTCGAGTGTAGGAAAACTGAGAGAAGGAAACGTAGTAGGTGGATATGGATTGGGGCTAAGAAATGAAAGAGGAAGCCGCCTGGTAGAATTTTGCACAGAGCACAACTTAGTCAGAGCTAACACTTGGTTTAAGAATCATGAAAGAAGGTTGTATACATGGAAGAACCCTGGAGATACTAAAAGGTATCGGATAGATTATATAATGGTAAGATAGAGATTTAGGAACCAGGTTTTAAATTGTAAGACTTTTCCAGGAGCAGATATGGACTCTGACCACAATCTATTGGTTATGACCTGTAGATTAAAACTGAAGAAACTGCAAAAAGGTGGGAATTGAAGGAGATGGGACCTGGATAGACTGAAAAAACCAGAGGTTGTACAGAGTTTCAGGAAGAGCATAAGGGAACAATTGTCAGGAATGGCGGAAAGAAATACAGTAGAAGAAGAATGGGTAGCTTTGAGGGATGAAGTAGTGAACGCAGCAGAGGATCAACTAGGTAACAAGACGAGGGCTAGTATAAATCATTGGGTAACAGAAGAAATATTGAATTTAATTGATGAAAGGAGAAAATATTAAAATGCAATAAATGAAGCAAGCAAAAAGCAATACAAATGTCTCAGAAATGAGATTGACAGGAAGTGCAAAATGGCTAAGCAGGGATGGCTAGAGGACAAATGTATGGATGTAGAGGCACATCTCACTAGGGGTAAAATAGATACTGCCTACAGAAAAATTAAAGAGACCTTTGGAGAAAAGAGAACCACATCTATGAACATCAAGAGCTCAGATGGAAACCAAATTCTAAGCAAAGAAGGGAAAGCAGAAAGGTGGAAGGAGTATATAGTGTCTATACAAGGGCAATGTTCTTGAGGACAATATTATGGAAATGGAAGAGGATGTAGATGAAGATGAAATGGGAGATACGATACTGCATGAAGAGTTTGACAGAGCACTGAAAGACCTGAGTTGAAACAAGGCCCCCGGAGTAGACAACATTCCATTGGAACTTCTGACGGCTTTGGGAGAGCCAGTCCTGACAAAACTCTACCACCTGGTGAGCAAGATGTGTGAAACAGGCGAAATACCCTCAGACTTCAAGAAGAATATAATAATTCCAATCCCAAAGAAAGGAGGTGTTGACAGATGTGAAAATTACTGAACAATCAGTTTAATAAGTCAAAGATGCAAAATACTAACACGAATTCTTTACAGACGAATGGAAAAATTAGTAGAAGCCGACCTCAGGGAGGATCAGTTTGGATTCCGTAGAAATACTGGAACACATGAGGCAATACTGACGTTACGACTTATCTTAGAAGAAAGATTAAGGAAACGCAAACCTACGTTTCTAGCATTTGTAGACTTAGAGAAAGCTTTTGACAATGTTGACTGGAATACTCTTTTTCAAATTCTAAAGGTGGCATGGGTAAAACACAGGGAACGAAAGGCTATTTACAATTTGTACAGAAACCAGATGGCAGTTATAAGAGTCGAGGGGCATGAAAGGGAGGCAGTGGTTGGGAAGGGAGTGAGACAGGGTTGTAGCCTCTCCCCGATGTTATTCAATCTGTATATAGAGCAAGCAGTAAAGGAAACAAAAGAAAAATTCGGAGTAGGTATTAAAATCCATGGAGAAGAAATAAAAACTTTGAGGTTCGCCGATGACATTGTAATTCTGTCAGAGACAGCAAAGGACTTGGAAGAGCAGTTGAATGGAATGGACAGTGTCTTGAGAGGAGTATATAAGATGAACATCAACAAAAGCAAAACGAGGATAATGGAATATAGTCGAATTAATTCGGGTGATGCTGAGGGAATTAGATTAGGAAATGAGACACTTACAGTAGTAAAGGAGTTTTGCTGTTTAGGAAGTAAAATAACTGGTGATGGTCGAAGTAGAGAGGATATAAAATGTAGACTGGCAATGGCAAGGAAAGCGTTTCTGAAGAAGAGAAATTTGTTAACATCGAGTATAGATTTAAGTGTCAGGAAGTCTTTTCTGAAAGTATTTATATGGAGTGTAGCCATGTATGGAAGTGAAACATGGATGATAAATAGTTTAGACAAGAAGAGAATAGAAGCTTTCGAAATATGGTGCTACAGAAGAATGCTGAAGATTAGATGGGTAGATCACATAACTAATGAGGAAGTATTGAATAGGATTGGGGAGAAGAGAAGTTTGTGGCACAACTTGACCAGAAGAAGGGATCGGTTGGTAGGACATGTTCTGAGGCATCAAGGGATCACCAATTTAGTATTGGAGGGCAGCGTGGAGGGTAAAAATCGTAGAGGGAGACCAAGAGATGAATACACTAAGCAGATTCAGGAGGATGTAGGTTGCAGTAGGTACTGGGAGATGAAGAAGCGTGCACAGGATAGAGTTGCATGGAGAGCTGCATCAAACCAGTCTCGGGACTGAAGACCACAACAAAAACAACAACAACAACAAGGATGCCACTGCGAAAGATGTCTGGGAACAATGAAGTGTTTGTAAAGTTAATAGCTGTGGGCTTCACCATACCTCAATTTGTTGAGGATTGTTCCTAGTGCTAGAGAATTTCAAAATACTTTTCATATGCAGTGGCATCCAAAGCTATACATGTTGAAGAACCAAGAGTAGAGTTCTTGAACAGAATGTTGGAATGGTTGTGGTATAAGGTGAATGTTAATAGGTAGACATTATAAAAGTTCTGAAACTGAAGAAACACAGCCATACTAATAATATATCTGTAAAACTGTCATGTCTGTCTGTTTGAACTCACTAATCTCCAAAAATGACCCATTTTTATGGGGTTTCCTCAAGTAACGTGTGCATAGCTTGGGATAATGTACAGGCTTTATTTCATCCGAATCGGATCATGAAAAAAGACACAATTTAAAGTGAATCGATTTTGATGAAGTTTAGTATGGATGTAGCGTGAATGCTGAGGGAGGATATAGGCAGCAAAATGTGTAGTAGAAGATATTTATAGATTTTAGGAATATTACATGAATTAGGGAAAAACATTTTCTCCGAGTTAGCTACTTATTCCTTGACTTTTGAACTTTATCATATTTGTGAAAATGCTTTTGTTAATTGATAGGTCCTACATAATATTGTCACATAGTGGAATGTGCAAGTAGATGAATGACAAACACGTAACGAAGGTTTATTCAGCACTTGCACATAGAAGAGTGTGGAGCGAACTGCTTCCAGCCAGAACACGTACGGTATATATACAGCTACAGAACATTCCAGTACAATGATTCTTGCCATTTGTGGATACTTCTTGCATGTACTCGAACCAAATATAGAAATTAAAATTTTTCAGTTTAGGTGAGTTTTGAACTCATGAGCGCGACTCGGCTTGTTCTGCGACATTGCTCCTTCCTTAAGAGAACAGTGTCTTGGTGTTATGTCCTTCTTGTCGGGTAACGAGTCATCGGTTCTGCATACTCCGACTCCCGATGACTGATGTTTGCCCTGGCGGTGATCTTCTTAGAACTTCCCTTGCCACTGCGTTCTTCATTACCTTTCCGCTTGTTGCCTGTCACTGGATATTCGAATTTACCCTGGGTTGCAGGATCCTTTTAGGGCTTCATATGAAGGACGTGGACTGTATCTCTGATCTTTCGTCGTCTTGTGTCAGGGTCCAAATCTTCAACTTCATAAGTAACATCAGACAACTGTCTTACAACCTTATAAGGTTCAAAGTAGTGCCTGAGGAACTTCTCAGAGAGACCAACCTTCCGAACAGGAGTGATGGTCCAAACGAAGTCACCAGGCTGGTAGACAACAGGGTGGTGGTTCGCATCATACCTTCGGCAATCATTTTCTTGAGCCTGCAGCATGCGGAGTGGAGCTAACTGCCGAGCATCCTCGGCTCTGGTTAACACCTGACTGATGTAGTCATCGTCCATGTCATCAGGATGTAATGGAAACACAGTGTCCATCGTAGTCGTCGCATCACGCCCATGCACGAGGAAAAATGGTGTAAATCCTGTGGTGTCCTGTTTGGCAGTGTTGTTGGCAAACATCACGAAAGGCAGCACCTTATCCCAATTGCTCTGCTCAACATTGACGAACATTGCTAGCATATTGGCCCAGGTCTTAATAAGGCTTTCAGTAAGCTCGTTAGTTTCCAGGTGCTAGGCAGTCGTCATGTGATTAATGTTGCACCGACGGTTTATCTCTGTCATAAGATTCTATAGAAAAACTTTCCCTCAATCTAATTAACGACGCTGGGGCACCATGTTTTAATACAGTGTCTTCTACGATTGAATTTGGGTCCCTCGAATGCTTTGGCCGTTTTCACACCTTTTGTAATGGCATAGCATGTCAGATAATAAGTGTGTAACCTCCTCCCAGTTTAGCAACGAACTATATTATTCGCATATGCTGTAGGTGAAGTTATATTTTAATTATTTTAGCATAATATATATCTTTCCTCTTTGTCATGAGACTCATTGTTGTCCACTTCCGTTATTGTGAAAACTACTGAATGATAACGTCTCCTTTCTTAAATGCTGGAATTCATTAATTAAATCACTCAATTTATAAACATTTATGAACATCAAACACTGTGTGCCATTCTGCCACTCATCTCCGGCCTCGCTACCGAGCAACCTCTCTCTCTAGCCTCTCACACCCGGACTCCAACACTCGACTACTGCTTACCCACCCGCACATTGTTGACTGCACTGCAGTCGTTTCTTAAACAATGTATGATCTCTGCATAGTGCATAATCGATACTACGTAAGGGTACTGTACGCTTACAAGTGCAAACAATAATCCATCTATTGCCACTAGCAGACGTTGGAAATTGTCTGAGGAGGTCAATCCCAACACTCTGGAAAGGCGTTTCGGCTGGTGGAATTGGTATGAGTCGGCCAGGTGGTTTCTGTGGAACTCCCTTTCTCCTCTGGCACTCTCGGCAGTGCAACACATAGTGATGGACACTCCTAAATAAACCTGGCCAGAAAAATCTGTTGCAGATTCTATTGTATGACTTATTAAACCCTAAATGTCCAGCCTCAGGTATGTCATGGAATTTCTGTAGAACGTGCATGTGTGTAGGAATCACTGGTAGCCACCTCTCTCCAAACGGATCGAAGTTTTTTCTTGCAAAGGTGTTAACAGATGAGAAAGAAAAGCAGCAAATTACGTCATGGGTTCATTTAGTAAGTAACAGAGCATCATGGAAGGGTGTATGCTATACTATTGAAAGCATATGTTACAAGAATATTCAAGGGACATATTTTCTCCTACAAACACACCATGACAGTATTGGAGAAACCACCATACATACGTAGGCTTACTGACTTGTCTCCCCTCACTCAATTCTCAAATCAAACAAGAAATGACGAAATGACAGTGACAGCCACAGAACTCTCGTGATGATGAACTGTGTCTGGGGAGGAAAGAACAGTAAAACCCAGTGAATCCTAAATATGTCTATGCTGAGGAGTTCTCACTTGCCTTATCTTTTGTGAATCAGGTTTGATCCCTTTTTGGGTAATCACATTTCCAAGAAATACAGTTTGCTTCTTTCCAAACCACAACTTTGCGCTGTTTACGCACTTACGCTGTTTACGCACTTATGACACGATATAAGATGTTGGTGTTTCTCTCGTGACGGTGAACGAATTAGAACGTCGTCCACATAGGCAGTAATTGACTTAAGTAGTTCTGGTTCTAAAAACTGATCAGATGCTCTCATAAAGGCAGTAGACAATACATTCAAATCAAATGGGGTTATCTTAATTTGGTAGCTCTCGGCATTGGTAGAAACACTCTTTTTGGCACTCTGGGCACAGCAAAGTTTGCAGGTGACTGCCTGTGAGGTCTAACTGCTCAAATACTTGACACCATTAAATCACTGTAACAATTCCTTTAAATTCCTGATTTGATCCCTTTAGGGAAGACTCATCCTGTTGATTGCTCTGATGTCTAATGCAATTTGACAGTCCCGTTTTGCTTCATTACTGGAGGGGTGGGACTGCTTTACTCACTCTCTGATGCTCGGTGATTCCTGCATCTAGCGTTCTCTGAATCTCTCGGTAAATGGCAGGCTTCATGGCTGACGGCACTGAGTAACATTTTATAGAAATGCTTCATAATGTTTTAATTTGCAAATAGATTGTTTCATTAGTCCAGGATGAAAATACATCTTTGTGATACAACAACAACATCTCTCTCAACTGCTGCTTTATTATCTCAGCCAGTTATGCATACATATTTAATTTTGCTTGAGTATCTGTGTCTGTACATTCAGTGTCAGTGGCTCACAGCCAAAACTAAAATCAGTTTTCCTGTGAATCCCGAAACAGAAATGCATCAGCATCTATTCTACATTGTGGCAGTCAACCATAAGTTTCATGATTGTCATTCCCCTGGAATTTGTAAGGCTACCTCAACTGTCCATTGTAATTTTTCCTGCGGTTATCATACTGGGTGACCAACGAGAACTGGATGTTTTCGAAGAGATTAGGATTGGGGGAGCATTCAGCAGTGCTCTGGCTATTTGACTCCATGATTAACGCATTTTTTTGTGTGAAGCGTGTGTTCGAAATGCTGAGATGGTCACAGCAGTGAAGCAGCTTTTTCATGCTCATTTCAGCCATAGACATCAAAGTACTTTTCCCAGCCACAATGCAATTCTCAGGTATGTTCCCAGTCTCAGGACAACAGGAATTATTGTAAAGAAGCAGCTCCTTGGCCATAAGAATAATACAAGGAGGCCAGAAAACATCGAGATGGCGAGACAGGCATTGGTGCGGAGGCCAGAGTGGTCTGCGAGATAACATACTTGTCAGTTAATGTTAAGTAGTGAACAGGTGCACGCAATTTTGAAGAAAGACTTAACATTTCATCTGCGGCATATAATATGTATATGAATAACAAGAAGACTTTGCTGTCTAGAGGCAAGTGCTGCTTCAATACAGTGAAGACGCGATAATCATCATGAGTGATGAGGTTCATTTAATTTTAGTGGGAAGGTTAAAAAGCAAAATTTCTATTACAGGGATTCTGGGAATCTGCACATCATTCACAAAACACCATTTCGTGCAAAGTATGTGATGGTGTGATGTGCAGTTAGCAATTTTGTCGTCATTGGTCCTTCCCCCCCCCCCCCCTTTTCCCCCTACTTCCCCCCCCTTCCCCCCCCTTCCCCCCCCTTGCCCCCCCTTCCCCCCCTGCACGCACGCACACACACACACACACACACACACACACACACACACACACACGTTTATTTTCAACACGATGGTGCCGCCCTTGACACACTGCACATGAGCTGTGGACATGGTTTGTCATACATTTCGAGGCAGGGTCATTTTCCATTTTAGTGATGTGCCATGGCTTCCAAGGTCCCAAACTTTGTGGATGATTTGTCCTGCATGCTGATGTCTCCTACATTCGTGGTAGTATCTTCACTGTTTGTGCTTGTTAAGGGTAGCCTGTTGTTTCAAAGTCACATTTATTCACAGTTTATAGCTCACAAAATATTACCCATTTCAAATGTTGTTGTTAGCAAAATGACGCACCACTGTGCTGGACTGCTGCACATTATCCATTTGCTGTAGTTGTGTTGTCTCAGTGTCTCCGAAGATAGGGTCACCTATTGTGATGTCCCTTCTTGTTTCTCACTTCATTAATTGTCCTCCCCTTGCTAACTATGCTTTGTTTCATTATTAGTATTATTTGATAATTGCTTGGGTGGTGTTCATTAAGCACAATGATTGAGACGCCACTATCAGTTTATTATATGCTTCATCAAAAGTTGTTACTGAATTACAGGAACAAAAGCATGCCATGGCCTTCTAATAAACGTGTAAATTTTATGAATGCTTCAATCTTGGATGACATCCCCTACTTGTGAATTTCTGTCGAGACATCGTCATAAAATTCAGTACCCTAATTGTCTTTCAATCGAATACTTCCTCTGAATGAGTGTTCACAATCAATCACATGTAAAGACTCCAAATTAACTACTGTCACACTGGCACACACTCAAAATCAGACCAATGTAAAACTCACTGTTGAGCCCAGAGATGCTAAGCTGCATATTGTTTCACCTCACAGAGATTGTGTTTGTTTGCGAATCAGTCGAGTTGCGGCAATTGTGATCTCACAAGCTGTATCAAACCAGTCTTCAAACTGATGATGACAACAACATCAATGCCCAATTTATGATTAAAACATTGCTCTGCAATTGTTATTGATCTTGTGCCTTTTGAATTATGTCTGAAGACAGCAGCACTCACTGGGTGAAGACTAGCTGCACTGAATGCACAGTTTTCACTGTCAGCTGATTTTGTGGCCACAATCAATTCATTTACTTCTACAAGTATACGACTACTCTGAAATTCACACTTAAGTGTGGCCTGAAAGAGGGTCCATGACAACTTCCCTATTCCTTTACCATTCCACTCCAAAACAGTGCATGCTAAAAACAAACATTTAAATCTTTCCATATGAGCTCAGATTTCTCTTATTTTTTATGATGATATTTCCCTAAGGAGGTGGGCATCAACAAAATATTTTTGCATTCAGTGGAGAAAGTTGGAGATTCGAATTTTGTGAAAAGATCTCACCCCACCAAAAAAATCCCTTTTATTTAATGATTGTTATTTCAACTTACATGCCATATCTCACACTCTGTCAACTGTTTCATGATAATACAAAATGAGCTGTCCTTCTTTGAACTTTATGACATACTCCGTCAACCCTAGGTGGTAAGAATCCCATACCACACAGCAATACTCTAGCAGAGGGCAAACAAGTGTAGTGTATACAGTCTCTTAAGTGGATCTGTTGTATCTTCTAAGTGTTCTGTCAGTAGAATACAGTCTTAGGTTTGCTGTACCTCCAAAATTATCTGTGTGTAAAAAATCATAACTCCATCTGCATTCCCTATGGGAGAGTTTTGTCCACATTCCCACATTATTCCAGTGCCTGTGAAGTGCTTTAATTTTTGAAGCACTTGTGAAAGAGCTATGTGCTAAAATCAGCTGACAGTGCTAAGTGCATGATAAAATTAAGAAACATCTGTTTGACAATATAATATAATTGGATAGATCAAAAATCTACTCACCAAATGGCGGCAGGAGAACACACATTTAAAAAAAGGTTTTACGTCTGCAAACTTTCGGAGCCAGTGGCTCCTTCTTCCGGCAGGAGGGCTGAAGGGGAAGGAAGAGGGGTGGAGGGAAAGGAACTGGAGAAGGTTAGGAAAAGGGTAGAGATCGGAAACGTCAGCCAGAACCTCCGGGTCAGGGGAGACTTACCATTCAGTATGACAAGGAAACACTTGCCACTGCTTGGTGAGTAGATTTTTTATCTATTCAATTACATTATTGTTATAACCGTTAATCACCAATAATTGCATGGATATTCAAAGACACTCACTTAGAAACAATAGCTGGTTACATGATAAGAACTCAGTATCTCTTATTTGACTGCCGTGCCGTGACATGCGGACGGTGCCGTTCGTAGGTAGGTGGCGCTTCCGCGCTCAGCCGAGTTGCGGAGTGCCTCTATCGCCTTTTGTGCGTTCTGTCATGGCACTGTCACAACACTTTTCCCCCTTGGGAAAAAAAAACACTCACACTCACTTCCTTGGAGACATGGACAGTGTGGAGACATCCATGGCCTCTTGTGAGGCCCCGAGAAGATCCCGCGGAGAGACACGAGAGTATGGTTGAAAATGTCCAGGACGGAAGCTTGTGTGTGGAACGTGCCTCCTGGATGAGATGATGGGTGAAAACTCCGGAGCAGTAGGTGTCGTGGACCTGGGGGTGTGCTCCAACGAGATGGGTCCCAGAGAAGGCGGCGTTGTGACTGGGGCCGGTTCCGGCGTACTCGGTAGCGGTAGCGACATCGGCTGCATCAACACGTATGGTAGATCGGCAGCAGCGACAGGCCTAGCTTCTCGGGCTGGTGGAGGCGAGGGAAGGGGTGGTGGCACCAGCGTGACCACTCGTGGGCGCATCTGGTCATAATGGCGAACAACCGTGCCGTCGTCCGTACGTATTTCACAAACCCGGTGGCCGCAAAGAGCCTTGACCATCCCTGGAATCCATTTAGGGCGAGATCCATACCCTCGTGCCCACACGTCGGCACCTGCCGAGTATTTTCCCGCACTAGGGGACACAGCACAAGGCCTGACAGGGTGAAGCAGGTGCAGTAGAGTGCGCGGTTGGCAGCCATGCAAGAGTTCAGCAGGGCTGCGATCACCCAGAGGCGTGAAGCGATAAGAACTCAGAAATTGCAGCAGAGCGTCATCTGTGAAAAAATCACTAAGGAATTTTTTCATCTGGCTTTTGAAAGTGTGGACAAGGCGCTCGACCTCCCCATTTGCTTGCGGATGGAAGGGCGGTGCTGTAACATGATGAATCCCTTGTCGAGTACAAAAATCATGGAAGGCCTGCGAAGAGAACTGAGGGCCATTGTCCGTGACGATCGTGGATGGAAGACCTTCTAGCGCAAAGATTTTGGACAAAGCCAGTGTCGTCGCCGTAGTGGTGGGCGACAGACATCGAACAACAAACGGAAACTTAGAGAAGGCGTCAATCAACAGTAGCCAAGAAGTACCGAGGAAGGGGCCGGCAAAGTCAGCGTGCACCCGTTCCCACGGCTGTGCCGGATCAGGCCACAGAGAGGGCATTGTACGAGATGCAGCCAGTTGTTGAGCACACTGACCACACACAGCAACCATGTGGGCAATGTCCGAATCAATACCGGGCCAATAAACGTGCCTGCGGGCCAGGGACTTAGTCCGAGAACATCTTTGCAAAGAGAGGCTGGCACCACGACCTGTGGAGATACGCCATCCGTGGCCAGAAGAACAACACCATCACGAACAGACAGACGAAGGCGCAAGGTACGGTAGTTGCGAAGAGGATCTGATGTCCGGCCCTCGGTCCTGTCCAGCCAACCCCGTTGAACAAAACCGATCACCTGACGCAGGACCGGGTCCTGCAGTAGCCGACACAACCTGCGAACCTGTAAGTGGAAAACCCTCGACCGCACAACATTCTTCCTCATCAGTGTGGAAACAGAGTAGTTCTTGACGATTGAAAACCTGGTTGGGGCCCATCGGCAATCGCGACAATCGCCGATGGGCTGAACACAGAGACCAGCGGCTTGTGGTCGGTGATGAGGTGAAACTTAGAAACATACTAAAAAATGCTGAACATTTTTAGAGCATAAATGACAGCGAGTGCCTCCTTTTCGATTTGAGAGTAACGCCGTTGCGCATTGTTGAGGGTCTTGGAAGCATAGGCGATGAGTCGTTCCGACCCATCCTCATACCGATGGGCGAGAACAGCCCCTAGGCCGTACTGTGATGCGTCAGTTGCCAGAACCAAGTGCTGACGCGGACGGAATGTGGCAAGACAAGGCGCCGACTACAAATGAGCCTTCAGGCGGACAAAAGCCTGCTCACACTCGTCGGACCAACAGAAAGGGACGTTTTTGCGTAACAGCTGATGCAGAGGATGAGCTACCGCCGCCGCAGATGGAATGAATTTGTGATAATAAGCAATCTTGCCTAGAAACGCCTGAAGTTCTTTGACCTTAGACAGCCGGGGTAGAGCGTTAATGGCCCCAACGTGCTGACGTAGCAGACGTATACCCTCACGGGACAAGTGGAAACCAGGATACACAATGGAGGGTTGGAAGAACTGTGACTTGTCCAGATTGCACCTCAACCCAGCCGAATGCAAAACCCGAAACAGTGAACGCAAATTGTGAAGGTGCTCCTCAGTGGAGGCCCCCGTGACAACAATGTCATCCAGATAGTTTATGCAGCCGGGAACGGAAGCTGTGAGCTGTTCCAAAAACCGCTGAAAAATGGCCAGCGCACTAGCGACGCCAAATGGTAACCGCTGGTACTGATACAACCCACAAGGAGTGTTGATGACGAGAAATTCCTTGGAAGAAGCGTCCAACAGCAACTGATGGTACGCCTCCGATAAGTCAAATTTGGAAAAGAACTGGCCCTCAGCGAGCTTGGTAAATAACTGCTCAGGATGGGGAAGAGGATAAGTGTTAATGAGGCTCTGAGCGTTGACAGTGGCTTTAAAATCACCACACAATCCCACACTCCCATTTGGTTTAGAAACTACCACGATTGGCGATGCCTATTTGATGGAGGTAACAGGAAGGAGAATCCCTGAAGTTGTTAACCTGTCTATCTCAGCCTTGACAGGTGCACGCAACGCCACTGGAATAGGGCGTGCCTGGAAAAACTTAGGGCGAGCTGTAGGTTTAAGAGTAATGTGGGCTTCAAAATCCTTGGCACCACCCAGACCAGCAGAGAACACGGACGAAAATTCAGAACACAATCCATCCAGCTGTTGATACGGAATATCCTCAGATATGAGGTGCACATCATCATCAGTGGAGAACCCGAACAACTGGAAAGCATCATAACTGAAAAGGTTTTCAGTGCCCGCATGATCCGCCACATAAAACGTGAGGAGCCTAACAACGGACATGTAGGCAGTGGTAGCATCAAACTGGCCAATGATAGGAATTTTATGTTTATTATAAGTTCTCAGATTTCACGTAAATATGTGCGAGAATTAATGAGAGTTACTGCAAAGCCAGTGTCCACTTGCATGCGAATTCTTTATCCAGAACACGAACAGTAGCAAACAACTTATTTGTTTGAGAAAGCACACAGTTAACATCCATGTTTGATGACTCGTCCTCGTCGACAGAAATTTTAGGGGACTGACACACAGAAGGAATGTGGCCTTTTTTCCTACATGAATTACACGTGGCCCAACGTTTTGGATACGCGGCCCTGTCATGCTGTACGAAACAACGTGGACAAGAAGGAAGTGCGGAACGAACCTGCTTCTGTGGTTGATGATTTCGCTGAGAGTGTTGCGGCCCAACGCGACATTGTTTACGCGAGTCAACCGCCGCTACATCTTCATTCTCCTGTGAAACAGGCAAATTGTCCGTGTCGAAAGTTGACTGTACAGCGCCGACATCACACCACGTGTCGATTTGCATGCCAGCAGCGTGAGACACTTCAAAGGAATGAGCAATGCTTAGAACTTCCGACAACGACAGATTTGGCAGTTGTAGGGCACATTGCCGAATTTCATCAGGAGCAAGCCGTAGAATAGCATCCCTAACCATTGAATCAGCATAAGACTCATGATGAGTGTCCGTGACAAACTGACATTTCCTACTCAGACCGTGTAGTTCCACCGCCCAAGCCCGGTAAGATTGATGGGGCTGTTTACGACACCGGTAGAACGCCACGCGGGCGGCAACGATGTGGGTGTTTTTTCGGTAATAGTTAAACAATAAGTCACACATTTCTTGGAAGGACAGAGAGGCAGGTTCCCGCAGAGGGGCTAACGGAGATAGCAGCTGATAGATCCGTGATAATGACTTACACATAGGAGCGTCGACAATGCCAAAAGCCAAGAAGTGTTGCCGCAAACGCTTCTCATAATTCTCCTAGTCTTCAGCAGCCTCGTCATAAGGAGGGAATGGAGGCGGAGAAGAGGAAGACAGACAATGAGTAAGCGACGTTGGCAATGCCTGAATAGCAGCCGTCAGCTGTGTTTGTTGTGCCTGAGTAGCAGCTGTCAGCTGTGTTTGTTGTTCAATGAGTGCTTGCATAAGCTGTTCCATGTCTGCCCCGTCCTGAACACACAAATCCACAACGCAGTGAAAATATCCGACCTCGTCGCTAAAAAGTGTTATAACTTTAATCACCAATAATTGCGTGGATATTCAAACACACTCACTTAGAAACAATAGCTGGTTACATGATAACAACTCAGTATCTCTTATTCGACTGCCGTACCGTGACATGTGGTCGGCGCCGTTCGTAGCTAGGTAGCGCTCCCGCGCTCAGCTGAGTTGCGGAGCGCCTCTATCGCCGTTTGAGCGTACTGTTGTGGCGGCACTGTTAAATGTCGTGGCACTGTGACAGCAATTATACACTCCTGGAAATGGAAAAAAGAACACATTGACACCGGTGTGTCAGACCCACCATACTTGCTCCGGACACTGCGAGAGGGCTGTACAAGCAATGATCACACGCACGGCACAGCGGACACACCAGGAACCAGGGTGTTGGCCGTCAAATGGCGCTAGCTGCGCAGCATTTGTGCACCGCCGCCGTCAGTGTCAGCCAGTTTGCCGTGGCATACGGAGCTCCATCGCAGTCTTTAACACTGGTAGCATGCCGCGACAGCGTGGACGTGAACCGTATGTGCAGTTGACGGACTTTGAGCGAGGGCGTATAGTGGGCATGCGGGAGGCCGGGTGAACGTACCGCCGAATTGCTCAACACGTGGGGCGTGAGGTCTCCACAGTACATCAATGTTGTCACCAGTGGTCGGCGGAAGGTGCACGTGCCCGTCGACCTGGGACCGGACCGGAGCGACGCACGGATGCACGCCAAGACTGTAGGATCCTACGCAGTGCTGTAGGGGACCGCACCGCCACTTCCCAGCAAATTAGGGACACTGTTGCTCTTGGGGTATCAGCGAGGACCATTCGCAACCGTCTCCATGAAGCTGGGCTACGGTCCCGCACACCGTTAGGCCGTCTTCTGCTCACGCTCCAACATTGTGCAGCCCGCCTCCAGTGGTGTCGCGACAGGCATGAATGGAGGGACGAATGGAGACGTGTCGTCTTCAGCGATGAGAGTCGCTTCTGCCTTGGTGCCAATGATGGTCGTATGCGTGTTTGGCGCCGTGCAGGTGAGCGCCACAATCAGGACTGCATAGGACCGAGGCACACAGGGCCAACACCCGGCATCATGGTGTGGGGAGCGATCTCCTACACTGGCCGTACACCTCTGGTGATCGTCGAGGGGACACTGAATAGTGCACGGTACATCCAAACCGTCATCGAACCCATCGTTCTACCATTCCTAGACCGGCAAGGGAACTTGCTGTTCCAACAGGACAATGCACGTCCGCATGTATCCCGTGCCACCAACGTCAACTACCCTGGCCAGCAAGATCTCCGGATCTGTCCCCCATTGAGCATGTTTGGGACTGGATGAAGCGTCGTCTCACGCGGTCTGCATGTCCAGCACAAACGCTGGTCCAACTGAGGCGCCAGGTGGAAATGGCATGGCAAGCCGTTCCACAGGACTACATCCAGCATCTCTACGATCGTCTCCATGGGAGAATAGCAGCCTGCATTGCTGCGAAAGGTGGATATACACTGTACTAGTGCCGACATTGTGCATGCTCTGTTGCCTGTGTCTATGTGCCTGTGGTTCTGTCAGTGTGATCATGTGATGTATCTGACCCCAGGAATGTGTCAATAAAGTTTCCCCTTCCTGGGACAATGAATTCACGGTGTTCTTATTTCAATTTCCAGGAGTGTATTTTCAAAAATTGATTACCTTTATTGGAACATTTGTTTGAACACTTATAAACAGCTAAAGTTGACAAAATGATTTCAAAATTTACATAGTAATGTGTTGTTTACACCCTGAATTCCTTTTTAGATACTTTTAGGAAATTAGACAAAATTAGCAATTTCACAATCATCTAATTCCTCATGATGTATCTTGTTTATTTTTCTTTAATAAATGATTACTTTGACAGCAAAACTAAACATAACCAGTACATTTTTCAGTGTGTCCTTTATTCCATAAATCACCATATAATCTCGCTCTGACAGCGAAAGGAGTGAGTTATGAGAGCATAAAGTTGATTATGGTACAATTTACAGTTAACAGTCTGCCCTGATAGGCAAAAAACATTTGAAAAGTACATTACTGTTTCATTGTTCCTACTCCATGGTGCAACATTTCATTTGATAATCTGATGAAGTCTTGTTATGAGAATATACTCATAAATAACATTTTCATACTAATTGTAATTTACACAACTACAATAAAATATGCATAATTTCATTGTAGATTCTGTAGGGTTCAGAGTAGTATTCTACACCTACTCCAGTTTTTTGCATAAACTATGTACAGATATAAGGTAAGAAATTGGAAATACTTAAAGAGTTGAAACTTAAAATATACTTTCTTTTCCACTTAACCTTCAGTATATCTGCTAGCTGGGTTTGGGGATTTGAAACTGTTTATAAATATGAGTGTCTATTGTACATAGGCATTCACTGTTTAGTACACAGATAAATATTGTATGTGGACAGTTATTATTGTACTTGTGTAAATATTAAGTAAGCAGAAATAGATAAACAGCAATGCCTTAGAATAACCAAGGAAGCAGCACACTTTTTAAGGGTTGCATTTTTCTATATGATTATGTTATTCCTCTTTGAAGCACAAGTAGATTTTAGTAGAGCAATGTTGGTTAATTGTGTAAATAGTTTAATAATTACTTTTGCTGTTTTGTTATAACTTTGCATGTTGGATACTGTTGGAATTATTTTCTGAATCTGTGGGATATCCTGTATGAATGAGTTAATTAGTGGGTCCACTCAGAGCTACCAGTCATGTGTGCATGAGGTGTGCTTGCTTGTGTGAATGTGTGAGTGTTTTCTTTCCCAAAGAATGCTTTGACCGAAAGATATGTGTTACAGTCTTTTCGTTGTGCCTGTCAGCAGTTCAGTGGGTTGTCTTTACAGCGAATAGCAATCTATCCTTTTCCTATTACTGTTGATATTACAACCTGAAATTCCCACTGCTTAAATTATGGGCTGAATGGATGAATTGTAGCATTGTTGAAAATTACCTAATGTTGTTTTACAATCTGCAGAAATATCCCAGTAAATCCATTTTTATAGCTTTTTTGAGAGAAATAATTAACGTTTTTGCTAAGAATTATACCTTTTTTAACTTTGATATGATGATAAAAGTAGGTCCTGACAGATGTATAAATTACCGCATTATCAGTTGAATGAGTCATGTTTGCATAATGTTGTTGTTGTCTTCAGTCCTGAGACTGGTTTGATGCAGCGCTCCATGCTACTCTATCCTGTGCAAGCTTCTTCATCCCCCAGTACCTACTGCAACCTACATCCTTCTGTATCTGCTTAGTGTATTCACTGGTCTCCCTCTACGATTTTTACCCTCCACACTGCCTTCCAATGCTAAATTTGTGATCCCTTGATGCCTCAAAACATGTCCCACCAACCGATCCCTTCTTCTAGTCAAGTTGTGCCACAAACTTCTCCCCAATCCTATTCAATACCTCATCATTAGTTACATGATCTATCCACCTTATCTTCAGCATTCTTCTGTAGCACCACATTTCGAAAGCTTTTATTCTCTTCTTGTCCAAACTAGTTATCGTCGATGTTTCACTTCCATACATGGCTACACTCCAAACAAATACTTTCAGAAGTGACTGCCTGATACATAAATCTATATTCGATGTTTACAAATTTCTCTTCTTCAGAAACGCTTTCCTTGCCATTGCCAGTCTACATTTTATATCCTCTCTACTTCGACCATCACCAGTTATTTTACTTCCAAAATAGCAAAACTCCTTTACTACTTTAAGTGTCTCATTTCTACATCTACATCTACATCTACATTTACATGACTACTCTGCAACTCACATTTAAGTGCTTGGCAGAGGGTTCATCGAACCACAATCATACTATCTCTCTACTATTCCACTCCCGAACAGCGAGCGGGAAAAACGAACACCTAAACCTTTCTGTTTGAGCTCTGATTTCTCTTATTTTATTTTGATGATCATTCCTACCTATGTAGGTTGGGCTCAACAAAATATTTTCGCATTCGGAAGAGAAAGTTGGTGACTGAAATTTCGTAAAAAGGTCTCGCCGCGGCGAAAAACGTCTATGCTGTAATGACTTCCATCCCAACTCGTGTATCATATCTGCCACTCTCCCCTATAACGCGATAATACAAAACGAGCTGCCCTTTTTTGCACCCTTTCGATGTCCTCCGTCAATCCCACCTGGTAAGGATCCCACACCGCGCAGCAATATTCTAACAGAGGACGAACGAGTGTAGTGTAAGCTGATTCTGGAATATTCCATTCGTCTTCCCTGGTGAAGGAATTTCGGAAAACTGCGTTCAATAACTCCGCTTTAGCGGCACAGTCGTTGATAACAGTACCATCGGCACTGCGCAGCGAAGGTATTGACTGCGTCTTGCCGCTTGTGTACTTTACATACGACCAGAATTTCTTCGGATTTTCTACCAAATTTCGAGACAATGTTTCGTTGTGGAACCTATTAAAGACATCTCGCATCGAAGTATGTGCCAAATTTCGCGCGTCTGTAAATTTTAGCCCATCTTCGGGATTTCGCGTTCTTCTGAACTTCGCATGCTTTTTCCGTTGCCTCCGCAACAGCGTTCGGACCTTTTTTGTGTGCCACGGGGGACCCGTTCCATCTCTTACCAATTTATGAGGTATGAATCTCTCAATTGCTGTTGCTACTATATCTTTGAATTTGAGCCACATCTCGTCTACATTCGCATAGTCAGTTCGGAAGGAATGGAAATTGTCTTTTAGGAAGGCTTCTAGTGGCACTTTATCCGCTTTTTTAAATAAAATTATTTTGCGTTTGTTTCTGATGGATTTGGAAGAAATGGTATTGAGCCTAGCTACAATGACCTTGTGATCACTGATCCCTGTATGTCATGATGCTCTCTATCAGCTCTGGATTGTTTGTGGCCAAGAGGTCAAGTGTGTTTTCGCAACCATTTACAATTCGCGTGGGTTCGTGGACTAACTGCTCGAAATAATTTTCGGAGAATGCATTTAGGACAATCTCGGAAGACGTTTTCTGCCTACCACCGGTTTTGAACAAGTATTTTTGCCAACATACCGAGGGTAGGTTGAATTCCCCACCAACTATAACCGTATGAGTGGGGTATTTATTTGTTACGAGACTCAAACTTTCTCTGAACTGTTCCGCAACTGTATTATCGGAGTCTGGGGGTCGGTAGAAGGAGCCAATTATTAACTTAATTCGGCTGTTAAGTATAACCTCCACCCACACCAATTCGCACGGAGTATCTACTTCGACTTCACTACAAGATAAACCACTACTGACAGACACAAACACTCCACCACCAATTCTGCCTAATCTATCTTTCCTGAACACCGTCTGAGACTTCGTAAAAATTTCTGCAGAACTTATTTCAGGCTTTAGCCAGCTTTCTGTACCTATAACGATATCAGCTTCTGTGCTTTCTATTAGCGCTTGAAGCTCAGGGACTTTTCCAGCGCAACTACAACAATTTACAACTATAATTCCGACTGTTCCTTGATCCAAGCACGTCCTGTAATTGCCAAGCACCCTTTGACATTGCAGCCCATCCCGCACTTTCCCGAGCCCTTCTAACCTAAAAAACCGCTCAGTCCACGCCACACAGCCTCCGCTACCCGTGTAGCCGCCAGCTGAGTGTAGTGAACTCCTGACCTATTCAGCGGAACCCGAAACCCCACCACCCTATGGCGCAAGTCAAGGAATCTGCAGCCAATACGGTCGCAAAACCGTCTGAGCCTCTGATTCAGACCCTCCACCCGGCTCTGCACCAAAGGTCCGCAGTCGGTTCTGTCAACGATGCTGCAGATGGTGAGCTCTGCCTTCATCTCGTAAGCAAGACCGGCAGCCTTCACCAAATCAGATAGCCGCTGGAATCCAGAGAGAATTTCCTCAGATCCCAATCGACACACGTCATTAGTGCCGACATGTGCCACCACCTGCAGCTGGCTGCACCCTGTGCTCTTCATGGCATCCGGAAGGACCTTTTCCACATCAGGAATGACTCCTCCCGGAATGCACACGGAGTGCACACTGGATTTCTTCCCCTCCTTAGCCGCCGTATCCCTAAGGGGCCCCATTACGCGCCTAACATTGGAGCTCCTAATCTAATTCCCTCAGCATCACCCAATTTAATTTGACTACATTCCATTATCCTCGTTTTGCTTTGTTGATGTTCATCTTGTATCCTCCTTTCAAGACACTGTCCATTCCGTTCAACTGCTCTTCCAAGTCCTTTGCCGTCTCTGACAGAATTACAATGTCATCGGCGAACCTCGAAGTTTTTACTTCTTCTCCATGAATTTTAATACCTACTCCAAACTTTTCTTTTGTTTCCTTTACTGCTTGCTCAATATACAGATTGAATAACATCGGGGAGAGGCTACAACCCTGTCTTACTCCCTTCCCAACAACTGCTTCCCTTTCATGTCCCTTGACTCTTATAACTGCCATCTGGTTTCTGTACAAATTGTAAATAGCCTTTCGCTCCCTGTATTTTACCGCTGCCACCTTTAGAATTTGAAAGAGAGTATTCCAATCTACATTGTCCAAAGCTTTCTCTAAGTCTCCAAATGCTAGAAACGTAGGTTTGCATTTCCTTAATCTTTCTTCCAAGATAAGTAGTAAGGTCAGTATTGCCTCACGTGTTCCAGTATTTCTACGGAATCCAAATTGATCTTCCCCAAGGTCGGCTTCTACTAGTTTTTCCATTCGTCTGTAAAGAATTTGTGTTAATATTTTGCAGCTGTGACTTATTAAACTGATAGTTCGGTAATTTTCACATCTGTCAGCACCGGCTTTCTTTGGGATTGGAATTATTATATTCTTCTTGAAATCTGAGTGTATTTCGCCTGTCTCATACATCTTGCTCACCAGCTGGTAGAGCTTTGTCAGGACTGGCTCTCTCAAGGCCATCAGTAGTTGTAATGGAATGTTGTCTACTCCCGGGGCCTTGTTTCCACTCAGATCTTACAGTGCTCTGTCAATCTCTTCATGCATTATCATATCCCCCATTTCATCTTCATCTACATCCTCTTCCATTTCCATAATATTGTCCTCAAGAACATTGCCCTTGTATAGACACACTATATACTCCTTCCACCTTTCTCCCTTCCCTTCTTTGCTTAGAACTGGGTTGCCACCTGAGCTCTTGATATTCATACACGCGGTTCTCTTCTCTCCAAAGGTCTCTTTAATTTTCCTGTAGGCAGTATCTATTTTACCCCCTAGTGATAAATGCCTCGACATCCTTACATTTGTCCTCTAGCCATCCCTGCTTAGCCATTTTGCACTTCCTGTCACTCATTTTTGAGACGTTTGTATTTGTTTTTGCCTGCTTCATTTATTGCATTTTTATATTTTCTCCTTTCATCAATTAAATTCAATATTTCTTCTGTTACCCAACGATTTCTACTAGCCCTCGTCTTTTTACCTACTTTATCCTCTGCTGACTTCACTACTTCGTCCCTCAGAGTTACCCATTCTTCTTCTACTGTGTTTCTTTCCCCCATTCCTGTCAATTGTTCCCTTATGCTCTCCTTGAAACTGTGTATACTACTGGTTCTTTCAGCTTATCCAGATCCCATGTCCTTAAATTCCCACCTTTTTGAAGTTTCTCAGTTTTAACCTACAGGTAATAACCAATAGATTGTGGTCGGAGCCCACTTCTGCCCCAGGAAATGTCCTACAATTTAAAACCTGATTCCTAAATCTCTGTCTTACCATTATATAATCTATCTGATACCTTTTAGTATTTTGTGTTTACATAATACTAACACAAATTCTTAAGAGACAAATGGAAAAACTGGTTGAAGCCTACCTTGGATAAGATCAATTTGGATTCCATAGAAATGTAGGAGCGCACAAGGTAATACTGACCCTACAACTTATTCTAGAAGTTAGGTTAAGGAAAGGCAAACCCACGGTTATGCATTTGTAGACATAGATAAAGCTTTTGACAGGTTGGAAAAGGCTATTTACAGTTTGTACAGAAACCATACTGCAGTTACAAGAGTCGAGTGGCATGGAAAGGAAGCAGTGGTTGAGAGGGAGTGAGACAGGGCTGTAGTCTATCCCTGATGCCATTCAATCTGTACATTGAACAAGCAGTAAAAGAAACAAAACAAAAATTGGGAGTAGAAATTAAAATCCAGGGAGAAGAAATAAAAACCTTGAGGTTTCCCGATGGCATTGTAATTCTGGACTTGAAAGAGCGGCTGAATGGAACTGACAGTGTCTTGAAAAGTGAATATAAGATGAACATCAACAAAAGCAAAACACTGAGGCAATTCGGCTAGGAAATGAGACACTTCAAGTAGTAGATGAATTTTGCTATTTGGGTAGCAAAATAACCGAGAATGGTAGAAGTAGACAGGATATAAAATGTAGACTGCCAGTGGCAAGGAAAGCATTTGTGAAGAAGAGAAATTTGTTGAGTATAGATTTAAGTGTCGGGAACTCTTTTCTGGAAGTATTTGAATGGGTTGTAGTGATGTATGTATGTGAAACATGGCTGATAAACATTTAGGCAAGAAGAGAATAGAAGCTTTTAAAATGTGGTACTACAGAAGAATGCTGAAGATTAGATGTGCAGATCATGTAAGTTATGAGGAGGTACTGTATAAAATTTTGGAGAAGAGGAATTTGTGGCACAAAATGACTAAGAGGAGGATTCGGTTGGTAGGACACATTCTGAGGCATGAAGGGATCACCAATTTAGTATTGGAGGGAAGTGTGGAGGGTGAAAGTCATAGAGGGAGACCAAGAGGTGAATAAGCTTAACAGATTCAGAAGGATGAAGGTTTCAGTAGTTACTCTGAGATAATGGGGCTTGCACAGGATACAGTAGCATGGAGAGCTGCATAAAACCAGTCTTCAGAATGAAGACCACAATAATAACAACAACAGATATGTATTTTATGTTTCTTGTTATGTTTTATGATATTGCTTAAGTGGGAGATTCATCTCAAGCACTGAAAAACTTCTTTTAATGAAGGATTTCGTTGTCATTAACAGCATGTTAAAGGAAAATTATTGCCTGTGGAAACCATCCAACAGCCACATCAGACTTCATGCTTTCAGGATGGTACTGAGCCTTTTCTCGTAAAGCCTAAACCTAAGAATAATGAAGGTAATCTATAAGACATTTCAACAGTATCATGAAAAGGATGGCTGCTACTCAAAAGATGCTGAGCCGCAGATGGGCACAAGAAAAAGAATGTCACAAAATGAGCTTTCGGCCAACAAGGCCTTTGTACACACACACACACACGCGCACACACACACACACACGCACGCACACACACACACACACGCACGCACGCACACACACACACACACACACACACACACACACACACACACACACACACACACACACACACACACACACACACACGACCAGACCACAGTCTCTGGTAGCTGAAGCCAGACTATGAGCAGTAGTGCATGATCAGGATGGTGGTAAGGAGGAGGCAGAGGGGGGGGGGATAGTCGGGTAGGAGTGGGGGGACAGTAAACTGCTGCTAGTGGGAGCATCCAGGGGCTAGGTGGAGAGAGGGTAGGGCAGCTAGGTGCAATCAGGAGGTTAGATGGAAAGTGAGGGAGAGGAGGGGGGGGGGGGGGGATGGGCAGCAGAAAAGGAGAGAAGTAAAAGGACTGGGTGTGTTGGTGGAATAGAGGGCTGTGTAGTGCTGGAATGGAATGGAAACAGGGAAGGGACTAGATGGGTAAGGACAATGACTAACGATGAAACTGGTCATGTTATCCAGAAGGTAAGCTGGAACCACTTTGTTGCATTATACATGGGCGTGATGACCAACAAGCTGTCTACGGGCATGAATGGCCACCGATAAACGGTGACCAAGAAACAGTTCGATCAACCTGCTGCTGAGCATGCCACTCAACTCAGTGTTGTCAATTTCACTGACTGCTTCACAGCCTGTGTCATGTGGATCCTTCCACCGATACCAGCTTTTCTGAGTTGCACAAGTGGGAACTCTCCTTGCAGTATATCCTACATTCTCATAACACTCCTGGTGTCAACCCTCATTAGTCATTGTCCTAATTCCACCAACACACTCAGTCTTCTCTCATTTTCTGCTATCCCCCCCCCCCCCCCCCCTATTGCCCTCTGTCTAACCTCTCAACCTGCTTCACATAACTGCTCTCCCTCTCTCCACCTGATCCCTGCATGTTCCCACTATAGCCCACGACAGCGTTAATGGCCTGTCGCCGCGCCGTCAGCTTCCTAGGAGTGCTGCGTTGTCAACTTGGCGATGGGTGAATTGACGGCAGCTATGTTATGGACAGCTGCTTTAGCCGGTGTTTGACCTGTCTCGCTACTGTCAGCTTCACGGTGCTCTACTCCCTGTTCCGTGATAAATTTATTAAATGTACCTAATAACTGCGACATACGCATAAAAGAATGGAATCTCTATTCAATCTTTCCCAGTCATAACTACATTACGAAATAATGATACATACTCTCTCCCTGCAGAATGGATTCTATAATAAATTGCACCTTACAGAAAGATTACACCTTCCATTCCTCTTGCTTTGTAAATAAAAAGACGAAAGAATCAAATCTAAAACACCCACCCCAGTCCCCAGGATGAACAGTATTTTAATCTACGTTATATTGTAGACATAATAGAGAGAGAAGTAAAATAAACAAATTTTGTTTGAATGGCCGTTATCCACTGCAAGTATATAAATAATGGTGTTTTGAAGTAAACGCCTTTTCTAACTGCAGTTTGTTTTATTAATCCAGATGCATTCCACATTTTATTTAAAGGCATAATCAGTGGATATCATTTGAAATCGTACACTGTGGCTATACGCGGTCGTTGTAGATTTAAGAACGGTTCACGTCCTTATTTATGCATATAATCATAAGTAAAATTTATTTATGCAAAAATAAGGGCGTGAACTGTTTTAAAATCTACATGACGGCATATAATAGCTGCAGTGTACTACATCAGATGATAACCACCGATGATGCCTTAAAATAAAATTCTAAATGTGTCTGGATTAATAAAACAGATTACAGCATGAAAAGGCATTTAATTTAAAGAAAAAAACGAAGTAAAATAAAATTGTCATTACAGAATAGATATTCCACTGAACTACTTTCTACAGCGCTGACAGCTTGAGAAGAAAGTAAATGTTTGTGGTAATTACAGAGTAAATTTACATTCCATTCATACACCTTTTTACTCGGAGCTTTCATCGTCACTACCTTCGAAACTGGAGCCACTGGATATGAGAGCCAGACTGGCGATTAACAAGTCCGTTATTTCATCTCTGACAACTTCTCTCTGGTAATCTTCTTCTCGCAGTTTGTCAGTGTGACGCACGCAAGCTTCCCAATCAGCAACGGTGATCTTCTCTATTGCTTCATGGGCTAGTCTTTCAGTGTCGGCTATTTTAAATGTAGTATTTTTGTCTGCCGTGTATTTCTTCGCCTGCGCCGACACCAGTTCAGTGGGGCTATAATGGCAGTGATAAGGAGGCACTTGTATCACACTGAGTCCGTATTGCTGAACTATGGAGTCGATTTCGTAGTTTTCAATGCTGGTCTTTGACATCTTCACCAGTTCCAAAAGTTCTGCTCTCATTTGTGTTTCATTGTGCGTTACGTTATTGTTTCGCAACCAAGACACAATACCGCTTTCCCTCGTGCTCATAGCCGAAGGCCTGTTGAGGACAGCAGGGTGATAGCTTGCATTGTCCATAACAGTGACAGAGTCTGGATGCAAATAAGGCAATAGCTGGTCCTGAAACCATTCTCGAAATGTTTCTCCATTCATTTCGGTATGGTAGTCAGACGTGGTTTTGATTTTGATTTGAAAATAAGTTTGTTTTCAGGCACATACCCGGTAGCAGCAGAACGAGCATGACATATTATATGACGCCCTCCTTTTCCCACTGGAACTTTCAAACTGCTTTGTCCATCTGTTGTTTGCCAAATAAAATTTCTAGTATGGCTTTGATTAACCATGTCTCATCCAAGTAATAGACAGCTGACGTTCCTTTTTATCTGATATCGTGCATTTTTCTTAGAAACGTAATCCTAGCAGCAGCAATATCATTACACTCCATTAAAAATTTGCGCCCGTCATTGGACTTTACATATTTATATCCAATGTTCTTCAACATTCTTTGCATTGATCTTGCACTTCCATCAAACCCAGTAGCTTTGTGCATAACAGTGCACAATTTTGCTGCTGTGGGGAACTCGCCTCTTTCATAAAATTCGAAAACCTTGCGACGTAACACATTTTAATCGAACTCGTCGATTTCTTTTACCCTTTTTGGAATGCTATGTTTCTTCCCTGGAGACCGAAACACCACATTGCCGACTGCCTGCTCTGACAGCTTCGCCTCCTGTATAAGTCGCCTGACAGTTCATACACCAGTATCGCCACAGGCCACTGCAGTGCGTTCCTGCACCTTGGCAACCTCACAGATCGGCTCGCCTGAAACTGCCTCGTTTAAAGAAAGAGTACACTCTAAAAATAAGGTCTCTTGCCTGTTTGTGAAACTCTTGATGATGTTTAGGTGTTTCAGACGATAAAACTCAGAGAAGGTCCAGTATACAACAGAAATCAGCCAACCGCACTTTTGCACGTGTAAAACATGGTAAAACTCTGAAATATGACGGACCTTCAGACAGCACGAGGTGCTCATTGGCCAGCTGCGCAGTAGACAACTGCGCATCGTCGACCGAGAGGCCATCAGTGCTGTCTCGAAGTGTAGTAGTACTTTACTGTCCCCCACCCCTACCCTGCTATCCCTCTCTCTCCCCACCTCGGCCTCCTCCTTACCCCCATCCAGTTGTCTCTCTCATGATGCGCTGCTGCCCATACATAGTCTGGGTTCAACTGCCAGAGACTGTTGTCGTGTGTATGTGTGTGTGTGTGTGTGTGTGTGTGTGTGTGTGTGTGTGTGTGTGTGTGTATTTTTGACAAAGGCCTTGTTGGCTGAAGGCTCATTTTGTGACAGTCTTTTTGTTGTGTCTATCTGCACTCGGCATCTCCACTATATGGTGAGTAGCACCAGTCCTTTTTATAATATTGTTATGACCCATTATGGATTTTCCATTGTTTTATAATAAATTTCAGTTTTGTGTGTTCAGGTTTTGGGTGTTTTCTACAAATATTTTGAACTGCATCCATCAAAACCAAAATTGAAGAAACTATATCAGCTTTTGAAGGAAGCACCTTATCGCGGTCCAGAACTGGAAGATGAATTACAGGGACAGTTGTATACATTTGACGATCTTTTAGAACATGTGCAGGCAAGTGGAATGGAACTGAAAGCAGCTCTGCAGGAGACGCAATCTGTATGCATAAAAGGTAAACTATATCATTTGTTCCGTGAAATAATTTATTGTGTATTTGACAGGTAGAAGCATTATTATTTCTGTTGCTAATGTCCTTTGTATGTATAGCACTGGCTGTGTTTAAGAATATGCACAAAATATGTAGTTACACTTGCTGTTCACCATGCAAGATTAATTTGTAAGATTGAGCATTTTATCAGAGTGACAATTGGAATTGTTTTGTATGTGAGAGTATACAAGTAGGATCAGTGTAAGATTGTGTAATAATTACCATAGTTATGCTGTAATGATGTCTGCATCTTTTATTTCCGCTAAAAGTGGAATCTTTGGTGTAAATAGATAGAAATATGGCAATAAAAAGTACTTAGTGGAATATAAACAAAGGAAAGTGTAAAGATAATGGTTCATCAAATAGTTGATGCATACTTAAATTGTTTCAGTCAGAGGTGATGAAGAGGTGCTGCTTTGTGTCTGGTTCGTGAGGATTAGGGACATATTCGATAGACATAGGGACATGCGCATTGTATCATGCCATCCTCTTTGCTTCAGTCTCCCGTAGTCCCTGTACCACAACTCCCTCCAGTCCTGTCCCCTTAATCCCACTTCACTCCTTCTTCACTCACTTCTTTCTCTCTGAAGTCCACCTTCTTCTCTGTTCTATCACCAGTGCCACATTCCTATCCTGTGTGCTTCCTACATTTCTCTTTCAACCATAAACAACTCTTCCCTTCAATGTTGCCAGTGTAGTTAGCTTGGGCAACATAGAGAGGGGAGGGGGGGGGGGTCAACTATACAGTGATTTATTACTTTTACTACTGTCATGAATTATGTTTATCCATTCTCTCTCTCTCTCTCTCTCTCTCTCTCTCTCTCTCTCTCTCTCTCTCTCTCTCTATCCCTTTTCGTTCTGTGGTATATCATTTTGCAAAAAACTGCGGTTTGTCTTTATCTGCTAGTCTTCAGTTGTTGCTTTAGCATATTCTGACTAATCAAAATTACAAACTTTTATCGATGTGAGGTATCTGTCTAAATCAGGGGCGGCCAGGAATCTTGCACGTGTGTGGCGCACTTGCACTCGTGCAGTTAACAGGTGTTCTGCATGCACACAAGGGCAAGCTGGCCACCCGCTTCTCTCCCCTCCCCACCATACCTTCTGTCCCCTCCTTCCTCTGTAATGCATTTTGTTTTGTAGCTTTCTTTATTGAATGAAGCAATAACGTTAGTAGGAGTGCTTGAAAGAAATCATGGTTTGAAAGAGTACCTATTACCTACGATACGTTTTATTTAATTATCACAGGTGGAGTTTACAATACGTTTAATACTGGAACAAAATTTCTACATACAGGCAAAAGCAAAGAGGTACGTAAATTTTCATCACTGATGTTTGCTCTTAACCGAGACTTATTAATTCAGCAAATGGTTTTCCAGCTCTCGCTATATTAAGCGCAGTCTTATAACTTGCATGTACTGCTGGGTTATTATTGTTGTCTTCCTGAAAAGTCGAAAGCAGTGCTCCATAAAATGTTATATCAGTTAGATGAGAGACATGACGAAAGAAAGTCGCAGATCTCTCGTGACAACAGCAACTACGACAGATTCATCTAGTATCGTCAGATCGCTCTTCTTAAACTCAATTTCCCCATCCGATCAGAATCCGACAGTAAATTTTACTCGTCCTTGTGAAATTCATTATAATGGCCTTCAATACTAAACTCCCGCTGACCAGTGAGAATATTGCCACATATTAAACATTTCGAATTTTCAAAGAAAAAGTGGTTCTTGCATTACTTTTTAAAAGATAGCAAATCTCCAGTTCTCTGTTTCCTTGTTTCACTCTGCATTTTCCGGTTCTTGAAATACAACGTTCACTACGTAGTGGTCACTTCGCATCAACGTCCGCAGCTTAGCCTGGCACTACACTGCCGCAACCTGCCGGCTGTCGCCACTGCCCCGGATGACGATTGCACACGTGCAGCACTGTGCGCTCATGAGCCTCAAGCAATGTTTGCCCGCCCCTGGTCGAAATGGTTACATCGACAGTGCACCTTTCTGAACATGTGCAGTTTATTGATGCCCACATTTTGATAACACAAGGGAAATAAAATAAACAAAAAGAATTGTTAACATTAATTATTATCTTCACTCCCATTTTTGTTAACCATGCCTGTTGTCTATGGTATCACTATTTGTAATCATCATCATCCATCATCATCATAGGACAGCTGTGAAACTTATATTGCCTCTGTCACAAATATTTGATTGTTTCTTCCAAATATGTTAAGATTTCTAAAGTTGTGGTTATAGTGGAACCTGAGAACACAGCTGGTTTATGGTGTATTTCGCTTGTGTACTGACGTGAGAATGGTACAGTATCTCTTGCTTGCAAACATATCATCTTCCTGCCCTTCTCTCATTGGTTGTGTAGAACCAGCAGCTGACTCAGCTGCTACCGTTCCCATCATAACTCACAGTGCGTGTTGACAGTATTGCAGCACTAAATACATAAGAATGCCACCAGTCCAAATCCAGATAGACTTTTAGCATCTCCTGCAGAAATGTATGCTATTCTTGAGTATTTACCCAGTTTTAAAGTCATTTCAATTCTGAGTGCAAATAAATTCAGGTGAACTGTGGTTTAAACATGGTAGATGTTCATAAAAAGCCAAAGTACACTGTTTACATTCTCAGGTTGTCACCAAAGTGTGACTCCTGTCCACTTGCTACTCCCCACCCTGCACTGACACAAGTTCACAACCAAGCTGGTGTCACTGTGCCCCCTCCAACGTAATCTTGTGCTTGAGCAGCAGTGGCGATATCTTCTAGGGTGCAGGTCTTATGTAACAACAACAACAAAAAATACATAAATAAAAGATCTCGTCCTTCTGCGGGTCCAGGGGTAGAATAGGCCCTAGGTATTCCTGCCTGTCGTACGAGGCAACTAAAAGGAGATTCACACGTTTCAGCCTTTGTGATGGTCCCCTGTAGGGTTTGACCTCCACTCTTCAAAATTTTCCCAAAGAGTGAGCCAGTTGGTGAAGGGCGCCTTACAAGGTGCACCGTGCATTGAGATCTTTAGCCCACTTTCTTGTCGTCGCATTACAGTCCTGCCCATTCTCCATCTCTTGGCGAGAACACCTTCCTGGTTGTGTTTTCTGCAATGCAGTATGCAGTGTCGATTTCTGCGTTGGCAATGACCATGGACTTCTTTGCACCTGATATCCAGCATGGTAGCCAGTCCATTGTGGTGGGGCCGCCATGCACCCTGTTGGTTTTAGCCCCCTGACCACATAGGGATTGCTCTGCTGATGCCTGTGCCATTAACTCCCCACGTATGCCGAGGGGTAGATGCCCATCCCCCTGGCGCATCGGGACTCCTGGCAAAGGCCATCCAGCCACCAGCCAGGTGGCCTTTGCTGTGGCTGGGTGGCACCCGTGAGGAGGGCCACTGGCCGGAGTGGGTGGCATCAGGGCGGATGACAGCCGATGAAGCGTAGTCCATCACCTCTTGCTGGTGGTGAAACACCAGCAGTCTCTAAGTGATCACGAGCTCAATTCAGTGCACAGAAGTACGACCCCAACTCGTTCCCCTCTCTGGCCACACCATGGGAGGAACGTCAGGCTAAGGATGACAGCAGATTTTATTCGCCCCGGTTCCTTGTATGTTTGAGAGCTGATGGGGAATCTCTCGTGACGATGAACCCTCAGTTTTTTGTTGAGGATTTAGAGGACAAGTTCGGGGAAGTGGAGGGCTTGTCCAAAATTAGATCTGGGTCAGTCTTCATCAAAAAAGCATCCTGTGCCCAGTCACGGGAGTTATTTGCTTGTGACAAGTTGGGGGATGTTTCTGTAACCATCACTTAAATATGGTACAGGGTATCATATTTCATAGAGACCTTCTTTTGCAGTCCGACAATGAGATGCGCGCCAATTTAGAGTGGCAATGTGTAAATTTCGTCTGGCGTGTCCACTGGGGTCGGAAGGATAACCAGGTTGTCACCGGTGCCTTCGTCTTGGCCTTTGAGGGTGATACATTGGCCGAGAAGGTCAAGGTGATGGTCTACCGGTGTGATGTAAAGCCCTATATCCCTCTGGCTGAGCTACGGCAACTGTTAAGCTTAACGCCTATCTGCATTACCCTCCAGGAAACCTGGTTCCCAGCAATGCGGACCCCTACCCTCCGTGGCTATAAGGGATGTTACCAGAACCGAGCGACTATAATCGAGTGTCAGGTGGAGTTTGTGTTTATGTCCTAAACTCGGTCTCTAGTGAACATGTACCCCTTCAAACCGCTCTTGAAGCAGTGACTGTCAGAATAAGGATACTACTACTACTACTACTACTACTACTACTACTACTACTACTACGTGACCAGGCCCAGTGGACCGCACGCATCTACAAGTTTCCTCCTCCACTGTATTCTGTCCATTGCTGCTATCCGCCATTCGTCCACATCTATTGACATTTGTTTTAAATCTTCATGGAGTCCATCCCTCCAACACTTCTTGGGTCTCCCTGGCAGTCTCTTTCCTGTAGGTGTGAAATCCAGGAGCTTCCGAGGCCATCTGTGATCCTCCATCCGGGCTACATGGCCGGCCCACTGCATTCGTTTGGCTTTCACAGCTCCTGCTATGTTGACCTGCTGGTATAGTTCCTCAAGATCTTGGTTGTATCTGATCCTCCATTCCCCTGTATCTGCATCCAGAACCGGACCGAAGATCTTCCGAAGCACTTTTCTCTCAAAGACAAGGAGCTTATGGAAGTCCTGTTTCCGGATACTCCATGTCTCACAGCCATATAGAACAACAGGCTGGATCAGGGTTTTGTATAGTCAAATCTTGAACTGTCTGGAGAGATATTTGGACCGAAGCAGTTGTGCTAGGCTGTGGTAAGACCAGTTTCCTGCTTGAATTCTGGCGTTGATCTCTGCTTCACATGACGAGTTCTCAGTGAAAAGTGCCTCTAGGTATTTGAATTCTTGCACTCTCAGAATAAGGATGACACAGGAAATAACTGTGTGCAATGTATACCTTTCTCCAGATGGTGCAATACCCGTGAAGGTATTAGCTGCACTGATTGATCAACTCCCTAAACTTCCCTACTACTGGGGGATTTTAATGCCCATAACCCCTTGTGGGGTGGTATCATGCTTACTGGCTGAGGCAGAGATGTCGAAACTTTACTGTCATGGTTCGAACTCTGTCTCTTAAATACTGGGGCTGCCACACATTTCAGTGTGATGCATGGTAGTTAATTGGCCATCGATTTATCAATGTGTGGCCCAGGACTTCTCCCATCTATCCACTAGAGTGCACATGACGACTTGTGTGGTAGTGACCACTTCCCCATCTTCCTGTCACTGCCCCAGCATCAGGCACATGGACGCCTGCCCAGATGGGCTTTGAACAAGGCAGACAGGGGAACTTTCACCTCTGCTGTCACCGCTGAATCTCCCCCACATGGTAACATCTATGTGATGGTTGAGCAGGTGGCTAGCACAATTATTTCTGCTTCAGAAAATGTTATCCCTCTCTCTTTAGGGTGCCCAAAGTGTGAGGGTGTCCCTTGGTGGTCGTCGGAAGTCACTGACGCAATTAAGGAGCGGCATAAGTGGCACCCTTCCCTGGAGCATCTCATAGCCTTTAAAGGGCTCCGTGCCCGTGCTCGCCACCTTTTCCAACATCGGAAGAAGGCCTGTTGTGAGAGATACATCTCCACCATTGGGTGCTACACGGCACCTTGCCAAGTCTGGGCAAAGATCAAACGTCTTTTCTGGTACCAGGCCCCAACAGCTGTCCCCGGTGTTACCATAAATGGCGAGTTATGTACCGACACAAACGCGATTGCTGAGCACTTTGCTCGAGCCTCTGCATCAGACAATTACCCCCCAGCCTTTCGCACACTCAAACGGTGGGTGGAACGTAACGTCCTCTCATTCACTACAAGATGCAGTGAATCCTATAAAGCCCCATTTACAGAGTGGGAGCTACTCAGTGCCCTTGCACATTGCCCCAACACAGCTCTTGGGCCTGATCGGATTCACAGCCAGATGATAAAACACCTCTCATCTGACTACAAACGACATCATCTCGTCATCTTCAACCAGATCTGGTGCGATGGTGTCTTTCCATCGCAATGGCGGGAGAGCACCTTCATTCCAGTGCTCAAACCCGGTAAAAACACATTTGATGTGGATAGCTATTGGCCCATCAGCCTCGTCAACGTTCTTTGTAAGCTGCTGGAACATACGGTATGTTGGCAGTTGGGTGGGGTCCTGGAGTCATGTGGCTTGCTGGCTCCATGTCAGGGCAGCTTCCGTCAGGGTCGCTCTACCACTGATAATCTTTTGATCATCAAGTCTTCCATCCGAACTGCCTTTTCCAAACGGCAACAGCTGATTGCTGTCTTTTTTGACTTACGTAAAGCATACGACACGACTTGGCGATGTCATATCCTTGCCACATTGTATGAGTGGGGTCTTTGGGGACCACTCCCGATTTTTATCCAAAACTTCCTGTCACTCCATACTTTCCGTGTCCAAGTTGGCGACTCCCATAGTTCCATCCATATCCAGGAGAATGGAGTCCCAAGGGCTCTGTATTGAGTGTCTTTCTATTTTTAGTGGCCATTAACAGTCTAGCAGCAGCAGTCGGGCCCTCTGCTTAACCTTCTCTGTATGCAGACAACTTCTGCATTTCGTACTGCTGCTCCAGTACTGTTGTTGCTGAGTGGCGGCTCCAGGGACCCATCCACAAGGTGCAGTCATGGGCTCTAGCCCACGGCTTCCAGTTTTCAGCCTCAAAGTCATGTGTCGTGCACTTCTGTCGGAATCGTACCATTCATCCGGAACCCACACTTTATCTTAATGACGATCCACTCACTCTAGTGGAGACACATAATTTCCGAAGTATTGGTTTTCGACACGCAATTGACTTGGCTCCCTCATCTTCGTCAGCTTAAGCAGAAGTGCTGGCAGCACCTCAATGCCCTCCATTGCTTGAGCAACACCAATTGGGGTGCAGATTGCTACACATTGCTGCAGCTCTGCATAGCCCTTGTCCAATCCCGAATGGACTATGGTAGTGTGGTTTATAGTTCAGCAGTGACTGCAGCATTGCATTTACTCGACCTTGTGCACCGCTGTGGGATTCCATTAGCAACAGGAGCTTTTAGGACGAGTTCGGTGACCATTGTACTGGTGAAGGCTGGTGTCCTTCCACTACGGGTCAGACTTGAGCAACTGCTCGCCAGTTATGCAGCACACATTCATAGTTCCCCTCCGCAATTTGAATAACTGTCTCCTTTTCCCGCCCTTGGCAGTCCATCTCCCGCATCGGCGGCCCAGATCGGGGCTAACGATTGCGGTTTGCATGTGGTCCCTACTTTCCGAATTCGAATTGGAGTTCTTCCCTTTACCACCTCTGCTTGCAGTCTGTTCACATATGCCTCCATGGTGTATGCCTTGGCCACAGCTTTGTCTGGACCTTTTACATGGCCCTAAGGACTCCATTAACCACGTCACTCTCCGCTGTCACTTCCTCTTGATTCTTGACGTGTTCCGGGGCTCTGAAGTGGTTTACACCGACAGCTTAATGGCTGATGGTCATGTAGGCTTCACATGTGTTCATGGAGGACATATTGAGCAGCACTCCTTGCCAGTTGGCAGCAGTGTTTTCACTGCAGAGCTGGCGGCCATATCTCATGCTCTTGAGTACATCCGCTCATGTCCTGGTGAGTCATTTCTCCTGTGTACTGACTCATTGAGCAGCCTACAAGCTTTCAACCAGTGCTACCCTCGCCACCCTCTGGTAGCGTTCATTCAGGAGTCCGTCTATACCATGGAAGAGTCCCGCTGCTCCGTGGTGTTTGTTTGGACCCCACAACATGTCGGTATCCCCGGCAATGAACTTGCCGACAGGCTGGCCAAACAGGCGATCCAGAAACCAGCTCTGGAAATAGGCATGTCCGAAGCTGACCCGCAGGGTTTTCCGGCTTTTGGAGACGGAATGGCATAACAGCATGCATAACAAACTGCATGTCATTAAGGAGACTATGAATATATGGAAGTCTTCCATGCGGGCCTCTCGCAGGGAATCAGTTGTCCTCTGCCGGATCCGCATTGGCCATACGTGGCTAACGCGTGGATACCTACTCCGTCGCAAGGACCCACCTCAGTGTCACTGTGGCTCCCAAATGACAGTTGTCCACCTCATGCTGGACTGTCCACTTTTAGCCCCTCTGTGGCAGACTTTTAACTTTCCCAGCACTATGCCTTCGGTGTTGGGCGACAATGCCTCCACAGCAGCTTTAGTTTTATGTTTTATCTGTGAGAGTGGGTTTTATATTTATATATAGGTTTTAGCGCATGTCCTTTGTCCCTCTGTGTCTTCCACCCTAGTGCTTTTAGGGTGGAGGCTTTAATGTGTTGCAGAGTGACTGGCTTTCCCTTTTTATTCTCATGGTTGGCCAGCCACTGCAATCTGCTTTCATGTTTTACTCTCTTCTGTTTCTAGCATCTCTTTGTTGTTTTCTTGTCCTCTTTTGTTCCTTTTAGTGTTTGTTGCCTTTCCTTCGTTCTTGCGGCTTTTCCTTTCTTTTTGTGTTATATGTTTTGTTCGTTTTATTCTCAAACTAGTGGCACTGTCTTATTAGGAACAAGGCACCGATAACCTCATAGTTTTGTCCCTTTTCTCTCTTTAAACAAACCAACCAACCAACTAACCAACCAACCAAAAGATCTCGATCGCAATTCATTCCCACGATGTACTGACATCTGTTGGTACTATTTCCACAATGGGTTTTTCGATGTAATTTATTTTTGTGATAACAATTGCAGTCAGTTTAATGTGATTCAGTTTGTTTTTTAAACATTTAATTCCAGATTAATTTGCTTTCTTCTTTAATCTGAATGTCATTATCTTGTTCTAAAGCTGATTAGAAGCTGGTAACATTTTTCATCAATATTCTGGTATGTGAACAATGACCTAATTTCTCATTTGCAACCCACTAGGTAAATCATTACAGCTTCTCATAACCAAATAAAATATTGACTTGTGTTCAGAATCAAGTAATGGTTTTTGAAGGACAAGATGTTTGCCTTTGAATGTTACCTTCATTTAAAAATCAGCATAGATGTTCAATATGTATACAGTATCCATAAATGTATGAGAACTTTCAATACAAACCTGTTCAAATACAACAAAAATTTTGAAGTTGATAGAAATTAATGTAATTTCGGCCGGTGTTTCACAAATTTGCCAATTTTTTAGCAGAGCATGAGATTGTTGTAGTCGTTAGTTCTTAGTTTCACACTTATCCCTTGCACTTAAAACTCCGTAAGAACAGGAACCACGCATTCATGTAATTGCTTCACCTCAATGGGACATGAATCCACCATCTTTAGTGCAGGTGCACAATTGTATTCAACCAGCTGTGGGAATCTCAGAGCAGCAAGCTCGGAGGACGTGGATAGTGACTGCGGTCGGGTGGCGCACGATGGAAGTGTGGGTCAGTTGGGAAGTGTGCTGAAATCTGAGTTCGAGTCCCAGTCTGGCACATGTTTTCACTTGTTGCCACTGATTCTGCATAAAGTCCTGGTGCAGCTGACATCAATAATTTCTTCCCTTTTCTTTCCTTTATCTCCCCTCTACCTGCAGTTACGTAATAGCAATAAAAGGAGTGTGCTTTACGTAGATAGGCAGTTGTCCTCTGGGCTATTTGCATCATACCTTTTTCGTTTATTTGTGACCTTTTGTGGCATTGGGATGCAGTTGACCCAGCTTCTGACAGTTGTAGAACTTGATTGGTTTCTTCTTTTGCTTCTTAGAATAAAGTGCTGAGGCTGTTCTCTCCTCGGGAGTATGGCACTCTGACGTATTTTTCATGTCCTGCAAGATCTTCTTCACTTGTAGCATTTTAACCCCACAGCCACGGTTGCACATTTTAAAGTAGTCCTGCTAGCAATAGTGTGCCTATCCATTCATTGGCAATCTCATTCCCAGTGTTCCTGAGTGCATTCGATGTAGATGATATCTGGTTGGTGTACTCATCCACATTTTTGCATTTATCCGGTGGAGTGGTTATAAGCTCCCAGAATAATCTAGGTTTCCTTGTGTCTTGCCATTACAGCTTTCCTGTGTGTTCATAGTCCACTGGATGAATCAGTTATATCTACTTTATTCTTGCCTTACAGACCTTATATGTCTGCCCCCGGTAGCTGAGTGGTCAGCGCGACAGAATGTCTATCCTAACGGCCTTCGTTCGATTCCCGGCTGGGTCGGACATTTTCTCTGCTCAGGGACTGGGTGTTGTGTTGTCCTAATCATAATCGTTTCATCCCCATCAATGCACAAGTCGCCGAAGTTTAGTCATATTGAAAGACTTGCACCTGGCAAACGATCTACCCGACGGGAGGCCCTAGTCACACAACATTTACTTTTAGTCCTTACATGAATAATGTTACTCAGTGGGCTTCAGTGTACCATTCACTATGTCTCGTAAATAATCAAAGTGTAAATATGCTTCCACAGCAAATTCGCACAGCCCATCCCGATAGCTTTCATTACACCATTGAATTCAAAACTATTTCCGTGAGTCTTTTCTTCTGTTTACCAGAATACTTAATGATGTCTGGACCCATAACCTGTTAGGACTAGTGCAGTGAAATAAGTAATTCCAAACATTAAATTGCAGGAATGAGGCAAGTCACACACACACACACACACACACACACACACACACACACACACACACACACACACACACACCAGGGAATATATTGTTCGTAAATCCCTAACAGAACTTCATTTCCATAAATTCCAGAATTAAGAGTATATCAATATGATAGTTGTACCACAATGAGTATATGTGAATATTGTTAAAGAAAGAACTTGAAGCCATTTGTGTGCAGTATTCAGTTGTGCTCCTAGAATATACTTAAAATACCTCTTGTTGTCTTACCATAATATGTGTCATGTGGATGACTTAAGACTGCATATGGAATACCAACAGTATTATGAAAAGAATGGAGTGCTACTCACCATAATGATGTGACAATGAGTTGCAGACAGGCACAACAAAAAGACTGTCAACATTCTGCTTTTGGCCAAACACTTCTTCAGAAAAGAAAATGCAGAAACATTCACACAAGCATCACAGCTCACGCACACATGACCACTAGCTTGGGCCATTCTGGCCAGAATCCAGTGTTATCACATCAATTGCAAGCAGCAGTCCGAAATGAGATGGGGAGGTGAGGGATGGCAGGGCGGTGGTGGGGGAAGAGGATTCAGTGGTGCATGGTGGATCATGCAGAGTGTGTATGGTAGCCAGACAAAGTTGTAAGGTGCTGGATTGGGATGCTGTGAGGGAGGGAGGGGGGGGGGGGGGAGGATGGTAAAGAAGAGTGTTGGAGTGTTGTATTTAATGGTGCTACGTTACTTTAAAGTGTGCGTGACATTCTTACATGTCCGAAGAAGAAAGGTATTTTTTACACGATTGTTTCATCGACTTGCAACATGCAAATTTTGCTTGTGGTTACTTTCGTGATGCACCATCAGGTATTACATTGATGGCACTGTGTGTCTTCACCCAATCTAGTGATTAGACACTACAGTCATGTTATTAATTGATCCAAAGCTGGCTGGTTGCTCAGCTGAAACTAGTGATCAGTTATTGTTAAAAGACATACCTCCCCAGCAGTACCCTCCTCTCATCGTCTTATTAATATAGCTCCCACTTCCGAAATGCTCAGAAGTACAACCCTGGTCACCTAGTACCACCCGGGCCGGGATTGCTGCAGTACTTTCCTGAGCCAAACTGATCTTTCCTGAGGTCAGCTTCTACCAGCTTTTCCATTTGTCTGTAAAGAATTCGTGTTAGTATTTTGCAGCCGTGGCTTATTAAACTGATAGTTCGGTAATTTTCACATCTCTCAACACCTGCTTTCTTTGGGATTGGAATTATTATATTCTACTTGAAGTCTGAGGATATTTCGCTTGTCTCATACATCTTGCTCACCAGCTGGTAGAGTTTTGTCAGGACTGGCTCTCCCAAGGCCATCAGTGGTTTTAATGTAATGTTGTCTGCTCCCGGGGCCTTGTTTCGACTTGGGTCTTTCAGTGCTCTGTCAAACTCTTCACGCAGTATCATATCTCCCATTTCATCTTCATCTACATCCTCTTCCATTTCCATAATATTGTCCTCAAGTACATTGCCCTTGTATAGACTCTCTATATGCTCCTCCCACCTTTCTGCTTTCCCTTCTTTGCTTAGAACTGGGTTTCCATCTGAGCTCTTGATATTCATACAAGTGGTACTCTTTTCTCCAGAGGTCTTTTTAATTTTCCTGTAGGCAGCATCTATCTTACCCATAGTGAGATAAGCCTCTACATCCTTACATGTGTCCTCTAGCCATCTCTGCTTAGCCATTTTGCGCTTCCTGTTAATCTCATGATCCTAAAATCCTGCCCCGAAATGAGATCCATCCTTCATAACCAAATAAAATATTGACTTGTGTTCAGAATCAAGTAATGGTTTTTGAAGGACAAGGACAAGATGTTTGCCTTTGAATGTTACCTTCATTTAAAAATCAGCATAGATGTTCAATATGTATACAGTATCCATAAATGTATGAGAACTTTCAATACAAACCTGTTCAAATACAACAAAAATTTTGAAGTTGGTAGAAATTAATGTAATTTCGGCCGGTGTTTCACAAATTTGCCAATTTTTTAGCAGAGCATGAGATTGTTGTAGTCGTTAGTTCTTAGTTTCACACTTATCCCTTGCACTTAAAACTCCGTAAGAACAGGAACCACGCATTCATGTAATTGCTTCACCTCAATGGGACATGAATCCACCATCTTTAGTGCAGGTGCACAATTGTATTCAACCAGCTGTGGGAATCTCAGAGCAGCAAGCTCGGAGGACGTGGATAGGGACTCTATTGGTTATGAACTGTAGATTTACCTGAAGAAACTGCAAGAAGGTGGGAATTCAAGGAGATGGGACCTGGATAAACTGACTAATTCAGAGGTTGTTCAGAGTTTCAGGCAGGGCAGAGCATAAGGGAACAATTGACAGGAATGGGGGAAAGAAATACAGTAGAAGAAGAATGGAGAGAAGGAAACGTAGTAGGTGGATATGGATTGGGGCTAAGAAATGAAAGAGGAAGCCGCCTGGTAGAATTTTGCACAGAGCACAACTTAGTCAGAGCTAACACTTGGTTTAAGAATCATGAAAGAAGGTTGAAAACATGGAAGAACCCTGGAGATACTAAAAGGTATCAGATAGATTATATAATGGGCAGTTTGTTGCTGGTCATTCCCACATAGAAAGCGTCACAGTGCAGGCAGGTCAGCTGGTAAATCACGTGGGTGCTTTCACACGTGGCTCTCCCTTTGATCGTGTACACCTTCCGGGTTACAGGACTGGAGTAGGTGGTGGTGGAAGGGTGCATAGGACAGGTTTTACACCGGGGGCGGTTGCAAGGGTAGGAGCCAGAGGGTAGGGAAGGTGGTTTGGCAATTTCATAGGGATGAAACAAAGGGTGAAATCTGAATGTACCGTCTGCAAACATAGCAAGCGCTGCTCTCACTGGCCTAGGGGTCAGTGGAAGAAACACAAATGAATTTGGGGGGGGGGGGGGGTTGCAGCCATTGCATGCAGTGCGCACTGCATAATTATGACTCACATCAATCATCTATAGTAGAAATCTCTCGTAGAATTAACAAGGTTTTGTAAAACCTAACTTATAAGGCCACTCCATTTCAAATTGGAACTTATTTGTACTCATGAATATGAAATTAAATTAAAATGGTGAAACACTTATTACTGTTACACTGCAAATAATGGCTCTGAGGGATGAAGTAGTGAAGGCAGCAGAGGATCAAGTAGGTAAAAAGACGAGGGCTAGTGGAATACAAACGCCTCAAAAATGACTGTTAGATGCGGACCTCGGGGAGGATCAGTTTGGATTCCGTAGAAATACTGGAACACATGAGGCAACACTGACGTTACGACTTATCTTAGAAGAAAGATTAAGGAAACGCAAACCTACGTTTCTAGCATTTGTAGACTTAGAGAAAGCTTTTGACAATGTTGACTGGAATACTCTTTTTCAAATTCTAAAGGTGGCATGGGTAAAATACAGGGAGCGAAAGGCTATTTACAATTTGTACAGAAACCAGATGGCAGTTATAAGAGTCGAGCGGCATGAAAGGGAAGCAGTGGTTGGGAAGGGAGTGAGACAGGGTTGTAGCCTCTCCCCGATGTTATTCAATCTGTATATTGAGCAAGCAGGAAAGGAAACAAAAGAAAAATTCGGAATAGGTATTAAAATCCATGGAGAAGAAATAAAAACTTTGAGGTTCGCCGATGACATTTTAATTCTGTCAGAGACAGCAAAGAACTTGCAAGAGCACTTGAATGGAATGGACAGTGTCTCTAAAGGAGTATATAAGATGAACATCAACAAAAGCAAAACGAGGATTATGGAATGTAGTCGAGTGAAGTCGGGTGATGCTGAGGGAATTAGATTAGGAAATGAGACACTTAAAGTAGTAAATGAGTTTTGCTATTTGGGGAGCAAAATAACTGATGATGGTCGAAGTAGAGAGGATATCAAATGTAGACTGGCAATTGCAAGGAAAGCGTTCCTGAAGAAGAGAAATTTGTTAACATCGAGTATAGATTTAAGTGTCAGGAAGTCTTTTCTGAAAGTATTTGTATGGAGTGTACCCATGATGGAAGTGAAACATGGACGATAAATAGTTTGGACATGATGAGAATAGAAGCTTTTGAAATGTGGTACTACAGAAGAATGCTGAAGATTAGATGGGTTGATCACATAACTAATGAGGAGGTATTGAATATGCTTGGAGAGAAAAGAAGTTTGTGGCACAACTTGACTAGAAGAAGGTATCGGTTGGTAGGACATGTTCTGAGGCATTAAGGGATCATCAATTTAGTATTGGAGGGCAGTGTGGAGGGTAAAAATTGTAGAGGGAGACCAAGAGATTAAAACACTAAGCAGATTCAGAAGGATGTAGGTTCAGTAGATACTGGGAGATGAAGCAGCTTGCACAGGGTATAGTAGCATGGAGAGCTGCATCAGGACTGAAGACCACAACAACAACAACAACAACAACAACATGACCACCAGTAAACTGACTGACTGCATAATGGGCTTAGAAGATCTTTTGACCTGAAGAACACATAGTAGACAGTTGCTGAACATGTTCTACAGCTTGACCCAAAGGACCAGAGCTGTTTAAATATATTCCTTGTGTAATTAACTTGGCTATCTTCTCCAATGCTTTTGAATCCCATAATATTTTTTTTTCTTATCTGCAATTGCTCTCTGCAAACCACCATGAGATGCATGGCAGAGGGTATGTCCCATTGTACCACTTATTAGGGTTTCTTGCTGATCCATTCATGTATGGAGTGTAGGAAGAATGATTGTTTGAATTCCTCTGTGTGTGCAGTAATAATTATTCTAATCTTATCCTCACGATCCCTGTGTGAACAATATGTAGGGGGTTGTAGTCTGTCGTTTAAAGCTGGTTCTTGAAACTTTGTTAATAGGCTTTCTTAGGGTATTACATCTGTTTTTAAGAGTCTGCCATTTCAGTTCCTTCAGTATCTCTGTGACGCTATCCAATGGACTAAACAAACCTGTGACCATTCGTGCTGCCCTTCTCTGTATATGTTCAATATCCCCTGTTAGTCGTATCTGGTATGGGTCCCACATACTTGAGCAATATTCTAGGATGGGTCTCACGAGTGCTTTCTAAGCAATCTCTTTTGTAGACTGACTGCACTTCCCCAGTATTCTACCAATAAACCGAAGCCTACCGCCTGCTTTACCCACGACTGAACTTATGTGATCATTTCATTTCATATCCCTTCAGAGTGTTACACCCAGGTATTTGTATGATGAGTTGGTCAATTCCAACAATGACTCACTGATATTATAGTCATAGCATACTACATTTTTTCATTTTGTGGAGTTCACAGTTTTACATTTCTAAACATTTAGAGCAAGTTACCAATCCCTGCATCAACTTGAAATCTTATCAATATCTGATTGAATATTTATGCAGCTTCTCTCAGATAGTGCTTCATTATAGATAACTGCACCATCTTCAAAAAGCTTGATTTTATTATCAATATTGTCTGCAAGGTCATTAATATACAACATGAACAGCAAGGGCCCCAATACACTTCCCTGGGGCACACCAAAGTAACTTCTACATCTGACAATGACCCTCCATACAAGGCAACATACTGTGTCCTCCTTACCAAAAACTCCTAAAGCCAGTGACAAGTTTCATTTGGTACTCCACATGATCGTACTTTTGACAATAAACATAGGTGTGGTACTGAGTCAAATGCTTTTCGGAAATCAAGAAACACTGCATCTACCTAACTGCCGTGATCTAAAGCTTTCAGTATGTCATGTGAGAAAAGTGCGAGTTGGGTTTCAAATGATCGATCTTTTCAAAAACCATGTTGGTCAGCATTGAGAGGGTCATTCTGTTCAAGATACCTCATTATGTTTGAGCTCATAATATATATTCTAAGATTCTACAACAAATCAATGTCAAGGATATTGGACAGTTGTTTTGTGGATCACTTCTACTACCCTTGGTGTAGACAAATGTGACCTGTGCATTTTTCCAAGAACTGGGCATGGTTTTTTGTTTGAGGAATCTAAGACAGATTATAATGAGAAAAGGGGCTAACTCATCCTCAAATTCAGTATAGAATCTGACAAATTCCAGTGGGACTTGGAGTTTTGTTCAGTTTTAAAAATCTCAGCGGTTTCTCAGCACCACTGATACTAATACTCATTTCACTCGTCTTTTCTATGTTAAGAGGATTAAGTTGGGGTAATTCTCCTGTGTTGTCCTTTGTAAAGGAACATTTGAAAACAATGTTAAGCATTTCAGCTTTTGTTTTGGTACCCTCAATTTCAGTTCCTGTCTCATTCACTAGGAACTGGAGATTAACTTCGGTGCCACTGACAGCCTAACTTTGGTGCCACTGATAGTCTTTACATATGACCAGAATTTCTTTGGATTTTGTGAAAATGTCATCTGACAATTTTCTGCTCGGGTAGTCATTGAAGGCATCACTCATTGCTCTCTTGACAGTCAAACGTGTTTCATTTAGCATCTCTCTATCTATAGCTGTACACTTTGTTTTACACCTATTATGCAATATTTTCTGTTTCTTTAGAAGTTTCTTTACAGTGACTGTATACCGTGGAGGTTCCCTCCCATTACGAACTGTTCTACTGGGTACATATCTATCCAGTGCATGTTCAGCTATTCTTTTAAACTTGTGCCAGAGTTCATCTACATGCACCTGACCTGTGCTGAAAGTTTCAAGTTCCTCATTGAGACATGACATTACAGATTTTTGATCTAGTTTACTGAACACGTATATCTTTTTGCTTGTTTCAGTTGTTGTTTGTACTTTGATAATCATTATTGCCACAACCATGTTATCATCACTGATACCAGTTTTAATGTATCCTCAAAGAGGTCACATCTATTTGTTGCCGTTAGATCCAATATACGAGGGTGGTTTGAAAAGTTCTCGGAATCATCACGAGAGGTCAGCGCTAGCGCAACGAGTTTTTCACGTGATATTCATTGGACTGTTGCCTCTAAACATGTGCCACATCGGTGCTCTTGGAAGAGAGCTGTGGTGGTGACGTGGCTCTGTTGCTGTTCCCACATAATGATTTGCGAAGATGGAAAAAATAGAGATTTGAGCAGTGATTAAGTACTTCGTAAAGAAAGGTATGAAAGCAAAGGACAATCAGCTGATTTCTAGAATACATTGGGGGACTCTGTTCCTTCATATTCAACTTTTGCCAAGTGGACAAATGAATTTAAATTTCGTCTGGAGAGCTTAGGTGATGATCCATCCAGTGGTTGTCCAAAATGTGTCACTGCTCCAGAAACCATTGCAAAAGTGCATAAAATGGTCATGCAGGATCGCCAATTGAAAGTGCATGAAATTGTTCATGCTTGCCAGCTGTCATCTGAAAGGGTGTATCACATTTTAACTGAAGAATTAGAAATGAAAAAATTATGTGCAGCCGGGTGCCATGACTCTGGACGCTATATCAAAAACGCATGAGAATGGACATATTGGAACAACGTTTGGCCCGTTGTAGGAGAAACAAACAAGATTTTTTGTCCCAGTTTGTGACCACAGATGAAACTTGGGTGCACTACTACACCCCAGAGACAAAACAACAGTCAAAGCAGAGGGAATATGCTGATTCTCCACCACCAAAGAAAGCAAAGACAATTCCTTCGGCAGGAAAGGTCACGGCATCAGTGTTCTGGGATGTGAAGGGGGTTCTGTTTATAGATAATCTTGCAGTAAAACTAGAAAACATTGTAAATTGGTAGTCCCTTTAAATTTACCTAGAATCTGGAAGTTTTGGCACCATAGTAAATACATTAATGAAGCTGAACCAAATTTTAACTTTGTAACCATATTATTCTCCGATACAAGGTGTTTTGAACAGGCCAGTTTGGAGGCGAAAGATTGCTACTAGAGCATGGAGCTTGTACCAGCTTCACTGAACAACCACCCTCCACTATAGAGGAAAAAAGGGATTAGTTTTTAGTGCCCAAATTGGGAAATCCATGATAAATTGTGGATTATGCTAGAGACTTTTCTTAATCTCTAATAGAGTAATTATTTCTGTGATAAAGGACAGCTGTTCCATACACCATTGGCACCCAAGAACATTTTTTGGTTCCTGGTCAATGCAGCAGTTGTGAAGGAATTGTGGATGACCTACACACAGGTGAACAAGTGTGAAATGGAATACGTACACTCTGATACAGCTAGTTTCTGCTGTGTGAATTCATGATAGTGAGGTCGTATGTCTCGGGTACCTGCAGTTTTAAATTGTCATGAAAGGCACAGTATTATCGGTTTTTCAAGGGTTTTGTAATTGATCTTTTTGTGTAATAACTACATGGGACTTAAAGTAACCTTATATAAGTGCTTTTCTGATTTTTATATTTACCTTTATCATTTTTTGTACCACCTGTGTGGAACACCATGTGACGAGTGGAATGCTACTAGAACTTTTCGTTTTAGAGCAAGTAGAAATAACACTGAACTAACTGGTAGTTAATGAGGTTATTAATGGTGAAATGTGGAGCTAAAGTAGGCTCCAAAACCAAAACATGCCAGGTGCTTTCATTGTGGAAATATTATGTATCAGTAAAAATCAGTATAGTAGAATGATCTGTAAATTATCTACTGAAAGGAGAGTAATTTTTACCCAAAAACGTATCACTTCATATTATTAATGAGAACAGAAAAGTATTTAGCATCATATTCTTCAGTAGGTGGATTTGAAATGTCAGCTACAGACTGAAAATTACAGGTAATATTAATACTATTTTAGGTTACCTTGCTGTGTGGTGCAAGTGAGAACTGACTAATGAGAACTCAAGGGAACAAATAATGAGCATAAAGTTGGCATCACAAAATAACAAAAACAGTGTAATTTTCCACCATCTCTTTAAATGTCTCCACCCACAGCATGTCAGAAATTATTAGGAGAGATAGAAAAGCCAACGGGTGGACCAAGGAACTGATTGGAGTACATGTAGTAAGTGTGGCTGTGATGAAAATGAGATGGAGATGGTAGAGACTCGTAACAAAGTGAGTGTGATGTAGACTGTTTTAATAATTTTATTAAAAGGCAAGTTGTTACTCACCATATAATGGAGATCCTGAGTCGCAGATAGGCACAACAAAAAGACAGTCACAAACAAAGCTTTCGGCCTTCGTCAAAAGTGTGTGTGTGTATGTGTGGCCTTACAGGCTGAAAGCTTTATTTGTGACTGTCTTTTTGTAATGCCTATATAGAATCTCTGCTATGTGGTGAGTAGCAACCTTTTCATAATACTGTTACATACCAGCCTGGATTTTTCTAGACTGTTGTAATCAATTTAAAAAAATGGAGGATAGGTGGACCAAGGAAATTCTTTGCCGGATTCTTAGAGATAAGAAAAGACCATCACAAGTTCCTGGTGGATGGTGGGTAAATGTCATTAGAAAACATGCAGGAACACATCTATGTTTGTACTTTAAGACTGTAACAAGTGGAAATTTATGAAGCAGGACTATTTCCAGCAGTGTGAGGCATATAGCCGAGATCTGAGTGATGTTTGGTGGCGAGCCACCAGATTTCTAACACTGACCAAACATTGGTTGCTACTACATACCTGAGTCTGATTCACTACATTGGTGACTGTTTCACGCAGGTTTAAATCTGCTTTGTCGAAAACTTGCTGTTCATTATGTTAATGGAATTTTTAGAAATTAAAGGGATTGTAAAATTTTGGGAACCTATTATGCCAAAAAATTTCAGCAGAGGCAGTTTGGCCAACAATAAGTGATGTTTTAACACAAAACTGTTTATTGTGGTGATTAATTTTGTATCTTGTTATAGTGTGAATTTTTTTTTCTTAATGACATTAGGAATTAATTAATGAAGATTTCATTGTTGTTACTGACTGTTGTGCAGAAAGTGGTAAGACAGTCTTCTACAATGAGATGAGTAAAGTCTTAGAAGGAGATTCTTTTACGAAAAGATTTCTTCTTTAAATGTAACAGTTTGCAGGTAATTTTCAAGTGTCTTTTGAGAAGTATGGTGAGACTATGATATTATGCCTGTGTAGAATTTTCTTAAGAGGGTTATAAAATGTAATATGCTTTTTGGAAAAAGTCCAAATTTCAAGTACAGTTTGATTCTTGGCTGTCTAACCACAAATTATGGATTGCATTCAGTCACGATTGGCAGAGAAAAAAGTGACAGCGTCTGGCATCTTAATTTATTTTATTTTCTCTTTTTTTTCCCTAGGTTTCTGGCGTATTTTGGAACATGACTATCATTTTCGAATTATGACCCAGATACTAAATCTAGTTGAGCACAACTCTTGGCCACTCGATAGTGTCAGCAAATATGAGACATTGGAGAGTTTGAGTGAAATAGTTCCACCTGAAATATTAAGCCAGTGTTTCGAATGGTATGCAAAGCCCACTGGAAAAATGGACAGTGCTGGTGAGTACAGGACATTTGAAATCACAAAATTGCTATTACTGTGTTATTAGTGAAGACATGAAAGTTTTCTATGATAATTATTTATAACAAGAACTCATTGCTAAAGCATTGGCAAGGATGTGGTACAGAGTTCTGATGTGATGTGGTTTTAATTTGCCAGGAATATTGGTATTAGCACACATTTGCTCTCCGAGAGTTTTGTTCCTCAAAAATTTTATCTTGCATTTTGTAGCCAAATACCTCTAAATCCCCAGTGCTGTTCGTTCTGAAAATTATGAAGATTTAAATATTAGTATATTTGGCTTCTATTTGCTACTATTACAGTATTTGATTTAGGAGGTAGGCTTTCAACAAAATTGTTACAGTCTTTATTTTAGATTTCTCCTGAAACTTGGGAATACTTTTTGGCAACTTTGTTAATGGACTGATCTACCAAGCGACCATCACCATAGTAAGTCCGATACACATTAAGACTTATCTATGCGTAAAATATATTGTTGGACATCTCCTGCATCCACAAGGTATACTTTCAGTGTATTGCTGGCCCACCATCTGTTGGTGTATGAAAGAACTCATAGCATAAAATGGCTGTACTCTTGCAGTGGATATTTTACGAGGTGTGATCAAAAAGTAACACGAATTTTTTAATTTCACGGGCTTTATACATCTAATTTTCGAAACTTTTTTTGTCTTGGTACACATGGCCTTTGTGTATTTTGCATTGTCGGCTGGTTTGAATATTAAATTTCTTGTTGACAGTCAAGAATGTTATATGTGTTTTAGAATGCTTGCTGAATATTTTGTTTAAAAAAAAGGCTCAAAGAATGTGTGTTAAATTTTGCTTCAAAATGGAACAAAGTGCAGCACTGCATTCGAAAAGCTGGCAGTGGTTTTTGGCAAATCAACTATGAGTGAGACAAGCATTGACATGTGGTATAAATAAATGTTTCAAAGAGGGTTGGGAAGACGTTCATGATGACAATAATGACTGTTCTGGAAGCCCTAGCACATCATTGATGGCAATGTGAAAGAAATTGGGTCTGGAAAATCACTGAGTCACCATCAGAGAGGTTGCTGATGATGTTGACATATCCTTTGGATCATGCAAAGCAATTCCTCCTCCTCCTCCTCATCGTTTTTGCAGGGAATGTATAGCAGCAAAGTTTGTTCCGAAATTGTTGAATTTCGACCAGAAACGACATCACGTAGACGTTGCTGAGGAATTACGGGTATGATGTCAAAACCAAAGCCCAATTGTCCTAGTGGAAACTGCCTGAAGAGCCAAAACTGGTAAAAATTGATAAGTTCGATCATTTATGAAGGTTCTTCTCGCTGTTGTCTTCGATTGCAATGGGATGGTGCATTGTGCGTTCATGACGTGGTCAGTATGGAATACTACCTAGAAGTAGTGCACTATTTGCGTTAAGCAATTTGAAGAAAACAATCAGAATTGTGATAATCACTTCTGGAAGTTTTCGACTATCCTCCCGCTCATATCTAATGCTTGTTCATGATTTTTTGGCAAAAACAAAACCATTATGTTGCCTCAACCACCGTACTCACCGGACATGGCCCCCTGCAACTTCTTTCTTTTCCTGAGGCTGAAGGAAACCATGAAAGAACATCATTTTGGCGCCATTTATGAAATAAAGACAGAGTTGCTGAAGGAGTTGAACACCACAGTGAAAAGTGAGTTCCAGAAGAGCTTCAAAGATTGGAAAAAGTGCTGGCATACATGTATTATATCTGAGGGGGATTACTTTGAAGGGGACAAAACTGATGTTGATGAATAAATAAAGATTCTTTAAGAAAACAAAAAATCCCATTACTTTTTGATCACACCTCATAGACCCAATGTAGCACTAGAATTGTAATAGAAGTTCCTCTGCGGCCAGTATTTGCAACTTCCCATGGGAAAAAATTTGCAAACAGTGTGCCCGCAGCAGAAACAACAGTCTGAATGATTAAGACACTGACTTCTTAAGTGATGTCAGGTTTTCCACATTCATTTAATTCACAAACTACATGACAAACCCAAAGATTGGTAAAAGTATAGGAGAATGTGTATGTAAAAACACACAATTATTTATTGAAGCACATAACTGCTCCCGTAATACAGCAGACTACGTGTATGAGGAAAGCAATTTCACCTCATGAGGGACTGACTGATGTTATGCTTCCTAGAAGAACTCTCAAAGATTTTGAATTTTTAACTGTAAATTACAAGCATGTAGTGTGCTTGTGAATCTATATACACACTTGTGAAGAAAATTTTCTTGAAAGTGAGTAAAGTACTTTGATTTGAAAAGATTTCTCTATTTTACTTGACTGTATGCAGTATACAACCCACTTGAATTTCCTTTTTATTGTCATTTCTTTGTTTTCAGCTGGGTCAAGTGCTCTCATTTTTTGTATTAAAGATCCACAAATAGCTGCCTTCTGATGCCAGTTGCTGTGTTCTTCGTGTTTACTTCCGACAAACACGTGTGACTCTTATATTATTATAATAAATTCCACAATTAACTCCCAGCAACAAAGACAAGTATCAGCTATTTTAGAATTCAGTGCACGCAAACATTAGAAGCAATAGATCGAACAAACGCAAGAGTTAGATCATTTCATGTGTCAGATTTGCTGTGTTTGCAGTTCACATACACTGTTTGCTATGTGCAGACATGATGTGTTCATACAGACCATAGTGTGTGATCCACCATTTACTCTTTTAAGTTTAGTGAAGTTTAGAGTCAGCCTTTGAGCAGGCACATCTGGCAAATCCACCAGATTTCCTTTAAATTGTGAAGAATCGTCCTAACTTGTGGACAGAAGCATTATGAAGTTCATAGAGGAAGGGTTGAATTTTAAAATGTTGCGCTAGTTTAGTAAGCATTCTGTTGTGCTTATGTGTAAAATGTTTACCTTTTTCATTTTGCAGGGAATCCACTGTACAGGTTACGTGAAAGAGAAGTGTGCAGGTTTTTAGCAGAAGTTTTGCTGCGTCCAGCTGGGCAGTTCAACCTGCAGGACTTCATGCTGGCATGGGGACAATGTGTTCCAGAAGGTAATATTCTCATTTAACAACGTTCTGAGTCAGTTGCTGCCAAAAATTCTTGTAACTTCTTTTTTGTCAAAAAAAAGGGGGGGGGGGGGGGAATGAGAATGAGAGAGACAAGCACAATATCATGAAAAAGATAGGTCTACTCACCATATAGCAGAGATGTTGAGCCGCAGGCAGGCACAACAAAAAGACTACTGAACATGTAAGCTTTTGGCCAGATGGCCTTTTTCAAAATAGACAACATACACACACATTCATGCAAATACAGACCACACACATGTACAGACACAGAATATGGCCCTGGCAGTCAGAGACAGTGGTCATGTGTGTGTGAGGTGCATTTGCATGATTGTGTGTGTGTGTGTGTGTGTGTGTGTGTGTTTGTTTGTGTTTGTGTTGTCTTTTTGTTGTGCTTGTCTGTGGCTCGACACCTCCATTGTATGGTGAATAGCAATTTATCCTTCTCATAACACTGTCATTATTCCATCCTGGATTTTCCAAAGAGATAAACACAGTTTGCCTTTATAAATTTAGAAACTGCCAACGTTGTAAAGAGTGTGCTTGTTGACCATTTATCTTATTATCCATTAACTCTAAATAAAGTATAAAAAAAACTTCTCAAAAAAACGTTTTACAGTGCTTGCCTATTTGAAAATGGACTTAGGTTCAAGGGAAGCAGGTGTGAAAGCATAATTAATTTGTTTAAATAAAACAGAGCAATAACTAATATAAAGTCAGTCTCTAAAAGTGAACAAAATCTGCAGCTGGGTAACATTCACTATATAATATAATAAAATAATGGAATAGATGATGATAAAATGTTGAAATGTGTGGCTTTTTAAAATGTATTGAATTACTGAGGTTAATTTTTTGGCATGAATGACAAGCACAATAAGCCGAGCTATGCCTGGAAATAAGTTTGTATTAGTTCATATTATTTTGCAGGGCGAAGTAGTTTCTTTCTCCGCTGTAGATTTGTGCTTACCATTCTTTATAATGCTACGTTTGGTCGCCGTGTTCACCTTTGAAGTCTTGACCGTGTTCCCATAAAGCTTATCGGATCTTCGTAGTTTTCCAAAGTACACAGGTGGGCTTCAGTTCGTGTAATTGTTGTACTATTTGAAATAACAACTCACACAACCTTTCTGTTAATAAAACAATACTGTGTTTTTCTAAACGGTGCACATATGAAATACATACTCCTCACTTATTCATAGCGACCCCAAAATGGCGGTCTAGAATTACTCGCTAAAAATGGCGTGCTTCTCACTCGTTCACTAGCTGAGCGCGAATCCTGCCTTCCTCCTACTGGTACCAGAAAAAAATACTCTGTTTTTTAACAACTGAAAGTCAAAAACTACATGACGGTAAGCGTAGGCTCTGTGATGGGCTACCACTTCATCTTCTCTCTTTGCCTTTAAAGAAGACAAAAACATAAAGAAAATGGAAAAGGTTTATCACAAGTACCACGTTACTCCTCTCCCGTGCACAGCAATAAGCTTGTATCTCCTCAGCATGCTGTCCATAAAGTAGTCAAGATGTTACTGCTCAAGCCTGTTTCAATCTTAAATGACAGCTTTCCTGAGGTTGTCCAACTTATGATGAGGGTTCGTGCAGTGATGTACTGTAAATTTCGAAAGGTCTTGACTTTTGGTTGATGAATCCTATCCCAATACTGCATAATTTTTGAATTACCCTTGTCATCTATACATGAGACCAGCCCAGAACAAGACTGACTCGGCTCCCTGCTGAACCTGTGGCACTTCATACCTGAGGAAAGCAATGGAGAATGCAGATTTACTTTTACCCCTGTACACAAATCCACACAGGGCTGTTTGTATTTATTTCCTGTAGTCAAAAAGTATTGAGAAAGATGTCTTGGGAGAGGGAGGGTGGGGGTGGGAGGAGGGATTTGGATTATGCAAGCCATGAGGTTGGTCCAAACTATTATTGAGCAGTATATGCTGCTACAGGATATATACACCCCAGGACAACCGAGAAATCCGGAAAAACTGCGGGATTTTTTTTTCAGCTGGGAGAAAACTGGGAAAAAACCCTGGAACTTTCTAGAATTCCAGGAATTTTTCAGTGTTTTAGTTTTGACTTAAGTTTTTTGTAGTTTTGACTGATAAGAAATGATACTCTAACAAAGAATCGCTGCAACAGAATAATATTGTAGCAATTAAACACAAACAAGAGAAAAACACCAGTATAGAACTTAAGCTGCAATGATTCAATAAGGTGTCATGCTGTCATCATTCAATGTGTTTTGTGTGGAGGAAATGATGATCCGATGCTCAACTGAAAATACTGGTGATTAAAATTTACTATATCTTTTAAACAAAAAAATATACAGAGTTGATATTTACAACATTTGTCATTTTAATGATGCACTTCTGTTTGCAATGTCGATCATTAAGGTCAACCAAAGCATGCAGATTTTAGCATTCAGGTCTTTGTTACAAAACTTGTTAATTTCACTTTAACAGTAAATCCTAAACTATTCAAGATATGGTTAATATTCAAGTTTTATCACCATGAAAATTTATAAAGGCTGGTAGAGTAAAATAACTGTGGCTTCATTCCCTAAATTACTACAGAATTAAATAGTTTTCATAACTGTTTCCCTTTATGGTCGACCTTAGGTCCACCATATTTAACACTGCTATTTCTCCTTGGCCACAGAAGCCTACTACTGGGTTTCCCTATGTTGTAGGTTCTCATCTGTTTCACTCACACACTACAGCGCCTAGGCCTCAATAGACAATAGACGCCTGTGAGTTTCCCCATCTCGTGGTGAATCTGCGCCCTTTGTGGCATCTGGTCCTCGAGGACACGGTTCGTTTCACAATTCCTGTAGGCTGACTCTTTGGGCCATATATTTAATGAGAGCACAATGCTTGTTAATTCAAAACTCAACTGGTAGACTCATGAAGACATACCTAAACTATCCGGAGGAAGCTACTTACATAGACCCAAGAACTGGCTACAACCCCTTATGTATTGCTCACATGATCGTGAGGACAAAATTAGTTTAACTAGAGCAAGCACAGAGACATTTAAAAAAAAATTGTCCCCCCACTCACTAAGTGAATGAAACAGAAAGGAGCACTAATAGCTGGCTGAATGGGATGTACCTTCTGCCTTGCACTTCACAGTGATTTGCAGGGTATAGTTGTAGACGTAGTTGTGTTTGGCCTGCTTGTGTATCGACACACTACAATTGTTAGAGTGCGATATGTTGCTGTGATCTTCAGTCTGGCTTGATGTTCTCCAGGCTAATCAATCATCCCTGCACTACTACTGCAGCTTTCGTACATTTGAACCTGTGTACTGTAGTCAAACTTTGGTCTCTGCTTGAAACATTCACCTGCTACATTTCCTTCCATTACCAAATTGTTGATTACTTGAATAAACATAATATATTGCTTTGGAATTAAAAGGACCTTAATTATTCTCATTCTTGCCACAGTAAAAGTTAAGCTCTAGTTCTACCGAAAACTTTAGGGTAAGTTGTGCTTCTTACTGCACATCTTTTGTACTGTTTAGTGCTTTGCGTCTGTCTCTGTCCTCGTAGTTTCCAGTAGGTGGCTTACCTTTTCTTCCTCCATACCTCGTTCAAGAATTGTGTATTACGCTGTCCAATCTTAAAACTATTCACTTGTGGGGGGGGGGGGGGGGAGAGAGAGAGAGAGAGAGAGAGGGGGGGGGGGGGGGGGGGGGAATTGTAATTGTGTATGTATCTCTTCATGCCCAGTCCACTGCAAATGTTGCTATTTATTTGGTTGGGCTCATTAACAGTTAGGGGTTTTTTTGTCACTGGTTTAGTTATTATTACTTCAATTTTTCAATCATTCTCATGTAATGTGGTTGGCTTGCATTTAAAAAAATTTGTCCTAACAGTTTTACTATGCAATGAGTTTCCACCTTAACTACTAAATTGTCATGCTTTCTCACTAACTGAATTGTTTTGTTAATTTAACAATAAAAGAGAACACTCACCAAATAGCAGAAAGTTGAGTCATCACCGGTCACACTCAGAAGACAAAGAAAATTTGCTAGCTTTCAGATACCCTCCAATACTAAATTGGTGATCCCTTGATGCCTCAGAACATGTCCTACCAACGGATCCCTTCTGCTAGTCAAGTTGTGCCACATACTTCTCTTCTCCCCAATCATATTCAATACCTCCTCATTAGTTATGTGATCCACCCATCTAATCTTCAGCATTCTTCTGTAGCATACATTTCGAAAGCTTCTATTCTCAACTTGTCCAAGCTATTTATTGTCCATGTTTCATTTCCTTTTCAGAAACGCTTTCCTTGCCATTGCCAGTCCTCTCTAGTTCGATCATCATCAGTTATTTTGCTCCCCAAATAGCAAAACTCCTTTACTACTTTACGTGTCTCATTTCCTTATCTAATTTCCTCAGCATCACCCGATTTAATTCGGCTACATTCCATTATCCTAGTTTTCCTTTTGTTGATGTTCATCTTATACCCTCCTTTCAAGACACTGTCCATTCCGTTCAACTGCTCTTCCAAGTCCTTTGCTGTCTCTGACAGAATTACAATGTCATCGGCGAACCTCAAAGTTTTTATTTCTTCTTCATGGATTTTAATACCTACTCCGAATTTTTCTTTTGTTTCCTTCACTGCTTGCTCAATATACAGATTGAATAAGATCGTGGATAGGCTACAACCCTGTCTCACTCCCTTCCCAACCACTGCTTTCCTTTCATGCCCCTTGACTCTTATAAATGCCAGCTGGTTTCTGTACGAATTGTAAATAGCATTTCGCTCCCTGTACTTTACCCCTGCCACCTTCAGAATTTGAGAGACAGTATTCCAGTCAACATTGTCAAAAGCTTTCTCTAAGTCTACAAATGCTAGAAATGAAGGTGTGCCTTTCCTTAATCATTCTTCTAAGATAAGTCGTAGGGTCAGTATTGCATCACGTGTTCCAATATTTCTACGGAATCCTAACCTATCTTCCCCGAGGTCGGCTTCTATCAGTTTTTCCATTCGTCTGTAAAGAATTCACGTTAGTATTTTACAGCTATGACTTATTAAACTAATTGTTCAGTAATTTTCACATCTGTCAGCACCTGCTTTCTTTGGGATTGGAATTACTATATTCTTCTTGAAGTCTGAGGGTATTTCACCAGTCTCGTACATCTTGCTCACCAGATCATAGAGTTTTGTCAGGACTGGCTCTCCCAAGGCCGTCAGTAGTTCTAATGGAATGTTGTCCACTCCCGGGGCCTTGTTTCGACTCAGGTCTTTCAGTGCTCTGTCAATCTCTTCATGCATTATCATATCTCCCATTTCATCTTCATCTACATTCTCTTCCATTTCCATAATATTGTCCTCAAGAACATTGCCCTTGTATAGACACTCTATATACTCCTTCCACCTTTCTGCTTTCCCTTCTTTGCTTAGAACTGGGTTTCCATCTGAGCTCATAATATTCATACAAGTGGTACTCTTTTCTCCAAAGGTCTCTTTAATTTTTCTGTAGGCAGTATCTATCTTACCCCCTAGTGATAAAAGCCTCGACATCCTTACATTTGTCCTCTAGCCATCCCTGCTTAGCCATTTTGCACTTCTTGCCAATCTCATTTTTAGACATTAGTATTCCTTTTTGCCTGCTTCATTTACTGCATTTTTATTTTTTCTCCTTTCATCAATTAAATTCAGTATTTCTTCTGTTACCCAAGTATTTGTACTAGCTCTCGTCTTTTTACCTACTTGATCCTCTGCTGCGTTCACTACTTCATCCCTCAAAGCTACCCATTCTTCTTCTACTGTATTTCTTTCCCCCATTACTGTCAATTATTTCCTTATGCTCTTCCTGAAACTCTGTACAACCTCTGGTTTAGTCAGGTCCCATCTCCTTAAATTCCATCCTTTTTGCAGTTTCTTCAGTTTTAATCTACAGTTCATAAGCAATAGATTGTGGTCAGAGTCCACATCTGCCCCTGGAATGTCTTACAATTTAAATCCTGGTTCCTAAATCTCTGTCTTACCATTATATAACCTATCTGATACCTTTTAGTATCTCCAGGGTTCTTCCATGTATACAACAAAATTCTACCAGGAGGCTTCCTCTTTCATTTCTTATACCCAATCCATATTCACCTACTACGTTTCCTTTTCTCTGTTTTCCTACTACCGAATTCCAGTCACCCATGACTATTAAATTTTCACCTCCCTTCACTATCTGAATAATTCCTTTTATTTCATCATACATTTCTTCAATTTCTTCATCATCTGCAGAGCTAGTTGGCATATAAACTCGTACTACTGTAGTAGGTGTGGGCTTCGTGTCTATCTTGGCCACAATAATGCGTTCACTATGCTGTTTGTAGTAGCTTAGCCGCACTCATACTTTTTTATTCATTATTAAACCGACTCCTGCATTACCCCTATTTGTTTTTGTATTTATAACCTGGTATTCGCTTGACCATAAGTCTTGTTCCTCCTGCCAGCGAACTTCACTAATTCCCACTATATGTAACTTTAACCTATCCATTTCCTTTAAAATTTTCTAACCTACCTGCCTGATTAAGGGATATGACATTCAACGCTCCGATCCATAGAATGCCAGTTTTCTTTCTCCTGATAACGACGTCCTCCTGAGTAGTCCCTGCCCAGAGGTCCGAATGGGGAACTATTTTACCTCCAGAATATTTTATCCAAGAGGACGCCATCATCATTTAACCATACAGTAAAGCTGCATGCCCTTGGGAAAAATTATGGCTGTAGTTTCCCCTTGCTTTCAGCCGTTCGCAGTACCAGCACAGCAAGGCCGTTTTGGTTAGTGTTAAAATGCCAGATCAGTCAGTCATCCAGATTGTTGCCCCTGCAACTACTGAAAAGGCTGCTGCCCCTCTTCAGGAACCACACATTTGTCTGGCCTCTCAACAGATACCCCTCTGTTGTGGTTGCACCTACGGTATGGCTATCTGTATCGCTGAGACATGCAAGCCTCCCCACCAACAGCAAGGTCCATGGTTCTTTGGGGAAGGGGGGGGGGGGGGTCATATATAGTGTGTATCATGCACAAATTCTAGCTCAACAAAACAGTAAGCTTTCTTTTTCTGTTGTGTGTGCTTGTCGGTGACTCAATGCTTCTGTTGTCCAGTGAGCAGTCTCTTCTACTCCTAAATTATTTACAGTCTACCAAAACTTTACCACTAAATTTGAACTGTTTTTTTAATAGATTTATCGTGTTACTGTTGTCTTGGAACATAATCACTGTAATTACAGTTTTACTGTGTGAAAAATAATCCATTTTCTCTCATCATACATCATCAGGAATGAGATTTTGATATTGGCACAATATATTTTTATTAACTTTTTAGCAGCCATATTATTAAACAGTAACTTAATGCTAGAATTATTTTTCAATGTCTTTGTCGGAGAGTGCATTCCTCAGTTAGGAGTGCAGCCTTTGTCTTGCAACAATACAATGCAGTGTCATCATTTCTAAGAATTTTGTGTAATATTTTACCAATGTATGATACTACTTCATATTTCTCATTGTTGTGAAAATAATACAGGGTCCTTGATACATTTTAGTGAAGAAATATGTAAAACCGTGTGGAAGGAAACAGTTTTCATTTTTAGATACTGTATTTTCTGTAATTTTCTTTTTCAAAGGTATGGAGACAAAAGTGGAATACCTTGATGGAATAGCTCTGATGCAGAAGGATTGCAAACCAGAAGTTATTTGGCATTTTCCTGAAGTTGACCTGCCTGAGGACATAAATGAAAGATTTCGTATACTGTTTCAAACTCGAGAGAGGTGGTCATTGAATGAAATATATCCATACATTGAGTAAGTTCAAAAAATACATTAATATGAATATTTTTGTATTATTAATGTACTTGATATTGCCAGAAGTTGTGAAGACTATAGAACTATGCTTGATAAACAGAAGCATTTAACATTTCTTGCACCTCTTTGACATGGGATGTATTTTGCCTTCATATAAAAGAGTAGAGAGCTAGAGTGAGAACCTGCACCACAGTATGAGGCACATCACAAGCTTCAGTTCTGTGTCCTCCTCTGTTCCTCACTTTATAAATGAGCTTCCAGATCTTCAGAGGAATGTTAAAAATTGTAATGTCTATTAATGACCCAAGCACATTAGTCAGAGACCCAAAACTGGTCATATCGAATACATCTCAGGCAATAGCGCTACAGGTCTATAACTGACTCACAGGAGGTCTTAACCCTTTGATTGTAGCAGACATGCTTGCTACCTGCTACGCTGACTCCTACGCTGACTGCTGTGCCACTGTCAGTAATCCACCTACTTGTTCCCTAAGTGCGCTGGGTTGGGCTGCTACCGGTAGCCTTGTCACTCGAGCTTCCTGCTTTGCCCTGTTGTGACGAAGCCAGCTGGGATATTTTTACTTCCCGTCTTCTTTTGCCATCTGTCTCCTTAAAATTCATTTTTTCAGTTTTAACTAATTACCATTAACACATGTGAGTATAATCTGCACTTTCATAAAAGAGCTAGGTTGGCCTTCAGTTTTGCTTAGTTGTTTTATGTATGTAATTGGTTTTCTAATTTATTTTGGCGTTTCCTAGTTAGCAACTTTTGTTATAGGGTGAAATTGGTAATTTTTTCATAACTTAAATTCTGTTGTTGACTTATAGACAAATATAAATTCTATACTAATTATAAACATTTGGAGGAACAACTAATAGTATTCTTAAAGGACCTGTATGGCTCTATTTGAAAACATGTTAGCAAAGCCAGCCCTTCATTAATTTCAAAATAATTAACAGTTTTGTCAAAAGTATTGTTTGTGTAACTATATATTTTAATTTCAGTATTTAAACTAATAATTGCGCTTAACGTTTGTAGCAGAAGAAATTGTTAAAAAGAAACAATTTTTTGATGGTGGTGGTTGTTGGGATGTTTAAGGGGGATGTATTCAATTAATTTAATGAGTTAAGTTTTAATTGTAATTTCTGTAAATTAATCTTTGAACAATATGTAGTTTCAGCACCTACTGTTACCTAAGTTGTTCAGTGTTCTTTGCTATTAGTCCTCAATATCCATTGTTCTCCTTGAATTATTCACTGCACTAACTTGAGAAATATTAAAACAAGCCTTAGCTTACTGTAGATGTTCTTGTAGGTTAAAACATCCTATTATAATGTTTATAAGTGAAAGGGATATATTGATTGTCATGTTCTCATACTGCATTTATTGTGAACAACAGTAGGAACACATTGTCTTCTTTGTTTATCAACCTCTTTTTTTCTGCAGTTGCTGATATACAAATTGTATAGGCCAATTACAATCTTTCGCAATTGTAATGAAAGTATTATTAAGATCCTGTTATGATATGTCTGGGAACCAGTACCTATTGAGACATGAGCAAATTTGTCCTCTTATTCCCATCTGCGTATTATGTAGAAGTAGACATTGTAGGCATTGCTGCTTATTGTTATCAAGTGTCCTGATGTGTTCTTCGGCCATTTTTCACAGTGAATCGTGCACTCTTTCAAATACATCTGGCTCTATTTAGATGTGTCACACACTTTGGTCATGCGCTTCTGTATAAACGTCTGTGCAGTGTTGATGGTTTTGGCATAGCTTTTATATGTCCTCATAGCCAGAAATCCAGTGGATTCAGGACCAGTGTATAGAGAGGCCATGCAACCAGACCACCTATACCAATGCATCACCCTTGAAACTTTGCAATGAGGAACTGTCACACGATCTGTAGAAAATTGGGTGGTGTCCAGTCGTGCATAAACCACAATCATTGTCTTTCTGCAAGGGTAACGTTCTCCAGTAGCAGGGGTACTTCATTACAGAAATCTGTGATGCACAGCACCTGTTAATCTGTTTGGTAAAGTGTGGGACCCTATGAGTCTGTCACTAACAATTCCTGCCCATACATTAATACTGAAGTGATCCTGATGCCTCACCACCATGATTGATTGAGGATTTGCATATCTTGTGATGGCCTTCACCACTGAATACTGCACATTACTTGGCACAAATGAAGCAGCCCACTACTCGACAGGTAAGGGTTTCCGAAATACAATTGAAGGAACAATTCTTCTAATTTTGACCACTATCACATCCTATAGAAATATGAGACACTTTTCTTAAACACCCTGTATCAATAGCAGATTACCTTCTTCTTGGTGTGAATATTGTATCATTATTTTGTGTATGACCAGCTGCTTCATATTTCGCAATGTTCACTACTAACTCTCCTTTTTAAATTTTCATCCCTTCTATGTACCGTATAATATTATAATAAATGATCACCGTATATTACATGTCAAGAGACACCACAGCTTTTTTCAGTATTGCAAAGATGGTTCAGCTGTTCTTACAACAAATATATCACCACAGTGTGTTGTGGTTGGAATACTCAGTACATTTTCATACAGTACTAGTACCTCAGTACTAACAAAAAGTAGGACATTTCTGCTCATGAAATCAGTTTCTCTTCTTTTGATCCTAGGAACCAACCACCATCTCTGCCTTCACCTCTCAAAGCATAAAAGCGTACAACACATGAGGTATGTCCACAAAGTAAGTTCTGTTTGGTTATAAAAAAACAAACGTGTGCAGATACAGAAGAAAATATTTATTTCACAAAAATCTACAACAGTTAAACTACTTTTCTACATATGTTCCGAAATTTTATAGGCACTTGTCATAGTGAGGCACAAGTGTTTGTTTGCCTTCTTCATAGAAGGTTGCTGCCTGTCTATTCAACCATGTGGTAGCGTATTCTTTCAGCTCATCATCATCGTTGAAGTGTTGCCCACGAAGGACAGATTTTAGGTGTAAGAAGAGATGAAAGTCACTAGGAGCAAGGTCCAGGCTGTACAGAGGATGATCAACTGCGTCCCAGTGAAATTCCCGTAAGAGTTGTTTGGTCACATTTGTGGGCATTATCGTGGAAAAAATTACACTTTTTGACAGTAATCCTTGGCGCTTGTTCTGTACTGCGTGGTGCAATTACTTAATTGTGCAGCAGTAACCATGTGCATTGATTGTTTGGCACGTGGTAAGAAATCAATCAGCAAAATGCTTGTCCTGTCCCAAAAAATGGTGCACATGACTTTTCAAGGTGTCAAGGTTTGCTTAGGCTTAACCTTCGTTGGAGATGAAGTGTGCCTCCATTCGATTTGCTTGCTGTTTTGTTTCAGGGGTGTCATACGATACCCAAGTTTCATCCCTCGTGACTATCCGAGAGAAAACAGTCTTCTTCATTGTAGTGTGTCAGAAACTGAAGTGCACTGCCCATCCGTTGTTTTTCATGTTGTTCAGTAAGAAATTTGGGTACCCAATATGAGCAAAGTTTCCAGATTTCAGTTTTTGAGTAAAACTTTCATGAATTAGTGATCGTGAGTTTTGCGGAACTTCCATAGCAAGGGCACTAAATGTAAACTTACGGTTGTGCTTAATCTCTTCAATTGTGTGAACCAGTTCATCAGTAACCACAGACGGGTGTCCACTTCATTCATCATCTTGCGCTTGATCACGTCCTTCATTGAACAGTCTGACCCATCATCTAACCATTGAATCACTCGTAGCCTTTTGTCCGTAAACCTGGCAGATTTGCCTATGAATTTCCATTGGTTTAACTTTCTTTGCAGTTAGAAAACAAATCCCAGATCTGATTTCACACACGACGGCATTTTCAGCTGTGGCTGACATTATAAAGAAGCACTACAAAGCACACATCGGCAGCAGCGATCTGAAATTCACGTACATGTCTTCTACACCTACATCTGCTTCTACATTTATACTCCACAAGCCACCCAACAGTGTGTGGCGGAGGGCACTTTACATACCACTGTCATAACCCCCGCCCCCCCCCCCCCCCCTTTCCTGTTCCAATAGCATATGGTTCGGGGGAAGAACAGTTGCCGGAAAGCCTCTGTGCACGCTCGAATCTCTCTAATTTTACATTCGTGATATCCTCGGGACGTATAAGTAGGGGGAAGAAATATATTCGATAACTCATCCAGAAACGCACCCTCTCGAATCCTGGACAACAAGCTACACCGCGATGCAGAGCGCCTCTCTTGCAGAGTCTGCCACTTGAGTTTGCTAAACATCTCCTTAACGCTGTCTTCTCGAGTCAGCGTAACTGCCGCACATGCCCAGAACTGCGATCATAGATAGAAATAGAAACGGAACTTACTTTGTGGACAACCCTCGTATTTACAAACATTGTACTGCTGGAGGCAAGCTCAAAACGTGTGTTGCGTTATTGGCAAGAGAGAATTTTTGTGGAAAGGAGGATTTGTCATGTTATTCATTATTTAATATGTCAGATATTTTATCAACATACATATTTTTAGATTGCAGATTTACTGAAATAATTGCTGTGTTTTAATCCTAACATTGATTATTGTCACTTTTGGAAACCAAGTGAGATGCACTATTTTCCAATCTTTGATCCCACAAAAAATTCACAGTCACACATATTTATCTTTGTGCCTGATTGCATAAGAGCAGGAAACCAGTTTGTAAAATAATAAACATAATACACCGAAGAGCCAAAGAATCTGGTACATTTGCCTAATATTGTGTAGGGCCTCTGCAAGCATGCAGAAGTGCCACAACATGACATGGCATGGACTCGACTAATGCCTGAAATAGTGCTGGAGGGAATAGATGCCATGAATCCTGCAGACCTGTCCATAAATCCGAAAGAGTGTGAGGCCGTAGAGATCTCTTCTGAACAGCACATTGTGAGACATCCCAGGTATGCTCAGTAATGTTCATGTCTGCGGAGTCTGATGACCAGCGGAAGTGTTTAAACTCAGAAGAGTTTTTCTGGAGCCTCTCTGTAGTAATTCTGGATGTGTGGAGTGTCACTTTGTCCTGCTGGAATTGTCCAAGTCAGTCGGAATGGACGTGAATGGGACACAGGTGATCAGACAAGATGCTTATGTACATGTCACCTGTCAGAGTCGTATCTAGATGTATCAGGGATCCCATATCACTCGACCTGCACACACCTCACACCATTACAGAGCCTCCACCAACTTGAATAGTCCCCTGCTGACATGCAGGGTCCATGGGTTCATGAGGTTGTCTCCGTACCATACATGTCTATCTGCTCGATAAAATTTGAAACGAGACACGTCTGACCAGGCAACAAGTTTCCAGTCATCAACAGTTCAATGTTGGTGTTGACGGGCACAGGTGAGACATAAAGCTTTGTGTCGTGAAGTCATCAAGGATACACAAATGGTCCTTCAGATCCGAAAGACCATATCGATGATGCTTCATTGAAAGATTCGCATGTTGACACTTGATGGCCCAGCATTGAAATATGCAGCAGTTTATGGAAGGTTGTTTCTCTTCAGTCATGGTTGGTCCTGTTCTTGCAGGATCTTTTTCCGAGCACAGCAATGTCCGAGATTTGATGTTTTACAAGATTCCTGATATTCATGGTACACTCGTGAAATGGTCGTACAGGAAAATCCCCACCTCATCGCTACCTCATAGATGCTCTGTTCCATCGCTCATGCGCCGACTATAATGCCATGTGCAAACTCACTTAAATCTTGATAACCTGCCATTGTAGCAGCAGTAACTGATCTAACAACTGCACCAGACACTTGTATTATATAGGCATTGCTGACTGCAGCACCGTATACTGTATTCTGTCTGTTTACATATCTCTCTATTTGAATACACATGCCTATACTAGTTTCTTTGGTGCTTCGGTGTAGAATATTACTCCAGCATTGTGTGTTTTTTAATTCATATTCTAGTAAGAACCAACAGAATAGTCAGTTAATGCCAGAACAAAATGGTTGTGGACTGAATTCCAGTTAAGCAGGAATTAATGTGAAAAGTCAGTTGGTAATGGTCAAGGGAATATTATTTATTGCTATCGTGGAAACATATTCAACTATTGTGATTTTATACACGAAATTTTTTCATGTGAAACATTGTCCCAAAAGCAAGAGCTTCATCATTAATTTAATGAAGACATTCAGCAAAGTCATTAGCTGTAAGTAACAGAAAACAAAAATATCTTTTCCAACACAGAATAGCGAACTTGGATTTATATTAGAGGACATTCACAGTCAGTCAGCATAGAATACTAAAAGCCTGAGTATCTCATTATTCTTGGCAGCCCGTGGAGAGTGACAAAGATGATGAGCACTGGAAACCTAGTTCTTCAGATGGATGGTAAAGAACAAGAAGACATTGTTCTTATCACTCCAAAGACTGCTTTGGTTCATGTTTCTGCACTAATCTCTCTCTGTGCAAGCCTCTTCATATCTGCGTAACTACTGCACCTTTCACTCATTTGCTTGCTATACTCAAGCCCTGATTTTTAAACCAAGATATCACTTAAAACATGACACTCTTATTGTGAGAAAAACTTCGTGACTATTGGTTACAATAAAACTGTACACTCAACTAGGGAAAGAAAGATGAAGACATTTTATGGTGATGGCGATTCTTAAAGAATTATGACAACCTCCATGTGTTACAAGTTGACACTGCTTTCTGTGTGAATACATAAAAGGGATAAAAGGGACTCTGTGTAAAAACAATGTATGCATCTCAGGGGAGCTGAAGCAAAACTGTAATATTTCTAAATATTTCTCATTTTAAACAAAGCATGTGTGTATTTACATAAATATTATTTTGAAGTAAGTGCACTATTATTTCACAAAATAAGTTTTTCAAAATACTTCATTAAAAAATTAAGTTTCTGAACAAATTTCCCTAATTGTATTTTGTTATCTTTGTTTCAGGCGTGTAGCAACAGAAAAAATGAATGTAAACGCTGTGCTTACCAAGCATGCGAGGGCTTCAACCGTTGGTGGTGTTAAGTTTTACAGTGCTAAACATGCAAAATGAAATTCATTGTGACCACAAGAAAGAAAAGTCCATATTTGTGACACACAGTATTTCATTTTGATTGAACCAGAATTCTGTAGTGTCAGTTGGTAGACCACTTTATCTTGTGGGTGTCATGTTTTGTGCCCAGTAGCATGTGTATTTAAATTCATTTAAATTTATGTGCTATTATGAAGGGGTGTGACTGTATACAGTTTATTCATTTAGCACAAATAGGAAAAGTCAATGTAAAAGCCTTTATTCTGAAGAACTACATATTACAAAAATAGTGGAGAAAGCATATAATTCTCTTTTAAATACTTTGTCTGTGATAATTAGTATTTTGTGTACTTAAATAATAAAAAATATGTAAGTGTTGGGTTCAAATTAATGATGATGTAAATAAAATATGTAAGAATAGAGCTAATTAGTGGCACACTAATCACTATCAGTTCTTGCATTATGATGACCGTCACCCTGCGCACCTAGTACAAAAATTGATCTCTCATGCGATTTCCCCTCATACACCTAACAAACATACTGTCATTGCCAACCAGACACTGATCAGTACTCCAGGTATGATCCTAATCCTTCAACAGGACTTTGACAAACTCTTTCCATGCTACAGACGAAAATTATTCACAATTGCGAATACCCTATACTTCAGCTGCACAATTTATTGGTGACTTGAAAATTTGTGCCGGACTGGGACTCAGACCCAGATTTCCCAGTTTATGTGAGCAGTCATCTTCACTGCTTGAGCTATCAGAGAATGCCTCCCAGACCGACCTAAATCTCAATCTGTCACCATGTGTGCTCAGATAGCCAAAGAGGTTAAGGCGACCGCTTGCATAAAGTCGGATACCCATGTTTGAGTCCCGGTCCAGCACAGCTATTCACATGTCACGAGTAATTGTGCAACTGAAATCTAATCATATCAAGTTGTGAACACTTTTTTTTTTTTTTGTATTCCATACAGCTGTAGATCATAGCAGTGTCTGTGGCATAACACACAATAAAACAAAAACTCTGCAAAATAATCTTTTCATTTTGAAATCATGAATAGCCTACCAAAAATTCTTCATCCATGTAACATGTAGAATATACTAGTTGAGCCCTGTGCCACTCCTAATTCATAACTACATATTCCACGTCTCATTTGAATGAGTCAGATCCTACAAAGCCTCATATTTTAGCCTTACGCCAAGCATTTTCTATCTTCTTAGTGGTGCTAAAGTATCTACTAAGTGGGCTGTTACTCTGGGCTCATCTATTAGAACTCCAGAAACAGTGAACACACAATATGAAAGAATAGTGCAACGGAATTCAAATCACCATTCATCATCTTGCTTCGTGGTGTCCCTAAGTCACTTCAAATAGTCCCAAGGCCATGGTTGGATCTAAACCTTCCATTGTTCATGTAAAGTAATACTTCATTTTTAACTGCTGGTGAGAGGACCTTAAGCTGTAACCTCATTCTTTTTTTCTTGCTTTTAGATGGACCATAAGCATATAGTTAGGTATTATAACAGAGATGATGCACTAAATTAACCTGCAAGTGACAAATAGTAAAGTAGTGTAATTTATTCTGTTTTGGATCAGTAATCTCATGAGAATTTGTCAAACATGTAAACAAACGGAACTCTCTCTCTTCTCTCTCTCTCTCTCTCTCTCTCTCTCTCTCTCTCTCTCTCTCTCTCTCTCTCTCCTGCATTGTAGCACAATGGGCTCTACATTTGCAAGAGAATATGCCAAATAGTTATATATGTAGCAGCAGTGGAAAATTAAGGCTTTTCATTTTTTTCCTGATCTACTCTCTCTAATGCCTTCTTCATCGTCTTTGTCTACTCTTGTCCTCACTATAGGTGAATCCATCGCATCCTGGGTGAGAGTGACCTATCCTTCCTTGTAACTTTCCCTAACCTATCCCTCTCTCCTCGCTGAGGAAGGCATTAGTTTCAAAAGCTAGGAAGTTTCTCCCTGTTACTTTTACACGTTTCTACCAGCAGTATTACACATTTTAGCTCCTTAAAGTAAGTACTCCCCACAATTCTGTCTCAATTTATAAATCAAGGGAATATCAGGCTACCAGCAGAAGATACCATGTTTACCCAAGTTCATGCAGACCCTTCTTATTATTTTCATGGCCCAAAGAGGCACCTGTGGCTTATATTCAGGAGTAAATCTAGGGAAGTTCCAAAAAAGGCCACTAGAAGCCGCTAAAGTAGTTATCTTGCCACAGAAGCCATTGTGTTAGTGTTTTAAGTATTGAATGTTAATTATTTTTTATCATGGGGGAAATTCAAATTTAATATTGCTTATCTTTGAATTTAGCAGCTTTTCAAATATTCATAGCAATAAAAATAAATTTCTCTACATACACACCAACAGGACGGACATTTTTAAGGAACTTGCAGAAGTTGGCAAGCATGCTAAGTACAACTTTACATTCTGACCGCTCCAGCTCCATTCGGAAGCTGTCAGCACACGCCAATGCACATCCTGCCCCGAAATGAGATCCATCCTTCATGAAATCCTCCCCACTCCACCAAGAGTGTCTTTCCGCCGTCCACCTAACCTTCGTAACCTCTTGGTTCATCCCTATGAAATCCCCAAACCACCTTCCCTACCCTCTGGCTCCTACCCTTGCAACCGCCCCCGGTGTAAAACCTGTCCTATGCACCCTCCCACCACCACCTACTCCAGTCCTGTAACCCGGAAGGTGTACACGATCAAAGGGAGAGCCACGTGTGAAAGCACCCACGTGATTTACCAGCTGACCTGCCTGCACTGTGACGCTTTCTATGTGGGAATGACCAGCAACAAACTGTCCATTCGCATGAATGGACACAGGCAGACAGTGTTTGTTGGTAATGAGGATCACCCTGTGGCTAAACATGCCTTGATGCACGGCCAGCACATCTTGGCACAGTGTTACACCGTCAGAGTTATCTGGATACTTCCCACCAACACCAACCTATCCGAACTCCGGAGATGGGAACTCGCCCTTCAGTATATCCTCTCTTCTCAATATCTGCCAGGCCTCAACCTCCGCAAATTTCAAGTTGCCGCCGCTCATACCTCACTTGTCTTTCAACAACTACTTTGCCTCTGTACTTCCGCCTCGACTGACATCTCTGCCCTTACTCTTTGCCTTTAAATATGTCTGCTTGTGTCTGTGTATGTGCGGATGGATATGTATGTGTGTGTGTGAGTGTACACCTGTCCATTTTTTCCCCTAAGGGAAGTCTTTCTGCTCCCGGGATTGGAATGACTCCTTACCCTCTCCCTTAAAACCCACATCCTTTCGTCTTTCCCTCTCCTTCCTGAAGAAGCAACCATCAGTTGCGAAAGCTAGTAATTCTGTGTGTGTGTTTGTGTGTTTTGTTCATGTGCCTGTCTGCCGGCGCTTTCCCGCTTGGTAAGTCTTGGAATCTTTGTTTTCACTATATCATCAAGTTGAAAAGAGAAGTGATTTCTCTTGTCGAGAAAACATCAAATTCTACTGCAGGTCAGTGATATGGGATTGAGGAGAGTAATGTGAGACAGTGGAGACAGCAAAAGCAACAACTTTTAGCTTGTTCTGGCAATATAAAAACATTTTCTGGGCCAAAACATGGGTGGTATTATACATTAGAAGTTGTAATGAATGATTTTAGTGGGGAGCAGCTACAGAAGTGCCTTTCCAGAAATGTAGAAATCATCCAAGTTAAAGCATATGTAATTATTGGGCAGCACACATTCAAGGGGCATTTTCACTTTTTAGGATCTCGTCATTTGCACAGAAGCTGCCAGACAACTGGGAGGGAAAATTTGTCGACTTTGATATTTTCGTAATTGGATGGTGCACCAAAAATAATTATGTTCTTGGTCAGTCAAGTAATGCGGAACAAACTCCATTGTATTTTGGTATTCCAACGAATTACAAAGAGGAAGCAAAGGGAACAAAGATGTTACAGTACTGTCCATGGGTGGTGAAAAGCAGCACATGTCATGCTTGTGCAGGCAATGGCCACAAACTGGTATTTGAGTGGGTTAAACATGCATGGCAATAATATGCTGGTGCCTTGTTAGGTTTGCCAAACATGCTTGCACTAGACTTCTACTGATATCATGCTACTCCAGCTGTAAAGAGAAAATTAGTAGAGGGTATAACGGGCTTGGCTGTAATTTCAGAAGGAATGACATCAATTTTAAAGCCTTTAGATATCAGTTATGGATGGAATGGTGGTAAGGAATGAAAGAGGAAGCCGCCTGGTACAATTTTGCTCACACTATAACTTAATCATACCTAACACTTGGTTCAAGAATCATAAAAGAAGGTTGTATACATGGAAGAAGCGAGGAGATAATGGAAGGGTTCAGATAGATTATATAATGGCAAGACAGAGATTTAGGAACCAGGTTTTAAATTGTAAAACATTTCCAGGGGCAGATGTGGACTCTGACCACAATCTGTTGGTTATGAACTGTAGATTAAAACTGAAGAAACTGCAAAGAGATTGGAATTTAAGGAGATGGAACCTGGATAAACTGACAGAAGCAGAGGTTGTAGAGAGTTTCAGGGAGAGCATTAGGGAGCGATTGACAAGAATGGGAGAAAGAAACACAGTAGAAGAAGAATGGGTAGCTTTGAGAGATGAAATAGTGAAGGCAGCAGAGGATCAAGTAGGTAAAAAGACGAGGGCTAATAGAAATCCTTGGGTAACCGAAGAGATATTGAATTTAATGGATGAAAGGAGAAAATGTGAAAGAGTGGTAAATGAAGCAGGCAAAAAGGAATACAAACATATCGAAAATGAGATCGACAGGAAGTGCAAAATTGCTAAGCAGGGATGGCTAGAGGACAAATGTAAGGATGTAGAGGCTTATCTCACTAGGGGGTAAGATAGATACTGCCTACAGGAAAATTAAAGAGACCTGTGGAGAAAAAAGAACCACTTGCATGAATATCAAGAGCTCAGATGGAAACCCAATTCTAAGCAAAGAAGGGGAAGCAGAAAGGTGGAAGGAGTATATAGAGGGTCTGTACAAGGGCGATGTACTTGAGGACAATATTATGGCAATGTAAGAGGATGTAGATGAAGATGAAATGGGAGATATGATACTGCGTGAAGAGTTCGACAGAGCACTGAAAGACCTAAGTCGAAACAAGACCCCGGGAGTAGACAACATTCCATTAGAACTACTGATAGCCTTGGGAGAGCCAGCCCTAACAAAACTCCATCATCTGGTGAGCAAAATGTATGAGACTGGCGAAATACCCTCAGACTTCAAGAAGAGTATAATAATTCCAATCCCAAAGAAAGCAGGTGTTGACAGATGTGAAAATAAGTGAACTATCTGTTTAATAAGCCACGGCTGCAAGATACTAACACGAAATCTATATAGACAAATGGAAAAACTGGTAGAAGCTGACCTCAGGAAAGATCAGTTTGGATTCCGTAGAAATGTTGGAACACGTGCGGCAATTCTGACCATATGACTTATCTTAGAAAATAGATTAAGGAAAGGCAAACCCACGTTTCTAGCATTTGTAGACGTAGAGAAAGCTTTTCGCAATGTTGACTGGAATACTCTTTTCCAATTTCTCAAGGTGGCAGGGGCAGAATACAGGGAGCAAAAGGCTATTTACAATTTGTACAGAAACCAGATGGCAGTTATAAGAGTCAAGGGACATGAAAGGAAAGCAGTGGTTGGGAAGGGAGTGAGACAGGATTGTAGCCTCTCCCCGATGTTATTCAATCTGTATATTGAGCCAGCAATAAAGGAAACAAAAGAAAAATTCGGAGTAGGTATTAAAATCCATGGAGAAGAAATAAAATCTTTGAGGTTCGCCGATGACATTGTAATTCTGTCAGAGTCAGCAAAGGACCTGGAAGAGCAGTTGAACGGAACAAACAGTGTCTTGAAAGGATGATGTAAGATGTTCATCAACAAAAGCAAAATGAGGATAATGGAAGGTAGTCGAATTAAGTCGGGTGATGCTGAGGGAATTAGATTAGGAAATGAGACACTTAAAGTAGTAAAGGAGTTTTGCTATTTGGGGAGCAAAGTAACTGATTATGGTCGAAGTAGAGAGGATATAAAATGTAGACTGGCAGTGGCGAGGAAAGCGTTTCTGAAGAAGAGAAATTTGTTAGCATCGAGAATAGATTTAAGTGTCAGGAAGTCGTTTCTGAAAGTATTTGTATGGAGCGTAGCCATGAATGGAAGTGAAACGTGGGCGATAAATAGTTTAGACAAGAAGAGAATAGAAGCTTTCGAAATGTGGTGCAACAGAAGAATGCTGAAGATTAGATGGGTAGATCACATAACTAATGAGGAAGTATTGAATAGGATTGGGGAGAAGAGAAGTTTGTGGCACAACTTGACCAGAAGAAGGGATCGGTTGGTAGGACATGTTCTGAGGCATCAAGGGATCACCAATTTAGTATTGGAGGGCAGCGTGGAGGGTGAAAATCGTGGGGGGGAGACCTAGAGCTGAATACACTAAGCAGATTCAGAAGGATGTATGTTGCAGTAGGTGCTGGGAGATGAAGAAGTTTGCACAGGATAGAGTAGCATGGAGAGCTGATCAAACCAGTCTCTGGACTGAAGACCACAACTACAGAAGATATCTGTTTAAACAAAACACTCAAGTATAAATTTAAAAATATGTACAGGCAATGGCCAATGAAAGAAGATGGACAATTAATGCCTGTAGGACTTGATAAGTGCGCAAGCTTGTCTCAAGTGTCTGATTGGATTGACTAACCGCAGAAATGTATCCCGAATACAACTGTGTGTCACAGCATTCAAAAAGTGCTGGGTTTCTAATGCAATTGGTATCACAGTGGGCAATTCTTTCTACAAAGAGGGTAACAACAAGGAATTGAGTGACGATGACTCAGAATCAACTGAGTAATGATTAAAAATGGTGCACACATGTTTATGATATTTCAATAAAACGTCTTTTTTGTACTCTTCCTTTTCATTTCTAAGTCATTTTCTTTGTAGTTATGTGACGGTTTCCAGCCAGTCTGTGGCTATGCTCCTACTAATGAGAAGACGTGTTTCTTATGTGCATGTTTATGTGATAGTTATTTATGCCTTCTTGTTCTGTTATGTGTTGTAAATTTGTATTCTTGTATTGCCGCATTATTGCATTATTGAGAGTTTCTCTGTAGCACAGGTCTATTTGGTCTACCGTAAGCCTGTAGGAGTTTCTTCCTTCCCCAAGGAGGGTAGGAGGAGAGAAGCTGGTTGACATTCTTAGGGTGCATTTCATTGACTATAATAAAAAAAAAAAATTAAAAAAAATGAAAAATCCTGAGTGTGTTCAGGTATGTGTTGCACCAAGATTCACCTGTGACTTCAGCACTCACAGCCGACCTGCTTGTGGTTCCTAATTTCAGCTGCCTGTATTCTAGGTGGCTGTGCCCTAACTTGTTTTTAGAACAATATTGACAGGCGTAGGAGACAATGCAGGAGAAAGATGTTCCGCAGTGATGACAATACTTATGGGTAGGTACTTTGTACACATCACTTGTGCTGGAAATGATTCTATGAAGAAAAATTGTATTATTTAGAATGTTATAAAAGTAATTTAATAAAGTACAGTGTCTAACCTCTACCAGAGACAATACAAATCAGTGTCTTGAATGTGTAGGTTGCTCTTCACCAAATTTGTATCTTTTAAATCAAGTGCAATATTCTTAAAGCCAAAATGTAATATTCTTAGATGAAAACCTTATATTTAATTGAAAGAAAAAGTACTTTGAATGACATTCTTGCATTATATGGAAAGACAGGTGCATGACTCGAACATGAATTGCAGTGTAGTCTATAAAAGTCGTAATGGCTGCTGTAGTTTGTAGTTTCACTCAAAATATTTCAACAAATATTGTGAATTGCCACTGTTATCTGTGTTTGAAATGTGACAGTAATTTTAAGTGTCCAACAGGCTACATTTAATTCCTTACGAATTGCTACAAATAAGTACTACTCCCTGCAAATCCTTAAGGTGGGGCCACTCAATACTTTATTCGTCATAGCATGAGCCATACTTGTTTTGATTAAGTGTGGCTTGAAATGAGGGTGATCCCCTCCAAGTCTCATTACTGGGGTGCAGGTTGCATTCAAGGTCGGCTTACATTTGGTTTAAATAACACCACTGAGAAAGCAGCAGTCTGATAAACTGAACTTGAATAAAATAACTGTTCATTGATAATTTAAAAATAACTAGTTGTGAATGAATTATCAAATAGCAGCTGTTTGTGGTTTTGCTCAAGTTCATTCATCACGAATATCCATAGCTGTGGCTGCCCGTATTACAGAGTTGTATATTTTTCAAAGTAGTGGCTTTGTCTCTAATATACAAAGTTACATTTACCTGACAGTCACAAGTGGCATTAACACAATTACAAGAAACATTAACCCTTACAATTTTAATTTATTATTAATACATCAATGCAAATAATAAATTTTTAAAAATACAATGTAACTGTATAGATAATAAAAAAATCTACCCGCCAAGTGGTGGCAAGAGAACATACAAATACAAAGGTTAAGGAAATTTGCAAGCTTTTGGAGCCAGAGACTCCTGGCAGAAGAGTGGAAAGGGAAGGAAGAGGGATATGTGAGGTTCATGAAGTGGAGTGAATTCTTAAAAATCATCCAGAACACCAGGTCAGGGGATACTTTACGGAATGGTGAGAAGGAAAGATATTGTCGGGGACTGCACGGGATGAGATTTGGAAACCTGAGAGTTCAGAGGTAAAGATAGGGCAATAAGCAAGGCAGAGATTACTGACAAAACGTGCAAGAGTTAATAAGAGCAGAAAGCTAAATGTAGTGTATGTGGTAGATTGGTGTGGGGGGAGGGGGAGCTGCAATACAGACGTGTTAGAAAATCAAAGATCCAGAAAACTAAAAGAGAGTAAGAAAGGAGCAGTTACTGAGAAGAAATGCTGAGACTGGAGAAATTAATGTAAATTAAGGCCAGACGAGTGGTGAGAACCAGAGCAAGTAAGTTTTGACACACACTGTTCAGCCTTCTGTATTGTTATGTCTACCACTAGGTTATCATTGACGATGAATGGACACAGGCAACGGTTAGCACCAGCAAGACACAAAAACCTGTTACAGAATATGCTCTACAACATGACAGTCTTGATCTTAGTGCCTATTTCACCCCATCTGGATTCTTCCCCCGTACTCTTAACTTCTCAGAATTCCACAGATGGGAACTGGCATTATGACATTTCCTTGGTCCTCACCACTCACTCGGCTTTAATTTACATTGATTTCTTAATGCAGAATCCAACTGTGGTCCACTGTAGCTTGTTTATATACACTAAGCAAGTAATATTGTGTTTTCTATCACAAATGGAAGTGTGGATGTAAGTTTGTAGTATATTTACGCAATGAACCAACTAGAAAATTTTCAGTTGCAGCAAAGGTTACACAAGGATACTAGTTCAAAGGCTATAACAGTACTGTGTTTTACAGCATTGTGAATGTGTGTAATACAATGAACTTATAGGATTTTGGATGTGAGTGCATCTACAGACAACCATTCTCATTTGAATAGTTAGAGGAACTGTCACCTTGTGCTTTAGAAGGTATTCCTTTCCGTTAATCTTCCCTCTTGGACTACAAGCGAGGTGTGGCAATCTGCTCACATGTCACCACCACCTAAGAAACAACCACCATCTCACTGAACTTGGCCAGTTATTGCCCAAGTGTTTGATTCTTTGACAGACCACAAAAATTGTTATTCTCCCTGCTGTCATGTGGAAATAATGCTCCACGTCAGGAATTGTATGTTCTGCTGCTTTTCAGACTCTGGATATCTGCAATGGATGGGCATGTTTTAGCACACACCATCCCTTGCGTTCCCCAGCCCCTTCAGATTGCTGCTTGCATCCCACTTGGTGTTGCATTCCAGCCCAAGATCCTGGAGCTGGCGGTCGTGTGTGCGTGAGATGTGCTTGCTTGTGTGTGTGTGAATGGTGTGTGTCTCTTTTTTTACGGATTAAGGCCTCAGCCAAGAGCTATATGTAAGTGTCTTTTAGTTCAGCCTGTCTGCAACTTTGTGTCTTCTTTACAGTAAGTAGCAATCTGTCTTTTCCTACATTGCTGACAGTCCTACCTTGAGTTCAAATTGTTTAATTCGTAATACAGGTGTACCTCCCATCACGTTAGTGCAAAAAAAGTTGCGGTAATATGCGTATAGCATCTGTAGATAATGTAGTTGTGACACAAAGAACCAATAGGTCACACTTGTAGGCTCATTTTTGATGTCACAGTGTTTGATTAGCTTTATCAAGGATGTGAACTTTTTACCATGTTTGATATGTACTGGAATCTGAGATCTGGTCAGCCAATTTCTCTTTTGATTGGTGAGTGTTGAAAGGCACTCCTAAAAAAGAAGTCCCAGCATAACTTTTACATCCAGAAGAATTCATGTGGCAGGTGAAACAGGGGCACTGTACTATGTTCACTTTGCACAGAGTGAGCTGTAAAAATAAATAAATTACTGTCTTACTGCTCCCTTGCGAAACAATAAAATACAGCAACATATTGCATTTGCAGTGCAATGCAGTTATTAGACATGATACACTTGTATCTTTTCTGCTAAAATGCATTATTAGGGAACAAAGTCTTGTTATACAACATGCCTGTTAAAATAAAGGGTATCCCAGGAGGAATGCTCAATATTCGTGAATATGATAGGAACGATCATTCAGACTAGTATAGTCCAGTACACATGGGCTGTAAAATGTATACCTTGAGAGCTCTGAACACTTCTTCAGCAGAAGACATGTGCTTCACATTACCAATGATGAACAAGTGCTCATAGCTTTTAAGGTAAGCACTTCAGATGCTCACAGCTTTTAAGGTAAGCACTTTAGAGCCCATGTCTATTGGACTTTTTTTTTCTTGTTTTGGTCCATACTACCACCTGCAGTTAAAAAGGTTTGTTTCTCAGTACTGACGATGAATAGTATAATTCTTCAGATGTGCGTTTTAGGGCTCATGTTTACTAGAATTTTTTTGCTTTGAGTAATCATTCCTGTCACAACCCTGAACAATGACCGTTCCTCCTGGGACACACTGAATCATTTCATCAATCATTTGGTGAAGCGTTTAGCAGGTTGAAACCATGTCAGTGTATGGTCTACGCTCTACGTAGATGACATCATTGTTTTTCCAGTGATCTGAAGGAGCAGATGCAGAGACTAGAAGTGTTCAGTAGGTTACATATGGCACGCTTAGCACTGAGTAATTTTATTGACAAAAGGAAACTATTTAGGCCATGTGATTAGCCAACATGACATAAAAACCAACCAAGATTGAGAGGTGCAGTGTGTGATTTCCTGCCACCACATACTGGGCAACAGCTAAGCCATTTTTACAATTATCCAATTATTGCAGAAAACTTGTCAAGGGATTTGCTGATGTTGGCCGGCTGGTGTGGCCGAGCGGTTCTAGCCGCTTCAGCCTGTAACCGCGCTACCGATATGGTCGAAGGTTCGAATCCTGCCTCGGGCATGAATGTGTGTGATGTCCTAAGGTTAGTTAGGTTTAAGTAGTTCTAGGGGACTGATGACCTCAGATGTTAAGTCCAATAGTGCTCAGAGCCATTTAAACCATTTTTTGCTGATGTTGCCAGAGATTGAGTCATTTGTTTAAAAAAAGAGTGTAAAATTTCAGGGGGCAGCTGATTTTCAGACCACATCTGGCAAATTAAAGGTTGCACTAATAACTAGTCCTGTATTAATGTTTCCAAATTATGAAGAAGAATTTATTCTGTCATGTGACGTGAGTAACCATGCTATTGGATGCATTTTAAGTCAGGAAGTAAATGGGGAAGAGTACCCAATAGTATATACATAAATACAGTTAAAAAAAACAGAGTGGAATTACTTGACGACAGAGAAGGAAATGTTGAGTTAAATATATGGTTTCACTACTTTCAATGTTACCTATGTGGCAGAAAATTCAAAGTCATAGCCAATCGTGCTGCATTAAAGTAGCTGTTATGGAGAATAGGACCTTCAAGCAGGTCGACCCAGTTGGCATCAAATTTAAGTGAATTTGATTTTGAGATAGTTCACGAACCAGGCAAAAAGCATGGTAATAAAAATGGGCTGATCAGAATGATTAGGGTCATAAGAGGAGTTGGCCAAAGCCCTGTAGAATGGCAGAAGGTGCAGACCACTGACGAGGACTGCCGGCTACTCAATGCACAGCCACAGTTCACTATGCATGCTGGAATACCACGTGGGATGATGCTTTGGTCTGGCATTACCTGCAACACTAAAACAAATAGTATTAAAAGCAGCTCATGATCACATGTTATAAGAACATGGAAGATGGAGAGCAATGGATCATATAATAACTGAAGAATATTGGTCGAGAACACAAAGACAAGCCATTGATCACTATGTGAATTGCGTGCTATGTGCACAACGCGCCGATTTCAGCCATCAGCAAATACAGCTTAGAATACTACCAGAGGCATCCATGCCATTTGAAACGGTAGCGATGGACACCTTGGGTCAATTCAACCAAACATTGAAGGGGAACAGCTATACTAGCGTAGTTCATTTTCATGTTACACCATGATGACTGCCATTCCAAATCAGCAAGTGAACTTTGGTATCCTTGACACAATAATTACATATCACCAACTTTACATTTGAACTATTGAAACAACTGTCACCTGCTGCAGATCTGGAAGCCGAACAGGGTAGTGCAGTAGTTAGCACACTGGACTCGTAAATCGGGATGGCCAAATGTGGGTTTGAACCATCGTCCTCCCAAATGCATGTTCCGTGATTTTCCTAAATCACTTAAGGCAAATGCAGGGATGGTTTATTCAAATGGGCATGGCTGATTTCCATCTTCTCTACTCTGAGCTTGTGCCCCATCTATAATGACCTCATTGTCAACAGCACATTAAACACTAATTTCTTCCGAATCTGGAAACAGAATTAGTCCCCTGCATCCTCAAGCAAATGAGAGAACTGAGCACATTCACTGCACCATTGGTAAAATGTTAAACCATTATGTACATAGTCACTGCAATGACTGTGACATTTATGTACTTAATGTCCTGGCTGTGCATAATCCTTAAAAAAAAAGGGCCAATATCTTACTGTACAAAGTGGTGGTATGGAAGGAAGATGGGGTCACCTTCTTAAGTTATTAAACCAAAATTTTGTGAAAAATGGAGAACAATTATAAAATTCTCAAAAAATGATACAGGACACGTGGAAATGAGTGAAGAGAGCTAATACTAAGGGACTCGAGTGACAAGAGAAAATGGAACATCACACAGTTAAGTTGTCGGATTGTATGGCTGGCCAGTGGTTAATGTTAACAAGCCCCTATCCACCAAAGGGCAAAACAAAGAAATTTCTTACTCATCAGCAAGGGCTGTACCAAGACACAGAGATGACATCATGTCTAAATGAAAAGATACAGTTGCTGACACAAGCCACCATTGTTCTTGCATGCATTAAACCTTTTAAGGGTGCTCTGGACATTTACCATAGGAGCCAGTGCCCCTAACTATGAATAAGGTAAAGGGCAAAAAGGGAAGGAAAGAAGCAGAACCTTGCACACAGGATACATGTGAGGTGCCTCACACACACTTAGATCACACCAGTAAGTGATGAGGCCTATGGAATGTGTCGTGAAGTTTATCAGTAAATAGTGTTACATTCTTATCATTGTCTTATTTTAGTAGGGATTGTTATATGGTGTTAAGATGGGCAGATTTGTATCTGCACTCACTGATATGTTTTGGTGATGAGGCAGGCAGGCAGTATAGTGCATAAATGCAACACAAACATGTCAGAATCGTGGGGTGAACTGTGTCATTGTTAGTATGTGATGGTGGATCACAAACATCCTGTCTTTCCAGCTTTCCAGAGGGAGGGAGGGAGGGAGGGGGGAGAGAGAGAGAGAGAGAGAGAGAGAGAGAGAGAGTATGGATTCCTTCATACCTCTGCAGTGAAGAAGTGATGGATGCACTATGGAGTCAGCAAATTGAAGAAAGGGTATGTCCTCCAGACAGGAGGACCTACAATGTGTTACAAGTAAGGAATGAAGTACAGAGGATGAAGGAAGTTTGCCTGGTATCATCTCAAACTAGAAGGAAGGCAATATTAACAGAAATACAGGGGAGTATCAGGTGTAATGTCTCTTGTACAAATGGCTAAGAGAGCAGTCACGCCAGGTAATGGATCTAGTGCCACATTCATTGTAGTGTCAAGAAAGGGGATGGCTGGACAAAGGCGAGAAATTATGAAAGACATTATCTGAAATGGCAGATACTGACATTATTCAGGAATTGAAAAGTGTGTTTGGATTAGGTCTACTGATATTTTTAAAAATATCGGGAACCCGATATACCAAAGGAAAAAATATCGATATATCAGCCTATAAAAATATAGGCTGCACATTGTAAATATACTGCTAATTTTAGAGTTGTACATTTAAGTATTGATTTAAATATAACAGAGGGAAACATTCCGCGTGGGAAAAATATTTCTAAAAACAAAGATGCTGTAACTTACCAAACGAAACTGTTGGTATGTTGATAGAGACAATAAAAAGCACACACACAAATTTCAAGCTTTCACAACTCGAGGTTGCTTCATCAGGAAAGAGGGAAGGAGAGGGAAAGACGAAAGGGTTTGTGTCATTTGTATAAGAGACATTACACCTGATACTCCCTGTATTTCTGTTAATATTGCCTTCCTTCTAGTTTGAAATGCTACCAGGCAAACTTTCTTCAGCCTGCCTAGCCCTCTTAGAGCAAGAACTGAAAGAAAAAACACTTCATTTGAAAATCTGTAAGTTTCCTGGAGAAGCAACCGTTGGTTGCGAAAGCTAGAATTTTGTGTGTATGTTTGTGTTTGTTTGTGTGTCTATCGACCTGCGAGCACTTTTGTTTGGTAAGTCTCATCATCTTTGTTTATAGATATATTTTTCCCACGTGGAATGTTTATATATATTTTTCCTGGGGGAAATATCGATATATCAATAATTTATTAACAGACATAGTTTGGAAAGGTGCAATAAATGACAAATAATAACAGAGCAGTGCTGGAGTAATATACCACACAACTGACAAATCTGAATAAGTGTCTACCCAATGGAATGAGGAGGCTGGAAGTGCAAGGTACCAGGTTTTTGGCTAATGGTACAATCTGTTATACAGTGAAAACTACTCTACATCTCCCAGCTACCGTAAGTGGGACCACGGCAGTGAATGTAACACAGACCTCATTGTACTGGCCACAAAAGCCATTGTATGTGTTATCAACTATAAGGTTTGCTGTAGTCATTTAACAATATGTAATGCAGTAGCAGCTGTGAGTTGTATTGTTTAAGCCTGACATAGTGGCCGGTAGGTGTAAGATGTAAGTGCGCTTGAACACTAGTTACATATATCAATTTGCATTAAAATTCAAATGACAGAGGTCACAATATTAATTGTATATTGTATCAAATGTCAGAATGTGAAAAGTATATGTTATTGAGTGCTACAAGTCAATAAATCAGCATATTTGTGACTCAACACATTTATTGCGATCAGTGAAAACCATACTCAGTTGTGACTGGTACCTATCCTCGAGCCTAACATTACGGTTTCTCTCAAACCTGGAATATATTAACTAAATTAAATGTGTTTATGTCCTGTAACAGCAAGGATTGATAGAAGAGAAGAGGAAGGTGGCGCCTTGCACAACCCAGAGTCTAACATACCTAAACACCTTAAAGACGTTACCCTCTACCTTCAAACAATGGAAAATCCAGGATGGAATGTAAGTAAGTGTGTGTGTGTGTGTGTGTGTGTGTGTGTGTGTGTGTGTGTGTGTGTGTGTGTGTGTGTGTGAGAGAGAGAGAGAGAGAGAGTGTGAGTGAGAAACTCCAGCATGTATAGCAGTACTATGATAAACAGCCCTATAAAATAATGGCATGAGTGAGTCAGTTTCTGGTATCATTGTGGTTCTGACTCTGCTATGTATAACCCGTATCTGCTTTAAATGAACAACCACTCGTCCTGTTGAGCTCTCAGCTCATGAGCTGCCAACAGACTTGGTTAATTTTTGGAAATGGCATTTAAATTAATAGACAGCCAGAGATCAATGTGGTTTACACTTAGTTAGAGAAAGGAGAAGTGGGGAATGTTGTCTTTTTATGTAAAGCCATGGAATGTGTCGAGATATGTAGGCAAGACCCAATTTGGGACTCTTCAAAGGAGGGAACAATGTTACACCACAATCTAGCCTGATGTAATGAACTGCCCGGCATGTATTCAGCAGAAAGGTATTATAGGAAAAGGGCATCTGTCAGTCTGAAGAATAGGCATGTGGCTATTCCTGATATGCGAGGCGGCGGCAATCATTAAAAAGCACACCAAAATACATGACGTCAACTTTATTATGTGTGAATATTTACAGTCATACACAGTCGGCGGCACAAAACAGAATGAAAAGCAATATGGGAGCATACAACAGGTCTGCATGACAGAGAGCTTGCTATGGCAAAGATGTGCGGAGCACGGTGGTGCGTCAAGTCCTGTGCCAGCCCGGTGGGGTTGGAACACCTGATGATCACAAAAGCACTTGTCCAATGTGAAATCACACGGCACAACACTTGGGAACAGGTGTGGCAAGCTCGACTGAAGCTAGGACATAATCACTGTGCCAACGGGTTGGAACCACCGGTCGTCCGGCCCCTGATGTAGGATGCAAGGAGGGAGGAAGGGGGGGAGGGGTGGTGGGCCCGTCCAAATCATGATGGGGTTCCTGGGAAGGAGAGCAGGTGTCATGTACTGCGGGGTCACTTGCAGAGTGCTCCTGCAAGGTCCACTCGGTGGAGTGAAACAGTTACTGGTTTGCCGTTGTTAAGTATCGACAATGTGGAAGGGCCTCGGGTCAGGACTTTAAACGGACCAGTGGAGGGAGGCTGCAGGGTTGTTCGTACTGTGTCATCACGTAACATGATAAATTCACATGGGGCCAGTTTCTTATGCACGAACACATGAGGCCTACAGTGGGCAGAGGGCAGGGGAGGTTTGATGAGCGCGATGTGCCCTCGGACGCTCTCGACGAGTGCTGTGAGCTCGGTAGTGGCGTATCCTCGACGAATTCGGCTGGTAAAACCGGGGCCTCCCCGTAAAGGATCTCGGCGAGGGAGGCTTGCAAGTCCTCTTTGTATGCGGTGCGGAGGCCTAGCAAAACCCGAGGGAGAGATTCAGACCACTGGCGACCATGGCACATAAGCGCAGCTTTAATCGTGCGGTGCCAGCGCTCCATAAGTCCGTTGGCCTGGCGGTGATAAGCGGTTGTGTGATACTTTGTGACGCCACAGTACGAACAGTGGGAGGCGAACAGCTGTGATTCAAACTGCCTACCTTGGACGGTGGTCAGTGAGGCAGGGCTTCCGAGTCGGGAAATCCGAGTGGCAACGAAGGCCCAAGCCACAGACTGAGCCGAAATATCTTCCAAAGGGACTGCCGCGACCCATCTAGTGACGCTATGAATAACGGTCAGGATATATCGAAAGCCCTTGGAGGGAGGGAGGGGACCTACAATATCAATATGGGCATGTCGCAGACGTCCTTTAGGTACGTCGAAAGTGTCTGGTGGAGGAAGTGCTTGGCAGCCCACTTTAGCTCTCTGACATGGTATGTAGGCGCGAGCCCACACCCTACAATCATGTTTAACACCGGGCCAGACGTACCTTTCTGTGACCAATCTGGCGGACGCTTTGATGCCTGGGTGAGCTAGGTTGTGGAGTGCATAAAAATCAGAGTGGTGGAGAGCTGCAGGTACGAGAGGCCGGGGGCTACCAGTGGAAACATTGCACCAGACCGATTCTGTGGTGCTGGGGAATGCACGTTGTTCCAGTTGGACGGAAGAGGTTGTGTCTTGTTGCAAGGCACGAATATCTGGGTTTTCGGTTTGCCGGCGGTCCAGGTCGGTAAGGTTAAGTGTGGTAGTCATGATGTTGACACAAGACAGGTAGTCAGCGACTACATTGTCAGCACCTCGGATATATTGTGCATCAGTGGAATATTGGGATGTGAAATCCATATGGTGGAAGCGTCGTGGGGGGAGATCGCATGAGGGGTTACGGATTGCATCTGCCAAAGGTCTGTGATCTGTATAAATTGTGAACGGGCGACCCTCGACATTGGCTCTGAAATATTTGACCGCCTTGTACAGGGCGAGGAGTTCACGGTCGAAGGCGGACCATTTGGACTGGGATTTGGTGAATTTCTTGGAGAAGAAACGGAGGGGGGGGGGGGTATCCAATAAATGTTGCTGAAGGACCGTGCCAATTGCACTGTCGCTTGCATCAGCTGTAATAGAAATGGGTGCGTCAGGAGCAGGGTGAACGAGTGTGACAGCTTTAGAGAGGGTGGTTTTGAGGTTTTTGAATGAATCGGCCATCTCCAGCCTCCAAACGAGTTTGCGTTTGCCTTTAGTATCCTTACCCGCCAGAGCGATGGTCAGAGGGATCTGTATAGTCACAGCATGGGAGGTGACGCCTGTAGAAGTTCACCGTGCCTTGTAAACGGCGAAGTTCAGCGAAGTCCTCTGCGGGAGGGAGGCTAAGTATGAATTCAACCCTAGAGGAAGAAGGGCGGATGCCCTCAGCCATGACTGTGTGACCTAAGAAGGTGACCTCAGGACTGCTAATCTGAGACTTCTCGTGGTTGACCTCCACTCCATTAGCAGCAAGCAGTGCAAGCACTCTGGAAAGATGGAAAGTGTGTCCCTCAGGTGAGGGAGAGAAAATCAGTATATCATCTAAGTAGGCATAGACGAAAGGGAAGTCAAGCAACAGTGAGTCAATGAAGCGTTGCCATGTCTGTGCGGCGTTTTTGAGACCATATAGCAGGGAACAGTACTCGAAGAGACCAAATGGAGTGATTATGGCTGTCTTGGGGATATCGTCAGGGAACATGGGAATCTGATGATGTGCTTTGCTACAATCGAGAACAGAGAAGATCTGGGAACCATGCAACATCTGAGTGAAATCTTGAATATGGGGGATAGGGTCCTTATCGATGGTAGTGCATGCGTTAAGAGCACGGTAGTCACCACAGAGGCGGAAAGTACCATCCTCCTTCGGCACAAGATGAATTGATGACGGCCAGTTACTATCAGATCGACGGAGAATGTTGGAATCCAAAAGATCTTTAGCACGGCGAAGTTTCTGCGCGTTTAGGCGGCGCGCCTTATGCCGCACAGGGGTCCTTCAGTCATGTTTATTCTGTGGCATGTGCCATTGGCAACTGCACACATGGACGTGGGAGAAGCAGAGGGGGTAGGGGTGGGGGGGGGAGGGGGCAGAGGCCAGCCGAACCGTTAATGAGATCGCAGCAGCAGAACAATGTCCAGGCTGAGGAGGCACACCCACGATTGCAAGAGTGGGTTACGGAGTTGCAGAAGCTGCTGTTGTGTCTTCAACAGTTGTGCATAGACTTTGTCAATGCGAACATACAGGTTTACATTTTGAGTGTGCAACAACGCATCGACGTCTGAACGCTCGCACAAGAAAGCTGAGAGAGCAGAGGAAAGGTTTGCAGCAGGTAACATACACTCTGAAAGGGCAGAGAGTGAAGAGCCAGTAGAAACTTTGAGCTGAAGGAGGGGGCGGGATGGTGAGACGCACCAGGAACACTCGAACCGGAGACGTGAGTCAGACAGCAGGCTTGCAGATTAGGGGAAAGGGCATAGTGATGAAGAAAATCGAGGCCCAGTACAGATGCATCAACCTCCGTGGCATAAAATGTCCAGAGGAAAACCTGATCCGGAGCAAATTTGAGCAGGAGATGTGAGGAACCTAACACCGGAATCAGGGAATTGTTAGCAGCTATCAGTGGCGGTGCAGATAAGGGATCTGTGTTTGGGGTGAGGGAGGGTGGGATAACACTAATGTCAGCTCCAGTGTCCACTAGAAAACGAAGTTCGGTGTCGGTGTCCTTGACGAAGATGCGCGAAGCGGATGACAGTGCAGCAGGCGTCAGACCAGATGCTGGTAGGCGCCGTGAGGCAGCGCTGCGGGATGTGGCGCCTAGACGTGCCCGCCATAAGAGTTTGGGAAAGAGCAAGGGGGCTTGCAGTTGCGAGCTACGTCACCAAATTTAGCGTGGAGCCAGCAATAAGGAGAGCTAGCTTGCAGTGCAGGAGCAGGGATGGGTGATGAGGCAGCCAGCTGCGAGGCCGGAGTGTACTCAGGTGCTCACTCGGCCGTCTCCGGTGACCTTCAGGGAGGCAACGTAAATGTAGGCAGTACAGTCAGCCAAACACTGGGCAACGGGGCTGTTGCTAGCACTGACAGTGAGGTGCGTGTCTTGCCGTGGCCGCGGGTAGACATGGCTTCTGTTACTGCATAATGCGTGGGGGCGGTGGATGCTGGACTCGAATGCTGGAGGTACCGGTGTTGAATGATGCTATAGGCACAGTCGGCGATGCGCAGGTGTGGTTCGAGGGGCTCAGAGACGTGGGACAGTAGCTGCAGTTGTAGCTCAGAAGGAAGTTTAAGTAGCCAAATTGTCCAAAGTGCAATGTCTGGTAGAAAGTCTGTGTCCACAAGGGTTCATAAGTGGCGCCAAGCTGTGACGGGGTACGGTCATCGATGTGTTCCTCATGGATAATGCGTTGGATCGACTCAGCAGGAGGATGGGATAGGCGTTCATGTGTGGGTGCAGCAGATGAGCAGGAACAGCAGGCGCTGCAGTGCTGGGGTGTCGATAAGCAGCATGCAGTCCGATGATCGTGATGCAGCTGTAGGCGTGGGAACTTGCTGCAGCGGCGAAGTGGGAACCGTTGAGGTTATCTCGGGGCCGCTTAGGTTAGAATCCAGTTTACAGCGAAGTTCACTTTGGCACTGAAACTGCGGCGTGATTGCTGGTATGGGTTCATTTTCCACTTTGGAAAACTGCGACTGTAAAGTAGGATCACAGGGACTGAACAGTTGTTGAAACATTTTTCGTAGCACAATACAAATCACTGTTAATAGCACTCCTGAATTGAACATAAACAGATTGGAGTCACCAGTGTGACTGTTCCTGATACACAGAGCTGTGGTATTCATTAAATAACACACATGAAGACAACTTTATTGTGCGTGAATATTTACAAAGTCATACACAGTATAACATCCCAGCTTCCTCAACCAAATTATAACATTTCAGCTCCTCAACACCAAATTAAAATGTTGCATTAGGAGGTGTCTGCTTCGTGCAAAAGGTCTTGAGTTCATATTGACGACAACAAGTAATTCTCCATTACAGACGTTTATTTACAAACAGAACTGACAGACTTCACAGACTCAACAACTGACTCTCCGAGCTAACCGCACTGCATATCCAAACTGGCAACTGACAACTCCCAGGTGTATTAATATCTTTCCAAACAATGAGAGTCTTTGACAATGTTTTGTTTACAATACGATAGCAATTCATGACTTAAAACTAAATTAGACATTACAGAATTTTAGTATAGATTAAAGTAAGTAAAAGGATCAGTACATATAAATTCTTACAAGCAATTTCCAAATAGATTTTATAACATTTTTCTACCAGCTTCTGGATAACCTTCACCAGATTTGTACCGATGTTTCCAGAAATATCTTGACATTTGATTCTGGATATTTCTTGAGTGATTTAGAACAACTATTTATATGTAAAATGATTTAAATCGTGTTTCAAAACGTAAATAAATCTTTTTAGCAATATTTCTTGATAGAAATCGTCTTTCGAAATTAGGTTATGAAACAGTTTTCACAAGTTTTCGTATTTTTGCGATCATAATATAGAATTTCTCCATAGAAAGTTCCAGAAGTGTGCATTAAACGTTCATTTACAGACTTTCTCTTTAGCTGGTGAGTTTTTAAAAGTATCTTGTCCATATTATACGAAATAATTTAGCTCAAAACTGATAATTTATACAATTAATCAGAGCTACAGCAAACAGTGAGTCTTTCATTTACAAAATGAAATATAATTACAAAATTGAATGAAAATAGGTTACTAACACTAATATATATTTACATTAATTCTATTTTTGCTCTTTCTGTGCAAAATGTCCTAATATTGACACAGTACAATATTTAAACATCACCAAAGTTTCCCTTTACATTTTGCATATCTGTATCGACATCCCCTAAAAGTCTACAGTATCGAATACTTCAATATGTCCCAATATATCCTGTAATGTTACAACAGTCAGCGGCACAAAACAGAATGAAAAGCAATATGGCAGCGCACAACATGTCCGCATGAGTCAGAGAGCATGCTATGCCAAAGATATATCACTCGTAGAGTCGATACTCGCCACAGGCATTATGGAGTAAGAGGGCATATTCAGAATGCAAGAAACCTCATTCAGTATGCTGACTGCGTGATGTGTCAGCCACCACCTGTGGAAGCCAAAGTTGGTATAATGTCTGGAAGAGCTGAGTGGACAATAAAACCAGAGCAAATGAAGTCACCATTGCCTAATGGTCATGGCCAGGCCTTCCGACCTGTTATGATTTCGTGGGCGAAGCGCTGAAGTGGGGTAAACACTAGCCAGCCTGGCTCACATATAGAGGGTGAGGAGCTACGGTGGCACTTGAAAAAGGTGATTAAATAACTGAAAAAGATGATAAAAAATTTTGTGAAGGTAACTAAAAGTGACACATTATTTCAATACATAGACACAGTATAAACGAATTGTATTTTTTAGTTTTTAATCCCCTACCAGAAAGGCTGATTAAGACCATAACAGATATCTCTGTTATGATCTTGGAAGGGGTATGGTGATTTTTCCCTTCATACAGATTTATTAATATATCGAAGTATATTGATGATTTGGTACTGATGATTTGATACTGGTAATCATAATTCACAAACAAATTCTACATCACATTTTTACAACTAATGATATTCTACACATTGATACTGGAAAATGATCTACAAAATATTTTTTGGTTATGTTTTCTTAGGAACCTCAGCAAAAAATGAATTAATCATACTAGATTTTCTTTTCTCAGCATTTTCTGAATGGTTTATTCCTCCATTTCTTTCACTCTTTCATCTCCTTTCGTGATTTGTGCACCCTCTAGCATGCCTGGTCAATTTTTATACCTTTAAATAACTTTGAAGAGTGCATTTTTCAGTTACCTGAAGCTTGAGAGAGAAGTTCTTCTCATGCCTCAGACAGCTAGCGTTCTTTTTTTCTTTTCTTTCAAAGCAGATGTCTTATAGTAAATTGATTTTTTCATGCTATACTTTTTGATCCCCTCTTCATGATGCCTTTAGTTTTGTTACTCTTTTTGCTTTTTTCCTAATTCAAGTTTTCTTTTCATTTTATATTTTCCTTATAAGTAGGGTAATGGGCATGTGCCTGCAGCCTGTACCTAGTGAGCTACGGGTCAGTGGGTCCAGAAAGAAAAATGGGGTTATTATCCCAAGGCATCCCTTGCGGTCAAAACAGTTTAAAAATCTTTTGGTCATTGCTGCCTTTTCTACTCCTAATGTGTTCTTCAAAATGCAATATCTTCTCTCTGTGTCTGCATTTCCATGGAAGGATGGAAAAGAAGCTTTAACATGTTTTGAAACATTTGGATGCTTCAATTCAATGGATTATGAGTCCCTTTTTGAGATGCACTGCTGCCAATAATTGTTAATACCTTTGTTTTTATTTGATTTGATTTATTATTGGTCCTGTAGATCACACAATTTGTACAGCAAAGCACATCATGATATAGGACAAGTCAATTTGAAAAATTATGTTAAGATAGTATATGATGAGAGATGACAGTAGTGGTACATAACTCACATAGCAGAATACATACAGGATATATAGACAAAATATAAAAAAAAGGTGGTGTGTGATGAGAGATGGCAGTGGTGCATACTGCACATAGCAGAATACATATAAGAAATACAGACAGAGTATGAGTAACAAACAATAATTAAATTATCTTACTAAGTAGAAATATCTACCAGTGAATATACAGCTTATTACAAATAATTAAAATATTGTGGTACATAGTTCACATAGTAGAATACATAGGCCTATATGAGATACAGACAGAATATAGATAAGATACAATAACTAAATTATCTTACTAAGAAGAAACAACTACAACTGAATAAACAGCTTATTGCAAGTAATTAAAATTTTCTTTCAAGAAATTCATGCATGGAATAGAAACAGTGATTTGGTAGCAATTCCTTTAATTTAGTTCTCATTATTTTTGGGTTTTTGCTTGTTGAAACTGTGTTTTCTTTCTGGTGTCGTGTGTGGTGGTCTGCGTACTGTAAAACAAGCTAGTTCCAATATATAGAGGCATGGCAGTGGTAGGATTTTTAGCTGTTGAACTAGTGGTTTACAGTGTTCAGTTCTTTTTTTACATTTCATTATTCTTACTACTTGCTTTTGTAGCTTGAAAACTGTGAGAGAATCAGAGCTCTTTCCCCAGAAGATTAGGCCATAGCTCAAGACAGACTCAAACAGGGCTTGGTACACCAGCTTCAAGGTATCTACACTGGCTGTGTCTTTTAATGATCGTAATAGATAGCAGGTTTTACTAAGCTTTTGTGACAATGCCTCAATATGTGGTTTCCAATTTAGTGTGTTACTGATGGTAAGTCCAAGAAATTTGGTGTCCTGCTTGTATGTAATGTCATCTTTGCTGATAACTATAACTGCATTGAAGGGGGTTAGATTTTGTCTAGTGCGGAAGTTCATACTTACAGTTTTTGAGTATTTATGAGCAGTCTATTTGCTTCAAACCACGATTGTAAATTACAAGTAGTTTCATTAACTGCGTCTTGCAATTTAAAGCTAGATCATTTTTTCAGACTGTAGAACCACTTGTGGAATAAGAAATACTACCACTTACCAGATGGCACCATTTTTGCAACCTTTAACATGGCACTGTACCTTCTGCTCTGTTCTTTCTTTGGAGTCTAAAAAATTAAAGCTTTCAGTGCTGCAGTTGACAATGAAGTCTTTTCCGTAAAACATTTGCAAGCTATAACATAATGTTTTTGGACATTCTTTAGAAACCACAGTTTGTCACATTCTTCCAGTTTTCTAAAGTCTTTGGTTACTTGCCCACGAACAACTATCTTTTCAAGAGCAAGTGATTCATCCAATGTAAAGAGTTCATTATTAGGAAGAAATTCGTAATTCAGAAATACTCTCAGTTGTTCTCAAAGTAGAAACCCTCAAAGCACAACCCAAAAAGGTTTGAAGTATGTTTTCTATTTTTATATGCAGCTTGTGAATGAGAGGTGTTTGGCTTTGAAAACATTGTGTGAACTTAATGAACAGCCCAGCAGATGCAGTTATGAAATGAAGTTCTGGTTTAACTGAAGATTTTTAAAAGGATTCATAGTGGCATTGTAGGATTTGGACTGAACAGTAGAAGAATTCATTTTATATAGATATGTGCTTAACAAAGTGACATTGAATAATGTCCCACTGCTCTAACACCCTGCTAGTTGAAGATCCTAAAGTAAGCCACATTGTGGTTGTATGTTTCAAAAACCTATGGTGTGGAATGTTAAACTTTGATTGAATTCCTTCAAATTCTTTCCAGTGAAGAGGCCAAACATCAAAATAATGGTAAATATTTACCAGAAATTCTAAGGCTTCCTCACCTAAACAACCCAAGGTGGTTACATACACATTCTGCATTGAATGAATATTACAAGTTCTGGTGTTTTGTTGATGTTATATCTGTCTGGTCCCAGCATAAAGCATTTATTTTAGGGACAAGTTGGTTTCACAAAGCACTGCACATAATTTCTCATGTAACATTTTAGCATTTGCTTTGCCAATAAAATTCATGGGTGATGAGTTGTTATACAACATTACTGTATGATCATGTTGTAATGGTTGTTTATAATTATTTTTATCTTCAATTCTTATAGATTTACCAAAACTTAATGTGTAATTTGATGAACATGTTTCTTCTAATATGTTCCCGGAAATATGGTGCCGGTCTATCAGTTACTAGGTATCTCATTTTCTTGGATGATAGTGAAAAATGTTGAGGAACACCATCAGGGGTAATCTTTTTAAAAACATAACCCATATCATTTGACAAACCCATAGAGTAATTCCAGATCACTGATTTCATTGTTCAATTTAATTTGCCAATGATGGAATTACCCTTGGTGCTTAACAACGATATTGTTGGCGCATGTACCGGTCTTGAGGGTTGTGTCTGACATATTTAATATCAAAGTTACAATTACACTTTGTTAAAAGTGGATGGTTAAAAACTGCCTGAAAACCATTTGTCTCAAAATAAATAGAGCGAGAAAACAATGAAAAATATTTCATTTTCTCTCATTTCCCCCCCCCCCCCCCCCCCCCCTTTTCTGCTCCCCTATGCAGAGACTGTATTTCTCAAACTATCTGTCTTTTCAAGGAAGTCGCTATGCAAACTGCATTTTATAATCTCAAAAAGTTTATTTTTAAAATTGAACAGGCTATCACAGCCATAGGTGTCCACAAGATGGAGCAAGAGGAGGCACTTGCCCTCTCCTGAAATCAGGCTACAGGCTTTCTTTCATTACGGAATTCTCTTGAACTTCTAGCAATGGTTGTCTGTGATGCTACTAAACTGAAGATTAACATTGTCTGGTGCAACAGAAAGTACTTAAACCTCAGCAATGGGATTTTTTCAGTTTTCTCGCCATTCTCAGAAAATTATGCTGGTTACTTAGTGTGGTGGCAGCTTTGGCACTGTTCTGCAGTCAAGAACCTCTACAGATTGGTGCTTCCTTGCACAGCACTTTTCAATTTGCAGAAAATTCCAATGCTACAGAAGCATGGCAGTAGCACAGTGCCTGCCATCCAACCCAACTTGCTCAAAAACACCTTGTCCCATTGCTGCACAACAGAATCTCTGCAGCAGTTACCCACTTGTCTGTGGACAAATTGTACATTTAGTTTTACTCGGCACAGTTATTGCAGTAGATTCTGAAGAAAATAAACATCTGTACTTAATCTATGAGCGCAAATGGTTCTTCTGAAACAGAAAATCCCATTTTATGTGCTGAAGAGAGGGAATAATTCTGTGAAATTTGGAGGTTAATAAGTTCTCCACCGGGCATCGTTACCTTCTGGATTCTATGAGGTGTAATACGTCACCAAATGCTGTCATAGAGCTACGAATTCAGCAGTCCTGTTGGCCTGACTGCACTGTAGTGTGACAACCTAGAGAAATGGGGACTGCATTAGTTCAGGCTTGGGCTGTTAAAAATCAATTCTAATGGCCAATCTGGGGATGGTTTTGGAATATTTCTCATATTTGCCTACACTTCATGTCACCGAAACAGAAAAATGTAGCTTTCAGAATACATTTCATTCAATTTTAGCTATAGGAGTCAGCATAAAAAAATAGAAAGCATAAAAGTGATGACATAAAGCCACTATTGTGATCAGGTGTGTCTTGTAAGTGAATGAAGTGTTGTAGATGACATGAAAGCTCATAAAGTAATAGTCTGGTCAGTCAGGGAGCAGCTGCTGGATGAGCAATAGCAGCAACAGGAAATTAACTGATTTTGTGACATTTTACAGGACTGTGATTTCTGTGTGGAGATATGTGCCGAGTTGATGACATTTCACTGTCAGCTCCTGGCTGTGTTTGCTTCGATTACACGGCTTGAGGCTGCAGTGGATGGGCATCACTGATGTGAATGGGCAGTGGGAATTCAGCTGATGTCCAGCACAACTCACGGTCCACCAATCAGTCTGCACTGGTGGTCAGTCCAGTTACTGCTCACACTGAGGTTGACCCCTCACTCGTGGTCGAGTGCGAGGTCACCTCGAGACATGGTAGGCTGCGAAAGACTTCCCACGGGACTGAATACATGGCTTCCCTGGTTAGTCTGACAAACAGGTTCCAGGTGATATCTGTGCCTGACAGTGACCCTCATCCAGATGCAGAGGAAACCTTTCAACCTGCAAGATCTGGGCAGTCACAGAGGTTGGCATTCTTGGTAGTTTGGAGCTCCAACGTTAGGTGCATTATGTGGCCCATTGGGAACATGGCTGCCAAGGAAGGAAAGAAAGCCAGTGTGAACTAAATGTGCATACTGGCTGGTCATTCCAGATATGGAACAGGTCCTTCCGAATGCCACGAACATAACAGGGAACGGCCAACTGCATGTCGTGGTTCATGTTGGTACCAATGATGTGTCACTTTGCACCGGAAGAGATTCTCTCTGGTTTCAAGTGGCTATCTGAAGCGGGAAAGACTCACTCATGGATGTGAGATGAAAGCAGAGCTCACTATTTACAGCATAGCCAACAGGACCGATTGTAGACCTCTTTTTCAGAGCTGAGTTTTTGCGAAGGACCCAATGGTGTTCAGAAAGGATAGGACACATGCAATTGACGGGGGTGCGTTAGAAGTTGTTTACCTTGTAGCAAAATTGAAATAGAAAGTTCCTGTGAGTTAGTGTGGGTCGAAGTCATTCTTGGCAACCAGAATAAAATAATAACTGGATCCTTTTACCGATCTCCCAGCTCAGATAATATTCTTGCTGAGAAGTTCAAAGAAAACTTGAGTTTAATTTCTAACACATACCTGACTCATACAATTATACTTGGTGGTGACTTCAGTTTACCCTCAATATGTTGGCGAAAATGCATGTTTAAATCCGTGGGTACGCATAAAACCTCATTCGAAATTGTGCTGAATGCATGCTCTGAAAATTGTTTCGAGTAGTTAGTTCACGATCACACTCGAATAGTGAATGGCTGTGAAAACACTTGACCTCTTAGCAACAAATAATCGAGAGCTCATAACGAACATCAAAGCGGATACAGGGATTAGTGAACACAGATTTACCGTAGCATTACTGAATATCCGAACTCTCAAATCCATCGAAAATAAACGAAAAATGTATGTAGGCAAAAACGCAGATAAAAATTATCTCGATACTTTCTTGAGATACGATCTCCACTTAATTAATAATGTACGTATGGACCAGATGTGCCTTGAATTCAGAGAAATATTATCGACTGCAATCGAGAGATTGCTACCAAATAAATTAACAAAAGTCGGAGCCCCATGGTATACACAATAGGTCAGAACAATGTTGTAGGAACAACGAAAAAACCAAACCAAATTTAAAGTCCTGAAGATTGGCGATCTCTCAAAGAAGCTCTAAATTAGCGCAGAATTCAATACGGGATGCTTATAATAGTTTCTACATCGAAACTTAGTCTCGAAACCTGCCTGAAAATATCTACAGAGATTCCGGTCGTATGTAAACTGCGCTAGCGGCAAGGCACAATCATTGCCTTCTCTGTGTGATAGCAATGGAAATACTGTAGATGGCAGTGCTGCTGAAGGAAGTTACTAAATGCGCAATAGTCAACAATCGAACACTGTATTGTGTGTTGTATCTTTCTTTTGTTTATCTTTAGTATCTTCTTTGTACTACTGTCTACTAGAGAGTAGTACAAAGAAGATACTAAAGATAAACAGTGTCTACCTCATGGAGGTAGAATATTTTTACCTCCATGGTCTAGCTGTAAAAACGTACCACTGTTGTGCTCTTTGATTTGGGAAATAAATTGCGGTAAATAAAGGAGGATTCATTGAAGTGCATACTGTGTACACTTATTACCTATAGTGATCTGCTGTGGAATTTCATTTTTATTCCGAGCCATAGTTACGCTCCGACATTATGATGACACCACCCATCACTGTCAAGACAGAAGAGCAAGGATCGCCAGCAAATGATTTTGTGATGTTCAGAGAAATTGTTCTTGTAACATTTGCATGTATCCCCAGAAACTCGTTTGCAAAAGATTGTGGACAGTAATTTTGGTACTGGTGAATTCCCCTCCCAGGTAATACGCTCGCTTCATGGTTTGGCGGGTTCAGAACTCCTTTCATAACAGTCAATGAAGCTATTTTCGTTACATCACCAGCTGTGGGCTGCTCTGGGAGTTTTGTCCGCATTTCCTGACCTTATTGTGGATGAATTGGCTTTAAAGACAGATGCTGTGGCACTTGCATGTGATGGAATGATTAATTCATGTACAGCGATTGATGAGACTATGGACCATGACCCTGAACCACGCACATCCAGCACTCCATGTGATGTTTTGCACGCTGGGCACTCAACTGAGCAATCGCCAGAGCCACCTATGGAACGGATCGTCAATGAACTGGAAAGACTCAGGGCCAAGCTGGCGATGGCAGCCCAAGGAGTACATGGTACACCAACGAGAGGTCGCCATGCAAAGTCGAATGGTGCTCGTTCCAAAAACGCTTCAGACGTAATGATAGATGATGTTCACAACCATGTGGGTTCCCAAGCGACAACAGTGGACATGTATAGGCACGTGTGTCCATTCTACAACCAGTAAGAACATATCTGAAGTGCACAATGCCACAGTTTTTCCTAAATGCGAATCTTGATGATTATTCGTCTTGGATAAGACGTTTGGTATGGAATTTTTGGTCGACACAGATCAGGAGATAAGTGTTGCTCTGCAGGATATGAAAGACAAGCCTCAATTTTCCGGCGTCCCTATACTAATGGCTGCAAATAAATCGTCAAGTCAGACATATGGATAGAGGCATATGACATTGAATCTGCAGGATGGTTTCTCACCTTCATGGCGTTTCTTTGTTGCCAATGTGTCTGGCCCCATATTGGATGCTGATTTTCTAATATTTTTCTCATTATCTATGGTCCATAAACATCTTCTTGTGCAGTTTCTGGCTGCAGAAATGCTCCCTTCCATGTCGGACACCAGGCATCATTCGACCGGATTGGAAGCCACGAAGTTTTCCGTGTCTTCCACATCTCCCACGTCACAACAGCTCCTTCGTATTCTGCGCACACCTCGCTGTGGAGTGCACATGCGTGCATCATGCAAGAATTCTTGAGTTTCTCCCGGCGTATTTGATAATCAAAATATCCACGGGTGTACTGCCGGTCTATAGTGTCCAACGGGCACAATATTTCGGCGATCAAACATGTCGCCATCATCAGGTGAACTGACGGACTGAGCTCCTGTGAACGTGCCGGCACGGAGATCCGTACGCTATGGCTGCTCAGGGGGAACTGGGTTCGGTCGCGGCGGCGGCCGATTTAAATACCCTCCGCCCGCGGCGCGATCCCTCCGCCGTCCGCGCCCCGCGCCACGGTCTCGCGGTGGAACAGATTGCGACGGCGTCTGAGATGACGTCGGTGTGATGGCTCTGTCCGCCGTGGTCGTCACAACTATGCGTTTGCTCGATTTACTCTTGATTAACCCAATCGCTGGTTCCCAAGCCTTGCTAAGATTATAGCCACAGTCACGGTTTATGAGGTCGTCATTGGTGCGAATTTCGATGGCCTCTCTAACAACGCTGTCCCAGTATCTCGACGTCTGTCCCAGAATCCACGTGCGGTCATACTCCATAGCGTGATTTTCCGACAAACAATGTTCAGCGACCGCCGACTTGCTCGGATACATTATTCAAGTGTGCCTCTGGTGTTCACGGCATCGATCCTCGACAGTACGCATCGTCTGACCAATATACGACTTGCCACATTGACACGGAATCTGGTACACGCCAGCCTTCCTCAAACCGAGGTCATCTTTGGCGCTCCCCACCAGTGCACGAGTTTTATTCGGAGGACAAAACACAGTTCTGACCCGGTGTTTCTTCAGAATGCGGGCGATTTTCCCCGAGAGTGCGCCTGTGTATGGAATAAATGCAGTCGCCATGGGTAGCCCACTCTCACCGGTGGTGGCGAATTTGTACATGGAGAACTTCGAGGAGGAAGCCCTGTCGTCATCCGAATGGAAACCCAATTGCTTTTTCCGTTACGTGGACGACACGTTCGTCATCTGGCCACATGGTATGGATAAACTCCTTGACTTCCTTACACATCTAAACTCCATACACCCCAACATCAAATTCACTATGGAGACTGGAAAGGAGGGTAAATTACCTTTCCTTGACGTCTTGGTCAGGAGAAGGGCTGACGGCACCCTAGGTCATGGGGTGTATCGAAAGACAACACACACTGATCTGTATTTGCACGCAGACAGCTGCCACCACCCTTCACAGAGGAATGGGGTACTTAAAACTCTAGTACATAGGGCGCGCACTATTTCTGACACAGAGAGTCTACCCCAGGAATTGGAACATCTGAGAACTGTGTTTCGAAAAAATGGGTACTCAGAGTGGCAGATCCAACGTGCTCTCCGCCCAACCACTGCAGCACACCTGTTGATATGGATGAAGTCACGAGGGAGTCGTATATTGGTCAGACGATGCGTACTGTCGAGGATCGATGCCGTGAACACCAGAGGCACACTCGACTAATGTATCCGAGCAAGTCGGCGGTCGCTGAACATTGTTTGTCGGAAAATCACGCTATGGAGTATGACCGCACGAGGATTCTGGTACAGACGTCGAGATACTGGGACAGCGTTGTTAGAGAGGCCATCGAAATTCGCACCAATGACGACCGCATAAACCGTGACTGTGGCTATAATCTTAGCAAGGCTTGGGAACCAGCGATTGGGTTAATCAAGAGTAAATCGAGCAAACGCATAGTTGTGACGACCACGGCGGACAGAGCCATCACACCGACGTCATCTCAGACGCCGTCGCAATCTGTTCGACCGCGAGACCGTGGCGCAGGGCGCGGACGGCGGAGGGAGCGCGCCGCGGGCGGAGGGTATTTAAATCGGCCGCCGCCGCGACCGAACCCAGTTCCCCCTGAGCAGCCATAGCGTACGGATCTCCGTGCCGGCACGTTCACAGGAGCTCAGTCCGTCAGTTCACCTGATGATGGCGACATGTTTGATCGCCGAAATATTGTGCCCGTTGGACACTATAGACCGGCAGTACACCCGTGGATATTTTGACTATCATGCAAGAAGATTGCATTACATCTTCTGATGTCTATACAGAGCAGGCTTCACTTCACTTCAACAGCAATGCATTCGGTACAGCAGGAGATTACTCATATCAATGAAATTTTCCTCAAGGAAGAAGAATCTGTTAGAGGCCTAACTGACAGCAATGATATAGTCAAGCAGCAGATCGCTGACACTGAGGTGGCTCAAGCCTCAGGCAGGATTACGAGGTTTAATGACTGCGCCCATTCACATTGCGTAACTGGCCATTGACATTACACAGCAGTTGTTTCAAAAATTCCCTGCGGTTATGAATCCAGTACTGGCACTGAATCAGTGGCATCATTTCACCATACATCACATTCACATGATACCGGAAAAGCCTGTTGCTTTCCGCCCACACAGATCGCCTCTAGAGAAGTTAAGGGGCGCTGAAGCCGCTTTCGAACCAATGGCAACAGATGGAACAGTGTCTGCTTAGGCCACCCACTTACAAGTGGTTCTCAAAAAGGATAAATCTTAGCGTCTGTGCAGTGATTATAGGTGACTGGACTCCCATAGTACATCAGAGAAGAAGTGCCTGATACCGAAAGTGTTGAATTTCACAAGCAGTTCAAAAGGTACCTCTGTATTCAGCGTCATGGTTTGTGTTAAGGCGTCTGTACAAATTCTAATGGCAGAGGAAGACAAGCACAAAAGCGCCGTCACGACGTCTTTTGGGTTGTTTCAACACAATGTCATGTCTTTCGATCTTTGTAATGCTGCTCAGACGTTGCAGCGTTTTATGGACGAGATTCTACATAGTTTAAGCCACGTTAGTTGTTATATGGACGATGTGTTGGTTTTTACTGATATGAGTGACCATTGGTCCCAACTGAACCCGATTTTCTCTCGTCTTGAAGCATACCGTGTCAAAAGTAACAAGGACAAGTGTGTATTTGCTAAGGACAAAGTACAATTCTTGGGTTACCTTGTATCAGAAGACAGTATTTCTCCTACTCTTCCAAGGGTCTCAGATATTTTGCAGATGCCCCATATCATCACATTCAAAGAGATACACAGTTTTGTAGGTATGGTCGACCATTACTGGCAATACCTGGCGAAATTTGCAGAAATTATAGAACCCGTCAATGGTCTGCTAAATGAAAAACGCATTCCTTGTGTTAGAAAATTCCCCTGGACGGAACTGGCTGAGGAGACTTTCAAGTCCGCGAAATTGTCTTTAGTGAAGCCTGTCTTATTGGTACACCCTGTTTCCAGTGCACAGATGGCTCTTTTTGTTGATGGCAGCCAGTCAGCTGTGGGGACAGTACTCCAGTAGTTGGTATCAGTAGGGGGGCAGCCATTGACTTTCTTTTCAAAAGGTCTGTCTACACAATTTAAACTGGAGTGTATTTGACAGAGAGCTCCTTGCTATACATTTCCCTATCAAACATTTTCGACAGTACCTACAAGGTGTGGAATTCACGATTTACACAGACCACAAACCCTTAACTTCACTTTTTCAGTGGGTCTCTGAATTGAACGCCTAACATCATATCCCTTATGTGGAATTTATTACCCAATACTCTACTTATGTCAACCACATCTCTGGGTCAGATTACATTGTCGCGGATTGCTTGTCATCTTTGATGTGTATAGATTGGACAGCTGTTGCAAAAGACCAAGATTCTGATCCATTTTTACAACAGTGTCAGGTTGACCCTGGATCCTCTAGTCTAAAACTTGAAATGTGCCAGTACAGGGTTGTCAATCCCACCTTTGGTGTGACACTTCTTCCATTATGTTGGCGGCGCACCATCTTTCATGTTTAGCATACCTTGTCACATCCTTATGTTGTCGGCGCACCATCTTTGATGTTTAGCACGCCTTATCACATCCTGGCATCAACATTTATGACAAGTTTGGCCTCCAAAGAGGTCTGTCGGAGAATGTGGAAAGATTACCAGTGCTGGGCATGTAATTGTATACCATATCAGAAAACAAAACTGCTTGCCATATGACCTCTCCCTTGGACACATTCCTCATCCCTACAGTTCGTTTTCCCACTTTAATGTTGACATCGTAGGACCCCTTCCTTGCTTGGAGGAGTTTTGTTGTGTTGTCACTTTGACAGGTTTACGATGTGGCTGGAGACATTCCCAGTGTTTTACATTTCTGTTTGCACCATAGGCTGAGCTATCATCTCCACACGATTTGTTAATTTCGGTATTCCTCCAGCAGTAACATCTGACAGAGCCCATTAATTTGATTCCCAATTATTTAATGAATTGCTGCTTATGACAGGTTGCAAACACCTGCAAATTATGAGCTATCATCCCTGTAACAATGGGATGGCAGAACATATGCACTGTACTCTGAAAGTGCCTTGACATGCCATGGTGGGGTGTGGACAGCTGCCTTGCCTGTGGTTTTGTTGTGACTTTGTACCATGTTTAAGGAGGATATCGGCTGTTCTTCAGCTTCTGACCATTCTTTTTTTTCTAAAGACCCCTTCACTTGCGCCCAGTTATGGATTAGGAATAACATCATTAGGCTCCCATTGGGTCCTATTAATTTAGTTCCATTCACTGTGATTTCCTGTAACACCGTGAAACATCATCGACATAGGCTTTCATAGCGGAAGGCCCACTCATGTATCCTTGATGACTGCATGGCACAAAGTTTTATCCCTCGCCTGGGCCCATCAACACTGACGTAGGACTGTTGGTGACTGAAAATAGGTCGCCTGGTCGGACGAGTCTCATTTCAGATTGTGTCGAGACGATGGATGTGTATTGGTATGGAGGCAATGTCATGAATCAATGGACTCTACATACCATCAGGGAATTTTTCAAGCTGGTGGAGGCTCGGTAATGGTGTGGGGCATGTGCAGTTGGAGTGATGTGGGACTCCTGACACATCTAGATACGACTCTGAACTGGTGACACACATGTAAAGCATCCTGTCTGATCACCTACAGCCATTCATGTCCATTGTGCATTCCGATGGACTTGGGCAGTTCCAGCAGGTCAATGCGACACCCCACACATCAATAATTGCTAGAGAGTGGCTACAGGAACACTCATCTGAGTTTAAACTCTTCCGCTGGCCACCAAACTCCCCAGACATGAAGATTATTGAGTATATCTGGGATGCCTTGCAATGTGCTGTTGAGAAGCTCCATGTCCTCGTACTCGTATGGATTTATGGACAGCCATGAAGGATTCGTAGTGTTAGTTCCTTCCAGCATTACTTCAGACATCGGTCGGATCCATGCCACGCCACGCTGTGTTTCGACACCTCTGTGTGCTCATAAGGGGCGCTACACGATATTAGGCAGGTGTACCAGTTTCTTTGGCTCTTCAGGGTATATCACACGAAAGAGCAACTCAAACAGTTTTTCTTACTAGCGTTCGATGCGAGCACCATTTGTCAAACGTCGAGTCGATAGGCGAGTTCTTCCCCAACGTTGATCAATGTGTCTTGAGTAATTGTTTCAGCAATCTGTTGAGTAGATCAGCTAGTAGGGGAGGTACAAACACATGATCCTTTACGAACCCCCACAGGTAAAAATTGCATGGTGTCAGGTAATGTGTGATCGTGTAGGTCATGCAAAACAAGCTGTGTCATCTGGCCCCTTGCGGCCAATCCAGAGGTCGGGTACAGCATCGATTAACCAATCACCTACTGAGTTACGCCAATGAGACAGTGCACTGTTTCGCTGTCAGATAAATTTTGTGGTTCAGCTTCTTCCAACTAAGGAAAGAGACATGGTCCTAGAGCAGCAAGATAAGAAACACAAGTTACAGTTGTTTCACAGAAACTTTCTGCTGGAATATGGCACAAAAAACCATTAATTTATGGGAGTCTCATTGCAACTGAACCATCTCGTGATTTGCTGACCCACAGATGGGCACATTATATGTGTTAACATTTTCACATAGGTGAAGTGTCGATTCATTACTGAAGACGACAGGATCCAGAAAATCGCCATCTTTGTGCAGCAACATTTCGATTGGAACATTGGCGTGTAAACCATAGTCTACAGTCTTTAGAGCTTGTAACAACTGCAAACGATAACAACGTACTTCTATGCATCTCCGTAACACTTGTTTTTTGGGCTACAGACGAAAGACACTCACTCTTTGAACATGTTCTTCAGTCACTCTTGATCGTTCCCTACTCTTCTCTTTAGACACACTTACACAAACAAAACATTGAGTTACTCTTTCATTTGACGTACTATTTATAATTGAAAGTAGAACGTAATAAATATCACTAAGTCATAAAACCCGTATATTCATTTTGAAACACCTGTATTTTGTTGTCGCCTACCGATGTATGAGAAATGACCATTGCAATGAAATATGAAAAATCAAATTTTAAGATAGGTTAGGACTGATACAAACCTTCAGTTTGAGAAAGAAACAAAAAACATAATTCAAGCTTTTTACATCAGCATAAACAGCTATTGGTGAAGAATTTGCAACAATCAGAAGATATTTCAACTCTACCCAATTTTAACTCAGTCAATGTGAAATGTCAGCTATCTTTATAGCATCAAAATATTCGAGGACTGAGAAATAAAATTAATGAATGAATTATCTGCATAGATGAATTAGAGTCCTCAAAGCCAGCTGACATAATCTGTCTCTCTGAACATCATGTGGCCACTGGTATAGAACTTTTAAGTGTTACAGGGTTTAGGTTGGAAGCTCAATTTTGTAGATCAGAAATGGAGAAAGAGGAGAAATAGTGATTGCCGGTGATTTCAATGTAGATTTCCGCACAGACTCTCCCAATAAGAACTCATTTGAGTTAGTAACACTATCATTCAACTTAATTACCACTGTAAAGTTCCCCACTTGGGTAGCAAATTGCTCAAAAACAGCCACTGGTAATATCTTTATATAAAAGTCCAATGAACAAAATTATATTACAAAACCAATAGTCAATGGCCTCTCAGACCATGACATGCAGTTCCTCCTGTAAAATGTTAATACTGAACAGGATATAAAATCTGCTAAATCTGAGCACAAGAGGGTAAACAATAAGCCAAAATTTGATTTTTTTAGGGCACTCCTCGGAGACATTCACTGGACTGATGTTTACACTGCTCATGGCATGAATGAAATATATAACACTTTTGCTAATAAAGTGCTTACCTTATTTGAACACTGTTTCCACCCAAAACTAACCAAGATTAGAGCAAAGACTACAGAGAATTCGTGGATTACTCAAGGAATAGGAATATCTTGTAAAACAAAAAGAAAACTGTATCTGTCAATCCAAAACAGTTTTGATGTTGATGCTATAGCACATTACAAGAAATACTGCAAAATATTAAAGACTGTAATACGAACATCAAAGCAAATATATTACAAGGAAAAGATAGTCATATCAGATAACAAAATAAAGACAATATGGGATATAGTGAAGGAGGAAATCGGTAGAACCAGACATTAAGAGGGACAAATAGCATTAAGAGTAAATGATACATTGGTAACAGATATGTATGGTGTTGCAGAAATTTTTATCAAACATTTTATAGCTATTACTGAAAAGATCGAGTTGTCAGTTTCTGTAGATGTTGCTATGGAATACCTCAGACCAGAAATTTCAAGTAACTTCCATAATATGAATTTGACCCTCACTATTCCAGCATAAATAATGTCCATAATAAAATCTTTAAAATCAAAAACATCTAGTGGGTATGATGAAATATCCACAAATTTAATTAAAGAATGTGATTCTGAGTTAAGTGACATATTAAGCTACCTGTGTAACCAGTCGTTTATCAGTGGAATATTTCCTGAATGGTTGAAATATGCTGAAGTTAAGCCACTGTTTAAGAAGGGAGATAAAGAAATAGCATCAAATTTCCGCCGAATTTCACTTTCGCCAGCATTCTCAAAAATTTTGGAAAAAGTAATGTACTATCGGCCTTATAACCATCGTATCTCAAATAACATACTGTCTGATTCGCAGCTCGGATTCCTAAAGGGCTCTGGTAGTGATAAGGCTATCTACACTTACAGTAAAAATGTGCTTAATTCAAAAGATAAAAAATTGCAGGCAACTGGAATATTTTGTGATCTGTCACAGGCATTTGACTGTGTAAATCACAATATCCGATTAAGTAAATTAGGATATTATGGTGTAACAGGAAATGCTGCAAAATGGTTCAAATCTTATATCTCTGGCAGGACACAAAGGGTGTTATTAGGAAAGAGACATCCATTAAGCTCTAAGGCGTCATCCAACCGGGAATTAATTACACATGGGGTCCCAAAAGGTTCCATTTTAGGGCAGTTACTTTTTCTTGTGTATATCAATGACCTTTCATCAGTAACATTACCAGTTGCCAAGTTCGTTTTGTTTGCTGATGATACAAACATTGCAGTAAATAGCAAATCAAGAGTAGTCTTTGAAAGGTCAGCTAATAAAATATTTGTGGACATTAACCACTGGTTAATAGGCAATTCTTTGTTACTAAACTTTGAAAAAACACACTGTATGCTGTTCAGAACTTGTAAGAGGAGTCCAACGAGTATATGCCTAACAAACGATGACAAACAGATAGAAGAAGTGGACAGTGTTAAATTCTTGGGATTACAGCTTGATAATAAATTCAACTGGGAGGAGCACACCACAGAACTGCTGAAGCGTCTTAACAGATCTCTATTTGCAATGCGAATTGTGTCAGACATAGGGGATATAAAAATGAAAAAGCTGGCATACTATGGTTACTTTCATTCCATAATGTAATATGGGATTATTTTTTGGGGTAATTTATCAAACCAAGCTAAAGCTTTCCAGGCACACAAATGTGCAGTAAGAGTTATATGTGGTGTGAACTCGAGAACAACCTGTAGAAGCCTGTTCAGGGAACTAGGGATACTAACTACTGCTTCCCAATATATTTATTCCTTAATGAAATTTGTCATTAAAATATAAGGCTTTTTGAAAGCAACAGCTCAATTCATGGAACCAATACTAGAAACAAGAATAATCTTCACAAAGCGAAAAAAGTGGTCTACCTTAACATTATTATTTCTTGACATACTACACGAAATGTAATAAAAATGGGGTTCCTATTTAAAAAAAACGCAGTTGATATCCGTTTGACCTATTGCAGCGCCATCTAGCGGGCCAACCATAGCGCCATCTGGTTTCCCCCCTTCAAGCTAGACAAGTTTCGTTCTTTGTAGTTTGGACCGGTCGCGATCAATGGACCACCGTATATATTAATTTTAGCGCAGTAATGTGTTCTTTGTAAGTGAGTGTGTGTGTGTGTGTGTGTGTGTGTGTGTGTGTGTGTGTGTAAGTACAATCTAACTTCTGCACCATTTCAGTGCAGTAACATGTTCATTGTAAATAAGTATTGTTGTAGTTCTATTACATGTTTATTACCTTATAAATCAAAAAGCTTTTTTATTTTAAATTCAGTGCAATAGTGTTTGTAAAATGATTCTTTCATATAGTGTCCATTAAAAAAGATGACGATCATTCCACTTGGGACCTGTGGAAGCGACGGCCGGGGTGGCCGAGCATGGATGTGTGTGATGTCCTTAGGTTACTTAGGTTTAAGTAGTACTAAGTTCCAGGGGACTGATGACCTCAGCTGTTAAGTCCCATATGTGGAAGATACATTAGGTTATTTGTTGCAGTCGTAAATATTTGTCATGTATTATTGTTTTTCTGACATTTTCTTCATCCTGGAGGACCTCCTCACTACGGATCAATTGGAATGAAAGTACATCTAATCTAATGTAGAGCTTCTACAGCAAGATTTATGTCTGTTTTTCCACGCGCTGTTAAGAGTGTGGAACGGTAGAGAAACAGTCTGAAGGTAGTTCGAAGAATCCTCTGACAGGCACTTGTGTGAGCTGCATAGTAATGATGTAGCCATAAAAGTTTCAAGGATCGGCATTAAGTGAGGGATCTAGGAACGTAGAACAAACCCCTATGTATCACTCCCGCAAGAACTGTGAAGACAAGATTCGGCTAATGACACCACACACACACACACACACACACACACACACACACACACAGGAATTTAGATAGTCATTTTTCACGTGATCCACATGCGAATGGAACGAGAAGCTCTAATGAGTGGTACAGTAGGAAATATCCTTTGTCATACACTACACAGTAGTTTGCAGAGTACGGATCTAAATGCGGTATGGTGTGGGTAACATTTTGCCAGTGGCGACAAGTGATTTCTGCGGTGGAAGACATTTCTCAGAACAAAACATCCTTCCTAAATTAAACTCCAAAACAAAAAAGAAAAAGAAAACGGATGGATCAAAATAAAGAAACTGTATAACACGAATGTTATCTACGGAGTGAGAAGTTTTGTTTACAAGTTCCATGCAAACTTAAGCCTGTATGCAGAAGGAAAAAATACGCGACACCAAAATATAATTAATATGAGTGATGAAATTTCGGGGAAACATTTGTCTAGGTAATTTATTGAAGTGTTTAACATTGCAAGATCACAGGTTAATGGAAGAGCGAAATACGACATTGCGAACGGGAAAAGCTGGTGCATTAATAACCATTGTAACCACCAGAATGTTGAATGCAGGCATGCAAACGTGCATACATTGTCTTGTACAGGTGCCGGATGTCAGTTTGTGGTAGGAGTTCCATGCCTGTTGAACTTGGTCGGCCAACACGTGGACGGTTAATGCTGTTTGCGGACGACGCTGGAGTTGTCGTCCAATGACGTCCCAAGTGTGCTCGACTGGAGGCAGATCCTGGTGATCGAGCAGGCCAGGGTCACGTGTTGACACTCTGTAGAGCGCGCTAGGTTAAAGCAGCGGTATGCAGGCGAGCGTTATCCTGTTGGAAAACACGGCTAGAATGCTTTTCATGAATGGCAGCACAATAGGTCGAATCACCAGACTGACGCACAGATTTGCACTGAGGGTGCGAGTGAAAACCACGAGACTGCTCCTGCTGTCATACAAAATTGCAGCCCAGACTATAACTCTGGGTGTACGTCCAGAGTATGCAGTAGACAGAAAAGGCCGGTGGCAGGCCCCTAGCTGGCCTCCTACCGACCAAAACACGGCCGTCACTGGCACCGAGGCAGAACCAGCTTTCATCAGACCTCGATTCTGCTCTCCTATGAGCTCTCGCTTGACATCAGTGAAGTCGCAAATAGCGATGGTTTGGGGTCTCTGGAATGCATTCTGCAGAGCGTCTGGGTGGGAGATGTCTTTGAAGTAACCGATCTGTAACAGTTCATTGTGTCAACATGGTGCCAACTGCTGCTCAGATTCCCGCTGCAGGTGCAATGCGATGCGCCAGAGCCGTACACCGACAGCGACGGTCTCCCCTCTCGGTAGCCCCACGTGACCGCCCGGAGACCGGCCTTCTTGCGGCTGCGCAGTTTCCAGTCTCGTGACCCCCGCTGCCAGCCATCATGTACAGTGGCCGTATTTCTGCCAAATCTTTCTGCAGTATCGCACAAGGAACGTTCAGATTCTCGTAGCCCTATTACACGACGTCGTTCAAAGTCAGAGAGATATTGACAATGGCGTCCTTGTCGCTTCAAAGCCGTTCTTGACTAACATTAACTCACCAGCCCCAATCTCCAAGCTACAGCGTGCATTTAAAGCAAAGCTCATTTGTATCCTTATAGTGGCTCTATTAGCGCCACTCTCAGGCAACTGGCTCCATATCTGGATAGACATTAACTTTCGAATGTGGAAATGCCTACTGGTTTTCGTTCATGTCAGACATTTCCTTCTTGGTGATGCGGAATTTTTTTCCGTCAATGTGTATAGGCAGTTCAGCCATCCTGGGAATCGAGAATCCTGATATCGACATTAATGCAGGCAAGATTCGGGCCCGGAATTCCAAAATTTTCGACAATGTTTTTAATTTTAAATTTATTTTTAATTTTAAATTTGAAGTCAGGTAACAAATGACAGAAGAAATATATTGTTCATGTATAATAATTACAAATTAACAATTTTCTGGTTTTTTCCTTCACTTGTACTTGCTTCTTGCCAAAGTTCATGATTCTAGGCTAACATGGAGTACCATATAGGTTTTGATCAGCGAGTTTGTATCAAAATAAATGACATAAACGGCCGTATCTTTTGGTTGCATTACCTTAGAGGCTTCATTTTTTTACACTGAACCGTAGACTGTAGTAATGGCATAAATTTCAACTTGATACGTTTGTCCGTTCCTTGAAAAGTGTTTTCAACAGTCGGACAGACAGACAAGCAGATGGATGGACAACAAAGTGATCCTATTCCTAATAGGTCTGTTTTTACCGATTTAGCTACGGAATCCTAAAAAAAAAAAAAAAAAGCAGGAAGCCGACGCAGGTTTGAAACGTAACAGATGAGCTTATATAGCTTATTGAACACTTTGATACTACATTTTTTCAAGTTCACTGAGGACTAAGGAACCACCTACATTCAAGTCAACAAGTTAATTAAAATGTCAGTACCAGTAATCACTACCTTGCGGATACTACAGTATGCCAAATGAACGTGGCACACTAACATATCAAAGCTACAGAACTCAGTTAATTGGTAGTAACATCTGAAATTGTCACATTTTATGGTTATTAGCGATAATGAAATCGTGTATTATTGAGCTGCTAATTTTCAGTTATCAGCCAAAATACTTCAGACAAAGTTTAGCATAAGCATCGTGTGTACAGCTGTTATTCATTTGTATGATCTACGTATGTAATGATATTCACTAATTACCATAATAGTTATGAAATTTTGTGAATTAGTACCAATCAGAAACCATAAACAAACGGCGAAAACTTACTTTCTGTTTAAATGTCAGAACTTCTGTTAATACTGATAAAAAGACCTGTTAATTAAACTTAGAAAAATTATAGGAATGGTGTACATAATTTATTTATTTTGCAATTAATAAAACTATAAAATGCACTGTTTATGTTGCACTTTTGATTTAAATTTCTGTGATAGGTACATTCTCGGACTGAATTGCATCTCCGGATTGGATGATAGCAATTGTAACATTTGTTAAATTGACAATATGTGAACCCATAATTTCCCAGCGTGTCCATACGGACACAGTTGTTAACTAGTTTTGTTTTTACTTCATTGTTGGCTTACAATTATTTTTAGCGTTGGCGGTCACATATTGTTTTCAAGGAGGGTTTGAATTTTACGTATATTGTGTTGACACTTCATTGTTACCATTTACACTGTGATTGTGACAGCCTGTATGTCAGGGAGTGCTTTGACGGCCGCAATGGAGCATGTTGATGTAAAGTAAGTAATGTTTCGTAAAGGACTTCATTCTGGCATGTGAAACTGTTTGCAGTATATCTAAATATGTTTACAGAGATTTTCATTTGGAAAAGTTGTTATCCATCGATTCACTTTCTGTTTATCAAGTGATTATTTCAGCTGTGTCCATATGGACACGCTGGGCAGTTGCAGGGTCAAAAATGATTTCGTTTCTCTTTCTCTTTTCGTATCATAACAGAGGTCTGGCAGAATCTTTAGAGCCTGGTTTGACTGTGCAGAATGTTTTAGACATCCTGTTTGAGGATTCAAACGCTCCTCAGGCTGATAGAATTTACATCACGCCCCCTGATCCAGCAGGATTCTCGTGATGAGGATGAAGCAGGAACAGCAGATAATATAAGTCCTAGACAACTCCAGGCTGAAGCTGAAATAAGATTAACAGACACACAAAAACAGATTTCAGAAATATAGAGTACAGGAACAGAAATATGCAAAAAACCTGGGTTCATGGTGCACTAATTTCAAATTTGAAGTCTTTTCCTGATCCATGCTTTGACACGTATGTTGATAAGTCTGCAGTGGAAATTTTCGAATTATTCTTTGAAGACGATCTGATACAATTCCTAGTTGATGAGTCAAACAACTACGCATTTTTCAAGAACTTTCTAAATCCCAATATAACTTGTGAAGAAATGAGGTGTTTTCTGGGTATCCTCATTTTAAATAGTTATAACTCTCTCCCTAATAAAAGGTTATACTGGGATTCCAATTTAGACACACGAAACGATTTTGTATGCAATGCCATGAGGAGAAATCGTTTTGAACAAATTCTTAGATTTGTGCACTATAACGACAGTAACAAATTTAATGAAAAGGACTATATGTGGAAAATTAGATCCTTTATTGAAATAGTAAGAGACAAATGTAATAAGCTGTTTGTTCTTCAGCAACATCTGTCTTACAATGAATCAATGATAAAATATTTTGGGAGACACTCTTGCAAGCAATTTATCAGGGGGAAACCGATACGATTTGGATATAAAGCATGGTGTTTATGCACTGCTTCTGGATATCTGGTAAATTTTTCCTTTTATCCAGGAAAATCACCCAATCCAAATACAGTACATGAAGCACAGTTTGGTAAGGCTGCTGCCCCACTCGTTCAGATGTTAGGTGATTGGACATTGGATGTAAATCTACTGCCATTCCACTTTTTCTTTGACAACCTATTTACAGGTTTTTCTGTTCTGTCATACCTGAGAGAAAAGAGCTATGGAGCAACAGGCACTATCAGAGAAAACAGAGTTCCAAAATCGTGCACAATTTCCTCAAAGAAAGCGCTAGTTAAAAGGAAAGGGGGTATTTTGAATCCTCACTTTGCAAGGATGATGGTGTTATACTCACAAAATGGATGGACAATTTAGTGGTTACTGTAGCTTCTACATGTGAAGGACTTGAACCTGTATCATTTGTAAAAAGATATTCCGCAAAGGAGAAGAAGACAGTTCACGTACAACGTCCTCAAATTATCACAGCCTATAATAAACACATGGGAGGAGTGGATAGGATGGATGAAAACATTGCCATGTGCAGAATAAACATTCGAAACAAGAAGTGGTACTGGGCTTTACTTTCTTGGCTGATTGACGTATCTGTACATAATGCGTGGCAACTGAAGAAAGGAACGGACCCTAGGACTACTCAACATGAATTCAGAAGAGAAATTGTACAAGTTTACCTAAAAAGATATACGAATCCCATAAAAGGAGTAGGCAGGCCGTATATCAGTCCTATGTGTGGATACAAATCGCGTGTTCCCAGTGATATCACATATGATGGTATAAAGCACTATATCAAGAAAACTGGGAAGAAGAGAAGATGTGTAGGTTTGTACTGCAAAAACAGAAATCATCAGCTCTTCGCTCAAAATGTGGGAAATGTGATGCAGGACTGTGTCTAGAATGATTTGAAGTGTACCATGAAAGTCAGTAATGGAAATGATTCTGAATTATTTTGTGCATGGTGTTATAAATTGGTTTGTAAGAATTATTTTGTTCAAATTTTGCCTTACTTGTATTAAAAATGTGATTAATAAAACATATCTCCAAATATGACAGATGACAGAAAATATTTCAAATATGCATCTGAGTGCCCAGCGTGTTATGTTACAGACAAACTAAGACAGAGAAGAGTCAAATAATAGCATATATGCACTACTATGATACACAACAAGTCAAAAAATTGAAAACAAATTTAGATATCCAATTTTGAAAAATTCGGGCAGTTAAGGGTTAATCGTAGCTCGTATGTACTGATAACATTGTTACTTTTGTTATGATATGTATATAAGCGATCAAGTTTTGCGACGTGGTGGTCACTGTTGATCCGACTTCCGCGACACAGCTTTTGTGTCGCATTGTGGAATAAAATGTTCTAAAAAGTTTATCGCGTATCTTGAACTCATTTCACGCTACACGCCACATGGACTCTATTTTCAAATCCAGTACTTGGTAACTAATTCCAGGACATCAAGCAAAGAAGAAGTTAACGTATCTGAGTCACATCTTCCATCAGTGCTGAGTATATTTCGTCGAGTTTTACAATGAAGATTCAAAGAAACTGGTACACCTGCTTAATACCGTTTAGGGAACCTACGAAAACCCAGAAGTGCCGCAACATGACGTGGCATGGACTCGACTAATGTCTGAAGTATTACTCAATGTCTGAAGTATTGCTGGAGGAAATTGACAGCATGAATCCTGCAGAGCTGTCCATAAATCCAAAAGAGTACGAGGGGCTGGAGATCTCTTCTGAACAGCACGTTGCAAGGCATCACAAATATGCTCAATAGTGTTCATGTCTGGGGAGTTTGAGAGCAGGCGGGAATGTTTAAACTAGGTAGAGTGCTCCTGGAGCCACTCTGTAGCATTTCTGGACATTGGGTTGTCGCTTTGTCTTGCTGGAATTGCCCAAATTCGTCGGAATGCACAATGGACACGAATGGATGCAGGTGATCAGAGAGGAGCTTACGTACCTGTCACTTGTCAGAGTCCTGTCCAGATGCATCAGCGGTACCATATCACTCCAATTTCGCACACCCCACTCCATTACAGAGCCTCCACAAGCTTGAACACTCCTCTGCTGACATGCAGGGTCCATGGATTGATGGGGTTGTTCCATACTCGTACACGTCCATCCGCTCGATACAATTTGAAACTAGACTCGTCCGACCAGGCAACATGTTTCCACTTATTAACAGTCCATTGTCGCTATTGACGGGCCCAGGTGAGACGTTAAGTTTTGTGTCATGCAGTGATCAAGGGCACACGAGTGTTTCGTTGAATGGTTCGCAAGCTGACACTTGTTCATGGCCCAACATTGATATCTGCAGCAGTCTGCGGAAGGGTTGCACTTCTGGCACGTTGAAGGATTCTCTTCAGTCGTCGTTGGCCCCGTTCTTGCAGGATCTTTTTCTGGACGCAGCGACGTCGGAAATTTGATGTTTCACCGGATTCCTGATATTCACGGTACACTCGTAAAGTTGTTCTAAGGGAAAATCCCAACTTCATCCCTACCTCTTACACGCTGTGTCCCACCGCACGCGCGCCAACGTTATCGTCGCAGATTCGAAGACTAGAAAACATTAATCTTTAGTTATCTGATCAGAGTCTATGTCCAATTTTGCAACAGGACTTGCGATTTTATCCGTACAAAATAATCATTGTTCAACAATTGTCTGAACTTGATTTTATAGCTGTGTGTGGTTATGTGCAAACATCCTTGAAAATGTGCCTGAAATTACTGCGGTCCTTCTCAGTGAGGAAGTAAATTTTTGCTTATCAGTATGCATTAATCAAATGGTTCAAATGGCTCTGAGCACTATGGGACTTAACTTCTGAGATCATAAGTCCCCTAGAACTTAGAACTAGTTAAACCTAACTAACCTAAGGACATCACACACATCCATGGCCGAGGCAGGATTCGAACCTGCGACCGTAGCGGCCGCGCGGTTCCAGACTGCAGCGCCTAGAACCGCTCGGCCACTCCAGCGTCAAAATATTAAAACTTCTTTACTTTCCTATTTTACTTATTTCTTTTAGCATGTATTTTCATACTTTTTTATGTTGGTATCTTTGTGCGATCTACATTCAACCCTTTTTGCTATTCTACTAACAAAAGTATACTTGTGTAACTGATCCTGTCGCATTTTCTAAAAAGGCTATGAGCTTCAATAAATGGAGCGAAGGATGGACACAGATTGTCTAGCCTCTCCACAAAATTACACATTGCCTCCTCAGGAGACATGGTACCCAACTGCTGCCACGCCAACCTGCGATCCCTGCCAATAACATCCAGCACACCTAGAGGTGGGAGAGTTCCTGGGTTGTAACGCCCATGCCTTGCTTGGCATGTCAATGCTACTAAACCACATTTTGCTTTGTACGATAACTGAACTGCTTTGCCCTCTTTCTCTTTATAAAACCTAAGGGCAAGCCGATATAGATCTTTCAATTGGAATCCCCATTTCTCCAAGGCTTCTTCATCCTCCTTACTTAGCTCTCCATCAATGTGTGAACGTGTTATGCTTTCCTCGGATCCTATACTTAGCCGGTCTAGCTGGCTGTCAAGATGACTGCTTTCGCCATTCGTCGCCATTGCATCTATAAGCCCCTTGGACTTATAGGTACCGAATTATGTTGTAAGAGTCTGTTTATTACTGTGAGCATAACAGTTATTGCTTGCACAAATCGACGCCACTGTTTATCTCTCTTGGAATTCGTATTGTTATTTCGCAGTAGCACATTAGATGGCTTTCTTACTCAGTACCAGTTACATCTAATTCCTTCAACACATCTTCAAGCACTTCGTTACCTCCTATTAGTGTTTACCGTAATTAAATTTGCTATTTTTCTGGGATCATAGGTCTGACTTTGTCACATCCAAGGTCACAGATCGAGCCCTTCCAGTTTTTCAAACTCATAACTAAACAATAAATATGCAATACATTACTTGTAATATTTGCTATTGTCACTTTGTAACTTAATACAACTTACACCAGTATGGGAATTCGTGTTCAGGCAATTGGCATTATCAAATTCCTGATAATGTATAGTTTGTAATTTGGAAAACTGTAATTTATTATTTTATCGTTTTATACCTCTGTTTTACCATAGAAAATGCTTAAGCCTGTAACTATTAACAATCTTTGTTTCTTATACACCAATTGCAATTTACATTTGTTAGCAGGTTCAAGTAGGCTATTGTGTTAATTTATATTGTGACTCGTTCCATATACATGCAATTCTTTGGTATACTAGGTCTACATAACATGAATAAATAAATAAATAAAATAAATATCACAAACTTATTTACAGCTGTACTATGCAATTCTGTCAATATAACCTAAGTAATTTTCGGCAAAATATTTGTATGTATATAGGCCTAAGTGGTTTGCAAGGCCTCTCCTATACTATTGTTAAATGACAAGTCTTTGAAATAAGAACACATTACACTAAATATACTTGGCGTTGATTTAACTATAGGAAAAGTCAAATATGTAACAAGATATATTTGCATATATTAATTTTCACAATATAAATTTTCAGTCTGGGAGGGCCAATAGCGTATGCCAATCAGTTCTGGCCACAATATATTTATTCTATTCTGTCCTTACAATGTGAGTAAGATTCAAAATTTGTTTACTGCTTCCTGCTTTCGAACACTCTCACCTCCTCTGCAACTCAACTGCTTCTGCATAGCTATACTCTGTGCATCATAAGAATAAATCTGAGCTGGATTTGGTGGCCGAGCGGTTCTAGGCGCTTCAGTCCAGAACTACGCGACTGCTACGGTCGCAGGTTCGAATCCTGCCTCGGGCATTGATAGGTGTGATGTCCTTAGGTTAGTTAGATTTAAGTAGTTCTAAGTTCTAGGGGACTGATGACCTTGCAAGTTAAGTCCCATAGTGCTTAGAGCAATTTTGAGCCAATAAATCTGATGTAAACGTTACGCCATGTATTCTTGCACGTTTGCTTGAATCTCATTGGATTCAGTTCCACGTGGAATAGAAGCCAAGATGTATCCAGTACAGACAAGTACGATCATAAGAATACGTTTTATGCTGTGCTACATGGACAGAGACTGGGCGATGATAGAATAGAATAGAATAGAATAGAATAGAATCTTTATTTGCCTTTCAGTATGTTTTCCATACAGTTGTCATTGTCAGTGTGTTCAATACTTGTTTTAAAATTCGATATATATTTATTGTACATCTTACGTATCCGTGTAAAAAGTCTTTGCTGGTACATATTGGTATAATTCATATGGCAATTTTTTATTTCATGTAGCATATCTCTTTTGTGTCACTGCTTAGAAACTCATCAAGTGACTCAATATGGTGTACATTTGAGCCACACTTCTATTCTCTGCTTAAAATTATTCATCGGTAGTTCGCTCACAGATTTTGAGAGTTTGTTATAAAATTTCGAACTAAGGTGTTTATGGCTCTTTTGTGTTAATGTCTGCCTTGTGTATGGCAGGTCTATGTTTGTTACTATTATTTCGAGTATTATGAACATGCACTTCAGATCTTAAGTTAAAGTTCTTTACATTCTCTTTAGCATATATTAAACAATTATAAATGTATATACTAGGTAGTGTCATTTACTTTAGTTCTTTAAAATGATTTTTGCAACTTCATCTTGGTGCTAGGCCTAAAATGCACCTGCCTGCTTTCTTTTGCCACTTGAAGATGGTACTTGAGCCCAAAGAAATACCCTGTATTGCAGTTGTGAATGGAAAAAAGCAAAGTATGTGGAGATTAGCAGAATTTTACTGATCACTTGTCTCAGCTTGTGTAATAGAAAGAGAGTTCAAGCAAGTTTGCTACACAGATAATTTTTGTGTCTGTCCCATGTAAGTTTTTGATCTATATGTTAACCTAGTAACTTGACATTTTTTGTATTCTATTCAATTGGTTTCAGGGTGAAGTAAATTTCTTCAGTTTTCAATTTGTTTATTGATAAAAGGTTGGCTCTGCACCAGTCACTGCTTCTTTCAGTTACTACTTTGTTGTATTCTATGACAGCTTGCAGATTTTCTCCATCTGTTATTAGTGTCATATCATCAGCATATAGTACACTGTTGCATTGCGTATAATTTGAGAAGTCATTGATGTAAACAATGCACAGGAAATGGCTAAGCACTAAGCCTTGTGGAGTTCCTCTCTTTACTTTCATGGGTGTTGACTTTTGACAGTTTGTTTTTACTCATTGTGCCATATTGCTTCAGTATGATTGAAAAATTGAAATGGTTTATCTACAATACCATAATGTTCTAGTTTGAAACTTCCTGGCAGATTAAAATTGTGTGCTGGACCGAGACTCGAACTCGGGACCTTTGCCTTTCACTGGCAAGTGCTCTACCAACTGAGCTACCCAAGAACGACTCACGCGCCGTCCTCACAGCTCTACTTCTGCCAGTATCTCCTCTCCTACCTTCCAAACTTTACAGAAGCTCTCCTGCAAAACCTTGCAGGACTAGCACTCTTGAAGTAGAGCTGTGAGGACAGGGCATGAGTCGTGCTTGGGTAGCTCAGTTGGTAGAGCACTTGCCCACGAAAGGCAAAGGTTTCGAGTTCGAGTTTCGGTCCAGCACACAGTTTTAATCTGCCAGGAAGTTTCATACCAGTGCGCACACTATGCTGCAGAGTGAGAATCTCATTCTGGAAACATCCCCCAGGCTGTGGTTAAGCCATGTCTCCGCAGTATCCTTTCTTTCAGGAGTGCTAGTTCTGCAAGGTCTGAGTCATGCAACCAATTCTCATTAATACACAGTATGCTACAGTTAATTTTATTAATTTTGTCTGCCAAGTACTGTAACTCATTAACCTTATGTCTTAGGGATCGTACATTAACATGAAATAACATTAAATCGTTTTTGTTACTGGGAGGAATAGTTGTTGCTTTTTCTGTTGCATTATCTTTACTGCCCCTTGCAAACTGTTGTGACCAAATCTAACTTGTGTTAGATTTGGCCAATACTGAGATTTACCTGTACCATAACTTTGAACTGAAGCCCATAAATTGTTTTATTAGCAGAGCTTAATTTTTCACTAACAATCCCAAGTATTTTTTTGTTTAGAAGTGACTTTCCTAAGCCATTTAGATGCTGACCAGAGCTAGTATGACAAGCTCTGTTACAGTGACAAGGTTTGCTATGGGGCACAATTGTGGTGTGGCAGCAGTCTGAAATATCATTCATGTCAATTACTGTTACATTTTTGAAATGTTTACATACTGAATCATACAGGTTATTTGCTTTTTTAATTTCGTTGTTCACACATGATTGTTCTTTTAGATCATAATGGTGAGGTATTTTAGCCACTATTACATTGGTCTGTGTTAGCTTATCCAGTGACTCTTTCAGTGCCTTTGTTGCTGCAACTGTTTCATTATGATACACACCATTAGCACCTTCTATAATTACTGCATAGTCCTTTCTTCTTCAACACTGTCAACAACTTGGCTTAATGTTGCATTTGGTTTTACTAGTCCCTGAATTTTAAACCTTTCTGCTGCATCTACTGGTTTCAGTTTTATAGCTAACCCTCTTCCAAAACTGTCTGAGAAAACGTTTAAGTTATTATAGTGTTTATTTTTTTGTAGTACCTTTGTGTTCATTTGATGAGAATGTTTTATCACAGTTTTGTTTGGGGTTTGGCTTCTTTGGACTGACACTTGATGATCACTGTCATTGTTTACATGAGTTAGAGCTGAGTATCTGTTCTCATGTTCAAGAATTGTACAAAGATTAAGATAACTATTCACTTTTGTGTTGTTTGTTACCTTACGGGGCATAATCCATCCTGTGATACTTTTCTGAAAATGTGTTTGCCCTTTGGACTGGGATGGTGTTTCTTTATTTAGAGTGTCCATTGTTGTTGTAAATTCTCTATGGTAAAATTCCTGTTGGCTTATAGCATTAGATCTTGTCCTACATTCCTCACATTTCCAGTTTGTTAACAATTTCATGTCTTCTTTAAGGGATGAATCAACTTTTCCACATCTAAAGCGAAACAGTAGACAGCATTCATTGCACTTCACATCACTTTTCACATTTTTCTTGCATCTTTTACAACGAGTCGAAATTTCATCACTTGAAACTTGGATGTTGGGATCTAGTCTTTTATCAGTGTGAGTTGTACTACGATTTTCTGTTATCATATACAAAAGTTCATCACATTTGTATTTTAATGTATGTATTTCTTCTGTTAACGCCATAATAATTTCGTTTTTACAGTCCTTTTTAAGTTTACTATTCAATTCATTTTGATCACATTTTGCACATAACCATATTTTCCATTTTGAAGTCGCATTTGCACAATGAAAGTGAAATATTGCTTTACATTTCACACATGTTATTGCTTTATGAGCTCGCTTTTCACAGTAGCAATAACCGGAATCGAGAAATACGTTCATATCACTGTTGTAGGACGTGTTTGCTATGCAGGCAATGTCTTTATAGCATTTTTTCTATGTCCTTAGTCTTTATTTCCGTTGTTTTTCCAGCAATATTACACACCAAGCACATATTCTTACGGTAAACACTGAATTGTTTGCACTTTTTACACATTTTCTCGCAATTCATTTCTTTACTGACAGGAATATCACACTCGCGATTTACTTCGGCCGCCATCTTGCTTAGCTTGCAGGATAGCAGCTTTACCGCCGCATTAAACTTGGACAGCGCTAGCCAACAACCTGGTCCAACTAAACCTGCAATGATGTGAGCCATTGCAATTCGGACGTAAAAAGAGACGAGCAAAGAAACAATATAGTTTCGTATGTCATTTAATTTTTAACGAGAATGAAATAATATTAGGCAAAACTCCAGCACTACCACACGCTTCTTAGGTGACCAGATGGAAAGCATAAGACACACTCGTTTTTCACCTAACATAGTATTCCAGTTACAAACAAGAGTGATGAAAATTACTTCGTTAAAGACAGGGTAATTTTTCTGAGTGAGCTGTGTGTGATGCAAAAGCATACTGCAGGGATTTCACCATACTGTTGAATACTGAAGCCACTGAAGGTATTAATTACAGTCAGATATCTAGCAATTCCTTAGCTCCTTCCTTATTCGAATCCGAGAAATACATTTCATTTCTGGAACTGTCATCTACTACGTGGATAACGAGTCGATCAACAACGGAATCCATGAAATCACCCAAGCGCCGCATTTTCTCCTCCTCTTCTATGACGTGCCGTTCTACACAGTTATCGATCATCCTCCATACACCCCGACTAGGCCCCGTCCGATTTTCAACTGTGTCCAAAATTTAAAGACCCTTTCGAGGACTTTATTTTGATAGTGATGAAGCGATGCATGCAGAGGTTAGGCTGTGGCTTCCTGAACAAATTCATTTTGCAATGGTGATAACAACTAACTGGTATCTCACAGGAAGAAACTTGTTCGTCGCAGGGTGACGATTTTGATAAATAAATACACTATGTGAGCAAAAGTATCGGGACACCTGGCTAAAAATAACTTACAAGTTCGTGGCGCCCTCCAACGGTAACGCTGGAATTCAGTATGGTGTTGGCCCACCCTTAGTCTTGAAACGTCCCCTCTGAAAAATTTTTACACGACTGTGCTTAAACTGACAGACAATAGTTTTTATCGCAACGCAATCTGACTTTCAAAAATCCCTATGAAAGAATGGCCCTGACTAACATTAACCTATACGTTTCACAAATCACTTACCTCATAAAAATCTTCGTTACTCAAGCTACTGCAATACAGCGAGCGCCAGTACTGCCAGCTAAATAAAAGATTCAAACTACTGAAGGCACTAACTACTGATAGGCATAGTTAGCAAATGAAAGATTTTAATACAGAACAAACAATGTATTTACCTTAATAGTCATTATATATATATATATATATATATATATATATATATATATATATATATATATATATATATATATATCAGTTCGTGACACCAATTCTTGCAAATTTCAAAACTCCGCCATCTCTCTCCCCACGTCCACCACTGCTGGCGGCTCACCTCCAACTGCGCAACGCTACGCGCTGTTAGCATCCAGCTGCCGCTGCCCAACACTACATTGGCGAGTATTACAACAATGCCAACCAGCCACAGACTGCACACGGCACAGCCAGTGATTTTTATACAGAGCGCTACGTGGCGGCAGCGTTACCAATAAAAAAACCTAAACAGCCTACTTACATAGCCCCCATGCTCCCCACAAAAAAATTTACAAATTGTTTTGGGCAATGGCCAATAATGATTTGATAAAATTTTTCATAATTACTATAACAAAGATATCAAATGCACACACTTATTGATACAATGTTGGTCAGAAGTTAAAATTCTCTCACAGTCCATAAAGACAGTCCTGATCGTTCATCAAAGTAAAATTGCAGTGTTTTTCTCAAAGTCTGAGTAATAAAAGAAATTGCACTTGGAAGTAGTGGATTTCTAAGCAGTCTTGAAGAAGTAGTGTTGTCCTTCCAACGAACAGACAGTGCTGACTCTTGACATGCAGACAGGTAATGGGCCACAGCAGAGTCAGTCAACGTTGAAGACTATCGGTAGGTAGGTCATCACAGAGCAGACCCACTGTAGTCCTGGTAGAGATTACTACTGGTGGGCCACCAGAGGTGCAGACCCACTGCAGTCCTTGTAGAGATGGCCAGCAGCCATCTGTTTGACTGTGCAGGCGCACAATCACCATTGAAGAGTCTTGCGGATAACATAGCAAGTCCATAACCACCACTTGTGCACTCACAAAAATTGTTTTTGAAATGTCCTTACAACCAGCAATGCTGTTATCCAGTCCCTTACTGAATTATTAACACACGTGCAAACACTATCAGTCACTACTTCTCACATATTGTCCATATACTATGACCAACAGAAATGTGTGCAGTGAAATGTAATTTACAAGTTACTTAATATGATGAACTGGTGTCAATTACAATTTTATAAGATGAGAATACAATAACAAAGGTACAAAATATATCATTAAAGAACATAACAATACAGATAACATTTGTAGTAGTACAGGCTTTATAAAAGAATCGAAATAGCAAATACATCAGTGTTACAAAAATTACGACATAAGTACATACGTAAAAGGTCAGAATAACTTTTGAAACATCAACTTCACACACATTAGCGTTAAAACAAAACACAATAAATAATGTCTGAACATATTTACAAAGAAAATAACATAGTATTTGAAAAATTCTACAACATAAATCTTATTAGCTAAACACATAAAGACAGGATAAATACAAATACACAAGGGTACATAAACACTTAGAGGGATAATCCGAAAGGAAAGGACAGGGTTTGTTTTACTGCAGTATTTTGCATAGAGATCTCCCTTAGTTCATCATTATTCCCAAAAAGTCCTATCTAAACCTGCTTTCTGTATTCTGTTCACATCCTCTTTCAAAAATAGTTTTTCTCCACTGTACACTACTTTTTTGGCCAAACCATTTCCTTATAGCTTCTCAATGCTTTTCTTCCAATAATCATAGTTAGTTTCTTATATAGTCTACCCCCTCTTAAGCTAACTTAAAGCTACTGAGCTCATATGCTAAACTAAGGGACGAGGCAATGCAGCAGCACAAAACAATTAATACAAACAGCAATGAAAAAAAAGTTCAAGTAAGCAAAGCAAGCAGCAATAAATGTAATAACTTATATCTAAATATGACAAACACACAAGCAGAAAAAATAGTACACAAAGACAACAACGCAGAGAAGGGAAATGTCCATTCACATCTTAATGTTTATGAAATTAAAGTGGTGCACCACAAAAACTAATGCTACAACAAATTACCAAGTACTTGAAAAGAAAATTATATATACAGTTACTGTTATTAGTCCCTTCTTATTGCTCTTTCCATTCCAAGAGCTCCTTTTTCGAAGAATGTGGATCATAAAATAATTATTTAATAGATCTGTCGACAGAAAGTGTTCACATTAGCAAATGCATTTAATTTTATAAAACCAATGCTGCAACACAGCTGGAAAACAGATATCAAATGAAATAAGCAACTATGGATAAAGCATAAAAATATCATTCAATAGTCATGTGACATTTCATAAGTTAGTAGAATTCTCTCAACTCTCATAGAAAGACGTTTGTTATAATCAGGTGTCAGATGTAAGTATCTTTCTCAGTAATGAGCATGGCGTATTTGTGGTGCTTTCTACAAAGGAATGTCAATAGCGAGGATAATGGCCTTTTTTTTACCTGTGCCCCTGAAAGGCACACACTAATGACTTTCTTTTTCTCAGGTGGTTGTCACGCAGCTGGGTGCCCATGACTCATTACGTGCAGGTGGTCACTTAATTGTCTTACCGAAATATTCACGACACCAGTTTCCGCTACAGTGGCAGTCTCATATAAAAGTATTTTCACAGGTTGAGAGCTTGTGTTACAAATGCGTAGAAAATAAAATCCTATAAATATAATAGTGTCCAAAACATTTTCGCCACCATAGTGATACATTCACGCATGTACACACATTTCATAACTCTTAAAGTACGATTCTTGGTTTCCAACATCCTTTTTCACAAACCAGAGTCCCTAACCACTACTCATTATTCCTTACCTTATTACACATATGTATATTCGTCGACACTTCTTCAATATGTCATCATAACAGATACGTAGCATAACCAAATAACTCTTATACCATCAGCTTATTGATCATAAACATACCGCAAGAGCATAATACACATTGTCATCGTCATAATAACATCATAAAAACTCAGCTAAATCTCAAAATCATCGTAGCTTTCTGCAATAACTTCAAAACCTAAAAAATATCCTCTGCTCATTTCAATAGTGTCATCTACCTCAAACGTACTTTAAAAATCATGATCCCATACCAAATACATCATTCAAAGCTCTTATAGTATCACAATGGTTCTGAAAAAAATATAAACAGTTCACAAAGTACAGACAAAATACAATTTCGTAAGTGTGAAGTTATCCAACTGTGTAATTACGTAAACATCTGTCACTGATGTAGTATAATAAATGTTTGTTTCTCTCAGTTAAATGATCAGATAGCCATGTAATTAATGTGTTAGAGAAATATCGTACCGATGTGTAAAGTTGTATAAGCAAATACCATATTAGCTAGGGCTCCTTGTGCTTGCCATACACATGGTACACAAAGTAAGCGTGTTACAGATTACAGCAATGGAATGAAATGTATCACGGAAAACTTTCTTTGTAATTCAAATATGTTGAAAAATAAATAGTTTAATGCGTGTCCTGTAGCGCTAAATGTGCGTCTTGCTGTAAGACAATCTCTGTGGAAGTGTCGTAGTTATTGTCCTCCGAAAGCTAAGTTCTGCAGAAGTCAATGTACTTACCTCATGATAAACAAAAGTGAAATGCTTTGCGTATAGATATCGTAGTTATTACACTTATTGCCGTGATGAAGTAAGTACTGTACTGTACGTATTGTTGTGCTACAGAAAAGGCTGTCTCATTGTAGCTATACCACAAACGTTACTACTAAAACATGTTTTACTTTCCAGAAAAGTTCAGAAAAACTGTGCAGATATAAAACAGATAAACTGCAAAAGCAACATTGTAAATTGTCACTCATTAGTAGCGTCGTGGTAAAATCGTGTAGCTGTCACATAAACTAACCACTGTATCATCTGGTATCTCACAGGAAGTACTTTAAATCCAGAATGTATTTTCAAGTAAACCAAAATGTTGCATTAAAATCTCATTAGCAATACTGGTAAATGTTCTAAGTATGTGAGCCTTATAGTCGTTACGTAATCATGCAACTAACAAGCAAGAATGTACACACGAAATAACACTGTGATGTCTGTTCACTATAACAATGCACTCGTAAATACTGTCTAAATGTGTTCCGTAGGTTCTGGACTGGATAGTGAACTTCAAAACATTGTTGCATGTTAACAGTTTCTCAGTGTGACAAAACATACTACAAATGTGAAGTGAAATGTTTTATGGCAAAGACAAACTTAAAAAGCAGATTATCTCTTAATAAACGGTTTTACATGTAAAATGTGGTGTAAACCTTTACTCTTCCTAGTACGCAGACTATCAACTTCAATGCAATTATCATGTGGTTACGTCGGTGAGGAACACTGGAATTTTGCTCAAGGTTAGCTTATGTTATTTTTCTCTGAGCCCGCCGGCGCACGCGGCTGCCTGCGGTGGGAGTCATTGCCTATTGTGTCTTTGTTGGCACGCGTCGTTATTGGGATTAGGAGACCTAACTTCTACAAATTTACCTTGCCGAGAGGGCCTTACCCTGTTTGAAGCTTGCCAGTTCTGATGGATTTCCGGTCTGTCATTATGATTATATCGTCTGTCGTCATGTTGGTAGTTCCTGTAATTTCTTGTTTGTCGGTCATGTGGTGGAGAATTTCTCCCTGAATTATCAGTGTGCGGTGGACCTTTGCGTCTGAAGTTATTCTGTCTCCCGTGATAATAATAGTTCTGGTTGCCATATTGTCTGTTTCTATGATTGTCTCTGTCATGTTCATTACTACGGAAATACGATCTTTCTCTGTAACTATTATTCTGCCACTGGTTGTCATACTGGTGGTGTCTGTTTTGGTCACGATTTGTGTTGTGAGAATAGCCTTGTCGTGACCAGTTGTTATTTCTTTCATCGCGGAATTGCGACAGATATGACCTGTAATTGTTGTGCTTCTGTTTTTGCGTTCCGCGATTGTCAGTGTCAATTTCCAGTTCTTGTAAGAGTCGCTGAAAAGCTTCAATGTCGTCTTTGCAACGTCCTACCAAAATAATGTGTCGTAAATGTTCAGGCAATTTGATTAAGCACATGCGGATGAGTTCTGAGGGGCTGTATGGGTTAGAAAGATACTGATTCTTATGCAACATGTTTTCAAAATATTTCATAGGACTGGAAAATTCAGATTGTTCGAAATGTTTCATCGTTATGATGCCATGTTTTACTCGGTCTTGTGTGGCTTGAGACCAATATGCTGAGAGGAAGGCATGGTAAAATTCTCCTTCACTGTGGCAATCGTGAATGACCGATTGCATTCTTACAGCTGGTTCATTCTCTAAGTAGCCACACATAAATTCTAATCTGTGCTCTAGTGACCAGTTGGGAGGAAAACAATGAGAGAATTGATGGAGCCACACTTGTGGATGAATGTAGTTGTCAGAATTCTTAAATGTTTTGAATTTACGTGTAGTAATGAACAATTATAGTCAAAATCATCGTGTCGGCGGGTTGCATATCGGTCATTGTTACGTCGTTTCGGCGGTTCCATCTCAAAATTCGGTGTACTCTGCCAATTTCTTTCATGATCTCCAAAGTGCCCTGTGTTGTTATTTTGTGGCAGTTCCGTATTTTTATGTCCCTCTTCCCGTATTGGAGTGCGAGTGTCCTCTGAAATACTTAATTCTTGTATTACCTGTGTCAACTGATCTTGTACTTCCAGCATTTCTCTTTTGTACTGTGTGTTGATTTGATTTTGATTCTGTTTGAATTTCCTAATTTGTTCAAACTCTTCTGTGTCATTAAAGACTACCGGTTTTGTGTCATTCAGATTATCATCTTCCTTCGTAGATAAATTATTTAGCTGATCCGAAAGTTCAACTACTTTCTCTGATAATGAACTAATGTCCTCCATGTGTCTTTCTGAACCATTTTTCAGAGTATCTACTGTGTCCTTTAAGTTTTCTTGAGTTTTTGCAAGTTGCGTAACCGAATCGGTAGATGCAACTGAGTCAATTTTAGCTTGCAAGGTCTCATGATTTTCATGAACAATTGTTTGCAGTTCTTTTATGGCTGCTTCGTGATTCTGTAATGCATTTTCATGCCGCGAAAAAATAGGTTGGAAATGCTCACAAATTTGTGTTTTTACGTCATTACAGACTTTTTGACATTTCGATTCGATTTTATGTAATTCAGTAGTTAAATCTTCACGTGTTTGTTCGAGCGTATGTTCCACTGAGTTTAACTTTTGAAGCTTTTGCTCCATTGCGTCTAACTTTTGCTGTGTTTGTCTCTGATTTTGTTCCATTGTGTCTAACTTTTGAAGATTATGTTCCATTGTGTCCAACTGTTTCTGTGTTTGTCTCTGATTTTGTTCCCTTGTATCTAACTTTTGAAGTTTTTGTTGTGTTTGTCTCTGATTTTGTTCCATTGTGTCTAACTTTTGAAGCTTTTGTCCCATTTGTTGCATTAATTGTAATAACAATGCACTGGTGTCTGTAACATGTTCCTTAGTGCTATTCGGCAATGCATTTGAACCGGCAATATTCGCAGTTCGAAAAACAGAAAATGTGTCTTGACTTATTTGAGAAAGCGGTGAGGACGCAAAACCTGAATGTACAGTATTTCCTAGATTGTGTCCTGTCGTTTCCGATTCCTGACGCGAGCTGTTGTCGACCGATCGATCGATAATGCTTCCCTGTTCACTAATTGTTTCACTGTCTACACCATTATTTGCAGCCCGCTCCATTTCCCTATGCACTATTCCCAAATTACTACTTTGAACATTAGTTAATTCATTATATGCTGGCGTTAACATACTGCTTTCGTCTTCACTGTCATTTCTCAGTTTACTTTGGAGCCTAGTATTACGTTTTTCATACGCCATTATCGTCACAATATTTCACACAGCAACACAGAAAAACACAATTCGAAGAGCAAAAATAAGAGAACACATTAACATAGCACTGAAAATAATATCTAGTTAATTGCAAGCGCAGCTGCGAAATACTTGGTGCAAATCTACATGCATGCCACAACTGTTTTACTGTACAACAATGAAAGACTACAACTACAAAGGAAATTCTCTCTATGATTACGCGCTAGCAATAAACAAAGCCTACACTAACTGCACAAACTACAAGAAAAAATCAGAAGATTCCAGTGAGGTATCCTTGGCTAAGAGTCGACATATGAAACGTCCCCTTAGAAGAATTATACACGACTGTGCTTATGAAACGTCCCCTTTGAAAAATTTTTACACGACTGTGCTTAAACTGACACACAATAGTTTTTAGCGCAACGCAATCTGACTTTCAAAAATCCCTACGAAAGAATGGCCCTGACTAACATTAACCTATACGTTTCACAAATCACTTACCTCACAAAAATCTTCGTTACTCAAGCTACTGCAATACAGCGAGCGCCAGTACTGCCAGCTAAATAAAAGATTCAAACTACTGAAGGCACTAACTACTGATAGGCGTAGTTAGCAAATGAAAGATTTTAATACAGAACAAACAATGTATTTACCTTAATAGTCATAATATATATATATATATATATATATATATATATATATATATATATATATATATATATATATCAGTTCGTGACACCAATTCTTACAAATTTCAAAACTCCGCCATCTCTCTCCCCACGTCCACCACAACCTACTTACAGTCTTGATGACAGCTTCCAGTCTCGCAGGCATACGTTCAGTCAGGTGCTAGAAGTTTGCCTAGGGATGGTAGTCCATTCATCACGCAGTGCTGGACTGAGGAGAGGTATCGATATCGGTCGGTGAGGCCTGGCACGAAGTCGGCGTTCCAAAACATCTCAAAGGTGTTCTTTGCTATTCAGGTCAGGACTCTGTGCAGACCAGTCCATTACAGCGATGTTATCGTCGTTTAACCACTCAGCCATAGGCCGTGCTTTACGAACAGGTGCTCAACCATGTTGAAAGATTCAATCGCCATCCCCGAATTGCTCTTCAACAGTGGGAAGCAAGAATGTGCTGAAAACATATCAATGTAGGCCTGTGCTCTTATAGTGACACGCAAAACAAAAGGTGTGAATTCCCCTCCATGAAAAACACGACCACACCATAACACCACCTCCTGTGAGTTTTACTGTTGGCGCCACACACGCTGGCAGATGGCGTACACCAGATATTCGCCATACCCACACCCTGTCAACGGGTCGTCACATTGTCTACCATGATTCGTCACTCCACACAATGTTATTCCATTGTTCAGTCGTCCAATGTTTATGCTCCTTACACGAAGCGAGGCGTCGTTTGGCATTTACCTGCGTGATGTGTAGCTTATGAGCAGCCACTCGACCACGAAATCCAAGTTTTCTCACCTCACGCCTAACTGTCGCCGGCCGCGGTGGCCTAGCGGTTCTAGGCGCTCAGTCCGCAACCGCAACCTGCTACGGTCGCAGGTTCGAATCCTGCCTCGGGCATGGATGTGTGTTATGTCGTTAGGTTAGTTAGGTTTAAGTACTTCTAAGTTCTAGGGGACTGATGACCACAGATGTTAAGTCCCATAGTGCTCAGAGCCATTTTTGAGCCTAACTGTCATAGTATTTGCAATGGATCCTGATGCAGTTTGGGATTCCTGTGTGATGTTCTGGATAGATGTCTGCCTATTATACTTTACGACCGTTTTCAACTGTTGGCGGTCTCTGTCAGTCAACAGACGAGGTCGACTTGTACACTTTTCTTATGTACGTGTCCCTTCACGTTTCCATTTCACTATCACATCGGGAACAGTGGAGCTAGGGATGTTTAGTAATGTGGAAATCTTGCTTACAGACGTATGACACAAGTGACACCCAATCACCTGACGACGTTCGGAGTTCGTGAGTTCTGCGGAGCGCCCCATTCTTCTCTCTCACGATGTCTAATGACTACTGAGGTCGCTGATATGGAGTACCTGGCAGTAGGTGGCACCACAATGCACCTAATATATAAAACGTATGTTTTTAGTGGTGTCCGGATACTTTTGATCACATAGTGTAAATCCCGCCAGCGTTAGGCAGTGACATATGAAAAAGCTGCGTGCGCTACTTCCAGTACATCTGGCAGCTTGGCAGTCTTGTTACTTTTCGAGCCACATCCCTTAACTTGTTTCCAGATCAGTTCTGCTGGGTTCATATTGTAATGGCACAATGGCAAATGTAAAACTGAAGCACTTGTATAGTGTGCTCGCTATTGTGAAAATGATTGCTTTTCGTGTATCTGTGACACTGATCACTCTGGTTCGTGTGAGTCTACATCTGTGGTACAAAACGACGGTTGTTGTGGACATCCGGAGTACTGTATTTTGTTTTTAATTTTTGATCTAAAAATTAAATTTTTATGTTTTCTCAATTTCAACAAGCATTGTTAAAAATCTTTCTTAAAGCATCGGTAATTAAGAATTTATATTTGAAATAAAAACAGGATATTCGTGTGCAATACGTAATTAGAAACAAGGAGAAGTGCATTATTCACTTGTGGAGAGTGTCTCCCATGGCCCGTTCGGATGCGGTTCAGGGAAGTCCAAATTGCCAGAGGTTGGTCAAGTCCTGGGGCTTTCTTCTGGAAGCGGAATAGTTTCAGGCATTTTGGAGGACAGTGTTGTTGTCATCAGCTTTTTCATTCAACGATGGCGTTGAATTCAGTTTCTGTAAGAGTCCTGGCTGTGGTAAGAGTGGGATGTGTCGAACGTTATCTTTTTCGCTCTGCAGAGAATACATCGTTCAATACTGGACGGTCACCGTTATTGGCAATCTTTTGGTATTCACATAGTAGGAGCGCTTTTCTGTCTGATATCGGGAGGTGGAATATGGCTCATGATAGGTAACCAGCATGTGGGAGTGGATCGTATTGAGGCGCTAACAATGCACATGGCTTCGATAAGTTGTACGTCTACCTTTTTTGTCTATAAACTATTATGCCAGACACAGGCGCACAGAACTTTTCTGTTGAGATACCAACCCATGATATTCGAGGAGCATCTGCGACAATCCCAACTACTACCACAGGTTTCCAGCGTAAAATAACACAAATGACAAAAGCTGCTGACAGATATTGCTGTCCTTTATGTATTTTATGACACCATTTGTCGCTGTCAGGAAATCTTCGAAAGTAGGCAAGTGCGGGAGCAAGTGTCTGTCGCTCTGCGACACGGTAACAGTGCCACAGGGTTTATGGAGATTGTTGTTTCTGGTCATCAGCTAACCATACGTCCGTTTCAAATGCTCTTTAAGAGGAAGTGTCCTATCTAATATGACTCCAAGTTATTTTACATGCATGTCAAGATGAAATTTGTCTCCCTCATAACACACATCAAAGGCTCTTTGTGCCAGACTATAGGACAAATGAAGTTATGCAACTCCTCTCTTCTTTGAGTCAGGCTGTAACCTCCTCTTATAGAAATTTTGGCTTAAGATGTCTAGATCGAAAGTTAGGACTTCTTCATTCGTTTCAAAGGTTTTGTGCAGGGTAGCTATAACCAAAGTTTCTGGACTGTATTTGAGGAATATCAAGTACATATAAATTAAACAAGAAAGAAGCAAGAACATACCTCTGCGTTAAGTCATCATTAAATAATTTTGGACAGCTAGTGTCTTTTCCTGTAGGTACGGTAAATGACCTTTCAGCTACCATGTTGTCAGTTAGTTTTGTTGTCCACCTGCACGGGACGGTTTGTAGTAATTTGTAAAGCAGTTCGTGTCTCCATGCACTGCACATAAATCATCTAAAGCAACTGATGCTTTCTGCTTCATTGGGTATCCTGCTTCAAAAAATGCTGTTACTGATAAGACTCGATGAGTGCAGCACTGTCAGAATCCAGGTGCTCAACAGCAACGTTCAGAAAGATGACTGGACTAAACCAATTGTATTGACGTCCTTCATGGAACTCACAAGTAGTGCTCAGTTGCTCGATATTTCTTTTGATGGTCTGATGCCTTAATGGGCTCTAGTATTGCTGTGATTCCCGATTCCTTCATTTTTTGTGGAGACAGTGCTGTTCGCGTAAGTGCCACTCATTAAGTCTCAGATCCCCTCTGAGTGATGCTAAAGATGTCTTTTCAAAGGCCGAGAAGCAACCGAGCTGCTCTAGCGTCTGAGGGCGGGCAACTCCACCTAAGATGTATGAGTGTCCGAGTCTCTACTAGGTACAGTCTTAATGTGCTCAACAAAGGTGAGTGGGTGGCACCGAGGGCGTTGTCGAACTGGGGGGGGGGGGGGGGGGGGGGGCAGGGGTCGTAGACGCCGTTTTATTCTCGCACATACATGTCAATGTTGCACCCGTCCATGGAGAACGCGAAACAGGAGTGTGACAAAGCACTGACCCCCTTTGCTGCTTCGGATCACGTTCAAATTTCGTCGAATGATTTTGAACGGCCCCCAGTGGATCCATGCTTATAAAATAACAAAAATTACGGTCACACTATACTCCAAAAATGTCATATCACCTTCAATAGAGCTGTGGCCCCACGATGTCCTTAGTGTAGGCTTGAGTCGCCCAAGGGGTGCCATCAGTGTCAAACGTAGTCGAATACGCTGTCCAGTTGCTCACCACACTGTGAACGGTCGATGTCGACCTCTGAATGTTTGGGAACGGAGGAACGGCTGGTTTCATGCCACCTCCTGAGGGCTATTCGTCTCGATTCTGAGCGGCGATTTGTCTGAAATGTTTTCGTCACTCATTAACAATGCACGTCTGATGGAAAAGTTACAGTTAGTTACGTTTTAATTATGAACATGGAGTGCGGCCTCCTAACAGGTCAATTAATAATGTGGCTTGACTTTGACACGATCTGAAAGACTGGAAATTTTTCTAAATCCTGGCACGTATTGGCTTTTGGTTTTAATGCCATCAAAAGACCGAAGTGTGTACTAGTTACAATGCATTTATTCGTAACTATATATTTCATATTTCAATTATTTCCTCATGATCACTTATGTTTAACACACAAGAGTACTTTTCGAGCGTTGTGCTACTCAGTAAGCTGTTCTGGTTTTCTCATGTATACACATGATGGTACATTTTTCGAGCGGTGTGCTACTCAGTAAGCTGTTCTGGTTTTTTCATGTATACACATATATACTGTTGCCATCCTTCACGAGATTCTGCATCCTTGAGGGCTACTTAACATCCCTGTGTGTGATTGTTTCGTGGCAATACAAAACATATGATGCATTGGCATATGAATGTTTGCATCATGAACAGTTTCCTTATATATATATATATGGTTCTATATAATCTGGCATTAGGCGCCGGTACTGGTACGGCGACGTTGGATTGAAACATAAGCACCAGTTTGCATTACAGTTGCTGACGGTCAACATGGGTCTGGACGAGATGAGAAGGTCTTTACTCGCAAAGCTACTTAATCGAACCAACAATAATAGTGCTACTGCTCTGCACGGGTATGACACATTGAAGAAATAGATGGAGGTTACCTTTCTCCCCTGGAGGTTGAAGAATATGTTTCGGGAGTTTAGATTAACTTCTTTTTACTTCTTTGTGAGGTTTTGTTTCCTTCCATTGATCACTTTTTACAGTTGTTTTGCCTCAGAGTAAGTTATCTCAAGGTTGCGCAGTTAATGCATGTCCGACTCTCAAATAAAAGTCAGGAACAATATTTAAAGAAGCTTTAATAGATAGTATAATTGTGCAATGTATTGATTGGAAATTCGTGATGGTACATTTTAGATATGTCACAATGGATGTATCTGTACTTTCTGTCAAATATTCCGTGTAAATTCATTTGTAGAGTCTTGCATTTGTTCTCATTCTACTTTAATCTGTTTCTATGTAACTTGACCGATAAGTTGATAATGCTATCTTTAGTGTTTTATGCATACAGGCCTGAAGATGACGCAATGAAGCGTCGAAACTGGTAGGGACAAAATAAAATAAAATCATAACGACGTCTGTAAGTGTTTTTATTTTTTGTCGTGACAAAGGAAGGTTGCAGCCACCTTTCAGCCAAATTTCAAACTTACAGGTCACAATGGGAGACAAGAAAGTGATCTGTTTCTTTTTTTGTCCAGTGTATAAACTTTGGAATTGTTATCAAGACATCTCATATCAATATTGAAGGTATAAATAAATATGAGTGCCAAGTCGTACAGAGGATAACAGAAGTAACAACATCCCAGTAACCATGGGACCGGAGAGGGCCGTTTGTGAGATAACTGTGAATGTGAGGTTACAAGCCGCTACTGACTGCAGCTTCAAATATTGTCCCAGTTATTACAAATGTAACCGAAATGTAAATATTTCGAATAAGTCTACATCTAATACCTTATCAATAAATACAACAATACTACAGTATTTTACACGTGATGAAAATAATCTTTCAAAATACACTGTGATGGAGACATATCTTATGTTAACACTTTCTCGAGAGAGATTTTGCGGACGGTCAACTTTGTTCATAGAAAGCGATATCTCGAAGTCAGTAGATTCAGATTTTGTTCTGAAAGATTTTGTTAGCTTAAAGGCTAGAAAAATGTTATTATAATGTTTTTATGCAAGGGAAGAATTGACAGTATGTACACTTAACAATTGTAAATTACTTCATTATGTACTATTTCTCTTTCGCGACACGCACACATTTATGATTTCATTTGATTCCATAAAAATGTTTCTGTGTTTACCAATTTTCAACTACTTTGATGGCAAACCTTCTAAAAATTTACCTTCTCACTTCTGAGTTGTCTTCACATGTAACAAACAGCTTACACAGCTAAACGGAATTTTATGTTCAACACACCAAGATAAAATTACATGATACTTTCTACACATGTCTATCACACTTATTCCAAAGAAATTGAAATAGCGTGTAAATTAAAGAATTAATATGTTCGATTATTAAACCAACAAACAAAGAGAAATTTTATATTTTCATTCTTTCCAGGTAGTTTAATGTATAGCACAACTTTATTGAAGTTAGAACAATACAGAAAATCCAGTTCTTTCTGCTTTCATTACAAGCATTCTTAAATGAAAATTTTTTGTTCTTTTAATACTTAACAGTCGAGCAAGATTCAGAAATTTATTTCCATTGCAGAAAATTGTGTAGCACTTATTTTAAGAGAAACTCTCTCCCACGATAACTAGTTTTGTATTTATCTTTTGAAATCTAACTAAGAAAAGGCAACGAATGTCTTTGGGGAAATAGGTTGGGGGGGGGGGGGGCGGGGGGAGGTGGCGTGGTGGGGGCAGAGGTAGGGGGACAGATTATATGTCGTGTCGCTTGTAGGGGAAATTGTTCTCTATCAGACGCTGCACTTAACAGTCATTGGCATCTTCTTTGGATAACATGTTGCTTTCGACAGCGTCCAGCGATTCGGCAGAAGGACAACGATTACTATTTATAACTGCACACTTCAGTATCCCGATACGAATGTATGTATTGGACTATTGCGAGTATCGAATTCAGAACAGTGGATTTTCGAAAGCTTTCTGCTTGTAAGCACAGAAGATAAGGCATAATACTTGTTTCCTGGAGGAGTAAAGTTACGTCTCCTGTCCGACTAGCATGCGTTTCTCGTAAATGACTTCATTTGAATACCAGGAAGGCTACTTCAAAAATGTCACGACTCCTTCCCGATTCTTAATGTTAAGTTTCTAAGGGGAATGGCGGCGCTGAGATGATGGACGCTACTCTTACTTCCTCGTCCGGTGCTGTGGGTATTGTACTGCTTCCTTACAAGGCGTTATCGTAAATAACTTCTTATTTGAAACAATAAGCGAAAGATCCGTGAGGTGAAAGCGAGCGCATTCGAGTGTCTTTAAACCGGGGACCCAGAAACGACAGAGGCTTCGTCCCGCCGTAGCTGTCAGTGGTTCACCACAACCCCACAACAGGCCACAGCAGTCCACCCACCCCACACCGAACCCAGGGTTACTGTGCGGTTTGCATGGTAAAGCAATTATGGTGTATGCGTACGTAGAGACAGTGTTTGCACAGCAATCGCCGACATAGTGTAACTGTGGCGGAATAAGGGGAACCAGCCCGCATTCGCCGAGGCAGATGGAAAACCGCCTAGAAACCATCCACAGGCTGGCCGGCACACCGGACCCCGACGCTAATCCGCCGGGCGGTTTCGTGTCGGGGACCGGCACGCCTTCCCGCTCGGGAAGCAGCCCGTTAGACCGCGCGGCTAGCCGCGTGGGCGAGCGCAATCCTAGTTTTTAGTATTTCGCTGTGGGTAGTGCCAAGTACGCAGAAACGACAAAATTCACAGACCGTAGGAAGGTGTCAGTGCTATGTCAGATTACAAGGGAGACACATCACTCCAAAACTGTTTTAGAAATATAACACTAGTTATCCGTATGTGAGATTGAAATCAGCTGCTGGTATTGTAATGATAGAGTTAATAGTGGCTTCGGTCCCTTATATTAAGTCTTCAGCTGAAAATTCTTTCACTTCTTTCTGTCTGATTGTTAGAATCACTAGAGAACAGTGAAAATATAATTATTATTCTCAAATTGGACACGATAGCTAACGATGAATGTTACCAGAGGGTAAATGCATTTTGAGGTTTTAGGATTCATACTTGCTTAAACTATACCTGTATTATATACGTACGTGAATCGGACGTGTAATTCCAACTATTTTGTTTTGTGCTATAAATACCTTTCCCTAGCTCGCGCCAAAATACCGTAATGTAGGACATGAATGAATGTGAGTATGCAAATTGTCTTACTGATTTCTATACTGGCAAGAATTCCAATTACTTTTACGGCAAAGTAATTTAGTGTAATTCTCCTGTATATCTGCTACATAACTTTTCGTGTTTAAACATCCAGCCATAGATATCTGTCCGATGTGGACGCAGTTAGGTTTCGACTATCTCTATCGCTGAGGCACGTAAGCTACTGTCGTGGATCTAGGTCCACGGTTCGTGGGAGAATATCTCAAAATAAATAGAATTTCTTCCTCGTATGCTGTTGTTGTTGTTGTTCTACACATTCTTCTCTTTAAGAAATGCTTTTCTTGCTATAGCCAATCTGTATTTTATATCCACTCTACTTCGACTATTATCAGTTATTTTGCTGCAGTTCCTAATCTAATTCCTTCGGCATCCCCAGATTTTATTCGACTACATTCAACGACCCTTGTTTTGCTTTTATTGTTTTAATCTTATGTCCTCCTTTCGAGGCACTGTCCATTCCATTCAACTGCTCTTCCATGTCGTTTGCCGTCTCTGACAGAAGTACAGTGTCGTCAGCATAGTTCAAAGTTTTCTTCCCTGAACTTTGATTCTTTGTCCAAGTAATTCTTTGGTTCCCTTTACTGCGTGCTCACTTTACAGATTAAATAACAGTGGGGATAGGTTACAACTCTGTCTCATCTCTTCTGAACTACTGCTTCCCTTTGACGCCTTTCGATTACTATGGCTGCCGTGTGGTTTTTACCCCTTATCCTTTAGAATTTCAGTCAAGTGTCAAAACTTTCTCTAAGTCTACAAACCATATAAACGTACGATTTCTTTCCTTCACCTGTCTCCTAAGAGAAAGCCTGGGGACAGTATTGCCTTGAGTGTTCCTACATTTCTTCGAAATCCAAAGTGATATTCCACGAAGTGGCTTCTACCAGTTTTCCCTTCTTCTACAAAGAATTCCTGCTAGTATTTTGCAGCCATGAGTAATTAAACTAATAGTTCGAAAAGATCTCAACTGTCAGCAACTGCTTTCTTCGGAATCTGAATTATTACAGGTATTCTGGAATCAAGGTGGAATAGTTTTGTCAAGACTAAGTCTCCTAACGATATCAGTACGAACGTCCTTTGTAATTTGTCCTTGTGTAGATGGTACAAGCGCCCCACTGTAAGGAACTGCTTCCCACAATTTTCAGCATAAATTTTCTTGTATAACTAGTTGACCAGTCTTCTGCTGAAACATTAACAGTATACAATACTTTTTTGTTTGGCCGATAATATGCCTGACTATTGTCAAAATAAAGGTGTAGCAAGACAGCGACACATTTTAACCTTGTAAAAATTCAGTACTTACAGTGTAACTGTTTTGTTATTTTGTTTAAGATCTCTGACTGCAAAGAAAGTTTTCCAACTACAGTAAGTTACATTTAGTTCAAATGAAAATCTTAATAGTAAGAGTTTCGTTGTAGACGTAACATGATTCGCTCTTCATTTCTGTTAATACAATGTATCCTTTGATTTCTCCCTTAATTTACAAACTTGTTTTCTGGGCATGTACGGAAGCCGTAAACATGGTCGCCGTAAACTATGCGTTTGTCACCAGCACTATTGTTTCTGATTTCTTGAAGTGGGTAGCTTGCAGTTAAGCTGTCGTGGTTATATCCAGAGCGCAGCTCAAGTGCGGGACTCCACAGTCCGTTGGCCCCAGTGTTTGTGTATCAGTTTTTACTGAAACTCTTTCGCAGTTCGGTGCAAACACTACTTACACACGGTGGAAAGTCTTGAAAGCTTGTAAGAGTTGCTGCATGGGAAGTTGCGCTGAGAAATTGTAGTTAAGAATAAAATTCGGCACGCTGCGCCGTTTCCGAGTTATGTAAGGCTGAAGTTAACCAATCAGGTCGTTGCGAGCGCAGATTCGAGCGCTCGGACCCGCAGAAATGCGGTAATACACAGACAGCTGCGGGTCCGCTACTTACCTCGCGCTCAGATGCTCACTACTGGTCGAAATGTGCCTCTCCGGAAGTGATAAACTTAAGTTATGTGGACAGAAGCTACGCTTGTTCGGTTTGAGGAAACCAAACGAAGAACAGGTTTCGCAACACAATCTTGGCAGGCTGCTTGAATCAACGCTAGCGACGGCCTGACTGGCCAACTTGTGCTCTTATTCTGCCCTAAAGTATTTACATTTGGACAAAGTGAAGGAGGCGCAGCTGAATTGACTCAGCGTTTTGGAGTTGTTGAAGTTTTCAGCGATGTTTCCCGGGCTACTACTGCTTCTTGTGCAAATATATAAAAATAGATTCTAGTAAGAGATTTGACGTTTGTCTTTAAATGTAATTCTCCACCAGACGGTTTACTTCCAAATTCTGATTACACTTTCGCTACGGGATACAATATTCAAATGTATTAGTGATGACAACAGTTTTTAGAGCGACTCTCCATTTCGTGCTATTCCTGACAACCCACCGAGACGTCAAGGACTTCGTAAAACCTCCAGGTTCAGGCTGGAGTTGTTATTCTGATTTTTGTTTACAAGTTTTTGAGACTGGGTAATATCCTTACAAAAACTAGAAAAATGTAAAATTTACAGGTTGAGAATAATGCTTACAGTAACTATTGATCATTATTTATGGGAATATTATTTTTATATTGTGCTGAAAATGATATACTAAATTTATCTTCGGTGTGTTTTCCTCTCTGATTGTCAAACAGGTGTTTTGCAATTTTTGTGTTTCCTACGAACAGATTACATGTATTTTACATTCCCTACACGGATTTACAAATAATAAAGTAATTTTGGTGTGAATACTTTTGAGAATCAATTATGTTTCTGAATTCAAAATTAGGACGCAATTTTCATATTTCAAATCTGGCTATTTTCTGTTTGGGTCAGCACTGACAAAAACTACGAAGGGTTTCAACGTCTCTGTCTCCGATGATTTAGGATGAGACATGGTTCGTTACTGTAATGAACATGGCTATTTCTGTGACGTCAGCGCTCAGAGGTTTGTTTACATGTAACATGCATTTTGTTTGTTCCAAAAAATTATATTTTCTGACTAATCGTGTGGTTGCAAATTTGGTTGCAAGTCTACATTGAAGATAATTTTCGAGAAGCTGTCAAATCCATCCTATATTTCTTGTCTGGTGTCTAGAAATGATATCTGTCGAAATAATGTGTGAACAGTTCCAACATATTGTTAAGATTGTTTTACTGAATCTACCGATACCGTCTTCATACTGTTACAACCTCCTCTACAACACCTTTATAAGCTTTTAATACCGTTTCTGACCATCCTGAATAGATCTACTGTAATGCTACCACGAAAAATATTGATTCTGAAGATTGCTGCGAACTGTTTATAAAAACACTGCCCAAGGATTTCTGCGTGTAGTATAGAGAGACAACGACCGAGGTAGGGCAGCGATAACACAGAGGACTCGTGTGCGGGAGGACAGATGTTCAAATCCCCGTCCATCCACACAGATTTAGGATTCCTGTGATTTCCCTAAATCACTTGAAGCAAATGCTGGAATGGCTGCTTTGGAAAGGGCACGGTCGGTCTCCTTTCCCAACCCTCCCGAACCGAGATTGTGCTCCGTTTCTGATGATCTCCTTATCGAAGGGACGTTAAACTCTAATCTTCCATCTTTTTTGTGTATCTGGGTACAACGGTGGATCAGGAAACGTTCTGCGTCGTCTCTCCATGTGTATCACTCCATCGTGTTTGTCGATCCGAAGGTCTTCGCCGAGAGCGGAGGGAATGACTGACGCATAGCAACGGGCGCAGTACTGCTTCAGTTAGTCAGTTCGTGAAAAGCACACAGATTACATAACCCTTAACGGTAAGGACTTCCCTTCGTATCAAAGGTCGATAACGCTTACTGGGGAAGCAAGCCACACTCGACTCGTAAGTAACTTTTTACAATTTTGTTAAGACGGCCTTTAAATGAGAGGCGGTGATCTACATTTTCCCGTGAGCAGATAGCGCGAAATCCCAAGACACGACAGAGAGAGTTCATGTCGCTGCTGGTAGTGATCTGTTCATCGCTACTTCATCCACAGGACACACTGCGCTGTGGCAAGAAGAGGGTCTACAGATCGTTTTTTTTTTTTTTTTTTTTTTTTTTTTTTAAATATGCGACGCGGCCGACCGTGAAAATAAGTCGCTACCTTCTGTTTCGAACGGATGATTAGGCTATGTACACGTTGTTACAGTCTTTAATTCGAAGTCTGTTTTGATGCAGCTCCAGACAATACACTACTCCTTAGTAAGAGTCTTAATCTACATCTACATCGGTACTCTGTAAACGACGGTGATGTGCGCGAAAAAGGATTCTTCCCATTGTACTAGTTATCAGGGCTCATCCGTGTTTCATTCACGTATGGAACACAGGTAGAATGACTCTTTAAATACCTCCATGAGCGCTATAATTAATCTACTCTTGTCCTCAAGATTCCAATGGAAGCGATACTTAAGGGGTTGTACTAATGGGTTGGTGCGTAACTTAAGGGGTTGTAGTAAGGGGTTGGTGCGTAAGTTTGTAGTGCGTTTCCATAAATTTAATAAGCGCAACAGATACACGTAACAGTGATTTTAGTTATCAATGACATGTTCTCCTTCACTATATACAACAGCCTGCCACAGGTGCGGCAACTTTTCGGTCACTTTCTCGGGATTATTTGCGCCAGTCTTCCAGTGCAGTGGCGGCCTGTCCACTTCCGCCGGCACCTCTGTGACACTCTGCGGCGGGTCAAACCAACCTCAGTATCTCCTGTTACTCCTACTTGGCACGGATCCGAAATACTTGAGCAATATTCTAATTCGGGTCGCCTATTTGTAAGCAATATCTTTTGTAGACTGGTTGCATTTGCCTAGTATTCTACCACTGAATCGAAGTCTACTACCTGCAACTGACCTATGTGACCGTTTTATGTGTTAAACCCATGTGTTTGTATGAGTTAACCGATTCAAATTGCAGCACGTTGATACTGTACTGATAGCATACTATATTTTTTTCGTTTTGTGAAGCGGGCAGTTTTACATTTTCAAACACTTACAGCAAATTGCCAGTCTTTTCACCAGATCTGAGTAAATATCTGTGTACCTTTTTTCAGACAGTAGTTCATTATAGATAACTGCATAATCTGCGAAAAGTCTGCAAGGTCACTGGTATACAACATGAACAGCGAAGGTCCCAACACACTTCCCCGGGGCACACCGGAAGTTACATCTACATCTGTCAATGACTCTCCATCCCAGATAACGTGCTACATCCTCTCTTCCAAAAAAATCCTCAGTCCAGACACATATTTCGCTTGATACACCATACCATCGTACTTCTGATAATAAGCGTAAATACGGTACTGCGTCAAATGCTTTTCAGAAATAGAGAAATACTGCATCTACTTGACTGACTTGATCCGTGGGTTTCAGATTGACGTACCGGAAAAGTGCGAGTTGAATTTTACATGATCGATGTTTTCGGGATTCGATGGTGATTGGCATGGAGAAGGTTATTTGGTTGAGATACCTCATTACCTCTGAACCCAGAATATGTTCAAAGACTCTATGAGCAAATGGAAGTCAAGGATATTGGACGGTGTTTTTCTGGATCACTTCTATCTCTCTTGTAGGCGGATGTAACCTTTTCTTTCTTCCATTGGCCGGGAACGGTTTTTTGTTCGAGGGATGTACGGCAGATTATAGTTAAAATGGGGATTCCTGGTTGTTTTGTCAAATATTCGCCATATTTTAGTCAAATTGTGTCACGGAGCTGTTTCCTCTCCGAGTTGATTTAGATGAATTTGCATACTTTCCCTGGTGTAGATCCACAATGAGGAGATGCTTAGATTTGTAGAACAGTGTCACAAGGTCAAAAATACGTGGTACATATTTGCAAAAGAACAGATGGTTAATGTTCTTTCCACATATCCTAAGTCAAATGGTTCTCAAAAATGTGCATAAGTAAATAATCTGGAAAATATTTTCTTTCAAGTGTTAATGCCAAACTTCTCAGGAATATGTAATAGGACATACAGGAGAGTTATAATTAAATTTTCGCTACTTGAGAGAGTCCCCATGAAAAAACGAGCCACCGTAGGACAATGAAGCAGGAAGAGAGAACGAATAAAGCATTAAAAGAGACACATTTTAATTTCCACATAAGAGGGTAACATTTGTTAATTGCATACCAAGTTTACTTTCCAGGTTACAAACGTTGCTCAGTGTGAAACCATGTGCACCCACGGCAGCCTGGAACCTGCGACGGACCTAACCGCTACTGTTCGTGTCGTAGCTCTTCATGAAAGTGTCCCCTATGAGCAAACCTGTTGGGCCTTACCTGTGGTTACTCGTACTCTAGGTACTTGGACTATGCACGGCTCTGTTTAAAAAGAATAGCTCGATGTTGTCACAGGATCAAGCCACGCATCTGCTCATGCCACACAGCTAATTCACTGGAAATAATAATCTGTAGCTGTGTTCCTGCAGTCAAATATTCTGCGCACTCGCTAGAATTGCGAGTAAATAAAGTACATAGGAATACAAAATAAAAGTTAAATGAATAATTTAGTAATAAGGTTTTTATTCTAAGGTCTGTAATTACGTAGTCGTCAGAGAATTATGTTGAATATTGTTCAAAAAATGACATCTCAGATGGACGAGAAGTGGACTTATGATAGTCAGTTAAAATGCAGACAGCAAATGCCCTTATCAAATGCTGTAAAACTATGTTGAGAGCGTTACGAGAATGGTAGTAAAATCCCCAAACTAAATAGTCGTCGAAGATATGTGAAAACGAAGCCCATTTCGTAATCAGAGTACACGAAATATTCACCAGCTCAAAACAGTTCAAAGTACAACATTATGATTCACAAATTAACACATACAATACAAAGAATAATAATTCATACTGTCTATCCTCAGTTCCGCAATACAAACAAAAAAATTGGAGTCCTTGTCTGGGACACTTCAGATCTCTGTACGACTGAATCACTCATGCTACCACAGACAGGTCTGCTCAGGTCTGCCTTCTTCCAGCTCTCGACACGAAGTGTCCAGAATTGCTCCCTCGAGCTCTTCACTCGAAAAGTTCCGATCTCCGGTTGACTCCTATAGTGTTTCGCTACTGTCTGCTTTTTCATTGGCTGAAGGCCGTCCTCACCAAAAATACGTCATTCTTACGCTCTACAGATATGATCTGACTCATCTTGGCCACTTCCTGGATTCATATATTGAGGGAATATTAAAATAATAAATGTTTCAAATAGAGTATTTGCTGTCCGCAGCTAGTGGCCTCGCGGTAGCGTTCTCGCTTCCCGAGCACGGGGTCCCGGGTTCGATTCCCGGCGGTGTCAGCGATTTTCACCTGCCTTGAGATGACTGTGTGTTGTTGTGTCGTCTTCGTCATCATCATTCATCCCCCCTACGGTCGGAGGAAGGCGACGTCAAACCACCTCCAGCAGGCCTCGCCTAGTACGGCGGTGCGTGTCTCCCGCATCGTTCCCCAACGATCTGTCAAGCAGTATGGGACTTCATCATCAAATGTCCGGTCACACTAAGATCATTCACAAAAATTACAAATAAAGTACTACTCATGAATAAACAAGGTTATAGTTTTGTGAAAGTGTACTCACTTCAAACGACAACAAATTGTCGTTAAATATTATTTAAGCAATTAGTTATGTCTTCTTGACAGAAACGTCTTCTAGTTCTCTTTTTAATTGCGGTGTCCTCTAGCGCATGGGATTGGTCACTTTTAAATTAGCACAGTTTTAGTAGCACTTGCAATCAAAATTTGAATAAAGTTACTGGCACAATAGTGAACTTTTCATTAAATAAATACACAAGCATGATAAAATATGAGTGATTGATGCTGTGTTCATTTTCTGCGGAAATGTGGACGGTACGATGTTCTGACAAGCATCTGTATAACAAAAAAGATGTAAAAGAGGTAGTTAATCAAGAAATAAAATAGATAAAGAGATGATGGCTTCAGTGCAATGCTATTAACCGAGATATCGTTTGTTGAAATCGCAAGAAGTGAGTAAAAGTTGTCCATTCAGAGGTTCACTGTGAAAATGTTTATTCACTGTAAAATATTAACTTCTGTATTTCTACAGGTACTGAGGTTATTGTTACCTCACTGGATGCCCGTCATTTTTCTGGGATCGCCGATGTATTCAGGCATGTATTAACTTTTGATCGTAAATTGTTATAGACACTCTGAGACCTGTAAGACGCCATCTTTCAATTTGTCTAAAAGCCCGACATTGCTTGGAGCGCTGTCTGTCATCTTTAGTCTCAGAATTCTCCGTAATGTGATTTTCTCATTTCCGGACACGTGCTCGTTGCCTCTGCACCTGGACCCCCCTAGCTGGACCTGCTGAGGTGTGCCCCGAGCCCTTCGACCCCCCCGTGTTCAGCTGTACAACAGATTCACCTTACCTCGTACCAATACTGGATGTCCGATTAGTTCGCCTAAATATGCGTAACATCACAAAGTACACTGGATATTGCTCTACTGCTGACAGACACGTCTTAGTTGGAATGTTGGCTACCTTCCTCAACACGCTCATGTTCAACCTCCAACGTGCTTTGGTATCCCTTTCATAAATCCTGTCCTTCAGGTAACCTCACAGCCAGAAGTCGTAGGGGTTCAAATCCGGTGATTTTGCGCCCACGCAATTTGGAACGATCGATCCGTGATACTTCTTTCTCCAAATGTGTTGCAGAGTAACCAAGTGACCCCTTTAGCGATTTAAGGTGGAGCTCCATCGTGCATCAAAACAGATGAGTTCAAAGCACCTCTCCCCCGCAGAGCAGGGATCACATGTTGGTGAAGCAGATCACAGTAACGTGCGCCGTTTACGCTGCAAGCTCTTGGTTCTTGGGACCCGAGTTCCTCAAGAAAAATGGACCGATCATGAACCGATCATGAACTGTGCTTCATCACTCAACAAAATGTTCAAAGACCACATGTCGTCAACTTCAGCCCTTCCAAGAAACATGAAACCAAAGTCTACTGGAATGTCTGTATCACGTGGCAGAAGTTGATGAGTAATGTGAAACTGTATGGATACCATTTCACAGTTGTTCGCAGCACTTTTCGAACGGTGGACCATGGAATGTTTGGCTGTAGCGACACAGCTCGTGCTCTGCTAGAAGATCGACACTGGGTCCAGCATTTTCTGCCATGGCGACAGTAACTTCTTTAACAATCTGTGGCGCAATTGGGTGTCGGTCCTTTCCAGGAGCAATTCCCAAACCGGTAGTTAATCGAAACTCCCGAAACATATTCTTCAACTTCCAGGGGAGAAAGGTAACCTCCATCTATTCCTTCAATGTGTCATACCCGTGCAGAGCAGTAGCACTATTATTGTTGGTTCGATTAAGTAGCTTTGCGAGTAAAGACCTTCTCATCTCGTCCAGACCCATGTTGACCGTCAGCAACTGTAATGCAAACTGGTGCTTATGATTCAATCCAACGTCGCCATACCAGTACCGGCGCCTAATGGCAGATTATGACACTAACACCACTAACAACGCAAACCCTGCAGCGGACAATCTTAACGTCATCCCTGTAAGGCTGTATTCCCGTAAGGTAAATAGTTTTCTGTCTACAGTGGCTCAAGCGGAAGTTTGACTATAACCATCTTGCACATTGAAGTGCATGGGATAATTCTGAGCCTGTTGTAGTCACACATCAAACAGAAAATAGTTTACAGTGAAACGTCCCCTTTGAAAAATTATACACGACTGTGCTTAAACTGACAGACAATATTTTTAGCGCAACGCAATCTGACTTTCAAAAATCCCTACGAAAGGATGGCCCTGACTAACATTAACCTATACGTTTCACAAATCACTTACCTCACAAAAATCTTCGTTACTCAAGCTACTGCAATACAGCGAGCGCCACTACTGCCAGCTAAATAAAAGATTCAAACCACTGAAGGCACTGACTACTGATAGGCATAGTTAGCAAATGAAAGATTTTAATACAGAACAAACAATGTATTTACCTTAATAGTCAAAATATAGATAGCAGTTTATGACATCCAGTCTTACAAATTTCAAAACTCCGCCATCTCTCTCCCCACGTCCACCACTGCTGGCGGCTCACCTCCAACTGAGCAACGCTACGCGCTGTTAGTATCCAGCTGCCGCTGCCCAACACAACAATGGCAGACAACAATGCAAACCAGCCACAGACTGCACACGGCACAGCCAGTGATTTTCATACAGAGCGCTACGTGATGGTGGCATTACCAATAAAAAAACCTAAACAGCCTACTTACATAGCCCCCATGCTCCCCACAAAAAAATTTACAAATTGTTTTGGGCAGTGGCCAATACAGATTTGAAAAATTTTTTCATAATTACAATAACAAAGAAATGAAATGCACACACTTATCAACACAATGTTGGTCAAAAGCTAGAATTTTCTCACAGTCTGTAAAGACAGTCCTGATCGTTCATCACAGTAAAATAGCAGTGTTTTTGCTCAATGTCTGAGCAGTAAAAGAAAATGCACACAGAAGTAGTGGATTTCCATGTAGTCTTGAAGAAGTAGTTCTTCCAATGGAAAGACAGTGCTGACTCTTGACATGCTGACAGGTAATGTGCCACAACAGAGCAAACCCACAGCAGAGTCAGTTGAAGCTTGGAAGAATATTGGTAGGTAGGTCATCACAGAGTAGACCCATTGTAGTCCTGGTAGAGATTAAGGTATTGGTGGGCTATCAAAGATGCAGACCCACTATACTCCTTGTAGAAATAGTGGTATTGTTGGGCCATCAAAGCTGCAGACCCACTGTGGTCCTTGTAGAGACGGCCAGCAGCCATCTGTTGCGACTGTGCAGGTGCACAATCACCATCGAAGAGTCTTGTAGACAATATGGCAAGTCCATGAACCACCACTTGTGCACTCACAAAAAATTTTTTTGTTGAAATATCCTTAGAACCAGCAATGCTGTTATCCAGTCCCTTGCTGAATTATCAACACACGTGCAAACACTATGAGTCCCTACTTCTCCCATATTGTCCATATACTATGACCAACAGAAACGTGTGCAGTGAAATGTAATTTACAAGTTACTTAATTTGATGAACTGTGTAATTATGTAATAGGCGTATTTAAACTGTTTTAGCATGTAATTATCTGAACTGTTTCTTATTTAAATTGTTTTGTTAATTAAATTGCATTGTGTATTATTGAGAAAGAGCGGGAAACCGCGCATAGATACATTTTGAGAAAGAGCGGGAAACAGCGCGCAGTAATACATCTGTAATGGTAGCAGGGATTGTCTGCACCAAAAACCATTGTTGGCGGCGAGACCGCACTTTTGTAGCATTGAGCGTTGGAAGCGAGCAGTTGCGAGTAAGATGTGAGACGAGGCAGTCGTAGCTAGCGAGACATGAGAGGAGGTCGCTGTAAGCGAGGTATGAATTAACACTTTGAAAGAAGCGGTGTGCTCGCCAGCCACTCGCTATATGTAGCGCAATGCTAGTTTTTAAGAATTTTTGTAAAGAACTATGCCCCTTGTAATTGTTTGTCAAGATCGTTCTCAGAATATAGTTATGTAATTTTGATGGAAAATTAGGTATGTAGCGCAACGCTACTTTTTAAGAATTTTTGTAAAGAACTATACCCCTTGTAATTGTTTGTCAAGATCGTTCTCAGAATATAGTTAACTTCTACCAGATTAAATGCATTAAGAATTTTCTATCCCAAAATCATTCACGTAAATGCTTTACGGAATTTATTGTTATCTTAAAAGAAAAGTCTAAACTGAGCTTCAGCTTTTATCAAATCTAAATTAACTTCAACTTAAAGAATTCCAGTCACAAAGTATTATGAAACTCCACCAGCAGCTTATAATTATGTTAAAGAGAAGTAAGTATATTCATTCCACAGTTTGCTGTAGCAGTCAGATGGCGATCCAGTATAAATAATTAAAGGTAAGAATCAGTCTTAATAATTTCAGGTAACGACTGAGGGCCACGGCGACAACACATTTTATGTTTCGTCGTAATAATCAGCAGGTAGTCTTGACAGAGCAGCAGTTAAAAGATTTTAAGAGACGCAGCGTTCAGTCAGCAAGCAAACGTTCATCCAATATTAGACGGGAAGGTTTCAACTGGTGTCAATTACAATTCTATAACATGAGAATACAATAACAAAGGTATACAATATATCATTAAAGAACATAATAGTACAGATAACATTTGCAGTAATACAGGCTTTACAAAAGAATCGAAATAACAAATACATCAGTGTTACAAAAATTATGACATAAATACATACATAAAAGATCAGAATAAGTTTTGAAACCTCAACTTCACACATGAGCATTAGAACAAAACTGAACAAATAATGGCTAAACATCTTTACGAAGTAAATAACATATTATTAATGCAAATTATATTTGAGGGTAACAGTATTCCTCATCATAGTGAATGTAACTTAGTATTAGAAGAGAAAAAAATCTATGAAACAGTACACAGAGACAGGAAGAAAATAAATACACAAGGGTACACAAACACATAGTGGGATAACACAAAAGGAAAGGACAGGGTTTGTTTTACTGCAGTATTTTGTAAACAAAACTTTCATTACTTCTCGGAGATCTCCCTTCGTTCTTCATTATTTCCAAAAAGTCCTAACTATACCTGCTTTCTGTACTTTTCTCGTATAACCTCTCGGTGCATTTCTTCCAATTCATTGCAACTCATTCTCTTATATAGTCTACCCCTCTTAAGCTAACTTAAATCTGCTGAGCTCAGATGCTAAACTAAGGGACGAGGCAATGCAGCACCACAAAATAATTAATACAAACAGGGATGAAAAAAATGGAAATTGTCAAAGGAAGCTACAGTAAATCTAAATTACCAAGCAATGCAACATTACAACTAATATGAGCCAATGTGCGGCAACAAGAAAAATAAATCAGTAGTAAAACTAGGTTAACAGAAAGATTTTAATACAGAACAAAAGTAGTATGTGGGTCACTTGGGACCACCCCCTCTTCCAGGGTTAAATTCAACCATAACTTTAATTAACTTTTAAGGTCCCACTGAACCTTAAAAATTGTTTTACTTATCTGTTGGACAATCGTGTTTAACCTTAAATCTTACCTTAAACGGATTTTATTTTTAAATCTTATTTAAGATTAAAACCAACCATACCCTGTCCAATGAGGTTTCTAAAAGTAAATCTTCTTTAAGGTGAAAACTAACCATAAAAATTTCTGGAGAATTGTGAAACAGTTCATGGTTCACAGTAACCTTAAAACGTAATTTAAAGTTATCATTAAGATCAACCATAAAAAATTCACAAAGTTTTCTTGAAAAATATGAGTAAAACATGGTTCAAACTAATCTTAAAAAAGATTAAAACGCATTGAAAAGGGTTGAGAAAGATTATGGTTAAGCTTCATCTTAAACAAGTATTAAATGTGTGGTGAGAACCATCCATTCTATTTAAATAAAGAGTCTCAATAAAAAGTGTAAAAATATGTGGCTAATCTTATCCATAAAATGTAATCGAAGATTTTTTCAAGAATTATTCCTATACTTAACCAACACTTTTTTAAGGTCCTATTAACCATAAAAAAATTATCTTAATCTTATTTAAGATTGTGGTTTGTGTCTACCTTAACTTATTTTACCTATATTAATCTTATTTAAGGTGAAACCTTACCTTAACTTATCTTACCAATTATAGCCTCTTTTAACCTTAACTTGTCTATTTATCTTAATCTGTTTCAAGATTGTGTCTATCTTACTTTGCTATTTCTTTGTTATTTAATATACCCAAGGATATGTTTCAATAATACCATTGACCTCAGACTCAATCATTCTAAGAACAACATGTAAAGTTGTTTTGAGGGAAGCTCCACCTATTTTAGAATTAGAGGAGTGTGAGAAGTTTTGTGATAATTCTGAAAATGTATTTGAAGTTGAAGTAAGAGGAGTCAAAGAAGTTAATAAAATATATTTTCGAGGTAGAGATATTGAAAAATTGTTTGAAATGGAAAATTTGGTTCACGATGTCAGAAGAAAAATAAGAACTACCAATATTCATGTTGAAGACTATGAAATATTTTTAGTGTTGGGAAGAGGGCCAATGGCCCTTGATTCAACAGAAACTACGAAAAAATAACTTTTTTTACTTATAATGGTCTTTTAAAAGTTGTTTTTAGATCCAATTCAGGTACAGGATATTATTTCCATAAGTGGGCTACTAAAGTAGTGTATACAGCTCATCTCTGTACTGAAGATCAAAGATTTGAGCAAGCTTTAGATATAGCTGAAGTAAACGCAACTCTTGTAAAACCTGTTGTTTTCATAAATTTTAATGGCTTGTGAACCATTAAAATTAAAACTTCTCTATCAAAAGTTTTCAGTAATTAGTCCATGCTTAAGATCATAAGTCAAGTTTCTTTTACCATACATAATTATGTATACTAAAGTGTTGTCAGGAATTGGCGAATTGAAAGTCGCTGATAATTTCATTGCTGTTTTTTGTGCAGTGACAACTTTCTTACACCTGCTCATATTTATTACATATACAAGGTACGAATTAATGAAATTGTATGCACTAATTTTATGGTCATCTTTCGATTCAGTTATTCTCTTAAAGTCTGCAAATGCATTGTATGCCTTCAAACAAGTACCCGGAGGATCAATGTTCCACAGTTCTTCAGGAAATATCTCATTTCTACCATTCTTTAGATAAATGTTTTGGAGATGAACGTGATCATACACTGATGAATCAGCATCTTGGTTTCCTTTCCTTTTGGTCTGAAACACCACAAATACAAAATAAGGCATGTCAAACTCCATAGAGTTGTAGTAATTCGTTATATCTAGCTCAAAGTTTCTCTTACCACTAATTCCTGCTATTTCCTGCGTCTGAAGATCAAAAAATGAAATCGGAATCTTAGGGTCCTTTAGCATCTTTTCTCTTAGCTCTAGTTCATAATTAGGCTCATACTTAACAATGGGTACTCGAATCTCCATATTTGTAATGGTTACTTTACCCAACTCAGGTCGGGAGCCTTCAATATCTGCACCACTATTATTTTTTGAAAACCATCTAAACAAGGCATCGCCAGCATTTGCGCTTCCCACAAATGTTACTGTTAAGTCACCTTCCCACATGATTTCTTTGTAATCCTTAAAAAATCCGGATACAACAACTCATTTGCTTTCCTTTGTAGCTTACCATTGTTGATGAAATTACCCTCGAATCTAATCGTCGAGAGAAGAAGTAAGGTGGTATAAAACCGTCGACGAAATGCTTGAATGCTCTAATCTGTAGATTATGTGACCTCAATTACTGCACTCCATAACTGTGTCGGAAATTTGTCAACTAGTTTAACATTCGATTTGCCTTCGTAAGAAGTGTAATCTGAGCCATTTACGTGAGTAACGTTATAGGTCATATACAAGTAAGCATTGTTGTCAAACCAACCATCACCAACTTTGATGTCTATTTCTACATCTTTGTTCGGTAGGTTTAAATTATTCTCAGTCTTCTCATTTACTGGAAAAGACTGCCACTGATAACTTTCTATTTTATTCATTTTATTTACTGCAAGATTTTAATTAAAACATTTCTAAAAGAACTGTTACCGACGCTCCTCCAAAATCTATCGCAGCATCATTTTCATCCGTTACACTTACTTCCAGGTTTTGAATTTTATCATGCACTGGAAAAAATAATGGATAACTCGGTTCGTATATAATTGGACTGCCAAACTGTAAGTGACCACACATTTCCAACTTGGGTTTAAAACAAGCAATAATATTTGTCTCTCGATGAAAGTGGTCAGAATCCTTTACAAACATACCATCAGCTAAGTTAAAATGCACTTTAATTTTTTCAAAAGGGATTATTTTTGGTAGGTCATTTGCAACTACATTTTTCGCAGGGTCAAGAATTACATCTCTAAAACCTAGCACCCTCCCAATACTACTTTCCTTGTTAAAATACAGCTTAAAGTCTAAGCTTTCTATCTCAACTCTGTTTAGGATTTCGTTAGCCTTAATCTTTATATTACTAGCATTGAAAGGTTCCTGGTTCTGAATACACCTCTCTAAACTCTCTAGACTGTACTGTCCTGGAGGAATGTTTAAAGTGTGAACCACACCATCTTTCTCATATTGTAATCTGTTATTATCCTTTGTGACATTTGGAGTTAAGAATGTTGAATAAAATCCGACCAAACCAACCTTTGTATACATGTTGCTTATTGGTACATTTAGCCTCTTTTTTAAGTTTGAGGTTGTACCACTAATTTCAAAAATTCTAGTAGTAAATAAAAAAGTAAAATGACTGATTGGGATCCAAAGACCAGAATTCGAGAAAAACGAATCATAAGCAGACATGGAAGTTATTACCTAGTTCAATTCGTTGCGCTATCGTTGGACCAAGTGGATGTGGTAAAACAACTTTAATGGTTGATAATTACCTTCTGTGCCCTGGAACACCATTAAACTCTTGTACATCTACTCGAAAAGCTTAGAACAGTTTAAGTACAAACATCTTATGGAAAAATGTGAAAGAATTGAAAAGGAACACAACGAGAAAGTAGCAACCTTTGTTAGTAACTGTGATGACGTTATACCATTATATGAGTGTGAAGACCGCTCTGTTGTGGTGTTTGACGACTTTATATCAGAAAATCAAGATATTGTAAGAGAATACTTTACCAGAGGAAGACATAAGAACATTGACTGTTTCTACTTAGCGCAAACGTATTCTAAAATACCCAAGCAATTGGTGAGAGACAATCTTAACTTTTTGAACATATTTAGACAAGATGACATTAATTTGAAGCACATCTACGACGAATTTGTAGGTGGAGACTTTAAATGGAATGACTTTAAAGAGCTTTGCAGTAAGGTGTGGAACGAGGACTTTGGATTCATAACTGTTGACATGACTCGAAAGCTGTATGACGGTAGGTACCGTAATAAAATTAAAACTTTTATCAGATCTTAATGGTTTTTTAACCATTAAAATACCACATTTTTCTGTTTACCCAACTATTGTGTGAGCTATCAAAACCTAGCCACTTAACAAATACTTTGTCACCCTTTTTTCTTAAAACTTTTTCTACAAGATACACATCTGGATACTTTGTCTTTTGTAACTCCTGTTCGTAAAAACTTCCTTTAATTTCTTCTTCACTTGTATCTTTTAACTTGTATGTAGTCGGACTTGTGTTATTCATCTGAGTCACTTCAAATATTTCTGTCGACCAATTAGCAGTATAGCCTTTGTCGAACAAGCCTTTAAGTTCACTTATCCTAACTTTGTCACCTATCTTGAACTTGGGTGCATCTGCTTTGAGATCAAGTGTTTGCACCAACTTTTTTGCATTCTTTTCATTTACCTCTATAGGTTTCATCCCTATTGTCCTATGTTTTCTGTTGTTGTAGTCATATACCAGTTTAGGTAGTAAGTCAACCCACTTTCGATTGCCCTGAAGAGCAAATTGTTTCCATATTCTTTCCTTTAAAGTCCTATTGAACCTTTCAACTACTGAAGCCTTAAGTTCTGTAAACGTAGAGTAATGATTTACACCTTCAATCTTCATGAGCTCTTTAAAGTGTTTATTGTAGAATTCTTTGCCATTATCTGTTTGTAAGTGTTTTGGCTTCCTTTCTTGTAGTATACCTTTAAAAGCGCTTGTAATACTTTCACCTGATTTATCTTTAACAGGAATAGCCCAAGCATACTTTGAAAATACGTCTATTACAGTCAGTAAATACTTCATACCCTTGTTGAATTTTGATATACCTTTAAGGTGACCAGAATCCATCTCAACCAAGTCAGCCTGCCACAAATCATCTATACCGTAGGATGTAACAGGTTTTCTTGGAAAATTCTTTCTCAGTGGCTTGTGAAGCTCATGTATAATTTCTTCACGAATACTTTTACTTGTCGGAGACATTACTTTATTTTTATAAACTTACTTTTCTTGGTATTACGCACCCCACAATAGCCCTCAATCCTGTGACGACCGTTTTTCGTTACAACTCTCTAGGGATGAAGTGTAGTAGTAGTAACTTTTTTGCAGGTTAGACACCAAATGTGTTTGTCATCCACCATTTATTTGTTTGGAAATTAAAAAATCAAGATTCTAAGCCCTCCTCAATAGCATCTTTAATTGATGCTAGTTCGCCAAATAGTAAGAGTCTTATGTCAACAGGGACTGTCTTCGCCGACTCTTTTAGTCTTATGGTTAGGAAATTTCCTTTATGAATTAATATTGGGTTATGCTTATTCTCAATTACGTGTATTTTGTCATACATACTTACTGCAACATCAAAATCATTAAATGTTAAATCTTTGTTTATATCTTTTCCAATGACAATAACTTTTTTCAGTACAAAATCATACTCGAAGGTGTCCGTTTGTTGTTCTAATCCAGTCATAAAAGTGAATTGAACTGTTTGTTTATCACATATTTTGTGCAGGCCTTGTTCAGTTTTGTTGATGTATTGAGATAAATCACCTTTTGTATAACAATCTGAGAAAACTTTTTCTAGGTCCTTTTTACTGTAATAATGGTCGAGGTTGGTTTTACTTACATCATTATTAAGGGTTGTTAGTATACTTGTGTATTTGGCATTAGCAACATCATGAACAGCATCGAGCTGGCTTTTAGTGACTGCATCATATCCACCTATGGCATCTGCTATGTTTACAATGCGCCTTCCTTTCAATGATACCCAGTTCTTTGAAAATGAGAAATACTTCTTAATATTAAGTTCACTGATACTAGATTCTAGACCGTTTATAACTTCTCTGACATCGTCTAGTTGTTCAATACCCTTCTTTACCTTATTTCCAAAAATATCCATTTATTGTATCAAGAATTTTAATAAAACTCCATCCATCTATAAATACACTCCTGGAAATGGAAAAAAGAACACATTGACACCGGTGTGTCAGACCCACCATACTTGCTCCGGACACTGCGAGAGGGCTGTACAGGCAATGATCACACGCACGGCACAGCGGACACACCAGGAACCGCGGTGTTGGACGTCGAATGGCGCTAGCTGCGCAGCATTTGTGCACCGCCGCCGTCAGTGTCAGCCAGTTTGCCGTGGCATACGGAGCTCCATCGCAGTCTTTATCACTGGTAGCATGCCGCGACAGCGTGGACGTGAACCGTATGTGCAGTTGACGGACTTTGAGAGAGGGCGTATAGTGGGCATGCGGGAGGCCGGGTGGACGTACCGCCGAATTGCTCAACACGTGGGGCGTGAGGTCTCCGCAGTACATCGATGTTGTCGCCAGTGGTCGGCGGAAGGTGCACGTGCCCGTCGACCTGGGACCGGACCGCAGCGATGCACGGATGCACGCCAAGACCGTAGGATCCTACGGAGTGCCGTAGGGGACCGCACCGCCACTTCCCAGCAAATTAGGGACACTGTTGCTCCTGGGGTATCGGCGAGGACCATTCGCAACCGTCTCCATGATGCTGGGCTACGGTCCCGCACACCGTTAGGCCGTCTTCCGCTCACGCCCCAACATCGTGCAGCCCGCCTCCAGTGGTGTCGCGACAGGCGTGAATGGAGGGACGAATGGAGACGTGTCGTCTTCAGCGATGAGAGTCGCTTCTGCCTTGGTGCCAATAATGGTCGTATGCGTGTTTGGCGCCGTGCAGGTGAGCGCCACAATCAGGACTGCATACGACCGAGGCACACAAGGCCAACACCCGGCATCATGGTGTGGGGAGCGATCTCCTACACTGGCCGTACACCTCTGGTGATCGTCGAGGGGACACTGAATAGTGCACGGTACATCCAAATCGTCATCGAACCCATCGTTCTACCATTCCTAGACCGGCAAGGGAACTTGCTGTTCCAACAGGACAGTGCACGTCCGCATGTATCCCGTGCCACCCAACGTCAACTACCCTGGCCAGCAAGATCTCCGGATCTGTCCCCCATTGAGCATGTTTGGGACTGGATGAAGCGTCGTCTCATGCGGTCTGCACGTCCAGCACGAACGCTGGTCCAACTGAGGCGCCAGGTGGAAATGGCATGGCAAGCCGTTCCACAGGACTACATCCAGCATCTCTACGATCGTCTCCATGGGAGAATAGCAGCCTGCATTGCTGCGAAAGGTGGATATACACTGTACTAGTGCCGACATTGTGCATGCTCTGTTGCCTGTGTCTATGTGCCTGTGGTTCTGTCAGTGTGATCATGTGATGTATCTGACCCCAGGAATGTGTCAATAAAGTTTCCCCTTCCTGTGACAATGAATTCACGGTGTTCTTATTTCAATTTCCAGGAGTGTAGCTTCAGTACCATCACACACAAATGACCGCATATAAACTGATCGAAATTCTGAATTCTTTCTGAGTTGTAAAACAGATTGTCAGGACCCAGGTATTTCACTAAAGTTTGTGGTGTACTGCCACCGAATGAGTCAAAAACGTATTTTTCATCACCGTTATTGAAGTAGCATATCCAGTGAGTACCTACGTGATCAGATGTATCCAAGTTAACTACCCCTGATTCTACTTCTTTAGGTTCTAACGGTAACTCGTCGGCCATGAATACACCTCTAAAATTTTTGATTTTTAAAGACTTTGCTAACCTCTCGATATCATAGTTGCTCAACGGGTGATCATATTTTTGCACAATTTTTTCGACTTTTTTCTTTAAAAAAATACCATATCCCGCTTTCTTTTCCATTTCAAGATTATGCCTCTTTTGCTCCGCTAACTCTGCGCCTTCCTTTTGCTTCTTGTGCACAGCACTTGTTATTGCTGCAGCACCACCAGCTAAAGACCAGATTGCTCCCAACGCTGCAAGTATCAGTGGTAGAAATCCACCTTCGTGCTTATTCAATCCAGAACCTGCTTTCAATCTCTTAGAGTTTAGGTACTCGAGTATCTTCTTCACAACAGGTATAGAAAATGTTATCAGTAAGCTACCACCTTTTTTAAGTTTATTAGCTTTCTGTTTCATTTGAGTCTCTGTAAGAAAAGCATCTAGAAAGCCATGATTTTTCAGGTCGTCATTGGACAGTTTTATTTTAATAGATTTTGCTCTCGGATTCCCACTGGAGGGAATGTTATAGTCAATACTAAATCCTCTCATTTATTATTTCAATTAAATTAAAAATTTTAGTGCTACACTCGTATTAAATTTTAATGGGTTGTGACCCATTAAAATTACACCTCTTCATTCATATTCACAATACCCATCCATTATCATCGAAGCCTAGACCTAGCTTCCTTTTCCCAAACATTATTCCAGCTACAGCTGTTGAAGCTAATCTTTCTCCTAGGGAAGCATCTTTGCTGAACATCCTTTCCTTTGCGGCCTTCTGAAGTTCTTTATCAGCTTGGTGTCTTTGTTCCAAATCTTTATGGTCTCTGTAGGCAATATCATGCCTTTTACACGCATCATCTAGAGGATTAACTCCTGCATCACCTCTAGCTAATCTTTCTTCTAGTTTGGTACCAGGGCCACAGTAATTGTATCCAGGTAAATGCATTTCAACAGGAAGATTATTAATTAACGTGTTCACTAAGCCCTATCCATAACTTTCTGCCTTCCAGAATGTATGAGGGAGATTGTTTAGAAATCTAATTAGGTAAGGTATCCCCTTTGGATTATTTACTATGAAGTCATTAAATTTACTCGTAAGCATCTTGGTTATTCCAACCTTCTCATTGTGGTAGTTATTATTCCCCGCATTCTCTTCACCATGAATAACCATTAGCCTATCAATTAAATCTCTGACGTCATTCATCCACTTGTACTCGACTGGTTTGTCTGTATACCTCTTTACAAAACCCATACCACCCTTTGTGTTTGGCGAGTTACCACATTCTTTCTTGAGTGACTGCCATAATGGTTTAATGATGTTGTTGTATTTTTCGCTACTGCTTGACTTGGGTTTATTCCCCTTTGGATCATTGTTCTGATATATCGCATTGGTAACCTTCAGCATAGTTGTATAGGTATCAAGGTCGTCAGATGTGTACTCTTCAGGAGATACGGTTTTCTGAGTCAGGAGCTTCATAAACCCATTGGTGGCTTTAAAGGAGTTACCCTTCACCATAATATTATCGTTGTTGAATGTTACTTCGGAGTCACCCATGTAATGCCTCCCATTGTCAAAACGGAGACCAAAAATTGTGTCACCTAGAGCGCCTAAGTATTTTGAAACTTTTGGGCCCAGGTAAGTTGTTGAGTAGTCTGAAACAGCCTTCATCTTCTGCCGTTCCTTGTCTTCAATTTGTTCCAACATAGGCTCCAACCTCTTATGTGTCTTTGGTGTGATAGGGTCATCAACAAATAAGCTTCTCTCAAACGATGTTACCTCAGGAGTAGGTGGTATAGGGAACATATTGTCAAACCCCCCGTCGTAAGGTAGTAGCTGCTTTTCAATCTCACGATTTTTTTCTATAGCATCAATTACGTCTTTCCCTATTGCATCTAATTTATCGATAAGTGGTTGGTCTTCTTTTTTGTATTTTTCGTATTCGGTTATAGGCTTAATTTTCCATTCTTTAAATTGGTCTTTGATTTGTTCTTTTTTGCTTGCTTAACAAGCTTTTCATCATATTTTGCAAACATTTATTTAAGGAAAAATAATAAAATTATTCGTTGGACGTTGACGTTGACGTTGGGACGTTGACGTTGGGACGTTGGGACGTTGACGTTGGGATGTTGACGTTGGGACGTTGGGACGTTGACGTTGACGTTGACGTTGGGATGTTGACGTTGACGTTGACGTTGGGACGTTGACGTTGACATTGGGACGTTGACGTTGGGACGTTGGGACGTTGGGACGTTGACGTTGACGTTGACGTTGGGACGTTGACGTTGACGTTGGCGTTGGGACGTTGACGTTGACGTTGGGACGTTGACGTTGGTACGTTGGAGATTTTAAGGGTAAAAAACCATTAAAATCAATTTAAAAGAACTCAATATCGTGTATCTTGTTGTCTTTGTTTGTTTCTTTGGTACCATTGTATAACATCTTTAATCCAACCAAAGTATTGCTATAATCCCAGCTTAATAATTTGGTGTATCTATCGGGTAATATAATCTTGTATTCACTGTCGAGTTGTAGAAAAATCTTTTGGCCATATTTTGTACTTATATTCTCAGCATTTGTAATGGTATAATTGTGTCCCTTTTCTAACTCATTCAGCTTTGTAAACGTTTTGTTGGTGCTGTTAAGTTTCAATAGCAGTTGATTTCGTTCCATTTATTTACTGCAATACTTTTAATAAAAATGATTTTAAAAAGAAAATAAATAATTAAATAAATGAAATCAGGGGTAGTATTTAAGCATTTTTGACACTCTGCCTACGTAAAAGAGATCTACCCACGGTACCTTTGTAACACTGGTATCAAAAACTTGTTTTACAAGAGTTGCGTTTACTACAATTTTTAATAAAGATACAGGTTATACTTCACCAGAACACTATAAAACTTTTGTTATTGATAGTCTAATCAATGATGAGTTGATGGATAACAGAAAAAATGGTTCACTTTTAACATTTTTAACATATGAAGGGTTATTAAAGGTTATTTATGACTCTAGAGGCAATCCTATAGTTCAAAAATTTAGAAAATGGGCAAAAAAGTTGTTTATACCTCTCATTTGGGAACAACTGAACAACGACAAGAATTGTCCCGTAGTGTACTCAGAGGTGCAAACCCAGAATCTATAAGTGATGTCTTAGGTTGTTCTGTAACCTCAACTCCATGTATATATTTATTTAATTTAGGTTGCGTAAAAGACCTTAAAAAATCAGATATTTTTAAAGATAAATTACAACCAAATGGCGGTTAATGGTTACTAAAAATATTTTTTATATATGAAGAATGCTCTTTTCATTTACGCTAGAATGAAGTGACGTGTCTCGCCTCTTGCGACATCTTCACGGCCAAGGCTGCTCCGACTGCGATAGCCAGCTGGGAGGCCAAAGGTGAAGGTCAGCTCGTCGACGTCATGAGTGCCTGCATTAGTCACAACAGCGCTGCTCTAGCGTAATAATTTAACTTAAATGTATATTATTCACTTAAACGTAAATTTTTCGCTAATAAATTGTTGTTTTTGGATGTTGATGTGTATGTTACACTATGCAATGTAAGTAAAAATATACGTTAAGTCGGATGAAGCGCAATGCTGAGAGAGAGAGAGGGAGAGAGAGAGTAAGATTAATAGCTTACTCGAATGCATTTGTTTCGCCGGCGCAGTAGCTCAGCGCGTTCGGTCAGGAAGACTGGCCACCTTTCTGAAGAAAAAACTGAGTAAAGTTTTCATCGTGGAATTTTGAGTGACGTCATGAGACGTCCGCACTGATCCGCTCTCCCTCATCTGTTAAGAAGTATGGGACGAGACGTGGTAACAAAGAGGAAAAAAAACCCTGTGGGGTAGAAGAACAACGACAACGACGAAGAAATGTTACAGACAAAAGACCCCACAGGGTTCCTCGGCGCCGAGGTTTTGCTGTTTTCGACAAGAATTATTTTTTTAATTAGATAATACATATAATAAATGTCTGTGAGCAATAAACTAATACCTCCTTGTAGCATGACGGCTATAATGAAAGGCGGCGACAAGTCAGCAGTACTTCCTTTTGATATAAATAAGGTGCCAGAAAATATGTTGTTTCCCGTTTTTAATTATCTGCGCAGCCTTCAGTATTTACAACTGATTATTATGGAACATGTAGAAGACGAGAGAGAACTCAACGCAATAGGTGAAGGTATGTCACAGCTAGAAAAACAATTTGAGAAGTTGATGATTGAAATAATACCACATTATAATTAAATTAGATGAAGATATTATGATTGACTTGTATCTAAATATGGTCAAAATCAACCATAAAATATTTGAGTAGTTGTATCTAAAATTATGGTTAAATTAATGTATAAATACCCAAATATTTAGGTATAAAAGAATATGAAAAGTATAATAAATGGATACTCAAACAAAGCGAGAAATTTTCTATGTCGCCTTATCAGAAGAATTGACTAAAGATGGTATAGATTATACCATTGAGGGGTTAAAAGCATTTATAGATCAGTTGTCTGACGAACAGGTTCACAAGTTAATACAAACTAAAACTAAAGAAGAATGGCTTGCTCTCTCCACAGAAGACCGCAACAAATTCGAAATAGTTGCTATCCGATAGATTAATGGCTACCCTAAGATATAATGGATTCTTTAATGGGTAATTACTCATTAAAGAAACTGGGAGTGTGTACTAATAATAAGTGAACAGTTTTGGTAAATTTAAGTTTATACATTAAGCATAAAAAAGTGTATTTCTTTATTTGTTATTTTTACAAAATAAAGGTAAATTTAACCTTTAAAATTTTATTTTTTCGAGGTTATAAACATGATTTTTTTAAAATAAAATAAATAAGTAAAAAATGAATAGCAACAATGAGTTTGTCACCTGAAGCACTTAGACTATGTGAGGAATTTGGTGGGTTCTGGAAGCTTGTGGAGAGTCTGGAATTTAAGTTTTATGAAGCTAACCCAAAAGTTTTAGAGAACATACTACACGAATATAAAGAGTACAAGTTCTGTGAAGGCTTAGCAAAAGAGAGATTTCTCGCGACCTCGTCCAGTAACGAGGAGAAGGTAAGCCCCCATTTACACACTTTGAAACAAGTTAAAGAGTACCTTAAGGAAAGGAAAATTAGATTCACTAAGAAGGATTGTGAAGATAAATTGAGAATACTAGCTTACGATGAAGCAAAAAGAGAACTGAGACAAAACTTTGATAAGACATTTTGATATGAAGGTTAGCTTTTACCTTAAAATTTTGGTATCTCTGAATATTCTTTAATGGTTAAATTGGACCATTCAAGGAAAATTTTTTCGAGTTTATAAAAAATGAATTTTTTAATAAAATAAATCAGTAAATAAATGAATATGCCGGAAGGAAATAAATATAACTATGCAGATAAATACTGCAACAAGTGTGGGTGGGAAATCACTTATAAGAATTGGTCTAGGCACTTGAAATCAAAGGGTCATCTTAAGAATGACCCAAACAATGAAGAGAAGGAGGAGCACAACAAAGATAAAATATACCGTGAAGATCTTAAGATCTTGGCTAAGGATTATAATCTTAGTGGTGTTTCGAAAATGAAGAAATCGCAACTTAAAGAAGCTTTGGAAAAGACTAAGGACATGTTGTATAAGAAGCAGGATTTGGAAAAGCTAAGGGTACCACAGCTGCGAGAGATTGGAAGAAATAATAACATTAAGGCGACTGTTAGGATGAGGAAGGCTGAAATAATCGAATCCATTTTGAAGACGCAAGACATTGTCTTTCGTAATAAGGTAGCTCAAGAGTTAGGCTTTCACGAAGACTTGATAGAACCACCCAAGGAAGAAAGAAAACCACCCTACAAGATCACTGAAAAAAACTCACGGTTCATTAAGAAATTTAATGCCACTGAAGTAGACTACACCATTAAAGTTGATAAGTTAATGCAAGTTGAGAACGCCATCAACGCAATGATTAAACTGGCCAAAGAGAAAGGAAACTACAAAAAAGGAGACAAATTAACAGTAGTAGCAAGCAACCCAAATTTCCATCATGATATTTCAACCGTGGTACAATCCAATGTTAACGCCAGATCTTTCATGAGTCATATCGGTAGAATTCTATCTTCTAACGAGAACTTAAATATCACACAGACCAGGTTCAATATTAAGATTCTGAATGTACCTAGAGGTCAAGGCAGGTCGAAAATTATAAATCTGTCTGAAGATGTGAGAACAAAAAGATGCATCACCCAAATAAAGAACAAACATAACTTGTGCTGCCCATTAGCCATAGTAACAGCCCTGACCTACCACACAAATGAGGTTCTCGGTAGGCAACTTAGTGACATTAATATTAAACATGTCAGAGGCGGCAGACGCATTCAAACGGAGTTAACTGAAGAGTTGTGCAAGAGGCTAGGAAACTACAACGAGGAAGGTTTCACACTTGAAGATATTAAAAATGTAGAAAAATTATTGAATATTCAAATAAAGGTTGTGTGTGCTGAAAATTTTAATTCGGTTATATACTCGGGCCAGGAGAAGGATACTAAACTTTATTTATACAAAAACGGGAACCATTTTGATGTTGTAAACAGTATGAAAGCTTTCTTGGGTAGTGGAAATTACTGCGATAGGTGCGATGCGCCTTACAACAACAAGGATAAGCACAAGCGTAAAACGAAGGGAAATGTGTGTATTCTGTGCAAGAAACCTGCGCACTCCCCCGAAGGTAACGATAAAGTTTACTGTGAAGATTGTAACAGGTATTGCTACAACCAGGAATGCTTGAATCATCACTCTGAGGTTTGTAAGGCTGTTTACAAGTGCAGAGGATGTAATTTAATTTTATCGAGATCTAAAGAGCATAAATGCGGATACTCCTTTTGCTACAATTGTATGGAACCTTATAAGACTGGTGAACATCAATGCTACATACAACATAAACATCAGAAAGGCGGAAGGTGTGAAAGTCGGTGTATTTGTAAGGCTACCGATAAGGAGAGTTTTTTGGAACACTTTGTAGCTAAAAACAAGGATAAACTTCTCAAAAATGTTAAGCTCACTACCCTTCAAAGACAATTTGGTAATGGAGATATTTCAGAACAAGAGTATAAAGTACTCTACAATAATACACTGACTGAAATTATCTCGTTATTAAATGGTTGCCGTTACACAGAAAAGTATATCTGGTTCGACTATGAAGCTGAGCAAGATACTGGAGTGCACACCCCTAACCTCGTAGTTGCACATTACATTGACTGTACCAAAGTTTCCTTCAAAACAAATGAAGAGTTCTGCAAGTGGTTGATTTCTAAGAACCACCAAGGGTACATGGCTATTGCACACAATGCGAAAGGCTATGACTCACAATTCATTTTAAAATACTGTATAGAGAATACGTTGAAACCATACACTATATACAATGGAACAAAGTTGATGATGCTAGAGGTAAACGGACTAATAAGCATTATTGATAGCCCCAATTTCGTAGCTTCTCCTTTGAGTGACTTCCCTAAAACATTCGGGCTGAAAGAACTTAAGAAGGGCTACTTCCCACATTTCTTCAACACAAGAGACAATCAGACTTATGTAGGACCTATTCCTGAGACCAAATACTATGGCGTAGACACGATGAAGACAAAAGCTAGAAAAGAGTTTCTTGAGTGGTATCATCAAAAGGTTAAAGAAAATTATATATTTGACTTTCAAAAGGAATTTATGGATTATTGTAACTCTGATGTAGATATTCTGCGTAGAGGTTGTTTAGAACTAAGGAAACAATTTTTGGAAATTGCTAACATAGATCCATTTCAGTACATAACTATTGCGAGTGTTTGTATCGGTATTTATAGGTCCAAGTACCTCCAGGAAAATACTATGGCTGTGATAAAAAGTGACAAGAAAGAAATGTATAGTAAAGAGTCGATAACCTGGCTCAGCACCTTCAGGGGAGTACAACACGCTTTGAATGGTGGAGAAGTAACGATTCGTGGGGCAAATGTAGATGGATTCAATAAGGACACTAATACAGTATACCAGTTCCACGGTTGTTTTTGGCATGGATGTCCTGATTGTTATCAAGAAGAGACTATTAACAATGTTAACCATGAGACTATGGGAGACTTGTACGAGAAAACAAAGCGAAGAAGTTACCAAATTAGGGAAGCAGGGTACAACCTTGTCGAAATGTGGGAATGCAAGTGGGCTAAGAGTAAGGATACAACAATACTACTCCAATCGTTGAGCCCTTGAACCCTAGAGATGCTTTCTATGGAGGAAGAACAAATGCAAGCAAGCTTAAAGTGTGTGGTAAAAAGCTGAGATATGTAGATGTATGCAGCCTCTACCCTACAGTTCAGTATTTTGATTACTATCCTGTCTGTCACCCTATAAAATTATACAAACCTAAGAGGTACAACAAAAATTGGTACGGTTTGATTAAGTGCAAAGTATTACCACCGCGCAAGCTGTATCATCCTGTTTTGCCTATTAAAAAGGATAAGTTGATATTTGGGTTGTGTGGAAAGTGTATTGAGGAAAAATGTGGTGCTTGTCAGCACACAGACGATGAAAGGGTGATAATAGGAACGTGGACTACAGATGAAGTGAAGAAAGCTATAGAGAAGGGGTATAAAGTGGTACAAGTATACGAGGTTTGGCATTTTGAAGAAAAGAGTAATGATCTGTTTAAAGGCTACGTCAAAGACTTTATGAAAATAAAGCTAGAAACGAGTGGGTGGAAAGAAGACTTTGAAACTATTGAAGAGTACACCACAGCGGTTAAGGAACATCTTGATATCGATCTGAATCCCGAAGAAGTGGTTCCAAATCCTGGTAAGCGTGCCGTTTCAAAGATTTGCTTAAACTCATTGTGGGGTAAATTCGGTCAAAGACAGAACTTGACCCAAAGTGAATACGTAGTGGATGTAGAGAGGTGGTACAAAATAATGTTAGATGATAGGGTTGATATAAGCAATATGATTTTTATTAATGATAATATTGTACAAATCACCTATAAGTACAAAGATAATTTCGTTGAAGACTCCTACTCAACCAATGTGTTTATAGCAGCATTTACAACTTCTAATGCGCGCCTACAGCTTTATGATATGCTAGACAGGCTAGGGTCAAATGTGGTCTACTACGATACTGATAGTATTGTTTATATTGACGATGGTACCAACACTGTTGAAACTGCTTGTATGTTGGGGGAGTGGACTGACGAACTGGGTAAGGATGATCATATCACAGACTGGATTTCTACAGGACCTAAGAGCTACGGGTACGTGACATACAAAGGAAAGGAGACATCAAAACTATGAAAAATATTGTGGATAAGGACATCGATAAGGTTAAATTGAAATATAAAATGATTACAAAAGATACAAAATCTAAACGCTTGATTAATAAGGATCTTAGTAAAGAATTCAAATTCGATTATGATAAAAGAATGATTGAGTCTGAGGTCAATGGTATTATTGAAACATATCCTTGGGGATATTAAATAACAAAAGAAATGGCAAAGTAAGATAGACAAAATCTTGAAATAGATTAAGATAAATAGACAAGTTAAGGTTAAAAGAGGCTATAATTGGTAAGATAAGTTAAGGCAAGGTTTCACCTTAAATAAGATTAATATAGGTAAAATAAGTTAAGGTAGACACAAACCACAATCTTAAATAAGATTAAGATAATTTTTTATGGTTAATAGGACCTTAAAAAAGTGTTGGTTAAGTATAGGAATAATTCTTGAAAAATCTTCGATTACATTTTATGGATAAGATCAGCCACATCTTTTTACACTTTTTGTTGAGACTCTTTATTTAAATAGAATGGATGGTTCTCACCACACATTTAATACTTGTTTAAGATGAAGCTTAACCATAATCTTTCTCAACCCTTTTCAATGCGTTTTAATCTTTTTTAAGATTAGTTTGAACCATATTTTACTCATATTTTTCAAGAAAACTTTGTGAATTTTTTATGGTTGATCTTAATGATAACTTTAAATTACGTTTTAAGGTTACTTTGAACCATGAATTGTTTCACAATTCTCCAGAAATTTTTATGGTTAGTTTTCACCTTAAAGAAGATTTACTTTTAGAAACCTCGTTGGACAGGGTATGGTTGGTTTTAATCTTAAATAAGATTTAAAAATAAAATGCGTTTAAGGTAAGATTTAAGGTTAAACACGATTATCCAACAGATAAGTAAAATAATTATTAAGGTTCAATGGGACCTTAAAAGTTAATTAAAGTTATGGTTGAATTTAACCCTAGAAGAGGGGGTGGTCCCAAGTGACCCACATACTACTAACAAACAATGTATTTACCTTAATAGTCAAAATATATATAGCAGTTCATGACATCCAGTCTTACAAATTTCAAAACTCTGCCATCTCTCTCCCCACGTCCACCACTGCTGGCGGCTCACCTCCAACTGCGCAGCGCTACGCGCTGTTAGTATCCAGCTGCCGCTGCCCAACACAACAATGGCAGACAACAATGCAAACCAGCCACAGACTGCACACGGCACAGCCAGTGATTTTCATACAGAGCGCTACGTGACGGCGGCGTTACCAATAAAAAAACCTGAACAGCCTACTTACAACAGCACTGACACAGATCTCATTACTGCGCAAAAGATGTATGTTTCTAATAATGAATTCAACAATGTAGTAGAATGGCACTCTTCAATTGATCTTCATTAGTAGGTGAACTTTTTATGAATGTTGGCAAATTATATGTTCCTGGTTAACGGACACATTTCTGGATCAAAGCAAGTGACTTTAAATCGACATGTAGATTATCCATCATCCTAGTATTGATTCTGTGATCTGAGTTGTTGGTTTGAAACAGGCATGTATTATTTGTGACAAATTTCGATAATGGATAAATGTACTAGAAATCAGCAATTAGTGAATACTAATTTACCAACCAGGTCTCTGCAGATAGATTTGAATCCACACCACAGTTAATTCGTGTTACTCGACTGTGGATTGGGCTTGGTGACTTACCCCAAAATATAGCATTATTCCGTGAAAGCATAGTATTCCAGATTTTGAATTTTGGTATCACCTATCTTTGACAACGTCACATAGCAAATAAAGATATGTTTTATGCGTTTCAGCAGCTGTGTGGTATATTGCTACCAACTGAATTAATGATCAAGTTGTAATTCCAAGAATTTAACATGTTTTCCATCAGCTTGACATAATAAAATATACGTATGTTGGATAGAAAACTCCTAAAATCCTGAACTGCATAATCATAAATATGAAAATTTCACTAACAGCTCTTTCAGAAATTTTGCAGTACCTCTACTCTGGTTACTTGATCTGCACATTTAAGCTTCTCCTTTCTTTGCGCCGCTTTTTCAAAGGCTTTCGTTTCCTTCTCGCCCGCACTATTTGTCGTCCGCCTTTCGTTTCCACATGAGACCACACTCCAGGCCAATACTGTCAGAAAAAGCTTCCTGAAACTTAAATTGATATTCTATGCTAACATATTTCGGTGTCTCAGAAAAACTTCTCTTTGCTATTGTCGGTCTGCATTTTATAAGGTCCCCTATGTTTCTGTCATCGTCAATTAATCTGCTACTCCAATACTACGAGGGAGTGCTCGAAAGTAATGCCTCCGATTTCTGTATGTGAGGACTCTTATAAGTTTTTTAAAACTAAAACAATCGTTATTAACATTCTATATATTTATTGGAAGGAAGGAAGTTCTAGTGAGTCCTTGAGTGGGAACCTGGTGAGCAGCGATACCACATCAAAACTAACCATGATGTCCGAATCTGGATTATGGTGAGAAAGTATGCCAACTTCTGGAGGACCTTGCATACAGAATTCTGGAGTGTGACCCAATGGACAAAGTGGCCAAGAAGACTAGTGCTCTCTTGAAGGAAGCAGGGATGCCCGATAAGATCATCAGACAACTACGGCAAAAGGCGCCAATGCCACCTAGACTGTATGGTCTGCCCAAAATACACAAGGAGGGCGTGCCCCTACGTCCAATTGTCAGTAATATTGGGGCACCTACGTACACAACAGCCAAGTACTTGAAAGGTGTCCTGTCTCAGTATGTGGGGAAATGTGTTCACCACATCCGCAACTCGGAAGATTTCCTGCAACGCCTCAAGCAACTGCACATCACAGATTCGGACATCATGGTTGGTTTTGATGTGGTATCGGTGTTCACCAGGGTCCCACTCAAGGACTCACTAGAACCGATTGCAGAGAAATTTGACGGTGCTCTGTTGGACCTGTTCAGTCATACACTGACATCCACATATTCCCTGTACACAAACCAATATTACGAGCAAACTGAAGGTGTAGCTACGGGAAACCCACTGTCCCCTGTGGTTGCCAACATGTTTATGAAAAGTTTTGAGGAGAGGGCATTGGAGACAGCCATGTTTAAAGCCACATGCTTCTTTAGGTATGTGGATGACACCTTCATGATCTGGCCACACAGGATGGACAGGCTCAATGAGTTTCTTGAACATCTTAACTCATGCCACCCTAATATCAAGTTCACCATGGAACTGGAGAAGAATGGCCAGCTGCCATTTCTGGATGTACTAGTCCAGAGGAAAGCAAATGGATCAATTGGCCACAGCGTGCACCGAAAACCAACACACACTGATTTATATCTGCAGGCCAGTAGCTGTCACCATCCTGCACAGAAGAATGGGGTTCTGAAGACTTTAGTCCACAGAGCACGTGCCCTGTCAGACCAAGAGAATCTACCTATAGAGATAGAATGTCTCAAAACAGTTTTATCCAAGAATGGATACACAGACAGACAAATTGAGAGGCCACTCCAACCAGCCACTATACCACAGGTTCCTGACCAAGATGGAGTAAAGAAGGTGGCATACCTGCCCTATGCTGGCTCTATTTCTGCAAAAATCAGTAGGATCCTCCGTAAACACAATATCAAGTGTGTCTTCTGTTCATCCAACAAGATCGGGGGGCTGCTGGGGAGTGTCAAAGACGACCTGGGGTTACGAAAACCAGGAATTTACAATATACCTTGTCAATGTGGCATGTCCTACATTGGCCAGACGACAAGAACTGTGGAGATCAGGTGCAAAGAATATCAGAGGCACACTAGATTAAGACAGGTGACTAAGTGGGCCATTGCTGAACACTGTCTAGAACTAGATCATGCCATGAAGTATGAGGATACCAAGATTCTAGCACAAACACCCAGATTTTGGGACAGTGTTATAGGAGAATCGACAGAAATAAAAATGGCTCACGATCTTATGAACTGTGACACAGGGTACCAGCTAAGCAGAGCCAGGGATCTGGCTCTGGAATTGTTAAAGAAGCAATGGGGCAAGCTGCAACACTACACAAACCAGAACCAGAGACATGGAGATGGAAAACGAGCCACTGATGGACTGCCAGGTGCACAAGACCGAAGATGGAACACCCAGAAGTGTAACTGGTGCGCGCGGACCGCAGAGGGAACATCCAAAGCCGCAGCGGACGAAAACCGGAGAGGCGAGTCGCGTGGATCTGCACGGAGATAACATTTCCTCCGATGTGTGATGGAGTTCGCAGCAGTTAGTGCTTTGCCTCACATGCATGTCGATGTAATGCGTCTTCACAAGTAGAATGTCTTCTTGGGTGTCTCCTCAGCACAGTTTTGCAGTGCTAGCTATGTAGCGAGCAGGTGCGGCCAGCGGGTGTTGACGCTTCACGGCAGTTTGAGGCCCAGCGTCCGGATTTGGGTGTTGTGTGACCGGCCAGCACGTTCATAAAAGGTGTCAACGGCGAGCTGCAGACGGCGGCGCATGACGGCGGCATTGAGGCTCCTCGTATATAGAGCCGTGTCATCTGCGTACAGGGCGAGCCGCACTCGGTCGATCTTCGGCGCATCAGAAGTGTACAGCGAATACAGGAGTGGTCCCAAGACCGAGCCCTGTGGCACACCGGCGTTGATGCGGCGGACGGAGGACAAGCCGTGCGCGGCCCGCACATGGAAGGTCCTATCGGCAAGATAGGAATGGATGAGACGGACGTGCGACGTCGGACCCAAGTTCAAAAAGTTTGAACAAGAGGTCGCGGTGCCACACACTGTCAAAAAGCATGCGACACGTCCAGGAACACCGCGCCGAAGAACTCACGCTGCTCGAGGGCGATGAACGCATCTTCCACTAGCCGTAGGAGTTGGTGAACTGCCGAGTGGCCCCTGCGAAAGCCGAACTGGTCTTCAGGCAGGAGGCCTTCCTCGTCAACGTGGTGCTGCAGCCGCCTGATGTATACCCTTTCAAAGACCTTGGAGACGACCAGCAGTAAACTAATAGGTCTGTAGTTCGCGGGCTGACGCAGATCCTTCCCCATCTTCGGAATCGCCACGATCTCTGCATGCTTCCAGATCTGAGGAAAACTGCAGGACCAGAGGATTACATTAAAGACGGCGGCGAGATGAGTGACAGCCACCTGCGGCAACTTCTGGAATAGGGCGTTGGAAACCTCGTTTGGGCCCGCAGCTTTCCTGGGGTTCAGGGCACGCAGGATGGACGACACCTCCTCCGCTGACGTCTCTTCAATGACGTCATCTTCGTCGCGTGCCTCCAAGTAGCGTGGGAGCCGGTCAGCAACCAGGTCGTCGTGGACAGCGTCGGTCGGGTCTTCGATCGGCGTAAACGCAGCTTCAAAGACGTCTGCGAGGGCATCAGCCTTCGCAGCTGGTTCGCAGACAGCCTGACCTTTGACCAGCAGTGGAGGCATACGTTGCGTGCGGCGTAGGAAACGCTTCGTCGTCTGTCAGGCCGTGCCGTCGTCAAGACAGAGGGTGGAGACCTTGTTATTCCAGTTGCGATTGCGATGGTTGTCAATGGCGACCCGGATATCCCGCCGCAACCTGTTGAGGAATGGCTTGGTGTCGGCATTCCTTGTCCGCTGCCACTCCCGGTAGACCCGGTTCTTCTCAGTGATGGCCGCAAGGATCTCCGGCGGCAGCTGGCGGGAGTAGTCAGGCGGAGTGCGAGGTCGGGGCGGCGTTGCTATGTTGGCGGCGTCGATCGTGGTGGCCGCAAAGTGCAGAAGTGCTGCGTCCGCTCCAGCTTCTGCAGGGGGCGGCGCGGCGGCGAGTGAGTCCGTCACGGCTGCTTGAAACCTGCCCCAGTCGATGCCAGCAAGTGAGATGCCTCGCCTGGGCTGTTGCAGGGCGTCTAAGTCGATATCGAAAACCACCGGGACATGATCAGAAGACAGAGCCGTCCTCGTCGTGGCGGTGATCTGATGAGGGATGCCCTTGACGACTGCGATGTCGATGATGTCCGGGAGGCCACGGGCAGGGAAGATTGTCGGATCGTACGGCCCCACCACAAGCGCATGGTGGCGTTCTGCTACCCGGAGCAGGCAGCGGCCAGCGGCATTGGTGATCCTAGAGTTCCCAGAGACATGTTTACTATTGAAGTCTCCGGCGACGAACACCTGCCGCCTCAAGAAGTGCAGAGCATCGATGTCAGCAGGGTCCAGTGGACGAGACGGCGGCCGATAGGCAGCGACGAACGTGATGACGCCCGCCAAGATGTGAACGACGACACCAGTGGCCTCCAGGGTTGCCAGTGGTGGAAGTTGTATCACATGATGACGAATGCCATTGCGGACTTAAACGGCTGCCCCACCATCCGCTGTCAGGCGATCGGTGCGATAGCTGGAGTAGTTGGCCGCCCTGACGTACACCCCAGGCTTCAGGTGGGTTTCGTTGATAAGGCAGACATCGACGGCTTCATCTCGAAGAAATTGGCGAAGTTCACCAGCTCGAGTGCGGACGCCGTTGGCATTCCACGCAACGACCGTGAGCCTTCTAACGCTGCCCACGGTGCAGCTGGTGAGTGGTGACAGCGGTCGGGGCCGGAGACGCCATCGGCACTGCAGCGGTGAGTTGCTGCGACAGGACTTCAATCAATTTCGTAGCACTGGTCACCAAGGCAGTGAGCTGCGCGGCGAGGTTGGCCAGGTCAGCGGTGGAGGCAGCCGGCGCGGCCCCGTCGCTGGAAGGAGGAGGCGTGGCTGACTCGCTTGGAGAGTCCATCTGGGGCTGCTCGACTGACGGTGCTGAGCGCTGGGTACCCACGGGGCGCTGACCCCCGCGCAGGCGATTGGCGGGGCGCGGTGTGGCCGACGGCCCGGGAGAGGCAGTACCCGGGTCCGCCACTAGCAGCTGTGGTGGAGGCGCAGGAGCCTCAGGTATCGGCACGGCATCGGACGCGGCAGGAGCAGGAGCAGGAGCAGCCGACGCAGCCGGGACGGCGGAGGGCGCCCCTGACGTTGCCGCCGCGAAAGAGACGCCGGGCCGTCTCGTTGCTGGCTTCTTCGGATGTGGCGCTGGTGTTTGGCCACGTTGGCGAGCGATGGCACACTTCCAAACCTCACACCCACGTTAGCTGGCCACGTGAGCACCGCCACAGAGTGCACAAGTCGGCTTCTCAGTGGGCGGACGGGGGCACTCACTTCCTGCGTGGGCGCCGGCGCATTTAACACATCTGTCCGGCATAGAGCAGTGGCGCGCAACGTGATTGATGCCCTGGCAGCGAAAGCACTGCACAGGGCCTCTCCTGGAGCGAAGATCTTCGGTCTGAACCGGAACGTCAGCGACCCGCGTCAATTTGTACAGTTTGCGGTTCTCCAAGGTGTCGGAGCAGACAACCAGGAAGAGCGGTATATCATCGTGCGATTTACGCGACTTCATCTTCACGACTGCCCGTATGTAGAAGCCCAGGTCAGCGAGATCGCGATGCAGGTGACCGGCTTCCATGTTGAATAGGAGGTCCCGGATGACAATCTTCAAGACTTTGTCAGGTGCGGAAGCGTGGGTATAGAACGGGATACCACGCTCAGACGCCTCCTGAGTGACCCGGCGATAGTCGTCAGCAGTGCGGAGTGTGACCCTGTACAGGTCTCGTCCGGCAGGCTTCACGGTATACACCTCCGTTGTCCAGCTGCGCAACAACTTCTGCAGTTCCCCATAGGGCGGCCGAAACTGAAGGACCACCGGCGGGAGATGGGAGTCTTTCTTTGGCGCAGGATCACGCGGCAGCTGGTCCGGCGCGTCAGCGAGCGCGTCGAATGAGTTGGCGACGGCAGTTGGAAGCGTCGTCGATGACTGCATGCGTCTTGCAGTGCGCCGGGCCGGGACAAAACCATCAGCGTCAGGGGCGAAATCTTGCTTGGCCCTCTTCTCGATCGGCGAGCTGCGAACAGCGGACGTCGCGGCTGTTGCCCTCCTCTTCTGTTTCCCACTTCGTCCGCGTGGCTGAGGGTCGGTGGAGCTCTCATCTTCAGAATCGGGGAGCGGAACAGACAGCACTGTCTTCAAAGTTTCCGGAGCTGTGTCGACCAAATCCATAGCCATAGCACTGGTCGTCATAAGTGGGGGGCCAGATGGGGCCGCCGACGGCGCAAGCGCGGCCGGACGGCGATCTGCCACACCCTTCGCGTCGCTAGCAAGCGCAGCTACGTTCTTCTCGCGGCTGCACATCTCAGCGACTTTTGTCTTCTTAACGGAGCGGCAACGCTCCAACAGGTCGTGAGAGCGGGCGCGGTCCGCAGGGGGGAACGCTTGGTACCCCAGACCGTAGACGAAACCCCCAGTAGCGGGTTTGGTGGGCGCGGACCGCAGAGGGAACACCTAGAACCGCAGCGGACGGCTTCGGAACAGCAACGCTCCAGCAGGTCGCAGGGAATGGGCGCGGACCACAGAGGAAGCGCCTGCAGCCGTTGGTGGAGGAGGAAGGCCATAGGCATAAATACTGGACCAGGTCCACTCGGAGAGCGGCCTGAGCTAGCGAGGCGAGCGCATCGCTGCCGTTGAGAGCTCGTGAAGAGGATTCTGTGCTGTGGGAGCCGCGGAGAGCAAATTGTCGTGCGTTGTTTTCACAACGCGTGCAGATTGTCGTGTTCCGCGCCCCACAGCATGGGAAAGACGGGTGCGCAGAGGAAACCTGCCGTTACGAAGGGTCCTTCGGTTGCTCAACTCACTGAGTCTGCCCAGCATGCAAGGAACTCCCGAGAAGACGTGTTGCGGCCTGTCCCCCCTTTGTACATCAAGTGCAAAGGCGGGTGGACAGCGCTGTTCGACACCATGGCGAATTGTGCTCGGAACGAAGTGGTCTACGAGTCTGTCGATACAGGCTCGCTGATCTGCGTTCGAGCTGCAAACGTGGCCGACCACAGGGCGATCAAGGTCGCAGCGGCCGACCACATCGTCGACGCGCCGCCGGCGCGTGAGAAGGCACCTTCCGCAGTAAGGATGAAGACGACCAAAGCACTCCTCAGGGGGCTACCTTGGTGCTGTGACGAGGCAGCGGTCCGGGAAGGGCTGCTGCGAACCGGGCTCGGTGGTGTAACCGCATGGCTGCACAACCGGACCAACAAGAAGAGGGCGCCGCTCTATGCCGTGACCGTGCATACGGTCGACGGCGGGAGCGACATCTTCGACTTGCGGAAGCTGCTGGGCTTCCCGGTGACGTCAGAGGCTCTCCCGACCGCCACGGACCCTCAGCCCCAGTGCTTCAGGTGCCAGGGCGAAGGCCATGTTGCGAAGTATTGCCGCAACGCGGTGCGGTGCGTCAAGTGCTCAGGGGATCACGACAGCCGCGCCTGCGACCGCGGCAGCAACGTTCTGCCGACCTGTGTCCTGTGTGGCGGCCCGCACGTCGCCACTTGGCGCGGTTGTGCGGCTTTCGCAAGCAGCAGCCGTGCCGGGGGCGGCGAGGCGGCCGCGGCCGCACCGACGCAGCGGAAGAAGCGAAGACGACGTCGGAAACGGCGTAGGCCGCGGAACAGCCCCGCGCAGCAGCAGCTCCACCTGCCAGGAGCAGGAAAGACCGCTTGGAAACGAGCGGCCAGGACACAGCCCGCGCTCCCGAGAAGGTACGTGACCTCGAACTCGGCACCGCCGTGAAGGAGGCCACTGCAGCCCTCAGAGCCGTCATTGCGACAGAGAAGGCTGCCTTCGCAGCAGCCATGGCTGCAGAGAAGGAAGAGGCCTTGAGGCAGCTGCGAGCAGTCTTCGCCCGAGGCCCCGGCGCAGTAGTACCTGCGAACACTCCTGCGACCTCGCAGAAGGACGTCCGCGCGCCTGAGCCAGCGGTTGCCCCAGCACCACTGCAGGTGAAAGGTGCTAAGAAGAAAACCGCCGCCCCAACTGAACCGGTGGCAACGCCGACCGCTACGGGAGCGGGTGCCGCAACGGATCGAGAAGCCGAAAGGACAGCCTTTATCGCCCAGTCGCGAGCGAACGGCAAAACTACCTCGGACGCTGAACTGACGCAGCTCTTCGAACAAACGGAGCTCTCTGAAGCTACATTGCGAAAGGGCTGCGGCGTGCAGTAGAGGAGGACGCTGAACGGTAGCCTCGCTGCCGTTCTGCACCAGCCTGATGAAGCTGCACCAAGTCACCGACGACAAGGCGCAGCAGAGAGCCTAACAGCAACGCATGCGTTGCCGCGCCGAACTCTTATGTTACAGGGAGGAAGCCACTGCAGCCGGCCCAGGAGACTACAAGCGAGCCCAGCCGCAGCACCCGGACTGACCGAGCTAACAGACACGCAGCACATAGGTAACGATGCACGATACCTCACGCTAACCTGACCTCACCTTGCATGCTCTATCGCAGCTAGCAAGCCGCTACTGCCCTTACTACCTGTCCTACTGTCGCAGAGGTTTTTTTTCCCCTGGCGCTGGCCTTGGCACTTTTTTCCCTCTGCCCTTACAACCGCTACTCCTCGATCGCTTTCGACCACCTCTATCTCCTGATGGACCATGTTAATGAGTAGTCTTACCCAGACACATGGACAACATCACAGCCTGCATCCTGTGACGCCTGATTCAAAACTAACATGCTTACGCAGGTGACAGTAGAACTTTTGGTTTGGTCACCATGTTGGTGCGGGCATGGAGGGGCCCCATCCTTTATTTAAAAAAACTCGAGGAGCAGTCTCAGGTCGCACCTGATGAAGGTTACGAGTTACGTGACCGAAATATCGTGCAAGTACGACGCTGATATCCGGCAGAACACCCGACAACTCAAGATGTCATTAGATCGCCGGGATAGCCTGAAGAGTTACGTTATTTCCTGGTTCTTTTCGGAATGTGAAGTTACCTCTCAAGGATAGGATTCGCTAATTGGCTTGGCAGATTGGCTGAGAGCCATGCCTACTCAACTTGAATAATTATCCGTTAGAATGTTGCAAGGTAAGATCGAGGCTGTTGCGTGTGAAATGCAGTGAAGTGTACTGTTGTGGAGGAAACATGTGGCTCGCAAGAGCTGTAACGCACAGTATCGTAAGCTGCAATGACTGCTGTCTGTGCCGCTCTCTGCTGACAAATAAGATAACTCTGGTTCTATCTGGACTGACCTTGGCCAATCAAACTCTCCCTACGCCTTGATGAAGTCAAGGACTCCTATTCGCCCCTTGTCTAACTATTGGCGTGGTACACCGGTCAGATAACCAGTCCACCACGATGCCACTCAAAAATTCGCTCGCAGGCGTTTAACTATAACTCTGTCCGTTCACACCGCACAATAAGTGTGTCGGCCAACACAGTGAACAACACTTAATCGCAAGGACTCAATATAGAGTCGCACTTTGATTAGCTCTCGACAGAGGTGCTCTCCCAGTGAAGTACTGAGGAGAGACTTGTTCCTCACTGTTTGAGACATGTACAAGCGCGCACGCTCTCGTTACGAGTTCTCGCTCCAAGAGCTACAATGGAAAGGGCCGTCTCCACGCCATATGTGAAGGGGTATATCTTTCGGTCTCTTCCATTACTCCTTCAGCTTAAGGCGTCAGAAATATCGTCTGCCAATCAGCATTGCTCTTCTAAAACGGGAGAATGACGTTTCGTTTAAGGCGACCAATGTGGAAACGTGTAGTATCGGCGCTTGGCGTTTGCTGTCTCACTGTGAAAATTTCTGAAAGTGTGTGCTATGTGCAAAGAATGTGTAGGCTGGCTGCTCCCACACAATATAGTGGAATTTTCTTTTAAGTCGAACATGAGGTCGTTCCCCCTTTTCACTCGGGCCAATGCTGTCTGCTCTACGGGCGCTCACCGGCTGACATAGATAGGCTGAGTCGTCCTCTGAAGGGACTGGCCTAGTATCGTGCAGTTTGCGTCTCTCGAACTAAAGGCAAGCCCGTGCGACTGTCACATCTTGAATGTTTGTGTGTACGCCAGCCTCAAGTATCTCAGCCACGGTGCGCTCACTTGTTATTTGCATATCGTTTACATGAATTCATACAACATTGACTTTATCTTATCGCGTTTGGGTTCAAATTAAGAGTCTTGATGTGCGGAATATGATTGTGAGGATGGTATATGTAAGCGATGAAGGTCAGGAGACCACGGCGTCTTACATACCTCCATCCTTCTGACAAAATTTTTGTCTGGGGTTTGCCAATGCCGTGGAAAACATTGACAAAGTCCGGCAAAAATTGTTCTTTTTGATTTTCCAATAAACTTTTCTCAGCCATTCTTAACCATTTTTAATGATTTATTTATAGCTTCTGTTTCTATATTTTAATTCAACAATTTATGTTTTGTTGTTAGGCAAATGTAGACTTTACAAAGGTTGTCATTCTTTGTCGTTGTCAGTACATGTCACTGTTTTTCTTTTTCATTTCCAAAAATTGTTTTTACAATATTAATTTTTCTAAACTTGTAACTGTACACTGTATTATGTCTTGGTGTGGTTATATCTTTTCTTCCGTTAGTCTTTGCATAAATGTTTGCAAAAATGTTATTTGGGCATTATCTTTTCCTTTTTGTGTGACCTTTTTTTTGGTATGAATGGGGAAGTGTTCCCTCTTAATTCTATCCTTGGTATTAATATTATTACTCCAAAAAGGTGTTTTTGAATGTTACTTAAAGAAGAAAAATCCTGCATATATCCTTTTCTAATTTTACATATAAAAGAAATAAATAGTCTTTCCACGAGTTTGTGAGATTATATAACTACACTAACCAAGTTTCTTTACAAAAGGTTTTAAGGTATCTATAAATTATGGACTTTACATATATGATAAAAATAATTACTTTTACAAAAGAAGGAAAAATATTTTTACAAATATATCATTTTCTTAACTCTACATTTGCATTTTATTAGTTTTTCTTTGGTTTGTGCTGCGTCAGTTTTTGTGCTTGGCGATCCCCACTGAAATACTGGAAGGTGTCGACTCATTTGTATGGGTGTCACAAATCGTGAGAGAAGCACTCTGGCATGCGATGCCGGGTCTTACTTGTTGACATAGTCATCATGGAGTTGTACTTTTAACCGATGATGATGACTGTGGTTAACTGCATAAACGGTGATGTCTTGGTACTCCTTTGCTATGACACCTGGGACGATATGGCAGTTCGATGATTGTAGTTGACTACCGACGATCGTCACCCAATATTGTGCTGTGACATATTGGTACTTCACACCTGGTTCAGTATGGTAATTTGATGATGTGGTAGGGAAAATACTGTTCATTGCTGAATCTGTTTGTAGATAATGTTGGTTGGTACTACTTAATATTCCGTTTGCCGTTCGCTTGTATTTGTCTGACGATTCAAGGTTTATTTTTGGAGAGGTGGTTGTAGTAGTTGCCATGTCTCAAAGTTCATGGAAAGACGTTTGTAGCAATTTGCTTTGTAGGATTGGAGGGAAAGGTATCTTGCTGTCTTCTGCCCTTCTTCATCTTGCATCTTCTGTTCTTCTCTTCTTCCTTGCATTCTTCTGTTCTTCTTGGGCTAGGAATATGTGAATTTTAGTGTAGGAGTGACATAGGATTTGTAGAATCTGACTGCCTTTCCAAATGTTACTTGATGAGTTTGAACATCTTAGTAATTTTTTGTACCTGTATTGTCGTCTCGTCGTATTATGATTCTCCCCACGCTCTTCCGTTGTGTAGCAGTGTCGTGACGTGTGAAATGTCCTTGCTGCGCGTTGTCCTCCCGAAGTCCAACCTGGTTGCAACCTGCATTTCCAGTGTGGCGTTGGTCTTCATGTTGTTGTTATTGCCCTAAGTGCTTTCTCAACATGTCTGTGCCCTCTCTGTCGCTATCTCGAAGCATCTGGTGTTAAGGGAGCTGCTGATTGGTGTTGGTGGCGATGTCCCTCTGACGCGTAGAAATATTTACAATTTTTGTTTTACATATATTTCTTATTTACAAAAAACTGTACTTGATACTACAAGAGAGTGTTAGTGTGTATTGTGTCTCTTTTTCTTTTAATTAATGTGTTATTTTGTTGATCTATTAATTTAACTTTTATTTAGTGGTTAGTATAAGATAGGGTGGACGTTAGTTTGCCTAACCTCTTCCGCATTTTTCAATTCAATCTCTACGTTTTGTAGTATTCGGTGGCCTAACTTCTACATCTAGTTTCTCTTTGCTGTGTTGTTCTTGACTCTGTGGACCATGTTTTCCTCTGCAGTTATTCGCGTCCTGGTCTCGCGAGTTGCTGTTTCTAACATCGTGACCTCTTTCAAAGTACCCTTGACCGTTGGCATTTTGATTCCTAAACCCATATCCGCCACTGTATGAGTGTCCATTACCGTTCCTATTTCGGTACCAATTATTCTGGTCATCGTTTCTATGCCTTCCTTGTATGTTAAATTGCCTGAAATTATTGATGTTAGGATTACGATTAGTACTATTGGAATATTCGTTCCTAGTCCTCTAATTTTGCTGTTCCCTTTCCTTTCTTTTTTCTTTCACCTCGTCTTCTTTAAACATAAATGTAAGTTCCCTTTGAACCTCTTTGAATTCTTCGGTATTTGTTTTTTTCCTACTGTCGCCTGTTGATACTTTACCGGTAATTTCATTCTACATCGACGTATCAGCTCTCCGTTACTGTATGGTTTGTCTAGGCATTGATTCTTTTTGTCCATTGTGTCAAAGAATTTTACCACGCTTTTCTCTCCTGAGTTTTCATATGGTGTCATCTGAAGTAACTCGTATTTAATTTTGTTTTGCGCCTCCTTAGACCAATATCTGTCGAGAAATGCTGTTCTGAACTGTAGGTAAGACGTACAGGTAGCCGCGATCTTTAGCATCACTATCTGCTACTGTCCCTGACGTGTGTGCACAAATGAAGTCAAGTTTGTGAGCTACGCCCCAGTGGTTTGGTAAGCCTACTTGAAACTGATCGATGGATGCTCGTGCATCCAAGCTACCGCCTTCTTCCCTGAAATGTTGAAATTTTCTAACTGTAAGGAAGTGGTCTGTATCATATCTAATCATAAATCCGGTTTGTGGCTGATTCATGGACTCAAATAATCTGCCACTGCTTGGTCGTCGTGTTTATTCTCTGGTAATCTACTGCCTGTCTGCCTATTCTCAATTTCCTGACTCACATCCGCGTCATATCGTATCATTGGTGAACAAAAGTGTTGTTCGTGTGTTTCTACTCTCTTCGTTCGCGGTATAGTACCTGTGCTGCTATAATGTTGTGTCTTTGGATTTACTGGTTCAGTTGCCTGTCTTTCGATTGGTATCGGCTGAATGTATGTGTTCAGTTTTTCTGGGTACTGTGCCTGGTCCTGTGGCATGTCATGTATTACTTTAATCGGGGTTTTCTGTTTCGATTTCTGCGCGAGTGTTACGTCTGGCCTTCGTTCTACTTGAACTTTCTTAGACGGCGCGTGTTCGTGTACTCAATTAATGCTTGACGTATCAGTTGTTTCGCTACAGGAGTAATCGGTCTCGATCTTTTCTTCGATAGTTTGTATCAAATCTGTTCGAAGCTTTTCAAACTGATCATTGTTTTTAAGTTCTATTTTATTGATCCGCTGATCATATTTCTTCAGTGCAACCTTTGCGACCTTGCTTTGAATTGCTTGTTCTTCCGAAATTTGTATTTCTGTTCGAGTGGCTTTTTTCGTAAAACGTTCCACCTTTTTGTCAACGTTTATAATGTCCAATTGGACCTTGTCCACGTCGGTGCGTAATTGCTGCTGACCTTGTGTTAGTACCTGAATTCTTTCTCCAGATTCTTTCGCGTCTTTGTTATATGTGTGATCTGACTATCAATTCTGGCGGTCCCTTTTTCCATCTGGACTTTAACTTTTTGGATCTGTGTCTTAATAGTTTGATTATCCTGTTTCAATTCCTGATACTGTTTTGTCATTGTGTGTTCTGTTTCGTTATCTGTGTATTAATATCCTGATTTTGTTTCGTCATACTAGCGTCCATTTTTTTGTAACATCTCCATGATCGCGTCCTGTCCTGTAACACTACCTTCTGCTGAACTATGTATTCTCGATCTATTGTTTCCTACTCGGTCAGTTACGTCGTTTACTGGGCTATGCTGTGGCGTTTCTTAGTTTGATAACTGCAATAACCCGTGCTGTCTGTGTTGAGGACTAGTTGCGTTTGTCATTAAACCATTACGTGGCGCAAACAATTCCGCATTCTGCCGTCTCTGTTGTGTATGTCTTGTGTTTACAGGTACAGTTGCGTCTGTTACGGAACCTTTTCGTGGCGCTCGTAACTCCACAAAATTCTGTATCTGCTGTTGAGGCATATTTAGAATGTGTACGATAGGTTCGACGTATTCTAAATGTTCCCCCTCTGCCTCACTGTCTACTTCTCTTTGAACGTTGGCTAACTGCCGGTTCATTGACTGTATTGAGGCGTATTCTGTCCCTGAATATGCGGCAAACAAACGCGTTTCCTGTGCTCGTTTCGCTTCTAATCTTTGCCATTTCCTACGTGGGCTGCCTATTTCAGGCTCAGAATGTGCCCTACCTGGTATTTCATATTCTGGAAATTCGATGTTTTCGTCCCTTCGATTCCCATCTGTCTGACATGTCTCAATTTCATCCCAGTCTAACTGAGCCTGCTGATTCTGCAGCTCCCCGTCTGTCCTATTCTCAGGTTCACCGTCTGTCCTATTCTCAGGTTCACCTTCTGTCCTATTCTCAATAAGCTCCTTTACTTGCTGCCTATCTGGTTGATTCTCCCCCATCTCGTCTACTTGCTGTCTCTCACATAACCTTTTGGCTTGTGCTCTCGTTAACATGGAACCACAACCCTATCTACAAAACTGTACAACCACTTACCAGTTGTTCTGTGTGCTCTGCTACATTCTCCAATCTCCAGCTGTGCGCTTGAAAAGGGAGAAAAATGTTATTTCTTAATTCTAACTTATATGATGCTGCGTCACATAGCGTCTCTGAGTCACTCTGCGTCTGTGCCTATCACCTGAAAATCCTATGCCCTAACAGCTAAACAAAAATGGAATAAAAAAATGCAAATTTTTTCAACACTATAACACATGCCCTTTTCCCTACAATTCTGCTTTCTTCACTGTCTGTATTTATTCTGATCCCAATCTTTGCAATCTATTTAATACATCAAAGAAAGTTCTTCAAAGTGCTACTGCTGCGACCTGATGAAGTCAAGGACTCCTATTTGCCCCTAGTCTAACTACTGGTGTGGTACACCGATCAGATAACCAGTCCACCGCGATGTCACTCAAAAATTCGCTCGCAGGCGTTTAACTATAACTCTGTCCGTTCACACCGCACAATAAGTGTGTCGGCCAACACAGTGAACAATGCTTAATCGCAAGGACTCAATATAGAGTCGCCCTTCGACTCACTCTCGACAGAGGTGCTCTCCCAGTGAAGTACTGAGAAGAGACTTGTTCCTCGCTCTTTGAGTACACATACGAGCGCGCACGCTCTCGTTACGAGTTCTCGCTCCAAGAGCTACAATGGAACGGGCCGTCTCCACGCCATATGTGAAGGGGTATATCTTTCGGTCTCTTCCATTACTCCTTCAGCTTAAGGCGTCAGAAATATCGTCTGCCAATCAGCATTGCTCTTCTAAAACGGGAGAATGATGTTTCGTTTAAGGCGACCAATGTGGAAACGTGTAGTATCGGCGCTTGGCGTTTGCTGTCTCACTGTGAAAATTTCTGAAAGTGTGTGCTATGTGTAAAGAATGTGTAGGCTGGCTGCTCCCACACAATATAGTGGAATTTTCTTTTAAGTCGAACATGAGGTCGTTCCCCCTTTTCACTCGGGCCAATGCTGTCTGCTCTACGGGCGCTCACCGGCTGACATAGATAGGCTGAGTCGTCCTCTGAAGGGACTGGCCTAGTATCGTGCAGTTTGCGTCTCTCGAACTAAAGGCAAGCCCGTGCGACTGTCACATCTTGAATGTTTGTGTGTACGCCAGCCTCAAGTATCTCAACTACGGTGCTCGCTTGTTATTTGCTACAGACACTCCCTTTCGTGTCCTTTCGACTCTGCTAATAGTAGTCTGGCTTATATATTAGTTGTTGGTAACATCTCGCTGCCCGTATTTTACCACTGATTCAAGCCACGTACGGTGCATGACGGAGGGTACCTTGTTCCACCTACCCATCTTCTTCCATTCCACTCGCAAATGGAGCGTGGGAAAAATCTACTCCCCGCACGCCTCCATGAGAGCGCTAATTTCTCTTATTTTGTCTCTGCCGCTCTTACGCGATTGCAAATTGACGTCAGTACAATCGGTCTGCAGACAGCCGCAAATGGCGGTTCTCGAAATTTTCTGTACAGCGTTGCTTGAAAAGAACGTCCCCTTCTCTCCAGGGATTCGCGCTTGTGCTCACTAAGCATCTCATTAATCTCGTTGTCGAGCCTACCGATACTAAACCTAGGAGCACGCCTCTGAATTGCTTCGACGTCTGCTTTTAATCCGACCTGGCGAGGATCTCAAACACTAAGAGTATGGGTCGCACTAATCGCGTCTACACTTCCCTTGGGTTCACCCAATAAAGCAAAGTGAACCATTGAGCTTCCCCACACCTTCCTTATGTGTTCGTTGCACTTCACATCGTTTGGCAACGTTACACCCAAGTACTTCATCTACGTGACTGTGTCAAGCGCCACCCCACTAATACTGCGTTTGCACATTAAAGGTTTATTTTTCCTACTCATCTGCATCAACATACACTTTTCAACATTTAGAACAACCTTCGCTGCATCTTACCAAATAGAAATTCTAAGTTATCGTGTATCCTCCTACAGGCATACAACGCCGCCACTTTCTCGTGCGCTACACTGTAATCAACAAACAATCGCAGATTGCTGCTCACTCAATCCGTCAGATTTTTTTATGCATACAAAGTGTAACAAAAATGTACGGCATAAATTGCGGGACACGTTACTCACACACACACACACACACACACACACACACACACACACATACACACACACACACACGAAGAAATTATGTTATATGAACCTGGGTCTGGAAAAGCTTTGTTTCCATGTTACAACTCGTTTTCTCCAACTCATTAATCGTGGGAAACTAAATTTTCACTAGCGGCATCTATGGCCAGACGTCAGTCTTTATGCAACTGTTGAAGCAAGTCATCAACAAAGTTTTAGTGTCAGTAGTTGGGTCGGCATTTGTTCGTAACTGGTAGATCCTCACTTTCTTCCACCTAGTCTCAACGAACAAAGTTATCACAATTTCGTAGACATTGTTTTATCTGATCTGTTGGCATATGTGCCTTTAGCTATGCGACAAAACATGTACTTCACGCACAATGGAGAACCTCATCATTTTACTGTTAACGTCCATGGGCTTCAAAACAACAGATTCGTTGACAGACGGATAGGTAGAGATGGACCAATTAGCTGGCCTCCACGCTCCCCGGACTTAAGACCACCGGACTTTCATTTGTGGGAGCTGTTGAAAGCTCTTGTGTGTGGAACCCTAGTACAACATGTTCACAGTCTCCGAGCCCATATTATGGAAGGCTGCGAAACCATACGCAATATTCCAGGGATACACCAGCGTATCCGCGACTCACTACCGTGTTCCGAAAAAACGGGTACTCGGAATGGCAGATCAGACGCGCTCCCCGTCCCACCACCACAGCACAACCTGCGGAGACGGATGAGGTCACGGAAGAAGAGGTAGCCGCTGCCTTTATTCCGTACAATGGCGCACTTTCGGGGGAAATCGGCCGTATGCTAAAGAAACACCGAGTTAAAACCGTCTTCTGCCCGCCCAATAAAACACGGGCATTACTGGGAAGTGTGAAAGATGACCTCGGTTTGAGGAAGGTCGGCATATATGAAATTCCCTGTGAGTGTGGGAAGACTCATATCGGACAACCAGTACGCACCATCGAAGATCGTTGCCGAGAACATCAAAGGCACACTCGACTGAAGTATCCAAATAAGTCGGCGGTAGCAGAGCACTGTTTGTCCGAGAAACACGATATGGATTATGAGCGTACCAAGCTCCTGGCTCATACCTCTAAATATTGGGACAGCGTTATAAGGGAGGCTATCGAAATTCGCACCAGGGAACATCTTATCAACCGAGATGGCGGCTACAATCTCAGCAAGGCTTGGGACCCGGCATTGAATGTAATTAAGAAGACTCTCCGCAAGAAGTACGAACTGGTGACCGGGGCGGACGCAGCGAGCACATCGACGCTACGACAGATTCCGACGCCCACGTCTTGGCGACGGCGGCGTGCGGGCGCGGACGGCGAAGAGAGAGGCCCGCGGGGGGAGGGGGTTTAAGTCGGCCGCCCGCCCTCAGGAGATCAGTTACGCACAGACGAAGTCAGTCGCACCACGCACCGTTACGCATACTCGCTGAGATGTGCAGCCGCGAGAAGGACGTAGCTGCGCTTGCTAGCGACGCGAAGGGTGTGGCAGATCGCCGTCCGGCCGCGCTTGCGCCGTCGGCGGCCCCATCTGGCCCCCCACTTATGACGACCAGTGCTATGGCTATGGATTTGGTGGACACAGCTCTAGAAACTTTGAAGACAGCGCTGTCTGTTCCGCTCCCCGATTCTGAAGATGAGAGCTCCACCGACCCTCAGCCACGCGGACGAAGTGGGAAACAGAAGAGGAGGGCAACAGCCGCGACGTCCGCTGTTCGCAGCTTGCCGATCGAGAAGAGGGCCAAGCAAGATTTCGCCCCTGACGCTGATGGTTTTGTCCCGGTCCGGCGCACTGCAAGACGCATGCAGTCATCGACGACGCTTCCAACTGCCGTCGCCAACTCATTCGACGCGCTCGCTGACGCGCCGGACCAGCTGCCGCGTGATCCTGCGCCCAAGAAAGACTCCCATCTCCCGCCGGTGGTCCTCCAGTTTCGGCCGCCCTATGGGGAACTGCAGAAGTTGTTGCGCAGCTGGACAACGGAGGTGTATACCGTGAAGCCTGCCGGACGAGACCTGTACAGGGTCACACTCCGCACTGCTGACGACTGTCGCCGGGTCACTGAGGAGGCGTCTGAGCGTGGTATCCCGTTCTGTACCCACGCTTCCGCACCTGACAAAGTCTTGAAGATTGTCATCCGGGACCTCCTATTCAACATGGAAGCCGGTCACCTGCATCGCGATCTCGCTGACCTGGGCTTCTACATACGGGCAGTCGTGAAGATGAAGTCGCGTAAATCGCACGATGATATACCGCTCTTCCTGGTTGTCTGCTCCGACACCGTGGAGAACCGCAAACTGTACAAATTGACGCGGGTCGCTGACGTTCCGGTTCAGACCGAAGATCTTCGCTCCAGGAGAGGCCCTGTGCAGTGCTTTCGCTGCCAGGGCATCAATCACGTTGCGCGCCACTGCTCTATGCCGGACAGATGTGTTAAATGCGCCGGCGCCCACGCAGGAAGTGCGTGCCCCCGTCCGCCCACTGAGAAGCCGTTGTGCACTCTGTGGCGGTGCTCACGTGGCCAGCTAACGTGGGTGTGAGGTGTGGAAGTGTGCCATCGCTCGCCAACGTGGCCAAACACCAGCGCCACATCCGAAGAAGCCAGCAACGAGACGGCCCGGCGTCTCTTTCGCGGCGGCAACGTCAGGGGCGCCCTCCTCCGTCCCGGCTGCGTCGGCTGCTCCTGCTCCTGCCGCGTCCGATGCCGTGCCGATACCTGAGGCTCCTGCGCCTCCACCACAGCTGCTAGTGGCGGACCCGGGTACTGCCTCTCCCGGGCCGTCGGCCACACCGCGCCCCGCCAATCGCCTGCGCGGGGGTCAGCGCCCCGTGGGTACCCAGCGCTCAGCACCGTCAGTCGAGCAGCCCCAGATGGACTCTCCAAGCGAGTCAGCCACGCCTCCTCCTTCCAGCGACGGGGCCGCGCCGGCTGCCTCCACCGCTGACCTGGCCAACCTCGCCGCGCAGCTCACTGCCTTGGTGACCAGTGCTACGAAATTGATTGACGTCCTGTCGCAGCAACTCACCGCTGCAGTGCCGATGGCCTCTAGTAGTAGTAGTAGTAGTTTTATTCATCCGTAGATCTCTTTTTACAAGGATATAGGACATGTCAAAGTATTTACAAGCTTAGATCAATTTACAATAAGCTAATGCGTATACACATATATTTACAGACTTCTAGTTAGAGACAATCATTAGATTTTACTCCTGGTATACAATAATTTATTTACAAATAACTCATTAAATAATGTAATGCCACACTATTCACTCATATTTCACTATCAGTCTCTGCACACACTATACACACATTGTTTCATAACACTTCACTCACTACATACACACACACACACACACAGGTGATCCTTGGGCCATTTTCTGTACTGCAAGTTCCCATTTGCTATCCTGAAAAACTGAGTCAGCATCCCTTCATAATGAGTGAGATGTTCAGCTCAGAAAGAGGAAGAGGTGTTAGTATTGTGCTATGCATAGCTTGAGGGGAGAGTGTCTCTAGAAAGGAAAAAAGAAGAAAAATAATAAACCGCTGTCAACACTCACCAGCTGCACCGTGGGCAGCGTTAGAAGGCTCACGGTCTTCGCGTGGAATGCCAACGGCGTCCGCACTCGAGCTGGTGAACTTCGCCAATTTCTTCGAGATGAAGCCGTCGATGTCTGCCTTATCAACGAAACCCACCTGAAGCCTGGGGTGTACGTCAGGGCGGCCAACTACTCCAGCTATCGCACCGATCGCCTGACAGCGGATGGTGGGGCAGCCGTTTACGTCCGCAATGGCATTCGTCATCATGTGATACAACTTCCACCACTGGCAACCCTGGAGGCCACTGGTGTCGTCGTTCACATCTTGGCGGGCGTCATCACGTTCGTCGCTGCCTATCGGCCGCCATCTCGTCCACTGGACCCTGCTGACATCGATGCTCTGCACTTCTTGAGGCGGCAGGTGTTCGTCGCCGGAGACTTCAATAGTAAACATGTCTCTGGGAACTCTAGGATCACCAATGCCGCTGGCCGCTGCCTGCTCCGGGTAGCAGAACGCCACCATGCGCTTGTGGTGGGGCCGTACGATCCGACAATCTTCCCTGCCCGTGGCCTCCCGGACATCATCGACATCGCAGTCGTCAAGGGCATCCCTCATCAGATCACCGCCACGACGAGGACGGCTCTGTCTTCTGATCATGTCCCGGTGGTTTTCGATATCGACTTAGACGCCCTGCAACAGCCCAGGCGAGGCATCTCACTTGCTGGCATCGACTGGGGCAGGTTTCAAGCAGCCGTGACGGACTCACTCGCCGCCGCGCCGCCCCCTGCGGAAGCTGGAGCGGACGCAGCACTTCTGCACGCAGACGTCTTTGAGGCTACGTTTACGCCGATCGAAGACCCGACCGACGCTGTCCACGACGACCTGGTTGCTGACCGGCTCCCACGCTACTTGGAGGCACGCGACGACGATGACGTCATTGAAGAGACGTCAGCGGAGGAGGTGTCGTCCATCCTGCGTGCCCTGAACCCCAGGAAAGCTGCGGGCCCAGACGAGGTTTCCAACGTCCTATTCCAGAAGTTGCCGCAGGTGGCTGTCACTCATCTCGCCGCCGTCTTTAATGTAATCTTCCGGTCCTGCAGTTTTACTCAGTCCTGGAAGCATGCAGAGATCGTGGCGATTCCGAAGATGGGGAAGGATCTGCCTCAGCCCGCGAACTACAGACCTATTAGTTTACTGCCGGCCGTCTCCAAGGTCTTTGAAAGGGTATACATCAGGCGGCTGCAGCACCACGTTGACGAGGAAAGCCTCCTGCCCGAAGACCAGTTCGGTTTTCGCAGGGGCCACTCGGCAGTTCACCAACTCCTACGGCTAGTGGAAGATGCGTTCATCGCCCTCGAGCAGCGCGAGTTCTTCGGCGCCGTGTTCCTGGACGTGTAGCGGGCTTTCGACAGTGTGTGGCACCGCGGCCTCTTGTTCAAACTTTTTGAACTTGGGGTCCCGACGTCGCACGTCCGTCTCATCCATTCCTATCTTGCCGATAGGACCTTCCATGTGAGGGCCGCGCATGGCTTGTCCTCCGTCCGCCGCATCAACGCCGGTGTGCCACAGGGCTCGGTCTTGGGACCACTCCTGTATTCGCTGTACACTTCTGATGCGCCGAAGATCGACCGTGTGCGGCTCGCCCTGTACGCGGATGACACGGCTCTATATACGAGGAGCCTCAATGCCGCCGTCATGCGCCGCCGTCTGCAGCTCGCCGTTGACACCCTGGCAGCCTGGGCCGTCAAGTGGCGTCTAAAATTCAATGGGGCCAAGACACAGTTCCTGATCGTCACCAGGCGACTCGTTCCTGCGGGTCTGCAACCGCTCACCGTCGGTGGCAGCCCTGTCCCGTGGCGTCCCACGGCGCATTACCTCGGCGTCACCATCGACCGCCGGCTCACGTGGGTTCCGCACATCCGCGAAGTGAAGGCCAAAGTGCGGAACCGGCTTCGCGTCCTGTACCCGGTGCTGAACCCCGGCTCCCGACTACCACCGCGTCTGGGCATCACTCTCTACAAGGCGCTGCTCCGCCCTGTACTCCAATACGCCGCCGTCGTCTGGGGGAACGCCGCCGACACGAACCTGAAGAAGCTGGAGACACTGCAGAATCGCATCCTTCGGCTGGCCTTGCACCTGCCTTACGATTTCCCCACCGCTCCTCTTCACGACATCGCGGAAGTACCTCTGCTCCATGCCCTCTTCCAGGCGGCCGCCCGCACCTTTTATGAACGTCCTGGCCGGTCACACAACACCCAAATCCGGACGCTGGGCCGTAAACTGCCGCGCAGCGTCAACACCCGCTGGCCACACCTGCTCGGTGCATAGCTAGCACTGCAGAACTGTGCTGAGGAGACACCCAAGAAGACATTCTACACGTGAAGACGCATTACGTCGGCATGCATGGGAGGCAAAGCACTAACTGCTGCGAACTCCATCACACATCGGAGGAAAAGTTATCTCCGTGCAGATCCACGCGAGGAGTTCAGTTCGTCAGCGCACCTGGCGATGGCGACATGTCTGATCGCCGAAATATTGTGCCCGTTGGACACTATGAACCGGCAGTAAACCCGTGGACTGTTCGTGCAGCTTAGGTATTGCTTGTTACAGGTTCATTTGTTCCTGTAGTTTTTCACATTCAAATGCGCAGTCAGATACCTTATCCAAATGTTAGGTCATGTAACGATCTGTTGCGGGCTTAAAAGACTGTGAAACTGTTGCTCATACAACACGCAGACAGAGTTATGCGGGTTAGATTCCGTTTATTGATACCTCAGGTTGCTTATCGAGTCAGTTTTCACCTACGTACATAAGCAATATTGGATGTAGCTACGTTACATATTGGCTGCCTATACGTTACAACATTTCATAACATTGCCTTCAAGTTTCTTTCCTTTAAATATCCATTCTACACATAAGAGGCACTCAAAAAGTTTACACTGGACTGCCTTACAGTCAACAATCCGTACGCCAATCAGGCATTGAGGCAATCAGGTTGAAGACATCAGTTTGGTAAAACAACGTGTCCTGATGCGTAAAGTAGTCCGTAACTGCTTGTTGCATATCTTCATCCGACAGGAATCGTCGACTCTTCAAAGTTTTTTCTTAGAGAACCGATAGTGCGATAATCGTATGTGGAGAGGTGAGAACTATACACCTGGTGCTCAAATGTCTCCCACTTGAATTGGCATAACTTTCGCGTTACGACATTTGCGACAGGGGGCATGCGACATCATGAAACAACGACACCCCTTTCTCACAGGAGATGTTCAAAACGCCCCCTGTGGACATTCATACGTGCGTCAATCAGCAGTGGTAGTGAATCTGGGATGTGCTGAGGTATCCATGGAGTATTGCGTATGGTTTCGCAGCCTTCCATAATACGGGCACGGAGACTCTGGACATCTTGTACTGGGGTTCCATAGACAAGAGCGCACCTTTCACATACACGTTCTTCATCCTCCCATGGATGTCAACCGGTGTTTGTCCTTGGCAGCCAAGAAAATAATAATATCACACTGGCCCTGTTTGGATGCATTTGGTAATAGTGTAGTCTTCGTTCATGTTTCCGCATTTACCGTACGCACGTCCGTCGGGAAGACACGAATGCCACATTAACCCCTTGTCTACATGTTAGTGCTTACAAACCCGCATCGGAATCACACTAGGATACATATACGCTGTAACAGTTCCCTCAAACAGAAAATTTTTGATCGCCCCTTATATTAATACAGTTGCTTCTCTATCATCAATATGTTTCTTCACACTTCCTATAACTGACACACATTTTTCTGATAATAACTCGTGCATCTGCAGATTTCCTTTTCTTCTCTACCTATTTCTTATTTGGACATCCGTACTTTCTATCAGTCTAATTTGTAGGCGTCTGCATTCCCATTTGGCTGTTTCATTTGTTGCACTTTTTGTTTTTTTCTTATCATCAGTTAAATTTAGTACCTGATGTATCAGCTACCGATTTACAATTTCCTTGTCTTTTTACCTAGTTGTTTCTCTGCAGCCTTCAGTCCAAGCTATAAATTCACCTTCCTTTGTTTTCCCTATCCCTGTTTAAGTTAGCCATTGCGTAATATCCCTTTGAAGTCTAGGACAGATTATGGTTATTTCATTTTACCCAGGTCCCAACTCCTTAATCTCCTATCTTTTTGGAGTTCCTTCAACTCTAGTCAGGATTTCATTAGTAAAAAATGTAACCAGAGTCCAAATCTGCTCCTGTAAATGTTTTGTAACAGTGCCATCAGCATTTTTGTGCCACTGGACTCCACCCATTGAGATAGACTGTTGATGATTCTGTTACGCAGCTGCGAAAATTTTGTAGAACATGAAGGTCATAAATAGTCACTCGCAATGCATTCTTCTGATAAAAATTGCTGAACATGGACCAATGAATCATTAGTCGGTTCAACTGTCGCATCACATTATTCAACTAAGCTGCAATCGCGCTTATGATAAATCAGTTGACAGTGGAAATCCTCTAAATCCTGAAGAATCAGGGTAAAGTGGTTTCTCATAAAGTCCGAGCGAATGTTTTGACGAACTGAATCTCGGGTTTGGCGAAATGAATCTCACATTTGGTAAACTGATGTATGAAATCCTTCTCCGTCACTCGTAATTTACCTTATTTCCTGTTTCAGTGAAGCGAGTTGTAATAATATAACGCTCGCCCGCTTCCTTAGCAGTTTTGCAGCTGTAAGATGTTAACTTATTGAATTTCACCCATTCACTTTAATGCAATTTGTACATGGCAGGATCAAAAAGCAACATACTAATTTTTTTCAAGGAATATGTACAAAACGACGGAAAACGTGCACTGATCAGCCAGGACATTGTGACCATCGAGCTGCTGTCGATATAAACCCGTCCAGGAGACAGCAGCGTCACCTGGCGAGGAAAGACTGCTGGTCTGACACGCACGGTGCGTGTAGTATCAGGAAGCGTGCTGCCCGTGTACAGAATGGGGAAGGCGCGTGTTCTATCTGAGACCGACCGGGGCAGATTGTGATGGCCCCGACGCTCGGAACGAACATTTCGAAAGCTGCACAGCTTGTCAGGTGTTCGAGGTGTGGTAAGTGTCCTCGTCGTGTGGCAAAACCAAGGTTGGGTGGCCACCCCTCATTACGGATGTCGGTCTGAACACAGGCTGGGCAGACTGGTAGAACAGGACAGACGGCGAACTGTGGGGGAACCAACACCAGCCTCTACTGCTGGCCAGAGTACAAGTGCACCGAACATTCCCTAACAATGGGCCTCCACAGCAGACGACCCATATATGTGCCTATGTTAACTCTCCGACAATGTAACCACAACTGAAATGGGAGCGTGACCATGAGCACTGTATTTTAGTGCAGTGGCAGAGTGTTGTACGGTCTGATAAATCCCGATACCTTCTTCATCGTGCCAATGGGAGGGCGCGAATCCGTCGTCTTCTAGGAGAACAGCTCCTTGACACCTTTACTGCGGGACGAAGACAAGCTGGCGGCGGCTCCATTGTGCTCTGGGGAACACTCACGTGGTCACCCGTGTATCCAGTGGAGCTCGTGCAAGGCACTATGACGGCCAAGGAGTATCTTACACTGGTTGCAAACCACGTATACTCCTTCATGACGATCATATTTCCCGAAGGAGGCGGCATTCTTCAACAAGATAATGCGCCACCTCAGTAGGCCAGGAGTGTGATGGAGTGGTTCGAAGCACATAGTGGAAGAGTTTCAATGCATGTGCTGGCCCCACAACTCTCCAGATATGTACCCAATCGAACACACCTGGGATGTGATTGATCGTGGCGTCTGAGCTCATCGCGCCCCTCCCAGGAATTTACGGGTTATCAGGTGACTTGTGTGTGCAGATGTGGTGCCAACTCCCTTCAGCTACCTACCAAGGTCTCATTGCTTCCATGTCACAACGCGTCGCCGCTGTTATCCGTGCCAAATGTGAACATACCGCCTATGAGGTAGGTGGTCATAATGTTCTGGCTGATCAGTGTATAATTGTCGTCCGTTAGGATCTATATAAGTGTGCTAAGTTTTCGTAACGCACGCTTTCACGTGGAAAAAATCGAAGACTAACTGTGTAATCATTCGTGCTCTAATTTGTGATATTACGTTTGGAATGAGCTGTCCGGAGAGCGTGATTCCGCCATGTTAATGGTTTGACAGGCCGAGCGTGCGGAGAATCTGGGGTAACATTCACATTACCACCTTCGGCTCGTTATTGCCACAACATATGTGATGTGAATATTCACAAAAAGTGTTCCACCCAAGAAAATTGCTCTATATACACGAACGTTTACAATGATGAACGTCGTTTGTTTCTTTTCGATATTGTCGACATTCGTATATAATTAATTTCCTTAGCTTCAGACGAACGTTATTTATTTATTATTTTTTTGTGACTGTTCTTACCACATTTTTCGACGACAATAATGAGCGAAGTTAGGGATCAGAATGTCAATTAGGCATCATGATTTTATAAGGGTACGGCACTCTAGCATGTTACAAATGTATTGTCGCTAGCGCCAACAGTGCTGTGTAGCAGGCTGGACAAAGAAAGGGTAGTCAGCCGGCCGTGGTGGCCGTGGGGTTCTGGCGCTGCAATCCGGAACCGTGGGGCTGCTACGGTCGCAGGTTCGAATCCTGCCTCGGGCATGGGTCTGTGTGATGTCCTTAGGTTAGTTGGGTTTAAGTAGTTCTAAGTTCTAGGGGACTTATGACCTAAGATGTTGAGTCCCATAGTGCTCAGAGCCATTTGAACCAATTTGAAAGAGTAGTCTGCCTCTGATAGGTAGCAGAACTAGTTCGAGGAACTAGTTCAAATTAATTGCATAGTTCACTTTCTATGTTAAAGTACCAATAAATGAGAGCACTTAGAAAAACTCTTAAGCTCATAAATTAGAAAGCAAAATTTTATAATTTCACTGCAAACAAAAATTGAATGACCTTAAGAAACAAACAGCGTGTACGCTATTTATGTAATCTTTTTGTAAAAACGGGCTGAGGGCTTCCAGTTTTAATCCAAGCCGTTATTTGGGAACCTGGGAAATGGGAAGCACCATTGATTAAATCACTCCGTTTATATGCGACACATCTTCCCCAAGACGAAAACCAAATTTCGGAAACTGATTTTCGCTATCGTGTTTACATGTTAAGGTTTGAAGCGGACTTGCTAATCCAGTTAAATATGGCGTATGGGAAACAGATGTTCCAGACTCTGATTTAGTCAACTCAATCGCAATATCTCTTCACTTAAATGTTAGAGGTAGACAGCTTCATGCTCAGGCTAATATCTCTGCTTCTCCTTTATTACAAAATAAGACACTCCGTCCACATTAATACATTTTGAAGAGAAGATGTAACCTGACAGCCAAATCACGGTTCAAAAACTGTTGCCTGTTTACACGGGAGCGAAAATCGATTGTGAAACTGGAAAACCAGCAGCTAGAAACGGATTTCTAGAATCGTTTTTGCAGTGTTTACATCATCACGCAGAATCGCTTCTGGGAAATCGGTTTTAAAATCCCATGTTGAGTGGTGCCCCATGTAAACGGGGTGAATTAATTATTCTCATTGTCACCGACACTACGTTTACTAGGCACCCAAAACCAGATTTCGTAAACCGATCTCTCAGTGCTGCTTTTGGTTGTTCACGGAAACATTCCACAATCAGTTCTGTAAATCCGCTTCTTGCTACCGGTATTCCGCTTCCGCAATCGATTTTCGCTACCATGTTTACACACAACGGGTTTTGAAACGTGCTAGGGCTGTCAGGGTACGATACGTCATAAAAAATTCCGGCTAATATGAACGGAGTAACTTTTTACACAGTGAAGGAGAAGTAGAAATATTACACTGAGCGTGAAGCTGTCTACTTTTAATATGTAACTGAAGACAATTAGCGATTTTGCCGAGTAAATCAGAAACTGGAACAGCTGACTGGATTGGCAAATCCTCTTCAGGCCTTAACCAAACGCGACAGCGAGAAACGGTTTCCGGAATTCGGTTTGCGTTTTCCGGGAGAGAAGAGTCGCATCTAAACGTAGTGTAGCACGTTTTCGAGCGACGAAGAATAAAAATGGCCCTGAGCACTGTGCGACTCCACTTCTGAGGTCATCAGTCAGCTATAACTTAGAACTAATTAAACCTAACTAACCTAAGGACATCACACACATCCATGCCCGAGGCAGTATTCGAACCTGCGACCGTAGCGGTCGCTCGGTTCCACTCTGGCCGGCAGCAACGAATACTCTCTTACCTACAGATGAGTTAACCAAGAATATTATTCTATACGTCACTGTCGAACGAAAATGTGCAAAATATGTCAGATTACAGATAATAAGGAGTGTGGCTAAAATGTTCGTGCCAGCGAGCTTGATTTAGGTTTTCTAGGTTTCTCTCAGGCACTCTAGGTGAACACTGAAAAAATTAGTTCAAAAAGGGTGCCGAGTGATGTCCTGCACCATTCTTGACCAATTTCGTCTGTGATGATGTAAATCGGGCGCTTAATCGTAAGGGCCAGTGTTTAAAAATCCTCTGTCTCTTTTTCCTCTAGCATCACCTGCTCTCTGCCGTTCCGTGCAGAACACAGAAGAGAGGATCACATCGCATTGGATTCATCTTTCCTGTGCTAACACTTACGACTTACCGTTTCTTTACAATCGTCGTGTTCGAAAATGGCTCTGAGCAGTATGGGTCTTAACATCTGAGGTCATTAGTCCCCTAGACTTAAACCTAACTAACCTAAGGACATCACACACATCCAAGCCCGAGGCAGGATTCGAACCTGCGACCGTAGCAGCAGCGCGGTTCCACACTGATGCGCCTAGAACCGCTCGGCCAGAAAAACCGGCTAACGAGTTATTATTTTATCCTGTTCTGTCATAGGAAGATGAAACTGGGAAGGACCCGGGAAGGAAAGGAAATAAAGTTTGTATGTCAACACAAAGAACGACTAGCTGCTTAACGACAATGGCCTTTCGGTGAAGCGTTATGTTTACGTCTGTAGATAGCGGACCGTCACCCGTGACCGGACGCGGTTGTGAACTAACAGAATATGGACAAGGATCGCTACCTTAGTTTTACGAGAGTAAAGGTAGAGGAAACGTACGTATTACTCCGCCACTCTTCTAGAGCGATTCTAAGAAATTTGAAAAATAATAAGTACCGTGCTCACAAAATGCTACAGGACTGTTACGCCAGCTTATAACTGAGCTGAAACAGTATACCAGAGTTACCTAAAGCTCGAATGGTGCTCGCCACTAAAGACTGGTGTTAGATTTGCAACAGTCATTAGTTCACTTTGCAAGTTTTGGCGTGGCTTGAGTGCCTACAGTGCAAATACGAGGGGCTTTCAAGAAGTAGTGCAACAGTTTTTCTCGGAGAGCAGGATGGTCTTATTCAGGATTCCAAGATACCACGTTATTCCCCACTCTTATACCTACAGAACCCTGTTTTTCAGCATAATCACCGTTCAGTGCGGCGACACACACCACCCTACTGGGGCGTCCCGTATGCCGGCACGCTAACACATTGCTGCTGGACGCCGGAGCCGACGCCCTGCTGCGTCAGTAACCTCCCCACCCACCGTCCACGTAGTGCTTCTGTAAGTAGGCTGTTTAGGTTTTTTTTATTGGTAACGCCGCCGCCACGTAGCGCTCTGTATAAAAATCACTGGCTGTGCCGTGTGCAGTCTGTGGCTGGTTTGCATTGTTGTCTGCCATTGTAGTGTTGGGCAGCGGCAGCTGGATGCTAACAGCGCGTAGCGTTGCTCAGTTGGAGGTGAGGCGCCAGCAGTGGTGGACGTGGGGAGAGAGATGGCGGAGTATTGAAATTTGTAAGACTGGATGTCATGAACTACCATATATATTTTGACTATTAAGGTAAATACACTGTTTGTCCTATATTAAAATCTTTCATTTGCTAACTATACCTATCAGTAGTTGTTAGTGCCTTCCGTAGTTTGAATCTTTTATTTAGCTGGCAGTAGTGGCGCTCGCTGTATTGCAGTAGTTCGAGTAACGAAGATTTTTGTGAGGTAAGTGATTTTTGAAAGGTATAGGTTAATGTTAGTCAGGGCCATTCTTTTGTAGGGATTTTTGAAAGTCAGATTGCGTTGCGCTAAAAAATATTGTGTGTCAGTTTAAGCACAGTCGTGTACAATTTTTCTAAGGGGACGTTTCATATGTCGACCCTTAGCCAAGAATACCTCACTGGAATCTTCTGATTTTTTCTTGTAGTTTGTGTAATTAATGTAGATTTTGTTTATTGCTAGCGCGTAATTGTAGAGAGAATCTCCTTTGTAGTTGTAGTCTTTCATTGTTGTACAGTACAACAGTTGTAGCATGCATGTAGAGTTGCACCAAGTATTTCGCAGCTGCGCTTGCAATTAACTAGATATTATTTTCTATGTTAATGTATTCTCTTATTTTTGCTCTTCAAATTGTTTTTTTTTTCTGTGTTGTCGTGTGAAATATTGTGACAATAATGGCGTGTGAAAAACGTGATACTAGGCTCCAAAGTAAACTGAGAAATGACAGTGAAGACGAAAGCAGTGTGTTAGCGCCACCATGTAATGAATTAACTAATGTTCAAAGTAGTAATTTGGTAATTGTACATAGGGAAATGGAGCGGGCTGCAAACAATAGTGTAGACAGTGAAATAAGTAGTGAACACGGAACAATTATCGATCGATCAGTCGGCAACAGCTCGCCTCAGTATTCCGAAATGACAGGACACATTCTTGCAAATACTGTAGATTCAGGTTTTGCGTCCTCACCGCTTTCTCAAATAAGTCAAGACACATTTTCTGTTTTTCAAACTGCGAATATTGCCGGTTCAAATGCATTGCCGAATAGCACTAAGGAACATGTTACAGACACCAGTGGATTGTTATTACAATTAATGCAACAAATGGGACAAAAGCTTCAAAAGTTAGACACAATGGAACAAAATCAGAGACAAACACAACAAAAACTTCAAAAGTTAGATACAATGGAACAAAATCAGAGACAAACACAGCAACAGTTGGACACAATGGAACATAATCTTCAAAAGTTAGACACAATGGAACAAAATCAGAGACAAACACAGCAAAAGTTAGACGCAATGGAGCAAAAGCTTCAAAAGTTAGACTCAGTGGAACATACGCTCGAACAAACACGTGAAGATTTAACTACTGAATTACATAAAATCGAATCGAAATGTCAAAAAGTCTGTAATGACGTAAAAACACAAATTTGTGAGCATTTCCAACCTATTTTTTCGCGGCATGAAAATGCATTACAGAATCACGAAGCAGCCATAAAAGAACTGCAAACAATTGTTCATGAAAATCATGAGACCTTGCAAGCTAAAATTGACTCAGTTGCATCTACCGATTCGGTTACGCAACTTGCAAAAACTCAAGAAAACTTAAAGGACACAGTAGATACTCTGAAAAATGGTTCAGAAAGACACATGGAGGACATTAGTTCATTATCAGAGAAAGTAGTTGAACTTTCGGATCAGCTAAATAATTTATCTACGAAGGAAGATGATAATCTGAATGACACAAAACCGGTAGTCTTTAATGACACAGAAGAGTTCGAACAAATTAGGAAATTCAAACAAAATCAGAATCAAATTAATACGCAACACCAAAGAAAAATCCGGGAAGTACAAGATCAGTTGACACAGGTAATACAAGAATTACGTATTTCAGAGGACACTCACACTCCAATACGGGAAGAGGGACATAAAAATACGGAACTGCCACAAAATAACAACACAGGGCACTTTGGAGATTATGAAAGAAATTGGCAAAGTACACCGAATTTTGAGATGGAACCGCCGAAACGACGTAACAATGACCGATATGCAACCCGCCGACATGATTTTGACTATAAGCTGTTCATTACTACACGTAAATTCGAAACATTTAAGAATTCTGGCAACGACATTCATCCACAAGCGTGGCTTCATCAATTCTCTCATTGTTTCCCCCCCAACTGGTCATTAGAGCACAGATTAGAATTTATGTGTGGCTACTTAGAGAATGAACCAGCTGTAAGAATGCGATCGGTCATTCACGATTGCCACAGTGAAGGAGAATTTTACCACGCCTTCCTCTCAGAATATTGGTCCCAAGCCACACAAGACCGAGTAAAACATGGCATCATAACGATGAAACATTTCGAACAATCTGAATTTTCCAGTCCTATGAAATATTTTGAAGACATGTTGCATTAGAATCAGTATGTTTCTAACCCATACAGCCCCTCAGAACTCATCCGCATGTGCTTAATCAAATTGCCTGAACATTTACGACACATTATTTTGGTAGGACGTTGCAAAGACGACATTGAAGATTTTCAGCGACTCTTACAAGAACTGGAAATTGACACTGACAATCGCGGAACATAAAAACAGAAGCACAACAATTACAGGTCGTATCCGTCGCAATTCCGCGATGAAAGAAATAACAACTGGACACGACAAGGCTATTCTCACAACACAAATCGTGACCAAAACAGACACCACCCGTATGACAACCACTGGCAGAGTAATAGTTACAGAGAAAGATCGTATTTCCGTAGTAATGAACATGACAGAGACAATCATAGAAACAGACAATATGGCAACCAGAACTATTATTATCACGGGAGACAGATTAACTTCAGACGCAAGGGTCCACCGCGCACTGATAATTCAGGGAGAAATTCTCCACCACGTGACCGACAAACAAGATATTACAGGAACTACCGACATGACGACAGACGATATAATCATAATGACAGACCGGAAATCCATCAGAACTGGCAAGCTTCAAACAGGGTAAGGCCCTCTCGGCAAGGTAAATTCGTAGAAGTTAGGTCTCCTAATCCCAATAACGACGCGCGCCAACAAAGACACAATAGGCAATAACTCCCACCGCAGGCAGCCGGGTGCGCCGGCGGGCTCAGAGAGAAATAACATAAGCTAACCTTGAGCAAAATTCCAGTGTTCCTCACCGACGTAACCACTTGATAATTGCGTTGAAGTTGACAGTCTGCGTACTAGGAAGAGTAAAGGTTTACACTACATTTTACATGTAAAACCATTTATTAAGAGATAATCTGCTTTTTAAGTTTGTCTTTGCCATAAAACATTTCACTTCACATTTGTAGTATGTTTTGTCACACTGAGAAACTGTTAACATGCAACAATGTTTTGAAGTTCACTATCCAGTCCAGAACCTACGGAACACATTTAGACAGTATTTACGAGTGCATTGTTATAGTGAACAGACATCACTGTGTTATTGCGTGTGTACATTCTTGCTTGTTAGTTGCACGATTACGTAACGACTATGAGGCTCACATACTTAGAACATTTACCAGTACTGCTAATGAGATTTTAATGCAACATTTTGGTTTACTTGAAAATACATTCTGGATTTAAAGTACTTTTTGTGAGATACCAGATGACACAGTGGTTAGTTTATGTGACAGCTACACAATTTTATCACGACACTACTAATAAGTGACCATTTACAATGTTGCTTTTGTGGTGTTTCTGTTTTATATCTGCACAGTTTTTCTGAACTCTTCTGGAGAGTAAAACATGTTTTAGTAGTAAATTTTGTGGTATAGCTACAATGAGACAGCCTTTTTCGTAGCACAATAATACCTTACATTACAGTACTTACTTCATCACGGCAATAAGCGTAATAACTAAGATATCTATATGCAAAGCATTTCAATTTCGTTTATCATGAGGTAAGTACATTGACTTCTGCAGAACTTAGCTTTCAGAGGACAATAACTACGACACTTCCACAGAGATTGTCTTACAGCAAGACGCACATTTAGCGCTACAGGACATGCATTAAACTGTTTATTTTTCAACATATTTGAATTACAAAGAAAGTTTTCCATGATACATTTCATTCCATTGCTGTAATCTGTAACACCTGAGGATATAATTACATTATTCCTCAGGGGGGTACACGCTTACTTTGTGTACCATGTGTTTGGCAAGCACAAGGAGCCCTAGCTAATATGGTATTTGTTTATACAACTTTACACATCGGTACCATATTTCTCTAACACATAAATTACTTAGCTATCTGATCGTTTAACTGAGAGAGACAAACATTTACTTTACTACATCAGTGACAGATGTTTACGTAATTACACCATTGGATAACTTCACACTTACAAAGTTGTATTTTGTCTGTACTTTGTGAACTGTTCATATTTTTTCAGAACCATTGTGATACTACGAGAGCTTTGAATGATGTATTTGGTATGGGGTCTTGATTTTTAAAGTACGTATGAGGTAGATGACACTTTTGACATGAGCACAGGTTTTGAAATAGGAAGCCACGACGATTTTGAGATTTGGCTGAGGTTTTATGATGTTATGATGACGATGTGTATTACGCTGTTGTGGTATGTTTATGATCAATAGGCTAATGCTATGTGAGGAATTTGATTATGCTATGTATTTCTTATGATTAAATATTGAAGAAGTGTCGACAAATATGTATATGTGTAATAAAGCAAGGAATAATGAGTAGTGGTTAGGGACTCTGGTTTGTGCAAAAGGTTGTTGGAAACCAAGAATCGTATTTTAAGAGTTATGAAATATATGTAAATGCGTGAATGTATTACAAGGCCGATGAAAATTTTTTGGACACTATTATATTTAAAGGATTTTGTTTATACAGATATGTAACGCAAATTCTCAACCTGTGAAAATATTTTTATATGTGACTGTCACTGTAGCGGAAACTGATGTCGTAAATTTTTCAGTAAGAAAGGTAAGTGACCACCTGCACATAATGAGTCGTAGGCACCCAGCTGCGCGACAGGCGCCTGGAAAAAAAAGCCATTAGTGTGTGCCTGTCAGAGGCACAGGTGGAGAAAAAAAAGAGGCCATTATCCTCGCTATTGACATTCCTTTGTAGAAAGCATCGTAAATACGACACCCTCAAACTTGAAAACATGATTACACTGTAGAGTTCTTAATTTATGATATTTACTGAAATGAAATGATGAGAAATGTTTCATGTCTATTGTCTTGCTAGCTGGAAGATTGTTTACTGCATTATGAAATGCCTTATGGCTAGCGAATGACGTTTCAAACCCAGTAAAGAATCATTTTATGATGTACTTCCTTAGAAAAGAGAGCACAAATAGACATTTCCCTTCACAGGACTTACAAAAATAATTTTTTTTACGATTTGGTAACTTATCTGCTAGCATATGTTCTAGTGATGCATCACTCTAGTGTTAAGATGTGACATAGGTATTACACATTTTTACTGTAATATTTTTTCTGTTTCAGCTTTGTCATGTTTAGATATAAATTATTACATTTATTGCTGCTCGCTATGCTTACTTGCATTTTTTTTGTCATTACTGTTTGTATTAATTGTTTTGTGCTGCTGCTTTGCCTCGTCCCTTAGTTTATCATCTGAGCTCAGTAGATTTAAGTTAGCTTAAGATGGGGTAGGCTATATAAGAGAACGAGTTATGAATTGGAAGAAATGCATTGAGAAGCTATAAGAAAATGATTTGGCCAAAAAAGTAGTGTACAGTGGAGAAAAACTATTTTTGAAAGAGGATGTGAGCAAAATACAGAAAGCATGATTGGATAGGATATTTTTGGTGGAAACAAATGTTGAGATATGAGGAAAGGTCTACAGAATGAAGTTTTGGGCTACACTGCAGTACCAAACGTTACACTGAAAACAAACCCTGACCTTTCCTTTTGTGTTATCCCACTATGTGTTTGTGTACTCTTGTGTATTTATGTTCTTCCTGTCTTTATATGTTCATCTGATAAGACTTATGTTGTAGAATTTTCTAATATTCAGCTACATTCACTATGATGAGGAATACTGTTATCCTCAAATATAATTTGCATTAATAATATGTCGTTTTCTTTGTAAATATGTTTAGAAATTATTTATTCTGTTCTGTTTTAATGCTCATGTGTGAAGTTGATGTTTCAAAAGTTATTCTGATCTTTGATGTATGTACTTATGCCGTAATTTTGTAACACTGATGAATTTGCTATTTCGATTCTTTTGTAAAGCCTGTACTACTGCTAATGTTATCTGTATTTTTATGTTCTTCAATGATGTATTTTGTACCTTTGTTATTGTATTCTTATGTTATAAAATTGTAATGGACACCAGTTCATCAAATTAAGTAACTTGTAAATTACATTTCACTGCACACGTTTCTGTTGGTCATAGTATATGGACAATATGTGAGAAGTAGGGACTGATAGTGTTTGCACGTGTGTTAATAATTCAGTAAGGGACTGGATAACAGCATTGCTGGTTGTAAGAACATTTCAAAAACAATTTTTGTGAGTGCACAAGTGGTGGTTATGGACTTGCTATATTATCCGCAAGACTCTTCAATGGTGATTGTGCACCTGCACAGTCAAACAGATGGCTGCTGGCCATCTCTACAAGGCCTACAGTGGGTCTACACCTTTGATGAACCACCGATACCATTATTTCTACAACGACTGCAGTGGGTCTGCACCTCTGGTGGCCCACCAATACCGTAATCTGTACCAGGACTACAATGGATCTACTCTGTGACGACCTACCTACCAATATTCTTGAAAACTTCGACTGACTCTGCTGTGGGTTTGCTCTGTTGTGGCCCATTACCTGTCTGCATGTCAAGAGTCAGCACTGTCTTTCCGTTGGAAGGACAACACTACTTCTTCAAGACTGCATGGAAATCCACTACTTCCATGTGCATTTACTTTTACTACTCAGACTTTGAGAAAAACACTGCAATTTTACTTTGATGAATGATCAGGACTGTCTTTATGGACTGTGAGAAAATTTTAGCTTTTTACCAACATTGTATCGATAAGTGTGTGCATTTCATTTCTTTCTCATTGTAATTATGAAAAAAAATTTCAAATCTGTATTGGCCACTGCCCAAAACAATTTGTAAATTTTTTTGCAGGGAGCATGAGGGCTATGTAAGTAGGCTGTTTCGGTTTTTTTATTGGTAACGCCGCCGCCACGTAGCGCTCTGTATAAAAATCACTGGCTGTGCCGTGTGCAGTCTGTGGCTGGTTTGCATTGTTGTCTGCCATTGTAGTGTTGGGCAGCGGCGCTGGATGCTAACAGCGCGTAGCATTGCACAGTTGGAGGTGAGCCGCCAGCAGTGGTGGACGTGGGGAGAGAGATGGCGGAGTTTTGAAATTTGTAAGACTGGATGTCATGAACTACCATATATATTTTGACTATTAAGGTAAATACACTGTTTGTTCTCTATTAAAATCTTTCATTTGCTAACTATACCTATCAGTAGTTAGTGCCTTCCATAGTTTGAATCTTTTATTTAGCTGGCAGTAGTGGCGCTCGCTGTATTGCAGTAGTTCGAGTAACGAAGATTTTTGTGAGGTAAGTGATTTTTGAAAGGTATAGGTTAGTGTTAGTCAGGGCCATTCTTTTGTAGGGATTTTTGAAAGTCAGATTGCGTTGCGCGAAAAAATATTGTGTGTCAGTTTAAGCACAGTCTTGTACAATTTTTCTTAGGTGACGTTTCACTTCCCGCGGAGTGCAGCCTTCGTTGGGACAAACAAATGGAAGTCCGAAGGTCCGAGATCAGGGTTGTACTGTGAATGAGGAAGAACTGTCCAACGAACTTTTGTAACATCCCCTCAGGTGTGGTGGCAGGTGGTGGTGGTGGTGGTAGTGGTGGTGGTGGTGGTAAGTTCCTATGGGACCAAACTGCGGAGGTCATCGGTCCATAGGCTTACACACTACTTAATCTAACTTACGCTAAGAACAACACACACACCCAAGCCCAAGGGAGGACTCGAACCTCCGAGGGGAAAGGGGGGGGGGGGGGGGAGTCGCGCGAACCGTGGCAAGGCGCCCTGGTACCGCGCGGCTGCCCCGTGCGGCTCCCGGCTCCCTCGGACTTGCAGACTCGTGCGACGCCTCGATGTGTGGTGGGACGACGAGAGCAGTGCAGGTCGGCAGCAGTCGCAGCTGTGTGTGGGAGTGGGAGGTCGGAGACGTTGTTGCGAATTTGTTGCGGCGATGATGGGCGCTTCGCCCACCGCCTGCCGTGCTTTTGTTCACTGCCAGGTCTCTGTACACATTCTGCTGGCGCCTACGAATATAAAAATAACATAAAGAGAGGCGACTGACAGCTCTATGCTTGGAACACACGTCCATACAGGCGCCATCTTGTAGCCTACATACAGGTTCTCCGCGAATCGGAACTTCACGAATCTACAGATGCTGAGGCGAGAATATATCGTGCTTCCCCACAACAAATCCCACATTTTTCCGACCGAAATTCGCCGAGAGGAAAAAATGATTGGTTAACTTATTGAACGCCCCTTGTTCTGACGTCAGGAAAAGGAAGTCTGCGCCAAAGACTGCGAAAAGACGTTAATGTTAACAGACAGCTCAAGCACGAGGAACAGCTGTTACGCCAAATAACACGCTTTGTGGACACATAAGCAGCTCAAGTTCCGACAAACAATTTTTTTTAAAAAGCTAGATTTTTACCAGCAGTGAACCTTATTAAAGAAAATGAATCTATACATCATCAGTTTATAGTTATTCAACCACCGATAACCATTCTTACGTCACCTAGTGATGTCTAAACCGTTGCGAAGAGTCCTACTCCATCAAGTCCATCGTGAAACATTCTTCCAAAACCTCGAGACGGGATACCAGGCACTACACGTTGCAGGGCACTTAAGGATGGTGCCTCGCGACTTTCAGATGTACTTCGGTGGTTTTTAAGACGTCCTCTATTCGTTGTTCATACTACGGTATCACGACACATTGTGTAGCATTGGTACTTCTTGGGATCGGGGCTTAATTTCGGCCAGAACGGCCTTCCGGTACGTGCTGGGCGTATCTTTTTAACTCATTGGAAAAGGGCGGCAACGAAGATTTACAATAGTACATGTCTGTTAAATAGAAATGTAACTATAATTTGCCGCTTCGTGGCACCGGTGAACTTGACAGCTGTTGACTGATGTGACGTGAGGGGCAGCGGCATGGGACGAGGTATTGTCTGTGGAGCATACCTCCAGATAAGTTGACTTTAGTTCCGAAGTTCTGATCGTTACAGATCGGTAACATTCGTGTTGACTGTCTTTTATTTACGACTGCCAGCAGCCTCAGACATCTACAGTATAACAAAGATAAGTTCAGCTTCGTTCCGAAGCTATGATCGATACATATAGCCTTTGTATTAAATCTTGTGGTTTCATAATTTTGTTTATAAGAAATTATGTATTAGAAACCCGAATTTCAAAGCAGTATTATCTAAAAATGATTTCTCATTATAAGTCTTATCATAAGTTTTCAAAAATTGAAACTTGTCTCTGTTTATGGCTGGGACAGGAGGGGGGAGGTTGTATGGTTGAAGAGGTGCGTTTAGAAATTAAGCACTGGAATTGTTACTAACGAAATCTGTCGCCAACCGATTGCCACTCCCTCTAATTTTTGGACGACGTTTCTCATTCCCTATTTTCCTTAACCGCATGGAATACAGAAGATAGAACGCTATTGTGGGTATAAAAACATTTGTAAAATGAGATTCTTTAGTAAGTTGTTGAGTCATCAGTTTCATGCAGTTCGCCAAGACTTCCACTCATCAACAGCCTGTGAATCTGCTCCTCCTCATACTCTGTGTTTTGCATATTTTCCTTTCCGCGCCGATTCTAGCCGCGCGGGGTAGACGCGCGGTATGGGCCGCCTTGCCATGGTTCGCGCGGCTCACTCCGTCGGAGAATCGAGTCCTCCCTTGGGCAGGGGTATGTGCGTGTTGTCCTTAGCGTAAGCTAGATTAAGTTAGATTAAGTAGTGAGTTAGCCTAGGGACCGATGACGTCAGCAGTTTGGTCCCTTAGGAAGTTACCACCACTACCACCGATTCACTGGATAACTTACTCATTCCTTATCTTATCGTTCGTTTGAGTTTCAGCATCTTTCTGTAACACCGCGTCTCAAATGGTTCGATTATGTTCTTTCTGGGCTTCTCCACCATCCAGTATTAACTTCCGTAAAATACTGTGGCCCAGACGTACATTGTCGGGTGCTTCTTCATGAAAATTAACCCTGTTGTCTGATACTAGTGATCTTCGTTTAGCGAGGAATGTCCTTTTTGCTTGTGCTAGTCTGCTTATTATATTCTCCTTGCTTCGCCCTGCATGCGTTATTATACTTTCAATTTGTCCTCAATTATCATGTTAAGTTCTGCGCTAACCTCATTAGTTTCGTCTTTATTTGGTTTACTTCCACTTCACACATTGTGTTCAGCAGAGCGTTCATTCCCATCCAACAGCTCCTGACGTTTTCTTGTGATACTGTCAATCAAACTGCATCGCCACAGACCTACCTGATACTAAGTAGTAGTTAGTTCCATAGATCATCTGAACGGTTCATTTATCGAAATGATGTGGAACGAGTCAGTTTATAGGATCTGTATGCATGATAAGTGTTAATATTAATTCCCGGGTTCGATTCCCGGCGGGGTCCGGGATTTTCTCTGCCTCGTGATGAGTGGGTGTTGTGTGATGTCCTTAGGTTAGTTAGGTTTAAGTAGTTCTACGTTCTAGGGGACTTATGACCAAAGAAGTTGAGTCGCTTAGTGCTCAGAACCGTTTGAACCATTTGTTAATATTAATGAACACATCTTTTCAGTCCTACTCATGCAACTACACTCCTGGAAATGGAAAAAAGAACACATTGACACCGGTGTGTCAGACCCACCATACTTGCTCCGGACACTGCGAGAGGGCTGTACAAGCAATGATCACACGCACGGCACAGCGGACACACCAGGAACCGCGGTGTTGGCCGTCGAATGGCGCTAGCTGCGCAGCATTTGTGCACCGCCGCCGTCAGTGTCAGCCAGTTTGCCGTGGCATACGGAGCTCCATCGCAGTCTTTAACACTGGTAGCATGCCGCGACAGCGTGGACGTGAACCGTATGTGCAGTTGACGGACTTTGAGCGAGGGCGTATAGTGGGCATGCGGGAGGCCGGGTGGACATACCGCCGAATTGCTCAACCGTCGACCTGGGACCAGATCGCAGCGACGCAAGGATGCACGCCAAGACCGTAGGATCCTACGGAGTGCCGTAGGGGACCGCACCGCCACTTCCCAGCAAATTAGGGACACTGTTGCTCCTGGGGTATCGGCGAGGACCATTCGCAACCGTCTCCATGAAGCTGGGCTACGGTCCCGCACACCGTTAGGCCGTCTTCCGCTCACGCCCCAACATCGTGCAGCCCGCCTCCAGTGGTGTCGCCACAGGTGTGAATGGAGGGACGAATGGAGACGTGTCGTCTTCAGCGATGTGAGTCGCTTCTGCCTTGGTGCCAATGATGGTCGTATGCGTGTTTGGCGCCGTGCAGGTGAGCGCCACAATCAGGACTGCATACGACCGAGGCACACAGGGCCAACACCCGGCATCATGGTGTGGGGAGCGATCTCCTACACTGGCCGTACACCTCTGGTGATGGTCGAGGGGACACTGAATAGTGCACGGTACATCCAAACCGTCATCGAACCCATCGTTCTACCATTCCTAGACCGGCAAGGGAACTTGCTGTTCCAACAGGACAATGCACGTCCGCATGTATCCCATGCCACCCAACGTCAACTACCCTGGCCAGCAAGATCTCCGGATCTGTCCCCCATTGAGCATGTTTGGGACTGGATGAAGAGTCGTCTCACGCGGTCTGTACGTCCAGCACGAACGCTGGTCCAACTGAGGCGCCAGGTGGAAATGGCATGGCAAGCCGTTCCACAGGACTACATCCAGCATCTCTACGATCGTCTCCATGGGAGAATAGCAGCCTGCATTGCTGCGAAAGGTGGATATACACTGTACTAGTGCCGACATTGTGCATGCTCTGTTGCCTGTGTCTATGTGCCTGTGGTTTTGTCAGTGTGATCATGTGATGTATCTGACCCCAGGAATGTGTCAATAAAGTTTCCCCTTCCTGGGACAATGAATTCACGGTGTTCTTGTATCAATTTCCAGGAGTGTATATTTAAAAACAATTTTTTGTTTTCTACTGGCTACCAGTTTTTAAATAGTGATTTTTCAGTGGAACGAAATGAATTATCCAAGATAAATTACTTTAAGTTACATTAAAAGTTGCTTTGCTATATGTCTGACACTTTATAGTATTGGGCAAATGAAAAAGAAATTGTGAACAAAAAAGAATTGGAGACCTTTCTGAAATTCAATAAGTTATTTTGTAAGTTGAAGACGTTTGATTAACGTAATAGAATTCCTTTTTCATATATCACATCGGAATTCTTACAAAATATACTTAAGATAAAACTTTACATCATGCATTAAAGTTGCAATTCTGCATTTCGTATGAGCTATACTTCCAATATAATGTACTAAACACAAATGAAATATATTGATAGTGCACTTTTTTTCATAGAAGAAACAGAATTTATGCACAAAAATTAAAAAAAAACACATTAACTCAAGACTTACTGTAACATATAAAATTCAAAGAAGGAAACGCCAAATTCAATCCCTTTGTTTTCTTACGTGAACAAGTCAGCTGTATGAGAAACTTCTTGTGCTACATTTTCTCTTGTGTTGTATAAGACTATCACGTTTCAGCAACCAGCAATGACCTTTATGGATGTACTCCATCATCCCTGATATGTTCTTTCTATTTCTTTAATGTCTTGGTGAAACCTCCCACCCTGTCCTTCACTCACTGGCCCGAGGTATTTCGGAAACTTGTCTAAAGGTGGGTGGCGGAAGTGTACCTTCAGGCTCATGTTGCATCCTAAGGTTTTATATTTTTCCAGCAAGTTGTTAACATACTCCATATAGTTTGTGTCTTTCTTATTTCTCAAGAACTGCGAAACCACTTCCCTGAAACCGATCCAAGTTTCTTTTCCTTGAGGAGTCATACATTCTTCAAAAGTTTTATCTCTACGTGGTTCCTTGAGCTGCAGATTTACAAGTAACCTCTTTGACTTTTGCCTTTGAGGGTGCGTGGAACTTGTTAGTTAGGTATATAAAACAGTTGTTACTTTTATCCATTGTCTTTGTAAATTGCTTCATTAGCTCCAATTTAATACGCAAAAGTAGTAGCAAAATTTTATGAGGATCTGCTAATCATTTCTCGACGATATTTTTGGATCCTAGGGTAAGTACAATACTTTGAGGCCATTCTCGTGTTGTCTGATGGTTGTTTCTATCTCGGCAGTCCCATTCACAAATGTAACATGGGTACTTGCAACACCCTGTTATTGTCCTAATAACATCAACAAAACCGTCTAATCACCACAGATCATCCACTGACGTTCACTGTAGTTTACTGTTTCGAGTACTAGATTAAGTTTCTGAGTCAATGAAGTGTCTCTAGTCAACTGTTTTGTACTCAGCTCCTAACTTTTAATGAGGTTTGAAATGTTGGTGATAGAGTACTAAAGAGTCTTCTTACCTAAAATATTGTTATACGTCTTTCTCTCTGTGTTTGTAGAATGTTACAGTTGTTCCTGAAACTATTAAGTTCTTTTCTTTCAGCCTTGGAGCTATGGGACCTGAAGTATCCTTTGGGAGACTTAAACCTCTGACCAAGTCGTTTTGTTCAAGTTACGTTAAAGGTTTGAACATATCTTGCACGTCTGTCAAATCAGACTTTTCAGAATGCTCATCTCCTGTAAAACTTCATTTGGAATGATGTGTCTGAATGTTCTTGGGAAGGATAGCTACTGGAACACCAGAATCTAGCAGATTCCAAGTCAGGATAAATCATTCCTTATTTTGTTTTTCATGTAGACCTTTTACTTTTCAAATATACAAGCAACAGCCATCCAGGCGGCTCTTTGGTGAAAGACACATCATTGGAACTCCAAAACTAAGGGACTTCAATTTTCCACTTGACCATTTCCTTATATCCCCAACATAAGCGCTACACACACTACATACTCCAATATGGCGGCCACTGAGTGACGCGCGTTTCTTCGGCTCGCGAGTTTTTCCGCTCATTGAAGGTGTTACAGAGAAGTGCGGCAGTCCACAACGTGTGCATCCGACTAAACAAGTGTTACTTGCCGTGGTGTATTGTTCTCCGTTGATTACCACAAGTGATAAGTGATAAGTGAGTGAAAAATGGGAAGAGCACGAGTAAGCGGCAGCAGGCGAGGCTACAGGGGTGCAGGCAGCGCGGGCGCCCGGTCTCCGGCGGCAGGTGAGGCCCCGCTTCCCGACATCGGGGAGCTCGTCCGGTCCCAGGTGAGTGCGGCGCTGCACAGAAAAGACACGCTAGACGTAATCGTCCAATCCATCACGGACTCCGTGACGGCCGCGGTCATGGACAAACTGCAAGAGTCTGTCGGGCGCAACAGCACCGAAATCCAGTCTCTTAGAAAGTCCCTGGCCGCACAAGAGAAAAAAGCCGCCGACCTAGAGGCTAAACTGTCTGCTGCCACCGATGAAATTGAGCAGTATCAGCGAAGGAACAGCTTGCGCTTGTTCGGGGTAGCTGAAAACGATCGCGAAAACACCGACGACCTGGCCATTAGCCTCGTGCGTGAGAAACTTGGCGTGCAGATCGACGAGGCCGATATTGACAGAAGCCACCGTGTTGGGCGCAGGACACCAGGTGCCATGAAACCCAGGCCCATAATAATTAAATTTGTGTCTTACCGGAAAAGAGCTGAAGTGTTTGCTCAGAAAAGAAAACTCGCCAAGAGTGGGGTTACCCTGAGGGAAGATCTGACGCGCGAAAGACTAAAAGTTTTGAACGCAGCGATCACACAGTTTGGCCTTCAAAATGTATGGACCCAGGATGGCAGGATAGTAATCAAGACGGAAGGAGGGAGGAAAACGGTGACAAACATGTTCGAACTGAAAGACTGAGCGAAATCTCGCGAGACACAAAGTCTCATATTGTAATCTGTCTAATATAAGTTAATTTTTTTATTCTTTCTTTTCATTTTTTTAGCTTAAATACTGCTCCGTTATTTCTATAAGTACCATAAGTACTCTATTTGAAATCAGTCAATTGTTTCACAAAAATATTGTTTCTTTATTTGTCTATTATAAGTGCTCATGTATATTCATATTGTCAGTCAAATTGGAATTAACATCCTCCATTAACAGGAATCTCCTTACAACCGCCTCTCTATATCTGTTATTTCCATCTTCGCCACTACCACTACTACTACTACTATCTTTTTCGTAACTACTACTGCCACTTTCCATCTTTCTTTTCACTCCCTTCTTAGATACTTCCAGCGTGTTTTTCACCTTTAGTCCACAGACGCTTGAGTCAGTCACGACCTTGGACACACCTGTAAATATGTCTTGCCCCGCGAAATCCAGCTTTTGTCCCTCTTCCGGCCAGCAGGTAAACGGAGCGCGCTCGGTCCTACAGGCGGCCACAATGGGACGGACCGGTTCCGGCGGCGGGCTCTTTGTGGCCCACGCGAACGCGCAGTCGCTAACGGCTCACTTCGACGAGTTCTGTGACCTGTTCTGCCAATCGCTGTTCCACATTATCCTCGTCTCTGAAACTTGGTTGAAACCAAACATTTCTTCCGACGCTATCCGAATCGCTGGTTACTCTCTCCTAAGGGCAGATCGTGAAACACGACGCGGGGGTGGTGTGGGTGCCTATGTTCGCTCTGATCTGACACCTACTGTGCTATGCACATCGGATCCAAAGGGCGAAGGAGAAGCAGAGTTCTTGTTTTTCGAAATAAATACATCAAATCAGAAACTGCTAATTGGAGTAATCTATAAACCTCCAAACGTCGGTGCCATGTCCTCCTTTCAGTCTGCCCTGTCCTCACTCGTGACACAGTATGAACACATAATCATTATGGGCGACACAAACATCGACTTACAGTTAAAATCTCCCTCTGCCGAAAAACTAAGGCGACTGTTCCACTCCAATGATATGAGTTTAACACCGCAGGACCCAACTCATCACACGCCACACAGCCACACAATCATAGATATAATAGCAACAAAGCGACCAGATAAAATAATCCGCGCCAATCAGACATCCGCTCCGGGACTCTCTGCTCATGACGTGATATTTTTAAAATACTCAATGCATACTACCAAAGAAAAATCTCACCTGGTAACCTACAGAAACTTAAAAAATGTTAACCATGACGCTCTTCAAAACCATTGCTCAGACATCCCTTGGCATGATATAAACGATGAACCGACTTTAGACGAAAAAATTCGGCAATTATGTCGCAAAATTATTGCACTGTATGATAAACATGCTCCTCAACGCACTGTTAAGGTAAAGAGAGCTCACGCTCCATGGCTCACCACTGCATTACGTCAGTTAATGAATAAACGTGATGCTGCACATAGGGCCTTCAAGCGTAACCCAACTCCCGAGGCGTACGAAGCTTATAGGAAACTCCGAAACAGAACCAAGCAAAGCGTGAGGAATGCCAAAATCAGACATGCCCGCTCTGTCGTATGCGGCATATCAAAACCTGCTGCACTGTGGAAAAAGCTGCGCAGTTTCGGTATAGGGAAGCGAAGATCTGACGCTGTTTATCAAGCGTCTGCAGAAGAATTAAACGATTTCTTCTCAACAGCTGCAAACTGCCACGCAGCGACAAATTACCAGCCCCAAGATATCAGTCTCTCGAGAGACAAGTTTTTCCTAAAACATGTCACTACCGGCACAGTACACAAGGCAATTATGAGAATCTCTTCCGAGGCAGTAGGAAATGATGGAGTGAGCATTGGCATGATTAAGAACGTCGTAGACACTATTATTCCAGTTATCACAGACATCTTCAACCTGTCTCTTGTCAGTAGTACATATCCTACTGAGTGGAAGCAAAGTTTAATTAAGCCTATACCCAAGACTGACAACCCTAAGTCGCCAGGTGACTACAGGCCGATCAGCATACTACCTGCAATTTCTAAAGCCCTAGAGCACATCGTCCATGAACAACTGACGGATTACCTCAAAACTCATAACATCCATGACGAATATCAGTCAGGCTTTCGAAAGCACCATAGTACAGCAACCGCATTAATCAAAGTAACTGATGACATTAAACATGCTATGGACAGACGTGAAGCTACTATCCTAACACTGCTTGACTTTAGCAAGGCTTTTGACACAGTTGACTTCGGTATATTACTAATTAAAATGAAACAGCTGAATTTCTCAAACAGCGCAATACAATGGTTCGACAGCTACCTCAAAAACAGAAGTCAACAAGTCATTTGTGGGTCGGAAAAGTCATCATGGAAAAGCGTGCGCTCTGGAGTTCCCCAAGGCTCCGTCTTTGGTCCACTACTCTTCTCACTGTACATTAATGATATTTCTTCAGTGATTCACTCCTGCAACTACCATCTTTATGCCGACGACATCCAACTGTACATAAGTGCAAGCCCCAAAAACATTGCTGGCGCAGTAGCGAGTATGAACGCAGATCTTTGTTCTGTTTCTCGATGGGCACAGAACCTAGGTCTGAAACTAAACCCCAAGAAATCCCAGGTCATACTTATATCTCATCCAAAGTTAATCAGCCGGTACTTTCGCGAAACAGTCCCTAAAATACTCCTCAATGGTACCCAACTACCATACCAAAAAACAGTAAAAGACCTTGGAATAATCTTGGATGAACACCTAAACTGGGAAGAACAAACAGTCACAGCTTGCCGGAAATCGCTCTCCTCCCTACATGCAATTCAAAAGTTTAGAAAAATATTTCCAACCCATGTTAAACGAAAATTAGTCCAAACACTAGTCTTGCCTAATCTTTACTACTGCGATGTAGTTCAACACGGCACAAATAGTGAAAATTCTAGATGCCTCGAGCTAGTGATGAATGCTTGCGTTAGATACGTGTGCAATATTCGGTTGTATGATCATATCAGTCCTTCATACTCCCAGCTAGGTTGGATACGCCCACATACGGCACGCGATCTCCACACGATGTGCTTACTTCATCGATTTCTTAGCCACTGGTGCCCCCAATACTTATCTTCTCACATTAAACACCTATCATCATTCCACAATCACAACACCAGATCGGATACGTCTATCATCTTGGCTGTACCTTTACATAACACAAAATCTTTCTCCGTGTCATTCTCCATCTCAGCCATATGACTATGGAACGCGCTCCCCTGTGATCTGCGTCTTATCCAGAACTACTCAACATTCAAGAGGGAACTCAAAGCTTACATATTAGGGACGGTATAACCACCATTCTTGTGCCCCTCCCATCTCTTTCTTTCTCCTCTCCATCACAGCTTCGAATTTCACCGTTCTATTTCTCTTCCTCTAACCTATCTACCTCTTATATATCTCTTTCACCCCTTTCTATCGTCTTATGTCTCTGCTCGATGAGAATAACTCACAAGCTGCAAGAACATAACGAGAGAATTCCCAACTAACAATGGGACTGACATTCAGAAAAGAAAAGTATGTTTACTTTCATATACATAGTCATTATTATTATTATTATTACTATTATTATTATTATTATTACAATTATTATTATTGATTGTTATAATTATTTTTTATTGTTATAATTATCATTATACTACTGATATAATATCTATTTTTTTTCTTTAACATCAATACTGCATAATAGGCTATATGTCCTTAATGTTAAGTAGAAACTGTAACTCGTTCAACCTGAGTATGCCTGGTTAGGTGTAAAAGAGGGCCTGAAGGCCCTAATCTTGCCAGGTAAAATAAATGCATAAATAAATAAATAAATAAAGACACAGGAACTCAAAAGTAATTGCTTCGAACTGGATTTTGGCTTTAAAAAATGTTTGTGTATGTTTCACAGCGCATAGTGCGTTTTTAATAACAGTTACAAATACTAAAATTATAAAAGAACTATATGTGATCGGACAAAAGGAAGCGTATTTTTGGACTCAGGTGAACAAATTCAGTATAAAAAAAGTGTCATAATCAAAAAACGAAAACGAATGGTACCTGTGTAATGGGTAATAAAGGTCATTTTCCCTGTAGTGTTTTAAGTGTGAACATCACACTCGCAATATGTAACAGTATCACGAATGTATTTAATAGTAATGACAACGAGATATAAATGTGTCAGCTCATTTTAAGTTGACATGGCGTAAAGCCACAAAAATCTGCACTTGATAATGGCATGAGGCCGAAATTGCAATCGTGAAATAAAGAAAGTGTTACAGTCACTGGTGTAAATATGATGTCTTTTATAAAAATCCCTGTTCTTCTCAAATTTTGATGGATTATTTATGATGAATTTCATTTGCGAGTATATGTGTTGTGATGGCACGGTTAAAATGCCTAGCTCATTGAAGAGCTTCCTACATGACGTCTGTGAATGGACACCACATATTAATCATACTGCTCGCTTTTGTGCAGTCAGTCCTTTGTTTCTAGGTGGTTTTCTACCCCTGAAAATTATTCCAAAGTACTTATTGAGTGCAAATTTGCCACATATATCAGAAGGTTAATTCGTTTGTTTGCAAGATCAGCAACTAATGAAGAGCAAAAAATAGTTGAACTTAATTGTCTGAGAAGCTTAGTCACATGCTTATTCCAGCTGATGTTTTCATCAATATGTACATCCAAATATTTGAAGCATTCTTATACTATTTGCTGATCCTGCTCATGTACTACATCCATTACTGGTATGGACATACTTGTTGTACAGAACTGAATTAATTTTTTTTTCAAAATTGATGGAGGGTCCATTTTACGAGAACCATTTTATAATTTTCTGGAAAATATCATTTACAATCTCATCTGCTGCTTCCTCTCTAACAGGATTTATTATAACATTAATATCCTCTGGAAAAAGTACCAGTTCTGCTTGTTCAGTGCTAAGTGGAAGGTCATTCACACATTTAAGGAATAGAAGTGGATGCAAAATTGATCCCTGTGGAACTCCCTTTGTGATTTCTGCCCCGTCACTAAAATTTTGTACTTACTCAAAATTTGCTCCAAAATAGAAGATTTTATGTGGATTTCAAGGATCAGTGTAGTTGATGGAGATGACAAAGAAATGTCTTACAGCTGAGAATTGTACATTCACTAGTGTTATTCAACATCCTTACTGAGTCAAGGGAAATCGTTTGAATATGTTGAAGCTCACCTGACAGACACATTGAAAGATTTGAGTGCCTGTTGCTCTAATAATCAGCTTTGTTCAATCCTAGTTAAATCACAACTCTGCGTGTTTCATCTTTACTACAATCAGGCCCGTCATATACTTAACATCACATGGCAAGGGATACAGGTAATAAATAGGCCATATTCAAAATATCTGGGAGTTACTCTGGATCGTGCGCTGATGTACATGCAGCATTGTGAGAATACTAGAATGAAGGTGGAAGCCAGAAGTCATACTAGTAGAATCCTGAGAACGATGACACTTGCAATTTGTTACTGTGCTGCGGACTATGCATGCCCATTGTCGTACAAATGCACCCACGCAAACACTAAACGAAATCTGTAGGCTTATTACAGGTTGTCTGAAACATACGACATTTGTAAGGAAACCTGCCAACTTGCTGGCATAGCACAACCAGATATTCGACATGAAGTAGTTTCCAATGCAGTGAGAACAAACCATGCTCATCAAGAAAACCATTCTTTACTTGGACGCATTCCAGCAGCCCATGACTGAAGTGCAGAAGAAGTTTCCTCAAGACCACTTCTGCCTTAAACAACAGCAGCGACAGCAAGAAAACAAGTGTGGATTTCTCGAACTGAGAATAACTCTGCCTGGCCTCTCCCTTCGGACACCCATCTGGGTAATAATGGAATTGGATCTTGTGGAGGCAGCTCAGATGCCTTCATTCTGGAGTTGGAAGACCCAGGGTTAATCTCCCGAAATGCCATTTCGCTGTGGACACCACCAACCACAGACCATGGAGTGCATACTGGATTACCAACTATGCCCTGCATCTTGCGTGGAAGAAGATCTTCTGCTTGCAGCTCTGAGCCCAAATGAAGTTGCAAGATTTTGATCACAAGTAGTGTAGTTTCATAATTATTTCTTTCATTTGTTTTTAATGGTAATTAACTTGTATTGTATTTCTTTCTGACTTGAATAAATAACTGTAGATAGCCTTGCCATCAATGAATCATAATATCTATATCCTTTCACCTTGAATTTCAGTCACACTGCACAACCTTTCCCTTAATTCCGTCATTGCTTCTTCAATGTACAGTATGAAGAATAGGTGAGCAAGACAATAGGTGAGCAAGACTCCATCCCTGCCTTACACCATTTTCACCCAGATACCTCTCTCATGGTCCTCTACTCTCATTGGCTCCTCTTACTTCCAGTAAATTCTAAGAACGGAATAGAAAAAAAGAACTTGCATGACTGAAACTTCTTTTATTTTTCAATATAGTCTCCTCGCAGATTAATGCACTTGGTCCAACGATGTTCCAGTGCCTTGATCCCATCTCGAAAATGTGTTTCCTCCAGGCCTTCAAAATGGTTGTCAACTCCAGCTATCAGTTCTTCGTTTGAAGTGAATCTCCTTCCTCCAAAAAAAATATTCAGTTTTGGGAAGAATGGAAGTCTGACAGAGCCATATCAGATGAATAAGGCGGGTGTGGCAACAAATCATATTTTAGTTTGTGTAATTTTTCCGTGGCGGTTGCACATGTGTGCGGGCACTCATTGTCCTGATGGAAGATGACTTTCTTCCTTGCTAAACTTGGCCTTCTTTTGGCGTATCTTTCGTTGCAATTTGTCCAGGAGGTTAGCATAGGATTCTCCAGTGATTGTTTGCCCAGTTGAGAGAGAATCTACAAACAGAATCCCCTTCGAATCCCAGAACACTGATGCCATGGCCCTTCCCGCCGAAGGAATTGTCTTTGCTTTCTTTGGTGGCGGAGAATCAGCATGTTTCCACTGCTTTTGGTGTTGTTTTGTCTCTGAGGTATAGTAGTCCATCCAAATTTCATTTGTGGTTACAAACCGGCGCAAAAAATCTTGTTAGTTTCTCCTAAAACGGGCCAAACATTATTCCGAAATGTCCATTCTCATGCGTTTTTGATATAGCGTCAAGAGTCGCGGCACCCACCTTGCGGATTATTTTTTCATTTTAATTCTTCGGTTAAAAAGTGATATACCCTTTCATATGATATCTGGCAAGCGTGAGTATTTTCATGCACTTTCAATCGGCGATTCTCCATGACCATTTTGAGCACTTTTGCAATGATTTCTCAATTAGTGACACATCTTGGCCGATCACTACGCGATCATCATCTAAGCTCTCCCGACCAAATTTAAATTCATTTGTCCACCCTGCAACAGTTGAATATGAAGCAGCAGCGTCCCCCAGTGTATTATGGAAATCGGTATGAATGTCCTTTGCTTTCATACCTTTCTTTACGAAGTACTTAATCACTGCTCGAATCTCGATTTTTTCCATCTTCTGAAATCACTAAGCGGGAAAAACAACAGAACCACGTCACCGCCCCAGCTCTATTCCGAGAGCACTGACGTGGCACGTGTTTATAGGCAACAGTGCAATGAATATCACGTGAACAACTCGTTGCGCTAGCGCTGACCTCTCGTGGTGATTCTAGAATTTTTCAAACCACCCTCGTTGTTACGCATCTTTTCCCGTAGTTTGTACAATTTTTTCAGAGAATATCAAATATTTTGCACCATTTTAAGTTATCGAACGTTTTCCAGTTGCGATAATGACGTGCAAATTCTAGCTTTTGTCTCTGTTGAACAGCAGTCCACATAGGAGCCAGGCGCTTGCTGCAGATGCCCTTACACAGCAACGTTCGCTGAACTGTCGTTGGGGAGGTACTGTTGGTAGCCCCTTGGTTCGCCAGGACAGTCAGTTTCTCAAAAGTCGAACGTTTATTCGTCCGCATAGCTATCCGCAGGCGTCGTTCACCTCTGTCATCTACGGCCGTGGCACATCACAATTGCATTGGATCCTGTTTTGGATAGCGACATTTTGCCATGCACAGTATACTTCAGCCACGAGAGCACACAAACTGTTCACAAACTTACCCATTTCGGAAATGCTCCCACCCTTGGCCCGAAAGCCAATGGTAAAGCCCTTTTAAATGTTAGATTAATCACTTTTTGTCGCATTACAACAACGACTGCTCTGTTTTCTGCGTCCCCCGACACACGTTATATGCACTGCCATCTGTGAGTGGCTAATGGACGTCGCACTCCGTCTTCAGGCCACAAGTGGCCCATCAGGACCATCCAACCGCCATGTCATCCTCAGCTGAGGATGCGGACAGGAGGGGCGTGTGGTCAGCACACCGCTCTCCCCGTCGTTATGATGGTTTTCTTTGACTGTAGCGGCTACTGTTCGCTCGAGTAGCTCCTCAATTGGCTTCACGAGGCTGAGTGCACCCCAAAAATAGCAACAGCTCAGGGCGGCCTGGATGGTCACCCGTCCAAGTGCCAGCCTAGTGGACGTCCATGTTGTACATAGGCGGTGACCGGGCCACGTATAATCACCTGACTTTTTCAAAGTCAGTTATGTCAGTGGATTTCCGAATTCGTGGACCATATTGTCACTAGACTGATTCATCATTCATCTCTGCTCCACATATATACTTACCACTGTGCCTACAGTCTTGGATAACTTCAAACGATTAACACTCCTCAATACTTGACTGTCCCACTTTCTTACGTATTGATTTGTCCTGATGGTTCTCTTAAACTTCAGTCTACTCTTTGTCATTATTAAGTTGTGATTTAGAGCTATATCTATTCCGAGGTAAGCCTTACAGTCCAATGTTTGTCTCACATTAATGCTGTCAAGCTGTTGACTTCCAGTGTCTCTAGGCCTTTCCAAGAATACATTTTTCTCTTTGATTCTTGAACAGTATACTTACTATCGCTAGCTTAAACTTACTTCATAACTCAAGGATTGTTTCTCTTCTCTTACTGTCATTACTGAGTCTGTATTCTCCTTTAACTCTGTATTCTGTTCCTTCCCCTGCTGTAACATTTTATCCCTCACTATTATTAGATTTGCACCTCCCCTTAAATACTACGTTACTCGTTCGATGCCCTCATCTCTCCATCTCTTCACTCTATCCTTGTGCACGTATCCAAAAGAACAGACACCACTTATATATAATTAAGGTGAAGACGGCCAATGATCTCTTCAGTGCAGATGCACATCAGGTTCGGACGGTTACGGGAGTCGGCGCGATTATTGAGAATAATGGGCAGGGACACGACATTAGCATCTCTGCCTAGTAAGCAGGAGACGCAGGTTTAACTCAATGCCCACTCGCAGCAGATGTCTCTGATTCCTTTGTGTCAACAATTCTGTTGCAATTTCCGCAGAATTCTGTAACCCATCGCACTTTTAATAGTGAACGAATGGGTGGGAGACTTAACAAACTATGTTCTCCCTGTTCTTCATCTAAGAAATATGAAAATAATTCGCAGCAAACAGCATTCCATCCTTTCGTTCCTACCCTCATTCAGTGTGAAGTGGTGAACTACTTCACCTAAATAGTCTTTTCATGCATTAAAGATAGATTGCATATATTTATAATGTATTTTAAGCTTAATGAGCGGTATCAATCGGTTCATAAAGTAATGACTATCATCTTTTTGTGACCTTGTTATCCACAGATACACAGGCACCAAGTTTATTACTACTAATAGAGCAATACTGCATTTTTTTATGAACAGTAGAAGTGATACAATAAAATGTTTTCGTAATCCTGAAGCTGTGAACACATTGACAACTACAAAATCTTGCCAACTGTTCGTCGAAGTCAATATCACAGTTGAATTAAAAGATATTTATAGTAAGAAGGTTCACTCCCTCACTTCGTACAGGGATGGGAACAGAAAGATGGTACGTTATTCGCTGTACTTTTTCATATGAAAAATATAACTGGGTGTAGGAAGAAAATCCTTCGGCAAGTTTCAGTTCCGGCTATTCATTATTAAATGAACACTTGGTTACAGAATTCCCCCACAACTGCAACAGAATTGGCGATTTATTTTCATATGATTTGTTAACATTTTTTCTGCAGAGAAGTGTCATCAGTGACGAGTTTTGAGTGGTGCATACATTTATTTAATTGACACGTTAAATTCTGTTTTTTTGCCAAAACAAGGTATAAACTGCACAGACTTACCTCGGAACAGCATTTGCGACAGTATCTTGAAACAGTGCCTCATGAAACAAGCAATAGGCGGCCAGGGAGGTCAATACCATACGGAAACCTTCATTGTGTCGGCTTGCTGTAAAACAAGAGAAGAAATTTCACGTTTATTTTCATATAGTCAACTATCTATGCACTAGCTTTCCATGGGTTTTAGGAGTAACAGTACTGAATTGAAAAAAAAATGAAAACTGTAGCTTCTGCTATATCGACGTAGATAAGAAAGTCTTCTTGATGCAGTAATCTACCAACAGCCCTATGTATCGTAGAAATCTATTTTATTTTATGAACTTCTACGTGCTACCAGTTTCGGCATTGCATTGATGCCATCTTCAGGTCCCACTCGTCATGGTCGTAAAATCGCTACACACGGGAGGAGCCATGTAACTGGATCCCAAAATCAAATCGTCCTGCAATAGCTCTTGGTGGCCAGGCTACACAGACTAACACTGGTAGCACATAGAAGTCCATAAAATAAAATAAATTTCTACAATACATACGGCTGTTGGTAAATTATTGCATCTAGGAATTCATGCCAGCCGTCGTCCTACGATCCATAATGGATCAACGAAGATTATATAAGAACGTTCCATATGTTAACCATACGACAATATATTTTTCATTGTAAACTCTTTCGAATAAAGCTCAGCGTCTTAATTAACTGCAAATATCACAGTAAGTATGACCACTAGCGAGATTATGGGTTCTGCATCGTGAAGCTGACTTATAAAGCTATAAGTAAGGTAAAAATCAATTTTTTATGAATAGTTTCTGTAAATTCGTGTGAGAAAGACTACGGAGATAACGGAGGACGCCTGTGGCCACTGCTGCACCTCGCCTAGCAGGCTAATCAGCGTCCTCTGTGAGCACCCACAGACATGTAAACACTGTGTGATCAAAAGTATCCGGACACACCCAAAAACGTACGTTTTTCATATTAGGTGCATTGTGCTGCCACCTACTGTCAGGTACTCCGTATCAGCGACCTCAGTAGCCATCAGACATCGTGAGAGAGCAGAATTGTGCACTTCGCAGAACTCACGGACTTCGAACGTGGTCTGGTGTCACTTGTGTCATACGTCTGTACGCGAGTTTTTCACACTCCTAAACAACCCTAGGTCCACTGTTTCCGATGTGATAGTGAAGTGGAAACGTGAAGGGACACGTACAGCACAAAAGCGTGCAGGCCGACCTCGTCTGTTGACTGACAGAGACCGCCGACAGTTGAAGAGGGTCGTAATGTGTAATAGGCAGACATCTATCCAGACCATCACACGGGAATTCCAAACTGCATCAGGATCCACTGCAAGTACTGTGACAGTTAGGCGGGAGGTGAGAAAACTTGGATTTCATGCTCCAGCGACTGTTCATAAGCCACAGAACACGCCGGTAAATACCAAACCACGCCTCGCTTGGCTTAAGGAGCGTAAACATTGGACGATTGAACAGTGGAGAAACGTTGTGTGGGGTGACGAATCACGGTGCACAATGTGGCGATGGTTATGGCGAATGCCCGGTGAACGTCATCTGCCAGCGGATGTAGTGCCCACAGTAAAATTCGGAGGTGGTGGTGTTATGGTGTGGTGTAGTCGTGTTTTTCATGGAGGAGCCTTGCACCCCTTGTTTTGCGTGGCGCTATCACAGCACAGGCCTACAGTGATGTTTTAAGCACCTTCTCGCTTCCCACTGTTAAGCAATTCAGGGATGGCGATTGCATCTTTCAACACGATCGAGCACCTGTTTATAACGCATAGCCTGTGGCGCAGTGGTTACACGACAATAGCATCCCTATAAAGGGCTGGCCTGCAGAGAGACCTGCCTGAATCCTACGGAACACCTCTGGGATGTTTTGAAACGCCGACTCGTGCCAGGCCTCACCGACCGACATCGATACCTCTCCTCAGTGCAGTACTCCGTGAAGAATGTACTGCCATTCCCCAAGAAACCTTCTAGCACCTGATTGAACGTATGCCTGCGAGAGTGGAAGCTGTCATCAAGGCTTAGGGTGGGCCAGCACAATACCGAATTTCAGCATTACCGATGGAGGCCGTCAGAAACTGGTAAGTAATTTTCAGCCAGGTGACCGGGTACTTTTGATCACACAGCGCAGCTTGCTGGACAGCGCGCCGAGTCGGCACGAAGACTATCGGCTTTCTTTCTGTGCTTACTCACAGCGATCTGTCTTTGTGTACAAAATACATAGATGCGTAATGGAAGCATTTAAAAATCAAACTGTTGAACATAGTATTTAGGGACGTACGATCAATCATTATTAAATGCACTATAGAGGCCACGGCGATAGGCCTCCATGGTTGGTGTTGGAAGCTAGTCGTCAGGGGTCAGAAGGCCAACAATCCAACAGCTTGGATGTGGTAACAGTGGAGCTGTGGGTGGAAGCCATGGCAGTCACGAGGCATGCTGTCACAAGAACTTTATTGTTTGAGCATTCATTTACTGTTCCTCAAGTGCAACCAACAATCGTGACGAGACTGGGAGAAGCAAACACCGCAGGCTGTAAGCTGAATACCACCTGTGACGAGGCACGGCGTTCAGCGAAAAGCCAGACAGCTGACGGTGCCGGACGGTCGCTGGTGATGACGGCAGCGGTTCTGCAAAGACTCAGACAGCAGCAGCAAGCAGTGGCCTGTGATTCAGAGCAGAGTCTGCGTGCAGTCCAGGATGTAACGTGCACAGGCAGACGAGATCACGCCGCAGACCCTGGACGTCCAGCCACAGCAGCGGCAGCAGTGGGTGCCAACACAGTCAGAGACAGAGAGCGAGGAGTTGCCCTGCTTGTGCGATGGCTGCACGGCCCTGGGATCGAACTGCAGACCACCAGGGAAGGAGGCCAGCAGCAGCTGAAGTAGGCCCCCAGATGGCCAGCCGTTTGGAGGGCGCCAGTTCCTCAGCATCGGACTTGGCGCAAGCAGCAGAGGCGGAGCTAGAAGAGACTGAGTGCAGCGATGGTGACTGGTGTCTCCACAGACACGTACCCTGTTGAGGGCTCCCCCTCAGGACTGGGGGCTCCCGGACTGCGAAACCTGTGCTGAGAAATGACGTCTGCCTGTGGGATCGGGTTCTCCTTGTTCCACCACAGCATCAGTTTCTATCACATGGGCTGTGGCGTCGTCCGAAGATCACGACACCACACCAAAGTCGGCGACCGAGCGATGTGGTGCAGCGGTGAGCACACAGGACTTGCTTCAGGAGGATAACAGTTCAAACAGCTGTCTCGATATTCAGGGTTAGGGTTTCCACGATTTCCCCAAATCGCTCCGCTCCAGGTGAATCCCAGGATGGTTCCTTTGAAAGGGGCATGGTCCTTTTCCTTCCTCATCCTTGAACGAATCCGAGCTTTCGCTCCGTCCCTCAAGACTTCGATGTCGATGGGACGTCAAACACTTACCCACTTATCGAAAATCAGCCACACAAATCAATACCACAGACATTAACAATGTCTCACTGTACACCGCAACAGCATATAGGAGAGGCTGAAGAAGACTCGTCGTCTCTCTTAGTGCAGCAGTGTTCTCACATCGAGGTCAATAAAGAGCCAAGTATAGAAGCGCCCTGCCCCAGTTCGTGATCTCAGTTGAAGCAGTCAACGTCAATGAGTAGGACAAGCGTTTGTCAAGTCTCCGAAGTACATGCACTTCTGTAAATGCTGAACATTGTACTTCAAGAAATGATGCCTTAATATCACATGCCAGTAGTAAATTATCAAGTACTCCTGCAGCAAAGGATTGTATCAAGTTAAGTAAATTGAAATAACTAATATTTCAGGTGTTGTGATACGGACGAGCCATCTCCCACGGCAATCAAAAAACCGACAGTTATGGCCGAACTATTGTGGTTTCGTCTGGTCTGCAGTCGATTTGTCGCCAATGGACTTTCTTCTCTGGGGTAAACTCAAAGATACAATCTGTGTATAGGTTACAACATGTACAATGATGTTGAAGGAATCTCTTCAGTCTGAACAGTAGTTCTTCACCGGCGACTTTAGATGTGTATTGCAGAAGACAGTGGACATTTCGAAACTTGATAATAAAATGGAATTTTAAGGAAGCGTTTATCATCACACCAGCTTTTTGTTGTTGGTGGTGACGTAATTCTGGTATGTAAGTGTCTATCTTGACGTGAAACTCATGACACAAATTGTTATTTAACATTCATTATACCTCAGTTACCTATTTTCGAAATGCATTCGATTTTGGACGTTCTCCTTTCTTCCAAGGCTCTGATAAAGAGCACAACTTACCACAGTAACTGGTGATTCATCTTTAGATGGCACGTCCTTTCCTTCCAGATGGTTTGTCGATCCAGCCACATTGTAGCCAAGTCTGGTTACCACCAGATTGAAATTCAGGTTTTCTCCTCTATCTTGCATTTGTCAGTAGATCATCTTAGCTATGTGATTCTAGAGCGCGCCAGTTAGCCTGACGCTACAGCTCCGATCACAACACTAACTTTGTTCATTAGACTGTAATCATTTTCATTACAAAAAAATGAATCTTAAGTTCTAAATATTGTAATTTCACCGAAACTACGTACCCGATTTTGACTAGTGAAACGCCGTTCCATTAGTCTCTTTAGAACTACTATACTAGCAGCAGAAATTACTATAGTTCTGTTTGAAAAAGCGATGTTGATACCGATACCTCTGTAATTAACATGGCTATGAAGAGCGATTGTACGTCATTAGTAAGGAGTTTTTCCACAATTTGGGTGAAGACAGAATCACACTATCTGAAACTGTTCAGGAAAGATCGACACAAACCGTTTAACTAAATCACCCTTTAAACTGACTTTTAAGTAGTATCTGATATGTTCCATGTACACATTTCCTCGGACAATTGTTTAAAATGTTTCCATGACTTTTTTCTATTCTTTCTGTCTTCAGCATACAGAGATTCCGCGATTCAACCTTTCTCAAGAATATCCCCATTATATTACCACTGTAAACATCTTACTGCTGTTAGTACACTGGTGTCCAAAACTGAAGGAGGAAAGTAACTTTCGCATGACGTGTTACTGCCAAGCAATATACTTCGATGAAAAGTGGACCACACACAGAAAGATCTGGTACAGAATAGTACAGAAGGTAGCTGAAATAAGTACGTAATGAGACGAACAGAAATGATACTTTTATTCAAAGAAGGTAATTATGCTGAAGTCACCGCGATTGATTACGCCCCCTCTGGGTATCAAAAAGGGCGATATGTTCTTAATAGTGTGTGTGACCACCACAGATGGCAGTGCATGCTCTGAACGTTCTCCCATGCTGGCAGAGTTCTTGTGGTAGGACGCTCCATTTCTCCACTCCACCAGCGCTGTTGACAACTGCTGGAGGAAACTTTCTGGCAGGTTGAAACTGTGTGCGAGAGCGAGACTCGAACTCGGGACCTAGTGGCAGAAGTGAAGCCACGAAGACGGCGCGTGGCTCATGCTTGGGTAGCTCAGATTGTAGAGCACTTGCCCAGGAAAGGCGAAAGTCCCGAGTTCGAGTCTCGGTCCGGCATACAGTTTTAATCTGCCAGGAAGTTTCATATCAGCGCACACTCCGCTGCAGAGTGAAAATCTCATTCTGGAAACTGCTGGAAGGTTTTCGTCGGAGCATGTGCACGTGCTGCAGTACGCCCCCCCCCCCCCCCGCCAATTCACCAGTTGACGTCCAAAATTCACCGGTTTAAATTCACAGTCATTATTGAAAGGTTATAAGTGAGCGACAATTTTATTGAGAAGTTAGTCACATTGCATTATTGGTAGGCTACGAAATTTTACTGTTGGGAGGTTTTGGAGTGCATCTGTTGGAAGGTTACGCTGAATGTGAATTATATACCTATATTTTTTACTGTTGGGAGGTTATTAGACATATTATTTATCTGTGGGGAGGTTACAATGTTTCTCGGCAGTGGGACATAATGCGGAAGTTAGTATCGTCCTTATGTTTTGCACACCAGTGTGTATTCCAGCTACTTGGAAAAACAGTTCCTCATCACCTCATTTTCATCATTCGGGCGCCAAAGTGCGCAGCAGCGAGCACTCAGAGCAGGTGCAGTTTTGGCGCAAATGAGCAAACGAAAACTGCCAGTCGTTAGGCGTAAGTCTCAGTACGGGAATCGTACATCAGGAGCGTTGCAGTAGACTCACTTATCACGAGTAATCGACTGAGGCAATAGAAGTATCTTCTGTTACAGTGGTGTCAGCTGCAGAATACGCGGGGCGCTGCGGCTGCTATCACATTTGAATAACTGGACGGGATTTGAAGATGATTACCGTAGCCATGGCGACCAGAGTCTCGACCCACTTAAAGTGGAATATGCTTGAGGATGCGGCAGTCCGCGTTTGCCGGTGTAAACGTGTGGCAGCGGTTGTTGTGTCGTATCTGACGGGAAGCTGTAATTCCACATTGCATACACAGCGAATCAGCAAGTTTTGCGCGACAGGTTGATTAAATCACTGCGCGTCACTTGAGTAGCTTGAGCCTTTACCATTCTCGTACGAGTGCTCCAGCCAAGTTAATCGAGGCTGAGGGTTTTTGGTGTCTGGGTGACTTTAGCAGAGAGATAGCCCAAGACAGCAGCTTACACGTGATTCATCTCTGGTGACAGCTGCAACACTCACGTGATGAGTCAGCTGACCTCACGAAGGAAGCAGATATCCTCGCCGAGCGCGTGCCGTCCACTGCCTGCAGGAGAGAACCCGAAACGACCGACACCGTCGCAGAGGCGGGCTGGTCTGCATACCGAGCACAGCAGAGCAAAGTGTAGCCAAGTCACAAATAAAAAGCTCGACACACTTTGGAAGGTAATAGGGGTTGGTATGGTAAAACAAGAAAGAAAACCGAGCGAGGTGGCGCAGTGGTTAGCACACTGGACTCGCATTCGGGAGGACGACGGTTCAATCCCGTCTCCGGCCATCCTGATTTAGGTTTTCCGTGATTTCCCTAAATCGTTTCAGGCAAATGCCGGGATGGTTCCTTTGAAAGGGCACGGCCGATTTCCTTCCCAATCCTTCCCTAACCCGAGCTTGCGCTCCGTCTCTAATGACCTCATTGTCGACGGGACGTTAAACACTACCCACCACCACCACAAGAAAGAAAGAAAGGAAAAAGTTGCAGCAAACGAGTTGAAGCAAATATTATCCAGTGTTACTCGATATATCAAAGCTCTTCCTACGTGAAACCATACAAAGCAACGAAGAGGTGTTGTAGGACAATTTATGTTAACAATTAACCTAAAGTAGTCGTCGAACAAATGATAGTAACAGTTTGCTTGTTCGACGACAATGCCACCATAGTCGCGTGTAAATTGTAAAGAGATGCAGAGAGATACAGAGAAGTTTATGGAACAAAATACGAGTTTATCGAGCATTAGTTTAGATTTGTGACTGAATTCAGGACTTGGTAGCAGACAGAACTCAACACGTGGTTCTTAAGCGGACAAAATCGACAGATGTAAAGATAAATGGAGTGTGCTAGGGCCGTTGTTTACAATTTATACAAACGATATGTTGTCTACAGAAAACTTAGAATGAGAGGTCGCTGTGGCGGCATGTGGAGAATCAACGAGTGACGCGGGGTGTGATGTCGCGAGCATATCCGACGAGTAATTGTACATTACTATGGTGACCTGGCACCTTATGACTTGCTATGTCACTGACTGTGAATAATGTCATTCACATAATTATTTATCGAGGTTTGACTTTGGCTTTCCAAGCACAGTTACAAATAGTAAATAGTCAAATAACATACGAAATTCACTACAGCGTCATGAAAATGCACGTTTGTTTTATCAGTATGTTACCTCTGAAATGTCTCATAAAATAAGTAATGTGACCAGGGATGAAAAAAATATAGATTAAAAAGTTAGTGGTCAGGTTCGAACTGTTGTCTTGTCCACAACCCACTTTCTATTAAAGGAAGTTAATCGCTTGACCACAATAACTTCTTGGCACTGGCACCTTCGCACGATACATCACTTACATAATAGACGCGTAAAACTTCTATTGCGATTTTCTCGGAACTGCCAGAGTAGTGCACCTTACTACTTGCACGTGATGTTGTTTTGATGGCCCTCCAGAGGTATCCAAAGTCTGAAGCAAACCAGTGATCCCAGCGTCTTGGTTCCCCTTGTGAGCTCTTTGATTAACCTGCGGATGCCTCGTCACTCTGATAACCCTCTGTTATTATGAAACGTCCCCTTTGAACAATTTATGAATTACTGTGCTGATAAACCTCTTACATTGTTTGATTTTCAAACAGCTGAGCAGAACTGAACGTACTCAGACATTTCGCTCTTTACCTATTCTGAGCAACACTAAGCTGACACACAATACTTTTAGCGCAACGCAATCTGACTTTCAAAAATCCCTACAAAAGAATGGCCTTGACTAACATTAAGCTATACGTTTCACAAATCACTTACCTCACAAAAATCTTGGTTACTCGAACTACTGCAATACAGCGAGCGCCACTACTGCCAGCTAAATAAAAGATTCAAACTACGGAAGGCACTAACTAATGATAGGGATAGTTAGCAAATGAAAGATTTTAATAGAGAACAAACAATGTATTTACCTTACTATCATCAATATATATAGCAGTTCATGACATCCAGTCATAGCAGTTCATGACATCCAGTCTTACAAATTTCAAAACTCCGCCATTTCTCTCCCCACATCCACCATTGCTGGCGGCTCACCTCCAACTGCGCGGTGCTACGCGCTGTTAGCATCCAGCTGCCGCTGCCCAAGACTACAATGGTAGACAACAATGAAAACTACCCACAGACTGCGCACAGCTCAGCCAGTGATTTTTCATACAGAGCGCTACGTGGCGTTACCAATAAGAGAACCTAAACAGCCTACTTACAATTATCTGTTTTTGTACGACATACCTGCTAGGACATAGTTCCTACGCGTTGGCTAACTAGAACAGTGGTCATTTAAAAAACGTTAGGAGGTTGAAAATTATAGCTTTTCACCGTCGGTGCGGGAAAGGTAATCCTGGAAACATCGTCCGCCGTCACCGTTTAAACCGAAGCCCGCGGCAGTGGCGCCTCGCCAGTGACGTCAGGGAGCTTTGATCGGTGGCAGCGCATTAGCCAGGACTGGCCTGCCGTCGCAGATACTGCTCGTCCTTCCAACAGACAGTTTGAGGTCAGCGACGCAAAGCGCCAGGTATGTCGATAAAGCAGGTTACCGTGTTACGTTACTGTGAGGGACGATCTAAATGTTTCCGCTCGAAGGCTCCAAGTCCAGAATCGATGTGCCAATCAGCCAGAATCGCGGTGAGCACTGAGGCAACTTTCCCAACGACGCACCAGTTCGAAAACACCGTTCGGTGCTGCGTGAAGAAGTCCGCAGCTGTTGCTGCACGTCAGGGCCTTCTCTAAGGGCCGGAGGTGTGGTGGGTGATGACACGGGCAGAGATCAGGACTGCAGGGCGGCTGCTCGGCGTCTCCCACTTCAACTGGAGCAGTTTTTGCGTTGCAGGATTTGCGATATGGGCACCCGCGCTATCCTGTAGCAGCAGCTCTATTCCACAACGGAGGTTTCCGACAGACATGCTGCCCATTAATATTCTCCATTGTCCGATGGACGTCCGCAGGTGTTTGTCCTTCGGCAACCGAGAAAAGAATAACAGCACGTCGGTTCTGTTTGGATGCATTTAGTTATAAGGTCGCCATAGTTCACGTTTCCTCATTTACCGCACGCACGTTAGGAACACACGGATGCCACACCTGTCCCTGGTCTACATATTGGCGCTCATATGCCCGCAATAGAGTCGCACTGCGTGCGTATGAGCTGCAGCAAAGTCCTCAACCGGAAACGTTTTGGTGCATTGTGACGTCCCTCTATGTCGCCTTTATGTTTTTGTTGATTCGGCCTTTGATTACGATGACAAAATAAATTAAACAGAATGAAAGAAAACTAGAGTTTAAGGTCCTGTCCACAGCACGATCATTAGAGACGTGGCACAAGCTCGGATTACGTAATTATGGGAAAGGAAACCAGTGTGTCGTCCTGATCAAAGTATCCAACCCGGCATTTGCCTGGCGCTATTTAAGGAAATCACGAAAAACCTAAATGTGGACGGGTGGACCGGGCTTTGAACCGTCATCCTGCCGAATGCGAGTCCACCGCACCACTTCGCTCGGTATAAGGCAAAACAGTGATACGCTTTTGCCTTGCTCACTCCTCTAGACATTTATGGAGGGACCTACCATTCGATGTGGACTCCGAACCAAAGAAGAAATTAGCACTTCTCACATACACAGAGTGAACCAGAAATCCACCGAAAAACTTTCAGATGTGATATTCTCGAACAAAACAAGAAAAAGTGTCTAGTAAACACGGGCTTCAAACTGCATATCTTAAGAGTTACGATGACCTGTTCATCTTAGCTACTGTAAAACATGCCTCTTCTAGTGCTGGACGAGTGCTTATAGCTTCCAAGGAATGCATTTTAGAGCTCATGTTTACTGGCGTGCTTTTCTCGTTTCGGTCCATACTATCACCACTGGAAACTGTCGATGGAGTTCTGGTTCACCGTGTATAAATTATTATCGGAGACGAAAGAAACGGCAAGTGGGAGAAGAAATCCTGTGGCGCCAGTTGCAATAATTTGTAATATCCCTCGTTCCCCTTTACCGTTTAGTAACTTCACTTACGATGTGCGCATAAGTTTGGTAGACCTATGTGTAAGTAACCTACACTTAATGGCATACAGGGTATTCCGTAACAGACAGTCTTATTTTAACTCTCGCAATACCGTGGTGGGAGAGGGGGAGGGAAGGGGGGGGGGGTGGCTGGAGGTTGGGGAAGGGGGACTCTCTGTGTTGTGTACACCTTTTGAAAATGTTGTAATCTAATCAGATGCTTTATATTTTAAAATATGGAAAAATATTTATTATTTTTAATGAAGTCTTCTGCCACATAACATGAATTTTTCAAATTTTTCAGTTGAACTTAATCCACAAATTTACGTTGTAGTAGTTGATGCAACTTTTCGCAATGAATGTCAATAGTTTTAGTTTCAGGACCCTGCTTACACACAAATATCTCTTAAAAAAGTATTCCTGTGAATAAAAGACAACAATAATTAAGGAAATTTGTGTTTTTAAATTATTTTTTTTTTTGTAGCAGTCACAAACTACCTCCACTCCCTACTCATGGATACCTCTTTAAAAAAATCTGTCGTTAATGTAAGTCAACAACAGCTAACAATTTTTTTTTAATTTGTCTTATAGTGGGCATAAAGCCACACCTGCTGCTAATATATGTCACTGAAACGACGTTGGTATTGCGAGGGTTAAGCACCATTCGTTATTTACCCGCTACATTTAATTTTTAAATACATTCCACTGATGCGATGATAATAACCCTCTAGACCTGAAACTTAAAAGCTCATTTTGGATCGAATTCACTGCAAATACGGACTTATTCTGTCATAAGCCTTCTGAAAGTCAACAAAAGCTGTCACTAGTTTTGCTTGACGGATCTAAGTTTACAGTATCTTACCTTTGTATTTACATGAAATGTGGGACATTTTCCTGGCCATTGCGCTACCCAATCGACATGGTCGCATTGCTTTGTTAAGTATCTGTTTGGCTCTGTTTGCTTGCCTTGCCAAGATTTAGTCGGTGTTTGTTAACGTGACAGGCTTGTATGTAGCATTGCAGCCCTACAGCCGCCTTGCCCTTTGGAATTAACACATAAATCCCTTCCGTAAAGGAAGCCACTCAACACCCCTGGCATATTAAGTCGTTATACTTCTTTGTGAGTTCATTTGCGATTATATTCTAAAATTGCAAGAAGAATTCAAATGGCTAGCCATTCAATTCTGCTGCCCTATTTCGAGGTGATTTTTAAGTGCTCCGCATCCTTCCTCATTGCTACCTTTTGCAAGGTTAAAATTTCCCCCTGCTTCCCCAGGGCCCAGATATGTTCGCATTTGCTCGTATGCTGATGCCCGACGACTGCTTTGGTGCAGCTCCCTACGCTACTCCACTCTGTGGATGGCTCTTTATCTCTGATGACCACTGCGACCTAAGTCCATTTGAACCAGTTTACGGTATTCGTCTCTCGGTCTCCCTCTACAACTTTTATCCCTCGCCCCTCTCCAGTATTACTGTAGATTCCTTGAAGTCTCTGAATGTTTCCGGTCAACTGACCTCTTCTTTTTTCTTTTAATCATGATTTCCCACAAACTTCTTCTCCCCCCTCCCCCCAACTCTGTTCAGTACTTCCTCATTACTTGTTGTAAAGTTGGAAATTTGTGGTGAGGACTATGGGACCAAACTGCGGAGGTCATCGGTCCATAGGCTTACTCACTACTTCATCTAACTTAAACTAACTTACGCTAAGGACAACACACACACCCATGCCCGAGGGAGGACTCGAACCTCCGACTGGGGCAGCCGCGCGAACCGTGACAAGGCGTCACAGACCGCGCGGCTACCCCGTGCGGCATTACAGGGCGTCCACAAAGTCTGGGTACTATAAATATTAATAACTGTTAATAATTAAATGAATAATAACAAAATAAATTATAATAATTCTAATATTTTTTTTCCAGGTTGAATTATGACTCTGTATAAAGATGAACAAGTGGAGATGGTACTCTTAAGAGTACAAGAAGAATGGACGTATCCGAAAACTGTCAAACTACTTGTTTTACTGCCCTCGGGAAATAAATCACCAAGTGTAAGGAAACACGCAGTGTGCTGGACTAACCCCGTTTCGGACGACCAAAGGCTTCAGGCGAAACGAAAGAGGATGTCTTGGCGTCTTGCCCAACGCTTATGCTAGCTCAACGAAATCACTTCGTCGGACATCCACGGAGTTGGGTGTTCCAAGATCAAACATCAATAAAATCCTGGCAAAGCAGAGGTTTCATCCATACAAGTTACAAATATTGCATCACTTAAACGAAGATGATTCCAATAGACACATGCAGATGTGTGAATGGTTTGCAGATAAATTGGATAAAAATATCAGTTTTACTAAAAACTGTGAGTTGCTCAGTGATGAAGCTGCGTTTTAACTCAATGGTGAAGTGAACAGAGAAAATCTTCGACCTGGTCTCGAGTCAAGGCACACTGAATGATCCCAACCAACCAGCAGTGCTGCCAGAAGGTGATGGTGTGATGTGTGGTTTGTGGAAAGTTCATGTGTTAGGACCTTTCTTCTTTGATCATGTTACCGGTGAGATTCATCAGAACATGCTGAGAGACAAATTGATGCCTCAAACTGAGCTTTTTAATGAGGGACTTCCATACTGGTTTCAGCACGATGGGGCCCATTCCCGTTTTGCTGCAGCTGTTAGAGATTGGTTGAATAACAAATTGACTCACTGGATTTGGAGAAGATGTCACGTGGAGTGGTCTCCTCACTGGCCAGGTGTTTCTCCGTTTGATTTCTTGTCCTGTGGCATGCTGAAAGAGAAAGTTTACTCGATGAAGACTACAAATTTAAACCATCTGACACAACGCATTACAGTCAGTGTGCAAAAACCGACGGCATTTCAGACCCATTCCATCGAGTTCAGCTCAATGCAGCAAAGCGCATCAAATTATGCACTGAAAAGCATGGAGATCATGTTGAAAATATTATTTATTAAGATTAAAGTGAAAAAAATTTGCTTTATTGTTATTTATTGGAATTGCCTATTGGTTACCTTGTAGATACATGATCTGTCCTGCTGATCTTCAGCATTCTTCTCTAGCACCATATTTCAAAGGCTTCTAATCACTTCTTGTCCGAATTGCTAATCGTTCACGTTTTACTTCTGTGCAACGCTACACTCCAGACAAATGCCTTCAGAAAAGACTTTCTAAGACTTAAATGTATATTCTATGTTGCAATCTCTCTGTTCTTCAGAAATATTTAACTGAGTGTATTAGTCGATATTTATTTTATTAATCCTGGTTTACACCGTTGTGTTCACCGTTCTCATCGGTTAGCTCTAATACTTTCTCTCTCTCTCTCTCTCTCTCTCTCTCTCTCTCTCTCTCTCTCTGTCTCTCTCTTTCTCTCTTTTTATCAGATGGAATAATGTTGTTTACTCATCTTCAAGACACACTTTATTATGGGTCCTAATTTGCTTTCCTATCAAGTTCTGTTTTGTTATACTTGTAATTTTTGCTGTCACGTATTTCACTTTTTGAATTTCTTCTGTAAGTTAAAGCGACTGCGCCGTGTCCCGTAGGCATATAAAATGATATCCAGACGTCGTTTTACTATCTCCTGGTTTTTGCTTCGCGTATTGTACTTATTGTGGCACATCCCAACTACAATTCTAATTGACCACGGCAACGCACTATGTTCCGAACGTAAAATTGCGTATTTCGTTATCGGATCTGTACTAAGTAGAATGCATTATATTTGCTTGTCATTGTCTTCTTCATCCAAAGGTCTTCTGGGCGTTAATTGGGGACGCTGCTGCGAGAAATTTTCTGGTCGTATTTTTGCACCCGTCACATAGATAATAAATACTTATAATTACTTAAGAGCATACTGAACTGGCTCCCGCTTCATTCTTTGAAAAACGTACGCTCCATTGTTTGTTCACAAAACTTGTAACGTGTCCACCCTAGTCTGTCCTGCACAATCCCGTTTATCTTTGCATAAACCACTGGAACTTCCAGCCACGTAAATCTGATTACTGCAGTCAAGCCTCGGTCTCCCTCTCCAACCCCTCCCACCGATACACACACACACACACACACACACACACAAGCGCGCGCGCGCGCGCGCACACCCCTCCATAATCAAGTGACAAACAGCCTATTCCTTGATACCTCCTGATGTGTTCAATCAACCGATCCCTTCTTTTAGTCAATTGGCCGGCCGCTGTGACCGAGCGGTTCTAGGCCCTTCAGTCTGGAACCGCTCGACCGCTACGGTCGCAGGTTCGAATCCTGCCTCGGGCAAGAATGTGTGCGATGTCCTTAGGTTAGTTAGGTTTAAGTAGTTCTCAGTTCTAGGGGACTGATGTCCTCAGATATTAAGTCCCATAGTGCTCAGAGCCATTTGAACCATTTGAGTCAAGTGTTTACTTAATTTTCAGCCTAATGTCTTCCTTAGTAGCATCCCATCGAAATACCTAATTTTCAGAATTCTTCAGTAGGACCACATTTCAAAATAATATATTCCGATCTTGTTGTAGTCCAAGTTCCACTTCTGCACAAGGTTAGACTCTAGGCAATACTTCCATGAAAGACTTTTAAGCACTACAATTTTTGTTTGATGTCAACAAATGTTTCTCCTCCAGAAATACTTTAAGTGCTGTTACCAGCCCTCACTTTACATCGTCCTCACTCCGCCATCATCAGTTATTTTGCTGCACATATAGGAAAACTCGTCTCCTACTTTTAGTGTCATTTCCTTATCTGATCCTCTCAGCATCGCCCGACATTATTCGACTACATTCCATTATCCTTGCTTTATTTTTATTCACGTTCATCTTATAACCTCTTTTCCAGATCCAATCCAGTGCATTCCCCTTAGCATCAATTCTCTTCCCAAATGTCAACTTGGTATCCTTCACAGCTTGCTCAATGCACAGACTGAATAACACCTTCGATACTCTGCAATCCTGTCTCACTCTCTTCTGAACTACTGCTCCCTTTTCAAGTGCTTCAACTCATGTAATTGCAGTCTGGCATCTCTACAAATTCTAGTTAACCTTCCTCTCCCTGTATTTTATCCTCGCTGCCTTCCGAACTTCAAAGAGTGTATTCCAGTCAGCTTTATCTCAAGCTTTTGCAAAAGTTACAAATGCTATAAATGTGGGTTCGCCTTTTTTCAGGCTATCTTCTGTTGCTTTTCTGGAGGTGATGAACTATTTCCTTCTCGATCAAAAGAATGACATTATAGCGGCCATCAGCTTGAAGACCAGGCGCCACTCAGAAAGAGAACATATTCAGGACGAAAGAACACTTATTCAGTGAGCTGCTGCGTCCCAGAAAGCCAGTGTTGCGACAACTTACAGCTCCAGCAGGGCTTCTGGAGGAGCTAATTCGACAGGAAAACCGAGGGAAATGAAGTCGCCGCCGCCCTATAGCAACACCTGGCCTCCCCAGCCTCTTGTGGTTTCGACGATGCGAGTGCTGCCTCTGGAGAAACGCTAGCCAACTGGCTCTCATACAGTGACCGAAAAAAATCACAGCACCAAAAAATAATTGATCTAGATTTATAATATTTCAGGAACATATTTGGCTAGGTAACACATTTAAGTGACAAACGTAGCAAATGCACATGTAAGCTATTGCAGATTTGAAATACTTGTACATTAATAACTCTTGTGTGACTGGCGCGAAATTTGAATAGATATCATCTTTCAGATCTGGAAACACGCCTACCAACTTCCGTTTACATCACATAACTCCTTCTCGGTGCTGCGATTTTTTTCCGTCAGTGTATATTCCTACCGCAAACCAGACCCTTATTCTCAGATGTTCAATGTACGCAGCACCATCCAGGAGTGTATGTCGTGCCGAGCGATGCAGTCTAAGCCAATTGAAACGTCCCCTTAGAACAATTTATACAAGACTGGTCTATGTGAAACGTCCTCTTTGAACAATTATACACGACTGTGCTTAAACTGACACACAATATTTTTAGCGCAACGCAATCTGACTTTCAAAAATCCCTACGAAAGAATGGCCCTGACTAACATTAACCTATACGTTTCACAAATCACTTACCTCACAATAATCTTCGTTACTCGAGCTACTGCAATACAGCGAGCACCACTACTGCCAGCCAAATAAAAGATTCAAACTACGGAAGGCACTAACTACTGATAGGCGTAGTTAGCAAATGAAAGATTTTAATACAGAACAAACAATGTATTTACTTTACTAGTCATAATATATATATCAGTTCGTGACACCAATTCTTACAAATTTCAAAACTCCGCCATCTCTCTCCCCACGTCCACCACTGCTGGCGGCTCACCTCCAACTGCGCAACGCTACGCACTGTTAGCATCCAGCTGCCGCTGCCCAACACTACAATGGCGAGTATTACAACAATGCCAACCAACCACAGACTGCACACGGCACAGCCAGTGATTTTCATACAGAGCGCTACGTGGCGGCGGCGTTACCAATAAAAAAACTTAATCATCCTACTTACATAGCCCCCATGCTGCCCACAAAAAATTTTTACAAATTGTTTTGGGCAGTGGCCAATAATGATTTGATAAATTTTTTCATAATTACTATAATAAAGATATCAAATGCACACACTTATTGATACAATGTTGGTCAGAAGATAAAATTTTCTCACAGTCCATAAAGACAGTCCTGATCATTCATCAAAGTAAAATTGCAGTGTTTTTCTCAAAGTCTGAGCAGTAAAAGAAAATGCACATGGAAGTAGTGGATTTCCATGCAGTCTTCAAGAAGTAGTGTTGTCCTTCCAACGGAAAGACAGTGCTGACTCTTGACATGCAGACAGGTAATGGGCCACAACAGAGCAAACCCATAGCAGAGTCAGTCGAAGTTTTAAAGAATATTGGTACATAGGTCGTCACAGAGTAGACCCATTGTAGTCCTGGTACAGATTACGGTATTGGTGGGCCACCAGAGGTGCAGACCCACTGTAGTCCTTGTAGAAATAATGGTATTGGTGGGTCATCAAAGGTGTAGACCCACTGTAGTCCTTGTAGAGATGGCCAGCTGCCATCTGTTTGACTGTGCAGGCGCACAATCACCATTGAAGAGTCTTGCGAATAATACAGCAAGTCCATAACCACCACTTGTGCACTCACAAAAATTGTTTTTGAAATGTCCTTACAACCAGCAATGCTGTTATCCAGTCCCTTACTTTAACACACGTGCAAACACTATCAGTCCCTACTTCTCACATATTGTCCATATACAATGACCAACAGAAACGTGTGCAGCGAAATGTAATTTACAAGTTACTTAATTTGATGAACTGGTGTCAATTACAATTTTATAACATAAGAATGCAATAACAAAGGTACAAAATACATCTTTAAAGAACATAACAATACAGATAACATTTGCAGTAGTACAGGCTTTACAAAAGAATCGAAATAGCAAATACATCAGTGTTACGAAAATTACGACATAAGTACATACATAAAAAATCAGAATAACTTTTGAAACATCAACTTCACACATAAGCATTAGAACAAAACAGCATAAATAATGTGTCAACATCTTTACAAAGTAAATAACATGTTATTATGCAAATTATATTTGAGGATAACAGTATTCCTCATCATAGTGAATGTTGCTTAGTATTAGAAAAATTCTGCAACATAAGTCTTATCAGATAAACATATAAAGACAGGAAGAACATAAATACACAAGGGTACACAAACACATAGTGGGATAACACAAGGAAAGGACAGGGTTTGTTTTACTGCAGTATTTTGCAAACAAAACTTTCTTTACTTCTCGGAGATCTCCCTTCGTTCTTCATTATTTCCAAAAAGTCCTATCTATACCTGATTTCTGTACTTTTTTCGTATAACTTCTCAATGCGTTTCTTCCAATCCATCATAAATCATTCTCTTATATAGGCTACCCCCTCTTAAGATAACTTAAATCTTCTGAGCTCAGATGCTTAACTAAGGGATGAGGCAATGCAGCAGCACAAAACAATTTACACAAACAGCAATGTTAAAAATGGAAATTGGCAAAAAAAGGCAGAAATATTACAACTAACGTAAGCAATGCGCAGAAAACAAGAAAAATAAATCAGTAATAAAATTGTCTTAACCTAGTAATACAAAGTGACATTCAGTAGCACTATGAATGGCAAACAGCCGCAGCAAATGCTATAACTTATACCTAAACATGACAAAGCTCAATCAGAAAAAATGTTACACTGAAGACAACAATGCAGATAAGGGAAAGTTATAATCACATCTTAATGACTATGTAATTAAAGTGGTGCACCACAACTTATTCTATTAAATAAATTACCAAGTACTTGAAAAGAAAATTATGTATGCAGTTCCTGTTACTAGTCCCTTCTTATTGTTCTTTCCTTTCCAAGTGCTCCTTTTTTTTAAGAATGTGGATCATAAAATTATTATTTAACAGATCTGTTGACAGAAAGTTTTCACATTAGCAAATGCATTTACTTTTATTTTATAAAATCAATGATGCAACACAGCTGGAAAACAGATATCAAATGAAATAAGCAACTATGGACAAAGCATAAAAATATCATTCAATAGTCATGTGACATTTCATAAGTTAGTAGAATTCTCTCAACTCTCGTAGAAAGACGTTTGTTATAATCAGGTGTCAGATGTAAGTATCTTTCTCAGTAATGAGCGTGTCGTATTTGCGATGCTTTCTACAAAGGAATGTCAATAGAGAGGATAATGGCCTTTTTTTTTTACCTGTGCCTCTTAAAGGCACACACTAATGGCTTTCTTTTGTCAGGTGGTTGTCGCGCAGCTGGGTGCCCACGACGCATTACGTGCAGGAAGTCACTTAACTGTCTTAACGAAATATTTACGACACCAGTTTCCGCTACAGTGGCAGTCTCATGTAAAAAATTTCACAGGTCAAGAATTTGCGTTACACATCTGTAGAAACAAAATTCTATTAATATAACAGTGTCCAAAAATTTTTGGCGGCCTTGTGATACATTCACGCGTATACACACATTTCATAACTCTTAAAGTACGATTCTTGGTTTCCAACATCCTTTTTCACAAACCAGAGTCCCTAACCACTACTCATTATTCCTTACCTTATTACACATATGTATATTCGTCGACACTTCTTCAATATGTCGTCATAACAGATACGTAGCATAACCAAATAACTCATATAGCATCAGCTTAAGCATACTTCAGCAGCATAATTCACATCGTCGACATAATAATAACATCATACCACCACAGTCAAATTCTCAAAATCTCCGTAGCTTCCTCCAATAATTTCAAAACCTAAAAAAAAATTCTCTGCTCATGTCAAAAGTGTCATCTGCCTCAAACGTACTTCAAAAATCGTGATCCCATACCAAATATGTAATTCAAAGCTCTCATAGTATCACAATGTTTCCGAAAAAATATGAACAGTTCACAAAGTACAGACAAAATAGAATTTCATAAGCGTGAAATTATCCTACTGTGTGATTGCGTAAACATGTGTCACTGACGTAATAAAAAAATGTTTGTCTCTCAGTTAAATGATCAGATAGCTGTGTAATTTATGTGTTAGAGAAATATGGTACCGAAGTGTAAAGTTGTATAAGCAAATACCATATTAGCTAGGGCTCCTTGTGCTTGCCAAACACATGGTACACAAAGTAGGCGTGTACCTCCCTGAGGATTAATGTAATTATATCCTCAGGTGATACAGATTACAGCAATGGAATGAAATGTATCACGGAAAACCTTTGTATCATTGTATTTCAAATATACAAGACTGGTCTATGTGAAACGTCCTCTTTGAACAATTATACACGACTGTGCTTAAACTGACACACAATATTTTTAGCGCAACGCAATCTGACTTTCAAAAATCCCTACGAAAGAATGGCCCTGACTAACATTAACCTATACGTTTCACAAATCACTTACCTCACAATAATCTTCGTTACTCGAGCTACTGCAATACAGCGAGCGCCACTACTGCCAGCTAAATAAAAGATTCAAACTACTGAAGGCACTAACTACTGATAGGCGTAGTTAGCAAATGAAAGATTTTAATACAGAACAAACAATGTATTTACCTTACTAGTCATAATATATATATCAGTTCGTGACACCAATTCTTACAAATTTCAAAACTCCGCCATCTCTCTCCCCACGTCCACCATTGCTGGCGGCTCACCTCCAACTGCGCAACGCTACGCGCTGTTAGCATCCAGCTGCCGCTGCCCAACACTACAATGGCGAGTATTACAACAATGCCAACCAACCACAGACTGCACACGGCACAGCCAGTGATTTTCATACAGAGCGCTACGTGGCGGCGGCGTTACCAATAAAAAAACTTAATCAGCCTACTTACATATGGTTACAAGAGGGAGACCACTTACGGTACAAGATGAAGCAGCCAGTCACCATCCACGGACTTTGCCACCTGTAGCTGCAAGCTCCCTCTAGGCAGGACCTGCGTGCCTCTAGGCTTGGTGCCTACAGTCTGTTGGGTCACCCCCTGGATGACTATTTTCTGCCAATAGCCTCGTCTCTGGTAGGCTGTGATTTTGGACCTGGGCCAGCCAGTTGCCCAGATGTGCTGATGCTGCTCTGCAGCCTGTGCATGTCTGCACTGTTGCTGACCTTCACCTGGGGTGGGCGCCCACTGTCGCCTTTGGTCGTGGCCGGGCGTCACGGTTTAAATATCGTCCACCCCCGGGTGTTGTCGGTGCAGACACAAAGTGGTCGAGCACTGGAGGGGCTGCCTCTGCCGTACATCGCTGACGGTACGCCAGTTGCGTCAGGCACCTGGAGCCGTGATGACGCCGCCAGAAGCTGCCACCCACAAACACTGACTGCCTGGTGGGCGAACTGCTGGCGCTGCCGTGCCGTGCGCCCGTGGCCACCAGCGCCAGAGGGGTCAAATAGTTCAAATGGCTCTGAGCACTGTGGGACTTAACATCTGAGGTCATCAGTCTCCTGGACGTAGAACTACTTAGACCTAACTAACCTAAGGACATCACACACATCCATGCCCCAGGTAGGATTCTAACCTGCGACAGTAGCAGCAGCGCGGTTCCGAACTGAAGCGCATAGAACCGCTCGGCCACAGCGGCCGGCCAGGGAGAACAACAACTTTCTCTCCAGCCATGACTCCGTACTTGGAGTTGACATGACTAATGGACCATTTCATCCAGACATGTTTTACACACAGTTCACCACACAGTTCCAGTCACCATCATCTCCAAAGCCCACCTCCAGACGAGGAATGGTGCTTCAGTCTGATTTGCCAGCAGCGAAATCAACTGCCACCGTATGGATCACATCCAGATCTGTACACTTCTAAGACAAGTCGTAGGGTCAGTGTAGCCCCAGTGTTCCTACATTACTCCAGAACCAAAACTGATCTTCTGCCAGTTTAGCATCTGCAAGCTTTTCTAAATTATTCGTGACAGTTTTTTTTTTCAGCTATGACTTACTGAACTAATGGTTGTTTTATCTTCGTGCGTCTGCACCTGCCTTCTTTAGTGTTGGGATTATTATATGCATCTTGAAGTTTGAGAAAATTTCGCCTGTATCATGTATTCTGCATACCAGATGGAGCAATTCTGCAGCTGTTCTCCCAAGAATCTCAATGATTCTGCGGGAATGTCGTCAGCTCCAGGTGCCTTGCATTAGGACATATCTTTCAGCAGTCTGAAAAATCCTTCTCTTAGTATCACATCCGCCAGCCAATCTTCATACATTTCCCCTCTCCTTTCCATCATATTATCTTGAAGTTTATCTCCTTCATATAGCCCCATTGTGTAATCCATACGCATTTCAGCCTTCTCTTTTTTGCTTAGTTGTGACAGTCTGAGCCGTTGATGTTCATATAGTTGCTTTCCTTAACTCATGACGTTCCTCTAATTTTCCTATACGTGATTTTTCTACTGCTTTGCGTTTCTCCTCCAGCTATACGTGCTTTACAATTTTCACATTTTTTTCGATCTCATTGTTTAGACGTTTTGTTCGCTTATAAATTTTCATTGTTCATTCATTCACACTTCATGTTCTGCAAATTCCATCATGAATGAGAGCCTTCAGGCATCTGGACTGAGTCAAGCTGTTCATAAACGGGCACAAGCACCCATTGCAGGCCACTTCCAGAAACTACACTCCTGGAAATTGAAATAAGAACACCGTGAATTCACTGTCCCAGGAAGGGGAAACTTTATTGACACATTCCTGGGGTCAGATACATCACATGATCACACTGACAAAACCACAGGCACATAGACACAGGCAACAGAGCATGCACAATGTCGGCACTAGTACAGTGTATATCCACCTTTCGCAGCAATGCAGGCTGCTATTCTCCCATGGAGACAATCGTAGAGATGCTGGATGTAGTCCTGTGGAACGGCTTGCCATGCCATTTCCACCTGGCGCCTCAGTTGGACCAGCGTTCGTGCTGGACATGCAGACCGCGTAAGACGACGCTTCATACAGGCCCAAACATGCTCAATGGGGGACAGATCCGGAGATCTTGCTGGCCAGGGTAGTTGACGTTGGGTGGCACGGGATACATGCGGACGTGCATTGTCCTGTTGGAACAGCAAGTTCCCTTGCCGGTCTAGGAATGGTAGAACGATGGATTCGATGACGGTTTGGATGTACCGTGCACAAATCAGTGTCCCCTCGACGATCACCAGAGGTGTACGGCCAGTGTAGGAAATCGCTCCCCACACCATGATGCCGGGTGTTGGCCATGTGTGCCTCGGTCGTATGCAGTCCTGATTGTGGCGCTCACCTGCACGGCGCCAAACACGCATACGACCATCATTGGCACCAAGGCAGAAGCGACTCTCATCGCTGAAGACGACACGTCTCCATTCGTCCCTCCATTCACGCCTGTCGCGACACCACTGGAGGCGGGCTGCACGATGTTGGGGCGTGAGCGGAAGACGGCCTAACGGTGCGCGGGACCGTAGCCCAGCTTCATGGAGATGGTTGCGAATGGTCCTCGCCGATACCCCAGGAACAACAGTGTCCCTAATTTGCTGGGAAGTGGCGGTGCGGTCCCCTACGGCACTGCGTAGGATCCTACGGTCTTGGCGTGCATCCGTGCGTCGCTCCGATTGGGCCCAGGTCGACGGGCACGTGCACCTTCCGCCGACCACTGGCGACAACATCGATGTACTGCGGAGACCTCACGCCCCACGTGTTGAGCAATTCGGCGGTACGTCCACCCGGCCTCCCGCATGCCCACTATACGCCCTCGCTCAAAGTCCGTCAACTGCACATACGGTTCACGTCCACGCTGTCGCGGCATGCTACCAGTGTTAAAGACTGCGATGGAGCTCCGTATGCCACGGCAAACTGGCTGACACTGACGGCGGCGGTGCACAAATGCTGCGCAGCTAGCGCCATTCGACGGCCAACACCGCGGTTCCTGGTGTGTCCGCTGTGCCGTGCGTGTGATCATTGCTTGTACAGCCCTCTCGCAGTGTCCAGAGCAAGTATGGTGGGTCTGACACACCGGTGTCAACGTGTTCTTTTTTCCATTTCCAGGAGTGTATACTAACAGCGGAGACCGTCTACTGCTGATCTATCGTCAGTGATTGTTATTACGCTGATTTTTAAAATATTTTGTATACAATGGTGCGCCAAACCATTATAACCACTACCCACTGTCAGATGAAGACCCAAAAATGACGTTTCGAATTTCTTGCGTAGCTTTCACAAATGATCCGGTAATGCTAGCAGACGACGAGCCGACACCAATTAAACAAACGGAGACTCTGAAGGAATGTGCTGAAAGAGTTACCTCCAAATAGCCCTCCAAAAAAATCAAGTGTATCTGCTCAAAACATCCTGCTCAAAAACTAATCACAAAACACGAATAAATCGAGAGAGTTCCATACTTCCAGTATTTAGGCAGAATTATTGAACCAATGGGGGGAACCAAAGTGGCACAAAAAATTATGAAGCCAAAACGTAAGATAACCTACAGTAAAATCTACAACAAAAAATTATGCCAAAACACGCGAGAATCATTCACTATAACACAGTTATTAATCGTGAAGTCTTATACGCTTGTGAAACACGTACACTTCACAGCAAAGGAGATCTGGTACATACCCAAAATTCTGTTAAAGGTACTCGGCCCCAAAGGAACAGAAACTGGATACCGACTACAGTCCCGAAAAATAACCTAAACACTATCTAAGTTAGCGATAGACATATGAAAAAGAAGACTCAGATTTTTGGGCATATACACAGTTTTCTAACAACAAGAGTTACAAAATTGTGACTCATATACAACGACTCAAAACCACATCCTGGATTCCGCAGGTCACAGAAGATTTAGGAAAGGCTGATGTAGGTCCATCAGACATTTTCAACAGAGACTTACACGAACAAAAAATTAGCAAATGGGAAGTGCCGCCAGAGAATGAAGTTACCACCAGACAGGGGACAAAGAGGATCGAAGAAAGAAAAACAGTCCATAGAGAAAGCATGAGAGCTGTTTGGAAATTTCCAAGATTGAAACACCGCGACAAATGCATGCTTAAACATAAATGCAGATGCTGAGCAAGTCTGCAGATTGCACTGTTGTGTTTGATCACGAACGACACTTTCGTCATTTCCTCAACATGTTGCAAGTGTCACTCGCGGTCAGAGCGGTGTTCCGTCTAGTTGTGACCTGATCTGATTAGCTACACCAGGTCCTCTGTTACATCGGGGTGGGGTCTCGCACTTACAGTACCCTTTTAGATCATAGTTACCCAAGAAATAACAATTTTAATATCACAAATAGTATTGAAATGATCTGAGTATCTACGGAGACAATATCAGTAAATGATACTGACTATGAACTAATAGAGCTAATACTGCCACTACTGCTGCCGCTGCCACCAATAATGATAATAATCATAATAACAACAATGATAATAATAACAATAATGATAATAGTAACAATAATGAAAATAATAACAGTAATGACAGTGGCAGAAAAACAAATAATTTATAGGTGTGCAAAATAGATGTTTTCTGATGTAGCGGGTTCCGGGGTAAGGAAATTTAAGGAGACTGAACCATCTAAAAATCTGGCTGAAAAGAAGGATCAAGGGTAACGAGTGCGTACAGAGACAATGGTAGCCATTATCGTTGCTTTAGTAGATATGTTATTAACTGTCCTACCAAGTTGTATATGTTAACCTGATCTATAGCATAATGTGGGATGTTATTCCAGAGACGGGTTCCTGCGACTGAGAAGTACTTCGAGAAAGTGGCTGAACGATGGAGTAGGACAGAAAGGATTTTGCTCTGAGGAGAACAGGTATTTCTGCCACGTTGTTCAGACAAGAACTTCACGATCGAGGAAAGATATGGGATAGAGCGTACTTTGATAAGATAGTAGACAAGACAGAGGGTATGGAAATCGCTGCGCTTGTCTACACGCGGCCAGGACATGGAGGAGTTCAGTGCAGACGTGGATACATTGTAGATGCCGGTATGGTGGGTGCTTTCGTAACCAAGGCAGCCAAAGTGTTTGGTAGTTCGAGAGGCACCTTATCGAAGAGTTATACCGCATAAAGGGAGCGCTAAGACACAACGCGGACGAGAGTCGTGTTGAGCGGTCCTGGCGGACGGTCACTGAAGAGGATTAAGCCGAAAACTAAGAGGACGAAAAACTGCCGGCGCCAAAACAACAAGGAGGGAGCTCCATAAGCAGGGATGTGCGAGACGAGCTGTAATTCAGTGATGCAAATACCCGTAACAGGAAAATGTGGTGTCGGAGCTACAAAACATGGCCAGTGGAGGAATGGGAGAATGACATTTGGTCGGATGAGCCTCGTTCCTCACTGTTTGAGTCTGCGTTCCAAGAAAGAAAAATGGCGCTGCTTCGGTGATGATTTGGGAAGATCAGATCCATGACATTGAACAATGTTTGTTCCTCAATGGTGATGCTGTGTTCTAAGACCACAAGGGCCCTGTTCTCACTAATCGCACCGTCCACGACTTGCTTTGTGAGCGGGAGGATGAACTGCCGTCTCCCCTGCCCACCAGATTCACCAGACCCCAGTATCACTGAGCCTCTGTGGTCTACTCTGGAGGGAAGGGAGCGTGGCCGCTACCCATCTCGGTCATCGCTGGCTGAACGTCCCGCTGTTTCGTAGGAAGACTGATGTGAGATTCCCTTGAAAACCACACAGGACATGTACCTATCCATTTAGAGACGACTGGAAGCTATTTTCAACGGCAACGGTGTTCTTACCCCGTATTAGGCATTGTAATGTTTTGTGTCTTTGGCGTTCCATATTTTCGTCACCGCTTATAGATAAGCCAACCAATAATATTAAACTCTGACACCTACTTCCTCACCAACGTGTATCCTATAGCTTCCAGAGCTTATGGCTTCCCTAAATATCATAAAGATAATATACCAATCCGTCCTGTGGTGTCTTCATTATCAGGTCCATGCTACAAATCAGCCAGAGAGTTAAACGACCTGTTCAAGATCAAAACCAAATTCAGACCTAGTCACGGTACCATTAATTCAGGTGACTTAGTGACAAGTTAAGAGACGTGACATGCAAATTTCCCCTAGTGCCAAGCTGGTTTCTTTTTATGTTAGCAACTTATTCACTAATATACCTATTCGGGAGTGCCTGAATATTCTCACAAACTTAGTACATAAATCAAGAGGTAACACAGTTATCACAGATGACATAAAGTAAGCTACAGAAATTTGTCCAACACAAAATTATTTCCAATTCAACGGCGGGATATGCAAACAGTTGCACGGTCTAGCTATGGGATGCTTCCTCAGCCCAGTCCTTGCTGAAATCTTCATGGACTATTTTGAAACACAGTTTTTGGAAAACAATGCACTCTCTTCCAAGGTCGGACACTGGTTCAGTTACGTTGATAATGTGTTGGGATTATGGACAGGTACTACCAGACAACATCAATAATTCCTCAAGCAACTAAATTCCAATGACAGCAGTAGAAAATTCACAATAGAGGTTGGGGGTTACTGTATAAATTATTTAGTTTTCACCACAGACGTCAGAGACCGTATTCATGCATTCAAGATTGATAGGAAACCTACCACCGCAGATACGGTAATACCGGCCAATTCTAAACACGCAGCGACCCAAAACATACTGCCCCTCGTTCAATAATACACCGCCTAATATCCATCCCCATGAGTGAAGACAACTTCCAAATAGAATTAAACGCAACCAAACAAACAGTATCAAACAATGGCTATCCTCCTACCTTCGTGGACTCCATAGTGCATAAAAAGCAGAAACAGTGCGTGTACCCTCTTCTTTGCCCTGGCCTTGACCCATAACCTCAAGAACGCAACAATCGCCCGCAATTCCATACTTAGGACTCACAGGATGTAGCCAGAAAGCTTAAGCCCAGGAACGTAAAACATTTTATGTGCACAACGCTGTTGGACACTTTTTATCCAATGGTAAAGACAGTACTCCAGATTTGGAAAAGAGTGGAATCTATAAAATTAGTTCTAATTGTGGCAAATTCTATATAGGTCAGGTAGTCAGGTAGTATCCGCCTGAAGGAACACAACAGAAGCTGGAAACTTAGAAAAGGAGACTCTGCTTTTGCATATCACCTGTTTGAAGAAGGCCGTAGTTACAAGGTGAAACGTGAGGTATTGCATGACGTCCACAAAAGAAGAAAGATGATCTGTCTTGAAATAACTGAAATTAATACGTACATGTCGATCAACTCAAGCTTAGCACTGAATGATCAGACAGAGTTCCCTTACTCGCCTCTTCTAACTGCAGATGCTTCTCATAATCCCATCCGCACCATGTTGTAAATTACCCCTCTCACTCAGATGCGCCATTTTCCTCTGCTTCAGTTACTATAATTTCTTTCATTGTGTTGGAAAAATTACTTTGTATAAGCACATTTGCTTTACTCATCTGCTTAATATCACTATTAATATTATCTGTTTGTAATTTAGGACCTGTTATTTGGAACATGTCGCCAAAATTTAATGAAAATAATTGAACAACACTCAATTATTGTCATCTATGTACAACTGTCGTAATTTGTGTACAGTTCATTAGTTAATGCGTCACATATTTTATCTTAGTTAAATAATCTTACATCACATTTACACACTGAAATAATCCCTCTAGTTTTATTCCATATTCTAACGTTTTCATCTCTGGAAGTGGAGATACTCAGTAGGTGCAGTAATTTCAAATCTTTGCTCCAACAAAATTTCAGTGCACCACATACCTATCTTTGTAACTGATGATGGCGTAACAGCCGAAAACCGATTCTTCTAACATATAATAAATGTAGTAGACTATTACTCCAATGTTGTGTGTTTCATCCGTAATGTATAAAATATTCTATTAAGAACCGACGGAACAGTCAATCATTTGCAACACATGAGAATACGTTGTAGTTTGAAGTGCGATTATGAATGCAGGAACAGCTGTCTCGGTCTGTACAGCGAGACACTCGTAACAGACGCAACAGCACGTGTCACGAGAACGTCACGTGGGGGATTCCTGGTGGCCCCAGGTAGGCGGCTGCGAAGGTATGCGGTGGCCGTCGATAATGCCTGCAGGCCGCCGCGCCGGGAAGAACCTTGACGTGCGCGCTCGGTGTCGAAATGCGACCGCTGACGAGGCTGCTAGGCTCGTCTTGCTTTGCTTTGTGTACCGCTCTGCAGTCTGCAGTAGGCTGGCGCTGCAGCAGTCGGTCGGCGCACTGCGAGACACGGGTCGTCTGCATTCTGCGGCTGCCCCTCACCGTTTCTGGACAAGTTGTCCCACTCCCTCGGTGTTGTATCAAAGAATGTCGTGTCTCATCGTCCAGGTCTGTACGAGGCAGCCTGAAACACAACGCTGCTTTAGAGTCGGTAAACACAAAATAACGGAAGCATTCAAGTGCACCATCACCAGCACCGACATAGGTACGCCTCACACGTCGGACGAGTCTGCGCTTTTACTTTGCACACACGTAAACAAACACACCTAGTCTTACACTAGGGTTTCTTATTTTGTTTGTATGGAGACATTTTATCCCAGAATAGAAATAGAAATGATTCCCATCCCCAGGCTCTGGCCAATTTGTTCGGGAGGTTTTGCTTGACTGTAAGGCACTGCTGAACGATCTTTGGCTGCCAGGGAATACGTGACGTAGGTGCGCTCAACACGCCTATACTCGTCCGCCATAGTTCGTGATTCCAGCTATAGTACAGGGTGATTCAAAAAGAAAGATTTAAATTGTTTATTACTGAGAAACTATGAAAGATAGAAACATATTGCGCACGTCTCTGTATAGAGGAAGGTTTAAAGTCTTACGTTCGCACAGACACTAAGAGATACATTCGAAATGAGCGCCATGCGTTGCTCGAGAAACATCGAAACGATAATCCTTTCATTCCACACACAGATCACCAGACCCCTCTCTACTGAATCTACACCTTCAGCAATTCAATTTTTCAGCTCTTGTAGAGTAGCAGCTATTGGTGGGACAAAAACTCTGTTAAATGTTCCTTCACGGAAAGAAAAAGAAGGCAAGATATTAGTTCTGGTGACCTGGGAGGCCGAACCCAATGAACAAGATGTTGTCCACCTCTTCCAGTTTAGCTTTATGGGATGGATGGTGTTGAGTAATGCCGCACCTCAAGGTGAAAGTTGGGCGGGGCGCCGTCCTGCATAAAAACGAAATCACTGGAATCTTTGTCAAGTTTAGGACACAACCAGTTTTGCAGCTTATACAGGTATGACATTCCTGTCTCAGTTTCCTCTGCAATAGCTTTGTGAATAGAAACGACACAAAACACATTCGGTTTCGAAAGACCGATTCATTCGAAAACATGAATCGCTCGGAAAAAGTGTCCTCTGCCATATTCTGGAGCACTGAAATGCAAAATTCGTACCTTTTATTATGGTCGTCAATTGTAAGGCTTCATATTCAGTTGTTGTGTTTACTGCGTGACACTTTGAATTAATGTCATCTGTTGTTATATGGTACGTAAATGTGTGGTGCTAATGTTTCCAGAACTGCTGTAATAAAACAACGGGTTTCGCCACTGTTGTTCTTCTCTCTATTGTCTATATTCAACGGTCCCTGGACACAACAGGATCGTAGTCTCTCTATATTAGCCATGACAGAGCAACTAACACGGCAGTGGCTCGCTAGAACAGTGGTAATGTGACTGCCGTCTGATGAGATTGATGTACTGTGTATTAGCTGCGGGTTCCAAGCTGTTTGCAGGACAGTGCGTTGCATCTGCGTTTTTCCTCCTCTTTAAACTGCGAGACCGAAAATGGACAATGAAATCTTAAGAAAAACTCTGCATGTAAGATCCGTCATAAACCCGATTCAGTGCATTTTGGATCCGAAAGCAAAAAACTTACGAAATACCTAAATTGCACACTTGTTAATACCAGCATTTTTCTACTTCAGCCAACTAAATTCAAATTTTGTTGTGAATACGTAATTAGATGGAATACTGAATGGTACTGAATAATTTGTTAAGTAGGTAGACAGCTTAATGTCGTCTGTAGCAGTCTGAGATCTTGTCGTCGAAGCGATAAACAAGGGTTCCAGAAGGCCAGCCCTACATGAAGCCCAAGCCTGTGGATGGAATATGAATTAGGTTCCTGGACATAATCTAACGCTGTGTTGCGTATTACTTTCTGTTTAAGCTAAACCCTCTGATGGAGAGATGAAGCTGAGAACCTTAGCAGTAGACAAACGAAATCGTTTGACCAGCTGAACAGTGATCCAATACTGTCAAATATTCTTTTATTCCAGTCTCTGATCATAATAAATTCCTTTGACGATGACCGGTTTCAGTCAGTAATTACGGCTTTATCACATTAGGACATGGTGTAGAATAGGTCTGAAGATGGCCATTACTGACTGAAACCGGCCATCGTCAAAGGAATTTATATTGTGATCAAAGACTGTTTAAATTCCTTATTTTTATGCTCTGCATTATTTAATGATCGTTTTATTAATGTGATTGAGTATTATTATTAATTGATTTTTATTTATGGTTTGGTTTACCGATTCCTTTTTACTGTTTGCTCCTTTTATTTGAGTCCTTTTAATTATGTTTGCGGTGGTTATGAAGTCCACATAGCTTACTGTTCTCCGTAAGTTAAAGACTACGGTAGTACCATATGCGTTTCGCAGCTACAGATCTCGTTGAGTGTCCTTGCTGGAACTTCTCCACCTGAAATCGATAAAGATATGGATCGGTACGGCCAAGTGTATGGAATGTGTATGGAATGTGGCGCCCAACTGGAGTCTATGAAATTATTTAGGGCTTCGGAGAAATATTCTCGACGAATGCCAAAACCGTGTAAAACTGCACGTTCGCACCATCAAACCACACAACACTTCCGAACGACTTGCGTCTTTATGATCAAATCATTTGAAATGATTAAGGGTTATGAACTCTACACACCTGATAGTCCTTTTGTGGTTTTATATGTATTTATTTTCTTCAATACCAAAAACATAGATTACTGCCTTAATGGCGGCTTACAACAGCAATCTCCTCTCCATCCGACATAGAACACCTCTCTTCCAATGTCGAACATGGAATAATTATCTCTTGCTTAACTGAAAAATTGTGGGGCGCATGAAGTATGCAACATAAGCGAATGACGAATACTGTGCATATCTAGAGTGGCGATGGAAGGTCCTAACAAAGTCAGTCACTAAGAAGGTGGAAAATGCCGCAGCAAAGGTTTTTGATAGTGTGAGAATGAGACATATTAAACATTCAGGCCCCGAAGGAAGTTCATCTATTAGCTGAATTGCCCGTAAGTGATGGAAAAACAGCTAATACACGTAATAAACGTTTTTTTTACTTTCGCAGTTCGTGGTTACTGTGAGGATCGTCAACGCAGTTCCGTTGCGATAAGGTGTGCAATCTCACTACTTGAGGCAGTTACGTTATTTCGAGAAAAGCTTATCAGCGTACCCGCATCAAATTCCAACACTTGCGTGTTACCGACAAGGGTTACCAACCTCGCCTTGAATCACGAGACAAGGACAAAAATGTTACCATCTGTACATTTCTATCAGCTCTGTAACAAAGTTATAACATTACGTTAAGTTACAAATTCCTACCACTGAACAGGAATCATACAACACTTGCGGTCTCCACTTAAGTGACCCCGCCTTACAACCAGCTAGGACACCTCAATATCATTAGTAATATAACTAAAGAAAAATTCTTATGACAAATGTTCAAAGCAAAAAAGAGCCAAAGAGTCACAGCACAGGAAACCTAGCACATCAGATCTCATGGAAACGACACAGTTCGTTCTCCTTTTAAAGAAACTTCGACCGCTAGTTATTTTCACGAAGAGCTGCCTTCGATTAACAACGGCAGCTTCTTCTACGTACCCACTTTCCACGTCCCTACGTAGAACTACAAAACTGCCGACCAGCCATCACTACCGGCAGCTAACGACATGATGTGCTCTCGCACCTCTGCACTGAAACACAGCACAACTTCAGAAGTCGGAAACTGCTGATGAACATGCATGCCAGGCACAGGGAAATAACATGTAGTTGCTTCAGCCCCCCGGTAGTCGAAATGTAGCTTGTCCAATCCCAGACAGACGGAGAAAGACACAGAGAAGAGTAGGAGAGAGGGAGCATGGAATAGGGAGGAGAGAAGAAGTGCAAAATAAAAGGCTGAAAAGCACGAAATCTTATAGAAATATATGTCACAGTTATTTTAACTTAGGCAAGAGACAAAACGGATAAGGCAAGAATGGTTTCAGAACGAAGGATGGGTAATAAAACAGGGGGCTTAAAGGAAAACTCTTCGATAGGTTTAGGGTGGAATTAGAGAGGAGGGAATAGTGAAGGAATGTGGCAAAGGGAGACACAACAAGAAAAGTATAATTACAAAGAAAACTGCTTGATATATTTATTAATTTTGAGAGGATGGAGTGACAGGCTGGTCAGATGAGAGTGTAAGAGAAAGAGAGAGGTGGACAGAGAAGTAGGAGAGTAATTAAAGGTGAATAAATGTTAGAAGAAATCTTTCACATTTTTGGGGAAGATTCAAGGGGTAGCAATAAAGCAGAAGAGAGAGCTGAATTTGAAATAACAAATATAGCTTTAAAAGGACCATTTAATTAATTACTTTTCAGGTATGTAGGGAAAGACCAATTAAAAGAGAAATGTTATGTATAAAAAAGTTGTTTTAAATGAAACATATTTCAATTAAAAATGTAACTGAAAGGAAAATTAACTCATATTCTACTATCTCTGTTTCGCTACTTTTCTATTGCCAAATGATCTTCCACTAGCTCTCGCTGAAGGAAAGTTGAGAAAAATGAACAAATAAATAAAATAGAATGTTTTCAGTGCTCTTACACGTTGCCCAGAATCCCCCATTATATCTGACTGGTTTCATGCGCCTTGGCATGCAATCAATGAAGCGTCGGACGTGACCGACACTCGTCTTGGTCTTCAACAATGTAGTCCCAGAAAGCTGCAGCCGGCCTTTATCGTGGCCAGATATCAGAGAGTGGCTGCGCCTCCTCTGCCCACGTGTTCTCCGCTGGATTAATATCAGCGGCCTCTGGTGGCTAGCCCACGACGTTAATGCGCGTGTGGGGCAGTTGCCACTGAATTAATGCGGACGTCCGCACGAGAGAATGATCTTCCTGTACCATCAAGACAGCATCAAGACAGCATCACTCATTTCGTCATCAGGCATGCAGCCTCCTATCAAGAGTTCCTTCAATTGTGTGTTCTCCTTGTCCTCTTACAGAAATCTATCCTCAATAAGAAACTGATGCCCGTCCACATCTTTCCATCGCTACGTAATCACGATGTCTTGTCCTTCTCGGTCTGTAAACCACTGCCGGCCGCTGTGGCCGAGTGGTTCTAGGTGCTTTAGTCCGGAACCGCGCTGCTGCTACGGTCGCAGTTTCGAATCCTGCCTCGGATATGGATGTGCGTGATGTACTTAGATTAGTTAGGTCTGAGCCTAGGGGACTGATGACCTCAGATATTAAGTCCCATTGTGCTCAGAGTCATTTGAACCACTTGTAAACCACTCTTGGACTATAGTTGCTTGAGGAAAATTCCTTCTTCTCGGCAAAAATTTCTTCTTCCCACGCCGCGTTCAGATAGAGCTCTGCAAATCCCTGCCGGTGTATATCATTTTCCTCGCTGACTTCCTGTTTCACAACGAATCCTCGTACGTGCAGTCCAGCTTCCCTCAGCCTTCAGAGAAGTGTGTCGCTGGTGCTGAGGAAGTAGGGCTCTCGTCGAAACTGCTTCGCCTGTAGGAAGAGAACTGTCGGGTCCTACAAACTCTGTGCACTCCTGGTGTGTGCTCAGACTCTTCCCGTCTGAGCTACGATCTTTGTGGGTAGTGCCCCTTTCAACAGTATTCCCCATCCTTTCTTTGCAGTAGTAGGTGGCACACCACCTTCTGCCAGCATCTCGCATAACTGAAAACCGGCCTTTCTCGGTGAGAGCGACGATTATGTCTCGAACTGAATACTCCCAGTGAGCCACTGCAACAGACCTCCTGCGATGTGATTTCTGCTTGCCGTTCTTATTCACATGCCTGGGGAGGAAGCAAACATATGTCCCTTCAAAAGGAGCAACAATGGTGACAAGCTGAAGGAAGAGCTATTCAAACCTTCTTGCCGTTTTTGAGTCTGCCCAGAAGCTTGTGTGGCTCCGGACTGAGGAGACACTTGTTCGGAGGTCGTGGGTTCTAATCCTGCTCATAATGTGAATGATTTTGTCCTCACATGTGTTCGTCTATGTGTCTCTGTGTGCGATCCCGAATACACATTTCTGAAGCACCTCGTTCGTAATTTGCTTCAATTTGAACAAACAATTGATATGGTTCAAATGGCTCTGAGCACTATGGGACTCAACTGCTGTGGTCATCAGTGCCCTAGAACTTAGAACTAGTTAAACCTAACTAACCTAAGGACATCACACACATCCATGCCCGAGGCAGGATTCGAACCTGCGACCGTAGCAGGTGCACGGTTCCGGACTGCGCGCCTAGAACCGCGAGACCACCGAAGCCGGCTCAAACAATTGATAGCTGTACTTTAAAGTTGCTAAATGCCAGTAGTTACCTTCTATAGCAGGTACGTGCTTCTTTAAAATATATACATCTAAACAGAGAAAATGTCTGTTACGCTGTACTCTTGTTGCAGGTGGAAAGAAGACGGTAAGATGGAGATCGCCAGTTCGTATTTAGTTGGCGTTTTTGTACTCAGTTAGTAAACAATTATGATGAATAATAATGGTGACGATAAAACACAGTGATTGACTGTTTGGCTTAATTGTTAAATGCCAATTTCGAGAACAAGAAAAGGAAAGGGAAACAAAAATCACTTGTAATGGAAGTGCGTATTGCAGACATATATAATGTATGTCAGGCTGTTGTTAATTGGCTCTAAACGCCATGTATTTATTGGGTCCAGTGTTCGAATCTAAAAACACTGCGACTTAATCGAAGTCGTGTGGATGCAGGATAATCAAACACTCATAAATGTGCCAGATATGTGGCACGTGTGGATAGCCCGTCGCTTTATCCGCACACTGCAGGTGTTAGCTAAAACCTGTGCAGCTGTAGCTAGGCTCACACTGGAGGATAAGCGCTGTGCTCCACGCCTTCGACGTCATCAGCTTGACAAGAAAGGTAAATCAACAGTACAATAATATGCTATGTCTGACATAAGCCATAAACCACGTTGATATCACCTCAGTTACACTCATCCTTCCACAATCAGAACCGTGAGTATATTATAGTTAACCGGAGGACAAGGTCCCAGTTTACCCAGGACATGAGCAATGACATCCAGTGGTATGGATGTTTGTTTGTGTACATTTATTTGTTACGTTTTTTACTAGCGTTTAGTGTCCCATTATCATTCAAAGGACTCTCGAGATCTGTTCCACACCTTTGTGTCCTGTACTATTGTTGCTATAGTGGTCCACCACATTACTGCAGCTCATGTTGCCATCTTCTTCCTCATTTTACACTTCTGGTTTTTCCTTTTAGCGATGGTTAGGCTGTTGTCACAGGATATCTACTGTGTTCAGAATTCTAGTCCAAAACATAAACCGTGTGTGACGAAAACACGAATAATACATACATCAAAAATGTTTTGCATCACCCCAGTTCCAAGAACTCGTGAAGATAGACGTTGACTGTGGATAGTGTATCACAGACACAGTCCTTTTGACTGTTCAGAGATGTCAATAAGCCCACCCAAAGATGTAAACAACCATTCATGAGCAGCGCCTATTGGATAGAGGGTGTCCGAAAGCCGATCAGTCCCAGTCACTCCACCAGGAAGGAGGGACATGGCTTGAGTGGACAGTAACAGGTGCAAACTTGTTACTCTTTTGTGTCGGTTGTGAATGAATAGTTGCCACTATTTAAGTTCCAACCCTCCCATGTTTTAACAGTAAGTCCTGGGAGTCAAGAGAGTTATATGATGTGGTAGCCCTCAATCCCAAATCCGTGAAGAAGGTTCCCGTTTTTACCTGAAGGGCGTTTTTTGAAGATATAAGGGCTGAGAAATTTGGCCCTCTAGAAATTTCTAGATCATTCGAGAGCGCTCTTGAACATTCGAGAACATTCCTCAACATTCCAGACTGTTCCGGGGTGTTGAGTAATGTTCGCGAATAGTCTGGAACATTCGGGAAGATTCCAGATCATTGTGGAACATTCCCGAACAGTCCCATGTTAAGGAATGTTCTGGAACATAGTGGACCATTCGAAGCTTTTTTGGTATTTCTGGAATTTTTGGTATGATCCGGAATTCGCCACTGGTGGGCCACCCATTGGTAGGGGTATATAACTATGTATTTCCTTGCGAGACTATCTAAAACCAACCTAGTTTTTTGCTCTCAGTTTTGGCTTAGACATAGCCATTCGAGCACAGAGAGAAGCCAGATTTGAATCAACGAAAAGCCCTTCGTGCTGAAAGTTGGTGTTGTGTCCTGGAGTTTTGACGCAGAGCAGCAGCCTTGAAAACAAGTGTGCTAGATGCCAATTGACTCTGGAAAGCTCAAGTGATCAGAAGGAGGTGGAAATAAGGAAAATTTCGCAGAAGAGACGTAGAGCTAGATGGGCCCATCATTCGTTTATCGCATGTCTCCGATACACTCAAATGGTTCAAATGGTTCAAATGGCTATGAGCACAATGGGACTTAACATCTGAGGTCATCAGTCCCCTAGATTTAGAACTACTTAAACCTAACTAACCTAAGGACATCACACAAAACCATGCCCGAGGCAGGATTCGAACCTGCTACCGTACCAACAGCGCCGTTCCCGACTGAAGCGCCTAGAAACGCTCGGCCACAGCGGCCGGCAATTGTAAATTTAGATGTTGAGGGAGGCTGCGGAACACATTGCATGGCATATGTTAAGAACGGTCTGAATAAAGACTATAAACTTCAGTATATATCTGTGTGGATCCTTGTGCATTATGTTCCTCATGACACAAGTGAAGAGGAAGTGTTACACATACAAGGTGATTCACGAGGATATGCAGCTATTTTAATGTCATTCTGCAACTAAAACTAAAGAAAAAAGTTCATATAAACGTAGGTCCGCAAATGTTTGGTTATGGAGTTACGACTAATAAAAGATTTTGCCTGAAATTTAGCAACTTCGCTAATATGAATCCATCGCAAAACTGTACAAGGTTAAAATAAAGAACGATTTCCTTTTATTTTGTTTTTATCGATCTGATGAATCCAATAAAACATGTCACAGACGTGTATCTGGTGTAGTTTTCCTGAACATCCAGAGAAGCAAAGAAGTAATTTCGTAAAATTTTTAATTTTGTAACTGCAGGGCTCGATATGTATTTTAAATTCCAGACAGTTGCACAAAGTTTACAACAGAAGTTGTAGAGAATTTAATTTTGGAAAAATTATGGTAATAATGTTAACTAAAACTGTATGAATGTGTCAGACAATAATTTTAAGCAAAATCCTGAGCACGCTGGCAAATATGACATGTATGATGTTTCCACATATGATGGAACAGAGTTCTCCATAAAACATCGGAACATCGGTAATTTTGAGAGGCAGAATCCACACATATCTAATCACATATAAGGCCAGGATGAATACAAGAGCAGCGATAATACGACTGCATACAAAACTGTCAGTTCTCTACACTTTTCCATTTCACGGATCAGTGTCAAAAGCATGCAGATTTGTTGCTCACCTCTGATAATGACAAGCAATATTTCTGCTGGATAACGAACATGTCGCACCTAGTATCATCCCAGTTAAATGCTTATAAGCGTTTGTGGCATATTTGGCCTAGGTGCCTAAATACATTTTATGCGAGTAACAATTTAACAGAGCATCAGCACGATTGCTCTAAACAAGCCCCACTATATCCAAAGAGGCGAATAAATTCTTAAAATTTAAGAAATTTCTCTGCAGAAAGCGAGTATCATTTGCTGTATATGCCGACTTCGAGTGCCTTCTTGTGTAAGTAGGCTGTTTAGGTTTTCTTATTGGTAACGCCACATAGCGCTCGGTACGAAAAAATCACTGGCTGTGCCGTGTGCAGTCTGTGTCTAGTTTGCATTGTTGTCTGCCATTGTAGTGTTGAGCAGCGGCAGCTGGATGCTAACAGCGCGTAGCGTTGCACAGTTGGAGGTGAGCCGCCAGCAGTGGTGGACGTGGGGAGAGAGATGGCGGAGTTTTGTAATTTGTAAGACTGGATGTCATGAACTATCATATATATTTTTACTATTAAGGTAAATACACTGTTTGTTCTCTATTAAAATCTTTCATTTGCTAACTATACCTATCAGTAGTTAGTGCCTTCCGTAGTTAGAATCTTTTATTTAGCTGGCAGTAGTGGTGCTCGCTGTATTGCAGTAGTTCGAGTAACGAAGATTGTTTGTGAGGTAAGTGATTTATGAAAGGTATAGGTTAATGTTAGTCAGGGCCATTCTTTTGTAGGAATTTTTGAAAGTCAGATTGCGTTGCGCTAAAAATATTGTGTGTCAGATTAAGCACAGTCGTGTATAAAATGTTCTAAGGGGACGTTTCATATGTTGATCCTTAGCCAAGGATACCTCATTGGAATCTTCTGATTTTTTTCTTGTAGTTTGTGTAATTAGTGTAGCTTTTGTTTATTGCTAGCGCGTAATCACAGAATTTCCTTTGTAGTTGCAGTCTTTCATTGTTGTACAGTAAAACAGTTGTGGCATGCATGTAGTTTTGCACAAAGTATTTCGCAGCTGCGCTTGCAATTAATAGATATTATTTTCAGTGATATGTTAATGTGTTCTCTTATTTTTGCTTTTCAAATTGTGCTTTTTTTGTGTTGGCGTGTGAAATATTGTGACAATAATGGCGTGTGAAAAACGTAATACTAGGCTCCAAAGTAAACTGAGAAATGACAGTGAAGACGAAAGCAGTGTGTTAGCGCCACCATGTAATGAATTAACTAATGTTCAAAGTAGTAATTTGGTAATTGTGCATAGGGAAATGGAGCGGGTTGCAAATAATGGTGTAGGCAGTGAAACAATTAGTGAACAGGAAAGCGTTATCGATCGATCGGTCGGTAACAGTTCGCCTCAGGATTCCGAAATGACAGGACACAATATTGCAAATACTGTACATTCAGGTTTCGCGTCCTCACCGTTTTCTCAAATAAGTCAAGACACATTTTCTGTTTTTCAAACTGCGAATATTGCCGGTGCAAATGCATTGCCGAATAGGACTAAGGAACATGTTTCAGACACCAGTGCATTGTTATTACAATTAATGCAACAAATGGGACAAAAGCTTCAAAAGTTAGACACAATGGAACAAAATCTTCAAAAGTTAGACACAGTGGAACAAAATCAGAGAGAAACACAGCAAAAGTTGGACACAATGGAACAAAATCAGAGACAAACACAGCAAAAGCTTCAAAAGTTAGACACAGTGGAACATATGCTTGAACAAACACGTGAAGATTTAACTACTGAATGACATAAAATCGAATCGAAATGTCAAAAAGTCTGTAATGACGTAAAAACACAAATTTGTGAGCATTTCCAACCTATTTTTTCGCGGCATGAAAATGCATTACAGAATCACGAAGCAGCCATAAAAGAACTGCAAACAATTGTTCATGAAAATCATGAGACCTTGCAAGCTAAAATTGACTCAGTTGCATCCACCGATTCGGTTACGCAACTTGCAAGAACTCAGGAAAACTTAAAGGTCACAGTAGATTCGATTTCAACACAAATGGACACTCTGAAACTTGGTTCAGAAAAACACACTGAGGAAATGTGTTCACTATCGGAGAAAGTAGCCGAACTTTCAGATCAGTTCACTAACTTATCTACGAAGGTAGATGATGATCTGAATGACACAAAACCTGTAGCCTTCACTGACACTGAAGAGTATGAACAAATGAGGAAATTCAAACAGAATCAAAATCAAATCAACACACAGTACAAAAGAGAAATGCGGGAAGTACAAGATCAGTTGGCTCAAGTAATACAAGAATTACATATTTCAGAGGACACTCGCGCCCCAGTATGGGAAGAGGGACATAGCAATACAGAACAACCACAAAATAATAACACAGGGCATTTCGGAAATCATGAAAGTAATTGGCAAAGTACACCGAATTTTGAGATGGAACCGCCGAAACGACGAAACAATGACCGATATGCGACCCGCCGACACGATGATTTTGACTATAAGCTGTTCATTACTACACGTAAATTCAAAACATTTAAGAATTCTGGCAACGACATTCATCCACAAGCGTGGCTCCATCAATTTTCTCATTGTTTTCCTCCCAACTGGTCACTAGAGCACAGATTAGAATTTATGTGTGGCTATTTAGAGAATGAACCAGCTGTAAGAATGCGATCGGTCATTCACGATTGCCACAGTGAAGGAGAATTTTACCATGCCTTCCTCTCAGCATATTGGTCCCAAGCCACACAAGACCGAGTAAAACATAGCATCATAATGATGAAACATTTCGAACAATCTGAATTTTCCAGTCTTGTCAAATATTTTGAAGACATGTTACATAAGAATCAGTATCTTTCAAACCCATACAGCCCCTCAGAACTCATCCACATTTGCTTAATCAAATTACCTGAACATTTACGACAGATTATTTTGGTAGGACGATGCAAAGACGACATTGAAGCTTTTCAGGGACTGTTACAAGAACGGGAAATTGACACTGACAATCGCGGAACGCGAAAACAGGAGCACAACAATTACAGGTCACACCTGTCACAATTCCGCGATGACAGAAATAATACACGACAAGGCTATTCGTACAACGTAAATCGTGACCAAAACGGACACCACCCGTATGACAACCGTTGGCAGAGTAGTAATTATTACAGGGAAAGATCACCTCTCCGCGGTAATGACTATGACAGAGACAATCATAGAAACAGACAATATGGCAACCAGAACTATTATTATCATGGGAGACAGAATAACTTCAGATGCAAGGGTCCACCAACCAGTGATAATTCAGGGAGAAATTCTCCACCACATGACCGACAAACAAGAAATTACAGGAACTACCGACATGACGACAGACGATATAATCATAATGACAGACCGGAAATCCATCAGAACTGGCGAGCTTCAAACAGGGTAGGGCCCTCTCGGCAAGGTGACTTTTTAGAAGTTAGGTCCCCTAATCCCATTAACGGCGCGCGCCAACAAAGAGACAGACAATGACTTACACCGCAGGCAGCCGCGTGCGCCGGCTGGCTCAGAGAAAAATAACGTAGACGCTAACCTTCAGAAAAAATTTTAGCATTCCGTGCCGACGTATACAACATGATAATTACTTGGAAGCTGAAACTCTGCGCACTAGAAAGGGTAAATGATTGCACCGCATTTCACATGTAAAACCGTTTATTGAAAGATAATCTGCCTTTATCTTCGTCTTTACCATATAACTTTTCACTTTACATTACTAGTATGCTTTCTCAGACTTAAGAAATTGTTAACATGCAACAATGTTTTGAAGTTAACTATCCAGTCTAGAATGTAGAGAATTATTTAAACAGAAATTACGAATGCATTGTTATAGTGAACAGACGACACAGTGTTATTGTGTGTGTACATTCTTGCTGGTTAGTTGCACGATTACATAACGACTATAAGGCTGACATACTTAGAACAGTTACCAGTACTGCTAATGAGATTTTAATGCAACATTTTGGTTTACTTGAAAATAAATTCTGGATTTAAAGTTCTTTCTGTGAGATTAAAGATGACTTAGCATTTGGTTTCTTTGATAGCTACACAATTATATCACGACGCTACTAATATGTGACATGATTTACATTGTTGCTTTTGCGTTGTATCTGTTTTATATCTGCACAGTTTTTCTGTATTATTCTGGAAAGTAAAACCTGTTTTAGTAGTAACTTTTGTGGTATAGCTACAATGAGACAGCCTTTATCGTAGCACAATAATACCTTACATTACAGTACTTACTTCATCACGGCAATAAGCGTAATAACTAAGATATCTATACGCAAAGCATTTCAATTTCGTTTATCATGAGGTAAGTACATTGACTTCTGCATAACTTAGCTTTCGGAGGACAATAACTACGACACTTCCACAGAGATTGTCTTACAGCAAGACGCACATTTAGCGCTACAGGACACGCATTAAACTATTTATTTTTCAACATATTTGAATTACAAAGAAAGTTTTCCGTGATACATTTCATTCCATTGCTGTAATCTGTAACACCTGAGGATATAATTACATTAATCCTCAGGGGGGTACACGCTTACTTTGTGTACCATGTGTTTGGCAAGCACAAGGAGCCCTAGCTAATATGGTATTTGTTTATACAACTTTACACATCGGTACCATATTTCTCTAACACATAAATTACACAGCTATCTGATCATTTAACTGAGAGAGACAAACATTTACTTTACTACATCAGTGACAGATGTTTACGTAATTACACCATTGGATAACTTCACACTTACGAAGTTGTATTTTGTGAACTGTTCATATTTTTTTTCGGAACCATTGTGATACTATGAGAGCTTTGAATGACATATTTGGTATGGGATCACGATTTTTAAAGTACGTTTGAGGCAGATGACACTTTTGACATGAGCAGAGAATTTTTTTTAGGTTTTGAAATTATTGGAGGAAGCTACGGAGATTTTGAGAATTTGACTGTGGTGGTATGATGTTATTATTACGTCGACGATGTGAATTATGCTGCTGAAGTATGCTTAAGCTGATGCTATATGAGTTATTTGGTTATGCTACGTATCTGTTATGATGACTTATTGAAGAAGTGTCGACGAATATACATATGTGTAATAAGGTAAGGAATAATGAGTAGTGGTTAGGGACTCTGGTTTGTGAAAAAGGATGTTGGAAACCAAGAATCGTACTTTAAGAGTTATGAAATGTGTGTATACGCGTGAATGTATCACAAGGCCGCCAAAAATTTTTGGACACTGTTATATTAATAGAATTTTGTTTCTACAGATGTGTAACGCAAATTCTTGACCTGTGAAATTTTTTACATGAGACTGCCACTGTAGCGGAAACTGGTGTCGTAAATATTTCGTTAAGACAGTTAAGTGACCACCTGCACGTAATGCGTCGTGGGCACCCAGCTGCGCGACAACCACCTGACAAAAGAAAGCCATTAGTGTGTGCCTTTCAGAGGCACAGGTAAAAAAAAAGGCCATTATCCTCTCTATCGACATTCCTTTGTAGAAAGCACCGCAAATACGACACGCTCATTAATGAGAAAGATACTTACATCTGACACCTGATTATAACAAACGTCTTCCTACGAGAGTTGAGAGAATTCTACTAACTTATGAAATGTCACATGACTATTGAATGATATTTTTATGCTTTGTCCATAGTTGCTTATATCATTTGATATCTGTTTTCCAGCTGTGTTGCATCATTGATTTTATAAAATAAAAGTAAATGCATTTGCTAATGTGAAAACTTTCTGTCAACAGATCTGTTAAATAATAATTTTATGATCCACATTCTTAAAAAAAAAGGAGCACTTGGAAAGGAAAGAACAATAAGAAGGGACTAGTAACAGGAACTGCATAATTAATTTTCTTTTCAAGTACTTGGTAATTTATTTAATAGAATAAGTTGTGGTGCACCACTTTAATTACATAGTCATTAAGATGTGATTATAACTTTTCCTTATCTGCATTGTTGTCTTTAGTGTACTATTTTTTCTGCTTGTGGGTTTGTCATGTTTAGGTATAAGTTATTACATTTATTGCTGCTTGCTATGCTTACTTGCATTTTTTATTCATTGCTGTTTGTGTTAATCGTTTTGTGCTGCTGCATTGCGTCGTCCCTTAGTTTAGCATCTGAGCTCAGTAGATTTTAAGTTAGCTTAAGAGGGGGTAGACTATATAAGAAACTAACTAACTATGATGAATTGGAAGAGAAGCATTGAGAAGCTATATGAAAATGATTTGGCCAAAAAAAGTAGTGTATAGTGGAGAAAAACTATTTTTGAAAGAGGATGAGAAAAGTACAGAAAGCAGGTAAAGATAGGACTTTTTGGAAATAATGAAGAACGAAGGGAGATCTCCGAGAAGTAAAACAAACCCTGTCCTTTCCTTGTGTTATCCCACTATGTGTTTGTGTACTCTTGTATATTTGTGTTCTTCCTGTCTTTATGTGTTTAGCTAATAATATTTACATTGTAGAATTTTTCGGATGTTTAGACATTATTTATTCTCTTTTATTTTAATGCTAATGTGTGAAGTTGATGTTTCAATAATTATTCTGATCTTTTATGTATGTACTTATGTCATACTTTTTGCAATACCTATGAATTTGTTATTTCGATTCTTTTGTAAAGCCTGTACTACTGCAAATGTTCTCTGTATTGTTATGTTATTCAAAGATGTATTTTGTACCTTTGTTATTGTATTCTCATGTTATAAAATTGTAATTGACACCAGTTCATCAAATTAAGTAACTTGTAAATTACATTTCACTGCACACGTTTCTGTTGGTCATAGTATATGGACAATATGTGAGAAGGAGGGACTGATAGTGTTTGCACATGTGTTAATAACTCAGCAAGGGACTGGTTAACAGCATTGCTGGTTCTAAGGACAATTCCAAAAACTTTGTGAGTGGACAAGTGGTGGGTTATGGACTTGCTATGTTATCCGCAAGACTCTTCAATGGTGATTGTGCGCCAACACAGTCAAACAGACGGCTGCTGGCCATCTCTACAAGGACTACAGTGGGTCTACACCTTTGACGACCCACCGGTACCATTATTTCTACAAGGACTGCAATGGGTCTGCACCTCTGGTGGCCCACCAATACCGTAATCTCTACCAGGACCACAAGGGGTCTACTCTGTGATGACCTACCTACCAATATTCTTCAAAACTTCGACTGACTCTGCTGTGGGTTTGCTCTGTTGTGGCCCATTACCTGTCTGCATGTCAAGAGTCAGCACTGTCTTTCCGTTGGAAGGACAACACTACTTCTTCAAGACTGCTTAGAAATCCACTACTTCCAAGTGCAATTTCTTTATTGCTCAGACTTTGAAAAAAACACTGCAATTTTACTGTGATGAACGATCAGGACTGTCTTTATGGACTGTGAGAAAATTTTAGCTTCTGACCAACATTGTATCAATAAGTGTGTGTATTTGATATCTTTATTACAGTAATTATGAAAAATTTTATCAAATCATTATTGGCCACTGCCCAAAACAATTTGTAAAAAATTTTTTGTGGGGAGCATGGGGGCTATGTAAGTAGGCTGTTTAGGTTTTCTTATTGGTAACGCCACATAGCGCTCGGTACGAAAAAATCACTGGCTGTGCCGTGTGCAGTCTGTGTCTAGTTTGCATTGTTGTCTGCCATTGTAGTGTTGAGCAGCGGCAGCTGGATGCTAACAGCGCGTAGCGTTGCACAGTTGGAGGTGAGCCGCCAGCAGTGGTGGACGTGGGGAGAGAGATGGCGGAGTTTTGTAATTTGTAAGACTGGATGTCATGAACTATCATATATATTTTTACTATTAAGGTAAATACACTGTTTGTTCTCTATTAAAATCTTTCATTTGCTAACTATACCTATCAGTAGTTAGTGCCTTCCGTAGTTAGAATCTTTTATTTAGCTGGCAGTAGTGGTGCTCGCTGTATTGCAGTAGTTCGAGTAACGAAGATTGTTTGTGAGGTAAGTGATTTATGAAAGGTATAGGTTAATGTTAGTCAGGGCCATTCTTTTGTAGGAATTTTTGAAAGTCAGATTGCGTTGCGCTAAAAATATTGTGTGTCAGATTAAGCACAGTCGTGTATAAAATGTTCTAAGGGGACGTTTCATATGTTGATCCTTAGCCAAGGATACCTCATTGGAATCTTCTGATTTTTTTCTTGTAGTTTGTGTAATTAGTGTAGCTTTTGTTTATTGCTAGCGCGTAATCACAGAATTTCCTTTGTAGTTGCAGTCTTTCATTGTTGTACAGTAAAACAGTTGTGGCATGCATGTAGTTTTGCACAAAGTATTTCGCAGCTGCGCTTGCAATTAATAGATATTATTTTCAGTGATATGTTAATGTGTTCTCTTATTTTTGCTTTTCAAATTGTGCTTTTTTTGTGTTGGCGTGTGAAATATTGTGACAATAATGGCGTGTGAAAAACGTAATACTAGGCTCCAAAGTAAACTGAGAAATGACAGTGAAGACGAAAGCAGTGTGTTAGCGCCACCATGTAATGAATTAACTAATGTTCAAAGTAGTAATTTGGTAATTGTGCATAGGGAAATGGAGCGGGTTGCAAATAATGGTGTAGGCAGTGAAACAATTAGTGAACAGGAAAGCGTTATCGATCGATCGGTCGGTAACAGTTCGCCTCAGGATTCCGAAATGACAGGACACAATATTGCAAATACTGTACATTCAGGTTTCGCGTCCTCACCGTTTTCTCAAATAAGTCAAGACACATTTTCTGTTTTTCAAACTGCGAATATTGCCGGTGCAAATGCATTGCCGAATAGGACTAAGGAACATGTTTCAGACACCAGTGCATTGTTATTACAATTAATGCAACAAATGGGACAAAAGCTTCAAAAGTTAGACACAATGGAACAAAATCTTCAAAAGTTAGACACAGTGGAACAAAATCAGAGAGAAACACAGCAAAAGTTGGACACAATGGAACAAAATCAGAGACAAACACAGCAAAAGCTTCAAAAGTTAGACACAGTGGAACATATGCTTGAACAAACACGTGAAGATTTAACTACTGAATGACATAAAATCGAATCGAAATGTCAAAAAGTCTGTAATGACGTAAAAACACAAATTTGTGAGCATTTCCAACCTATTTTTTCGCGGCATGAAAATGCATTACAGAATCACGAAGCAGCCATAAAAGAACTGCAAACAATTGTTCATGAAAATCATGAGACCTTGCAAGCTAAAATTGACTCAGTTGCATCCACCGATTCGGTTACGCAACTTGCAAGAACTCAGGAAAACTTAAAGGTCACAGTAGATTCGATTTCAACACAAATGGACACTCTGAAACTTGGTTCAGAAAAACACACTGAGGAAATGTGTTCACTATCGGAGAAAGTAGCCGAACTTTCAGATCAGTTCACTAACTTATCTACGAAGGTAGATGATGATCTGAATGACACAAAACCTGTAGCCTTCACTGACACTGAAGAGTATGAACAAATGAGGAAATTCAAACAGAATCAAAATCAAATCAACACACAGTACAAAAGAGAAATGCGGGAAGTACAAGATCAGTTGGCTCAAGTAATACAAGAATTACATATTTCAGAGGACACTCGCGCCCCAGTATGGGAAGAGGGACATAGCAATACAGAACAACCACAAAATAATAACACAGGGCATTTCGGAAATCATGAAAGTAATTGGCAAAGTACACCGAATTTTGAGATGGAACCGCCGAAACGACGAAACAATGACCGATATGCGACCCGCCGACACGATGATTTTGACTATAAGCTGTTCATTACTACACGTAAATTCAAAACATTTAAGAATTCTGGCAACGACATTCATCCACAAGCGTGGCTCCATCAATTTTCTCATTGTTTTCCTCCCAACTGGTCACTAGAGCACAGATTAGAATTTATGTGTGGCTATTTAGAGAATGAACCAGCTGTAAGAATGCGATCGGTCATTCACGATTGCCACAGTGAAGGAGAATTTTACCATGCCTTCCTCTCAGCATATTGGTCCCAAGCCACACAAGACCGAGTAAAACATAGCATCATAATGATGAAACATTTCGAACAATCTGAATTTTCCAGTCTTGTCAAATATTTTGAAGACATGTTACATAAGAATCAGTATCTTTCAAACCCATACAGCCCCTCAGAACTCATCCACATTTGCTTAATCAAATTACCTGAACATTTACGACAGATTATTTTGGTAGGACGATGCAAAGACGACATTGAAGCTTTTCAGGGACTGTTACAAGAACGGGAAATTGACACTGACAATCGCGGAACGCGAAAACAGGAGCACAACAATTACAGGTCACACCTGTCACAATTCCGCGATGACAGAAATAATACACGACAAGGCTATTCGTACAACGTAAATCGTGACCAAAACAGACACCACCCGTATGACAACCGTTTCAGAGTAGTAATTATTACAGGGAAAGATCACCTCTCCGCGGTAATGACTATGACAGAGACAATCATAGAAACAGACAATATGGCAACCAGAACTATTATTATCATGGGAGACAGAATAACTTCAGATGCAAGGGTCCACCAACCAGTGATAATTCAGGGAGAAATTCTCCACCACATGACCGACAAACAAGAAATTACAGGAACTACCGACATGACGACAGACGATATAATCATAATGACAGACCGGAAATCCATCAGAACTGGCGAGCTTCAAACAGGGTAGGGCCCTCTCGGCAAGGTGACTTTTTAGAAGTTAGGTCCCCTAATCCCATTAACGGCGCGCGCCAACAAAGAGACAGACAATGACTTACACCGCAGGCAGCCGCGTGCGCCGGCTGGCTCAGAGAAAAATAACGTAGACGCTAACCTTCAGAAAAAATTTTAGCATTCCGTGCCGACGTATACAACATGATAATTACTTGGAAGCTGAAACTCTGCGCACTAGAAAGGGTAAATGATTGCACCGCATTTCACATGTAAAACCGTTTATTGAAAGATAATCTGCCTTTATCTTCGTCTTTACCATATAACTTTTCACTTTACATTACTAGTATGCTTTCTCAGACTTAAGAAATTGTTAACATGCAACAATGTTTTGAAGTTAACTATCCAGTCTAGAATGTAGAGAATTATTTAAACAGAAATTACGAATGCATTGTTATAGTGAACAGACGACACAGTGTTATTGTGTGTGTACATTCTTGCTGGTTAGTTGCACGATTACATAACGACTATAAGGCTGACATACTTAGAACAGTTACCAGTACTGCTAATGAGATTTTAATGCAACATTTTGGTTTACTTGAAAATAAATTCTGGATTTAAAGTTCTTTCTGTGAGATTAAAGATGACTTAGCATTTGGTTTCTTTGATAGCTACACAATTATATCACGACGCTACTAATATGTGACATGATTTACATTGTTGCTTTTGCGTTGTATCTGTTTTATATCTGCACAGTTTTTCTGTATTATTCTGGAAAGTAAAACCTGTTTTAGTAGTAACTTTTGTGGTATAGCTACAATGAGACAGCCTTTATCGTAGCACAATAATACCTTACATTACAGTACTTACTTCATCACGGCAATAAGCGTAATAACTAAGATATCTATACGCAAAGCATTTCAATTTCGTTTATCATGAGGTAAGTACATTGACTTCTGCATAACTTAGCTTTCGGAGGACAATAACTACGACACTTCCACAGAGATTGTCTTACAGCAAGACGCACATTTAGCGCTACAGGACACGCATTAAACTACTTATTTTTCAACATATTTGAATTACAAAGAAAGTTTTCCGTGATACATTTCATTCCATTGCTGTAATCTGTAACACCTGAGGATATAATTACATTAATCCTCAGGGGGGTACACGCTTACTTTGTGTACCATGTGTTTGGCAAGCACAAGGAGCCCTAGCTAATATGGTATTTGTTTATACAACTTTACACATCGGTACCATATTTCTCTAACACATAAATTACACAGCTATCTGATCATTTAACTGAGAGAGACAAACATTTACTTTACTACATCAGTGACAGATGTTTACGTAATTACACCATTGGATAACTTCACACTTACGAAGTTGTATTTTGTGAACTGTTCATATTTTTTTTCGGAACCATTGTGATACTATGAGAGCTTTGAATGACATATTTGGTATGGGATCACGATTTTTAAAGTACGTTTGAGGCAGATGACACTTTTGACATGAGCAGAGAATTTTTTTTAGGTTTTGAAATTATTGGAGGAAGCTACGGAGATTTTGAGAATTTGACTGTGGTGGTATGATGTTATTATTACGTCGACGATGTGAATTATGCTGCTGAAGTATGCTTAAGCTGATGCTATATGAGTTATTTGGTTATGCTACGTATCTGTTATGATGACTTATTGAAGAAGTGTCGACGAATATACATATGTGTAATAAGGTAAGGAATAATGAGTAGTGGTTAGGGACTCTGGTTTGTGAAAAAGGATGTTGGAAACCAAGAATCGTACTTTAAGAGTTATGAAATGTGTGTATACGCGTGAATGTATCACAAGGCCGCCAAAAATTTTTGGACACTGTTATATTAATAGAATTTTGTTTCTACAGATGTGTAACGCAAATTCTTGACCTGTGAAATTTTTTACATGAGACTGCCACTGTAGCGGAAACTGGTGTCGTAAATATTTCGTTAAGACAGTTAAGTGACCACCTGCACGTAATGCGTCGTGGGCACCCAGCTGCGCGACAACCACCTGACAAAAGAAAGCCATTAGTGTGTGCCTTTCAGAGGCACAGGTAAAAAAAAAGGCCATTATCCTCTCTATCGACATTCCTTTGTAGAAAGCACCGCAAATACGACACGCTCATTAATGAGAAAGATACTTACATCTGACACCTGATTATAACAAACGTCTTCCTACGAGAGTTGAGAGAATTCTACTAACTTATGAAATGTCACATGACTATTGAATGATATTTTTATGCTTTGTCCATAGTTGCTTATATCATTTGATATCTGTTTTCCAGCTGTGTTGCATCATTGATTTTATAAAATAAAAGTAAATGCATTTGCTAATGTGAAAACTTTCTGTCAACAGATCTGTTAAATAATAATTTTATGATCCACATTCTTAAAAAAAAAAAAGGAGCACTTGGAAAGGAAAGAACAATAAGAAGGGACTAGTAACAGGAACTGCATAATTAATTTTCTTTTCAAGTACTTGGTAATTTATTTAATAGAATAAGTTGTGGTGCACCACTTTAATTACATAGTCATTAAGATGTGATTATAACTTTCCCTTATCTGCATTGTTGTCTTTAGTGTACTATTTTTTCTGCTTGTGGGTTTGTCATGTTTAGGTATAAGTTATTACATTTATTGCTGCTTGCTATGCTTACTTGCATTTTTTATTCATTGCTGTTTGTGTTAATCGTTTTGTGCTGCTGCATTGCGTCGTCCCTTAGTTTAGCATCTGAGCTCAGTAGATTTTAAGTTAGCTTAAGAGGGGGTAGACTATATAAGAAACTAACTAACTATGATGAATTGGAAGAGAAGCATTGAGAAGCTATATGAAAATGATTTGGCCAAAAAAAGTAGTGTATAGTGGAGAAAAACTATTTTTGAAAGAGGATGAGAAAAGTACAGAAAGCAGGTAAAGATAGGACTTTTTGGAAATAATGAAGAACGAAGGGAGATCTCCGAGAAGTAAAACAAACCCTGTCCTTTCCTTGTGTTATCCCACTATGTGTTTGTGTACTCTTGTATATTTGTGTTCTTCCTGTCTTTATGTGTTTAGCTAATAATATTTACATTGTAGAATTTTTCGGATGTTTAGACATTATTTATTCTCTTTTATTTTAATGCTAATGTGTGAAGTTGATGTTTCAATAATTATTCTGATCTTTTATGTATGTACTTATGTCATACTTTTTGCAATACCTATGAATTTGTTATTTCGATTCTTTTGTAAAGCCTGTACTACTGCAAATGTTCTCTGTATTGTTATGTTATTCAAAGATGTATTTTGTACCTTTGTTATTGTATTCTCATGTTATAAAATTGTAATTGACACCAGTTCATCAAATTAAGTAACTTGTAAATTACATTTCACTGCACACGTTTCTGTTGGTCATAGTATATGGACAATATGTGAGAAGGAGGGACTGATAGTGTTTGCACATGTGTTAATAACTCAGCAAGGGACTGGTTAACAGCATTGCTGGTTCTAAGGACAATTCCAAAAACTTTGTGAGTGGACAAGTGGTGGGTTATGGACTTGCTATGTTATCCGCAAGACTCTTCAATGGTGATTGTGCGCCAACACAGTCAAACAGACGGCTGCTGGCCATCTCTACAAGGACTACAGTGGGTCTACACCTTTGACGACCCACCGGTACCATTATTTCTACAAGGACTGCAATGGGTCTGCACCTCTGGTGGCCCACCAATACCGTAATCTCTACCAGGACCACAAGGGGTCTACTCTGTGATGACCTACCTACCAATATTCTTCAAAACTTCGACTGACTCTGCTGTGGGTTTGCTCTGTTGTGGCCCATTACCTGTCTGCATGTCAAGAGTCAGCACTGTCTTTCCGTTGGAAGGACAACACTACTTCTTCAAGACTGCTTAGAAATCCACTACTTCCAAGTGCAATTTCTTTATTGCTCAGACTTTGAAAAAAACACCGCAATTTTACTGTGATGAACGATCAGGACTGTCTTTATGGACTGTGAGAAAATTTTAGCTTCTGACCAACATTGTATCAATAAGTGTGTGTATTTGATATCTTTATTACAGTAATTATGAAAAATTTTATCAAATCATTATTGGCCACTGCCCAAAACAAATTGTAAAAATTTTTTGTGGGGAGCATGGGGGCTATGTAAGTAGGCTGTTTAGGTTTTCTTATTGGTAACGCCACATAGCGCTCGGTATGAAAAAATCACTGGCTGTGCCGTGTGCAGTCTGTGTCTAGTTTTCATTGTTGTCTGCCATTGTAGTGTTGAGCAGCGGCAGCTGGAATCTAACAGCGCGTAGCGTTGCACAGTTGGAGGTGAGCCGCCAGCAGTGGTGGACGTGGGGAGAGAGATGGCGGAGTTTTGTAATTTGTAAGACTGGATGTCATGAACTATCATATATATTTTTACTATTAAGGTAAATACACTGTTTGTTCTCTATTAAAATCTTTCATTTGCTAACTATACCTATCAGTAGTTAGTGCCTTCCGTAGTTAGAATCTTTTATTTAGCTGGCAGAAGTGGTGCTCGCTGTATTGCAGTAGTTCGAGTAACGAAAATTTTTTGTGAGGTAAGTGATTTGTGAAAGGTATAGGTTAATGTTAGTCAGGGCCTTTCTTTTGTAGGGATTATTGAAAGTCAGATTGCGTTGCGCTAAAAATATTGTGTGACAGATTAAGCACAGTCATGTACAATTTTTCTAAGGGGACGTTTCACTTGCACCTGTGGATTGCTATGACAGTGATCCCACTACTACATATATTAACTCACAGGACGATGAATACCATTTGCTGCTGCATATCAAGTTGTGTGTGTGTACAATTCTACTAGCAACTGGGGAAGACCCTGCAAGATGGCTGCTCTGTGAGCTTGAAGATCTTGCTAAGAAAGTTGAACTAATTTATTGCATCAACGTTCCTATGACTAATATGTGAGAGGATAAATTATTGTATGAGAAAGCAGTTTACTGCTATATTTCTCAAAATTAACGTTTAAAATTTTTATGATTGTCTCGATCGTGTAAGTTGTAAAACATTAAAATGTGATGACTAGTTTCAGTTGGCTAAGCAACCATCTTCAGATCAAAGAACAAGCAAAGAACGAAAAATAGTCTTACGTTGGATTTTATGAACTAAACCTCAAACTTATACAAAAGTTTGAAAGTGAGGATATAAATAAAAATAATACACTACTGGCCATTAAATTTGCTACACCAAGAAGAAATGCAGATGATAAACGGATATTCAGTGGACAAATATATTATACTGGAACTGACATGTGATTACATTTCACACAATTTGGAAGCATAGATCCTGAGAAATCAGTACCCCGAACAACCACCTCTGGCCGTAATAACGGCCTTGATACGCCTGGGCATTGAGTCAAACAGAGCTTGGATGGCGTACATAGGTACAGCTGCCCATGCAGCTTCAACATGATACCACAGTTCATCAAGGGTAGTGACTGGCGTATTGTGACGAACCAGTTGCTCGGTCACCATTGACTAGACGTTTTCAATTGGTGATAGATCTGGAGAATGTGCTGGCCAGGGCAGCAGTCGGACGTTTTCTGTATCCAGAAAGGCCCGTGTACGGACCTGCAACATGCGGTCGTGCATTATCCTGCTGAAATGTAGGGTTTCGCAGGGATCGAATGAAGGGTAGAGCCACGGGTCGTAACACATCTGAAATGTAACGCCCACTGTTCAAAGTGCCGTCAATGCGAACAAGAGGTGACCGAGACGTGTAACCAATGGTACGCCGTACCATCACGCCGGGTGATACGCCAGTATGGCGATGACGAATACCAACTGAGCTACCGGAGCACGACTCACGTCCGGTACTCACAGCTTTACTTCTGCCAGTATCCGTCTCCTACCTTCCAAACTTTACAGAAGCTCTTCTGCGAACCTTGCAGAACTAGCACTCCTGAAAGAAAGGATACTGCGGAGACATGGCAGAAGTACAGCTGTGAGTGCCGGACGTGAGCCGTGCTTCGGTAGCTCAGTTGGTAGAGCACGAATACGCTTCCAATGTGCGTTCACCGCGATGTCGCCAAACACGGATGCGACCATCATGATGCTGTAAACAGAACCTGGATTCGTCCGAAAAAATGACGTTTTGCCATTCGTGCAACCAGGTTCGTCGTTGAGTACACTATCGCAGGCGCTCCTGTCTGTGATGCAGCGTCAAGGGTAACCGCAGCCATGGTCTGCGAGCTGATAGTCCATGCTGCTACAAATGTCGTCGAACTGTTCATTCAGATGGTTGTTGTCTTGCAAACGTCCCCGTCTGTTGACTCAGGGATCGAGACGTGGCTGCACGATCCGTTACAGACATGCGGATAAGATGCCTGTCATCTCGACTGCTAGTGATACGACACTGTTGGGATCCAGCACGGCGTTCCTTATTACCCTCTTGTACCCACCGATTCCATATTCTGCCAACAGTCATTGGATCTCGACCAAAGCGAGCAGCAATGTCGCGATACGATAAACCGCAATCGCGATAGGCTACAATCCGACTTTTATCAAAGTCGGAAACGTGATGGTACGCATTTCTCCTCCTTACACAACAACGTTTCACCAGGCAACGCCAGTCAACTGCTCTTTGTGTTTGAGAAATCAGTTGGAAACTTTCGTCATGTCAGCACGTTGTAGGTGTCGCCACCGTCGCCAACCTTGTGTGAATGCTCTGAAAAGCTAATCATTTGCATATCACAGCATCTTCTTCCTGTATGTCAAATTTCGCGTCTGTAGCACGTCATCTTCGTGGTGTAGCAATTTTAATGGCCAGTAGTGTAACATATCACTAATGGTAAAATAAAATTAATGTATACAGGCTGAAGTGAGAAGGAAAATTTGTACCAAGGCCGGGAATCGAACCTGGGTCTACAGCTCACTGGGCATGTGCGTTAGCCACCACACCACCGTGGCCCAGAGCTTCACCCCTCCTGCACGGATAACCCTGGTTCACGTCGCTCCCCGATCTAAATTCTTACTGCTGTCCCAGTCTGTTTCAAATTCTCGCTTACACACGAACAGAATTGCCGATGCAGGAAACCAAGGTTCGATTCTCGTCCTTGGGACAAATTTTCACTCGCTGCTTCAGTCTATATACATAAAATTATGACTGTATGAGACCAGTAAATTGTGTCATTTCATTTGCATAGGTAAAATAAATTTCAGCATACAAAGTGCTGAAAACATTGCACCTTCTATATAGCTGAGATCTACTTAAGAGAATGGACATTGACACCAGATAAGTGTAGATTGTATATAAAATAACAATACTATATCACACACGGTCATGTGTAAAACATAGCATGTCCGAATGAGCAACACTTTCAATAAATAGCTGAGTAAATCAGCAAGATTAAACTAACTATGAAACTTCCTGGCACATTAAAACTGTGTGCCCGACCGAGACTCGAACTCGGGACCTTTGCCTTTCGCGGGCAAGTGCTCTACCAACTGAGCTACCGAAGCACGGCTCACGTCCGGCACTCACAGCTGTACTTCTGCCATGTCTCCGCAGTATCCTTTCTTTCAGGAGTGCTAGTTCTGCAAGGTTCGCAGAAGAGCTTCTGTAAAGTTTGGAAGGTAGGAGACGGATACTGGCAGAAGTAAAGCTGTGAGTACCGGACGTGAGTCGTGCTCCGGTAGCTCAGTTGGTAGAGCACTTGCCCGCGAAAGGCAAAGGTCCCGAGTTCGAGTCTCGGTCGGGCACACAGGTTTAATCTGCCAGGAAGTTTCATATCAGCGCACACTCCGCTGCAGAGTGAAAATCTCATTCTGGAAACATCCCCCAGGCTGTGGCTAAGCCATGTGAGAAACATGGTGAATAGTGTGTGGAAGGCGAGAACACAAAGATGTGATTGTATGGTAGTGATAAAAGTGGTTGTGCGACCTCCAGACCAGATGTGAGGAAACGCAGATCGCAAATCGTAAGTAAATATTTTTTTTACAAAAAATGCCGAAGTGAACTGTTTGTTACTCTACAACTAACACAACTGTATCGTTATAGACCTCACTGATGATGCCTTAGAACAGGAGAAGGCGAAACGCGTATGGGATAAATAAAGTAACTAGCAGGACGAAAAGGCAGTTTTAATAACAAAACAAGCATGAAGAAGCTTGGTAAAAGGAAGAATTACATTGCTGAAACTACACAATAAATTTTGGCTTTCTCTTTTTGTTTCTGTCATCGTTAGTAGTCATTATCAGTTCTTTAAATCCACCTCAAGGTAATGACCTTCTCTAAACTTCTCATGCAATCTGAAAATGTAATGCTTGCAATGTTAACGTTGTATTTAAGAGGTGTTACTCACATCGCTAAACTGTAGCTTTGTGTCACTCGTGCGCTTTATCTTTGTGTCCTGTTCACATATCTGGGAGCCTCATCAAGCTGGAAAGAGTGGGGGTAGTGCAAATTCAGAGGATAACTGCGTAAATTGTGAATAAATTTGGTTGGTATGAGAGGGCTGTAGGAAACATTAAAAGTCGGAAATTGCTAGGAGGGTTAAGGGCTGCACGCTAAGGGCTTCTTTTATCCTGACAATCTGTTCTCATGTAGTAGTCTGAGGAAGTTCCACTTTCCGTACACATATATCGCGTACGGTGAAACCGGGCGTATTATGCAAGTAAAGAAGATGAAATGCGCTACTCGCTCCTATACGACTTGCGAACGAGGCAGGAGACGAAACTCGCTCATACTGGAGGTGCTTGATCCGTAGATAGCTACCGAATAACACAAGCGAGGGCCCAGAATATCTGGTGCTGTCATTACGAGCCACTGTGTTCTGACGTCAGAGTCGCAGGCAACCTGTTTGAGCTACTACGTAACGTGGAGCATAAACAAATTTGTTCCGTCACTTTTAAGTCCTTCACCTTATCAGCGCTGACGTTGTTCGTAGATTACACGTCTGCGTTCGCGGGTGTTTTGGGACACGGAAAGAGGGGAACAGCAGGTGCACGATTTCACTCTTTTGCCAAGCGCACGAGTTGTTGAAGATTTCACGAAACGTTAAAGATGTAGTCCGGAAAGTATTCTCCTACGCTGAGGTGAGAAAGTCGTGACGTCGTGTCGGATCTCCATTTGCCCGTCGCACTGCAGCAAGCCGACGTGTCACGGACTCAGTGAGTTGTTGGAAGTCCCCTGCAGAAATACTGAGCCATACTGCGTGCGTAGCTGCCCATAAATGCGAAAGTGTCGCCGGTGCAGGATTTTGTGCACGAAGTGACCTCTGGATTCTGTACAGGAAATGTTCGAAGGGAATCATTGGGTGGCCACACCATTGTCACGAACTGCCCAGAATGTTTTTCAAATATATCGCCAACAATTATCGCCTGGTGACACAGCGCTCTGTCATCAATAAAAATTTCATCGTAATTTGCTGCAAATGTTGTCTAAGTAGCCGAATGCAACCATTTGCAGACAGTGATACGTTTTCATACAAACACAGCCCACATCGTTATGTAGCCATCACCAGCTTGCACAGTGCCTTGTCGACAGTCTGGATCTATGGCTTCGTGAGGTCCGCGCCACACTGGAGCCCCACCATCAACTCTTACTAGCTGACATTGGTACTCGTCAGACCAGTCGCCAGCTGGTACGGCGACGAGCCCAGGGGACGTCGTGATGCTGGCAAAAGCACTAGAGTCGGTCGTCTGCTGCTATAGTCCATTTAGACCAAATTTCGACGGACTGTCCTGGCGGATAAGTTCATCGCGCGTCCCACACTGATTTCTGCAGTTACTTCACGCAGTGTCTCTTGCCTGTTCGCGCTGACAACTCAACGCAGACGCCGCTGCTCTCGGTGGTTGAGTGACTGCTGTCGGTCACTGCGTTGTCCATGGTGACACTGTTGACACTGTGGAACACGGAATATTGATTTCCTTAACAATTTCCGAAATGGAATGCCCCATGCATCTAGCTCCACCTAGCACTCCGCTTTCAGAAACTGGTAATTCCCGTCGTGCGACCATAATCACTTCGGAAACCTTTTCACACCAATCACCTTATCACAAATGACAGCTCCACAAGTGAGCTGCCCAGTCAGAGCTTGTGTCCACGATGCTATCCCGTGACGTTTGTCACCTGAGTGTATGAACACATTTTTATGGTCTTCATAGACCGCCTAAAAGCTGTAATTTTAAGTTCATCCCTCTTCGAATCTTTCAGAGTCGACTGAGTGTTTACAACCATACTATTGGAGTAATGCCCCTGGACAAAGAGAAGAGAGCAGCGTTTGACTTAACGGAAATGATGACCGCTCATACATCAGTATTTACGAAGAAAACACCGTACATGTGAAACACAGCTCGTACTTATCACGCACAGTATCCTGCAAACCGTGGATCCAGGTGCATACAGAACGTCTAAGAATATTGAATAGATTCTCAGAAATGTGACTGAACTGAATACTTTTTGACTGTTAAAATCCAATGTCTTGTCCAACTAGGGTACTTCATTAATTAAATAGACAAACAGCTGTACACCTTTTTTTTAACCAATACAATTCTTGTATATTTTTTCACGTAGTCATTGCCAACGTTTACCCTCTTGTCTCATCTTCTTCCGACTCGTCTTACCCCTTGAGTGAATAATTCTTTACCTTGATCTAGATGCCAGTTTTATACTGTTTCCTTTAGTTCTTCGTTGAAATGGTACTTGATGCCACGAGAGTTTCTTAGATCTGACTAATCTGAAGGGGAACGTCAGCGTTTGCAAGGAGGCTGAGGTAGGAGTTGACAGTCTACTTTTCCAACAGTTTACACCGTTGTGATGTATGAGATCCGACGTTGCCTTGAAGAAGAAGCACTCCTTTTCTATCCCATCCGTCATATTTCTCTTCAACGCAGGCTTCACTTCGTTCTCGACCGAGCCGTCAGTAGCATAGGCTATTGACCGTTGCCCCTCAAAAAAATCACAGTAAATCTGACCGTGGACACTACGAAAGACAGTTAACACGACCCTGCCAGATAAGGTTTACTTTTTGATTACTCACGGAAAGGTGATTCGTTACTGGTTTCACTGCATGCTTTGACGCTTCTACTGCAGCTGAAAATGATGTATCCCAGTTTTATAACACGTTAAAATGCAGTCCAAAGTTGCAAAATCTTCGTTATGGAGATTATTTTTGAGTTCGCTGCAGATCTGAAATATTTGTTCTTTGCGATGATCGGTAAGGTCCCTGGGAACGTACGTTGCATAAATCTTACTGTAGTTAAGTTTGTTGTAGTGACGGAATTCGATGTGTCAACACTTACTCGACATCATTTGACAAGTTGCTCAACTGTGGGCCGTCGGTCTTCTTGGATAAGTAATTACGAGGGCTTGCTGAAAAGTCAGGCATCCGAATTTTTTATGTGAAAACCGTTAAAGCTTATTAAATGAATCAGACTTTATTAACATTCTGCGTCTCTATTCTTACATATTTGTTTCTCGACATGGACATCTTCGCGGCGAACACATTTCTCCAAAGGAAGGACCAGTTTGTTGCTGCCATCACTGTAGAATATTTGATTTTTTGATAGAGCCACGACCTCACCTCTGCTTGCACCGCTTCATCACTATCAAGGTGAAGTCCCCGGAGATGCTCTTTGAGTTCTGGAAACAGATGAGCACTAGATGTGGCCGAGTCGGAAGTGTACGGAGGATGACTGACCACGGTGAGCCAGAGGCGCCGGACTGCTGCAGACGCCGCAGTTCTCCGGTGTGGTCTGGCTGGCACCGCCGGGCTGGACGAGAGGCTGCTCCGATGCGTGGACCAAGTCTTCGACTTCTAAACTCGATTGCGGCACGCACTGCTTCTCACGCCACGACACAGCTGCGTCACGCAACGCCACGCTACACGCTGCAATTCGGAGGCCTCCAGCGGCAGAGGGCTACAAAATTAAAGCAAAAAATGGAAATTTCGCAAGGTTGCATTTAATTCGCTTCAAAGCGATATAAATAGGTCATAATAAACTAAAAACAATTTAAACAACACAAAACGTAAACAACTGCAACGTGCACAACGGAAGACAAAAATTCTCTTCGTTTAATCCAACTTAGTGGATTCGCACGCAGCTGGTTAACATGCTCAGTGTGGGGTCTGGCTGCCTCTGACAGCAATATAGCCCGACAACGATAAGGCATGCTGTGAATGATGTTGTCATCAACCTCTTGTTGAGGCAATAAAGTCCATTCTTCCCGCAGAGCTGCTCGCAAGTCTCGGAGAGTGATTGGTGGATGGTGACCTAGTTCAACCCGTCTCCCAAGTGCACCCCAGATGTACTCTATGAGGTTCAAATTGGGTCACGCCATGTGCGCGGTATCTTTCTTTCCCAAGGAAAAGTTAACCGTCCGTACCCTATGAGGTCGAGCATTATCGTCCAGTAATACGATTTCCGGGCCCACAGCACCTCGCAGTAACCGCACATGACGTCCCGATATCTCGTCACGATGTCTGACAGCAATTAAAACTTGCCGATTTGTCCGTACAGTTTCACAACAATATGTTCGAGTGGTCAACATAATGCCTGCTCACACCATTAGCTATGTTCCTCCATATCGGTCTCTTTACACAATGTTTGGTTCCCGAAATCGTGTTCCACATTCCTCCCAGATGCGTACCCGCCGAGAATCGCTCTCCAGACCAAATCGGGACTCACCTGTGAAGGGAACGTTGGCCCACCTGTTCGACCGTCCAGGTGGCATGTGAACGGCTCAACTCTAGGCGTTCCCTTCTGTAAAGACGTGTCAGAGGTGCACATACAGCAAAAGCACGTCTCCGACAATAAAGGCCAATCTACCTAATCCTTCTGTACACCATTTACCTCGATACAACAGGTCAGATGCCAGCTGCCGTGCATTACTAAGGCGGTACCGTCGTACCCTCACAGCCAGATAAACGGTCCTCTCTTTCTGATGTCATACGTGGTCAGCCCCGCCCTAGTCTTCGGAATAAAGTTTCGGTCTCAATATACTGTCGCCATTTCCGAGAAACAACAGTACGATTCACATCAGGCAACAGGGTCACATCAAGTTGCGGCTGTCGTGCTTCCATTCTTCTTGTGGCAATCCATCGCAGAGAGCCTGGTAGGCTCTCCTCTGTGCTAAATTGCACCGTCCGTGACTGTGTGGACAACGACCAGGGATGTGGGACTACGCGGCACGCACTACCCCGTTAGACAGGTCACCTGGAGTCATCGCTGGTGCCGTTGTCCGTTGACCGAAATGCCATCTTCCGCGCAGAACACGGTCGCACGGACATCTTTTGACAGTTTGTATGATTATATCGTGAATTAGACACAGGACGGGGAAATAGCGGTTTGTTGCTTCAATTTTGGACACGAGTCTATGTAATCATAAAGACGCCCTCATAGTATCCTGCAACGCCGAGGTCATTGCTGCTACCAGACGCCACGAGTGGTGCTCCTCTGTCACGGTTTTTTGCCCAATTTTAAACAGTTCCGTTCACGCGTAACAGCTGGCACGGTTCAGGCAACTACTGCCGTATTGTTTCTTCATCCGAGAAAATACTTCCAACTGTTGTACGTCTTCCGAAAGTAGTATCTGGTTACAGAATTTTGTTCTTCAAAAGTACTTTCTTCGAACGGACACACCATCGTTACTGTGACCTTAGATGTTGTGTGTACGTAAATGTTAATCGAATAAACGACTAACACTTTTCGAAAGGCCAAAAACCAACACTTAAAGATATCTCAATTCCCTACAATAGGCGTTGGCTTCACTATACGTTTGCCTTTTTGAAAGTGTCCTACTTGTTTTCGAACTGAACTGAGTATACGAGAATATGTGAGTTCAGCAAAAATGCACTTAATATGTGTCCCCTTTATATAAAATTTTGACCCAAGCAGAAGTGTAAATCATATTCAGGAGTAGGAGGTGCTTTTATTGGGTAATGGAAAGAAACAGTGGCATGCATGAATATTTGAATGAACTTAAGATCTCGATTATTTTTAGTACTTTCTTAACAAGATCCGTGAGTGTATATGTGATCTCCCTTGTAGGCAGATCACGTGTGATGGGGCTGTAAACCTCACATTGAAAGCCTAATATCTGTCCACATAAGAACATCGAATATAATAGTCACGTCGAACAATATGGAAACAGCACGCAGTGTCGAAGTCTCGCCCGCACCAACTTATCTTAGGATCTGTAAACGCATACAAAAAAAAAAGGTTCAAATGGCTCTGAGCACTATGGGACTTAACATCTGTGGTCATCAGTCCCCTAGAACTTAGAACTACTTAAACCTAACTAACCTAAGGACATCACACACATCCATGCCCGAGGCAGGCTTCGAACCTGCGACCGTAGCAGTCGCGCGGCAAACGCATACAATTCAAGTGCTTACGCTGATGGCAGTTTGGTTTCATCGACGGTTCGACCCTTCTGACGGTTTTTCTACTGGAGTTGACCGATGTCACTGGATGGCTGTCAACACTGCCGAAAGGTAGTGTTGCGCTCACTTATAAAACATTTCTATTTCGTTCTTTTTCGGGAAAATGGCGTTACTAGTTAAAATTCTTCAGACGCATGGACTGTCGTTGTCATTGGGTAAATACTGAAAGCATATACTGATAGAGAGAGGGGATCCAAAATATTATTCAAACTTTTTCCCGGCGGCAGTCAACAGCAGAAGCATATTTTGAGAAATACACAGCACAGTGGCTGTATTGTATTTCTTATTTATCAGAACTGGTTTTGGTGCCCGACCATCATCCAGGTAATTGTATTTACGTAAAGTAAAGAAACCACAATGAAGAAACCAAGAGTAGCCATACCACATACAACCAACTACTCACTTTGTGTCACTTACCAAAGAAATCAACAAAGGCTTCACATGTCATACGTAATTCCACACAAGAGGAACTCTGTGAGAACAATCAACCTTATAATGTAGATTCAGAAGAACAAAATTTTGAAAAGTAAAGCACTATGGCCTATTCAATTGAGGAGAGTCCTGGATGCTACAGTTCCATGCGCGGCCCAAACAGATGTAAGAGATACCTGACGATAGAAATTACATATCAAAGATACAAACATGGGAGTTAACACATCGAAATATGCAGTGCCGAATAATAAAGCAATTATAACTTAATACATAGTCATGAGCGAAATTATTGGTACTGTTGTGCCGTCTCGGTTGTTTCCCGCCTTTCGGCAGTGACCAGGCGTTCCGGGACACCAGTGGATTCACGAAGAAGATCCCAGCAGAGGGATAGAAACTTGAGCATTGAAGAAATTTGAAGAGAAACATGAGGCAGCATTAACGACTCGGAAAACTTGAATGACAATGACCCGCGAAATCCTGCAGACTTTCTTTCTGGACGGGAGCGAAATACACTGAATGCCATGTCCCCACAGGAGGCAACCGATCTTTTCAGGCATCGAAGCTGCATTAAATAGGTAGCGACTATTGGCATATCTCTGTTGATCCATTGTGGACATGGGACAGCGTCTGGTCAAGTATTTAACTATTCCAAGACCGCAGGTGTACTCAGTTGCAATCAAGTCTTCGAAGGAAGCTCTTCGTGTCCGGTTTAGAACTCACGACATCCAGGAACATATGGTCCCTGTATGCCAGTATCGTTTATTTTTGAAAGAGGCTGATGGGGCCTGAAGATGGCACAATGGAATGCCGAAACTAGTAGTCAAAAGAAAATAACATCTCAATTGGACAGCTGTTGGCGAAATTCATTGTTAAATAATTGGCATCTCTTTCTTCGTTTCAGTTTCAACCTCTTTCCCTAGGCTTCTTGATTGTGACAGCAAACTCGCGGTCAGTTTGACAATCTGAGTAATAATTCCTTCGGAACACTAGTCGTAGGTGCTGCAACTATTCAGCGAGACTGTCCTTGACCGAAAGTGTTTGAGCTCTGTGGACCAGAGTCCTTAGCACCGTATTCCTTCGTGACTGATGATGATGGCTCGAAGTATTGAGACAGGGGGTGAACGTGCGTGGGTCAGTATACATTACGATCCACTGATCCGTCCGGTCGTTTCTTAACGAACACGTCGAGGAAAGGCAGATGGCTCTGATTTCAAATACAGCCATTGTGAGTTAAATATTAGGCTGGATAGAGTTTTAAATATTCTAAGAACTCTTCAAGTTTTTTCTTTCCATGTGGCTGTATCACAAAATCGTTGTCAACGTATCGATAAAACACGCTAATTTGAACTTCGCAGATTCTAGTGCCTTTGCTTCAATGTGATAGGTGATAACGAATTACGCATCGCCACGCTATCGGTTTTTCATAGTTTTCTCCATCACACAGAAAATAAGTTGCCGTGACAGTGTATCTAAAAAGTTCAGAGAAACACTTGTCGAATTTTTCGAACTTTCCAGCGAATAGTCCAAGGCTTTGAAAAGTGTAACTCACGTAAATAGAGAGACTACGCCTGCAATGACCATAAAATCCTTACACCTGAGTCAAAATTTACTTAGGCGGTGGACAACGTAACGGTGCTGCAAATGTGGTGTTTGCACATACCCACACATATGCTGAGAGTGCGTTTCAGGTATTTTGCCAGGCGGTGTGAGGATGCGCCAATATGACTGTAGGCCTCAGAGGAATTCCTTCCTCGTGTGTCTTAGGAAGGTCACAACGGCGAGGCGGCACAAGTACTCGAGCTCTACAGCCTTTTATGATGTTGCATGGCAAGCCTGACTCGTTGAGAAGAGTTCGGGTGATTAACATGCCATCTACCTGTAGACAACGTTACTCCAAAAATACTTGTTGCAGGACCATCGTAACACGCGTCGTGTCGTTACCCTTGTCAGCCATCAGAATTACGGTTTCCTTGTCTGCCCGCATATTTCTATATACTACGGTTTCTTTCTTGGAGATGCTGGAGCTAAGCGTTGGCGCGTTGAGTGCGCTACAGGCCTCGTGACGAACCTTTTCTGATGCTTCCAGTGGAAACGAAACTACAACACGCACCACGGAGGTCTGCTATTGGTAGCATTTTTGTTGTGGGCACGAAATTTAGCCATTTGGCAAGGACAACAACTGTATCTTCGCCCATATGTTTGTCAATGAGATACATTAGAGTAAAGCTCCCTCTCACATGCCTTGATTTTTCTTGCAAGAGACTGAATTCTGCCATCTGACGAGCAGATGTTTTCAACTGCATTGGCTCTGGCTGTTGACCATGCCGCATTGGCAGCCCATTCCCAAGAATCTGCAGATAATGTAGCAGACATGTAAACATGGAGATTAAGACGCACTTTTGAAGTGACACACAGCATTGTAAGAGCATAATGTCTTTGACACTTGCATTCTTTGGCGCAGCATGCGCTGGCGGGCAAGCTTTGCTTCCAGTATCTTAATTTGGTTGCGGCTTTTCTGACGCCTAGGGCATTGCAGTGTCTCACCGACAACGTTTGTGGTAGTGAGCTGGGTGAGTCAGTAGTGGTTTTGAGTTAGCTAAGTCAATATCTGGGGAACGAGTCGTGTGGAAAACAGACACGCGAAAGTTAAAATGGGAAGTATTTAAACCGTTATATCAAGAGTATATTGTTTGATACATAAAGATTAATGAGTGTTATGACGTCCTTGCGCGCTATGTGGTTCTGAGTGGATACAGGGCCAGGAATAGATGCTGTTCATGAATAGAGAATACATCTAATATCACACAGCAAAAATGATACATAACTGTGTTGCTGTAGTTACAGCGTCAATTGCTAACAATACATCTGAATTTAGAAATACTCTGAAGAGCCAAAGAAACTGGTACCCCCGCCCAATATCGTGTAGGGCCCCGCGAGCATGCAGAAGTGCAGCAACACGACGTGGCATGGACTCGACTAATGTCTGAAGTAGTGTTGGAGGGAGTTGACACCATGAATCCTGCAGGGCTGTCCATACGTCCGTAAGGGTACGAGGGGGTGAGATCTCTTCTGAACAGCACGTTGCAAGGCATCCCAGATATGCTCAATAATGTTCATGTCTGTGGTGTTTGGTGGGCAGCGGAAGTGTTTAAACTCAGACGAGTGTTACTGGAGCCACTCTGTAGCAATTCTGGACGTATGGGGTGTCGCACTGTCCTGCTGGAATTGATTAAGCCCGTCGGAATCCACAATAGACTTAAATGGATAGAGGTGACAGACAAGATGCTTAGGCACGTGTCACCTGTCAGAGTCGTATCTACACTATCAGGGGTCCCACATCAATCCAAGTGCACATGCGTCACACCATTACAGAGCCTCCATCAGCTTGAACAGTCCCCTGCTCACATGCAGGGTCCATGGATTCATGAGGTTGTCTCCATACCTGTACACGCCCATCCGCTCGATACAATTTGAAACGAGACTCGTACGACCGGCAACATGTTTCCTGTCATCAACAGTCAAATGTCAGTGTTGACGGGCCCAGGCGAGAAGTAAAGCTTTGTGTTGTGCAGTCATCAAGCGTACACGAGTGGGCTTTCGGCTCCGAAAACTCATATCGGTGATGTTTCGTTGAATGGTTCGCACGCTGACACTGATGGCCCAGCACTGAAATCTGTAGCAATTTGCGGAAGGGTTGCACTTCTGTCACGTTGAGCGATCCCCTTCGGTAATCGTTGGTCCCGTTCTTGCAGGATCTTTTTCTGGCCGCAGCGATGTCGGAGATTTGATTTTTTACCGGTTTCCTGATATTCACAGTACACTCGTGAAATGGTCGTACGGGAAAATTCCCACTTGATCGCTACCTCGGAGGTTCTGTGTCCCATCGCTCGTGTGCCGACGATAACACCACGTACAAACTCGATTAAATCTTGATAACGTGCTATTGTAGCAGCAGTAACTGATGTAACAACTGCTCCAGACACTTGTCTCATACAGGCGTTGCCGACCGCAGCGCCGTATTTTGCCTGTCTATATATCTCTGCATTTGAATACGCGTGCCGATACCAGTTTCTTTGACGTTTCAGTGTATATACAGATACAACAGATTTACAAATCAATCAGTCTCCCATACAATGACTGTTCAGCTGACCACGAGCTCTGACCACTGTGAAAGACCGCAAATATTATCCAACTGGCAAAACACACAAAGCACTTAGGTACACCCGGCGCTGGAGGGGATGCTGGTACCTGATTGGCAGCGGCGCGATCGCTCGTGGCAAGGGGCCTCGCAGCGCGGCGGCGGGCGTGGGAAGCGCGACGGCGTAGCAGGCAGCGGGCGCGTGTGGGGGCGCGGCCGACGGCCCGTACGGCAGTGAGAAGATGCGAGGTCGACGCAGTGTCCCGTTAATCAAAAGCAAGTTTACGGCATCAGGAGCTGAATTGCGCAATTTGTGTGAACAGTCGTTGTCAGCAGGGACACTGGCACGCAGGGCAGTTTGTAGATGGCGCTGCCCCATTTACAATCAGATTGGCTCAGTTCCAACACTAACAAACTGTGGCTTCTCTGGAGGATGGCTTTCGATTAGCGACTCACATAAGTGTGAATCAGAATACGTATTTAATCGTGTTCTATTTTTTGAAGCTTAATAAACGTAAGTCAGAAGACATCTACTTTATACAGAGGATCCTTTCATCAGTAGGCGCGCTGTTTCATCGTTTGCTGGGTGTGACCTGTTTGTAAATTGCCTCCCTTCGAAAGATCCGATGGCCTTTAAATAAATCTACTGTAGTACTCGTATTTGGAGGAAAATGGAGGAGTTGCTTACAGTATTCGTCGGGTGTCACGAATTCTCCTTGGTATCAGTGTCAGATTTCCTCGTGGCATAAGGGTATTGGCCACTGACGTGCATAGGACACAATATTTAGGCAATCGACCACGTTTCCATCATCAGGTGCGCTGATGTAGTGACCGGCGATGACGCTGACGCTGTAAAGACGAGCCGATCCTTGGCTCGAGAATGGTGTAGTCTGGACAGATTTGTCATTCCTGCGGTTCCTGTGGAAGAGAAAAGAAAAATATATTAACACACTTGTCGATTTTTCCATGCTGGTGTGACCTGTAAGAGAAAAAGTAACACACTCTGCTGGGGGATTAGTAAAACTTAATCCCTCAGCAGGTCAGGCCAGCGCGTGGTTGGCCTGTGATGTGGTTGTTGGCCCAGTCCACGGATGAGCCGGTTACGGGAGTGTTCCGTCCTCTCGTAGAATTTCCTGGCGATGGCGCGGAACCTTTCTCGAAGAGGCAGGATTCCGGTGTCCTCGTGGAGTTGGCGCGTCGAAAAGCGCCTTGGAAGATGCATAGCAGTCTTCAGGGCGCGGTTCTGTATCCGTTGCAGAGTCACAATGTGAGCATCTGCGGCTTTCCCCCAGACCACGGCCACGGCCGGCAATGGGCCGGCGCCATGTATATATAGGGCAATCCCCCGCCCCTCCCTCAGGCGCTTCCTATGAGTCGGTGCGGTCCGCGCCCCGGTGTACCGACTTCGGGGTAGGAGGGAAGAACAACGAGAGAGGTGCCGGCAGACCCTCCTGAAGGAGAAGACCTAGGACGCAGGGCCCAGACGGCGGGAGAACGGACGCTGTACCTGGACCGCACCGACTCATAGGAAGTGCGTGAGGGAGGAGCAGGAGGGGGATTGTCCTATGTATACCTGGCGCCGGACCACCGTCGGTCAGCACATCAGCACACCTGATGACGGCAACGTGGTCGATTGCCGAAATATTGTGTCCTATGCACACTCATACCAGGCTGTTCACCCGAGATCTATTTCGTCATAAAATACGCCTGGAGAAATTGAAGAATCACATAGGTATACCTTGTTCATATGGACACCTTAATATTTCGGCGCAATGAGAAGTCGATTTTTATCATCCACCCCTCCTTAAGCCTCCTTCTTCGATGACGCTTTTGATCGCCAGTCTGGGACGCGTGCCTCTTCTCTCTTACCTCCTGGAGTTCGCTTTCGGCTCTTGATCCGGCAGCTTAATTTCACGCTACCTGCCACTTTTCCAACAGGCGTGCACCCTTCATTACCTTGGCTTCGTGCGGCTGCCCGTGTTCACCTGGCCGTCATTCGCTTCCTAAGGGCACTGAAACTTCCCCATACAAACATTAATGAATTACTGTGCTGATGAACCACTTACATTATTTGATTTTCAAACAGCTGAGCACAACTGAACTTACTCAGGCATTTCGCTCTTTACTTATTCTGATCATCACTAAACTGATACACAATATATTTAGCGCAACGCAATCTGACTTCCAATAATCCCTACAAAAGAATGGCCATCACTAACATTAGCCTATACCTTTCACAAATCACTTACCTCACAAAAATCTTCGTTACTCGAACTACTGGAATACAGCCAGCGCCACTACTGGCAGCTAAATAAAAGATTCAAACTACTGAAGGGACTAACTACTGATACGCATAGTTAGCAAATGAAAGATTTTGATAGAGAACAAACAATGTATTTACCTTAATACTGTTCAAAAGTCATAATATACATAGCAGTTCATGACATCCAGTCTTACAAATTTCAAAACTCCGATATTTCTCTCCCCACATCCACCACTGCTCGCGGCTCACCTCCAACTGCGCAGCGCTACGCGCTGTTCGCATCCAGCTGCCCAACACTACAATGGTGACTATTCCAACAATGCCAACCAGTCACAGACTGCACACAGCACAGCCAGTGGTTTCCATACAGAGCGCTACGTGGCGTTACCAACATAAAAACCTAAACAGCCTACTTACAACACTGCTCCAGCCTCGCTCTATCGCCTTCAGCTTCACGACCTTGGCACAGAACTTCGCGACAGTACGTTTGTGTACATTGGTGGCTCTCTGAACGCCCGTGGTGTCGGGTGTGCCTTCGTCATAGGAAGTGACGTTTTGCGGTATCGGCTTCCGGAACATGGCTCAATATTTACATTGGAGCTCTTCGCCTTGTATGAGGCCGCGGAGTACATCCAGCGACAAAGGATCAATGCCCTTCAAATCCTCTGTGTAATGTACACCGTCCATCCCTTAGTGCAATGGGTCCAGAAAAGCTGTCACGTGCTCGCTCTCGATGGAGCCACTGTAATGTTTCTGTGGGTTCCTGGTCACGTCGGTCTGACAGGAAGCGAGGCCGCTGACGCTGCTGCCTAGGCTGCAGTTCTCGTACCTCAGCCTGCTGGTTCCTACATTCCCTTCGGTGATCTCTGTGTTGTGCCTGTCAGCGGTGGTATCACTTTGGCATCAGCACTGGTCCTCCCTTCATGGGGGCAAGCTCCGAGTTATTAAGCCTCTCGCAGCGGCTTGGACAACCTGCTGTCGGCGTTCTCGCCTTCTCGCCGCGAGGAGATTGTTTTAGCTAGGTTGCGTATCGGGCGCTGTCTCTTTAGCCACTGCCATTTGTTGAAGTGGGACTCCCCCAGCACTTTGTGCTCATTGCGCTCAATCTTTGGCGGTGAGCCATTTCCTGGCGGAAAGCCCTTTTTGCTAACCACTTTTCTTGTTTGTGTTTGCCGTCTGAGTGATCGGCCGTTTTAGCGAGCGATGCGCGGGCTGTGGACCGCGTTTTACTTTTTATCTGTTGTAGCAATATGGCGAAGGACATTTAATTTTTAGTTCAGGACTTCCGTTTCTCTATGGAGTATTTTACAGACATTTCTCCAAGTCCTTGTTTTAGCTATCTTTTCTTTCGTAGATTGGTATTAACGTGTATTAATTTTTAACTCATCTCTTTGTCTTCGTGTCCTACAGTTCTGACATAGACACGTATGTCCCTAGTTGTTTGTGCGCCCTAAAACAAACGGCATAAAATGGAACGAGCACGTAAGTTTAATTGTAGAGAAGGCGAATGGCGACTACAGTTTATTAAGAGAGTTCTGGGAAAGCACATCGCACATATAAAGAAGACTACGCACATAGGATATCTGCGACCCATTCTTGAGAACTGGAGTATTTGGGAGTCTTTACGAGATCGGATTCAAAGAAGGTATCGAAGAAATTCTGACGTGTGCTGCTAGACTAGTTACCGTTGTTGAAATCAGTACAAAGGTGTTGCGGAAATGCTTAGATGGGACTTTCTGAAACAGAGGAGAAAAGATGATCTTTTCGTGAACTACTGTTGAGGAAATTTAGAGAAACGTCCCACGATGATCTTCCGTAACGACTGTAAGGACAAAAGAAGCGAGATTAAGGACTCCACCGAGGCGTGGAGAAGTATTTCTGCCACGCTCCCTATGCGAGTCGATCAGTAAGAGAAGGACTAGCATTGGTACAAAGTGCCTTCCAGCGTGCTCTGTGCAGCGTACGTGGGTGGAAGTGAGCTTTATAGGCGGTGAGGATGATCAGACTCCCAACTGACGACCTTGCTTAGGACGTAGACAACTTAACAATCATCTTCTAAATATTTCATAACTAATATGTTTGCTACTGCAACTGCGTTGGCATGTTGCATTTATTTTATGTGACGTGTTGTATACTACAATTATCTCTCAGTCAGTTCCACGAGAAAAAAATTTTAAGTACCAATACTGTTATAAATTCACGTATGGAAAACAGTTTAAAAGTACTAGGTCTGTCAAAAATAATGTGCATTTTATTTTTTTGTAAGGGAATTACTTTTTCGCCTACATCAGTTGCTGTTGCAGGTTCGAATCCTGCCTCGGCCACGGATGTGTGTGATGTCCTTAGGTAATTTAGGTTTAAGTAGTTCTGAGTTCTATGGGACTGATGACCTCGGATGTTAAGTCCCATAGTGCTCAGAGCCATTTGAAAATCCTGAAACACTTATGGAACTCGGTCTTTGGCATAGATCAACAATACGCAATAACGCGATCATCTGTGTTTGTGAAATTACGATCTTTTAAAGTTTTCTTTAATTTTAGCATCAGGGAAAGACACATGGGGCCACGTATAACGAATTTGGAGGCCGGGGCATGATTATAGTATTTTTGCCCAGAATTCACTGACAAGCAACGAAGTGTGAGCAGCAGCAAAAGCACGAATTGCTTCACCACAAATCTGGTCGTTTTTATTATTATTTCATTTTTTAATTACTTCACACAAACGGCGTTTAACTTGTAAGTAGTAGTCCTTATGCATGGTGTAGCTTTTTGACGAGAACTCACGGTGCACCATGCTGTTAACATCGAAGAACACGATGGTCATAGCCTTAACACTGGATCGCATTTCGGTTTTGGCTATCCAAAACGCTTCCACTGAGACGACTGAGCGCTAGGTTCGACGTCATATCCCTAAACCAATATTTCATCATCTGTAGTGCCATTTTTATTAGTTCTGCATCGTTGCTGATCTCATGTAGCGACTCCTGAACAAATTACATATGCAGTTATTTCTGTTCGATATTTAGACATTCTGGAACACGTTTCATACCCAAGATATCCGGCAGAATTTCATGGAATGAGCCAGTTGGCAAATCAATATCAGCGCCTTCTCTGTTTGAGATTCGGCGCTCGTTCATAATCATTTCTTTAATTTTTCTAAGAGTTAATTGGTTGATGAAGTGGCAAGGCGTCCAGGGCGCACGTCATCTTCAACGTTTTCAGGTTCTTACTAATTAAGTAGTTAAATGAAGAACACAAATTACATGATCCATTTTTACACAAAACCAATTAATATGTCACGAAACCAAATGAGATGTAACCTTTTCGGCCACTGACATCAGCCCGGATACCCGGTATGGCTAACACTGCACGAGTACACTGGGGTGACGTAATTCCAGGCGGTGTGATGTCACACGTACAGACGGCTGTGGTCTCCTCTACCAAAGGCATTGGCGGAGCTATCATCTGTACTCACGTGATTCATGTGAAAAGGTTTCAGACGCGATAATGGCCGCACGACGGGAATTAACAGACTCTTAACACGGAATGGTAGCAGAAGATAGAGGCATCAGACAGTACATTTCGGTAATCGTTAGGGAATTCGAAATTCCGCGCTCCACAGCGTCAGTGGTGTCCCAAGAATACCAAATGTCACGCACTGCCTCTCTCCACGGACAGTGCAGCGACTGACGGCCTTCGCTTAACCACCGAGAGCAGCGGCGTTTGCGTAGAATTGTCAGTGGTAACAGACAAGCAACGTTGCGAGAAGTAACGGCAGAAATCGATGTTGGACGTACGACGAAGGTATTTGTTAGGACAGTGCGGCGAAATTTGGCGTTAATGGTCTCTGGCAGCAGATGAACGACTCGAGTGCACTTGCTTAATAGTACGACATCGTTGTAGCGCCTGCTCTGGGTTCGTGACCACAACGGTGGGACATTAGGCGACTGGAAAGCTGTGGCCTGGTCAGCTCAGTCCCGATTTCAGTTGCTGAGACCTGGTGGTAGGGTCCGAGTGTGGTTCAATTGGCTCTGAGCACTATGAGACTTAACTTCTGAGGTCATCAGTCCCCTGGAACTTAGAACTACTTAAACCTGACTAACACACATCCTTGCCCGAGGCAGGATTCGAACCTGCGACCGTAGCGGTAGCGCGGTTCCAGACTGAAGCGCCTAGAACCGCTCGGACACCCCGGCCGGCGTGGCGCAGATCCCAAGAAGCCATGAAGCCAAGTTGTCACCGAGGCGCTGTGCGAGCTGGTGTGGCTCCGTAACCGTGTGGGCTGTCTTTACGTGGAATGAACTGCGTCCTCTGGGCTACCTCAACCGATCGCAGACTGGAAATGGTTGCTTTCGGCTGCTTGGAGACAATTTACTGCCATTCGCGTAACTCATGTTCCCAAATAACGACGGGATTTTTACGGATGATGATGCGCGATGTCACTGGGCTACAGTTGTTCGCGACACGTTTGAAGAACATTCTGGACCATTCGAGCGAGCGATTTGGTCACCTATATCGCCCGATATGAATCCCATGCAACATTTATAGGACATCACCGAGAGGTCGTTTCGTGCCCAAAATCCTACACCGGCAACACTTTCCCAATTATGGACGGGTATAGAGGCAGCATGACTCAGTATTTCTTCAGGGGACTTCCAACGACTTGTTGAGTCCCTGCCACGTGGAGTTACGGCACTGCGGTGGGGAAGAGGAGGTCCGAAACGACATTACGAGGCATCCCTTGACATTTGTCACCTCGGTGTAGTTTTTAGGCGTTGTAACCAATACGACAACGAAAAAATCGCGCGAATCGGACTAACACAACACTCGAAATAACAAAATTCTTGTTACTTTTTGAACACCACTTGTATATTAGCTGTTTTCGAGGCAAACAAATATTATTCAGAAATATGCATTCGCATCATCGCCATTCACTTGCGTCAGAAAACTGTCTTCTCGACTGAGCGCCGCTTCTGATTTTCCCACGGTCTTCCTTTCAGTGGCTGTTCCTCCTCGACTTTGTTATCGCGTAGTGCCAGAAGTGCTTCACTGTTCCCTTGACTTTCGTCATTCTCGTTTGCGCTGTTATCTTTGCATATACATTTTTCACGGTCACGGAATGCCCTCGTTGCCAGGTGCAACACTGGCTGTGAGTTGCGTAACATTAGCTAGAGTCCCGTCTCTTCTGTATTCCTGCCCTGTGGAAGCCATTCTGCATTGACGTCTCTTCGTATGAGGCGGTGCAATGCGAAGGGACGCAACACGAGTATTAGAGACTGCAAACGTGCGGCTCGTTCGTGACGTCTTGCACTTGCCAGTAACGATACGTCATGTGGGTTATGGCCCGTCTTTAAAAAAAAGGTAGTACAGGGGTTTAATGTTATTTTTCTGTTTAATGATAGTATATGTATCAACACGTTCGTAAAGAAATTATTCAGGTAGTGAAGGGAGACGAAAATTTAATAGTCATGGGTGACTGGAATTTGTCAGTAGGAAAAGGGAGAGAAGGACACACAGTGGGTGAATATGGTTTGGGGCTAAGAAATGAAAGAGGAAGCCGTCTGGTAGAATTTTGCACAGAGCGTAACTTAATCATAGCTAACACTTGGTTCAAGAATTGTAAAAGAAGGTTGTATACATGGAAGGATCCTGGAGGTATAGATTATATAATGGTAAGACAGACATTTAGGAATCAGGTTTTAAATTGTAGGACATTTCCAGGGGCAGATGTGGACTCTGACCACAATCTATTGATTATGACCTGTAGATTAAAACTGAAGAAACTGCAAAAAGGTGGGAATTTAAGGACATGGGATCTGGATAAGCTGAAAGAACCAGAGGTTGTACAGAGTTTCAAGGTGAGCATAAGGGAACAATTGACAGGAATGGGGGAAAGAAACACAGTAGAAGAAGAATGGGTAGCTCTGAGGGATGAAGTAGTGAAGGCAGCAGAGGATAAAGTAGGTAAAAAGACGAGGGCTGCTAGAAATCCTTGGGTAACAGAAGAAATATTGAATTTAATTGCTGAAAGGAGAAAATATAAAAATGCAGTAAATAATACAGGCAAGAAGGAATACAAACGTCTCAAAAATGAGATCGACAGGAAGTGCAAAATGGCCAAGCAGGGATGGCTAGAGGACAAATGTAAGGATGTAGAGGCTTATCTCTCTAGGGGTAAGATAGATACTGCCTACAAGAAAATTAAAGTGACCTTTGGAGAGAAGAGAACCACTTGTATGAATATCAAGAACTCAGTTCTAAGCAAAGAAGGGAAGGCAGAAAGGTGGAAGGAGTATATAGAAGGTTTATACAAGGGCGATGTACTTGAGGACAATATTATGTAAATGGAAGAGGATGTAGATGAAGACGAAATGGGAGATAACATACTGCGTGAAGAGTTTGACAGACCACTGAAAGACCTGAGTCGAAACAAGGCCCCGGGAGTAGACAACATTCCATTAGAACTACTGACGGCCTTGGGAGAGCCAGTCCAGACAAAACTCTACCAGCTGGTGAGCAAGATGTATGAGACAGGCGAAATACACTCAGATTTCAAGAAGAATATAATAATTCCAATCCCAAAGAAAGCCGGTGCTGACAGATGTGAAAATTACCGAACTATCAGTTTAATAAGTCACAGCTGCAAAATACTAACGCGAATTCTTTACAGACGAATGGAAAAACTGGTAGATGCGGACCTCGGGGAGGATCAGTTTGGATTCCATAGAAATATTGGAACCCGTGAGGCAATGCTAACCTTACGACTTAGAAGAAAGATTAAAAAAAGGCAAACCTATGTGTCTAGCATTTGTAGACTTGGAAAAAGCTTTGGACAATGTTGACTGGAATACTCTCTTTCAAATTCTGAAGGTGGCCGGGGTAAAATACAGGGAGCGAAAGGCTATTTACAATTTGTACAGAAACCAGATGGCAGTAATAAGAGTCGAGGGGCATGAAAGGGAAGCAGTGGTTGGGAAAGGAGTGAGACAGGGTTGTAGCCTCTCCCCGATGTTATTCAATCTGTATATTGAGCAAGCAGTAAAGGAAAAAAAAGAAAAATTCGGAGTAGGTATTAAAATCCATGGAGAAGAAATAAAAACTTTGAGGTTCGTCGATGACATTGTAATTCTGTCAGAGACAGCATAGGACTTGGAAGAGCAGTTGAACGGAGTGGACAGTCTCATGAAAGGAGGGTATAAGATAAACATCAACAAAAGCAAAACGAGAATAATGGAATGTAGTCGAATTAATTCGGGTGATGCTCAGGGAATTAGATTAGGAAATGAGACACTTAAAGTAGTAAAGGAGTTTTTCTATTTGGGGAGCAAAATAAGTGATGATGGTCGAAGTAGAGAGGATATAAAATGTAGACTGGCAATGGCAAGGAAAGGGTTTCTGAAGAAGAGAAATTTGTTAACATTGAGTAGTGATTTAGATTTATGTATCAGGAAGTTGTTTCTGAAAGTATTTGTATGGAGTGTAGCCATGTATGGAAGTGACACATGGACTATAACTAGTTTGGACAAGAAGAGAATAGAAGCTTTCGAAATGTGGTGTTACAGAAGAATGCTGAAGATAAGGTGGATAGATCACGTAACTAATGAGGAGGTATTGAATAGGATTGGGGAGAAGAGAAGTTTGTGGCACAACTTGACTAGAAGAAGGGATCGGTTGGTAGGACATGTCCTGAGGCATCAACGGATCACAAATTTAGTATTGGAGGGCAGCGTGGAGGGTAAAAATCGTAGAGGGAGACCAAGAGATGAATGCACTAAACATATTCAGAAGGATGTAGGTTGCAGTAGGTACTGGGAGATGAAGAAGCTTGCACAGGACAGAGTAGCATGGAGAGCTGCATCAAACCAGTCTCAGGACTGAAGACAACAACAACAACAACATGTATCATCAATTTCGTCTTCTATGCCATCTTTAGGGTGGTTTCTGGATCATTATGAAAATATTTATCAACCACTAGGAACTAAAATAGTATGTGTTGCAACATCAGCATAGTCTTTCCACAATCGTCTCGTTTGCTCCTACCACATATTATTCGAACTGTAAATAACAATTTTATCACATTTCATGCTTTATCAGTGTTAGAGGTGGCGTACCACCGTCAAACACGGCAGCACTGTTAATGAATAACTGTAATGTTACTTATACTGATAGCTACAAAAAAAAGAAGATAAAGCTGTGTGCCGCAAACGTTCCAGCGCTCCCCTTTGCCAAGCTTGCTTGTTTACAAATGGTAAGTGGTGAACTGAAGTGTGAGATCTAAAAAACGTTTGAACAACAAAATGGGTAATAATGACCGAAGGAAAAACTGGATGATGATGATTATGATACAAATGTCATAATACGCAGATAGTAAACTACTTCTCAGCGTTTTCCACAGTACATAAGCAAAAACATGCTGGTGATGTCTCATTACGGACAACAACATTCCTCTCAGCTAGGCAAAAATGTTTGCGTTTTACACAAATCTGATGCCAACATATAACGGTTTATTATTTGAAACCCAGTTACAGGTACATTGCTCATATTAAAAGAGAAAATTGGGACAACTTTTGTCCTTGCCGCGGGGTCGTTTTTGCTCACTACGGTAAGGATGACAAAATAATTAATAGCTGTGTATTTCGTGTGTTTTCTCGAAAGCTTTACTGCAACATGTTTGCAGCAAACTGCCTGCTACCGTCTTTTGATGATAATTTAAATCGCTACTCTGGTTTCAAATTTGTGCCCGTCATTAGCTGGAGTTAAACTCCGTCCAAACCGGTCTACATCTACATCTACATCTACGTGATTACTCCGCTATTCACAATAAAGTGCCTGGTAGAGGGTTCAATGAACCACCTTCGAGCTGACTCTCTACAGTTCCATTCTCGAACGCCACGCGGGAAAAACGAGCACTTAAATTTTTCTGTGCGAGTCCTGATTTCTCTTATTTTATCGTGATGATCATTTCTCCTTACGTAGGTGGGTGCCAACAGCATGTTTTCGCAATCGGAAGAGAAAATTGGTGATTGAAATTTCATGAGAAGATCCCGTCGCAACGAAAAACGCCTTTGTTTTAATGATTGCCACTCTAGTTGACGTATCGTGTCTGTGGCACTACCTCCCCTATTTCGCGATAATACAAAACGAGCTGTCCTTCTTTGTACTTTTTCCATGTCATCCGTCAGTCCTATATGAAGCGGACCCCATAACGCATAGCAATACTCCAGACTAGGGCGGACAAGCGTTGTGTAAGCAGTCTGTTTAGTTGACCTGTTGCACCTTCTAAGTGTTCTGCCAATGAATCGCAGTCTTTGGTTTGCTCTACGCACAACATTATCTATGTGATAGTTCCAATTCAGATTATTTCTAACTGTAATCCCAATGTATTTAGTTGAATTTACAGCCTTCGGATTTGTGTGACGTATCGTGTAATCGAAATTTAGTGGATTTCGTTTAGTACTCATGTGAATAACTTCACACTTTTCTTTATTCAGGGTCAAATGCCAATTTTCGCACCATACAGATATCTTATCTAAATCATTTTGCAAGTAGTTTTGATCATCTGATGACTTTACAAGATTGTAAATGGCAGCATCATCTGCGAACAGTCTAAGACGTTACTAAGACTGTCTCCTATATCATTAATATAGATCGGGAACGATAGAGGACCTACAACACTGCCTTGGGGATCCCCTGAATATTGCTTCTGTTTTACTCGATGACTTTCCGTCTATTACTACGAACTGTGACCTTTCTGACAGGAAATCACGAATGCAGTCCCATAACTGAGGCAATATTCCATAGGCACGCAGTTTGGTTAGAAGACGCTTGTGAGGAACGGTGTCGAAAGCCTTCTGGAAACCTAAAAATACGGAATCAGTTTCACGTCCCCTGTCGATAACACTCATTACTTCACGAGCAGAAACAGCTAGTTGTGTTTCGCAAGAACTATATTTTCTGAATCCGTGCTACGTGGCAATAAATCGTTTCATTCGAGGTACTTCATAATGTTCGAATACAGTATACCTTCCAAAATCCCATTGAAAATCGACGTTAGTGATATGGGCCTGTAATTCAACGGATTACTCCTACTTCCCTTTTTGGGTACTTGTGTGACTTGGGCAGTTTTCCAGTCTTTAGGTACGGATCTTTCTGTGAGCGAGCGGTTGTATATAATTGCTAAATATGGAGCTATTACTCTGAGAGGAACCTGAGTGGTACACAATCTGGACCAGAAGCCTTGCCTTTATTAAGTGATTTAAGGTGCTTTGCGACACCGAAGATATCTACTTCTATGTTTCTTTCTCCTCATGGCGGTTGTTCTTGATTGGAATTCAGGAATATTTACTTCGTCCTCTCTGGTGATGGAGTTTCGGAAAACCGTGTTTAATAACTGTGCTTTAATGGCACTGTCATCAGTGACTTCACCACGCAGTGAAGGTATTGATTGCGTCTTGCCACATTTTCTGCCAGATTTAGAGACAGAGTTTAGTTTTGGTTATTATCAAAAGCATCTCTCGTTGAATTACGCGCTATATTTCGAACTTCTGTAAAACTTTGCCAGTCTTGGAGAATTTGCGTTTTTTTTTAAATTTGGCATGCTTTTCTCGCTGCTTCTGGAACAGCGATCTAACCCGTTTTTTGTATCATGGGGCATCAGTACCATCACTTATTAATTTGTGTGGTATATATCTCTCAATTTCATTCGATTCTATCTCTTTGAAATCATTCCACAATTTTTCTGCGCTTACATGATCAGATCGGTAGGAGTGAAGACTGTCTCTTAAAACGGCGTTAAGAGTATTTTATCAGTTTTTTTTTAAGTAGACATACTTTGCGTTTCTTTTTGATGGTTTTAAGTGTTACAGTATTCAGCCTAGCAGCAACTGCCTTGTGGTCGCTAATCCCTGTATTCGTCATGATACTCCCCATTTGTCCAGGATTATTTGTTGCTAAGAGGTCAAGTATGCTTTCGCAACCATTTACGCTTCGAGTGGGCTCATGAACTAATTGTTCAAAATAATTTTCTGAGGAAGCATTCAGTACAATTTCGGATGACGCTTTATGCCAGCCGCAGGCTTTAAACGTATAATTTTTCCAGCATGTCGAGAGTAGATTTAAGTCACACTGACTATAACTGTATGGGTGGGATACCTATTTGAAATGAGACTCAAGTTTTCTTTGAACTGTTCAGCAACTATATCTTCTGAGTTGGGAGGTCGGTAAAACGATCCAATTAATACTTTAGTCCGAATGTTAAGTATAGCCTCTTCCCATACTATTTCGCAGGAACTATCTACTTCAATTTCACTACAAGGCAAACTACTTCTGACGGCAATAAATACTGGACCACCAACTGTTTTTAATGTATCCTTTCTGAATACTGTTAGATCGTTTGAACAAATTTCTGCTGTGATTTCTATCAGGGCTTGGAGCTCTGGTTCTTTCCCAACACAGCTACGACAATTTACAACTACAATAGCTATCGTTTCTACAACTAACGTACTGTGTCCCCTTTTAGACGGGAGCCCTTTCTGTGGTTCCCTGGGACCCTCTAACCTAAAAAACCGCCCAGTCCCATCCACACAGCCCCCGCTGGCCGTGTAGCCGCCTCCTGTGCGTAGTCGACTGCTGACTTGTTAAGCGGAACCCGGAAATCCACCACCCGATGGCGCAAGTCAAGGAATCTGCAGCCTAAACGGTCACAGAACCCCCTGATCCTCTGATGCATACTCTCCACTCGGCTCTGCACCAAAGGATCGCAGTCGGTTCTGTCGACGATGCTGCAGAGGGTGAGATCCGCCTTAATCACTCAAGCAAGACTGGCAGTCCTTACCATTTCCGATAGTCGTCCGATTCAAAGCAACGCACTTCACTGGTACTGACATGAGCCACCGCCTGCACTTGGCTGCATGCTGTACACTTCACGGCATCCGGAAGCACGCTTTCCACATCCGGAATGACGCCCCCCGGTATGCACACGGAGTACACACTGGCTTCCTTCCCCTCCTTGGCACCCATGTTCCTTAGGGGCCCTATTACGCGCCCAACTACCACCAAACCCACCCTCTGTGAATGCCCAGACCTTGCGGGCTGAGAAGCTTTCTCTGGAACATGGTGGACGACTTCATCCGGCTCAGAGACGTCGTCAGCCACAGATAACGCCCGAAACCTGTTCTCCAAGCGAACCGGGGAGGCCCTACGTTCGGTCCCTAGGAAAAGTTTTTCGCTGCCTGATCTCCCACTCGACCAGCAGGAATTCGAAGTGCCCTCTCACTAACGATCTAAACGACACTGAGCTACACTAACCAAATAAAAAAAAAGCCGATACGATACGAGGGTCGATAACAACGGCAGTACTGTATGCTATACTGTTATTAAAATAAAAGCTTGTGCCTAGTAAGCACTCGAACACACAATAAATTTTAAAAAAAATCTAGTAACTACACAGGTATATGTAAATAAGTCGCTCCTGTTGGAAGCTCGTAAAAATATATAACAAACAAACGGTGTACTCGTCTTCTTAGCAGCAGGAACACGAGGTGCTCTGTCTCTGACGGTCTATATGACACAGCAGGTCTCGGAAGACCCTAACGGGACTGACCGACCACCGTGTCGTCCTCAGTGTTTAGCTGTCACTGGATATGGATATGGAGGGGCGTTTGGTCCGCACAACACTCTCCCGGTCTTTGTCAGTTTTCGTGACCGGGGCCGTTATTTCTCAGTCTAGTAGCTCCTCAATTGGCCTCACAAGGGTTGCCAACAGCGCTCGGCAGGTGGATGGTCACCCATCCAAGTGCTAGCCAAGCCCCGCAGCGCTTAACTTCGGTGATCTGACAGAAACCAGGGTTACCGCTGCGCCAAGGCCGTTGGCTTATTGCCTGCAGTTACGTGTAGTAACATACTGTTTGGTAAAACACTTCAGACTTGCACATAAATATCGGAGTTATACGTATATACGAGCCTTAAAAGCTTACTAAATATGAATTGTAATTTCTGCATATGACTTCAACTAATGATATGCGTAACGAAAAATTAGTACGAGGGGACTTCAAAAAGTAAGTTACATATTAGGAGGACGAAGTAGCTTTTATTGAATGCTGCACTATACATCAATTTGACACAGAAACATGACACTATATCTCAACATAGTCAGCGCGTCTCAAGACAACACTCTGAACGTTCAATTTCTCAAGGATGAAATCCGCTCCTTGGTCGCGGAAACATTTGAGAATTAAGAAATTACTTAAAGGATATGTTTTACAGGTGTCCATTAGACTTGATGATTATAATATACACTATGTGATCAAAAGTGTCCCACACTTGGCTGAAAATGACTTACAAGTTCGTGGCGCCCTCTGTCGGTAATGCTGGAATTCAGTATGGTGTTGGCCTGCCCTTAGCCTTGATGACAGCTTCCACTCTCGCAGGCATACGTTCAATCAGGTGCTGGAAGGTTACATGGAGGCTTAATTAAATAAAATGCTAATGATTTTAATTTTAGTACCTGTTTGTCCAGTTACGCATTCTCGTAACCGGTTGGCCCTGAATAATATTAGTACACAATCTGACTGCATAGAATTACAACAAAGAATGAAAGGAAATTTGCGTTAACACAATTAATTAAGTCCCCAGCAACTATAAAATCTACGAAACAACAAAGCACAAGTATAACTGTTCTGTGTGTGGAAGTGTGATTCAACGTACACATCTGGCACGGTTCTACCTCAATAAGACAAGATATTTTAAACACGATTTACACTGAAGTAATTAAAGAAAACTAGAAATACTATAATTGCATATAGAAATCAGAATTACAGCCTAACACAAGAACACGTGCCATATGCTTTGTTGACTGAACCTGTGACCAAGAGGCATAAGACATTTGAAATAAAAAAAAATCTTTACCTTCATATATATTGACGAAAAAAACACTCTGATCATTACAACATCCTCAATCCAACAACATCTGGTGTCTTAACCAACAGAACAACTGCACACGACATGGTCACAATTAGTGCTCTAACTACGGCTACATCAGAACTACTACTGCCCTCAGCAACTTCTCAGCTGCAACTACCAGTGGAGGCGGCTGAATAATACTCTTTGGCGCAATCTCTGGCGCTGTGACGCACTGTAGCCACCTTTCATATGCCCCTCCTCCACGGGCTAGAATTTGATGGTAGTTTTGCCAGCATTGGTAGTGAAAATATCACCAAATTCGTCCAAAAAAAAACAGACAAAAATAAAAGATAATATTAATTAAGTAAATACCACATAACTAAATAAATTTTGGCTTAGCACTGACCCTTCAGTAACCTTATACATAAAATGCATTAAGGAATACAAATACTTGCATACATGTGATTTTACACAATAGTTGACACGTGGTTAAACAATTCAATCAATAGCGTCAGCAATGACAAAAAGGTGCAGGTGAGAGTCTCATAACATTTCATAAACAGTAAATACACGAAAAATCAGTTTATACAAATATTCACATAAAATCCCTTCAATAGTTCAATAAAGAAGTAGAGTAGTTGACAGTTCTAGCAGTAGCACCCAGCAATGATTAACAGGTGCAAATAGCAGTCTCATAACATTTCATCAGCAATATTTAAACAGCTCCAACAGTGGCACCCAAAAATGGCGAGCAGGTGCAGACACCAACAAGTGACATCATTTCAGTATAAGAAGTTCCATCAGTGGCACCCAGCAATGTTGAGCAGGTGCGGACACCAACAAGTGACATCATTTCAGTAGAAGCATTTCCATCAGTGGCACCCAACAATGTTGAGCAGGTGCAGGTAACAGTCCATAATATTCACTATCACTAATTAGACAGTTCATCAGCAGTAATAAAACATTTCCAAGTGGCACCCATCAATGGTGAACAAGTGCAGGTAACAGTCCATAATATTTACTATCACTAATTAGACAGTTAATCAGCAGAAATTAAACATTTCCAAGTGGCACCCATCAATGTTGAACAGGTGCAAGCACGAACAACAGTTTGAATGCACACACAATTGCTTTTACAAAATTATTATCAATGCTCTTACACTAAACATACAAATTATAATAAACACACAAATGATATCAGATAATTGTAATATTAACTATTACAATACACAAGTAACAGTAAACCTATAATATTTATGGGTGTCAGTGCAAGCCACAACAAACAAGTAAAATAATATTTAGGAGGTAGGTCGGTACCAATTATTTGGGATTAGGAAAGGAAAACACACAAAACACACTCACTCATCTCTCATCCACATATTAAGTACTACTGTGTAATTGAATAGCGTTAACTGTGTAAATGCAATTCTGTCAAAATTTGATGCTCAATATGTGTATCAAGTAGTAGTGGTACGGTGTATAACAGTCAATAACAGTTAGTCAACGTCATAGTCATCATGTCAAGACCAATGTTTGCTAAGCCAAATCAAAATATGCGGTTGCTGAACAACTGTCAGTGTGCCAAGATATGCAAATACTTCTTCTCTCCAAAAAAAAAAAGTATATCCTGCTTATTGATTTAACAAAGTGTGTGTGTAGACAATCTTCCTTCCACTTGAGTGTTCTAGTCTGCCATCTTCATCCTCCTTGTTCCATATAAACCAACAAAAGAATATGCTCCTCAGTTACTTTACCCCTTATCCATAAAACTCCAATAATCATCAGCATCACATAATTTCAATACCTCAATAATACCTCTTCAATACGTCGATACATATAAACCTTATCGCCAATATCATTTCACTTCCATAACAACTCTTTCCTCTAGTCAGTTTCCTCGAACAATTACAGATAAAATCCTAGTGCAGACTTCAATTCATCATCCCATACAATCCGAAGACACAGTGTTCACACACAACCTCTGTGTAATCCATCTGACCCAAACCTTCTACTCATTATGAATTATAAAATACATTTTGGTTACCTTGTCCATCATTAAATAAAAGAAATGCATACATGTCCTCTAACAGCCTTTAGTTTGAATAACCTTCAGTAAGTAAGGACAAGTACGGAGTGTGAATGATCGTAATATTTCACAGTGCGTACACAACTTCAAGAATCAGGGCAAAACAGAAGCAAACATGTGGAGTATTTCTTGTGTCAAGTGTCATTTGCTATTTCAATTGCTCACGAAGAATGCAGTGTAATAACTGTCAATGTTCTAAACCTAGTGTTGGTATGTCATATCGTTAGCTTCCTTCCTATTGGCATAAATTTATACAGCTTCCATAAACCCTCCAGCTCATGTGACTTCAATCAAGTTTCTTGTACCAATGTCGTTCGTAGAATTATAGCAGTTCATTTTCTTATCTTAAAATATAAGGCACTAAGAGTAAGCAAAACATGCAATAGTGAGTAAATATACCAGTAGAGAACAGAGTGTCAACAAGTGGATGTCGCACAAGCCCTATAACGAGGCTCTGCCAAGCGAATAATCTATAATTAATACCATAGTGTGACCCAAACTCCACGTTCGTACACCATATATCAGCACTTTTATATACCAAATTAAAGACTAGTTATGACAACAAAACAGAAATGTGTCAATATGCAATCCATACGCAAAGCAGCAAATATATATCTTACATAATAAACAGGTCATTAGCATCATATCAGCATAAGCAAATAAATGTTCATATGTAACCTTAATAAGTAAACATGAAGGCGCAACCAGATAAATCACAAAGTATGACTTACATACATAACCATATCAGCACAATTAATCAGGTGACAATTATAATTTAAATAAATAAGCACAGCAGGCACATAGTAAAAAAATGAGATTAGTGAAGAAACACAGCAGCCAAGCGATGCATAATATACTCAAGTAACAACCCTGTTCATTAATCAATCATTGTCAAAATCAGTTAACACAAGTATAAATCACGTAATCGCGAGCAGCAAATTGCGTCTAAAGTACGTACCTAAGTGGAAATATTTTACCTGAAAAATAAACTCAATTAATAGTTACCTTTTTAGTTTATTACTTTCTTCTTTGAAATTACATTCTTCCTGAAATTTTCTCGATAGCAAGTCCTCTTAACTTCGGACACAAACAGAATTTACCTGAAGTTCTTAAATATTTTATACAACCGTATCCTGAAAAATACTGAACGTTAAGAACATAATTCATCAAGTCACTATAGCTTTATACTGAATTTATTCGGAGCAATTAGAGAGTATATTTGTTTACGGCTGTCAGTGCATTCGCACTGAGCGCTCGATCAGCTGTAGGTACGCGTGACGTAGGAAGTATTTGTTTGCGGTCAACGACTGCCTTTTGCGTGCGCCGCTCAGACTTGACTGTTGCTTTGAGTATGTGCCGCCGCCGGAACACGGCGCGGTATTCTTGTACTCTCCGTGTGTTTACGTATAACTGTTAGTTTCTCAGTTAAATTGAGGGTGAAAAAGTGAAATGAAAATTGGTTTAATCTTACGACACCGTAGAGCACGAAGCCAAATTTTAGAGCGAAACCGTGATCCGTTATCTGATATAACCTTATCAACATGTCCCACTTCTTTAAGAAAATGTTTGATGAAAGCATTAGATATTGAACGAGCTGTTGCTTTGCGTAAAAGTGTAAAACATACATATTTTGATGTCAATTCCACTGCTACCAAAATGTACGCAAAACCATTAGTAGAACGAACCACTGGACCGAACAAATCGACTGCAGCCATGTCCTTTAATTTCGCTGGAATGATAGGAAACAACGGTGCTCTGTGAGAAATAGTTGGCGACTTAGCCTTTTGACATAATTTGCAGTTGCCAAGAACAGATCGAATACGTTTTTCCATATACTGAAGTAGCAATTTTCTCGTAATTTATGAAAGCATTTGCTGGGACCAAAGTGTGCATAACTGAAATGTGTATACCAAATCAATTTATTAACCCACTCATCAGGAATGCAAACTAACCAAACAGAGTTGTCGACCGATTTTCGTTTAAAAAGAAAATCATTGCGAACTAAATAATACTGTCTAATCGCTACACTTTCCTTCCCCCTCCACTTCTCCTTAATGTCCTTCCAGACTGGATCCTTATTTTGCTCCTTAGCGATGTCCTGGAGCGAAGACGAAATAAAATTTTCAAACGCAACACCTTGAATATACATCAAACAATAATTGTTTTCTTTGCAGTCCTCCTCAGCACTTTGTTTCAAACCCATAGGTGCACCTGATAAAGCATCAGCAATAATATTTGAAGAACCCTGTATGTCAACAATACTAAAATCAAATTCCTGTAGATACAGCGCCCATCGTGACAATCTTCCATGTGTTAATTTTGCTGACATAAGAAATTCCAGAGCTCGATGATCGGTGTAAACCTTAGTATGTTTGCCATACAAAAAGATGCTAAATTTTGTGAAAGCCCAAACAACAGCCAAGGCTTCAAGTTCCGTAATCGAATAATTCTTTTCTGATTTAGAGAGAACACGACTCCCAAATGCAATAGTTTTCTGTACTACAACGCCGTTTTCTTCTATCTCTTGAAATAAGTGTGCACCTAGGCCTTTGTATGATGAGTCCGTCGCCAAACAAAAATTTTTAGATAAATCCGGATGTGAAAGAAGTGCACATCTGGCACGGTTCTACCTCAATAAGACAAGATATTTTAAACACGATTTACACTGAAGTAATTAAAAATCTAGAAATACTATAACTGCATATAGAAACCAGAATTACAGTCTAACACAAGAACACGAGCCGTATGCTTTGTTGACTGAACCTGTGACCAAGAGGCATAAGACATTTGAAATAAAAAAATTTCTTTACCTTCATATATATTGATAAAAATACACTCTGATCAATTACAACATCCCCAATCCAACAACATCTGGTGTCTTGACCAACAGAACAACTGCACACGACATGGTCACAATTAGTGCTCTAACTACGGCTACCTCAGAACTACAACTGCCCTCAGCAACTTCTCAGCTGCAACTGCCAGTGGAGGCGGCTGAATAATACTCTTTGGCGCAAACTCTGGCGCTGTGACTCAATGTGGCCACCTTTCAAGGTTTCTTGGCGAATGGCAGCCCATTCTTCACGGAGTGCTGCAATGAGGAGAGGTATCGATGTCGGTCGGCGAGGCCTGGCACGAGGTCGGCATTCCAAAACATCCCAAATGTGTTCTATAGAATAATGGGCAAGACTCTGTGCAGGCCAGTCCGTTACAGGGATGTTATTGTCGTGTAACCACGTCACCACAGGCCGTTCATTATGAACAGATGCTCGATCGTGTTGAAAGATGCAATCACCATCCCTGAATTGCTCTTCAACAGTGGGAAGCAAGAAGCTGCTTAAAACATCAGTGTAGGTCTGTGCTGTGGAAGGCCCCTCCATGAAAAACACGACTACACCATAACACCACCGCCTCCGAATTTTACTGTTGACGCTACACGCGCTGGCAGATGACGTTCACCGGGCATTCGCCATAACCACACCCTGCCATCGGATCGCCACACTGTGTACCGTGATTCGTCGCTCCACACAACGTTTTTCCACTGTTCGATCGTACAATTTTTACGCTCCTTACGCCAAGGGAGGCGTCGTTTGGCATTTACCGGCGTGATGTGTGGCTTATGAACAGCCGCTCGACCATGAAATCCAAGTTTTCTCACCTCCCGCCTAACTGTCATAGTACTTGCAGTGGATCCTGATGCAGTTTGGGATTCCTGTGTGATGGTCTGGATAGATGTCTGCCTATTACACATTACGACCCTCTTCAAATGTCGGCGGTCTCTGTCAGTCAACAGACGAGGTCGGCCTGTACGCTTTTGTGCTGTACGTGTCCCTTCACGTTTCCACTTCACTATGACATCGGAAACAGTGGACCTAGGGATGTTTAGGAGTGTGAAAATCTCGCGTACAGACGTATGACGCAAGTGACACCCAATCACCTGACCACGTTCAAAGTCCGTGAGTTCTGCGAAATGCCCAATTCTACTCTCTCACGATGTCTAATGACTACTGGGGTCGCTGATACGGAGAACTTGACAGTAGTTGGCAGCACAATGCACCTACTATGAAAAACCTATGTTTTCGGGGTTTTCCGGATACTTTTGATCACATAGTGTATGATGACCTTCGTAGCCTTCTTCGTCAACTGAGTTCATGTAGCGAAGACACTCGTAAACCATTGCTCATAGCTTTCGACGAAGACGACTAAGTCGTTAATAGAAACACAACGTGCAAAAACTGAATCGTCAGACCGGCTAGACACTCTAAAACATTCCATGAACTACGCCGAGGAAACATTAGAAATTACAACTTATTTTCCTTCCCATGTTTCCCACCATCCATGATTCACTACCGTACAATCACCCTATTTACATGGGCTCCCAAAACAGGATTTCGTGAACCGATTTCCCAGTATCACTTCTGGGTGCTCACGTAAACATCTCAAAATCGATTCTGGAAATCCGCTTCTAGTTGCCGGTATTCCAATGCCACAATCGATTTTCGCTCCCATGTAAATGCAACCGGTTGTGAAACGTGTTTGGACTGTCAGGTTTTTAAAGATTTTCGACTAATATGGAATCGTTTTCTGTACAGTGAAGGATAAGTTTAAATATTAGATTGAAGCTGTTTACACCTCGTCTAAATGAAGAGAAGTAGCGATTGTACTGACTAAATCAGAAACTGTTACAGCTGTTTTTCAGGGGCCTATTTAACTGGGATACAAATTCCGCTTCAGACCTTAACATGTAAACACGACAGCGGAAAACGATTTCCGAATTTAGGTTTTTGTCTATCGGAAGATGGGTCGCATGTAAACGTTGTGAATGTTGTCAATCAGATGTGCACCCTCAGAAATTACGAGGGCGTACTGAAGAGTAATATCTCTGAATTCTTTATTCTGTTCTCTGTTGAGGTATTATATGTCGTGCATGTTACTCGGTCAAGTTTCCCGCTTCGCTTACGCAACTTGCCGCTCTGCCGCTAGAGGGCTCTGAATTGTAGCTCTTATATGGCAGTGTGTAACGGAACTATGTCGGTGCGTGAGAAACAGCGTGCTATAGTGGAGTTTCTAATGGAAAACGTGTCTCAGACTGAAATCCATAGAAGAATGAAAGCTTTGAACGGTGATGATTATATCGACATCAGTAATGTGCAATGCTGGATTGTTCGTGTTCGTAATGTAGAAAACGGTGATACTAACATCAAAGTGTGTGACAAAACTCGGAAAGGGCGACCACCTACGGCAACCGACGAGACGTATCGGAATAGGGTTGATGAACTCATTGAAGAAAGTAGTCGGATAACAAAGACACAGCTCTCAGTTATTCAGTAAGCGCGGTATATCACGAGAGTGTGTACACGTCATCATTATGGAACTAGAAAACTGTATGTACGGTGGGAGCCTCGAATGTTCACACCTGTCATAAAACCGCGGAGACTGTCAACAATTTCTTTTCCGTTTTCAGTGTGAGGGTGCAGCGTTCCTTAACAACATAGTTGCAGGTGATGAATGCTGGGTTCACCATTTCCACCCTGATAACAAGACAGCATCAATGAAGTTCCACCACAAAGGGTCACCGACGCCAACAAAGTTCAAGACCATACCATCAGCAGCCATAGTCCTGCTCACAGTGTTCTGGGACGTTCAAAGTGTCGTGCATTTGGAATTCATGCCTAAAGGCGCCACCGTAAACTCTGCAAGGTGCTGTGATACCCTCAGAAAACGGAAAGCCCAATTCGAAGAGTTCGACCACACACGAGGCACCGTCTCCTTCAGCACGACAACGCCAGACTACACGCGAGCGCTGCGACGTCTGCAACAGTCCGACGCCTTAGTCTCTCTGTCATCGATCGCCGTCCATATAGTTCCCAGTTGCCCCATTCGATTTCCATCTTTTTCCAAAACTTAAAGAATACCTTCGAGGTGAGGGTGTGACTCCTTCAACAAACATATTGCGGGATCGACAAACTGCTCTCTGGTTGGGAGAAATGTGTTCGTTGCCAGGGTGACTATGGCGAGAAATAAATATGCAGACATGAAGAGTAAAGATGTAGAATGTTAATAACGTTTGTTTTATTTAAAACGTTTTAAGAGTTTTCACATAAGAAATTCGGAGACATTGCATTTCACCACACCCCCGAAAATATTCTAAGTACATAGCTTCTTGCTGAGTCTAATATTTCTACTTCTCAGCCGGCCGCTGTGGTCGAGCGGTTCTAGGCGCTTCAGTCCGGAACCACGCGGTTGCTATGGTCGCAGGTTCGAATCCTGCCTCGGGCATGGATGTGTGTGTGATGTCCTTAGGTTAGCTAGGTTTAAGTAGTTCTATGTTCTAGGGGACTGATAAACTCAAATGTTAAGCCCCATAGTGTTTAGAGCCATTTGAACCATTTTCTACTTCTCCTTCACCGCACAGCAAGTTACTCTGTCCAGATTAGCCGAAAATTTGTAGAAAGACTACGAAACCTAAAAAGCCAAGTATGTTTCAAAAACGGCTGAGCATTTATATGGGAGCGGAAATCGATTGTGAAAGTGCAAATGTGACAGCCAGAACCGCATATCCAGAATCAATGTTGGAGTGTTTACATGACCAACCAGAAGCGGTATTGGGAAACCGGTTTACGTCGGTTTTGGGAGCCCCATCTAAACGCAGTGTCCGTTATCCACAGATTCGCAGGTCGCAAATCCATCCTCATGAGAATATTCTCACGTAAACAGTTGTTTACTGTATCAAACGTAGCTTGTGAGTTCTAGAATTCCTTGCCTTTTGAATCTTAGTTTTCAAACCACTTTGTTCTTTGAAAGATAGCCGTGAAATTTGGAAACTGATGTAATCCGCGTGACTCCCCCTCGCCCCTTGGATCTACTCCTGCGAAAAACCTATAAACCAGTTAGGACGTTCTCCACCAGAACCCAAAAACCATTTGTTTATTATTGGCATATATATATATGTATATACTGTGTAGTATTAGTGTATATTCCATTTTCATTGACTTTGATTACCAGCAATAAATGTTTTCCCTACACCCAACGTAATTTATTAGTCGACGTGCAAGTAATGATCTTATCTAAGTCGATTAAAATATTTGTGCTACTTCCTCGAGATAACATTCTAGCAGAGCACTTCGTATTTTGTAAAGTGTGTCATCTGCGTGTGTCACATTGTTTACTCGGTTGCTGTCCTCGAGCAATCGCAATCTTTGACTTGAGCAATTGCAACTTTGAAAAACGTGTCATCTGTCCACGTGATTAGGTCGACGCATATTTATATTGGTTACGAAACACAGTTCCAGCCTTTGCTATTTGCAGCGAGAATTTTTCTGAATATACACTGAATACAGGGACAGTGTTGACGTAAGTTCCGGGTATTTTTATATTTATTGACAACAGTTCTTCGAGATCCAGCATTGCTATACCAGTTGCTTAGATGTTACAGTAGGGAATACACATCTCTGAACAGTGTGTCCATAAAGTCCTGTTGCAAAAAATCATAACGTGGAAAGTACCAGAGATAGAGAGTCGACGTTTGTTGTAAAACGATTTTTTCTTTGTTCTCTGTTGCAAATTTGACTTGGAGGTATCAGAACACGACAGACGAGGAGAAGGCGCAATGTGGCATCTTCTATGCAGAATACAAGACGTGACAAAGGTATAGCAGAATTATCGATGTCGGTGCTGGGGAGCACATCTGGCAAAAACAAGCATATTACAGTGACCTAGAGCAGCGGCGTTTGTGTAGAGTTGTCAGTGCTAACAGGCAAGCAACACTGCTCGAAGTAAGCGCAGAAATCTCTGTGGGACGCCCGACGAACGTATCCGTTAGTGCAGTGCGGCGAAGTCTGGCGTTAGTGGTTGTCTATGACAGCAGAGGACCGACGTGAGTGGGTTTGTTAACAGGACGACACTGCCTGCAGCGCCTCTGCTGGGCTTGCGAGCGAATCGGTTGGACTCTGGACGACTGGAACACCGCGGTTTGGTAAAGTGAGTTTCGATTTCGGTTGTTAAGAGCTGGTGGCAGGGTTCGAGTGAGGCGCAGACCCCAGGAAGCCACGGGCCCAGGTTGTGAACGAGGCGCTGTGCAAGCTGGCGGCGGCTCCGCAATGGCGTGAACTGTGTATGCGTGGAATGGACTGGGTCCTCTGGTCCAGCTGAACCGATGATTCAGTGGAAATTGCTATATTCGGCTATTTTGAGACCATTTGCACTCATTCCTGGGATTCATGTTCCCAATCAACGATGGAATTGTCATTAGGGCTCAGACTTTCGGGATTGGTTTGAAGAACATACTGGTCAGCTCGAGCGAATGATTCGGCCACCAAGATTGCCCCACATGAATCCCATCGAAAATTTGTGGGACATAATCGAGACATTAGTTTGTGCACAAAATCCTGCACCTGCAACACCTTCATAATTATGGTCGGCTGTAGAGGCAGCAGCATGGCTCAGTATGTTCCCAGGGAACTTCCAACGACTTGTTTGAGTCCATGTCACATCCAGTTACCGAGCAAAAGTAGGTCCGACACGATATTAGGAGGTATCCCATCAGTTTCATCACACAGTGTAAGGTGGTCCAAAAAATTTAAAGAGAGAGGTAGTGTCAATGACTTTCCTCGAATTGGGCTCCTACTGCGTCTCAGGCATGCGTTGACAGAGCGCTAGGTGTATTTCAGTGCAGCCCTCAGAGGTCAGTTCGACCACTTTCCAGAGATGCTCACGGAAGTAGCACCCGGAAAGCCGACCAGCTGCGCCGTTTCCGAAACCCTCGTTGCCAGCTGCCGGCCATAACAATCGGCTGTTAGTGGAAGTTGTCCGTGTCGGCAGATTTCCTCATTTGCCGCTCGTATCGTCGCTAAAATGATTCCTCATTCGTCTGAGTTCCACTCGATTCACGTAGCGACTTCAGAAAGTAAGTTACACATCTTGTTCCACGCTAAGACGATTGAGAGTGGTGCTCTGTCGGAAGAGAGTACGGAAACCGACCTGGTGCAGCGAGGCACGTCATTCATCCCGCCAGGCGACGCGTTTCCACTGATCCACAGTCGCACCTTCACCGTCCCCTGCCCACTCCAACAGTTGTTGAGGATGCAGTTGGGTCGACAACGGGGCGCGTAAGGGTTGACCGTGGTGAGGCCTCACGTTCAACATCGCACGGTACTCTCTGAAACACATGCGCCTGCACCAGCTTTGAGTCGTATGAATAAAAAACAGAAAACTCTCCGGAGAAGATTCTCAGAACAAAAGGACATTCTCTGAGAAAGCTTTAAATTTCGTGTGAATAAAAAATTCCAAGCAAATTCTATCTCACTATCTCGCCTCTCCTTCCTGAGAAAGTTCTGAGCGTGTTTCGAGTGATAGTCCCTGTAACAGGACAGACAAGTAATCTCACATTTCATTCAGCTCGCTCTTTCAAACAGGCAAACTATCCAGTGTATAAATATGGAATTGACAAGGTAATCTGGAAGAGTTATACTACGTTTCAATTTTACTCTTATGTGCGGCAACCAGTTATTAAGAACGTTACGAACAGTTTACGTAAATGCATTTTCCGACGCGCGGCTCCCCCCGTCTGAGGTTCGAATCCTTCTTCGGGCATGGGTGTGTGTGTTGTCATTAGCGTAAGTTAGTTTAAGTTAAAGTAGTGCGTAAGCTTAGGGACTGATGACCTCAGCAGTCTAGTCCCATAGTCCTTACCACAAATACCCAAATTTCCATTTTCCGACGGTTATCGAATTTTCGACATGCAGGAAATTGATGTTATGTGAACATATCTTAAGAGTACATCACATTTTCATCTCCTTCAAACCGGGACTCTGCCAGAGTTTTCTAACGCGAAATAATTTTGCTTGAATATGATTCATAATGTTCCACTCTCGCGTCAAGTACTTTAAGCGCTCGGCCGTGAGATTTCGTTACGAGAAACCGAAGCTAGATTTTTAATAAACCAGTTACTAATTTTTATGATCTGCCTATTGATTTCTAGTACAACAAAATATAAAATTTATGCTGTGAGAAAAGTGATGGTGAACATCTGAAAATATCAGTGATACAGATGTCTAGTATATACCTAAGTCTTCTTATACACCACCCTGAAAACGAGTCTGCTAACCAGCACAAGAATGTGGTCATTTTAGCTTTGTTTGAAAGGTCGCCCCTTCTTTGATAATTTTCGGGAAGGAAATTCGCCTGCCAAATAATTTTTTTTTTTTGTTAAACCTGTACAAACTTCTACAGTTTCTCTCTTGAGCGTTTCTTGGGGCTGCGTATATATTTTTTGGCGAGCAACATAAATTCTGCCATTTTTTACCAAAAGAAAATCTTCTGTGAAACTTGATCTCAACTGAACTAACTCAGTTCGACGTATGCTTCAGAGCTCATTTCAAAAAATGGAGAATGTTCTCCGCTTCTGAGAAACTTCTCTAGTTTTATTCATACGAAATCGGAGAATGTTCTTCGGGGTGAGCAACTTCCCCCACCGTTTTACTCAATCTGAGAACGTTCGGAGGTGAAGTATACTCTCCGACTCGCTTTATTCATGTGAACCTGAGAATGTTCCCCGAAATTCCGAGAATAAAGTACATTCTCTGTTTTATTTATAAGGCTCAGTGTGCTCTGCCGTCATATCTGCTACAGATTCCGTAGACAGCTGAACTCCAGTACGGATAACAGGTACATCACAGTGTGCGACTGAAATGACACAGCAACTGTAAACTTACTCCAGAGCTGAGAAGTACACTGAACAGAACGATTCTTGTGGGGTAAATGTCTAAATTGCACGCAATTTCGCAGTGAAATTCTGGCGAACCAAATGCAATTGAAGTGGTCGTTCATTGGTGGAGGCAGGAATTCAAGGAAGGGCCAAGCCGCAGGTTCAACATCACGCGTGGCTCACAAAGTCCAGACTTATTTCGTGGAAACTTTAAAATTTACCTTTACAACTGAATTACGCGAAAAGCCAGTTAACAGCACACAGAGTGCCATCATCATCATCATCATTTAAGACTGATTATGCCTTTCAGCGTTCAGTCTGGAGCATAGCCCCCCTTATAAAACTCCTCCATGATCCCCTATTCAGTACTAACATTGGTGCCTCTTCTGATGTTAAACCTATTCCTTCAAAATCATTCTTAACCGAATCCAGGCACCTTCTCCTTGGTCTGCCCCGACTCCTCCTACCCTCTACTGCTGAACCCATGAGTCTCTTGGGTAACCTTGCTTCTCCCATGCGTGTAACCCCACCATCTAAGCCTGTTCGCCCTGACTGCTACATCTATAGAGTTCATTCCCAGTTTTTCTTTGATTTCCTCATTGTGGACACCTTCCTGCCATTGTTCCCATCTACTAGTACCTGCAATCATCCTAGCTACTTTCATATCCGTAACCTCAACCTTGTTGATAAGGTAACCTGAATCCACCCAGCTTTCGCTCCCATACAACAAAGTTGGTCGAAAGATTGAACGGTGCACAGATAACTTAGCCTTGGTACTGACTTCCTTCTTGCAGAGAGAGTAGATCGTAGCTGAGTGCTCACTGCATTAGCTTTGCTACACCTCGTTTCCAGTTCTTTACCTATGTTGCTATCCTGTGAGAATATGCATCCTAAGTGGTTGAAACTGTCCACCTGTTCTAACTTTGTTCCTCCTATTTGGCACTCAATCCGTTTATATTTCTTTCCCACTGACATTACTTTCGTTTTGGAGATGCTAATCTTCATACCATAGTCCTTACATTTCTGATCTAGCTCTGAAATATTACTCTGCAAACTTTCAATCGAATCTGCCATCACAACTAAGTCATGCACATATGCAAGACTGCTTATTTTGTGTTCACATATCTTAATCTCACCCAGCCAGTCTATTGTTTTCAACATATGATCCATAAATAATATGAACAACAGTGGAGACAGGTTGCAGCCTCGTCTTACATCTGAAACTACTCTGAACCATGAACTCAATTTACCGTCAACTCTAGCTGCTGCCTGACTATCCATGTAAAGACATTTAAATGCTTGCAAAAGTTTGCCTCCTATTCCATAATCTCGTAGAACAGACAATAACTTCCTCCTAGGAACCCGGTCATATGCCTTTTCTAGATCTATAAAGCATAGATACAATTCCCTATGCCACTCATAACACTTCTCCATTATTTGCCGTAAGCTACAGATTTGGTCCTGACAACCTCTAAGAGGCCTAAACCCACACTGATTTTCATCCAATTGGTCCTCAACTAATACTCGCACTTTCCTTTCAACAATACCTGAGGAGATTTTACCCACAACGCTGATTAAAGAGATACCTCTGTAGTTGTTACAATCTTTTCTGTTTCCATGTTTAAAGATTGGTGTGATTACTGCTTTTGTCCAGTCTGATGGAACCTGTCCCGACTCCCAGGCCATTTCAATTATATTGTGTAGCCATTTAAGACCTGACATTCCACTGTATTTGATGAGTTCCGCCTTAATTTCATCCACCCCAGCTTCTTTATTGCACTGCAATCTATTGACCATTTTCTCCACTTCCTCAAATGTGATCCTATTTCCATCATCATTCCTATCCCATTCTACCTCAAAATCTGAAACATTGCTGATCGTATTTTTACCTGCATTGAGCAACTCTTCAAATTATTCCCTCCATCTGCCCAAGGCATCCACAGGATTCACCAGCAGTTTTCCTGGCATGTCCAAAATACTTGTCATTTCCTTCTTACCTCCCTTTCGAAGACTGCTAATTACACTCCAGAATGGTTTTCCAGCAGCTTGACCCAATGTCTCCAAGCTGTTCCGAAAGTCTTCCCAAGATTTCTTCTTGGTTGCTACAATTATCTGATTGGTTTTGTTTCCATCTTCAACATAACTTTGCCCGTCTACCTGAGTTCCAGTATGTAGCCATTTTTGATACGCCGTCTTTTTCCTTTGACAGGCTGCCTTGACTGTGTCATTCCACCAAGCTGTTTGCTTCATCCTACTTTTACACACTACTGTTCCAAGACATTCTTTAGCCACTTCTAGTACTGTGTCCCTGTACCTTGTCCATTCCTTTTCCAATGACTGTAATTGACTACGTTCAACTAACTGGTACCTTTCTGAGATCGCTGTTATGCACTTGTGCCTAATTTCCTTATCCTGAAGTTTCTCAACTCTTGTCCTCCTACATAAGGATCTGACCTTCTGCACTTTCGGCCTCACAATCCAAATTTCACTGCAGATTAAATAATGATCAGTGTCATCAAAGAACCCCCTGAATACACGTGTGTCCCTCACAGCCTTCCTGCATTCCTGATCTGTTATTACATAGTCAATGAAAGATATGGTTCCCCTGCTTTCCCAAGTATACCGGTGAATGTTCTTATGTTTAAAAAAGGAGTTTGTGATTACTAAGCCCATACTGGCACAGAAATCCAAGAGTTGTTTCTCGTTCCTGCTCCATATCCTCTCCAAATTTACCCATAACCTTTTCATACCCTTCTGCTCGATTTCCAATTCTGGCGTTAAAATCGCCCATGAGCAGAACACTGTCCTTGTTCTTTACTCTAGCAACTACATCACTGAGTACCTCATAAAAATTTCCATCTTATCTTAATGTGTCCCTTCACAATGCGAGTATACGGACACTATCCTAATTTTCTTGCTAGACACTGTCAAATCTATCCACATCAGTTGTTCGTTTACATACCTTATTGCAACTACGCTGGGTTCCATTTCTTTCCTGATGTAAAGCCCTGCACCCCATTGAGCTATTCCTGCTTTGACTCCTGACAGATAGACCTTGTATTCTCCCACTTCCTCTTCTTTCTCACCCCTTACCCGAATGTCACTAACAGGTAAAACGTCCAGCCCCATCTTACTTGCAGCCTCTGCCAGCTCTACCTTCTTCCCAGAGTAGCCCCCATTGATATTAATAGCTCCCCATGTCATTACCATTTGCTTGCCAAGTCGTATCTTAGGAGTCCCTGGTTTGTCAGTTAGAGGTGGGACTCCATCACCTCCAAAGGTCCGAGGCATTTTGCTCTGATTGTTGCCAGCATCATATTTAAAGTACCAGGGAAGCAGGCTGCTAGCCTTACTTGCCCCGAGTCCCATTGGGTTTTACCCCTAACGGCTGAGGGACTAACCGGTGGATTTGGTAGTCTTTGCTGTATGAGCACAAAGGTGACCACGACTCAGAATATGTCCGAGATGCCCAGCCTTATTACAAAGTAACTGGTATCCCGACTGTCGGGACCACTTACTTGGCCACTCATACGTTGACCGTGGTTCATGAACTAGGACATGACTACAGGAACGCACACCATGAACCGCCAGAAGGGCTTAAAATTTTGCTTTGAAATTTATCCCTTAAAAAAATACATTGAGATCAACATCAATAACGACAGAGCACCAGAAGGCTTAGCATTGACTTTAAAAGTCTCTCTTGAAAAAGATTACAACAAGATCAAAATCAATTATCACCAAGTGCCAGAAGGCTCGGAAATTGCCTAAAAAATTTTAAGTATTACAACGAGATCAAGATCAATACAGATCCTCAGAAGGCTTAGAAACATTTCCCTTTAAAAAAATTAGAAAAGAACACTTTAACAGGAACAGATAAAGATATTTTTCAATTCAAATATTCAAAACTGTGTGAATTCCTAAGGGACCAAATTGCTTATGTCATCGGTTCCTAGACTTACACACTACTTAAACTAACTTGCGCTAAAAACAACACACACAAACACCCATGCCCGAGGGAGGACTCGAACCACCGGCGGGATCGACCGCGCAATCCCTTACATGACGCTTCTTTTTCAATTCTTCCAAAACAATTTAAGGGGGGGGTAGGACGTCAAACGGGCCGACTTGGAGTAGGAGAGGCACCACAGGACATTGTAAATTCCGCTGTATATACTTTTACAAATAAATTCATAAAACTTTGTCAGCAAGACCAGAAAGTTTTCAGAATTCACACTCATACCAGAGGAAGTTCGAATACATAACGAAGTAATTTTTATTACATGTCAAATTTCATCATTTTTTTCACTTACTAGTGGCTGCATTTGTTGCGATAGGTACACTTCTCTGCATAAGTAAGAGAGTTTCTTATATGAATTTTGCACAGCATACAAACCATACTTTAAGGTGTATGAAACTCTAGAATTTTCCAAATCTATTAAAAACTGTGGTAAAAATTGAGGTAATTAACTATAAAATTTGTGTTTTTTCTAGACATGAAGTTTAAAATATAACAGCTCATTCGTTTTTTCATAAATTAAATAAATTCTAGAGTTTCATACACCAGTAAATGTGATATGTCAGCTGTGCAAAATTCATCGAAGAATCTCTCTAACTTATGAAGAAAAGTGTACCTATAGTAACACATGCTGCCATTAGTAAGTGAAAAAAATGATGAAATTTCACACGTAAAAAAATTATTTTGTTATGTTTTCGAACTTCCACTGCAATGAGTCTGAATTCTGAATCCTTCCTGGTGATGCTGACAAAGTTTAATGAATTTATTTGTAAAAGTATAGAGACTAGAAATTAAAATGTCCTGTGATGCCTCTCCTGCTTAAAGTCGGCCCGTTTGACGTCCTACCCCCTTAAGAGAGTAAGCGCCCCGCTTCAAAATATATAGGCCCGGTATTGGCTACCAGGAATTCAACAAATGTAAAAACAGCAAGCAGGCATGTAGGGGCTTAAACGTTTGGTAAATTGGCAACTATTTCCTACGCAAAACTGTAAATGTTAGGCAAATTTGTTTCCCCCCCCCTTTTTTTTTAAAAAAAAGACAGTCACTTAAATAAGGTTTTAATACTTAAGCCCAAGTAATAATATATATATATATATATATATATATATATATATAACTGGATTTGTGGAGGTAACTTGTTCTTTTTGTAATCACCTTGTATTAACCTTTGTGTTTAAATTTTATACATACAATGACATAATATTGAAACACAAGGTTAATACAAGGTAATTACAACAAGAACAAGCTACCTCCACAAATCCAGTTCTATATATATTATTGCTTGGGCTTAAGTATTAAAATCTTATTTATGTGACTCCTCAAATCCAGTTCTTGGATATATATATATTACTCTATTATATATATATATATATATATATATATATATATATATATATATATATATATATATATAATTTAAACACAAGGTTAATACAAGGTAATTACAACAAGTTTCCTCCACAAATCCAGTATTTGGAGAGCGCTGACTGCTCATTCAAAAATTTCACTAGATACAAATACAGTACCGTACCAATGTATGGCAGTCATAAACAGTCCACTACATAACCGCCATTTCCCTGTGCAGCTAGGGTTAATGGATACCCGACTGCATGGCCAATGTAATTCTAAAACACGGTTTAAAAAAGATTTAACAACTCCGCACAATAAGTTTATCTTTACATTTCCTGTATCTGACACTAAACAAGGAGGGTTCTCAGCTAGTAACTAGTAATTATAGGAAACCAACAACCACGTATTTAATGATTAGTGCCGACCCGAACAACCCATGGGCGCATAAGCGGGCATGTTCAATAGACTTGCTAAATTAAAACTGCATGAATGACGCAGTTAAGAAGCAGACTGATGTCTCTGTGCTGGTGGGACTGGCAAGTGGTTATTTAGAAAACACAGTTCGGGCAATGAGGGAAAAATTATTACGTAGGGTAGGGCAAATGTAGCAGTTTTAGCTACAAATAACGAAATAAGGTTCGTATTGTTGATCAACTTCGCTCCAGCTTCTGAAAAAATAGGCAATACCTTCAAACAGGCATATGTTAATATTGTTTTATCATACGAATAACAAACAGGGTTCATTAACTCGTCATGAACTCGAAGCGAAGAAAAGTAAATTTAAAATAATCAAGTGTCTATAAAACCACATGTGGGTCTTGTGATTGTGCTTACATAGGCCAGACTGGGAGGGACTTTGAAACCCGATTAAGGGAACGTATGTGCAAAGATGGTAGTCCCTTGGGTTTGCGGCTTAAAAATGAGAACTATGTCATCTCTGACCTCAAAAGATTTAAAAATTTTGTACGTAAAACAGAAGGACAGTAGCCTTGATATTCTGTAGGAACTTGAAAGCCATGTTCATCGATCTAAGGACCATGTAAAAGCAGTAAACGAACAGGCGAGAGAAACACGGCAGTGATTCTATAAAATTATCGATGAAGTAATGAATACGTACTATAGATCAGTTTCAGTTCGAACTTTTTTTTAAATGGTACGTACTTTTCCCATCATTTTGAATGGACGTCTTTTTTTCTTAAAAAGCAGATGACTCAGCGGTTTGGTCCCTTAAGAAATCACACAGATTTGAACATTTGATGATGATGTACAGATCGAAATTTGTAACTAAAGAAAGTAGTCACCACACAACCTGTGACTTCCAGGTACTTTTTATAGCGTTCATTATAGCACTGATACAACCTTCAAATTACGTAAAAATGGGCGCATGCCTCTTACGGACTTCACGTGACACCTGTCACCAGTGGTGGCAACAGTTTGACCAAGGCCGCTCAGACGTTGGCGATAAGGACCAGTAAGTTAAAATCTTACGCCATGCGACTTCTATTTTTTTGGCAAGCTGAAAGAACATTTGGAGGAAACGAGGTTTTACAACGAGGAGGACTTTGTACAGTGGTTTTTGAATGGTTCCATGACGAGGAGCGAATTCCCACCATCGAGGAACAGAGTGATCGGTGGAACGTTACGACCGTTGTTTACAGTGACTTGGTGACTGTGTTGAAAAGAAGTGTCTCGATCTGTGTCACTTTGAAGTGTGGTGCAGCCTTCAATGAAAGCTGCTTGGCCTCCCATAATGAAATGAACCTTGATTTCTGAAGTCGCTTCTCAGTTTCCTCACTGTATCACGTGCCCGCAACGGCCCCAGGCTGCGGCCACAGAACGCGACAACAGACAACAGAACGCGACAACAGAAAGCGAACAGCTGCTTAACTTCTCCGTTCCCTAAGTTTTCGTTCCCTGGCACCACGCCATCACAGTTTTCCCTTTGCTGAAGCTGGTACAGTGCTTAAGTAAACCAAAGTGCTGACGTCATCAGTCTTCCATTCACCCTCTAGGACAGAAGGAGTGTACCCATTCTGTCTGCACGTACAGCAAATTCTGTGCACATGTGTGAGGAAGTGTTTTTAAGCGTTTGAGAAGCGGGTATCTGAAGCTGTACATGGGAACCAGCCCGGTATTCACCTGATGGGACGTGGGAAACCGCCTAAAAACCACATCCAGGCTAGTCAGCTTAACGACCCGTCTCGTTAATCCGCCGCACATCGTGACACCTCGCTTCTAAACCTGGACATAATATAAAAATTAATACAAAGTGCTACAAACCTGTGTTCTTTTTTAACTCTTTGGGTCGCTGACTAGGAATCCGCTGTCGCAATTACAAAATCCAAAATGACCGATCGAGTTTGGCGGATTAAAAATTATAAATTTAGCGAATTCGAGTAAAACTTCGGGTAGAAAGCGTTGTGAGATCGCTGATAACAAATAAGAAATCGAAATTAGCACATTGAAATGTTTTATTCGATATTTTAACTTTCATTGGAAATCATAGTCACATTCGTCGTTTGTCTCATTATTGCTTTCATAAGGGTCACTGTCGGAGTGTCCACTGGAAGGTGGTTCGAGAAGTAGATGGTATAGCTAAGGTGGCGTCTGTTTGTCTTCTTCAGTTATCACTTTCTGGACTCTCGGATGGATCAGGAGATGCCAGAAGACGATGGAATAAGACATGCATCATTATCTCACTGGAATTTTTGTGTGTAAAATCTTCTCGGTAACGCCGGATATCCTTATTCCGACGCATCTTGAGATAGCCGACCAATCGGCAACGGAACATCTTCGATTATGGCATAACCGTGCACCAACATTATGTGGACATGGGCATTACTGCAGAACAATGTGAGTCCGGTGAAGCTGGCAACCAGCTTTCGAAAAATAAACATTTTTTTCAGAGTTCTTGATAGATATGTTTTAGTCCTAGTTTTCTCTGTACAAAATCTGAATAATTCTGCAATACTTCGCGAAAAAAGTATTACTCTGCGAAATTTTCATCTTACAAAAATATTGCAGGTTTTCGAAAAAAGAAACAAGGTCCCAGCTCCGAATACCTCCCCAAGGGTTCTACAGAAAACGGGAATGACATTTTTTGTGCAGATAACTGTTAACGATATAACTGCAATAATGCGGGACCATCTTTTTACTATGTGGCACTGCCGCACGGTAGAAAAAAGATCGTCCATAAAAAACAACGGGCAAATATGTGCTCGTAAAAGCATTTGAGCTCGTTGATCGTACTATTAAGGCGGTAAGAGAGCCATTTATAAAAGTAGAGCCATGGATAGGAAATTTTGTAGCCAACGATTTCGATAATACAGATAGCAGTTTAGTTTTAAGTCGATATACGAGGAATGACGAATCACGGTACACAATGTGGCGATCCGATGGCAGGGTGTGGGTATGGCGAATGCCCCGTGAACGTCATCTGCCAGAGTGTGTAGTTCCAACAGCAATATTCGGAGGCGGTGGTGTTATCGTGTGGTCGTGTTTTTCATGGAGGGGCCTTCCACACCTTGTTGCTTTGCGTGGCACTATAACAGCACAGGCCTACACTGATGTTTTAAGCAGCTTCTTGCTTCCCACTGTTGAAGAGCAATTCAGGGATGGTGATTGCATCTTTCAACACGATCGAGGACCTGTTCATAATGCAAGGCCTTTGTCGGGGTGGTTATACGGCAATAACATCCCTGTAATGGGCTGGCCTGCAGAGTCCTGACCTGAATCCTGTAGACCACCTCTGGGGTGTCTTGGAACTCCGACTTCGTGCCAGGCCTCACCGACGTACATCGGAACCTCTCCTCAGTGCAGCACTCCGTGAAGAATGGGCTGCCATTCCCCAAGAAACCTTCTAGCACCTGATTGAACGTATACCTCCGAGAGTGGACGTTGTCATCAAGGCCAAGGGTGGGCCAACACCATACTGGCTTCCAACATTACCGATGGAGGGCGCCACGAAGTTTTAAGTCATTTTCAGCCAGGTGTCGGATACTTTTGATCACATAGTGTATCCTCTGAAGTGCTACCCATCCTATTTTATAATGACACATAGGGAGGATCGCTGTCATATATTAGACATAGATGTTGAGAGCCACCCACATGCCTTACTCATACTGTGGCATCAAGCAGTCAGGCCTGCCAGGTGAGTGGTCTGCCATGCGAGTGGGCTCATTTTTATTTATCGAGTAACATGAACTCTAGTACTCACAATTAAGTTAAAAGTTATTCTCCTGTTTGAATATGAAGAAACGGAAACGCACATCTGACTATTAGTAATTTACACAACACTGACTGTTCACTACCCACTCACAACACCACATTTTCTTTCTTTTTTAACGGCTTTTATCAACACGTGGCCATCGCACTGAATGTGAATGGCGCACACATTATAAATTCTGGATATCATGACAACATACAATTCGAAGGAAAAGGCCACCAATCTTTTTCTTTTCACTATCTTACTTATTCCGATAAGTTCTATAACCTAAACACACAAATTCAATAACCTACAACAATAACACATGAGAAATGCCGCCCAGTGGGCATGGCTTTACATTGGTGATTCTCTGTCTTATTGTCTCTTAATTATTTAATGCTACAGTGCACTTTCTGGATAGGACGGTGGATCTTTTGCTATATCTCACACTTCGACTCTCACAACCATCATCACGAAACTTTCCTCCAGACCGAGCGGTACAAAAGGAGCATGCATAACCCACTACCTCTGAAACTACCTTGCTACTCTCCCATGCAAACCACACATACTTAAATGACATGACGTACACCACACTGCAACATGGAATACAACACAAGGAAGTCACAATATTATAATCACATCAATTTCAGCTTTCCCACTTCAATTAGTATTTATCCCAGTTTCACACGACACTGCTCCACTTCGTAATTTTCCTTTCCTACTGTGAACTCTGGAGGATATCTGCACGTCTTCCTGTGCAATGCAAGCCAAGTGGCGTTGCTGGATAGACGGCTGACTCACCTTGCTTCTCTCTCAGAGTATTATGGTTTGAATCAAGCGTCACACGGAAATATAACACGCAAAGTAATATTAAGAACATATTCATCACACATGCGAGTCCTCAACTGATACCATGGACGAGTACTACTCTTTATCCTTTGTCTCGTACACAGATTTATACTCACACAGTACTCACCACGTGGAAGTACTCGTCTCTAACTTCAAGTCCTGCGCACGCCATTTCTTAAATATTTCCAACTTATAGTACACGCGCTATTAATTCAGCTTAACTTAAGCACTCGGAAGTATTTCAACTTATTGCTACACGTGGTTTCATTGTGACCGTTGGTCACTTCCGAAGATTACTACGATCCCCTTAATATTACCTGCCTGACGTTTAATTCTCCCCACAAAAGTTCCTGAAATAGAGAAATTATTATTCCAAACTACTCTTAAGTATTTCACATGCATACCGTGTCTCCACTCTTTTGTCTTTATGGAGCACACCTAAGACAGGTCTTACCAACACTAGATCCAGTGGCAGAGTGCTGAAACGTGGCCATTCTTCAGGTCATCTCGCACCTCTGTCGAGGTGGGGGAAGACCATGCTACCCATTGGTCAGCCACATTTCAGGCGCTCAGAGCTCCGGTAAATTTCATCTCTTTGGTTCCACCAAAGGTGGCCAAAGGATTGTCTCAAAGATGATCATATATTCACATTCACTATCAGCGGATCTCACCAAACTGGATGTAGGGATTTATTTTGTGGGAGCGCACATGTGATCAATTAAATAAATAAATTGACATTCTTTCCCACACTGGCATCCGGCTTCGCTGTATTAATTGAAATTGAGTTATTATTTGGGATGACTTTAATCATCTATCTGCAGTTTGCGTATGTCGTATTTTCCTGTGCCGCCGCGGGACAGACATTCTACCATTATTTAGCGTGGCGTTTGATGAACAATATCATCAAATTATGGCGAGCATTCACTTAAACATTTAATTTGAACAGCTATAGTTGCATCAGCGCATTGTACTCTGAACTGCTCTGGTAGTTGGATTGTGAGGCTTCTTTTTGGTCTGTGACTTTCAGAATATAGTGAACATTTTAGAAAGAATCGTTTTTGATTATGAATCTCAGACAATCTCCTAATTCCTCAGAGCTATAAGCTGTAGCTGTAAATGTATTTCTGAGTTGAAGTGGGCACTAGGAATTCTAATTACAGGCTTCACGTTTTGCTAATCACTTTCTGGTTGCCAATATTGTAGTTAGAGAGCCAGTGTTGAGAACGGCAAACAACAGCATTAAATAAATCATAGGAACATTTCATTAACAATTAATTCAACCCGCCGCACCACATATGTTGCTAATCGGCCGGAAGGACATACATCCATTTTCATTAACAATTGTTTCCACGCGCCGCCCCACGTATGGTGCATCGGGCGGGAAAGAAAAGTGAAAGTGATTTTTAAATATTCGCATTCGAGAGTGAAATGCGACACGCAACTGAGTAATAGAACAGTGATAGTGTTACGTGTGCATGTGGACTACGCAACTGGATTAACAACGCATCTGGATGGACGGAGTCTAGCGGCGCTGCCGGCATCGCGAGAAGCCAGTTTCGCCTCACCGCCTGCAGTTGCGGGCCACGCCGACACACAGCAGCCGTCCAAGTGCCGCCTGCAGTTCAACGCGCCGCGTCGCGTCAGTAATCCCGGTAAGCCGCGCCTTTTACTAAACTGCACTAAAAAACTGTCGGCAGTGGAACTGCCAGAAGAAACCGAGGTTATACTTAAATCAGAACCTGTGTCTGTTGAGGGAACTGTAAATCCAGACAACGTTTCAAGTGTAAATATGCATGAAAATACTAATGTTAAAGTGAAGTATGAAGTATTGTCTCCTGACAGTAGTGTGAAAAGGGGCGATGATTCAATAATAGAGACCCCTGTAGTAAAGCAGAAATCAGAAATTGTTAATTTATTGGATGATAGTTTATCTGATGAGTTAAAAACGAAACAGTCATCAGAGGTGGTAGAGTTTAAACAGGAGAAGTTAGATATGACTGATCAATCAGAAGTTTCATTTAGTTTTGATGATTCTGGTGTTGGAGCTAGTTTTTCGTCACCTGAGTGCGATAAAAAGCCAGCTAGTGACCAACACAAAGATACTGGGGCTATTGATTTAAATGTTATATTACAAGCAATAGCTGCCAGTAATGCTAGAATGACAGCTGAATTAAAGTCTGAAATAACTCAGGTCAAAAGCAGTAATGCTGAGTTAAAATCTGATGTAATTGAGATAAGTAACAGGACTGTGGCCAGCCAAACCAATTTTAATATACGGTTTGAGGTAGTGGACAATATGTTCAAGGCTGGTTGCAGTAAGTTAAAAGAGGATCTGGACAGTTTGAATTCAAAATTGATTACAATCATGAGGATATTAAGAGAAAGGTTGCTCAACAGTTTTCTGAAATGTATAAAACAGTAAAATCCGAAGATGCTGAGGTTCGCAAAGACTTCCAAATGGAAGTTGCGAAGCTGGAGCACAAGTTAACAGAAAATATCGAGGAGGAATCTGAACTATGCTCAGATAGGTTTAAAGATGTTAATATAAAGATAAACATATGTCAAGCAGAAGTAGACGCAATCAAAACTGATACTACTCATATTGTGCAAAGAATAGATAATGTTGAAATGAGAGTAGAAAATATTAGTACTGACATTGCTAACATTGAGAGTAAAGTAGCTTCAGTAACTTCTGGTAATGGTAGTATACAACAAGTTGTAGCTGCAAACGCCGCTTTTATCGGGTGTCGGCAGTTCTTGCGGTTCGATCCAGATAAAAATATCCACCCGCTAGATTTATGGAACGGTTTTGAAGATGTGATTCCACCAACTTGGTCTGAACGAGAGAAAATCTCATTTATTAGAAGCCATTTAGCAGGTGACGCCATCCGTTGGTCAGCTGATGTTATGTTGAAGTGTAAAACATTAGCGGAATTTAAAACAGCTTTCATTAATGAGTATTGGTCTAGTAATAAGCAAAATGACGTGTTGAGAGAATTTTGGAGTGGAAAACGCTTCAATGCAGGCAAGGAATCTATTAAAGAATTTGCTAGGTCATGGATCTCACGTTTGTCACATTTGGCCGAAAATCTAAAACCTGAAATGATAATACTAGGTCTTGAAGCCAAACTGCCATGGTATTGGCAAACTAGAATTATATCTGCCCCTAGAGACAATCTGGATCGTTTCACTGAATATTTGGAACGTGTAGAGCGTGTGGCTGCCAATGAGGAGCAAGCACGTAATAACAGAAATGCTAATAACACTAGTAGTAATTTTAAGAACGAGCAGAATGGCAATGTAAACATCAGAACAGCAGGTGTTCGCCATCCTAAGAGAGGTAGGAATTGGAGAAATAATTATCAGAACCAACAATGGCATCCAAATGATAGTAATTTTGTTCCAAACAAAATTATGCAGGTAAGCAACAGTGCGGGAAGCAATGCTGTGCCAGTTAACCATAATGGAAATAAAGGAAACAGTAGTAGGCCGAGGCAGGAAAACTAGTTCCCGTCTATGAGGACACTGGCGCTCACCAGGCGGTTACTTTTCCTAAGCCAGTAATTACAGTGATTGGTAAGACAGATCAGAATACTCAGACTGAACATGTGAATAAGGGGTCGGTAGCATCTAAGGATACAGCAGAAATATTAGATCACTCACAGTATTTGATAGATACCGTGTTAGAGACTCTTTCTAAGTGGGAAGAGAAAGAGAAGGCGCAGCAGTGTAACGGTAGGGAAAGCTACAAAATACTGAATTGTCAGGTGAAGAAGCAGAAGAAATTCATGCTTATACACTCCTGGAAATTGAAATAAGAACACCGTGAATTCACTGTCCCAGGAAGGGGAAACTTTATTGACACATTCCTGGGGTCAGATACATCACATGATCACACTGACAGAACCACAGGCACATAGACACAGGCAACAGAGCATGCACAATGTCGGCACTAGTACAGTGTATATCCACCTTTCGCAGCAATGCAGGCTGCTATTCTCCCACGGAGACGATCGTAGAGATGCTGGATGTAGTCCTGTGGAACGGCTTGCCATGCCATTTCCACCTGGCGACTCAGTTGGACCAGCGTTCGTCCTGGACGTGCAGACCGCGTGAGACGACGCTTCATCCAGTCCCAAACATGCTCAATGGGCGACAGATCCGGAGATCTTGCTGGCCAGGGTAGTTGACTTACACCTTCTAGAGCACGTTGGGTGGCACGGGATACATGCGGACGTGCATTGTCCTGTTGGAACAGCAAGTTCCCTTGCCGGTCTAGGAATGGTAGAACGATGGGTTCGATGACGGTTTGGATGTACCGTGCACTATTCAGTGTCCCCTCGACCATCACCAGAGGTGTACAGCCAGTGTAGGAGATCGCTCCCCACACCATGATGCCGGGTGTTGGCCCTGTGTGCCTCGGTCGTATGCGGTCCTGATTGTGGCGCTCACCTGCACGGCGCCAAACACGCATACGACCATCATTGGCACCAAGGCAGAAGCGACTCTCATCGCTGAAGACGACACGTCTCCAATCGTCCCTCCATTCACGCCTGTCGCGACACCACTGGAGGCGGGCTGCACGATGTCGGGGCGTGAGCGGAAGACGGCCTAACGGTGTGCGGGACCGTAGCCCAGCTTCATGGAGACGGTTGCGAATGGTACTCGCCGATACCCCAGGAGCAACAGTGTCCCTAATTTGCTGGGAAGTGGCGGTGCGGTCCCCTACGGCACTGCGTAGGATCCTACGGTCTTGGCGTGCATCCGTGCGTCGCTGCAGTCCGGTCCCAGGTCGACGGGCATGTGCACCTTCCGCCGACCACTGGCGACAACATCGATGTACTGTGGAGACCTCACGCCCCACGTGTTGAGCAATTCGGCGGTACGTCCACCCGGCCTCCCGCATGCCCACTATACGCCCTCGCTCAAAGTCCGTCAACTGCACATACGGTTCACGTCCACGCTGTCGCGGCATGCTACCAGTGTTAAAGACTGCGATGGAGCTCCTTATGCCACGGCAAACTAGCTGACACTGACGACGGCGGTGCACAAATGCTGCGCAGCTAGCGCCATTCGACGGCCAACACCGCGGTTCCTGGTGTGTCCGCTGTGCCGTGCGTGTGATCATTGCTTGTACAGCCCTCTCGCAGTGTCCGGGGCAAGTATGGTGGGTCTGACACACCGGTGTCAATGTGTTCTTTTTTCCATTTCCAGGAGTGTATTTACGATGAGGATTATGTGCTCTTATCTAAAGTGCCTGCGCAGGATGTTGATACTTTACTAATAGATTTAGGACAGGAGGTAAGTGAGAATGTAGAGGATAGCCTGTCGGGGGTCGATGAACCCAGTAGATGTGACCAGTTGTCACTTGAGAAGGAACCCGACGATAATGGTGAAAGTGGTCTAGCTGTATCTAGCGTTATGCCCGGTCTGGAGGCGCAGATTCGCTCAGACTACAGTAATTTGGGTCATGTTCAGCAAACTAAATGTAATGAAGTCGTGCGGTGTTTCGATTTGAAATTAATAGACCGACTGGAAAAGGCAGCTGAAAATGTAATTCAGGAAACCCCTACACACTTTGACCTAAATGTAATGAAGACAGATGTTGATCACTTTAGTTGGAGACAAATCCAAAAGGATCTATTGGATGAGTTTCAGGAACCACCTGTACAAACTAGAAAGAGGCACCCTATAATAATAGTGAATATGTTGGGTATCAATGTACGTTGTCTCTTAGACAGTGGAAGTGAGTTGAGTGCGATATCTCAGTCCTTCTTTGATGCATTACCTGGTAAAGACAAGCTTACAGTAATGAGGGTGTCTGGACTAAGAATAATTGGTGCTACTGGCAAGGTGTCAAAAACGGTAAAACAAGAAGCTTTGCTGCCCTTTAACATTGTTGTTGTTGTTGTTGTTGTTGTTGTCTTCAGTCCTGAGACTGGTTTGATGCAGCTCTCCATGCTACTCTATCCTGTGCAAGCTGCTTCATCTCCCAGTACCTACTGCAACCTACATCCTTCTGAATCTGCTTAGTGTACTCATCTCTCGGTCTCCCTCTACGATTTTTACCCTCCACGCTGCCCTCCAATGCTAAATTTGTGATCCCTTGATGCCTCAAAACATGTCCTACCAACCGATCCCTTCTTCTAGTCAAGTTGTGCCACAAACTTCTCTTCTCCCCAATCCTATTCAATACCTCCTCATTAGTTACGTGATCTATCCACCTTATCTTCAGTATTCTTCTGTAGCACCATATTTCGAAAGCTTCTATTCTCTTCTTGTCCAAACTAGTTATCGTCCATGTTTCACTTCCATACATGGCTACACTCCAAACAAATACTTTCAGAAACGACTTCCTGACACATAAATCTATATTCGATGTTAACAAATTTCTCTTCTTCAGAAACGCTTTCCTTGCCATTGCCAGTCTACATTTTATATCCTCTCTACTTCGACCATCATCAGTTATTTTACTTCCTAAATAGCAAAACTCCTTTACTACTTTAAGTGTCTCATTTCCTAATCTAATTCCCTCAGCATCACCCGATTTAATTTGACTACATTCCATTATCCTCGTTTTGCTTTTGTTAATGTTCATCTTATATCCTCCTTTCAAGACACTGTCCATTCCGTTCAGCTGCTCTTCCAAGTCCTTTGCCGTCTCTGACAGAATTACAATGTCATCGGCGAACCTCAAAGTTTTTACTTCGTCTCCATGAATTTTAATACCTACTCCAAATTTTTCTTTTGTTTCCTTTACTGCTTGCTCAATATACAGATTGAATAACATTGGGGAGAGGCTACAACCCTGTCTCACTCCTTTCCCAACCACTGCTTCCCTTTCATGCCCCTCGACTCTTATTACTGCCATCTGGTTTCTGTACAAATTATAAATAGCCTTTCGCTAGCTGTATTTTACCCCAGCCATCTTTAGAATTTGAAAAAGAGTATTCCAGTCAACATTGTCAAAAGCTTTCTCTAAGTCTACAAATGCTAGAAACGTAGGTTTGCGTTTTCTTAATCTTTCTTCTAAGATAAGTCGTAAGGTCAGTATTGCCTCACGTGTTCCAACATTTCGACAGAATCCAAACTGATCCTCCCCGAGGTCTGCATCTACCAGTTTTTCCATTCGTCTGTAAAGAATTCGCGTAAGTATTTTGCAGCCGTGGCTTATTAAACTGATAGTTCGGTAATTTTCACATCTGTCAGCACCGGCTTTCTTTGGGATTGGAATTATTATATTCTTCTTGAAGTCTGAGGGTATTTCGCCTGTCTCATACATCTTGCTCACCAGCTGGTAGAGTTTTGTCATGACTGGCTCTCCCAAGGCCGTCAGTAGTTCTAATGGAATGTTGTCTACTCCGGGGGCCTTGTTTCGACTCAGGTCTTTCAGTGCTCTGTCAAACTCTTCACGCACTATCGTATCTCCCATTTCGTCTTCATCTACATCCTCTTCTATTTCTATAATATTGTCCTCAAGTACATCGCCCTTGTATAAACCTTCTATATACTCCTTCCACCTTTCTGCCTTCCCTTCTTTGCTTAGAACTGGGCTGCCATCTGAGCTCTTGATATTCATACACGTGGTTCTCTTCTCTCCAAAGGTCTCTTTAATTTTCCTGTAGGCAGTATCTATCTTACCCCTAGTGAGATAAGCTTCTACATCCTTACATTTGTCCTCTAGCCATCCCTGTTTAGCCATTTTGCACTTCCTGTCGATCTCATTTTTGAGACGTTTGTATTCCTTTTTGCCTGCTTCATTTACTGGATTTTTATATTTTCTCCTTTCATCAATTAAATTCAATATCTCTTCTGTTACCCAAGGATTTCTAGCAGCCCTCGTCTTTGTACCTACTTTATCCTCTGCTGCCTTCACTACTACATCCCTCAGAGCTACCCATTCTTCTTCTACTGTATTTCTTTCCCCTATTCCTGTCAATTGTTCCCTTATGCTCTCTCTGAAACTCTGTACAACCTCTGGTTCTTTCAGTTTATCCAGGTCCCATCTCCTTAATTTCCCACATTTTTGCAGTTTCTTCAGTTTTAATCTACAGGTCATAACCAATAGATTGTGGTCAGAGTCCACATCTGCCCCTGGAAATGTGTTACAATTTAAAACCTGGTTCCTAAATCTCTGTCTTACCATTATATAATCTATCTGATACCTTTTAGTATCTCCAGGGTTCTTCCACGTATACAACCTTCTTTCATGATTCTTAAACCAAGTGTTAGCTATGATTAAGTTGTGCTCTGTGCAAAATTCTACTAGGCGGCTTCCTCTTTCATTTCTTAGCCCCAATCCATATTCACCTACTATGTTTCCTTCTCTCCCTTTTCCTACACTCGAATTCCAGTCACCCATTACTATTAAATTTTCGTCTCCCTTCACTATCTGAATAATTTCTTTTATTTCATCGTACATTTCTTCAATTTCTTCATCATCTGCAGAGCTAGTTGGCATATAAACTTGTACTACTGTAGTAGGTGTGGGCTTCGTATCTATCTTGGCCACAATAATGCGTTGACTATGCTGTTTGTAGTAGCTTACCCGCATTCCTATTTTCCTATTCATTATTAAACCTACTCCTGCATTACCCCTATTTGATTTTGTGTTTATAACCCTGTAGTCACCTGACCAGAAGTCTTGTTCCTCCTGCCACCGAACTTCACTAATTCCCACTATATCTAACTTTAACCTATCCATTTCCCTTTTTAAATTTTCTAAACTACCTGCCCGATTAAGGGATCTGACATTCCACGCTCCGATCCGTAGAACGCCAGTTTTCTTCCTCCTGATAACGACATCCTCCTGAGTAGTCCCCGCCCGGAGATCCGAATGGGGGACTATTTTACCTCCGGAATATTTTACCCAAGAGGATGCCATCATCATTTAATCATACAGTAAAGCTGCATGTCCTCGGGAAAAATTACGGCTGTAGTTTCCCCTTGCTTTCAGCCGTTCGCAGTACCAGCACAGCAAGGCCGTTTTGGTTAATGTTGCAAGGCCAGATCAGTCAATCATCCAGACTGTTGCCCCTGCAACTACTGAAAAGGCTGCTGCCCCTCTTCAGGAACCACACGTTTGTCTGGCCTCTCAACAGATACCCCTCCGTTGTGGTTGCACCTACGGTACGGCCATCTGTATCGCTGAGGCACGCAAGCCTCCCCACCAACGGCAAGGTCCATGGTTCATGGGGGGAGGCCTTTAACATTAATGGTAATTTAATTGATCATCCATGCTTAATTGTAAACAGTCTCAGTATTGAGGTTTTAATTGGCATAGATTTCTTGTCGAAATATCAGAGTGTTGTTGACTTTGAAAGAAGCCCGTCAAAAATGGTCTTGCCGATAACCGGAGTAATTACTGTACCTTTTATTGATAAACATGTAGTAACTAATGATGAGACTTGGGAGCTGCCTATACGAGTTCTGAAAAATAGGAGATATTGGGACGTAGATGTTAATCTTAGTAAAAGTAAGATAAACACAGAAGAAGAAGAAGCAATTATTTTGGACAAAATAGAAGCTAAATTGCAGGAGATCGATAAAATTTCAGCTAATCAGAAGGAAGAACTGAGACAGGTTTTAAAAAGGCATCATAAGGTATTTTCAGATCGACCTGGCGTGGTCAAAGGTTATGAATGTCAATTAAAGGTGAAACCTGGCCAAGTGTTTTTCAGGAAGCCATACCAAATACAAGTAGCTAGGAAGGAGGCGGTTCGAAAGGAGATACAGAGGATGCTAGAGTGGGGTGTGATTGAAAAAGCGGTCAGTGAGTACAATAATCCTCTTGTTGTTGAACCAAAAAGAGACGGGAGTGTCAGATTGGTCTTGGACGCTCGTTGGTTGAATGAAACAGTGGTTAGGGAAAGTGATAGACCGCAGAACATGGACGAGTTATTGCAAAAGTTCCAGGGAGTAAAATTCTTAACCTCTATGGACATCACGTGTGGATATTGGAATTTGCCACTGGCGGAAAGTTCAAGGAAGTACACAGCTTTCTTGTACGAAGGAGTTTGTTACCAATACCGTGTGGTACCTTTCGGACTTAACATCTCTGTTTGTGCCTTCGTACGTGTGATGAGCCATGTTTTAGGACCAGCCTTAAGTAATAAAATCACAGTCTACGCAGATGATCTGTTAATAGCAACTCCTACCTGGGAAGAACACATAGTTTTATTAGAGGAAGTGTTAGAGGCTATTGGGAGAGGTGGCATGAAACTAAAGATTGAAAAGACAGAGTGCGTTAAAGAGGAAATATGTTTCTTGGGATATATGATAAGTGGAAAAGGAATTCTGCCTGACCTAGGCAAGTTAGCAGTCATTGAAAAATTTGAGGCTCCCAGAAACAAGAAGCAGTTGAGATCGATGTTCGGTCTTTTCGGCTTCTATAGGCGTTTTTTTAGTGATCAGGCTTTTAATGCGCTCTGTCTTCACCTCCTGCTGAAAAAGAATACCCATTGGGTTTGGACAGCAGAATGTCAACAGGCGTTCGAGGTGCTTAAACAATCTTTAATTAATAGTCCTATTTTACATCATCCTGATTCTGAAAAACCATTCTTTATGTCTGTTGATGCTAGTGGCTATGGTATAGCTGTGGAGGTATTCCAAGTAGAAATAGAGAATGAACAAGAAGTCCACAAGACTATAGCTTTCGCAAGTCGATCTTTACAGGCACCCGAGAGAAATTATTGCATCACAGAACTAAAGGGGTTGGCAATTGTATTTGGGGTACAGAAATTTGAGCAGTGTCTATTAGGTCACAAGATAATTGTTTACAGTGACCATAAGGCGTTGACCTTTTCAAAGACCTGCAAGTTGAGGAATGCTCGTTTCGTAAGATGGTCATTGTATCTCTAGTAGTTTGACCTTGAGGTTAGATATATTGAAGGGAAAGATAATTTGGTAGCCGATGGGTTACCTAGAAGTGCGGAACTCTGTGAAGACGCGGGAATTACAGCAACAGACCTAAGTGAAGTACGAGTGTTTGCGTTGCACGAAGTAAAGGAAGAGAGTGCATTAAAGAGGGTGATTAAGAACTTGAGACGTGAGCAGAATGCAGATGACCAGCTGAAATTAGTAAAGAGCTATTTGGGAGATGCGAACTATCATAAGGTTTCGCAATACTACTGTCTGCATAAAGGTATTCTGTTTAGGAGGGAAAAGGTAGGTGTTTCTGAGTGGAATCTGTGCTTTCCCTCACAACATGTAGGCTTACTAATCGACTATGTTCATCTGAGGTATGGGCACTATGGTGCAAAGAAGTACATTGCGAAATTAAAAGAGAAAGTTGTGTTTGACAACATGTACCGCCGTGTTGCCAAGCGTCTAGCACCTTGTGTAGTGTGCCAGAAAGTCCGTGCTGCTAACACCAGAATACAAGGGGATGTGCACTCAGTAGAGCCAACTGAAAAGCTAGAATTACTGTCTTGTGATTTGTTTGGCCCTCTTCCTGCTTCGAAAGGCGGGTGTACCCATGTTTTTGTTGTTGTGGATGGATTTAGTAAATATGTTAAGCTATACCCAATTAAAAGAGCAAATGCAAAAACGTTGGTAGAAAAGTTGGAAAAAGATTTCTTCGTGAACGTTGGCGTTCCGAAGAATTTGCTGTCAGACAATGGTCCTCAATTTACTTCTGATAGATTTAAAGAATGTCTGGATAAGGCCGGAGTGAAGCATCTGAAAACATCTGCGTATTTCCCCCAAGGAAATATGAGTGAACGTATTATGAGAGAACTGAATAGGCTTTGCAGGACTTATTGTGCTCGGAAACACTCAAGTTGGGCAGAACACATCAAGTATTTTGAGAATGTAATTAACAACTGAAGGCGTGATGCATCTGGTCTTGCGCCTTGCGAATTGACGTTTGGCCAAGAACTGCACAATGTGATTGCACATATGGTAGAATTCCCTATTCTATCGCAAATATCCACAGACGAAAAGAAGTTAAAGGCTAGGGCAAATTTAAGAAAAAGAGCTTTGGAAAGGAAGAAGCGTCATGACGCAAAAGCTGTACCCACCAGTTTTGAAATAGGTCAGTTAGTCCTTGTCAAAACCAAGGAAAAATCAAAGAAAATAAATGCAGAAACAAAGAAATTCATGTTAATTTACCAAGGACCTTTCAGGATCATAGGAAAACCACATGCGAATTCATATAGGCTAGAGTACCCTAAGAGTAAAAAGCTATTAGGTCTCAGGAACGTGATCGACCTAAAGAAGTTCATAGGTAGTGAATGAATTCTGTAAGGAGGAGGTTGTTCTGTAACCTCTACACAGTGTGGCAGCTGTGCGGTCCCAGCTGTGTGAGATCTTCTTTCCTTTTCAGGTCTAATTCATTCTTCATCTTTCCTATCTACAAAAATTTCGATCCCTTCATTCCAATACGAAAATTTTCTGAAACCAATTAATTCTGTAGGGAGGAGGTTGTTCTGTAACCTCTACACAGTGTGGCAGCTGTGCAGTCCCAGCTGTGTGAGATCTTCTTTCCTTTTCAGGTCTCACTCACTCTTCATCTTTCCTATCTACAAAAATTTCGACTCCTTCTTTGCGATAAAAAAATTTTCCGTCATGGCTATCAAGCTATGAGTTCTGTAACCATTCTATCCACCGATTAGTGAAGAAAATACCTAATGTGACAAACCTAATAGTGACATAAACAGAGAAGTATGATGTAATTAAGATACAAATGTATTTGAGTAACAAATATGTATAGAACCCTGGTAATATTGTAAGTACAAAGTGTTGTTTTATTGGAAATGGTCCACCAACAATAATTCAAAAAGATATACAGATTCATGTACAAGCAGGATTTGAAGTGGCAGTGAAACCTATTGTATGCTGTAGAGCTACCTAATAAATAGTAAGAGAGAGAGTGCTTAGTGTTATGAAAAATGTGCAGATAAGTTGTAAGAATGAACTCCCCTTGTGTAGCAAGGAATGGCAGTGTAATAGAATTGAGTAGTGTTTGTGGTTGAGACGTGAAGGACACGTCCTTGAAGTATTTATAAGGTTGGAGCTGGCCGTTATTTGGTGTAGTGTGTGACAGGACACACCTACACGTATTGAGGTTATGAGTTGGAGGCGTGAATGCGACCATAGGTACCCTTGTGTTAGATGAGACAGAGCAGCTCATGGTGTCTTATAGGTTTAAGGAATTTAGCATTACGCTCGTCCATAATTACTTAATGCACTTTAGTGGTAGGTCGAGAGAGACTGCCTGTGGTTTCAGCGTCTGATCGAATGGAAATGGGTTGCCACATGAGCAAACTGATCAGCTGCAATACACTATAGATATGAAATAAATGTGCTATCCTATGCTTTAAATGTTAATAGAGTCAGTGTTAAATAAGTACATACACTAGCAACATAATTGAGTAACATAATGATAGACGTGAAACATTATTTAAAGCTCAGCATAAATACTCTTCGATGAAGTAAGTACATAATTGCAGATGTGGAAATGACACAGCAGCAGAGGACCAATAAGTGGATTTAGTAGTCAATTAAACGCAGTGTGTTTTGAACACTCAGAACTGTACTATTACCACAAGTTACTCACATGTACATGGAAGCTGAGAAGATAACTACTAATCAAATATACTCATACTATCTCTAAGATTAAGGTAATCGAAGATGAGTCAGCTAAGTCAAAAAAATACAAATGTATCAGGAATGTACCGAGCATTGGTTCAGTGTTCCGGCCCAGAAACAATAAATTGAAATTAAATAGGATTTATGATTGTATGCCCCGAGCATAAATTTTCTCTAGTACGTGACTAACGGCGTTTTGAGCCATTTGTTTACCGATTTTATGACAGTTAAGTAACCGCGAGAGTAAAATTTAAAAAGTTCTGTTAACTTTGTTCCGGTAACATATTGAAAGATAAAATGTATATATCCCCATTTCATTGTGACCCACCCTTAAATATTAAGTGAACAGAGTCTGAGGCACTCTTTTTGTTTGTTCTACACGACAAACCAGATAATGGCAGCCTGGTAGCTGCGTGAAAGCGTGGAGTGACTTGGACGCAACTCACAGTGATCCCTCCCCTTCCCCCATGTAATTTAGAGTGAACACGAAGCATGCACACCATAGCAACTTCCCCTTCTCTACTCTTGTGAATGGAAGTGTAGAACGCCAGCCAAAGCGGCTACAACCACGTGTGTAAAAATGAAATTGACTTGATTTTTGAAAATTTCTTTCAGGTTTAAAAAAGACTGCTAAAATATAATTATCTATTTATGTATCATGAATAACTGTGTTATTTTCTTTGAATTTGTGTATGTAAAGATGTATTTAAGATGTTCATAGTTTTACATATTTTATGTGTTTGCCTGTCTAAGGCAATATGTATGCCAAAGTGTTTCATTGATTTTGCTTAAATTTTGAGTGATAATGTTGCTTAAGAGGCAGTGAACATGCCAGCAATTTAAATAATTGAAGTAGGTAATAAGCTTTCTTTTAATATTTCTACATGTTTACATTTCAATTTTAATTTTCATAGGGAGTTAAGCTGTACTCTTGCTTCCCTTTTTGTAATTAATTTTTTAATTTACATTCAAAAAATTAAGTAGAGGGTGATGTAGGGAAGCAGCCTACTCACGCCGTATAAAATTCACATCATTCTTTCCATTGTGTGCCAGCCAGTCCACTGTAACTAACTCTGACGTCATAAATGTTGCGCAATACTTTAAAAATCAAGTAAATAACCTGAAACGTTGCTAGCATGTCAGAAGTAATACTAAATCAGTATGTATTGAATATCAGTGCAATAACTTTAACCATTTTCGAAATTTGGACGTTTTTCTGTAAAAATCATTGGCGAAACACAAAAGAGCTAGAAACTTAAAAATTTATATTTAGATTCCTTTTGCATAATAATTTAGTAGAAACAGTATTCCAGATCGGACAAATTAAAATTTTAGTTGAAATTCATGATTTTCTGGTTTTTGTCTTAAAAATTAAGGAAGAAAGATAGATTAAGTAGGTGAATAAATAAAGCTAGGATGTTTAAATTTAAATAGGATGGAGATCCGCTATAATCATAAAGATGTGAGAAGTTTCAACTGAATAACTATAAAACTATAGCGATAGCGTATCTCCAAAGGGCAAGTTCAGAGCTCGTCTACTGTGTGTAGTGTGATTAAATTAATTCTCTCGCCCAAAATATTGGACTAAGCCACGTCAGACTTTTATTATGATTACTTACCTGTGTGCTGATTGCACATTTAAATTGAGAGCTTCATTGGCCATCAGCAAAGGAAGCAATGATTTATTTGATAACTTAAAGTGGTGCATTACTAGTCCAGCGGCTAGTCGGGACAGCGGATTTAATCAGGCGTTCCCTTAGCCGTCCGCACCGCGGCTTTATATATAAGAACGCTGCGCGAGAGAGAAAGGCCCCCATTTCCTGCTGAGGGATTAAGTTTTACTAATCCCCCAGCAGAGTGTGTTATTTTTCTCTTACAGGTCACACCAGCATGGAAAATTCGACAAGTGTGTTAATATATTTTTCTTTTCTCTTCCACAGGAACCGCAGGAATGACAAATCTGTCTAGACTGCACCATTCTCGAGCCAAGGATTGGCTCGTCTTTACAGCGTCAGCGTCAGAGAAAGGCCCCAGTTCTCTCCAGACGCTGATTAACGCACCATCTGTGCCGGGAGCCGCGTCGCGTCGGTATCATTGCTATAAACAGCCTCGGATGCCATAATAAGTTACTCGGGATACGCGTAGCCATGAAATCATTTTCGAGTGAAGTGTTAATTCTGGGATGACTTTAATGATCTATCTTCAGTTTGCGTATGTCGTATTTTCACGTGCCGCCGCGGGACAGACATTCTACCATTATTTAGCGTGGCGTTTGATAAACAATATCATCAAATTATGGCGAGCATTCACTTAAACGTTTAATTTGAACAGCTATATTTGCTTCAGCGCATTAGACTCTGAACTGCTCTGGTAGTTGGATTGTGAGGCTTCTTTTTGGTCTGTGACTTTCAGAATATAGTGAACATTTTAGAAAGAATCGTTTTTGATTATGAATCTCAATCTCCTAATTCCTCAGAGCTATAAGCTGTAGCTATAAGTGTATTTCTGAGTTGAAGTGGGCGCTAGGAATTCTAATTACAGGCTTCACGTTTTGCTAATCATTTTCTGGTTGCCAATATTGTAGTTAGAGAGCCAGTGTTGAGAGCAGCAAACAATAGCATTAAATAAATCATAGTAACATTTCATTAACAATTAATTCCACCTGCTGCACCACATATGTTGCTAACCGGCCAGGAAGGACATAGTTCATTATCATTAACAATTATTTCCACCCGCCGCCCCACACGTACACATACAAATTTACAACAATCCACATGACAAATAAAACATTACATCATACAAATAAAAAATAATGTTGAGATAAAAATTTGCTTAGTTACTGGGATCTTCGTTATTTTTATGAGTAATCCAAACTTCACTAATTCTACAACAAGAAAAAAAATACTAATTGTTCTCATGAAATTTTGAGTAGCTCACCATCCAAACACAGAGCAAGTAATCTGATCTTCATAAATTGCGGGGTAAAAACCTTTACACAGCAAAGTCTAAAACAAAACAAAATCAACGAAAGAAAAACATTGCGAACACTAGTTACATGTAGAATGTCAGGCTCCATACCATTACTCTAAAATATACATCAACCCTACAGAGAAACAAAACTGAGAAGGAAAACAATGAAATATACCACTAGTTACATACTGGTTACGTAATATAGTGCATTTAAGACATCATGTCATACGTCATTAACTATCATCTCTTAAGCATTTGCCACCACTACTCGAATGTGAGTTTAACCTTATCCTTGTCCACCAGTACAAATACCTGCTGCTGAGCTAGTCAGTCCATCAACTTTGATCACTACACGCAGTAAATAGTTTAGCAATAAGTGCTTGAATCCACCAGTAGCTCTCGTATCTTACTCTACTGCTCCTTTCTCTGTTGTTACACATTCAGACGACAAGAACTTGCATTTCGACTAGCCTTCGTTACACTTTAATGTGAAATATCACCACTGTGATAATGCAAATAAGCGGCTTCAGTCAACACACCAACAAGATCATTACTGTCCACGACATCAAAATGCATGAATTAATTTCGATATTTGTTGTGCAATGCAAACTCTTGTCCCCTGTGACAACCTTACTGACGAATGCAACAAGAGCCGCTACGTTAGTATTACGCCACTGGCTAATAATTAAAGCATCATTGTTCCAAATATTCTAATAAACACGCTACGTGAACTTGATAACCCAGAACAAACAAAAAAACACTAACTATTCTAAAAACAAATGTTAATGAAATACAATTACACTTGCTCTCCCTTCAGGGATGAAATACATAAAAAATTTACACAATTACAAGTACAAATACATTATTCCCTATCTTGCGAGTCACACTGAATCATTTCATTCTGTGATTTCCTTTGGGCCAAAAAGTTGCTGATAGTTTTCCTAGAAACATTGTCTCGGTATCAAAGCTCTCCCATGGTTATCCGGACGAAAGTCTTTAAGTCACTCAAATCGGCATTTTGAACACATTAAACAGAAATGTCACAGTCACTCTCAGAGTACCATCCACACGAATCTGGTCGTCCAGAAATGGCCCTACAACTACTATTACCCACGGTTCTGTCCTTTCAGTTCATGGTGTAATAATTATTGAGACATACGAGCAGTCACCTTGTTTCACGGCTCCACAGTCCAGTACTAGTTAATAGCTGCTGTTAAAAAATGCCCGCCGGACTCTGCCTCGCGGCGTTCATTCTGCCGTCGCGCGAGCCGAGCAGAAAGAACCACCCGCTGTTGCCTCCGCGGGATACTGTCCCCAGTCGTAAGGGTGGCGTAACTTATGAATGGCCAGTGGTACGTGCGTGTCATGAAAGAAGGTTGTATACGTGGAAGAACCCTGGAGATACTAAAAGGTATCAGATAGATTATATAATGGTAAGACAGAGATTTAGGAACCAGGTTTTAAATTGTAAGACATTTCCAGGGGCAGATGTGGACTCTGACCACAATCTATTGGTTATGACCTGTAGATTAAAACTGAAGAAACTGCAAAAATGTGGGAAATTAAGGAGATGGGACCTGGATAAACTGAAAGAACCACAGGTTGTAAAGAGTTTCAGGGAGAGCATAAGGGAACAATTGACAGGAATAGGGGAAAAAAAATACAGTAGAAGAAGAATGGGTAGCTCTGAGGGATGTAGTAGTGAAGGCAGCAGAGGATAAAGTAGGTACAAAGACGAGGGCTGCTAGAAATCCTTGGGTAACAGAAGAAATATTGAATTTAATTGATGAAAGGAGAAAATATAAAAATCCAGTAAATGAAGCAGGCAAAAAGGAATACAAACGTCTCAAAAATGAGATCGACAGGAAGTGCAAAATGGCTAAACAGGGATGGCTAGAGGACAAATGTAAGGATGTAGAAGCTTATCTCACTAGGGGTAAGATAGATACTGCCTACAGGAAAATTAAAGAGACCTTTGGAGAGAAGAGAACCACGTGTATGAATATCAAGAGCTCAGATGGCAGCCCAGTTCTAAGCAAAGAAGGGAAGGCAGAAAGGTGGAAGGAGTATATAGAAGGTTTATACAAGGGCGATGTACTTGAGGACAATATTATGGAAATGGAAGAGGATGTAGATGAAGACGAAATGGGAGATACGATACTGCGTGAAGAGTTTGACAGAGCACTGAAAGACCTGAGTCGAAACAAGGCCCCCGGAGTAGACAACATTCCATTAGAACTACTGACGGTCTTGGGACAACCAGTCCAGACAAAACTCTACCAGCTGGTGAGCAAGATGTATGAGACAGGCGAAATACCCTCAGACTTCAAGAAGAATATAATAATTCCAATCCCAAAGAAAGCAGGTGCTGACAGATGTGAAAATTACCGAACTATCAGTTTAATAAGCCACGGCTGCAAAATACTAACGCGAATTCTTTACAGACGAGTGGAAAAACTGGTAGATGCAGACCTCGGGGAGGATCAGTTTGGATTCCGTCGAAATGTTGGAACACGTGAGGCAATACTGACCTTACGACTTATCTTAGAAGAAAGATTAAGAAAACGCAAACCTACGTTTCTAGCATTTGTAGACTTAGAGAAAGCTTTTGACAATGTTGACTGGAATACTCTATTTCAAATTCTAAAGGTGGCAGGGGTAAAATACAGGGAGCGAAAGGCTATTTATAATTTGTACAGAAACCATATGGCAGTCATAAGAGTCGAGGGGCATGAAAGGGAAGCAGTGGTTGGGAAAGGAGTGAGACAGGGTTGTAGCCTCTCCCCAATGTTGTTCAATCTGTATATTGAGCAAGCAGTAAAGGAAACAAAAGAAAAATTTGTAGTAGGTATTAAAATTCATGGAGACGAAGTAAAAACTTTGAGGTTCGCCGATGACATTGTAATTCTGTCAGAGACGGCAAAGGACTTGGAAGAGCAGTTGAACGGAATGGACAGTGTCTTGAAAGGAGGATATAAGATGAACGTCAACCAAAGCAAAACGTGGATAATGGAATGTAGTCAAATTAAATCGGGTGATGCTGAGGGAATTAGATTAGGAAATGAGACACTTAAAGTAGTAAAGGAGTTTTGCTATTTAGGAAGTAAAATAACTGATGATGGTCGAAGTAGAGAGGATATAAAATGTAGACTGGCAATGGCAAGGAAAGCGTTTCTGAAGAAGAGAAATTTGTTAACATCGAATATAGATTTATGTATCAGGAAGTCGTTTCTGAAAGTATTTGTTTGGAGTGTAGCCATGTATGGAAGTGAAACATGGACGATAACTAGTTTGGACAAGAAGAGAATAGAAGCTTTCGAAATGTGGTGCTACAGAAGAATACTGAAGATAAGGTGGATAGAGCACGTAACTAATGAGGAGGTATTGAATAGGATTGGGGAGAAGAGAAGTTTGTGGCACAACTTGACTAGAAGAAGCGATCGGTTGGTAGGACATGTTTTGAGGCATCAAGGGATCACAAATTTAGCATTGGAGGGCAGCGTGGAGGGTAAAAATCGTAGAGGGAGACCGAGAGATGAGTACACTAAGCAGATTCAGAAGGATGTAGGTTGCAGTAGGTACTGGGAGATGAAGCAGCTTGCACAGGATAGAGTAGCATGGAGAGCTGCATCAAACCAGTCTCAGGACTGAAGACAACAACAACAACGTGCGTGTCGCCCCAGGCCGTTGGCCTGCTGTAGTGGGCGCGTGGAGTGTACCCCGACCGGCAGTGGAGTGGGGAGCGCAGCGGCGCTGTTGCCTCTCCGATGCCGACGTCAGCTTGGCTTACGCAGTACGAGCGCGTTCTACGTGGGCACCTCAGCGCTACGACACCCAATCAGTCAGACCCTTCCGTGCATCTCGCAACATTACAGACAAAAGGATATTCTTACAGTGTTTAAATACTCATTGATTACACGTATGATTTATTAGATACATTGGTAATAAAAGAATCTTTTTTCTCAAAAAACATAAAATCATACACTCTAGTTTTCTACACATACAACATCAACATTTATCCCTTTTCTATATACAGCCCACACTTGTGCTATAGATTGTACCTGGCGTCCCTCATACAAAACATGAAAGTGTAAAAAAAAAAAAAAAAAAAGGAATAAGAAACAATCTATACAGCTCACAATTACAATATCACATAGTAGACTACTTTATACAATGAACCTTCGTGCTTGTGACAGACTGAAATTAATACCCCTTGAAAGTGTTCTAACAAAAAAATAAGAAATAATCTACACAGCTCACAATTGCCTACCACATGATGTTAAATAGTAAACTACTTTAACATCCCAACACAATAAACATTTTAGAAACTGATGACTCTAAATCTACAATATACAATGCACCTTTGTGCTTGTGACAGACTGAAATTAGTATCTCTTTATATATTTTACCTTTTATTATATATAACAACATTTCTAGGACTTGTATGTGCCATCCACATGATGTCAGATCCTGACCCGCCATCGAGGTTCATCCAAATCAAACAATAAAGCACAATAATGTTTTAGTTATGGATCGGTAGCACCCCCTTTACACGAGTGTGCGCACTGATCACACTACTCTACGACTCTCACTCAACTGACACCACATTTTCCTTCTCATTCAATCCATTAATATACTAACACAATAGGTCTAGAAGTCAGCTAACCTTAACACCAGCACACTCACGACAACATACCATACCTTTGCTCCCTTATACTCAACCACATAACACATGAAGTTGTTTCAGAGATAGCATTCCAGTCTCCGATTACGTCCTTTCACTCTGGCACCCCTCTCCATTGACTTACCTCTGCATTCACTTCAACGATTATTCATCCTGCTAAATATCACTTAAGAATTGCGACATTTCATCTAAGAATAAAAAATACACAAATTATTCATCCTGCAAAATAACTGTACACATTCTTGGAACCGTTTTGATTAGTTATACTGGTACAAGGCTTCAACAACAACAACAAAAATTATTTTTTTCATATTGCAAATGTTATCGTAAGAATTAGATTTACACTTATATTACATCTTACGTCAGTATTCCACAACGTTCACCATCTGGATCTCATACTCCCTTTATGTCGTTTCACGTTGTGCAGTTGTTCTCCTCTCTTCATTCGTATTTCGGCTCTCTGTCCGTCCATTACTTCATCATTTCCTGGTCTTCCTTCGCCGTTGGCATCAATGTCTATTGCGGCATACACAGGCCTCTTTGTAACATACATCTAAGACATCTCCACATTATTCAATTCTACTCACCTTTATTTACCACTGTTTCATCACGTCGAATCTCTCTTTGTTAATCACACTGCTTCACGTCGCTTCTCTCCTTAAATATCACCTTTATCCACTACTATTTATCACGTCGCTTCTCTCTCTGTATCTACCATATTTATGCTCTCATTATCACGTCGTTTCTGATTGATCCTTATTCATATGACAAAAAAAAAAGTACATAAACCACTCTGTCGACTCCTGTTCATGACTCATTCGACCAGTCTATTCCGTCATACTTCCTGACATCCCGCCTGAAAATTCTTATATTCGATTTGACCCTGCACAACGTTACACTCCATAAATAAATACACTGACTATCTACCATAACTTGCCTACTTTCGATCTATCCTTAACTTTTCCATAATTTGATGTTAGAAATGTGATGAAGCCCAAGCAATTGCTCTCCCTCGATCGTCTCAGTCAGTACAGCATTTTCCTGGACAATCAGCCTCACCCTGAATGGTCCACTGTACACAGCAAAGATTTTGCCAGTTAGGAGTCTGTGCTTACATGAAAATTAAATGTGTGCAGAGAATATACAAGCTTGGAGAAAGGTACAGCGCAAGTGTTAGAAACTTTGGTGCCGGTGGCCTCTTTCCCCAACACCAGATTCCGAACAACCACACGCAGCACTTTATTATAACTGTCACCACGACAGTGACATACTACAGATCAGATGGCAGCTGATCTAAAAACTTCTATCACATTGCTGACGTTGCCTGTAACAGCAGCGTAAACGTACCCTAGGCCATAGATATCACACTGTTGACTTTTTACATTACGTGTTAAGTGCCTGCAATAGTCAAATCGCGCTAATTAAACTGGACTCATTGGCATTATTACATAACATTTTTATCAACTGGTTTTTGAGTAAACAGTCATTTTACTTTAGTGTTCCAAATGAAAATTTGCAAATTTTGCTCTGAGAGACCAGCCTAACACATGCCATTACTGGTGTTTTATTCCACGATCAGAAGTATGGTGTTTGCATTCCTACATATCAGTAGAGTATGTCTGCTACATAGACAATTTTCAGTGCCAGCAGCAAGTGTTTTAAGGCAAGATGCTAAGGGCTGATATGTTGGATTAGTTTCTCCTATCCATCAATCCATTATGACAAGAATGAAATGCCAGGATTCCATGCTCTCCTGTCATTCTGATAGTTTCTGCCGTTCCTATCCTCGACTTTGTCTGACCTATGAGTCGTATCTCCGTTCACGATGTTGCTCTCATTACTCAGTTCCTGTAGCAAGTGCTGAAATGACGCGGAATCGTCTAAGCCTCTGCTGCTATTACTACGTGCGCAATCTCACTGGCAACTTCGTTATACAGATCGTAATGAGCTCCCCAGTTACGTATGGCACATCCAAATACCTATTTCGTCTCAGCATTTCCTGACAGCACGCCACTGGATTTCTTATACCACCTTCGTTACAATTTGTCATCATCAATATGCTTTACTTAACCTGGTCCTGCTTACTCTTCGACCAGAATTCATTTAAAAACTTATCACAAAATATCTTGTAAATATTACAGTCTTTAATAACTTCCTACATTTTTGTTCTACCCTCGTCCCTCACATAGTTACACACAAACTTCATTTTCAGGAGAGGTCCCCACGATGAAGGTAATGAATCTTGAAATTGAGACAGCCACGGGCATGGATGTTGGAAGTTATCTGGATCCGGAAAACATGTGTACGTTTGTACCGACACGTAGTGCCTCCTACATTCTTCTTCCGCATTTATGTTTTCCGACCTTGGACTATACCCAGTTGGGTTTGCCACATGTTTTATCCGACACAACCGTTCTTCTAACTATCTGAGTTCGTCTTCCTCTTTCTGCCTATTTTCGTTTTTTGAATTTATCTCACTCTCCCTCTGCAATCTACCTGGTGACGTTTCACCTACGTTACTGCACGCTAATTTCAACTGTGCTAGTTCTTCCCTATGTTTCCTATTTATTTCTAATTGTGCCTCTTTAAACTGTAATAGTGATTGTATCTCCTCCTGGTCGGCATAAACCACTCGCTGCGTACTGTCAGAGCCTGTTTCGCCTCTTATACTGATCTTTTCTACATCTGCGCTAATCGTATTCATTCTGACCACTACCTCCGCAACTTCCTCCCTGTGTTTATTTAGCGCCACTTCCTGCCGGGTGACTTGAGCTCCACGCTGCCTAATGCCCGTTGTTTATCTGCAGATAAGTCCTCCACTATCTCTTTGATTCGCTCATCCGGCAACACGTCCCTACGTTCTGTAATATCACTCACTCTCTATTGCAATTATTCGTACCTCCAAATCATTGGCTTTTTCTTTAACGGCGTCACATACTTGCTTCAACGCACCCAGATTCTTCTCCCCCTCATCTAACCGATTATTAACTGCTGACAGACGCTCATCGATAACTGTGAGTAGCTTCCTCATTGCCTCTTTATTTCCCTTATCCATTGCTTCCAATCTTTCCTTATTATTTTTATCCATCGCTTCCAATCTTTCCTTATTAACTCTATCCATCCTCTGTAAACACTGCAGTAGCACATTGTCATTTGCTGCTTTCGGTGCGCTCACCTCGCTCGCCTGAGAAACCGTAGCTTCGCTATGGGTAGCTACACTTTCACTGCGTACCGGACCTAGTCCCGGCTCGCCCGCGTCGTCGGGAAAAGCCCCCAATTGTGGACAAAGCCCGCTGCCTGAAGGATCACCTAGCCGCGGTCCGCTGACCAATTCAGCCCCTTTCCAGTGTTTGCTGCTCTCGCTCATTAACCCAAGGTCGACACCTACGTCCTGTTCCACTGCTACCTTCACCTCAGAATCACTCTCCTCCATGGTGACTACACTTTTCGACTGCGACCTAGTTACTACGGACAACCGAAAAAAAATACAACGATCTTCCAGCCTTGGACGATATAGCAATTAATTACATAAAAAAATAAAAGATCCTCACCAATCCAGAAAGAAATCGCAAACAAAAAAAATTTGCTTCTTAGCGCTATCACAATATATTCCATAAAAAAAAATCTTAACAGCAAAATCCTGGCAGGGTAAAATTATACTGTGGCATCTGTCCTGCCAGATGAGTGGTCTACCATGTGAGTGGGCTCATTCTTATTTATCGAGTAACATGAACTCTAGTACTCACAATTAAGTTAAAAGTTATTCTCCTGTTTGAATATGAAGAAACGGAAACGCACATCTGACTATTAGTAATTTACACAACACTGACTGTTCACTACCCACTCACAACACCACATTTTCTTTCTTTTTTAACGGCTTTTATCAACACGTGGCCATCGCACTGAATGTGAATGGCGCACACATTATAAATTCTGGATATCATGACAACATACAATTCGAAGGAAAAGGCCACCAATCTTTTTCTTTTCACTATCTTACTTATTCCGATAAGTTCTATAACCTAAACACACAAATTCAATAACCTACAACAATAACACATGAGAAATGCCGCCCAGTGGGCATGGCTTTACATTGGTGATTCTCTGTCTTATTGTCTCTTAATTATTTAATGCTACAGTGCACTTTCTGGATAGGATGGTGGATCTTTTGCTATATCTCACACTTCGACTCTCACAACCATCATCACGAAACTTTCCTCCAGACCGAGCGGTACAAAAGGAGCATGCATAACCCACTACCTCTGAAACTACCTTGCTACTCTCCCATGCAAACCACACATACTTAAATGACATGACGTACACCACACTGCAACATGGAATACAACACAAGGAAGTCACACTATTATAATCACATCAGTTTCAGCTTTCCCACTTCAATTAGTATTTATCCCAGTTTCACACGACACTGCTCCACTTCGTAATTTTCCTTTCCTACTGTGAACTCTGGAGGATATCTGCACGTCTTCCTGTGCAATGCAAGCCAAGTGGCGTTGCTGGATAGACGGCTGACTCACCTTGCTTCTCTCTCAGAGTATTATGGTTTGAATCAAGCGTCACACGGAAATATAACACGCAAAGTAATATTAAGAACATATTCATCACACATGCGAGTCCTCAACTGATACCATGGACGAGTACTACTCTTTATCCTTTGTCTCGTACACAGATTTATACTCACACAGTACTCACCACGTGGAAGTACTCGTCTCTAACTTCAAGTCCTGCGCACGCCATTTCTTAAATATTTCCAACTTATAGTACACGCGCTATTAATTCAGCTTAACTTAAGCACTCGGAAGTATTTCAACTTATTGCTACACGTGGTTTCATTGTGACCGTTGGTCACTTCCGAAGATTACTACGATCCCCTTAATATTACCTGCCTGACGTTTAATTCTCCCCACAAAAGTTCCTGAAATAGAGAAATTATTATTCCAAACTACTCTTAAGTATTTCACATGCATACCATGTCTCCACTCTTTTGTCTTTATGGAGCACACCTAAGACAGGTCTTACCAACACTAGATCCAGTGGCAGAGTGCTGAAACGTGGCCATTCTTCAGGTCATCTCGCACCTCTGTCGAGGTGGGGGAAGACCATGCTACCCATTGGTCAGCCACATTTCAGGCGCTCAAAGCTCCGGTAAATTTCATCTCTTCGGTTCCACCAAAGGTGACCAAAGGGTTGTCTCAAAGAGGATCATATATTCACATTCACTATCTGCGGTTTGCAGACGACCATAAAATCATTCATTTCGCGGATCTCACCAAACTGGATGTAGGGATTTATTTTGTGGGAGTGCACATGTGATCAATTAAATAAATAAATTGTCATTCTTTGCCACACAAGTATCCGGCCTCGCTGTATTAATTGAAATTGAGTTATTATTAGAAAAAATATGTTGTACTGACAAGAATAATGGAGTATGTTGTACCTATTTTCAATGTCGGTCGATACTGTACCCTTTCGATGTATGTCAGCAATAGCTGAAAACTAATCGTTGTCCGATTCACTGCTTACCGTCAACTGTTGCACCACCTATGACATCGACCGCAGCATTGGGCAAGTATGCACAAGATTTCGCGGGACTTAAGTCGGATCACACACTTTTCTTCTGCTCTGTCCACGTTTTGGAGCCAGTTGGCGACTGCGCACCGGGCGGATACGATCTGAGGGCCAGCGCAGCTCCCCGTCCGTCCAGTAAGCGGTCTCATTAAGACACGCGGCTACCCGAGCGGGTATGCCCTTCGTCCAAGTCGCTTATGTCAATCTGTTTCTCCACGTGCAGCCCGCAAGGCCGTTAGATTGATTCTGTTCCGCTTATACTTGTACTTTCCTTACCGCGTCACATGCTCACAGTGTCAATCATCTCTGTGACACTCTGCCACGGATCAAACGAACCTGTGACCATTCGTGCTGCCATTCTCTGTAAACGTTCAGTATCCCCCGTTATTCCTACTTGGTACGGTCCCACACACTTGAGCAATATTCTGGGATGAGTCTTACGGGTGATTCGTAAGCAATCTCTCTATAGACTGATTGCATTCCGCCAGCATTGTACGAGGGGCATTCAATAAGTAAAACACATTAATTTTCTTTGCCAGTTTCAGCTTACAAAATGAGGAATTTCCTGTGCGAAATGGTGGAACATTCCTGCTTCAGCTTCTACAGTTTCATGAAGTTCCGATAGCTGGCGGCGCAAACGTAGCCTTGACAGGTGGCCTTTGTACCAGAGGCACGCTCCAGACAGAGAGTTGTCATTCAGTTTCGTTTGGCGGAAAACCAAAGCATCGCAGATATTCACAAGCGCTTGCAGAATGTCTCCGGAGACCTGGCAGTGAAGAAAAGCACGGTGCTTCGTTGGGTGAGACGCCAGTCATCATTGCAACAAGGTCGTGCAAACCTGACCGATCTCCCGCGTTCCGGCCAGTCGAAAACACCCGTGTTTCCAGCTATGTTGGCACGTGCTGCACTCTGATTCGAGGTGATCGACGGACCACAGTCAAACACCTTACTGCACAACTGGCCGTTTCTGTTGGTAGTGTTGACACACTCGTCCACCAATTGGGGTACTGATAGGTGTGTCCGCACTGCATTTCTCGCCGCCTAACAGAGGAGCACCAAGAGCAATGAAGAACCATCCGTGCGGAGTTGCTAGCACGTTACGAGGCTGATCGCGACAATTTTTTGTCGAACGTCGTTAAGGCGATTAATCGTGGGTTCAACACTTCGAACCGAAAACAAAACGGCAGTCCACGGTGTGGCGCCACATCATCTCTCCTCCGATGAAGTAATTCAAAGCCCCAGCCTCAGTCTTCAATGTCATGGCTACGGTCTTCCGAGACCCTGAAGGGGATATTCCGTTTGATGTCCTCCCTCGTGGAGCAATCATCAACTCTGAAATGTATTGTCCTATACTTCGACTTGTTCGTCACCACAGAAATGCAAAGGAACTTCTCCTCCTCCCTGACAACGCAAGGCCTCACACAAGTCTGCGCACCCGAGAGGAGCTGTTCTCGCTCATCCTCCCTACAGCCCGGATCTGGCGCCCTCTGACTTCCATCTGTTTGGCCCAATGAAGGATCCATTCTGCGGGAAGCAGCGTGTGGACGGTGGGGCGGCAACTGACGCCGCGACACGTGGGCTCCGACGTCGGCCAACAGTGGAACCTTGCGGGCATGCGTGCTCTCACAGCGAGGTGGCGTCAGGCCGTCGCGCAGAACGGAGATCGTGCTGGAAAGTAGGGCTTTGGAGCCGAAAGAGTGGAGAGTACTATGGTGTGTTGGAATCCCGAATAAAACCAACCTGCTTTCAGAAAAAAAAAAACGTGTTGCATTACTTACTGAACGCCCTCATACCACTAAGCCAAAGTCTACCATCTGCAATTCTACGACAAGGGTCACAACACACCTCCCTGGGGAACACTGTAAGTTACTTACTACGTGCTAAGGAAGGTACAGGTATTTCCAGAGCCATAACGTTCAACAGAGTGTATTTCCAACACTTCGCTCATTGCAGAATACCGTTCAGTTGAGACCTAGATCGTAAGATTTAATTGTGAATATAATGATAGAAGAAATATGAGACGTGTTTTCTAGAATGTGTTCGTGTATGCAAAGTCTGTGGTGGTATTGATTCGCGTTTCCACGTTAATGGTAGCGGTCTTCCGAATGCAGAGGCCTGTTGAAGTGTGGGAATGTATGATAGTTAACTGTACCATGTTCTAGAATACCGAATAGAGAACTAAGTATGTGCTGGGCTGCTTTCGTGATCAGGTGTACCTTTAAGAAGATGGTGCGTTTGCGGTGGAGCGTTATTCTCTCCCATGTAAATTGTTAGGTCGACTGCTTCTGCACATTTGATGCCTTTATTTAGTTGAGGGATTATGGATTGTGGTGTCTCGGACAGACGTTTGCCTGTTCTCTATACGTGGGAAAGATCGCAGTTGCTTTATAAACAATATTCATCTTGGGGGATCTGTTAGATCACCGACGTCGGTATTCGAGAGTGCGAATATCAGTTTACTCTACTTGTTTGTAGTTAGTCAATGGCTTACAGCACGCTGCGCCTCGCTAAAGTTTGATGTTTGTGCAGAAATAATTTACAGTCTATATCTTGTGCATTATGTTGCGTTAGCAATCGGGTGGCTAGTGCTGTGTGCTTGATATCGAGAAGTACGGCGAAAATTGTATAATATTATGGCGAAGATACGGGTGTTCTTGTAATCAACTAGTGTGGAGATGGCTGTAGAAATGCGAGCAAGAAAGGGGAATGAGTAAATCGTTTATGCCAAGGGGAAAGGAGCATGTCTTTGAACGTCAGTTCTGAGAGTGACTTGTGTTCGCTGATGTAAATGGCGTGATTTGGTACGGTTGGGGATCTGAATTGCATGTTTACTAGATCGAGACGGTACTCGGTGATATATTCCCTGGTTGGAGATCGGTTTGATGCTCCAATATTCTTGCCAGTGTAGTATGTATTTGACGACTTGTAGACACATTTCCCATGTTTAGTTGTCGGTGCAAAATGGTGATCAGTGTAAGATAGTTTATTACCACAGAGTGTAGCGTCTGTAGAAAGAATGAACAGGTTGAGGGAGTATAGATTGAGCAATCTTTGCAAAATAACCGCTGGAAGTCCGAGAAAGAAAAGGTGGTCGGTGCTTCGTTACCTGCGGCATAAGTAGTTCGACTGGTAAATTCGATAAGAGCAAATGAGAATGCTCGATTGATTGTGGTGGGATATAGGAGCGGTGAGAACATTAGCGTATGTTGAGTGCAAGAAGGCTATCACGTTATGTCCAGGAGGAAGACTGGATTAGGCCATATTTTGGTAAACAGGTTCTGTGTGTCAACATGCTCTGTGCTGTTCTGCATTCAGTGGTGAAGACAAGTAGCGCCTGGAGATGCCTCGAATATGAGACTGGCGTGAGCGCGCTTTGGTGTGCTATGACAGTACAACGGTGACTGTACAGAGGGATGCAGCTTCCACCGGTGTTCGGTGGCGGCGGCTGCCGGGTGAGGCGAAGCTCTCGTCCCTGGCCGGTCGCGCCAGGAGCTGTGTCCAGGTGAACACGTTACCTGGATGGGGATTCCACGGGCGTGGAGTATGATCGCGGCTGTCGCCACCTCATGTTTGCGGAAGCCGAGCAGGGACCCGAGCGCGGTTTGAGGGCTGTCAGGCGTATGACTTCGCGGAGGAGAGGTTGTGGCGGTGGGTGCTTGTGCGCGTCTGTTGCGAGCGGCCCTGTAGTCTCTGCCATGCGTTATTTGGACAGTTCACGAGTACTGAGCGTGTTTGCAGATATGTGTAGTGCATTATTTAGGAGCAGTTTGCTATTGCGTACTGAAATTAGGAGTTGTATGCGTGTCTGCAGACTGTTTATTGTGACGCCAAGCACATTAGAGTGGATGTTTTGTATCAGTGTGACGGATATATTCGATCGCTACAGAAAATGTTTGAAACTAAATAGAGTGAACTCGTGGTTTAGTCCCCCCAGGAGCCCAGAGCAGGCTGAGTCGTCTTTCCTCATGATCTCGATTTACGTCACGAGACGGACGACAGCGTCGTACACCTCCTGGAGAACGCACTGTTTACCGCCATCATGGATAACTGTACTTCCGTCACCAGCTGTTGTCACTGTGGCGTCCTCTGACGGCGACGAAATGTACTAAAACAGTTGGGGTCTGGAGCTTGTGGTGAACACACTAGGTGGCGCCATCTTAGATTACGGTACTTGCGTCGCTACAGCATCCTCTAGTGGCATCGATATGAACTAAGTCAGTTGGGCTATGGACTCAGTGGCGAATACACTTGGTGGTGGTGTTGCCTCTAATTGTTTAAGAAAAGGCTGGTGTATGATTTTGACAGTTGACGATTAGCAAGCAGAGTCTTTTATATGGATTATTGTTTTCACAATTTAGGAGTTGTTTGGCTATATGGACGTAAGTGCTGTGCATTGTTTATGAGTGGTTCGCATATCTGTAGGCTGTGCATTGTGTTATTTTTGACGGTTTGCAATTAGGAAGTGTGTGTTTGTAGAGCTTTATACATAAGTCACGTAGGAGTGGTTTGCAGGTCTGTATGCTGTGCGGCATGTCAGGGCGTGTGTTCTGTGATACATATACTCCATCCATAAATAAATTGCTCGCAAATAAATAAAGTACACTCCTTCCTCCCTCCATCAGCCTAGTGCGGGCTGAGTCCTTTTACCACCTGCCCCTAGGAAGAGGTGGTGGTGGTGAGCTTCGTTTGCAGCAATTTTCTTACGCTGTTAGCGAAAACGCTAGTGAGCTTTGCTTACTGGTAGATTTCCCACTTGGCACCTGATCCTAGGAGGAAATGGCGGTCGGGGGGCTGAGGTCAGTAAAAGTGTCCTTTCTTTACGCTCAACTTTCTTAGGTTGGTACCGAAAGCTCAAGTTACCTTTCTTTACTGACAGAATTGAAACTTGGCGAGGGTCCCTAGGAAGAGGTGGCGGTCTGGTCCTTGAAAAGTAGTTGAAAGTAGGTAGTTAAACACTTTTTATACCTATATGAAATTGTAAACTGAATTATTTAATATGATTAAAACTGAAAGGCAATTAAGTACCTCGGTAATTGTTAGGTTAGATCCACGATGTGGGTGTTACCATGTTTACAGAAGACTATGTCCAGTGCGTATATGGTGGTGGTGATCGAGGGTGTGTGACATAAGCGTTCGGTAGTAACGCGCGCGCGAGACAGAGAGAGAGCAGACCATCTTGAGTCAGTTAAATTAGCGAGAGCGTCCTTTGTCGAGCACGCCATGTTGTGGACCGGCGGTTGTGTGACGTCAGGGCAGATTCCACTCTCCAGCAAATAACTTTGGCGCCAAGCATGTTCTTTGTCTGCCACGAAACCACGTGGTGGATTGCTAACCAACCGTTGTGACGTTGGGGAAGATTGCACTCTCTGGCAAACAATTTTGGCGCGAAACGTGTGGGAGGGACAAATACACGTGGTGAACGGACAACCTACCGTTGTGACGTCAGAATTGGCAGGTTCGAAGGAGCAAAACATGTTAACGCTGCTGGACCCGCGCTGTCCGAACGTGTGCCGGACCAGTGGGGTGCGCGCGGGCTGCCGCTGACCGGTGGAGCCAGCGGTAGCCTCCTCTGCTGGCGACGATCTGAACCAAGTCAGTTGCAGTCTGGACCCAGTGGCGAGCGCACTGGATGCCGCCATCCCGAAGATGTGTACTGAGTCTGTTGGAGAACAAGTGATGATGGTACTGCTGGAAATAAAGACTTCAGTCCTTTTTCCTTGCAAAATCAGAGGATGTGAATTACGTTAGTATAAGTGCAGTTTATTATTTGACGCGATTTTGATAGGTTAGCAGTGAGAAAAGATAATTGACAGCCAAAGTTCGTAGGATGTGAACTATTTCGGATGTGTGATCGTTTATGGTGTCGGAATTTGAACTTGTGAAAGATTTTTGTTTTGGATGTAACGGAAATGGCTTACTCCCCGCCGAAATCGGACATCTTGAATAAATAATAAATGATAACAATAATAAATAGAAGTACAGTTTTCGAGACTTTATTGTTAAATGAGACATTCTTGTTAAATGATTCTAACGGGATCCTTTGGACGGCCGAGTAAAATGTTATTGCGTCCATTTGCTGTTAGGATGGGATGCGTGAAGGATAGTTCCGGGTAGTGCAGAATGTGGAACACGGAAAACTCATTTTTTCCATTTATTAATAAAGATGGTGCGACAATGCATTACGCGCGTCTGGTAACCCGTCTTCACTGTGTCGAGAGCGGTACATGTTCGCAAATGGTCGGTCTCAGACTGCTCTTCGTAGCCGATGGCTGTGTACACGCCACGGCGTGCGACTCAGATTGCATTTCCCGTCAGCATTCCGCGTGATAAGCGTACAGCGCGGTGACTCTGACGCTGTCCGCTACGGCCGCATAATTCTGCCGTTACGATCACCCTCCCTCACGAAAACGAGCTACCGAAGGTTGCTCGAGACGACCTCATGGGCGTCATGCGTTTGTCTCGCCAACAGGGGCGTTGGGGGGCACTTCAACATTCATCCTGTTTGCAGACACAGTGACGATGGGCACTGACGAGCGGGTTTTCAGGACAACGATTTCCTACATTACATACGCTGTACATACAAGAGACGTCAAAAAAGGCACGAAGAACACAATACGGACAATCAAATATGGATTAGCATTATCGGAAGATTCAGTAAACTTAATTTTAGTTGCTACTTCTAAGAAATGTTAACTCATTATTAGTATTTATTACACTTTCATGGATATCCGCAATTAAATTGTCATCCTCTGGTAAGCTGGACAGAGAATAATTTTCATAGGTCAGTAAGTATGATTCATTGTAATAAATAGATAAAATCCTTGTTAAAGGGAATTTTACATCTGCATGAAAGGTGGTTGGTAATACAGAAGGCATTTCAAACAGATCACATGATAAATCACAGTGTGTAACATTCAGAATTAATCCACTACCAGTTAATTTGAAAGTGAAAGGCAGTTCAGGTGTGTCAAACGTTTTACAGGTAAAGGTGATTTCGAGAGTTTAGTTAAACGAATATATTATACCTTCAGAATATCTTTTAAGGAATGATTGATGAAGATGCATTAAAATCCTAGGGCAATCACTGCGAGGTGGATTGTTCATAAACAAATCTTTCTCACAACTGTGCACTCTAGTATCTAAGAATGTTGCCATCTCTGGGGAAATTAGCTTATGACTATGTTTATCCTTACGAACATCATGTTCATTCATGGATACAAAATATCTTGTATCTTTACTGATTAATAAATAATCCTTTAGCTGATACATTGAGTGAATACCTACTTGGTTCCATTTCACAGGGTAAGTATGAATTTTATACATTTCAAAATTATGCTTGGATCTGGTAATCAGTATAGAAACAACTACAGTTAATTGATCTTTGCCCGCATCTCGTGGTCGTGCTGTAGCGTTCTCGCTTCTCACGCCCGGGTTCCCGGGTTCGATTCCCGGCGGGGTCAGGAATTTTCTCTGCCTCGTGATGGCTGGGTGTTGTGTGATGTCCTTACGTTAGTTAGGTTTAAGTAGTTCTAAGTTCTAGGGGACTGATGACCATAGATGTTAAGTCTCATAGTGATCAGAGCCATTTTGATCTTCAATCATTAAAGAATATGTGGTAGTTAATCTGTAATAAGAATTTAAAAAGTAGGAATTTACAGGGTAAATCATGGTAGATGATGCATATAGCTTACGTTCAATCAACAGCAACATTTGTAAAAATTGGTCTGGATGCAATAAAACACTATTCAAGCTATTATTTGAACTACTTTCTAAGGGTATTCTTAAATTGAGAGCATCAAATTTAGCGTTTAATAAACTGTCTGTAATTCTTAACAGTAGGGTGTTTAAATCTAAATGTGCACTCACAGCTTGAAGGATTGCATATAATTCATGGATGGTTGCATTCATTTCACCACGAATTGTGTTAAAATGTGTAATGAACTCTTTCACAATTTGTTCAATAAACAATGTGTGGTTAGTAACGGTCTTTTGCATATTTCTTAACATAATTATTACATTAGAAAGGTTAATTGAATTTGTGTTAGATGGCTGCTCTAGAGCTAGTATTTTATCCTTTATATCCAATAGATCTCGGCTAGTGAAGGAACCAAATACAGTACGAAGAACTCTACCTCCAAAATCAAACCAGGCACATTTGTGCCTAATCAAGCTTTTATGTGGCAAGAGTTTTAGGAAACAGTTAATCTCTTGCTAGCGAAGGTGAATTCTACTTGCATTTTTGCAGTAATCCAGTTGTTATACCAAGAGGTTCCAGTTTTCAAGACTGTATCATTATTCTTAATTGAACGGATCAAATAAATTTGTTTTTTAACAGAATCAAATTGTTGGTGAATCTCAGACAAATTATATTTCAGCGCAATTGTAGCACTGTGCGTTGAGACTGCCATGTCTGATTGTGGTTGAAACAACACACCTGTATTCTGTGATACTACGTCTACAGCATTAATGGACCACACTAACATAACAAAGAATGGAATTACAGGAAAAACACGGTTAATAAATTCTACACACTAGAATTAAACAATGAATATGAAGAAATATGCGTCTTCGGTGACCCGTGGAACAGATGTTATTTACACTTGAGCACCTTGCGCAATAGCTGCGATTTTATGTTGCTCAGCACATTCACATATGCACTCGGCTAGACGCGACACACCTTGCACTCACTCACACCACACACGCTTACGGAGGCTGTAGGTGTGCCTCGGGCTGGACCGCTGGGTTGGCGGCGGCGGCGCCTCCAGATCGAAGTCTGGACTGCGAACCCGCGCTGCTCGGCTCCTGTACTTTGGAGCAACTGGTCTGCTCCTCGGTCGGTCCTCGTCGTCGTCCTGCGTTCCTACAGGGAATCTACCCGGGTAGGGCTTTACACGGTTGACGTGGACGACAGCGGAACGTAAAGGCAGCCGGAGCTTTAGGGTGACAGGTGACACCACCTCCAATATCGGATATGGTCCCTTCCAAAGTTTCTTAAACTTTTTGACCTGCGACTTCTTTAGCACTACGTTGCCCAGGTAGACAAAGTCTGCCACTCGATACTGCGGCGCGACTGCTTGGCAGTGATGTTGCTTGGCTTGCTGAAGGAAGGACTTGTGATTCCGCTGTTTCACTCCCCTCCATACGTCCTTCAGTCTGCGTGCTAACTCCCTTACGTGTTCATTGCTGATTCCAGCTGTCGATCGTGCAAAGTCCAAGGGTGAAAGCATCTCCCGTCAATATACAATTTCATAAGGAGTGAGGCATTTTTGTGTTTGAACCTCTGAATCATTGCCGTTTTAAAATCATTGTAAACTTCTGATCGGCTCTGCGCTACTGAAATCTTGTGCGGCTCCTTGGAATCTCAATTTAGCAACTGCTAGCTTATCTGAATCAGTCAACGAACCCAACAGAGCTGCGCCTTCGAGTTTCCAAAAAAATAGTTTCACATCTTCCTCAGGTTTTGCACTGAACACTGGTACAGATGACAACAGTGAAAAATTCTTTATTGGAACAGAATTGTTGAATCTCTCTTTGTAGCTCTTCTATAATGGTTTGGCGATCGACCGTGTTACTCACGCTTGTGTCTACCATTATGAATGCAGTCTATACTGGTCACTCAATACAGAAAAATTTAAAATCCATCACTGCCTTTCGTTTTAAGCCAATCTGAGTAGACTAACCTGAATTCCAGCGCTGAATATCCCCGTGTTGTCGGATGATGTCCTTGGCTGCTGCTGCTTGCTGTGTTGTCGTGAAGACGCTCTGATGTTTACATATCGCTGCACTTTTCATGACTGTAGGTTTTCCGAAAATAGTCCCACTTTGGACACCACTTTTCTAACAGGGTCTTTTAGGCGGCTGAGTAAAATGTTATTGCGTCCATGTGCTGTTAGGATGGGATGCGTGGGCGGTAGTTCCAGGTAGTGCAGAATGTGGAACACAGAAAAGTTAGTTTTACCATTTATTAATGAACATAGTGCGACAATGCATTACTCTCGTCTGGTAACCCGTCTTCACTGTATCGAGAGCGATACATGCTCGCAACTGGCCGGTCTCATGCTGCTCTCCGTAGCCGGTGGCTGTGTACACGCCACGTCGCGCGACTCAGATTGCATTTTCCGTCAGCATTCTATGTGATAAGCGCACAGCGCAGCGACTCTGGCGCTGTCCGCTACGGCCGTACAATTCTGCTGTTACATGATAATATATGGTTATGAATGACATGAATGATAATAAATGATACTTTATAATAATGAATAATAGTAAAGACAAGTACGGTTTGACATACATTATCCTGCTGGAATTTGAATTATTTGCACCAATTTTTTCTGGAGGGTCAGGTTAGTGGATATAGCCCAATTGACCTATTTTCCCGCCAAAATCCGCCATCTTGAATGATGTCATGCACTGTTGCTAAGTCTAAAGGCCGCCATCTTGGATGACGTCATCGCCGCCATCTTGAATAAATTTGGCAACAATGCAGAGTGAGCCTGTACAAAGGTAGTCCCACTACTAATATGATCCACAACTCTGTATTTAGTTTTATCTGTAGTTGACTTGCTAGTGAGTCAGTTGTGTGTATCTGGGGCATTCTTATTTGCGGCTTTGTAGAGAGCAGTTTAGCTTTTCGGAGGATGAGATCTGTTTTTCGTGAATCTGGGAGAAGCTATCTGGAATACTTTAAAATGGAGACGAAAACTCATTTGATATAGTCCCTCACTCTGTATTGCTGGAGAAGATTTTGGAGGAATTTTAAAGGTAACGTCGGCATATGCAAACATGAAATGTTTGTTTGTGAGAACTACTAGAAGTGAATAATTGCCCCTCAGACAAATAATAACTTTCATAATTAGTGTTAATTTGATCTCTTTGTTTCGCATTATGTGTCAAATAACTCTACCGGTTGAAATGTTTGTATTTTTTTGGAATGACAGGCTTTTGCAATTGTTAGAGTCTTTTAATATTATGCAGTGTTTTTGTCAATAATCAGAGTTTGATTTTTCAAGAACGATTTTTTCTAAAGCAAAACCCACCTCTATGATTCATAGTAAAGTTCTGTGCCGTGTGTGGTTTGCACCTTACGCCACATGAACTCACAGATTGTTTCTAATAAGCGAAAAGAAAGAAATTAATATTGAGTAATTTATTTTCCTGTAGCTGTTACATCTTGTATTTGCTTTCGAAAGCGTCAGTACGCCAAACACATAAACAGCATGCTGAGCAAGAGGTAAGTCACTTACATTTCAGGACAGACTCACCTTACATTCTTGAGCAGTGTGTAAACAAAATTGTACGGTGTCGAGGTAGCTAGCAGACTCATAAGTGAACAGTGTTGGTAATTTCAAACAGCTCTTTTCTTCGGAGTAGAGCAGTAATTTATTTTTGTGGATATTCCAACTCAGACATTGCACTTCATGTCACGCAACATCCATAAAGTAGTTTGGTACTGAATTTTAGTCACATAGTTTTAATTGACCACACAATTAGTTTCTTTTGGCATTTATTTAAACTCATTTTTTTATTTCCAATTTTGCGTTTCATGAAGTTTAAAGCTTTGTTTGACGACACTGTTCACATGCGCAACGCAAGGCCAACCAAGTCAGTTTAGCTCAGCAGTTGAATACGATATCTAAAGTACGCCTTCATGAGGAGAAAGTTTATGAAATCGGTATATTCATTTTTTCACAAATAGACTTTTTTGTAGAAAGCCTACATAAGAAACTTCCTGCTTTTCACCAATTGCCCCACATTGTTTCGCGTGATTTACCGGTGGTTACAATATTCTTGCAAAGAATTCCCTTTTCTTATCGGTGATTTTTATCATCCAACTGCTACATAAAAATGAGGTTTAATTAAAGGAGACTGTAAATATGCATTTACCTATAGAAGAGTTTTTGTTATTTGTCAGTTAATAAAACAGTGAGGTGACATCGGAGGTTTCTAAAGAATCAGTCACCGCGCATAAAAAACGCAGTGCAAAACGTATAACACGAAAACGCTAGACATGAGAAATCTGTTAACAGGACCAATACTGGGGTCACAAGAAAGTAAGTTTACATAATTTTCACCTTTAATAGGAAAAGATTTCCCTTCTCGGATAAACAGGTATATACATAGTCGTTTATCAGTCTTTTTCATTTCATGAACGCTTAACGAATTCCATGTAGCCATTAACTTGACTCCCTCTAGCAGCTCCAGGCTTACCAAAAGCATGCGATGATGAGGGCAGTATCATACACGTGTTACTCAGTAGGCATCCAGAAGAAAATAAAGTACGCTTGGTCACTGCACATGCTCCTAATGCTGCTTCTAGATGGCTTTCGCCTCGTCTTTTAGAGGAGTAGACTTCGTCTAGGACGTGAAAAAAGGAACAGCTAGTAACCTCACATCACATTCTTCCGCCATGCGCAGACGTTCTCACTGAAGTATTATCACGCCTTATCTTATGTGAGTCAATAACTTTTCTAAACAATGGAAGTTCATTGGTCTCTCTGTCATGTCTGACGACGTTATCAACGACGAGCTCAAAGTAAAGAGATGTTATCTCAGATTAAAGTAGTTGGCCGACGACTCTCTCAGTCATTTAATTACCACATCTGATAACTAGTATCACATTTGAAGGCAATATGATTGGCTCAGATTAATATGATAGCTCAATTTAATCTAAGTGGTGTCTCTAATTGAAGAACTTGTGTTTTGATATTGTGACTTACTTTTGCACCTTTCCGAAGCTAGTTCACGGCCATAAAAGAAGCATAATAAGAAAGTAGTTTGCATCACTGAAAATTTTAAAAACCGTTCTTATTCTGTGGACTGGAAGTCTCTCTTCCCGGTTTTGAAAGAAAAAAACCACTGCGACTATTAGTTAAACACTAAATGGCCCAAAACAAAAAAAAATCAATGAAGAAATTTCGGAACATTTTGTAATTAAAACTGAAGTAAAACAAGATGACAGAAGCCTCTCCATTAATTTTCAGCCGTGCCTCAGATAAAATGTTCCAAGAGTGGCGAACATTAAAATCCGAACCTAAAATTCAGAACCAATCGAATTATGAAGAAACAGTATTAGGATAGACTGCTTAGCTTTTTCAGACACCTTGATGATTATATGTCAGCCCATCCGAAGAGTACAAAAATAAGCAGAAAAAGTAGGGCGCCAAACGCCAAACACTATTTGAAAAAACGAGTTTCATGTCCAGCAACAGTCTGTAACTTAAAATTCTAAAATACGGGAAAACAGAGAGAGTTTCCCAGCTCAAATATACAACCAAAACCGTTCATGGGACTATCCTCAAAAATATTAGTTACTAAATTGTCTGTTTATGTAGGCATTACCTGCAACTAGAGCTTTTTTAAATATCTGATACAAGTTTTTGTACCATTAACTATTTTTCATGCCACTGTAGGCTCAACATCAACTGGATGTATTACAAGAACATTATTTTATAGGCCATTAGCAACTATACGCTAGGGTCTCGGTGCTATCGAAAATAACGGAAATTTAGGCATAAGTTAAAACATGTTTACAAAACGAATATACACTCCTGGAAATTGAAATAAGAACATCGTGAATTCATTGTCCCAGGAAGGGGAAACTTTATTGACACATTCCTGGGGTCAGATACATCACATGATCACACTGACAGAACCACAGGCACATAGACACAGGCAACAGAGCATGCACAATGTCGGCACTAGTACAGTGTATATCCACCTTTCGCAGCAATGCAGGCTGCTATTCTCCCATGGAGACGATCGTAGAGATGCTGGATGTAGTCCTGTGGAACGGCTTGCCATGCCATTTCCACCTGGCGCCTCAGTTGGACCAGCGTTCGTGCTGGACGTGCAGACCGCGTGAGACGACGCTTCATCCAGTCCCAAACATGCTCAATGGGGGACAGATCCGGAGATCTTGCTGGCCAGGGTAGTTGACTTACACCTTCTAGAGCACGTTGGGTGGCACGGGATACATGCGGGCGTGCATTGTCCTGTTGGAACAATAAGTTTCCTTGCCGGTCTAGGAATGGTAGAACGATGGGTTCGATGACGGTTTGGATGTACCGTGCACTATTCAGTGTCCCCTCGACCATCACCAGAGGTGTACGGCCAGTGTAGGAGATCGCTCCCCACACCATGATGCCGGGTGTTGGCCCTGTGTGCCTCGGTCGTATGCAGTCCTGATTGTGGCGCTCACCCGCACGGCGCCAAACACGCATACGACAATCATTGGCACCAAGGCAGAAGCGACTCTCATCGCTGAAGACGACACGTCTCCATTCGTCCCTCCATTCACGCCTGTGGCGACACCACTGGAGGCGTGCTGCACGATGTTGGGGCGTGAGCGGATGACGGCCTAACGGTGTGCGGGACCGTAGCCCAGCTTCATGGAGACGGTTGAGAATGGTACTCGCCGATACCCCAGGAGCAACAGTGTCCCTAATTTGCTGGGAAGTGGCGGTGCGGTCCCCTACGGCACTGCGTAGGATCCTACGGTCTTGGCGTGCATCCGTGCGTCGCTGCGGTCCGGTCCCAGGTCGACGGGCACGTGCACCTTCCGCCGACCACTGGCGACAACATCGATGTACTGTGGAGACCTCACGCCCCACGTGTTGAGCTATTCGGCGGTACGTCCACCCGGCCTCCCGCATGCCCAATATACGCCCTCGTTCAAAGTCCGTCAACTGCACATACGGTTCACGTCCACGCTGTTGTGGCATGCTACCAGTGTTAAAGACTGCGATGGAGCTCCGTATGCCACGGCAAACTGGCTGACACTGACGGCGGCGGTGCACAAATGCTGCGCAGATAGCGCCATTCGACGGCCAACACCGCGGTTCCTGGTGTGTCCGCTGTGCCGTGCGTGTGATCATTGCTTGTACAGCCCTCTCGCAGTGTCCGGAGCAAGTATGGTGGGTCTGACACACCGGTGTCAATGTGTTCTTTTTTCCATTTCCAGGAGTGTATTTATGTTTTAGGACACTTACATTGCATTGCATCTTGGTATCCATAGTAAATTTATTTCTATGGTGTGTACTTGCTTACACACACACATACACACACATGGATAAACGAGCGCGCGGTATTTAGGTGCAGTTCGGCTGTAGGTGCAGAGCTGTTCTCTCGTTACACTTTAGCTTACTTGTTTTGTAATGCTTTGTCTCTTTCCGCGTTTTCTTATACACTGTAGGCCTGCGTAATCAAATACGAAGATATGTAAACAAGCAGAATACGGCGCTGCAGTCGGCAACGCCTATATACGACAAGTGTCGCGCAGTTGTTAGATCGGTTACTGCTGCTCCAGTGTCATCTTATCAAGATTTTAAGTGAGTTTGAACGTGGTGTTATAGTCGGCGCACGAGCGATGGGATACAACATCTCCGAGGTAGCAATGAAGTGGGGATTTTCCCGTACCGCCGTTTCACAAGTGCACCGTGAATATCAGAAATACGCTAAAATATCAAATCCCCGACCTCGCTGAGGCGTGAGAAAGATCCTGTAAGAACGGGACCAACGACGACTGAAGAGAGTCGTTCAACGTGACAGAAGTGCAACCCTTCCACAAGTTGCTGCAGATTTCAATGCCATCAACAGGTGTCAGCGCGCGAACCATTCAACGAAACATCGTCGATATGGGCTTTCGGAGCCGAAGACCAACTCGTGTGCCCTCGATGACTGCACGATACAAAGCTTTACGCTTCGCCTCGGCCCGTCAGAATCGATATTAGACTGTCGATGACTGTAAACATGTTGCCTGGTCAGAGGAGTCTCGTTGCAAATTGTATCGAGCGGACGGACGTGTACGGGTATGGAGACAACCTCACGAATCCATGCATCCTGCATGTCGACAGGGGACTGTTCAAGCTGATGGAGGCTCTGTAATGGTGTGACGCATGTGCACTTGCATTGATGTGGGACCCCTGATAAGTCTAGAGACGACTCTGGCAAGCGACACGTACGTAAGCACCCTGTCTGATCACCTGCATCCATTCATGTCCGTTGTGCATTCCGACGGACTTGCGCAGTTCCAGCAATACAATGTCACACCTCACACGTCCAGAATTGCTACAGAGTGGCTCCAGGAGCACTCTTCTGAGTTTAAACACTTCCGCTGGCCAACCAAACTCCCCAGACATGACATGAACATTATTGAGCACATCTAGGATCCTAGCAACGCGCTGTTCAGAAGAGATCTCCGCCCCCCTCGTACTCTTATGGATTCATGGACAGCCCTGCAGGATTCATGGTGTCAGTTCCCTCCAGCACTACTTTAGACATTAGTCGAGTCCACGCCACGTCCTGTTGCGGCACTTCTGCGTGTTCACGGGGGACCTACACGATGTTAGGCAGGTGTACCGATTTCTTTGGCTCTTCAGTGTATAATGAAATTTTGAATTGCTGTTACGCTTCGCTAGTTGCAAGTATGAAGTCCGATTTGCTTAGTACGTTTTTACCAAGTTTTCAGATAAAAAGTTGTTTCTAATTACACACTAGGGAATGAAAGAAACTTCCATCATTTTGTAGAAGTATGTTACGAAACAAAATTAAGTATGTTTAGGAAGAAACTGCAACGGAAACAGTCACACTGCGTTATACTGATGTCAAGTGGAAGCGAGCAACGGCAGCGGACTGATCCTCGTCCTTGATTGACGCCTAATTGGAGGCCCTGTCTTGTTATAACTGCCCTGGCTACGAACTAATTTAATCCATTTACCTACACGATTAACAGGAGCGTTTAAGTTATTTCTGTTGCTTCTTTTGCTATCGAGTAACAGTTCACTTCAGCACTCAGAGTTGCGCTCCCACCTCGCCTCTATTTTTGTCACTCAAGACTTGAGAAACATGTGGAACATACAGCTGAGAAGGCGTGAGTTGATCCTTGACAGTTGCAGTGGGTTAGCCGCTACAACTTAGACGACTACGTCAACCAATAACGTAGCGCGATTTTGTAACCGTCTCTATGGCAACGCCTCAGGGTTGTCACAGTTCTATAGACGGCTGCTGTTGTTCATCTGCAGCTGTTAGTGCTTCGCGTTTGACAGCTGACAACAGTGCTGCGAGCTGTCAGAAATCTTCCAACGCCGTTTCGACTATAGCTAAACATTATACGCGAATTATTATTTGGCAACTCCCAGCGGCGGTTACGGGGAGCTCTAGGCTGCTGAAGGAAGAGACGGGGTGAGGAGGGGAACAAGCTCCGCCTCCGTGTACTGCAATCACGCAGTGCAGGCAACACAAACGTGTTCCTTTAACTCCGAGAAAAGCAGCTATGTGTAGGACAGAGTTAATCGTCAGTTAAACACTTCGTGCTATCGAAATTGAGATCACTGCCATATTAAATAAAGACATCCACAGTGATTTTTTTTCATCATCGCAGCACTTCACTACATCATCATTTTACGACAAGCTCTCTTTATAACTGGTTTCTTTTTCCCAACTGGAGTCGACGGTAAATCCCGCGATGGGCCAACAACCGGATCTTCACTCACTTTCGAAACAGTGAAAACGCAGCTACTACACACTAACAGCAACAGCAGAGATAAACGAGCGACATAAAAATGGTTCAAATGGCTCTGAGCACTATGGGACTCAACTGCTGTGGTCATTAGTCCCCTAGAACTTAGAACTAGTTAAACCTAACTAACCTAAGGACATCACACACATCCATGCCCGAGGCAGGATTCGAACCTGCGATCGTAGCAGTCGCACGGTTCCGGACTGCGCGCCTAGAACCGCGAGACCACCGCTGCCGGCCGAGTGACATAGCAGACAACAAAGCAGACGACATTGCAGTCTACGCCGCACAGTTGGCGACATGTACAAATCGCCACGCCACGCCACGCCACGAAATCTCCCGACTGCTGCCCATAGTTTCCGATTGGGAACTAGGAGGCTCGGATGCCAACTTATAGTTCCCATACAGTATTGTACTTCACACCTGATTGAAAACAGACGCCATTAGTCACTAGGACTATTGATATTTTAAAAATAACTGGAATCCGTTGTATCGATATTTTAAAAAATGTAGTTTCCTGCTCCCGATATATTGACGGAAAAGGTAATGACGTACCGGCCCGTAAAAATATCAGCTTCACATTGTAAATATACTGCCGGTTTTAGAACTGTAGATTTAAGTATTGATTTATTATCAGATATTTAGTATATCAACAAACTAGCAGCCTGCCTGTTCCCCTTGGAGCAAGAGTAGAAAGGAAAACGAAGTACATACACGCTTGGCGATTCCACTTTGTTAACAATGGTAACTGCATGAAGTGGCGCAATAAAAGGTGTCCCATGGGTCCGTCGCTCGGTTTCGTCACATATTAGATTTGTCCGGAACACTTCATATCGGCTTACCTGTGTTTTCATTTTTGCCAGCGACCGAATTCGCACTACAACTGGTCGGTCGCTGGAGGGTCTGGAAACAGAAGTTCACCGTGCGCTGTAACATTCCATTCTCTCAACGGAGCTCTCTCGAGGGCCTTCGTGATCGCCGGTTTTGAACAATTTAACCACCAGTCTAGCGCCGATGTATATTGAGGAAACTTTCCTTCACAAGCTGCCTATGTAGTGTGAAATATTTCGTGGCATTCAGGTTCATCCAGATGCGAGACGCTCAGCTTCCAGAGTCCTCTCCCACTGTACGACGTTTGTCTTTGGCGACTGATTGTACAGGTGCGCGCCACGTCGTCATAAAAAGCTATCGGTCACATTCCGCCTGCAAAATTTTGTGACTTACAGCTGGCGTCACGTAAATGTGGTCAAGCGCCCTTGCTGAGTGGCTCGTGACGTTTGTAAACCCTGGCCAGTCGCCATTTACGTGTTCCCACGTATCAAACGCAGGCCCCGAACTGTACCTGCCAGTTCCGGGAAATCGTTAAAATGCGGCGTCTGGTCTTTCGGGAAATGGGTGCAATCCTAGTCACCCCCTCAGATAACATCGACATAATTGCCAGCAATTAATGAGGCCATTTCTTCTTTGAAAAATTCTTCCCTTTTACGTCTATTGCCAGAGCCTGAAGATGCGTAGACGTTAATGAAGCGTCTGTTTTGTATGGTCAACACAGTACTTCAGGCTGTTACCAGGTACTCCACACCTTTTGCTAAAAATTTTTCCTTAATAGGTATTGCCGTCCCAAGGTCTTGTACAGTCCTGGAGGAGTAAAAGCTGTATATCCACTTATCTTGTGGAGGTCTATGTTCGTCACCTCTTGCAGTGGGACAACATCTAATTCGGCGGCATACAGCATGTCAAGCGAAGTCTGAAGCTACAGGCTCCTAGTTATACTGTTTGGTGTTGACTGAACAACTTTGTATGTTTACGCTGGAATCACTCACTGAGAAGAGACAGGGTGTCCCTGTCCTTACCTGAGGCCGCTGTTTAGTTTTTCTTAGATATGCGTGTCATTGTTAAGTCCTTTTGGCAAGTGAAAACCCTAAATGCCTTTTAGTGCTGTATTATCTCCATCTCAACTCGATACATGTTGGGCAATGAAGGAACGAGTGACCGCGAGACGCCTGCCAGGAACCACATGAACCGAGAACTTACAACTGTCACCAGAGTAAACATCTTGATTCGATGCATAAGTTAAAATGCATGGCAAAGTAGTGCCTTCATCCATGTAATAGATACGTTCTTGTGGAATTGGATTAATGTTTTCAGTCGCCCTGTTATTGTTCGTAGCAAATTTTAGCTTGATGAGGAACAGTAACTCATCTACGACTCTTGTGAATCTCCTGTTTTTTTAATTCTTTATTCTTAATCTGTTATTATACATACAACCCACCACCCTATGCAATTAGTGGGTCCTTTAATTGTTACAATGATTTTTGCAGCTAGTGTACAAAGCTCACAAGTGAGCTACAAGTAGTGTTAGTTACAATGGGCAAGATACTTTACTACTGATGTTTTTCCACTTACGCCAGTGGTACACTTACGAACTAAGCCCGTACTCTACCTGCAGCGTCACAGGTGCGCCAGTCGAGTATGTAAACCTACATTGCGCGGCCTTGCCCCCCGGGCTAATGCTGGCCAACGTACCCCTGACACTGGCAGGCCCAAGATATCCTGACTTTTTCGCTGCAGGTTCCTATTGTTTATTTCCTTGTATCTAAGTCCTACTTACTAGCAAAATCTAACATACGTCAATTCCGGTGCGTTGTCTAATTCCATGTTACTGTACTCCACTCCCCCTCGAACTGCACGTGGCGGATTCCAACTGTAACGGCAGTCGACCTATCCACGCACAGGCGGTATGGGGTTGGGGACTGCGATACATTTTGTTATTTGTCGTTACTTACGGTTGTCCCTCAGATATTCCAAAAGAACTTTTCGTGATACCTCGTTAGCCAGGTTGTTTAATACTCGAAGTGTATCCTCTTATCTTAGTGTAAAAGTGTCACAGTTCGGTACTTCTGTCTTAGTGCAGCTGCTAAATCGTTGTAACGGGGGCATTCGTAAACCACATGGTAGGGAGTTCCCCCCGGTACACCACAGTCGCGAGAAGGCGAAGCCTTTCTCCCAAACGGACACAGGTATGTCGGATAGGACCCACGACCGGCTTAAAGTATCCCAGACGTAATCGTTCTTTGACATCTGGTAGGAACTGGAAACTTCTTTAGCCGGTGTCATCGGCTTCCCACGTTTCCTGCCACAGATCTTGACCTCTTCCCTGGATCACACCCTTATCCCCAGCCTGAATGCCCAGGAATTCCCTGTTTTCCCGATCTCCCCCTTCTTCGTCCAGAACCATGCCGCCTGTTCTGTTATTTTGGTGTCAAGGGGGCAAAGCCCCATTATTACCAACAGGCCCCACACAGAGATGTCTTGTAAGCACCAACTGACCCCATTAACAAGTTTCTTTCCACCCTTATCACCCCCATGGCGGGTACCACCCTCGTGAGCCTGTGCTCCTCGACTCCCGAGCCGTAACCCAATATTGATGTTAGTAAGCTGTTCTGATATAGCTTTATTAATTCGGGCTGAAGATGGAATCTTGTATGTCCAATGCGTATGAGGTTATTAAGCACTTCTAGGGCTCTTTGGGTTACGGTTTCGATGTGTTTTGCAGAGTTCTACCTTTGAACAATGATGACTTCCAGGTAACGCATCTCTCATCACTGGAGTGAACCCTTGATTCTCACTGTTGGCTTCCTATATAGTTGTTCTTTCAACAAGAGATAGGTTAACTTGTTTGGTGATATTGTCATTTTAGTGTTTCGGCACCATTTCTGTAATATTTCCATAGCCCTTTCAATCTTTGGCTCGATATCTTCGCAGCCACAGCCGCCCGTCAACAGCAGGAGATCATCCGCATAGGCTATCACCTGTAGCACATCTTCACTCTGTTGTAAGCTGTCCAATAATGGCTCCATGTAGGTGTCCCGTAAACAGGAGAAGAGCGAAGGCCACCACAGGTGGTCAAAGGCGCCACTGATGTCTGCCACGATGCTAGCTATGTATTTGTAAGGGGCCGTGTTGCAGATCTCGGCCACCAGTGCGATTGTGTCAGCCACTGACTGCCCAGTCCTGAAGCTGAGCTGCCTGCCACTCACCCCGCACACCACTCGATGTGCAGTCAGGATGTCAGCCAGCAATTTCTCAAATAGCTTTCCGAAAGGATCTAGTAAACAAATTGGTCTGTGGGACTGGGTCTCAGTTGGGTCTTTTTCAGGTTCTTTCTCTATGATGACCATGTTTGCAGTTTTCCAGATTTTGGGAAATTTTTACAACCTGAGGCACTCGTTATATAGTTGGGTAAGTGGTGTTACCAACTGAGGGGCTAGGAACTCCACTAAGTCCGCAACAATTTCATGTGGCCCAAGGGCTTTTCCTCTCTTTAACTATTTTATCTGGGCAGCCACCTCCTCTTCATAAAAAGGGAATACTGCCCGGTCACTTGTATATTTTCAAAGGTCATCAGTTCTCATTTGGCGCTGGCCCTCAGTTTCCTCTTCTGCACTGTCAGACAGCAGGCACTGGAGGAGAACCTCAGCAGTTTCCTGCGAGCATTCCGTCATCCTGTCCCCCTGCCTGACCGTGAATATCACCATTGGAGAGCGGATCTTCTCTCTCTCCAACGTGTAGGGCACTCCCCACGGGTTGGTAGTTAATTTATTTATGACATACCTTTCCCAATTTCTAAACCTACCTGCCTGAAGTTCTGGAATGTTTCTTTCAATTCCCTGTACTGTTGCAATCATCGTTGCCTTTCCCACCAGTCGACAATGCGCTGGTAGTGCCTTCTTAGTCTTCTTGTCAGACTGGCGCATATGCTTCATTTCAGCTGACCATGGTGACAGAGAGGTCACATTGACCCTCCTCCTCGTTGGTACGGCTGCTTTCACTGCTCTAGTAATCGCACTCACCAGCTGTTTGACATACCTACATACATTTATATCTTGGTATTGGTCACCCTCTGGTGAATGTCACACTACCTTCCTAGGCGTTCCTAGTCTGTTCTATTGTAATTCAATTGCACCTCCCACCCCATGTTCCAGTGGCACTCTCTGTCGCCTATCGTAAATGTGATCAGATTGTGGTAACTTGTGGTGGCATTGTCTTCTGCTTTCCAGTTTCTCACAATGCTTACAGCGTTAGATGTGGTAAGTGTTACATGGAAGTTTGTGCCCTGTCCCTTTCCTGCTTTATAGGTGGCAGGGTTACCAGGCTTGTTGGCCACCACAAGTTGCAAGGCCGTAATTGTTTCTTCTGGCTTCCCTCCGATTGCGTCTCTTGTGCCACTGAACCATGGGGGCGGGGGATTTTGCATTTATATCAGCAGTCACAATCATTTTTCGGTCACGCAACGGCTTGATTACCCGAGTGAGATGGTTCAGATGCTGTTCAATGTCATCTTCATACTGAAAGTACAGATTGACGAAAGATAGTACTCCCGCAGGAGATTGTATTTCCATGACGTTGCAGTGAGTGTTTCACAGCTGCGAGAAAACTGTTAACCGCAATGATCTGTTTGTTATTATTTTCGCCGCTCTCGGGTCATCCGCACTGCTGACTAGCTGCCACGTTGCGGCTGCGAAAGCTATTCGCCAAGCTTGGGAGTATGGCTCCTGCAGGCAGTGCACATCTGGTCTCTTCTCCTCCACCAGTTTGCGCAGCTCCTGCATCACGAGTCTGCTGTTGTGTGGGTTTAGTTATCTAATAGTTATTGTTATCGTTATGGAAAGTATGCATGTATATGACCATCTGACCAGTTCTTTCGCCAATCGAAAGCAATCCGTCCAAAACCAATTGTGCGTAAATTTCGTCAAGATCAGATTTTTCACCTCTTCTTTCGAACACATTTTTGACCAGATCTCGCAGGGCTCCGAAGTCGATGGGAAGATTCATTGACTTGAGCTGTATTCTGTTAACAGCCTCCATCACAGATGAGGTGACTTTACTACCATATTTATGCCCTATCCGAACCACATGTCGCAATGCAGTGGTCAGGGTAGTCGGTTGCTCCAGCCTAGCCAATTGCATAGTGTGTTCAGTGTTTGCGTATGCTCTAACAGGGTGGTATTCTAGCAGGAGTGGATTCCTGTACAGCTGTGAGCACACTGGCGCTTGTTACTGAGCTGTCTTATGAACTGCATGCTGTTCCACTGTGTGCGTGTCGCTTTTCTGCATAGCCACTGGTCGAGCACTACCACAGGATGCCCTTGCCGCCCTAGTTCTTCAGTCGGCCTATATCCCCAGCTTTGAGAGGAGGGAGGTGCAGCCAGCTTGGGCAGCTCCTTTTGTGTTCCAATGTCGACCATTTCTGCTTTTTCAGTGCCTGGAAGCAACCTCGAAAATTCTTTAAATTTGCTTGTCCTCATTGCGTCCCTCCTCCTTTTGCTCAGGAGATTTCTCTTTGACATCCTGTTCCCACTTGTATTTTCAGACATAATCGATTCTTGAAATTAATCTTTGTTTCAGTATCCTATATGTAGGGCAGTTTCCACCAGTGACACCGCATGATCTTTTGCTGCTTTTTTGCATGGGATGCATACCCCTACTGCCTTGCAGTCTCTTCTTGTATGGTTTTCCTCACCACATCTGGAGCAAGCCGACCCCCTGGTACAGTGCCTGAGAATGTGAGTCCGCAGCTCGTGGTTGTGCGGTAGCGTTCTCGCTTCCCGCGCCCGGGTTCCCGGGTTCGATTCCCTTCGGGGACAGGGATTTTCTCTGCCTCGTGATGACTGGGTGTTATGTGATGCTCTTAGGTTAGTTAGGTTTAGTAGTTCTAAGTTCTAGGGGACTGATGACCATAGATGTTAAGTTCCATAGTGCTCAGAGCCATTTGAACCATTTTGAGACTGTGGTCTAGGACCCCACAGTTGAGGTAACGAGGTGCCACAAGATAGTCCCTTACGCTGACCGCGTGAAAACCTATATACAGCTTCCCCATTCTTATTACTTTCCTCCACATAGCTCCAGTGACTTCAGCAATGTGATGGACAACGTCACGTTCCCGAGGTCCCAATTTGAATCTCAGCTTAACTTTCTAAACTCCTCGTCCTCCATGTCTTCGAAGTTATGTCTTTTTATCATTTCATACAGTTCCTCATCTTTTATTATCGAGGGTACATCATATAATACGACAAGGGGATTTCGCTTCTTAGGTAGTTCACATTTAACCACCTTAATAACTTTTGGTTATCCAGCAATTTTCCTTATCTTCCTCTGTTGCTACATCTACAGTTACTACATTTTTCCCTGGTTTAACCTTATTAATCTTAATTTTGTCTTTTGCACGGTTTACAACTGTTGTAAAGATCTCTTGTACGTTTTTTATATTGTGACCAGGCAGTGATCTGAGGGAGAGCACTGCGTCTGGCCGTTTGGCAGCACCTTGAAGTTGTGTCTTCCGTAGTTTGTGGCGCGGCCACACCCGCCCACGTCTTTATCGGCTGCTGGGGAAGTCCGTCACTTTCCTTCTCGTGCTCTTCAACGTGGCCTTCGAGTTTGGCATCGGCAATGGCCCATGCTGCCAACTCGTTTTTCTTAGTCGTTGGAGCCACTTGACTTATCTTTCCACTTTTGATATTCTGCTCCAGAATTAGCATAATTCTGACATGTCTACTAAGCACGTTATCATCTGTCGCCTATCTCAGCTCGTCCTGTGAGGAGGGATCAGACATCATAGATGACCGTGAAGGGACACTCGTATCAATCATCTCTATGTCAGCTACCGTGTAGCTTGATGAGTGAAAAATGGTGGGAGCCCATCTCTTGCCCCGAACCAGCTCCTCTGGCAAAGGGGGGGGGGGGGGGGGGGGGAATTGCTGCAGCTCGCCCACCGACCTCTCCTCTAGGCCAAGGCCACTCCTGAGCTGCCAGGTTCAGCATGCCGTCGCCAAAGTATTGGTCACCCTCTGTGGCCCCGTCACCGACGACTTCACCCGGCGCTCCTCGGCAAGTACACCTCACACTCCAAAGAAGCGGATGCACTTCTCACCCTTCGTCACCTACTAATCCGACCTTCCACCTCTCGGCCGAGCACCCACTCCTACTCAGGAGGTGGGCCGGTTACCCAGTCATTCAGAGGCCTGGACCCAGCTAATCTACCCCAGGCAATGTCACCACCTCCTGGGGTCGGCAGAACACCCCCCGGTTACTCACGGGCACAGCGAGGTGTCCTCGCTGACTCGCGCCAAGATCCCAAGCTGACAAACGAGGTCGCCAGTATGCAGAGCACCTGGTCTTCTGTGAGCAACACCCCCCGGCCTAGCAGCCCGCTAAACCCTCCCCCCCTCCCCCCCCCCACCAAGGGACAGATCTTCGGTCCCTGGACACAGCTCCCCCCTGTGCCACACACCCATTGCTTTCGCATCGGGTTGGGTTATGATGCAAGGCAACATCCAGATGGGTCTGGGAAGTGCTGAGCTTAATGTGTGGCACCACGGGAAGGCGGAAAGAGCCATTTGGGAAGGAGAGGCTACGTACGTGTGATACATCACTTACCCACATGAGGCCTCTCGCCGGCACACCCGACTGACAAGCAATACGCCCTGGTGCCCTGGTGCCCTGGTGCCCTGGTGCCAGGTTCCGTGCCTCAGGGCGCGCCAGCGGCGGGAGGTCCCCCACCGAGCGCACCGTACAGTCGACCATGGAACTGCGAGCTGACGCCCACGCTCAACTCATCCGACCTCACACCTGTTTGTAACTGTCTTTTAGCCAGCGAGGAGATGGGGATGGCTGCTTTCCTACAAACAAATCTTTGCAAAATCAATTTTCGTCCTACCTCGCCAAACGGAGAGACATATAAGTGCAGTGTAGTTTCAAGAAAGGTTGAACATGTAATGGATACTGACGAAGAGCCAGTGTACCTATAGTCGTGAAATCTCAAAACTGTTTCGTCATTCACCCCGAAACTCACATATCTTGGCGCTCCTTTACCAGCTCCGGTCTCGGGTATGTTCGTTGCGTCACTGTGTTTCAACTTGGTGGCTGTAATCTGTGACCAAGGAAATAGGGCACTGTCAGCGTGTTCTGAAGCAAGAAGCTATAGATAGGCTGCGCAACATAATGGAATCCTCCACCCTGGGCTTGGAGGAAGATCAATTACCACACATCCCATTGGTGCTGGTGGGGCTGGGACACTGTTGACACAGTGTAGTGTCAGATCCAGGGTGTCTCACTGGTGACCCAACTTACGTCACAACTAAGCCTGGCACAATGCGTGTTCTATGAGCTAAGCAATTTAAAATGTTTTCCTCTCACACTATAGGCTGGAACTTGCAATCAAAATAACATCCATCCCAGACATCTGTCATGATGTGTAACCAGCCCTGAGAAGCATTCCACGACAGTAATCGATCTGATGTATGTATCCAGTCCACTGTTACTAGACACCACCTCCTCTAGCTGCAGGATAGAGTCTGTCCCTAATCCTGATGTTGCTAGATCTGAACTGGTGTCTTCCAGCTGGGGGCCATCTGCCAACTGATACCAACTGACTTCAGGGCACCTACCCAGAGGGCCAGGCTCTGCACCTTGTCGCGTCCCAAGCGTGGGTTTTGCGAGGGATTGAGCGACACGGTTCGTAAACGGGAATTAGCCGGTTGACCTAATTGAGAGGGAGACTTTTGATCTGGCTAAGATGTTAAATTCCCTGGTGTGAAGGTACAAGGCTAGGATGTTGGTAGAAGTAAACTCGTATGGACGTTATAAAAGTTCTAATTTATTCATAAAGAATACAGATCACCCTAACTGCGTAGTGATTGTACCTACAGAATAGCCAAGCCCATTACAGAGACGGTGACTGACTTCCACCGTTCTGGCTGCCTGATAGAACTTTCCAGCACTTTGCTGCCCACACTAGCACCCTACGTCAGAGTCCCGCGGTCGCTGCCTAAACGCTCATCGGCGACTATCTCCAACTGTCTGCCTGCAGCCCGCCCTCAGCCCAAGTCGGCTGCTATTCACGCTGACTACCGTCGCTGCCTAAACCCGAGAGAGAGAGAGATAGATCCCCGGAGCGGCGTGCCTCCGAGTTTTGTTAGCTCTTCCCCTTCGACCCCGCCAGCGCTTGGCATGACGTAGCGTCGAGTGCAACTTTTCCTTATTAGGGATTGTTTTAGTATTAACTTCAGTACTTTTCTTCAGAAGCTGGGTGGAGGGGTAGAGGGGCCTCTCCCTATATGGTCACGCACTGCGTCCTGAGCCCTTCATTGGCTCCTCATGACGTAGTGCGGTCCCCACCTAGGGCCCTCTTTCTTTCTCTCTCCGCTCCCAGACTTCTCCCTCTAGCCAAGAGTGTTGATACTGCAAGTTATTGTTTATTAAGGGACCTGCCCAGAGCGCCCTGTTTATCTTAATAGCTGAGTCTGCTTCCTTGCTTATCACGCGCAGCTGCCTGGCCGCTTGGACCGCCGCCTCGGCTATCTGGCTGCGTCGTTATCTTTTGTGACCCCTCTGACACGCCTGGCGTCCCCTGTTAACTCTATCTCCCCGTATGATTTCTGGTGTATCGTCTGAGAACAACTGCATTTATACTTGGCTTTTCTGCGGTTACAACAACCTGCACCTGATGGGCTGCCTCCCGCATAGTGTGCACGTGCTCTGCTACTGCAGACTTGCATCCACAGCCTGCTCACACTGTATCCAAAGCTAGTGTCCTCGGTTCATTGCTGCACTCAGGCGCTTCTTACATTGGGTCCACCAGAGGCTGTTAGTTGGTCACAGATCTGCACCAGTCAGCATGACCAGCTTGGTATGCTGCCATCTGCCCAGGTGTGATACACCTCCTTACTCGCCAGGGTGCTGATGTCGCTCTCTCACTTCTGCCAACCACTTGGCCTGGTCACACTGTGAGCGATCCATGTGCTGAGCTAAGCACATACCACCATCCAGATCCACCTGGCGCCACTGGGTGCTGACTGCCACAAGACAGCAAGAGCGCTGGTTCTCTCCGTAATTGAGAACGTTTGGAGTATTATAGTACAGTTTTTACACTCTGTGGTTCCTTCCAGTACCAGATATTCCCTGATTCCACGCACATATCCTACGATAGCGCCCCTTCTTCACTTCAAGTTTTTCCACATGTTCCAGCCATCAACTATTCTGAGGAGAACGTCCTCATTTCTTATCTTATTAGAGACTAAAACCTAAACACCTCATAAACAGGCCATGAAGGCCCAACGGTATCGACCGGCCGCCGTTTCATCGTCAACCCACTGGTGTCACTGGATGCGGATATGGAGGGTCATGTGGGTAGCACACTGTACTCATGGCCGTATGTCAGTTTCCGAGACCAGAGCCACTACTTCTCAATCAAGTAGCTTCTCAGTTTGCCTCAGAAGGGCTGAGTGCACACCGCTTGCCAACAGCGCTCAGTAGACTGGATGGTCACCATCCAAGTGCTAGCCCAGCCCGACAGTGCTTAACTTTGGTGATCTGATGGGAACCGGTGTTACCAATGCAGGGAGACCGTTGGCTTCTTACCTTATTAGTCTACTCAGTTCTGAGAATCCCTCTATAACATCACATCTCAAAAGGTTCAATTCTCTTCCTTCTGGGTTTTCGCACAATCTGCAATTCACTACTATAAAATACTGCACTCCAGATGTACATCTTCAGAAACTTCATCTTCAGATTAGTGCCTATATTTGGTACTACTACACTCTGAAGTATTCTCTTTTGCTGTGCTAGTCTGCATCATATATTCTCATAGCTTCACCCTGCATGCGCTATTTTTCTTCAGATGTACCAGAACTCCTTCATTTCGTCTATATAAACTACACTCCTGGAAATGGAAAAAAGAACACATTGACACCGGTGTGTCAGACCCACCATACTTGTCCGGACACTGCGAGAGGGCTCTACAAGCAATGATCACACGCACGGCACAGCGGACACACCAGGAACCGCGGTGTTGGCCGTCGAATGGCGCTAGCTGCGCAGCATTTGTGCACCGCCGCCGTCAGTGTCAGCCAGTTTGCCGTGGCATACGGAGCTCCATCGCAGTCTTTAACACTGGTAGCATGCCGCGACAGCGTGGACGTGAACGCACGGGGACATGGCAGGAAGTAAAACATGTTCTAGAGGAAAATTATGCGAGTAAGCGTACCATTGACTACTACGCGTGCAAGATGCACGCCAAGACCGTAGGATCCTACGCAGTGCCGTAGGGGACCGCACCGCCACTTCCCAGTAAATTAGGGACACTGTTGCTCCTGGGGTATCGGCGAGGACCATTCGCAACCGTCTCCATGAAGCTGGGCTACGGTCCCGCACACCGTTAGGCCGTCTTCCGCTCACGCCCCAACATCGTGCAGCCCGCCTCCAGTGGTGTCGCGACAGGCGTGAATGGAGGGACGTATGGAGACGTGTCGTCTTCAGCGATGAGAGTCGCTTCTGCCTTGGTGCCAATGATGGTCGTATGCGTGTTTGGCGCCGTGCAGGTGAGCGCCACAATCAGGACTACATACGACCGAGGCACACAGGGCCAACACCCGGCATCATGGTGTGGGGAGCGATCTCCTACACTGGCTGTACACCTCTGGTGATCGTCGAGGGGACACTGAATAGTGCACGGTACCTCCAAACCGTCATCGAACCCATCGTTCTACCATTCCTAGACGGGCAAGGGAACTTGCTGTTCCAACAGGACAATGCACGTCCGCATGTATCCCGTGCCACCCAACGTGCTCTAGAAGGTGTAAGTCAACTACCGTGGCCAGCAAGATCTCCTGATCTGTCCCCCATTGAGCATGTTTGGGACTGGATGAAGCGTCGTCTCACGCGGTCTGCACTTCCAGCACGAACGCTGGTCCAACTGAGGCGCCAGGTGGAAATGGCATGGCAAGCCGTTCCACAGGACTACATCCAGCATCTCTACGATCGTCTCCATAGGAGAATAGCAGCCTGCATTGCTGCGAAAGGTGGATATACACTGTACTAGTGCCGACATTGTCCATGCTCTGTTGCCTGTGTCTATGTGCCTGTGGTTCTGTCAGTGTGATCATGTGATGTATCTGACCCCAGGAATGTGTCAATAAAGTTTCCCCTTCCTGGGACAATGAATTCACGGTGTTCTTATTTCAATTTCCAGGAGTGTATATGGTCGATAATTTTGATATTAAATTTCGCTACTCTTGTTTCTTCTACTCCTCATCAGTTTTTGTTTGGCTTTACCTCAATCCCTATCCTGAGCTCAGTGTACTGTTCATTCCAGTCTACAGTTCGTAGTACTTCTTCACTTTCACTAAGGATGGTAGTGTCACGAGCGTATCTTGCCATTGATTTCCTTTCGCCTTGAATTTTAATGCCTCTCCTGAACCTTTATTCATTTTCCTTATTTGTTCCTCAATGTAGAAGATGAACAGTGAGTGGGAAGGCTGTGTCCCTGCATTATTCCCATTTTCAATCAGAGCATTTCTCCCTTGTGGTTCAATTTTCTGTGACGAGCATGCATAAAGTATCATATTAATTCTGAGCAAAAGGTCGCATCATTTATTATAGAATAAAGTACACTTGTGTGCAAAACTTAAGGAAGAAAGTAACTTTTGCAAGATGTATCACTGCCGAGTGACATAGCTCGATGAAAACTTAGATAAAGTGTAGAACGAACTGATACGAAGTAGTAAAGGAAGTAAATGAAAGAAATATGCGGTGTGACGAACAGAAATGACACTTCTATTCAAAGCCAATACTGTAATCACACTGCAGTCACAACCATTTATGATGATCCCCCGGACATTACAAAAGGGGGGGGGGGGGGGGGCACGGTTCTCGGTAGGGTGTACGATCACCACGGAGCTGCAATGTGCTCCCATGCTGGCCACAACCTCGGTAAGGAGTTCTTGTGGCGTGGCATTCCACTCCCCTACCGGTGCGGCTGACAGCTTCTGGATGGTCGTCGGTGAATGAGGACGTGCCGATGTACGTCTGCCCAATGCGTCCCGTACGTGCTCAGTGGGATTTAGTCTGGGAAACAGGCAGGATAGTCCATTCGCAGGATATCCTCTCTTTGCAAGAGTTCCTCCATCTGCATCGTTTGATGAGCTCATCCACTGTCATCCATAAAATTGAGTCTTAGCCTAATGCACCCCTGAAAAGAGGCTCATGAGGAAGGAGCACTGAGTCAAAATAACGTTGACTGCTGAGTATACCGTTTTCAAAGATTTGGTGGCCAGTACGCCCATGCAACGTCATGCCTCCCTACACATCTACATGACTACTCTGCAATTCACGTTTAAGTGCTTGGCAGAGGGTTCATCGAACCACAATCATACTATCTCTCTACTATTCCACTCCCGAACAGCGAGCGGGAAAAACGAACACCTAAACCTTTCTGTTCGAGCTCTGATTTCTCTTATTTTATTTTCATGATCATTCCTACCTATGTAGGTTGGGCTCAACAAAATATTTTCGCATTCGGAAGAGAAAGTTGGTGACTGAAATTTCGTAAAAAGGTCTCGCCGCGACGAAAAACGTCTATGCTCTAATGACTTCCATCCCAACCCGTGTATCATATCTGCCACACTCTCTCCCCTATAACGTGATAATACAAAACGAGCTGCCCTTTTTTGCACCCTTTCGATGTCCTCCGTCAATCCCACCTGGTAAGGATCCCACACCGCGCAGTAATATTCTAACAGAGGACGAACGAGTGTAGTGTAAGCTGTCTCTTTAGTGGACTTGTTGCATCTTCTAAGTGTCCTGCCAATGAAACGCAACCTTTGGCTCGCCTTCCCGACAATATTATCTATGTGGTCCTTCCAACTGAAGTTGTTCGTAATTTTAACACCCAGGTGCTTAGTTGAATTGACAGCCTTGAGAATTGTACTATTTATCGAGTAATCGAATTCCAACGGATTTCTTTTGGAACGCATGTGGATCATCTCACACTTTTCGTTATTTAGCGTCAACTGCCACCTGACACACCGTACAGCAATCTTTTCTAAATCGCTTTGCAACTGATACTGGTCTTCGGATGACCTTACTAGACGGTAAATTACAGCATCATCTGCGAACAATCTAAGAGAACTGCTCAGATTGTCACCCAGGTGATTTATATAGATCAGGAACAGCAGAGGTCCCAGGACGCTTCCCTGGGGAACACCTGATATCACTTCAGTTTTACTCGATGATTTGCCGTCTATTACTACGAACTGCGACCTTCCTGACAGGAAATCATGAATCCAGTCGCACAACTGAGACGATACCCCATAGGCCCACAGCTTGATTATAAGTCGCTTGTGAGGAACGGTGTCAAAAGCTTTCCGGAAATCTAGAAGTACGGAATCAACTTGAGATCCCCTGTCGATAGCGGCCATTACTTCGTGCGAATAAAGAGCTAGCTGCGTTGCACAAGAGCGATGTTTTCTGAAGCCATGCTGATTACGTGTCAATAGATCGTTCCCTTCGAGGTGATTCATAATGTTTGAATACAGTATATGCTTCAAAACCCTACTGCAAACCGACGTCAATTACATAGGTCTGTAGTTAAACATCTGGACCACCAAAACGACCATGTTCGACAATACTGGGCATATATTGTGATATGTGGGAACGTGTAATTCACCGAGGAACATTGTCGAACGTGCTCGCTTTCACCAGATCCATACGTAAGCAAACGAGGAAGCGTAAAGCTAATAAAGGCAGGTTCCTCCATTTCCCCCCCCCCCCCCCAAGATGACGTTCACATTGCTGCGGTCCGCCTTAGTGGCGTCAGTCGCTGCAGAGGTCGTTGACAGCTGGAGCTGTTTCTGCATTCACTAACGAGACCGCAGGTGTAAGATTATTTAGCCGATCGTGCGTAAATGGAGACGTGCGGCCACATGCAGCCAGCTTCTGTTGCATTTCGTCCATCAACAGTTCCAGGCTACAGTTATCATCACCAAAGCAGAGCAACATTTGCTGCCATAATAGCAAACTGCAATTTACGAGTGACTGTCTGACAGTTAAATTCCGAGTGTCTAGGTGAAATTCAGATTCAAAGACTGAACTTAATAACTGACTCAGCCAGCCAGCCAAACAGAAATCTATAGATTATATACAAAGAAGCACCAAAGAAACTGGTACAAGCATGCGTATTCGAATAAAGACATATGTAAACATGTAGAATACGGCGCTGCGGTCGGCAATGCCTATAGAAGACAACAAGTGTCTAGAGCGGTTGTTAGATCGGTTACTGCTGCTACAATGGAAGGGTATCAATATTTAAGTGAGTTTGAACGTGGTGTTACAGTGGCGCACGAGCGATGGGACACATCACCTCCGAGGTAGCGATGAAGTGGGGATTTCCCCGTACGGCCATTTCACGAGTGTACCGTGAATATCAGGGATCCGGTAAAACATCAAATCTCCGACATCGCTGCGGCTGGAAAAAAATCCTGCAAGAATGGGACGAACTACGACCGAAGAGAATCGTTCAACGTGACAGAAGTGCAGCCCTTCCGCCAAATTGACACAGATTTCAACGTTGGGTCTTCCTCAACTGTCATCTATGTAGGCTTTCGAAGCCGAAGGCCCACTCGTGTAACCTTTTTGACTGTTGTTGTTGCGGTCTTCAGTCCTGGGACTGGTTTGATGCAGCTCCCCATGCTACTCTGTCCTGTGCAAGCTTCTTCATCTCCTACCTACATCCTTCTGAATCTACTTAGTGTATTCATTTCTTGGTCTCCCTCTACGATTTTTACCCTCTAAGCTGCTCTCCAATACTAAATTGGTGATCCCTTGATGCCTCAAAACATGTCCTACCAACCGATCCCATCTTCTGGTCAAGTTGTGCCACAAACTTCTCTTCTCCCCAATTCTATTCAATACTTCCTCATTAGTTATGTGATCTACCCATCTAATCTTCAGCATTCTTCTGTAGCACCACATTTCGAAAGCTTCTATTCTCTTCTTGTCCAAACTATTTATCGTCCATGTTTCACTTCCATAAATGGCTACACTCCATACAAATACTTTTAGAAAAGACTTCCTGACACTTAAATCTATACTCGATGTTAACAAATTTCTCTTCTTCAGAAACGCTTTCCTTGCTATTGCCAGTCTACATTTGATATCCTCTCTACTTCGACCATCATCAGTTATTTTGCTCCCCAAATAGCAAAACTCCTTTACTACTTTAAGTGTCTCATTTCCTAATCTAATTTCCTCATCATCACCCGACTTAATTCGACTACATTCCATTATCCTCGTTTTCCTTTTGTTGATGTTCATCTTATATACTCCTTTCGAGACACTGTCCATTCCATTCAACTGCTCTTGCAAGTTCTTTGCTGTCTCTGACAGAATTACAATGTCATCGGCGAACCTCAAAGTTTTTATTTCTTCTCCATGGATTTTAATACCTACTCCGAATTTTTCTTTTGTTTCCTTTACTGCTTGCTCAATATGCAGATTGAATAACATCGGGGAGAGGCTACAACCCTGTCTCACTCCCTTCCCAACCACTGCTTCCCTTTCATGCCGCTCGACTCTTATAACTGCCATCTGATTTCTGTACAAATTGTAAATAGCCTTTCGCTCCCTGTATTTTACCCCTGCCACCTTTAGAATTTGAAAGAGAGTATTCCAGTCAACCTTGTCAAAAGATTTCTCTAAGTCTACAAATGCTAGAAACGTAGGTTTTCCTTTCCTTAATCTTTCTTCTAAGATAAGTCGTAAGGTCAGTATTGCCTAACGTGTTCCAGTGTTTTTACAGAATCCAAACTGATCTTCCCCGAGGTTTTTCCATTCGTCTGTAAAGAATTCGTGTTAGTATTTTTCAGCTGTGGCTTATTAAACTGATTGTTCGGTAATTTTCACTTCTGTCAACACCTTCTTTCTTTGGGATTGGAATTATTATATTCTTCTTGAAGTCTGTGGGTATTTCGCCTGTTTCATACATCTTGCTCACCAGGTGGTAGAGTTTTGTCAGGACTGGCTCTCCGTAGGCTGTCAGTAGTTCCAATGGAATGTTGTCTACTCTGGGGGCCTTGTTTCGACTCAGGTCTTTCAGTGCTCTGTCAAACTCTTCACGCAGTATCGTATCTCTCATTTCGTCTTCATCTACATCCTCTTCCATTTCCATAGTATTGTCCTCAAGCACACCACCCTTGTATAGACCCTCTATATATTCCTTCCACCTTTCTGCTTTCCCTTCTTTGCTTGGACTTGGGTTTCCATCAAAGCTCTTGATATTCATGCAAGTGGCTCTCTTTTCTCCAAAGGTCTCTTTAATTTTCCTGTAGGCAGTATCTATCTTACCCCTAGTGAGACAAGCCTCTACATCCATACATTTGTCCTCTAGCCATCCCTGCTTAGCCATTTTGCACTTCCTGTCGATCTCATTTTTGAGACGTTTGTATTCCTTTTTGCCTGCTTCATTTACTGCATTTTTATATTTTCTCCCTTTTTGACTACGTGACACAACGCTTTACGCCTATTCTGGGCCCGTCAACACTGAATCCACGAACCAGCAGGGGACTGTTCGAGCTGGCGGAGGTTCTCTGATGTCGCGTGTGCAGTAGGAACGACTCTGATCGGACACATGTACCTAAGCATCCTGTCTGATCACCTGCATCCATTCGTGCATTCCGACGGACTTGGGCAATTCCACTAGGACAATGCGACACCCCACACGCCCAGAAATGCTACAGAGTGACCCCAGGAACACAGTTCTCAGTTTAAACACTTCCACTGGCAGCCAAACTCCCCAGACACGAACATTATTGAGCATATCTGGGATGCCTTGCAACATGATTTTCCGAAGATATCTCCACCCTCTCGTACTCTTACGGATTTATGGACAGCCCTGCTGGATTCGTGGTGTCAATTCATTTCAGCACTACTTCAGACATTAGTCGAGTCCGTGCCACGATGTGTTGCAGCCCTTCTGCGTGCTCGTGGGGCTCCTACACGATATTAGGCAGGTGTACCAGTTTATTTGACTCTTCCGTGTAGCAGCTTTCAATGTGTTGCATTATCTAAGGTATAGGACTTGGACTCCAGAGCACCATAGCTTGCAGCAATCAAAGCTGAGAATTATGTATACATTATTTTAATGTTTATTACATGTTTCACATTGTATTCCACATACTGACTGCTTCAGAGATAATACCCTGTGATCACATGAACCACAAGTGTGGAAGTCTGCTACCTCACACTGCAATGTTTATCTGTGGTTCTGGGTTAGCTTCCTGCTACCTTGGATGTTGGGCGCCAGATTTGCGTTAGTGACTGCTACATCACACAAACCTTCGTCATGAATCAGTTTCTTCATTAGTGAAAACCATACCAGAATCCCTAAAATAGTGCCTGAGATTAGCCTTGGTACACAAACAAAACACAGTGAGAAACTTTAATTCATTACAATTTGACCAATTTGCACGACATATTACGAATTATGCATACAGACCTTTCTCATTAATCTTCTATTTATCTGTGAAAATTGTATCGAAATCCACAGGAAAACTCGACAGGTATTTTAATTCACTGTATGTCAACCAATTTGCTCAAAATATTTATAAATTATACGCACATACGTTCCTCATGATTCAATCTGCCTGTTAGTGAAAAGCATACCAAAATCCCTACAATAATCCCTTAGGCTAGCCTACACTTACATACAGAAAAACGTGACAGGAAACGTCAAATTCTAGTCAACATAACGGAATAGATATCGGAGTGTCTGACTAAAGTCCTAAAGTCCTCCCTTTGGTTACGTACAGTACTGTTATACGAGGCGCTCAAACATAATGCGTTATCTAGTAGAGAATTACCTCCTCCATGTCAACTGCTAAGGACTCCGAAAAACTCGGATATGCAAAATCCGAAGAGCGTTTTTTCGCATGAGATCTTGGACTTATATATCTTTACTTCTGAAAAGCATTTTACTCCCCCCCTCCCCCCAACACTTGATAATGAAGTGCAGTCACATGAAGAATCAAAAGAAATTGGTGTCTAGATGGAGGATTTTTTGGCAGCCAGAATGCTGCATATTATCTTAGACAGAGAGTCGTCCACCGATACAGTAGTAACAACCTAAGGTATGCCCCAGGGAAGTAAGTCGCGACCCTCGCTGTTCATATTACATAGTAATGATCTGGAAGGTAATATTGAAATCTCCGACGTTTTGCTGTTGGTGCAGTTGTCCAGGATGAAATACTGCCTAGAATAAGCTGACCAGATTTTCAAAGTGGTGCAAAGATTGAAAACTTGCTGTAAACGTTCAGAAATGTAAAACTGTGCACTTCAGAAAGCGCGAAACGTAGTTTCATATCACTAGAAAGTCAATGTGTCACAGCTTGATTCATTCAAAAAATACACATTCCTGATTGCAGTATTTGTTGAGATGCGAAATGAAATGATCATGTACGCTCAGTCATAGGTGAAAGCGCTGGCAGACTAACATTCAGGATACTGGGAAAATGCAATCTGTCCACAAGGAGATTGCTTACAACAACTCTTGCGACCCTTGTAGAATATTTTTCAGGTGTTTGTGACAGACAGGGGATACTGAATATGTACGGTGAAGGACAGTGCAAACGCGCACAGATTCGTTTAACCTTTGGGACAGCGTCATGGAGGTGCTGGAGAACCTGAAATGGGAAACTCTGTAAGATAGTTGAGAACCACCTTGTGGAAGCCTGCTTAAAAAGTTTCAAGAATCAGCATAAATGAGGAATCTAGGATTATTATACTTCCTCTATGTATCACTCCCTCAGGGACCGCAAAGACAAAATTTGACTAATTATAGCAAGCGCAGAGGCAGTCAAGCGCTCACTCTTCTCCAACGTACATCAATGGAAGGGGAAGAAGACCTGATAAGTGATACAACAAGGGTACCCTCTACCAGGCACTCACAGTGGTTTGCACAGTATACACATAGATGCAGAAAAGGATGTGGCAGTCATTTGAAAAGACACCCAACGAATTTTGCACTGTGTGTTCGAATATATATCTTTTATAGAGAACCAGATACAAAGAAGTTTATATAGGTTTGTGGACTATTCCTGCAAAAGTTTTTTTTTTTTTTATCAGGCACTGTTATTACATTACTAATCAGAAGTTATAAATTTGGATCTATCAAAATGAACAACAGACGTGGGGTCGCTCTATAAAGATTGGAGGACGAAAATAAAGTTGTATGTAGCTTGCATGTGTGTGTGTGTGTGTGTGTGTGTGTGTGTGTGTGTGTGTGTGTGTGTGTGTGCCAGTGTGTTCTACAGATCTCAGAAGAAGTAATCTGCTAAAAGTGCTTTTAAAACTATGTTCTCCTGATCCTGTTGTGGCTACTTGAACACACATCACCTGGAACTTTTTTTGGTTTTTATCAGCAATAAAATGCTTAATCGTGGTAGAAAATACTTAATTGTGTGCTGCCCCTCTAAAGATTTGAGTAAAGTACAGTGTTATCAAAACCCTGTGTAGATCAGGGGTATGCCAAAGTTCATAATTTTTGCAAAATATTTGGCGTTCTAGCATCATTAACTTGTATTTTTTTGAGGTCTACAATGGGTTCTGTTTGCGACAAATTATCTGACAATATACTAACTTTAAGATAAATGGATAAAAAGTAGCATGTTGAACTAGTATACTGGTTCAAGAAAGAGAACTCTTCATTAGATTAAAACAACTTGGTACCTGCGTCCCTGTAGTTACAATAACACCAAAGTGACTATTCGTCAAAGAGAAAGTGGATTTTCAACACCTGAAGCGCTCCAAACAGCAACTAAAATGAAACAGATGCCTCACAGCATATGTGATAATCAAATACCTCGAGGCCACGGAGGCCGCCCCTTTGAAGTTACCTCTCTCCCTTTTCAACCAGAGAGATTGGCTGCCCACTCAGAAATGGCGCGAAAGCTCCACGTAGGGGTCCCTACAATCCCAGGTATCTAAATGTATAACAGACTCATAAAAAAAAAAAAACTGACCGCACTCAGTAATAAATTGAAGATCGTCTCATCTCTGCTGGGTGACATAGCCTGAAGGAATAGTTGAAGAGAATCATAGAACAATGTAAATTTAAATTGGGGCAGGGATAAACACAGGTTTGTTACATGCTAGCCTGTGTAAGAGTATTTCTGCTGGTCTTTTCTGTTCAATGTTCACTTCGAAACCGACATCCTGAGGTTGGTAGAAACGAAGACCAAGTGTGGTGTAGAGAAAAGAAAAGGAGGAAAATGAGTAATTTGACAAAAAACTGGGTTTCTGGTACTGCATGTTAGTGCTAATTCATTTGAAAAATACTGTTTTCAGCTTGTATAATATGAGCTTCTCAGCGTTTTTAGTTCTATAGCATACCTGTATAACTTTTTGTATTCTTCGATTACGTGTCTGTAATATAGTACGGAATTATTATTAGGCCTATTACCAGTACTTAAAATGAGTTTTCCTGTATCTTTGGTAAATTTATAAATAATTTGCTGATGCGGTTTAAAAATGTGTAAACATGATGCGTTTAATATGATTATAAACTAGCTAACTTTTAGTTTCCCTATTTTTTTTTTTTTAATTTTGCAAGTGTCAGTTGTAATTTTGATAAACGTCTTGAAACACGATCTATTTAAGTGGAATATGACGGAGTATAATCAAACATATCAGAGGTACAATAATTAAGTAAAAATAATTGCCAGGATAGTATATGTACCGTTAAAGTTTTCATTAGAGAAGACTGTGATTCCCTGGAATATTTATCAACTCAAGAGTAAGGAAGAATATATATCTTTGGTTGCTCTTACGAAAGCATAGTTACTCAGAGTCCAAAATCTGATTTGTCTACGGAATGACGTTTATGGTGAAACATGCGGAAAGTGCTTTTCTGTAGTAAGTGAGATGTGTCGTCAAATTCTGAATGGGCAGCAGATTTCAGTTTGAAAAATATTGAACGTGTCACCGTTGTTGCGACAGTCTGCGTATTAATTGAAAAAGAAAATTACATTTTACTCAAACGGTAAGTTTTTGTTTATGTTTACGTTTTGTATGTGTGATGGTTAAACGATGTGTCAAGTTCAGGATGAAAGCTGAAATGCTGTTTGGTTACACAGTGACCATTATTTTGTGCAAGGTTTTTAATATCTTGTCATATAGCTTGTGAAGCGCACTAATTAATTAGATGGACATAAAGTTCTTTTAGGACGTAAAATATTTTTATTAACTGCAGGGGAAAATAACGCACAAATGATGCCTAACATGTTGAACATTTAGATGACATAATATTGCTTAAAGTCTTTGAAGGCTTGAGTAATAAAGTGTCCTCGCTGCACAATCCGGGTGTGCATGGCCATACATGTGCTTAGAGGCGATTGAGCCTTTAGACAGGTAAGAAAAGAATTTGTCATTTCATGTGAGCCATTGTTATTCAACACGCTTAGGAAAACTGCTTCAAATTGTATTCAAACTAAGACAAGCTGCTATTTTTGTTACGATCACTTGCTGGCCGTTCGCATATACTGGCATGTGTAACACCGTTTAAATGGAAGCAGGTAAATAATTCATTAATACATCAATTCCACGCCCTGAGAATGTAAACGAGTATCTTATACTGCAAAATTTGCGTCTTCTCGTGCATCGCCCAGCGGTTGCTTCTTGTAATTGTTAATGTGTTTGGTTTTAAGTGCTGACATGTGAAAGGAGGCACTTTCCGTAAATATTCAGTCATAAGTAGATGTAAGAGTATTCATTACCGTACATTTTCATTGCGTTTAATATTGTTTCCAAAAACTGACAGCTATATTTGTTGCGTTTTTAAAAATTAACTAAGCCTTCAAATTTAATTAAAAAGTTGGTTCCAGATAGAAACTATTAGTGATGACTGGAAAGCAAAACGTGATAATGTTATCAGACAAAATAGGCAGTCAGTAGCATTGTTTAATATTAATGTTCTATGTGGGTAAAGTACCCTGATGAAGGTAAACAGACCGGCAACCAGTTACATAATCTTTAGTCCTTGGCTTTATCTTATCAGTCTGTGAGCAGCGGTAAGTTTAACTATGCAGGAAGGCTGTCATGGTCAGTCTTTCATTAGTGGTTGTGGAGTGTTGTGCTACAATGACACGAACAGATGCAATTTGCTGTCCTATTCTGCAGCTGCTGTGGGACTCATTGGCAAACATGTGCGATGTGTGGCCAAACACGAAAGGAAGGCCAGCTGTTCGTACTGTAGGAGTGCCACCTCCATCAGCACGCGTTGAGAACACTGAAACCTGGCAGCGCAGCAAGAAATTTACTGTGAGTCTATACTTCCTTTACTTGCTTTAGTGTGTTTATTCTTATGAGAGGAGAACCATTGTAAAAAGGAAGCAAATTTTGAGTGACAGAAAAGTTTGTAATATAAAAAATGATGCCTATCTTGTGAAATTCAGAATACAGTAATATAATAACTATAGTTTACTCCAAAGGTCATTTTCTTTCATTACAATGTCACTCTTTGTCACCCATATTTGTATTCAAGAAGTTTGCCTGGCTTTTGGAACACAAGTTTTGCTGCGTACTGAAGATTTTTTGTTTTGTTTAGGTCGCAAAGGACTCTTCAAAACAAAGGTTTTTATTTATTTTCTTCCTCTTCAATGCATTTTTAGTCATGAGTTTCAGAATCTGATGACTTGCTGCTTATGGCATTGTAGATGTTGAACTGCTTTTCATTGTAACACTGCATCTCATTCCTTTCATGCAGAAGGAAGCGTGGATTAGTTGTAAAGTTCCAGATTATAAATCCAAAGGTTTTGGGTTTGATCTGTGGTCAATCCTAGAATTTTTATCTGTCATGTCTCTTACCTCTGGCAATGTTTGTTGATACGAAAAATGCCAAGTTACACCATGGTTTACAATCCCCATTAAACTGTAGGTCATACAATAACTGGCTGTGTAAGTCAGTTCAAAAGTCGGCTCTACTAAACTTAACACTGTATGTATGATGGTTAATTGGTAGGGCCTTTGCATCATTGTCATATTGACCCAACCTGTGCATTTTGGACCTCTGCCACACATTGCAAATCATTATTTTATTCTTATTATTTGCTTTATTACCGTGATTGGGAGGGGGGGGGGGGGAAGGGGGTGGTGGCTTTTTCTCAACATGCAGGCAGACCTTTCATTTTTGTCAAATGTGGTTAGGTAACACTGTAACACTTCATAATAAATGGCTAGACTTTCCAGTTTCCTTGCACATATAAAAGGAATGTGCATTGATGTGAAAAGGAGTTGCTGGTTTTCATCCACGCTGTCAATACTGTTTGTGTTCTGCCCTTACTCTACTGTTGTCTACTGGTCAGACATGATACATTGTACTATCAAAAACATTCCGTTCTGTATATTTTCCTACATGTTTCCTGCACCGATTTTTGCAAGCTAAATGTTGTAATCATATAACTAAGAGTTAATAATGCACACTCTCAAACCTTGTGTATATTAGAACTGCAAGTATTTGAGTTTTATTCATGTTGTCAGTTTCCCTCCTTCAGTTTGCTTCAGGTAACTGTTCGTTTTGTGTATTTGTGAGTAATATCTGATTCGATATCAGTATAATGTTTTTCAGTAAATTCATCCCAAGCAGTGTCCCAAAAATGATACCCCTATTTAGTAGTAAATCCAAATGGTGTAAACGTAGAAGGGCTGCATGAATGGTCACACAGTGATCCTTGGGAGAAAATAATATAAATGCTTATGAAACTGGAAAAATCCTGTGAAGCTTTGTAAATAAGCTTCACAGGGTATTTTTCAAACATATGCCACTTCAAGAACTAGTGATAGGTAAGCCTGTGAAGACAATATTACAGTAATTGCAGTGCACACAGAGGCATTTAAGCAGTTATTTTTACAAGTTGAAAGAGAGAAGACCCTAACCTGTGGTACAGAGCTGAATACTCCGCACCATCCACATCACAATGGTTTGCAGAATTTGTTTGTAGATGTAGGTAAGTGTCACTACAGATGTTTGCAATGGAAGGAGAAGTTTCTAGTTCTTCAAATAACTCAATGTATGCATTAGATAATATGTAATATCCCATTGAAAAGCTCTAGTAAGTGTGTTTCATGAAAAATCAAAGGTGAAATAGGGTGACAGGTATCTTGCCACAATATTCCGGCTGACAGTCGTTCAGTCGTCTTAGAGAGTGTGGGATTCTGGATACGGATCCTAATATATGTAATAATTTCCAAGTTTTGAATATACATATATATATTTTGCCATAAAGACTGATACACATGAACACTCCATGATGTACAAAGGCAAATTGAATTAAACATGGCTCATCAGAGCAGTTAATGTTCCAAAGATTGTAATTTGTGTGGTCTATGTGACCTATCGATGCCACCGAGCCCACCTCCTCTCTCCCCGGAGTACGGAGTATGACCTTGAGCCCTGGGGGGGGGGGGGGGGGGGGGAGTCGTATGGGTGTCAGCGTCGGTGTGAGAAGTGGCAGGCGTGTGACTGGAAGCTCCATCTCTGTTCGGTCGGTGTGCAAAGGCGTGGAGGCCGGCCACCAGTCCAACTCATACTCCAAGGGAGGAGGTGGCATGTGAGCATGCCTTCCCCGAATGCAGACTGAGCCGTCCGAAGAAATGAAAGCTCGAGCACATGTCAGGTTGCACTCTTGTGGGAGGGACAAGCTGTGCACTATCTTGACATTGAGTTACTCAGTGAGGGTCAGGTCTGTGCTGTCAGTGAGCAGTACAAGCTCACGATTATCAAACACCATAATCGACATGTCGGCGACGCGGTCAGGTGGTATGTTGCAGCACAAAACAAAGGACGGGGCATCCACGTCTCTAGTACCTGAAATGTCTTCAAAACCTGTAAATCGGTATGATGATGAAATGCCTGAGGAACCCGCGAACTGCGGTGGTGAATCGTTGGATGGAGAAAATCCAACCCTACGTTGAACGGACTCATTAGCGGGTTCGTCAATAGAACATGTGCCCGGGCAGTCCGACTGGGATGGCACAGGGGTCTCGGAGTCTACGAAGGCAGGCTTGAGCTTGTGTAGAGAAACGGTTTGCGGGTAATCTTTTATCATAATATCGAACGTCATCTCACCCCTTTGGAGTACTTTGAAGGGGCCAGGAAACGGGGTTGTAAGGGTTGTCTGACAGTCGTGTCTGAGCATGACGTGAGCAAGAGCTTAGTGTGGTCGGCACATAAGTGTTAGGTGGGGAACGGCTGACAAGCGGGTGTAGCCAGGTGTTTCTAAAAGTGTGCACGCATCCTTCCGATAAAGTCTGGGAAGGAGGGGGAATCCCCAGGATCTTGGGGGAGAATTAGTTCCCCAGGTAAAACCAGGTTTCTGCCGAAAACAAATTCGGAAATTGTCCCATGTAAATCTGGTTTAGATGTAGAACGTAGGCCCAGCAACACCCAAGGAAGTGCCTCGGATCGGAGACAGTCGTGGCACCTGAGTACAGTTTCAAGCGTGTGGTGCCATCATTCCACCAACCCGTTGCCGGGTGGTAGGCTGTCGTATGGATGTTTTTAATACTGCAAAGATTACAGGGAATCATAAAAAGTGCAGATTTGAACTGTCTACTCTAGTCGGTCGGTTGTAATGTTGGACAGGCAGTCGAACCTAGTGATCCAAGAAGAAACAAATCCCTTGGTCACAGTTTCTGCTGTGATGTTGGGTAAGGGGACAGCTTCCACCCAACGAGACATTCGGTCTATTGTGGACAGGATATACTTGTGGCCCTCTGTCGGAGGCAGGGCTCCGATAAAGTCAATATGTATGAGCAGAGCCTGAGTGTCCTTGTCAGAAGCCCGTAGAGCAGAGAGGACGGATAAATTGATGATACTTCAAATGGCCTTGATCCGTGATGTAGTGTACGTCTGTCGTAAACTGAGAGACCAAGTCGAAGTAGTGGAAATGTCAAGGGGGGGGGGGGGGGGTGGAGGATCCTCTGGCGGGTTGCAGATCAGTGGTTTGTGATCAGTAAGAATGAAGAAAGGATGGCCCTCGGTGTCGCTGGGGAAATGTTTTATGGCCTCGTATACCACCAGAAGCTCTCTATCAAAAGTGGGATATTTATTCTGTGCTGAAGACAGTTTTTTGGAGAAGAAATGAAATGGTGAAACTGTGTCACCTTTGTCTGTTGTAATACTGCCCCGACCATGATGTCATTGCCGTCTGTAGTGATGAACAAATAGGCAGACGGATCAGGGTGGGCGAGTTCGACTGCGTGAGCTAAAGCTGTTTTAAGAGCCCTGAAACCTCTAGCATGGGTTCAGTCAAGTGGACTGGTTTAATGGCCGAAGTTTGTTTGGCGGATAGCGAGTCCGTCAGCAGTGCCTGCATGGTGGTGGCTGAAGGTAGATGACGGTGGTAGTAACTTACAGTACCTAGGAAACTTCTGAGTTCTTTGTACGTAGCTGGGGGTGGCAATGACACTATAGCCTGCACTTGGGATTTGGGAGGCTGTAATCCATCTGTGGAGACAATGTAACCCAGTAATCTCACAGAAGACTGACATGGTTGGAATTTCTGTGCTGACCTCGATGCCATTGGATGCCAAAGTCTGGAGGACCTGCGATAAATGATCTTCAGTCGATTTGTTGAAAATCAGTATGTCATCCAGGTATGCGAAGCACAACTCGATTCGTCATAAGATTGAGTCATCAAAACATTGCCGCATTTGTGCTGCATTCTTTAAACTGAATGGCATGAAGTTGTACTGGAACAATCCGAGCGGTGTGATGATCAGTCTTCCGGCACTACAGGAATCTGGCGATAAGCACGTTTGCAGTCAATCACACTGAAGATTGTGGTGCCCGATAACACATGAGTGAAATCGTTTGTTTGGCACGGGGTAATTGTCCATGACAGGGCAAGCATTTAAACATCTGTAATCACCACACATTTGAAAATAACCGTCGTGTTTGGTGCCGAGGTGAAATGGTGAAGACCAAACGGGAAAGTATGAATAGTGGGCGAGTCTTGAGTGCTCGGAAAGAGGAATGAGCGAACGAGTACTGCCTGGCGGTGTAGAAGGTGTGGAAATGGAACGGGCCCTGCCCCTGCCTGCAGACAGCCAGTAAACAGGAGGTGTAGTGTCACACAGCGATGGAAGAGGAGCTGGGTGTTTCTGGCGCAGGAGCGCATACAGCTGATCTGCGATGCGTAGGTGAGAACCGATAGGCTCTGAAGAGTGCAGCAGTAGGTGAATCTTAAGTCGGTAGGTAACTTGGCAGACCATTTTGCCCACAGAGTGATGTCTGGAATTGTGTGTTCACTCAAGACTGACCTGAGGTGGCGCCAAAGTTGTGATGGGGGGGGGGAGTGCAGTCCCCCAGGTGCTCCTCGTACAGAATCTTGATTATCAATTCCTGTGGTGAGCAGGCAAGTTGTCCAATATCGTTTTCTTGGCGACGTCTTACTTCGGTGGCGGTGAAGGTGAAAGTAGGAGGTCACAAATTAATCAGTGGTCTTGAAGGTGTGAGACCAAACATAGGAACTTGGAGTTGTCATCGGTCACTTGATGCAGCTTGAAGAGATGCTCCACCACTGTGAACCATGAAACTGGATTGTCCTCGTATAGGGGAGGAAGCTGGGGTAGACGGCCTGGAGGTGGGGACGTAGGTGGCTTCGGTGAGTCTTGGGAGGCTTGTGGTCCTGCTGCACAAGAGTTTATGCTGGGATCGGGCATCACCAGAGCGGAAATGTTACTAGCACACACATTCAGAACAATGGCTGGTTGTAATGTCTTTGAAGACGCCTGAAAACACGACGCGGCAGGCACAGTCAATACCATGGTAGCGAACAGGCGAGTAGCGCGTAATGAGGGCCCGTAAACTGGACTGGAAATTGCAGCATTAGCACTGACATTGTCCACCTTGGAAATGATGCGGAAGGAGTGAGCGGTTGTATGGTCGGAATAGAGGCCTCCGGCGGGGGGCGGTGGCCTGGGGCTTAAAGTGGCAACGATGAGAGTTTTCTGCGCATGCTGGCCACGCACCCTTCATTGTAGGACTATAAAATGCTGGTGAAACCTTTTGGCGGTCATACTGTTGTAGTACAATGTTGCTGGTTAAAGAGGCTATATTGGGTACACTTGTACCCACGTGGTTGCGAAACTAGGCCGCCGATCCGGTGGTTTGCTCTGACGAACTGGATGCATAAAAATCTCTGTTCCTGATTTGTGAGGAAGGAGATGCTAGTGTAGCTTAGTAATAGTTGTCTGCGTGTGCATTTTGCACAAATGGCGGCATTGCACATGGCACTACTATAACCGACGTTGTGGCGCATAGAGGATAAAAGCACATGTGTGAATTTTGGTCCCTTTGAACTTCGTATGAGTGATCGATTATCACACTATTTAGTAGAGCGTCCACTTCACTTTTCACTTGTTGTTGTGCATAATCCAGCGAAACAAAGCCTTGAGTCCATTGTTTGAGGTAACAGCATTACACTCAGTCGTTGTGGAGTTGTAAAGTAGAGGTTATCCTCGTCAAAGATCATAGATCATTGTCTGTTAGCTGTGAAATAACTGATGGCGGAGGGTTGTGTTGGCCTGGTCGTAAGACCTGGGCCTCCAAATCTTCGTAAAGGAAGTTCGGCGATGTAGCTGTGGCATTGAACGTGATACCTGTTGATTCTATAAGACTGGTGCGGATGTCGCATTGAACTTTTTGTCCAGTGTCACCAATATGGGAGTCTGGATACAGATCATAAGATACATAATAAACAGTTAGCAAGTTTTCTATGTACACATATATTTTACCATGAAGACTGATACACATGAACACTGCATGAAGTACAAAGGTAGACTGAATTAAACATGGCGGCTTGTCAGAGCAGTTAATGTTTAAAAGATTATAATTTATGTGGTCAATGTGACGTATCGACACCACAAGAATTTACTGATGGAAGATGCTGATTTTGTTTTGTCTTATTCTGTCAAACCCCTGTTACTTACAGTTAGGTTGGAGTCTCTCCATTGCAGATCAGGCGTGCACAACTGCTTGCCAGTTACATTGCACACGCTTGTAGTTCTCCTGCACATCCAAATCATTGTCTCCTTTTCCCACCCACGGCGGTTCATTTTCCGCATCGGCGGCCCAGGTCGGGGCTTACAGTTGCAATTCAGATCCGATCCCTTCTGTCTGAATTGGAGTCCTTGCCTTTGCCACCTATACTCGAGGTCGAATCACTTACACCTGGACCTTTCACATGGCTCAAAGGATTCAGTTCATCCCACAGCTCTCTGCCGTCACTTCATCTTGATTCTTGACATGTACCGAGGCCATGAAGTGATTTACAGTGACGGCTCAATGGCTGATGGTCAAGTCGGCTTCTCATGTGTCTGTGGAGGACATATTGAACACCATTCCTTGCTCGATGGCTGCAGTGTTTTCACTGCAGAGCTGGTGGCTATGTCTCATGCTCTTGAGCACATCCATTCATGCTCTGGGGAGTCGTTTCTTCTGTGTACTGACTCCTTGAGCAGCCTACAAGCTATCGACCAGTGCTACCCTCATCACCTTTTGGTAGCGTCCATTCAGAAGTCCATCTATTCCATGGAGCAGTCTGGTCATTCAGTGGTGTTTGTGTGGACCCCAGGACACGTCGGAATCCAAGGCAATGAACTTGCTGACAGGCTACACGGAAACTACTTGTGGAGATCGGCATTCCAATAACTGACCTTCGTTCGTTTTTACATCACCAGGTTTTGCTTTGGGAGACGGAATGGCATCATCTCAGTACACACAACAAACTGCATGCCATTAAGACTACGAATGTATGGCAGTCCTCTCTTAGGGACTCTGTGGCTCTGTGCCGGCTCCACATTGACCATGCTTGGCAGACCCACATCTACCGCCTGTGCCATGAAGACCCGCCTCAGTGTCGATGTGGCGCCCAGTTGACAGTGGCCCATATTCTGGTGCACTGTCCCACTTTGACTGCCCTGCAACAAAATCTTCGGGTACCGGACTATGGGTACTTTGAAACTTCCTGGCAGATTAAAACTGTGTGTCGGACCGAGACTCGAACTCGGGACCTTTGCCTTTCGTGGGCAAGTGCTCTACCAACTGAGCTACCCAAGCACGACTCATGCCCCAGACTCATAGCTTCACTTCTGCCAGTACCTTGTCTCCTACTTTCCAAACTTTACAGAAGCTCATTCTGGAAACATCCCCCAGGCTGTGGCTGAGCCATGTCTCCGCAATATCCTTTCTTTTAGGAGTGTTAGTTCTGCAAGGTTCGCTTGAGAGCTTCTGTAAAGTTTGGAAGGTAGGAGACAAGGTACTGGCAGAAGTGAAGCTGTGAGGACGGGGCGTGAGTCGTGCTTGGGTAGCTCAGTTGGTAGACCACTTGCCTGCAAAAGGAAAAGGTCCTGAGTTTGAGTCTCGGTCCAGCACACAGTTTTAATCTGCCAGGAAGTTTCATATCAGCGCGCACACCACTGCAGAGTGAAAATCTCATTATGGGTACTTTGTTTATGCGTCTGCACACCCATCCCTCTTATGGCATCTCAATACTATCCCCCATCATGGCATCTCTTTGGCTACAGGTGCCTTTTACACTAGCTTGATTGAGAGTCTGTACGCTGAAGCTGATGAACTATCACTGTCCTACTGCTGTGGCTTTCTCCTCGGCAGGTATGCATGCCGTTTGTCTGCCATGCATGGCTACCCATCCTATGCCTCCTTCGATGATTCCTTTGATCGTCAGTATGGAGCGCATCCCTCTTCTCTCTTACCTACTGGAGTCTGCTTTCGGCACATGCTACAGCAGCTAAACTTCATGCTAACTGCAGCTTTCCTGGTGGGTGTGAACTCTTCACCACCTAGGCATTGTGAAGTGGCCCATGCTAACCTTGGCCTTCGTTTGCTTTCGAAGGACACTGTTCCAGCCGAGGTCTAGTGCCTTCAGTTTCACGACCTTTGCACAGAACTTCACAATAGTACCTTTGTATACACGGATGGCTGTTGGACTGACTGTGGGGTCGGTTGTAGCTTCATCGTTGGCATCCGTGTTATTCGATATTGGCTTCCAGCCCACTGGTTAGTATTTACAGCCGAGCTATTTGCCTTGTATCGGGTCACGGAGTACATCTGGTGACGCAGCCTTTTCAATTGTATCCTCTGCTCAGACTCGCTCATCGTCCTTCAAAGCCTACTTGCACTGTACACTGCCCGTCTGTTAGTGCAGCAGGTTCAGGAAAAGTGTCTCTTGCTCACTCTTGTGATGTTTCTGTGGTTTCCTGGTCATGTAGGTCTGCCAGGAAAGGAAGCTGCTGCTGCCAAGGCTGCAGTCCTCATACCTCAGTACCTATAACCTCTCCGATGATCTCTGTGTTGCCGTCTGTCAGGTGGTGGTGTCCCTTTGGCATTGCCTGTGGTTCTTCCTTCACAGGAATAAGCTCTGGCTTATTAGGCCTCTCCCAACAGCTTGGACAACCTCGTCTCAGCCCTCCTACCGGGAGGAGGTCATTTTAACTAGGCTGCGTATTGGACACTGCCTTTTTAGCCATCGTCATTTGCTAAGTTGTGCTACCCCACCACTTTGTATACTTTGCGACCAAATTTTAACTGTTCACCACTTCTTGATGGAATGCCCATTTTTCAACTGTTTATGTTCCCGCTTGGGTTTGCTGTCAGATTTATTGGCCGTTTTAGCAAATGACGCGCTGGCTGACGAACGTGTTTTACTTTTTATCTGCCAACGTAATACGGTGAAGGCCATTTAATTTTTAATTTTGGATCTCCATTTCTAGATGGTGTCTTTTTAACTCTTTTTCCACGTGCCTGTTTTTAGCTGCCTTCTATTAAGTCAGTTGGGACTGATGTTAACTCCTGTCTGTCTTCGTGTTCTATTGTTTTGACTTGGGCGCATATGACCCCGCTTGTTTTTTGCACCCTAAAGTAAAACAAAACAAAACCTTCCATGCTGCATGTCTATTCTCACACTATTCTTTTTCGCCCTCCTTGGGGAACATGTCTGGGATGTCGTTGGAAATGTGTTCTGCATATTTAGTCAGCGCTATCAGAATAGTCTCTACACTGTCTTCAGTTCCTTCTTTCTTTTTTCATTCCCTTTCTCCTATCATTCCTCTGCTTCGGCATTTGAGGTTCCTCTTTTTCTTCTTTCTCCTCTTGCGCTCCTGAAGGCCAGCCCAGGTATCTGATGTGTAGCAGGTGATTACCAACCTCAGGTTGACAAGTAGGGTTTGCACGTACCCCCCTGGTAAAGGCAAGGCCTAGGGAAGTGCTATTGCCAAATCCACCGGTAAGTCCCTGAGCCGTTAGGGGTAAAACCCAATGGGACTCGGGGAAAGTAAAGCTAGCAACCTGCTTCCCTGGTACTTTAAATATGATGCTGGCAACAATCAGAGCAAAATGCCTCGGACTTTTGGAGATGATGGAGTCCCACCTCTAACTGACAAACCAGGGACTCCTAAGATACGACTTGGCAAGCAAATGGTAATGAGATGGGGAGCTATTAATATCAATGGGGGCTACTCTGGGAAGAAGGTAGAGCTGGCAGAGGCTGCAAGTAAGATGGGGCTGGACGTTTTACCTGTTAGTGACTTTCGGGTAAGGGGGTGAGAAAGAAGAGGAAGTGGGAGAATACAAGATCTACCTGTCAGGAGTCAAAGCAGGAATAGCACAATGGGGTGTAAGGCTTTACATCAGGAAAGAAATGGAACCCAGCGTAGTTGCAATAAGTTATGTAAATGAACGACTGATGTGGATAGATTTCAGAGTGTCTAGCAAGAAAATTAGGATAGTGTCAATATATTCGCATTGTGAAGGGACAGATCAAGATAAGATGGATAGTTTTTATGAGCTACTCAGTGATGTAGTTGTTAGAGTAAAGGACAAGGACAGTGTTCTGCTCATGGGCGATTTTAACGCCAGAATTGGAAATCGAGCAGAAGGATATGAAAAGGTTATGGGTAAATTTGGAGAGGATATGGAGGCCGACAGGAACGGGAAACAACTCTTGGATTTCTGTGCGACTATGGGCTTAGTAATCACAAACTCCTTTTTTAAACATAAGAACATTCACCGGTATACTTGGGAAAGCAGGGGAACCATATCTTTCATTGACTATATAATTACAGATCAGGAATTCAGGAAGGCTGTGAGGGACACACGTGTATTCAGGGGATTCTTTGATGACACTGATCATTATTTAATCTGCAGTGAAATTTGGATTGTGAGGCCGAAAGTGCAGAAGGTCAGATCCTTATGTAGGATGATAAGAGGGGAGAGGCTTCAGGATAAGGAAATTAGGCACAAGTACATAACAGCGATCTCAGAAAGGTACCAGTTAGTTGAATGTAGTCAATTACAGTAACTGGAAAATGAATGGACAAGGTACAGGGACACAGTACTAGAAGTGGCTAAAGAATGTCTTGGAACAGTAGTGTGTAAAAGTAGGATGAAGCAAACAGCTTGGTGGAATGACACAGTCAAGGCAGCCTCTAAAAGGAAAAAGAAGGCGTATCAAAAATGGCTACATACTAGAACTCAGGTAGACAGAGAAAGTTACGGTGAAGAAAGAAACAAAGCCAAACAGATAATTGCAGCACCCAAGAAAAAATCTTGGGAAGACTTTGGAAACAGGTTGGAAACTATGGGTCAAGCTGCTGGAAAACCATTTTGGAGTGCAATTAGCAGTCTTTGAAAGGGAGGTAAGAAGGAAATGACAAGTATTTTGGACAGGCCACGCAAACTGCTGGTGAATCCTGTGGATGCCTTGGCAGATGGAGGGAATATTTTGAAGAGTTGCTCAATGTAGGTGAAAATAAGATCAGTAATGTTTCAGATTTCGAGGTAGAATGGGATAGGAATGATGATGGAAATAGGATCACATTTGAGGGAGTGGAGATAATGGTCAATAGATTGCAGTGCAATAAAGAAGCTGGGGTGGATAAAATTAAGTCGGAACTCATCAAATACAGTGGAATGTCAGGTCTTAAATGGCTACACAGGATAATTGAAATGGCCTGGGAGTCGAGACAGGTTCCATCAGACTGGACAAAAGCACTAATCACACCAATCTTTAAACATAGAAACAGAAAAGATTGTAACAACTACAGAGGTATCTCTTTAATCAGCGTTGTGGGTAAAATCTCCTCAGGTATTGTTGAAAGGAAAGTGCGAGTATTAGTTGAGGACCAATTGGATGAAAATCAGTGTGGGTTTAGTCCTCTTAGAGGTTGTCAGGACCAGATCTGTAGCTCACGGCAAATAATGGAGAAGTGTTACGAGTGGAACAGGGGATTGTATCTATGCTTTATAGATCTAGAAAAGGCATATGACCGGGTTCCTAGGAGGAAGTTATTGTCTGTTCTACAAGATTATGGAATAGGAGGCAAACTTTTGCAAGCAATTAAAGGTCTCTACATGGATAGTCAGGCAGCAGCTAGAGTTGATGGTAAATTGAGTTCATGGTTCAGAGTAGTTTCAGGGGTAAGATAAGGCTGCAACCTGTCTCCACTGTTGTTCATATTATTTATGGATCATATGTTGAAAACAATAGACTGGATGGGTTAGATTAAGATATGTGAACACAAAATAAGCAGTCTTGCATTTGCAGATGACTTAGTTGTGATGGTAGATTCGGTTGAAAGTTTGCAGAGTAATATTTCAGAGCTAGATCAGAAATGTAAGGACTATGGTATGAAGATTAGCATCTCCAAAACGAAAGTAATGTCAGTGGGAAAGAAATATAAACGGATTGAGTGCCAAATAGGAGGAACAAAGTTAGAACAGGTGGACAGTTTCAACCACTTAGGATGCATATTCTCACAGGATAGCAACATAGGTAAAGAACTGGAAACGAGGTGTAGCAAAGCTAATGCAGTGAGCACTCAGCTACGATCTACTCTCTCTGCAAGAAGGAAGTCAGTACCAAGGCTAAGTTATCTGTGCACCGTTCAATCTTTCGACCAACTTTGTTGTATGGGAGCGAAAGCTGGGTGGATTCAGGTTACCTTATCAACAAGGTTGAGGTTACAGATATAAAAGTAGCTAGGATGATTGCAGGTACTAGTAGATGGGAACAATGGCAGGAGGGTGTCCCCAATGAGGAAATCAAAGAAAAACTGGGAATGAACTCTGTAGATGTAGCAGTCAGGGCGAACAGGCTTAGATTGTGGGGTCATGTTACACGCATGGGAGAAGCAAGGTTACCCAAGAGAGTCACAGGTTCAGCAGTAGAGGGTAGGAGGAGTCAGGGCAGACCAATGAGAAGGTACCTGGATTCGGTTAAGAATGGTTTTGAAGTAATAGGTTTTAACATCAGAAGAGGCACCAATGTTAGCACTGAATAGGGGATCATGAAGGAGTTTTATGAGGGGGGGGGGGGGGGGGGGCTATGCTCCAGACTGAACGCTGAAAGGTATAATCAGTCTTAGATGATGATGATGATGAGGGATGATGATGATGATGATGATGATGATTCTCAAGCACAACTGCTTGCAGCTTCGTTCCTCCATGGCTGTCTAGTTTGCATTAAGGCCCATCGAATGCTGAATTCTTCTCGTGATGTTATTTCCACTAGGCTGCTTGATGGTCTGACTGAGGCAGAAATCCAAACATACCTCTCTGATCATGGTGTCATTGCAGTCCATTGGGTGATGAAGAAGGTAGATGCATCCTTAGTGCTTGCACCAATCGTTTTGTCACTTTTGATAGTGTTTTGCTTCTGTCCAAGATATAAGCAGGCCCTGAAGTTCTCATAGTGCGACTGTACATTTCGAACCCGATATGTTGTTACCAGTGTCATCGTTACAACCGCACTCTAATGTCCTGTTGACATCCAGCAAAATGTGTATCCTGTGGTGTAGGGATGCTCATGAGGGCCAACGTCTGCCTCCCCCTCCTCACCACTGTATAAACTGTAATGGCGACCATGCCACCTATTCCCAAGGTTGTCCCACATATCTTGACAAGCATGCTATGCAGGAGATTCAGGTTAAGGAAAAAGTGCCTTACCCAGTTGCTTGCAAGTTGTTAGCTAGTTAAAAACCTTGCATTGTATCATCTGGCACCTACAGTACTGTTCTTGCTACATCTCGGTCCATGAAGAACATGACCATGCAGAAATGCAACAATACATTTAGCGCCATGATTATGAAATCCCCCAGCATCACGGGAGTGTTCCCGTCTCCTACTCCAGTTGTGTAACAAGCCACCAAACTTTCGCCTCATTGGCCACCTACTACATAACTGACAGGCTGGAAAGGTCAGAAGGAATAATCCCACGAAGACTTCCTATGTCCCACCAGCCTACAAGCATCTCAGTCTTCACCTGCAAATCTGCTAACCAGAAAGGCTCCAGTAAATCAAACAAATTAAAATGGTCTTCTCCTTCGCTGACTCAGAGTTCCTCTCTGACAGTGTCTTCATGTGATACCCTCACCTGGCCGACCTTTGTGTCCCCGTTGCGCACCACCAACTGTTTTTCTGCACTGTAATCCGCAGACAGACAGACAGAACGAGAATGCCAACACCTCTGTAGACCTCGTGGACCAGGATCCTCCAGCCTCTGTGCCTGTAGTAGTGAGTCTTTTAAGGTTGACACTTGGCAGCTGCTGAGGTGACACCCCTTCATGTTCCCTCGTCATAACTCTCCTCCAATGGAATGTTTGCAGCCTTCAGTCCAACAAAGAGGACTTATGGCTGCTCTTAGATCACTGGGTCCCCTTGTACTCTGCCTCCAGGAAACAAAATTGTATCCTCACGACTGCTTTGAGTTTACTCATGTCTCCCTGGTCTGCTATGACCTTCCCCCTGCGGACAGCATTTCTGTTATAAGGAAGTAATGCTGCTCATCCGGGATGATGATCACAGTCAACCCCTCTCCCTGACTACCCACCTCCAAGCTACTGCATTTCACATTTTCTTTCCTCACTTGACCTTATCCCTTTGTACTGTTCACACCCCTCCATCATTTGATGTCACCAGGGCAGACTTCCTCAAGCTTATTGGGCAATTACTTCATCCCTTTCTGCTGCTCGGCGACTTTAATGCACACCATCTCCTTTGGGATTCTCCCAGAACCTTTCCAAGAGGTGCCGTGTTGGCTGACCTTCTCAATCAACTTAACCTCATCTGCCTTAACAAGGGAGCACACATGCTCCTTTCAGACTCCAAGCACACCTATTCCCATTTGAACCTATCCTTCTGCATTTCCCAGCTTGCCAATCGTCTAGAGTGGTCTGTTCTCTCTGTACTGCTGCCTCTGTATCACGGGGTCCCGGGTTTGATTCCCGACCGGATTGGGGATTTTTCTCTGCCCGGGGACTGGGTGTTTGTGTTGTCCTCATCATTTCATCATCGTCATTATCTGTGAGAGTGACTAGATTGGATTGTGACAAGAAAATGGACTGTGTAAAAATTGGGACTTTGTACAGGTACTGATGACTGCAAAGTCGAGTGCCCCACAAACCAAACATCACACATCGTCATCTCTCTGACACACACTCAAGCGACCATTTCCCATGTGCTATCTGTTTGTTGACTCCGTCCCCACCTCTGTGTGCACTCAAGTGGCAACTTTCTAAGGCCAGCTGAAGGCTTTACTCCTGTCTGGTGACCATCGATGAACATTTTCCAAGTTGTGATGACTGGGTAGAATATCTTACAAATGCTATACTTACTGCCACTGAATGTTGGTGGCAAACTGCATTCATTATACAAGGTGCATTCCATAAGTAATAAGACCAAATTCATAAAAAAATCATTCATTGAATATATTCGTACAAATAATCAAAAATGTTCAAAATAGCACCCTCTTGCGTGTATACACTTCTGTAGGCGGTGTTTCCATGCCTGGAAGGAATCCTGGAATGCCTTTGCCGGAATGTCCTTTAGAGCTGATGTAACATGCGCCTGGATGCTTTCAGTTGTGTCCCAATGTTTTCCTTTCATGCCTCCTTAAAAAAAAAAATCTGCGGGAGTGAGGTCAGGACTGTAGGGAGGCTGACGAACCACTGGGGTCTCGGTCCTGGCCATGAAGTTGTTGACAATGAAGGCACTGTGACTTGGCGCATTGTCATGGTAAACTTCCCACATGTCCTTGATGTCGCTTCGGCAGTGCAAGACCCTCCTTTTCAGTCTTTTGAGCATTTCCAAGTAGAAAGCTGAGTTCACTGTAGCCCCAGTAGGTACAAACTAGTGGTGGACAATGCCTCTGACATCAAAGAAGACAATGAGCATGGTTTTGATCCTGGACTTGCTCATGCGTGCCTTCTTGGGACGGGGTGACGATGGGGTGTGCCACTCTGAACTCTGCCTTTTTGTCGCAGGGTCATACTAAAAAATCCACGACTCATCACCAGTGATAACTGAGTTTAAAAAATTAGGATCATTCACACATTTCCAACATCTCTCGGCACCGAAGCACTCGCATTTGCTTGCGTTCGTCGGTCAACACTTTTGGGACGAGTTTGGCACACATCTTCAGTCACAATGCAGCAAACGGTTGTTTTTGACATGTTTAGAGAGTGTGCTATCAATTGATGGCTCAGCCAGCTGTCGAGTTCAAACAATCGCGCACACGTGTCACATTTTCGTCCACTTGTGTGGTTGACGGCAGTCCAATGCAAGGTTAGTCAGTGATCTCCTCTCGGCTCTCCATGAACGACTTGTGCCATTGGAAAAATTGTGATTTGGACAAGCAATCAGTCCAAGAGGCATGCTGAAGTAATGGAAATGTTTCGGTGGCGGACTTCCCAAGTTTAACGCAAAATTTGATAGCGTATCGTTGCTCTACAGAATGATCCATTGTGCCGTGTTACATAAACTCAAAACGGGGTTGATGGAAATGCACGTCCTGACTGTCCAGCAGCTTGCAGCTGTTTGAGACGAAGAGCGTTTTGAAGCTAACAGCCCCCTCCATATAGCACAGCCAGTTACAACACGTTGTGGTGTACTGTTGCGTCAGAAAAACACTGGTCGCATTACTTATGGAACACACACTGTAAATAGGTGCATGCACATTGTCCTCGCATTCTTCGGTATGGCAAAAAAGCTAGCTGGATTTCATTTACTTGTTCTTTTAACAGTTCCACTCCCTCTTCCACCATGTGGGCCAACCTCCAAAGTTCTTTGGGACCAAGGTCCATCGCACAATTTCTGGCCTGTTAGTAGCGAACAATGTCAAAGTGGACCCAATTGCTATCCCCAACATCTTGGGCCACCATTTTGCTTGGGCTCCTCCCCCTATCATCTTGCCTCCCTCCATTGGAAATGAGCAGAGGAGGCTCGAGCGATACCCTTCTCTTCCCGGAATCATGAGTACTACAATATTGCTTTTACTATGAGGGAGCTAGATCGTGCTCTCACTTCATCCCAATCCTCCGCTGCAGGGCTAGGCAGTGTTCAGTCAGATGTTCAGCACCTTTCTCTTTTGGGTAAGCGCTTTCTTCTTCATATGTACAACTGCATCTGGGCAAGGGCATCTTTCCCAGATGCTGGCATGAAGACACTGTCGTACCCATACCTAAGACCGATACAGACAAGCACCTTCCTTGTTGCAACTGCTCCATTTCTCTCACTGGCTGTGTTTGCTCAGTGGTGGAATGTATGATTCATGCCCGGCTGGTATGGTGACTAGAGTCTCGCAATTTACTAACCACTGCACAGTTTTGAGCGTGCTGTTCTGCAGTTGAACATCTCGTCACTACATCCATCTGTGTAATGAATGGAAATACCAGACTGTGGCCATGTTATTTGATTTGGAGAAAGCCTACAACACCTGTTGGAAGACTGGTATCCTCCTTACTCTCTATATGTGGGGCTTTTGTGGCCACCTGCCCCATTTCCTTCAGGCATTTTTAAAAGACTGATTTTTCAAGGCATGTGTGGGTTCCATTCTGCCTTGTTGGACACCTTTACCCAGGAAAATGGTGTACCTCAGGGTTCCATCTTGAGTGTCATCCTGTTTGCTATTGCCCATACCCCTATAATGGCATGTCCCCCACTGGGCATCTCCGGCACCCTTTTCATTGACAATTTTACCGACTATTGCGGTTCTCCGTGGGCTTGTCTCATTGAGCTATATCTTCAGCAATGTCTTGATCATCTTGACCCGTGAAGCATCAACAGTGGCTTTCACTTTTGCCCTACGAAACTGTTTGTATGAATTTCTGGCGGCACAATTAGTTTCTTCCACCATCTTTACATCTTGGGCCTGTTGCACTTCTGTTCGCTGAAACTGAGACTCCTGGGTCTCGTGCTCGATAGGAAATTTTCTGGGGCCTCCCATGTGTCATACCTGGTGGCCTGCTGTACACGGTCCCTCAGTGTCCTACATGTCCTCAGCATTACTTCCTGTGGAGCAGATTGAACCACCCTCCTTTGTTTGTACTGGCCCCTTGTCTGTTCAAAACTAGACTATGGATTTTTCGTTTATGCATCTGCACGTCCTTCCCTCCTATGCCATCTCAATACTATCCACCATCATGGTATCCATTTGGTCACTGGTGCCTTCTACACTAGCCTCGTTGAGTCTTTATGCAGAAGCTGCCAAACTGTGGCTGTCCTACTGCTGTGACTTTCTCCTCAGCAGATATGCATGCCATTTGTTTACCATGCATGGCCACCCATCCCATGCCTCCTTCTTTAATGACTCCTTTGATTGCCAGTTTGGGGCACATCCCTCTTCTGTTACCTCCTGGTGTTTGCTTTTGGCTCTTTCTCCAGAAGCTGAACTTCAAATTACGTGTAGCTGTCTCGGCGGGTGTAAACCCTTCACCACGGTGTCTATGCGCAGCGGCCCGTGTTCATCTTGGCGTTTATTCGCTTCCTAAGGACACTACTCCAGCCTTGCTCAATCGCCTTCAGTTTCACAACCTTCACATGGAACTTTGCGATAGTACCTTTGTGTTCATTAATTCCTCTCGGATTGACCGTGCTGGTGGGTGTGCCTTCGTCATTGGCTCTGTTGTGTTTCGGTATCGGCTTCAGGAGCACTGATCAGTATTTACAGCAGAGCTCTTTGCCATGTATCCACGCAGTTCATCTGGCAACACAGGCTTTTCAATTGCATCATGTGCCAAATCTCTGTGAGCTTTAAAGCCTGTTTATGCTGTACACCGTCCATTCATTAGTGCAACGGGTTCAGGAAAGCTTTCACTTGCTCACTCTTGATGGAGCCACTGTGGTGTTTCTGTGGGTTCCTGGTCATGTCGATCTGACAGGAAACACAGCTGCCAATGCTGGTGCCAAGGCTGCAGTCCTCGTACCTCATCTCGCTAGTTCCTACATTCCCTCCGATGAGCTCTGTGTTGCCATCTGTCGGCTGGTAGCATCGCTTTCGCATGACCACTGATGGTAGGCCCATCCCTACCAAGGACAAGGTCTGATATAGACAGATTGGATACTCGTGTCAACTCGAAGACTGGCACGAATCTCCCTGCAGAGCTGCAGCTGTCGGACTGTATACTTGTATCTGCAAGTGGGGACTATTTAAATGTAATTGCCGCATCCCTGTTTTGCCAGGTCGATTCCTATCGCATAAGCCACAACAGAGACACGGCTTCAATGTGTAGCAGTCGGCTAACCAATGTCACAGCAGTTCTGCTTTGACGCTGCCTCAATGATACCATGAATCTGGTCTCCCTGCTGGCCAGGGTTGTGTGCTAACAGCCCAGCGCTTTGGGGACAATACTTGTTGTATCAGCAGGTTGCTCCATATGTAACTCCGCACGGCTGACCTCGGTATGAACTGCTCCCGTAAGGTTCTTGCATCTTGTATTAACTGTAAAGGCATCTGTTGGTTATTCAGACATACCAAGTAAAATAGTTTCAGGACATGAGTCCTCCCCTCTTCAGAAAACCCAGCTCAGTTAATAACAGGTCACGGTAATTCTGTAAAGAGATGGTACACACAAGTTGACGATTACATACAGTGCATTCAGTTTCTCTGTTGCACTAATTCAACTTAAACCACTTGGTTCCTTGTCAGTGCACCTAATCTGAATGGTTTTTTCTATAATTAGTCCACTGAACTTCTCCTGTTATCACACGTGGGCACAACTCTTCATTGAGTCATCACTCAGGAACAATTTTTAACAGTTTTTTTAACATGAATAGCCTGACTGCATTAATTCCTCATTTTCATACTCCTCTTTGTTTACCAGTGGCACTTCAACTAAATTGTACTAAACTTAGCATTATTTGCTACAGATAATCCAGTCCACTGGAGTTGATGTACTCTGTAGAAATACACCCCACTCGCGTTGCTATAAGTTTGCTAAAGTTCCATAGCTTGCCACTCATAGACTTCTCTACTTTGAATCATCATGCAACAGAACTAATAAAATAATGTTGCAAAGCTCTCTCTCTTTAAAAATTCCTGTAATAAATCATCTTTTCACAAAAAATGGCCCTACTCAGTTGATCCCTTAAGTTTGGCACTTCTTTTCATTACTCCCTATTTTTGTGTGTTATCCAGAACTTCAGCTTGGCAGCAAAAGTTTCCCTTGTGTTTCCCCAATAAATACCTCCTTTAAACTATTCTCGCACTAAACCCATGTACAGAACTAAGACGTACAATATGTTGACAGGTAGTTACACCTATTTGCCTCACTTTATTCGTAATCAGAGATTGACTTCTTCCTGCAATGCTGTGTTTCTCATGACAAATGATGATAATTAGCCTGAATTGAATCTTGGTAATTGTGCCCGTAGTTCAATTGGTTGCTCTGCCACGTGCCACCAAAGAACAATTTTTATATAACACTGCCTTCTACCTCCAGTAAATATTACATTGCAAGTGTCATCACTTTTGCGAACCTTCTTATCCTTAGGCACACATTCCTAAAAGGATTCAGCCATGCCGGCTGATCATTAGCTTGACAAGCATTTTTTCCTCTTCCTTTTCCTTTTCCCCCTCCTTCCCCCCCCTAATGAGCCGGTGCGCACTCAGGATCTCAGCATTTGTTTGCTGGGTACAGGCTTGGTGACCCGCTGGTTCCTGCTGGGAATTGGCAAGTGGCACCAGTCCTCTGTCATCGTAAGTTCTTGGCATGCCTCAGTGACCACCATATGGTGCAGCATTGGAACGTTGCGTGTTGCAGGAAACGGGGATCTTGGCTCGATCACCCAGAATGTAAGGATGGTAAAGATGTTTATAAAAACCTTACAGTCTCAAGGTGTGATGCGTGCCAATTAGATGCATGGCGGTCGAGCTGGAAAAGTCATTAGTGGGCAGCCTTCTGGGAACCTTGCCCTCTTTAGTTGTACAAGGCATGCGATGCGGGGCTCTGTTTAGGTGGACCTTTATTTATTTTCCCTAGCTGTTCACGGGATCGAGATGGGACCCTCGAAATTTTCTCTTCCTCCTCCCAGCGGAATGGGTGGGCACTGGTACATACCAACACCCATTCTAACGAGAGGACTTGGGTAGTTAGTTTTCCAGACTCAGTTGATGTGAACAGGATGCACAATGTTTGTCAGAATATGGTTGTAATATTTAAGAAGAAAAATCAACAAAGTTTCCTCTTTTTACACTCAAAAGGATTTAGAGGGGATTGCTGGACATTTAAAATCTGTTTAGCGAGTGCAAAATGGGATGCTGTTGGTAGAAATACCTATTTCACAAGAAGTAAGGAACTCCCAGAAAGCTCAGTGCTTTGGGAGTATGCAACTGAAACTGAACTGCACAACACCTTGAACTACAGCAAAGCTGGTGTGACTTGCAGCAATCTGGTTGACATTCATCAAGAAGCACTGAAAGCTGACTGGTCCTGGGAAGGCATTGTTGACATGAAGATGTTATGAAAAGGGTGGATGGCAATCTTGTCAAATCCGAGTCTTTTATACACACTTTTAATAGCAACAACTTTCCAGAGCTGGGCACTGATGACCACGCAGTTGATCGCCCCACAAACCAAACATCATCATCACACTTCCAGAGCATGTCAAAGCAGATTTCCTTTGCCTAAGTGTATGGCCTTATTTATTGAACCCAGTGTGCTGTTTTAAATGCCAGCATTTTGGACATACTATTCTCATGGTTGTAAAGGAGGAGACACTTGTGGCAGATGTGGTAAAGCCACACATGATGGAGTTGGTTGTTCCTCTCCTTCAAAGTGTGTCAACTGCTCCGAGAATCACCCTGTCTGGAGTATGGACTGCAGTGTGTTCCTTGAAGAATAAAAGACCCAGCAGATAACAAAGTGCGTCCCACATAGTGAAGCCAAAGAGATTTACAAGGCCGTGCAGCTGTTCGTGTTCGATGCGCCCTTTGCTTCCTTCCTCAAAAGCCAAGAAAGCTGATATCGCTACACAAGTGGAGGTTGCCGGTATCATCACCAGCACCTGCGCCTGTCAGTGCACTTGCGCAGCTGCAGTCACTTTGGAGCCCGCCGCCTCCAGGACTTCAGAAAAGGCTGTGCTTGCTGACATTGTAGAACTCCCTACCCCCTCCAAAGATCCATTTTTATCCATTGTCTGGTGCTGCCATTACCACTTCCACAGTTGTTGCTCTGAAGACTCCTTAGACAAATAAATCAGAGTCAACGGTGAAGAATCACCCACTGGCAGAGATAAGTACACAGTCAGAGATGATGTGGACCTCATCCTCTCTGACATCTCTCTCGAATCTTCTTGAGAGGTGATGGACCTTGATGTCACACTGGGGCCATCATCTTGCCCCAAGACTGAGCCTTCATCTATTGCGGTCTCCCTTCTGCAGTAGAAAGTCAGGATGAAAGTGCTACCCCCATGATAGGTGGCACCCATCCAACAGTGGAACATTAATGCGGTCAGGACACCTGTGGAGGAACTGAAACTCTTAGCAGAACAACATCCTCAGCCTGTGTATGCAGGAAACACATTTTAAAGTATCTAATGGCCCTGTGCAGTGAAACTATATACTCTGTACTCTGTCACAAGGATAACCTGCCTGGGGAAAGGGCCAAGGGAGGTGTCCTTGTGTTGTCTATAATCTGCACCATTGTCTCCCCCCCGCCACCCCCCCCCCCCCCCCCCCCCCGCCACCTCCTGCGGCTACTATTAACCTTCAAGTAGTTGCCTTTGAAATTCATGTGTGTTGGAGGATCACTGTTTGCTCACTATATTTACCTTCACAAGATGCAATAGACTCTGATGCTCTCACAGACCTTATAGAACAACTCCCCTGACCATTTCTCCTATTGGCAGACTTCAGTGCTCATCACGGTCTTGTGGAGCTTGACATCTACTTGCCCTTGGGGTCAGGTTTTGGAGAGCCTCACATGTCATGATCTGTGCATCCTCAACACAGGTACTCCCACTCTTTTCTGTGCCACTAGTGGGTCATTCACAGCTATAAACCTTTCTTCCTGCTCTTCAGCCCTCGCAGACTGTTCAGTGGGAAGTCGTTGATGACCTTCATTCAGTGATCACTTCCCACGCCACATTGACATACTGAATGGAGCAGCACCTGAAGAGAATCCAGAAAAATGGATAGTCAGCAGGGCTAACTGGACGCTGTCCAGCCAGTTGGCTGTGTTTGAACACTGCGAAAGTGCCCAGGAATGGGTGGCTCATGTTACACGAGTGATCCAACATGCAGCTGACTTATCCATCCCAAAGTCCTCAGGTCATCTTGGGGTTCAGTGAGTGCCACTAGACAATCCAGGACATGCGTGCAGCTCTTCGAAGGTTTAAATACTGTGCAACTGTATACAACCTCACAGCATTTTGGGGTTGCTAGGGTCAAGGCTCGACACATAATTAAGGAGAGCAAGAATAAATCATGGCAAGCATTCCTGGACTTCATCAACCATTCAACTTGTTCTACAGAAGTTTGGGAAGCCATCAGGAGGATTTCTGGTGAACAGTCATTTACAAATAGCAGTAGTGCTGAAATAGGGGTGTCTCCAATCAATACCCAAAGATGTCATTCAGATGATGGCAGAGCATTTTGCAGCCACTATTGTCAATACCAATCAGCATCTGGTGTTCGCTGCTACACTACAATTGTAGAGAAGGGCGAGTTGGACTTCAGATCCAACAATTATGAGTCTTACAGCTTCCCTTGCTCCATGTAGGAGCTGGAATCGACTCTGCCCGAGACTCATGATTCTGCACCCAGTTACTACCACATTCAGTACTGCATGTTTCAAAATTTGCTTGCATTGTCAAAGATAATCCTCCTCGAATGTTATAATTTGGTATGGCAGACAGGTCACTTTGCCAACTCGTGGAGAAAGGCAATTATGATACCTCTCCTCAAAGCAGAAAAGGACTGTACTTGTCTCAGTAGTTACCATGGTATCGCCTTAACGAGCTGTGTAGGAAAGACCCTGGAGCGAATAGTTAATCATCGTTTCGTCTGGTTGTTGGAGACCAGGCAACTCATTAGCTGATCACAGTTTGGATTCTGGAGTGTTTGGTTCACTGTCAACAACTTAACACTGCTAGAGGTGGCTATTCAGCAAACTTATCTACGTAAACTTCATTGTCTTAGCATATTCTCAGATATCAGTAAGGCTTGCAGTACTGCTTAAGGGTTTGTGGGACTCATTGTCTTCTCTATACTGTTGTGATTACCACACCTGAGAGACCTGAAAGCCAGAACCCAGAAGGCACTGAATATCTTAAAGTGCCTTAGCCACAGGTCTTTGAGAACAGACAGGGCGCAGCTGCTCCAGTTTTATAAGGTTTTTGTGTGTTCATGGCTAGACTATGGGGTCACAGTGAATGGGTCAGTGAGGCCTTCCTTTCTGGAGATTATTGAAGCTACTCACCTTGAGGGGGATTAGGCTGGCCACAGGTGCTTACAGGATCAGCCGCATACCCAGTCTCAGTGCTGAGGCTGGGGAACTGCCACTCAACTTCTGGTGGCAGCTCTTCTTGGTGTATCAGGCATGTAAGCTCCTTGCAGCTCTGATTTCATCTGCATACCACACTGTTGCTTGGCAACCTTTGGAACACCTTTCCTCTAATCATCCAAAAACAACAAAGCTGCTTGGGGTCTGTGTGCTGGAGTGATGAACACTTACAACCCCAAATCCAGGATTTAACCACCTTCACCATGGTTACTGCAGAGGCCCAGAGTAATTTTTAGATTTGGTGCAGTACAGGGGTGACTGCACTACTGCTAATGTTTTAATACAATATTTTCTGATATTATAACTGTGCACCACTACTCTACAGCTGTCTTTAGAGATGGGTGAAACAGGGGGACTCCATTGCTTGCTCTGTTGTTTTCCCGGATCATTTTCTCAAGGTCAGACTGCCTTGCAACTTTACTGTTTTTGAAGCAGAATTATATACGATCTTTTGGGCACTGGAGCAGATGAGATATGCTTAAAGTGCTAAATTCTGTGGCTGTTCAGCGCCTGAGTGCCATTCACTCTCCACAGTGCTTGTACCCAACAGAGAAAGTATTCCAGAATATCCAGGACACCCTCTTCTGACTATAATTATTGGGGAAGGAGGTGTGTTTCTGCCTGGTACCAGGGCACATGGGTGTTGTGAGGAACAAAGAGGCAGATGTAGCAGCCTAGTGGATGTTGTGATCCTCAGTCATTTCAATGTGCTATCCTGCTACATACTACCTCCTTGTGGAAGTAACAGATAATAAGCTGCGTATAGTAAAGCCCACTACGTTGCCGTGGCATACCTCCTTCCAGCCACAATGACTGGATGAGATTTGCCAATATATTGCCCTCTATTTTAAGTGATTTTGAAAAGAATATATTAGAGTTTTAAGGTTTTTGGTATCTGTCCAAATTGTTTCTGCAAATTTTGGTAATGTTCTTAATGTGTTAACAGGGGGATGGACTCACCCATGTTGTAAGTAGTCAACCAGTCACATTTCCCATTTCCCTGTGCCCGTCTTTCAGCTCTTCTGTGGTTTTACTTCTGTTGTAATCCCATGTCTGGAACCTTTCACCATTCTCTGTTGTATTACGGCCTTTGAGGTAGTGATTGTGTGGGTCAACATGAGTGAGGTGGGAGTGAGTGAATGAGTATCATTTTATGGGTTTAGTACTCACTGTGTGACAGCAATTTTAGTCATTTTGGTTATTTTATTGTTGTGCTTGCTGATGTAATAGTATTTAATTTGGTCCTTTACTACTAATGTGTAGTTGTCATAGTTGTGCATGGAAAATTCTGGATTGTTAAGAATTTTGGTTAGGTTATAAAGTAACAGGTTGTTGTTCATATGAAAGCAGCATAAAATGACATGTCTTGTAGACATGGTGTCATGTATACTCTGTCAGAGTGTTCTGTTTTTGTTCTACAGAGCCTTTTTGTGTGGCATATTTGTTGATTTTTTTTAGGAGCTTACATACTCCATTTTGAGTGACTTCTCTTGTTTGCTGACAAGACTGAGAATATGCCATATAATAATACTTTTGCACTAACACAAATGCAACTCTCACACACATGACCACAGTCTCTGACATCTGAAGCCAGACTATGAGCAGCAGCGCCTGATGGGAGAGACAAGTTTACTCCCATCCAGTTGCGTCTCTCATCTTGCGTTGCTGCTCGTAGTCTGGCATCAGCTGCAAGAGACTGTGTGTGTGTGTGTGTGTGTGTGTGTGTGTGTGTGTGTGTGTGTGTGTGTGTGTTTTCGACAAAGACCTTATTGGTGAAAAGCTCATTTTGTGACAATCTTTTTGTTGTGCCTATCTGCGACTCAGCATCTCTGTTTTATGGTGAGTAGCAACTGTCCTTTCCATATAATTGTTAAATTCCATCCTGGATTTTTCATTGTGCGATACGAAATTCATTCTCATCAATTTATGAATGGCATATTTTCACCTGTTGAATTTAGTGTGTGTTTCATTTATAATTCACTGAAGACTTCTTGGTGAGCAGTGAGTGATCTATCAACAGTTGTTATATTGGTACTCCTTTCTCCATTCTTATGCAGACTTTTCTCTGTGTTCATTCAGTCTTACATTAATTTGGTGACTAGGATGCACCCAAACTGTACCAAAGCCTTCTCTGCTCCACATCATTCGACATTCCTACACACAACTGCTTTTTCATTTGATTTTGTGACTCATTTGTTATATGGATTTATTGCCAGATTAAAGGTAAAGCTACCTTATTAGTAAAGTGTGTGTCCTTTTTCACATAATTTGCATATGATCACTGAGAAAGCTATTTATTAACATACAATTCATTATGTAGAGAAACTAAATTGTGATTATTCTATACGATTTCATTTGCAGGTTTACAAAGTGGTTGTCGGATGTGATGGGCGTAGCTGGTTTGTGTTTCGTCGCTACAATGAATTTTACAAATTGTCTGAAACCTTAAAGAAGCAGGTAATACATTTTCTGTCTATTATTATTGTCCAATGATAGATAATGGTGAAGCTAAAGATGTATTTTGGAATGTGGAAGTCCATTTCAGAAGATTATCTTAAGAAGTATGAGGGCAGATGATTGAACAACTCAGATACTTTAAATGTGATTGCAAATACATTGAGGCAATATGTGAATGCTATAGTGCATATACATTCGTTGGAAATGTTTAGTCAGTTTTGATATGTCCCCTTCATGCGGACATTTGGAGAGGTTCGACATATAATAAATGTTACTGATGTCGTTTTCCATATTTTTTCCCCCCCAGGTTCCAGCACCACAGCTAAAACTTCCAGGCAAGAAACTGTTTGGAAATAATTTGGATCCAACGTTTGTGCAGGAGCGACGTGAAGGTTTGGATGCATTTGTCCAGTCCCTAATGCAGGAAGGTGGTGGCAGACTTTTGCGTTTGTAAGTGTAAACAGAACTGAGAGATAAAAATGTGTTGGCAAAACCTATCATTTATATATGTTAAGCATCTGTTTCTATTTGGTCAGAACTATTGTTACTACCAGACTTTAACTGTATTTGGTCAGATTTTATATTCTAACATCTGCATGTACAGAGCAAAAGTTATTGCAGACAGAAATCTAGCTCTAAGGGGACAACAGGCTCTCCCTGTTCCCAATGTGCTGATGTTTCTAAAGTCAGTAGTAACAAATCTCACTCTTGGCAATAGCCCAGACCGCAACCTCATCCACTTCGCTCTATGCAGCCCTCTATCTACTCTCCTGCACATTCAGTTGTAGTGGATTTATTGCAAAGAAAAAAATTTTGTGTTAATACTATTACTTGATATCAGCTGGAGCTGTGAACACAATGAACTGGATAACAACACTGAAAGAGAAGTCTAGACTTCATAAAATAAGCAAAGTCCACATATATGTGACTAAAATGAAAAATATTAAGTTATTATTAATTTTACTGCTGAAGTACTATGAAGAGAATGTAATGTTCAAGGCTCCAGCAACAAACCATAACAGTGAAAGAATTAATTGGAAGGTATTTAAGACAGTTAAGTCTGTGGTATGCAAAAACAAAACACACAAAATGGTGAGGGGACAGTGATACTTATAAACACAGAAACAGGAATATATTTAGTGCAACACACACACACGAAAGAAGATGAAAAAGAATGAAACAAACAACAAAAAACCTGACATCTGAAGACGCTTTAGAATAAAGCAAAATGTATCTGGTCTTATTAAAACTTTCATTACAATTGTAAAAAATGGTAATTAACCTATCCAACTTGTATTCTTTCACAGTTCTAGGAAGTAAGAAAATTCACTTGCACAGTGCTGGTTTTGGCAGGTTGATGTAGGACTGCTCCCTGCCTTCACTGATTTTATTTCCCACTTAATGTTTTTGAAGAAAGTTTGTAATGGACAGTGTCAATAATTTACAAAGACTTAAGGAGATAAAAAATCACTAGTTCAGATATATTACCAGCAAACATCAAAAAACAATTCTGTGCCATCGCCATAATACTGTTACTGTAGACTAATAAACTGTTCCTCATCAAGTCATTGGATCTCCAGGAGTCATTTCACAAGATGGTGGTGGTCCCTTCCTTTATGTTACATAGTGAATGTTAGCCATATTTGTTTTTGAGACTAGTATTCGTGCAACATAGACGTAAGACCTGATTTAGCCCATAATTGTGGACGACGTCTCCGCAATGCCAGCAAATGCATTGTCTCCAATGGCAGCGTCTGGTGGAGCAGGGGCAGTGTCTTCCACTGCCGAATCGCATCACGGAACTCATGCTGGTTGTCCCAACAGTGCTCATATGTCAAAGGCTGCAATTCGGCAGTTTGCTTGGGGAATCACTACAGCATCTTCCGAACAGCCTGCATTTCCACTATGTGATTTTTCATGTCCTTGGTGTCCTAAAGAAAGATGTGTGGATGTCAGTTTCAGTTGGATGAGGAAATGCAAGGGTGGGTGCGATGATGGATGCGCAGTGGCCGATCATGTGCTACAACACAGGAATTGATCATCTCATCTCCCAGTAGGATAAATGTCTTAACACATGTGGTGATTACTTTTGAATGGAACCAATCCATGGTCCTGTTGTGGTGGGTGCTTGGTTTTCGTTTGACTGATCCTTCACACAGTGAGTGAGGAACATTAGTAGCTATCAGGAAACTACAGAGGTAGCACAATAACAATAATATTTTGGGTCCTCCCCCCCCCCCCCCCCCCCCCCCCCCCCCCCCCCGCCCCCCACCCTTTCTCAGTATCTGCTTTCAGTATTTACCAATGACAGTGCTGCACCAATAGCAGACTGAAGGTTTTTACACAGTAACTCCACTTCCCCCCAAAAAATGTGGGAAAATAGCCTTTTGTAAATGAATGTCACACAGTGCTCCAACTGTGTTAAACCATCCAGGGACATAAGTGGAATCCTGAAGATCTCAGCAGAAGGATGAAAATGTGTGCAGTGAAATAGTTTGGAAGAGGAGAGGGACATGATGCAGCTTAACAATTCAGATGATGGTTTTTCATCAGTGACAATGGCCACAAAAGCCTGCAGACTTGTAATCTTAAAATAACTGTACTTTTCTTTCTTCCTAATGTCCTCCCACTGTTGTTCTTTACTTATTTTTAAAATAGAATATGCAACATGCACTAAATTCATCCTGATACGTATCATTAACACATTTTATATTTACATAATATGAAACAGTTTCTGATCTGTGAAAGAAGACTTGAATGAACAAAATACATTCTTACATCTTCATAGTGAATGAATAATTGTGCTCAGAATTAAGACAGTTGGACTATATGCCCCAGAAGAGAGATGAGATGATGACTGAAGAACTCTAAGACATTTTCAAAAGACCCAAAGTAAGATGTGCAAAAATGGTTATCTGATAACAGGAGATTTAAAACAGGGTTCGGAAACACCCCCACGACAAATGTTGTTGGTTCAGTGTAATGAATAACAATAAATATAGGCTAAGGCATTCTCATAATAATGATTTAAAACTAACAAACACTTTCTTTGGGCATACATAGATCCACAAATACACTTGGTCAACCAGAGATTCTGTCACAATTGTGGTCTTCGTGAAGTCTTTGTGATAGAAAATAAACAGTCTTGGTCTATAGTGCAAGAGGCAAGAATATTGAGAAGTGCAGAGGCTTCCTCAGACCATTTCTTGTTAATCTTGAAAATGAAACTATGTAAAAGAAGGAAGATAATCATAAACAAACTAATTTTAAGGTACATTAACTTAGATAATAAACATTGACTTACTATATCAGAAAAAGCTTGAAGAGTAAATAAGTTTCAAATAAAAACTGAATATTGACATCCAGGAATGGAATAAAATAAAGGAAGCACTAATTAAAGCAGCAATGGAAGCATTTGGCACAAGAAAGATCCCCCCCCTCACAAGGGGTGTGCAATGCTGGGGTGATGAAATATGCAGCCTAACTGAAGGTAACAAACATGTGTACTTAAAAATGTTACATTTCCAATACGATCAAGGTGTTAGACTATATTATAAGAGGAAACCTGCTTTAGTGAAATGAAAAGCTGGGCAAGTTAAAAAACCATAGCTGGGAAAATACAGGGTGTTTCAAAAATGACCGGTATATTTGAAACGGCAATAAAAACTAAATGAGCAGCGATAGAAATACACCGTTTGTTGCAATATGCTTGGGACAACAGTACATTTTCAGGCGGACAAGCTTTCGAAATTACAGTACTTACAATTTTCAACAACAGATGGCGCTGCAAGTGATGTGAAAGATATAGAAGACAATGCAGTCTGTGGGTGCGCCATTCTGTACGTCGTCTTTCTGCTGTAAGCATGTGCTGTTCACAACGTGCAAGTGTGCTGTGGACAACATGGTTTATTCCTTAGAACAGAGGATTTTTCTGGTGTTTGAATTCCACCACCTAGAACACAGTGTTGCAACAAGACGAAGTTTTCAACGAAGGTTTAATGTAACCAAAGGACCGAAAAGCGATACAATAAAGGATCTGTTTGAAAAATTTCAACGAACTGGGAACGTGACGGATGAACGTGCTGGAAAGGTAGGGCAACCACAGAGGGCAACGCGCAGCTAGTGCAGCAGGTGATCCAACAGCCGCCTCGGGTTTCCGTTTGCCGTGTTGCAGCTGCGGTCCAAATGACGCCAACGTCCACGTATCGTCTCATGCGCCACAGTTTACACCTCTATCCATACAAAATTCAAATGCGGCAACCCCTCAGCGCCGCTACCATTGCCGCATGAGAGACATTCGCTAACGATATAGTGCACAGGATTGATGATGGCGATATGCATGTGGGCAACATTTGGTTTACTGACGAAGCTTATTTTTACCTGGACGGCTTCATCAATAAACAGAACTGGCGCATATGGGGAACCGAGAAGCCCCATGTTGCAGTCCCATCGTCCCTGCATCCTCAAAAAGTACCAGTCTGGGCCGCCATTTCTTCCAAAGGAATCATTGGCCCATTTTTCAGATCCCAAACGATTACTGCATCATGCTATCTGGACATTCTTCGTGAATTTGTGGCGGTACAAACTGCCTTAGACGACACTGCGAACACCTCGTGGTTTATGCAAGATGGTGCCCGGCCACATCGCAAGGCCGACGTCTTTAATTTCCAGAAAGAATATTTCGATGATCGTATGATTGCTTTGGGCTATCGGAAACATACAGGAGGTGGCATGAATTGGCCTCCCTATTCGCCAGACATGAACCCCTGTGACTTCTTTCTGTGGGGACACTTGAAAGACCAGGTGTACCGCCAGAATACAGAAACAATTGAACAGCTGAAGCAGTACATCTCATCTGCATGTGAAGCCATTCCGCCAGACACGTTGTCAAAGGTTTCGGGTATTTTCATTCAGAGACTATGCCATATTATTGCTACGCATGGTGGATATGTGGAAAATATCGTACTATAGAGTTTCCCAGACCGCAGCGCCATCTGTTGTTGACAATTGTAACTACTGTAATTTCGAAAGTTTGTCTGCCTGAAAATGTACTGTTGTCCCAAGCATATTGCAACAAACGGTGTATTTCTATCGCTGCTCGTTTAGTTTGTATTGCCGTTTCAAATATACCGGTCATTTTTGAAACACCCTGTATATTAAACATGGGTTACGACAGAGGTGGCCAAAAATTCTGCTCGTGAGCCATGCTCTTGTCCAAGGGCCATGGTGTTCAGCCTAGGTGCATGTTTATTCCACCGCCACCCCCACGCTTTTTGAGTAAGAGGAGGGGGAAGTCAAGGAAACTGCGAACGAGCTGCATTTAAATGGCAGTACTGTTGCCCGGCATATGATTTGGTTTTAAATTTCACTTTCTCTATGACACAGATCATAACTGAAAATTACTTTTGGCTTGCTAAAGACACAGACAATTGTACTGATTTTCACACTCAGGTTGTCACATAATGACTTGTATAGTTGACATAAAGGTTTTCTGACATCCAAATCTCTTGATGTGAAACACTCAGATCAGTGTCAAATATTGTGTGTCAATAGTCAACCAAAATACCGATTTAGTTCATGCTGTATACTATCGTCCAGTAGAATATGTGTAAATGGTAATTAAAAGTAACTCTTAAAACTACGGAGTGTAGGAAAAGCATATCTGTGAGCTGTTAATGTGAAGATCTGTGATAGATGAGTTGATAGAGCATCAGATCATTGTACGAAAGGGCCCGAGTTCGAAACCCAGTTTGGCGTTGTTGTTGTTTTTTAATCTCACTTGTAAACTGTTAAAAAAAAAATCGCTAAACTGGGTTTCGAACTCAGGTCCTTCAGTACGATGATCTGATAAGCCACAGACTTGCCTACCACAGATCTTCAAGACAATAGCTCGTAGATATGCTTTTCCTATACTCTGTAGTCCTGGTGTTACTTTTAATTACCATTTACACATGTTCTATTGGATGACAGCACACAGCACAAACCATATCGGTGTTTCGATTGATACTCCATCGACACACGTTTGGCACCAATCTGAGTGTCAGACATCTGTAGGTTTGGGTGTGAGTATCATACCTCATAATAATGTAAAAAACACTACACTGGAGAAACCAATGTTTCGGTCACAGTTACAGTGGTCTCTTTCTGGTAGACCCAGAAAGAGGTCACTGAAACCATGGTCGGAACAATTGTTTCTCTAGTGTAGTGTATTGTTGTTGTTGTTGTTGTTGTTGTTGTTGTTATTATTATTATTATTATTAATATATTTTTTATTGAAAACTTGTATGTCAACTGACTCTGGCTACGTACAGCAACACAATCGTGTGTCACTTATTTAGTTTCATAACTGGAAAAAACATCTAGCACGTGTGCGCGCCCACACACACACACACACACACACACACACACACACACATTGCTTGAAATATTGAACCACTTCTGTTACGTGTTTATGAAGATGTGGAAATTACCTGAGGAAAGCAGCGTAGATGTCCTGGACAGTTATAACATAATCCTTCTCATTTGTCTTTCCAATTGATTTTTTTAGACGGATGTAACTATAGATAGCTACATGGCCGCTTCTTGTGCAAACAGCCAGTGGACCAGTGAATGTCCTTAATACCCTGAACAAACAGAACAAATAGAAAGACTCTGTGAATTCAATTTACCAACTTATCTTGCCTTCATTGACTTAGAAAAAGGGTTTAATAAAGTAAATCGAAACAAACTGTGGGAAATTTAATTAAACAGAGGGATTCCATCTCGTCTTAAAGAGCTGTACAGGGTTTATACATGAATAAAACACTACAAATAACTCCTTTGTGTCCAATTTCACACACACACACACACACACACACACACACACACACACACACACACACACAAATTAAGCAAATCAGTAGCCTTTTTAGGACACAAGCTCATAAGAGAGAAAATCAAAATAGACAAGCAGATCATACTACAAGTTAAAACATTTAAATAATTAGGGTGCAGAATTACATTTGGGGAAAGTAATTAAACAAAAAACAAGTTTGACCTATTCAACTAGTTCTGTGGAACTAGAAACAGAATTTTGGGGAAGTAAGTCCACAGAGCTACTCTACTGAAGTTTTATAAGGTTATGACTGTACCTGCTCTGCTCTATGGATGCAAAAACTGGGCCCTTGAGAAGAGAGGAAAGGAAAACAGAAGCATGTGAAATAAACTTCTTTGATATGTGACTGGATATACTTTATCTATGACATTCAAGCTTGGACAGAATAAGAAAACATAATACACACAATTAAACAATATCAGTTAAGATGGAAAGAACCCCCAAACTGTGTGCCAGACGCAACAATCACTAAAACCATGAAACGGTATAAACCAAGAGGCAAAAGATTGTTTGGAAGACCAGTGAACAGATGGCTTAACTGATTTTGAAGGAGACAGAACAGACCTATAGGCTGGGTCTCTGGTGTAGGCAGTGATGGTGAAACAGTTTGTGAGGTAACGGGCGATTTGTGGCGCCCTGAAAATATTATAATTTTGGAGTTTGCGTGCCCACATGGGCCGCTCAGCAAGCCGGAGCTCGTCAGCAACCATTTGGTGCCAAACATTAGCCAGAGCAAGGGGGGTAGCCCCAGGGCGTGGTCCAGACCAACCGTGTGGATTGGAAATTCCACATTGATGCTGTGTAGAGGGAGGTGCTTTGTGTCGATGAAGGATATTTGTATGTTGGGGGTGCCAAAGATGGTGGACTTCGTGAAACCATAATGGCAGACATTTCACAGTTCATGTAGAAATTAATAATAGCCAGAGGAATCATGATAGCTCAAAAAGAAACTTGTACATTAACATTATTTTCATGACGATTCTGATGGTGTAATCAGATTTTCAATATCTTCATTAGTTTAAAGTTTATTATCTGACTGTAAGTTAAACAAGTAACACCCACCAACAAATTCACAAAATCTAAATGGTTCATCCAATTTTGTCGATCGATGTCTCTTTAGAAAGCTATTAGTGTAAACCTTAATTGGTATGAAGGCATGTAACTTGACTAGTATAAGAGTTATTGAAGGTCAAAGTGGCCGATTCCTATTGATGGCATCAGGCCCTAAGCACTCCACAGTTACGTGGCGGGAGGGGGGGGGGGTAGTAACATGCTTATAAATATATTTATTCGTTTATCTCTTCATTTATATCCTGTCATATACTGTTCATGAAGAAATTGCTCAAATATTTACTGTGGTTTAGAAAGCACAGAGGCATTAGGCTACTGGCCTACTTTTGTTTCTATTCCATTGATATATGTTTATTTAATTTGTTTATGGATTTAATAATTTGTGTTAGAGCACATTTATGGTCCAGCCATAGGAATATTTATTTAATTTCAAGTTATTTAAATGTAAATCCAGTCTTTCGTATGTTTTTCAATATGTTTGTGAGTGTGCATTGGCTTGGATACATGGCGGGAGTGCTCTCGCCAATCACAGGAGGATTGGGTGCACACAGGAGACAGGGTGTGCTGGATGGGAAGGCGCAATGGACGGGTGCAGGAAATACGTGGAGACTGTTGAGCAGTTTGCACGTGGTTGCGGGAGATAGAAATATTTCATAGTGCCGACTTGTGCACTTGAGATATTTTCATGGCTTCTGCAGTGAAGATGTATTATGCATTTAGAAGTGAATATCTCATGAGCTATGTTGTTGCTCATAACTAATTATGTGAAGTAGGACTCTGTTGTTTCCCCGTTATTCAACTTATATTTTATTTAATTGCTGGACATCAACACCAATAAGTGTTTTGCAGTAATAAATGGCATTCTTAAAGGTACTTCTGCTATCGTACTCATCATTTGAAGTTGTTAAAAATATTATCTGCAAATTTTATTTAATTGCAATCTTTGATTTATAAGTTTTTATTTTGCATTCAAAATTCACAGTTGCCAAGTGATAGGAACCTTCGACCATTCGATTCATGTGTATATTCATATTGTAGACTGTAGACTCAGCAGTATTTGGCTTGTAATGTGGCAACTATGTATCCCAGCCCCTGGACAGCAAAACCAGCCTAAACTTTTAATGTTTCAACTCTGAGTCTGAGGGTACGTAGTTGAGGGTCACATTTTTTAATTTGCAGTTGGAGGTTTCTCATCCGGGATTTGTCTTGCAGAGTGATAATTCCTTTGCTCTCTGCTATTCAGCATACTATGCGAAGTGTAAAAAACTTTGCAAAACCTGCAGAGATTTCTGTAGAGTGAACCTCGTACAAAACACAGTGTGAGATCAGCTTTTCTTTTCCCCTGCAAGTCGATTTCTGGAAATATTGAATTTATACAGTAATTTCCACAATTAACACATACTATTGAGAGAGGTCCTAATCCATCCCATTAAAGGCAGTTTGCGTGGGGGCTCAGAGTCTAAATAAGTTGAGTGCAGGGAACGGTTGCGGTTAGCGCGTTTAACAGACAGCGGTATTGGAGACAGTTGGAACACGCTGTAACCGCCAGCAGTTACAGTTACATCAGGTGACTTCTCTAGTGGTGGATGCAAATAAACAGCAGTACGAGGGCTGCGTCTTAGACTATTCCAGGGCAGTCTTCAATGTCGACTTCAACTACAACTGACACCGTCACCATGGCAGAGGGAACTGTGTCAGATCAGATAAGTGCATGTGCAAATAGTGAGATAGTGTTAAACTCTGAAGTTCAAGCTCCACTTGTAGAGCTTGCGAATATATACCTGGTATGTATAATTCTTAAAACTGAAGTGAGACGGTTAGTCCAAAATCAAAGTGCGAAAGTGTAACTAGTAGGAATTCAGGCAAGGGGAATGAATGTGTGGGAGATACGGTGTTTCAGATAATGCAAATGATCCAGGGGCTGGGAAATAATACGAATACGATGGCAAATAATATCAGTACAATTCGAACAGATATGGGTACATTGCGAAAAGATATGTGCACATTGCAAACAGTTGCGGATACAATCCAGACTGATACGGGTACAATGCAAACTGCAGTAGGTTCCGCTATGAAAGAGGAAGTTAAAAAAAATCGTGGATAACATTGAAAAAGCAATTGATAAATTAAAATGTGTCAGCGTGGATGTGGGGAAAATTACAGGTGAAGTTGTAATAGTAAAATCTAAAATCGAATCAGTGGAAAAAGGTATTGAGGGGGGAAAAATGGAACTTGGGGGCAAGGTAAGTGACTGTATAAAAGTGCAAGATGGTCATAAATGTAATATAAATTTAGCAATTAGTGACATTGACAATCATGTAGGTGTGGGGGAGAAATAAGTGGGCAAAATTAAAGATAAAATAGAGTCCTGTATTACTAGTGAAAATGAATTAAAAAAAAAAATGCAATAGCTAAAGTGATTTAAATTCGTTAGCCTCCCAACATGCCACGCCGGTTATAAATATTCCTTGGGCAGATACTGGATCTGTGAAGTGCTGCACACATGACGGGAGATATCGCCCAGTAAATTTCTTGGCTGCGTGTAGGGCCGCTTTTGTTCACTGCATGTCGGACGAAGCGAAAATAAAATATGTTAAACGGCCTGTGGAGGGAGACCCACAGTCCTGGGCAAATGTTAAATGTAGTTCGTGCGGTTCATACTAAGAGTTCGAAAAGTGTTTTTTGAATACATTTTGGAGTGAGGCAGAACAGATGCGGATCCAAAATGAATTTTTAAAAGGGCCGAGTTACAGGTACGGTAATGGGACGCTGAGAGCTTTTTGCAAGCGAGAACTTGGCAAGCTTATGCATGTGAAACGTTCGTTGGGGGTTTTAATGGAAATCACCATGTTAAAAAGGCAATTACCCGAAAATTTGCAGTGGGATCTTGTCCTTAGTCCATGTGATTCTGTGGACGAATTTCTAGAATTTGTAGGAAAATTACAGAGGGCTTCTGTGAACAGGACCCAAATAAAGAACGCAGATTTGACAGGGGAAATTCAGGCAAAGTGCAATTGCATAACAACCGGTCGGGAAACTGATGTACGCCACATCTCAGGTCCGAGGATTGCGATCTGAACAGGTGATGAAAAGGACTGGAGATAATGGTAATGGTAGAAATGTTGATAGGTTTGGAGAAAGGCGACAGATATGTAATATGAAATATGTTAAAGAGGAAGGCTACATAGGTGGCTCTTTCAATAAAAGCAGACGCGAACAGTGGAAGCATAGATTTGGGAGGGATTTATGTAAAAGTAATTGGAATAAATTTGTGGGGAATCATGTAAGTTGTGAACGTGTAATGAATGAGTTTGTGAATGGTGATGAATGGAACGATTCAGTGATTCAAAAAGAAGTTAAAGAGGAGATGAATTTTGTGAGAGCAAATTGTGTGGAGAGTTCTGAAGAGATGCTTGCAAATAATAGCAATTGCAGTAAGGAAAGTGTTGTAGTAGCAAGTATTTGTGAGTCGGCGAAAAGTGTCTATGTTAGGTGGGGGCTGCGCAGCTTTGGTCTCGCCAGCTGCAAGTGAGGGTGATCGTGTTTTGGTGGAAAGAGTCAGTGTCACTAAGGGAGGTGTAGCATTGGCCTCGCCTCGCCAGCAGTTGAAGTTAAAACTGTATCGGTGGAGGTAGATTATTTCTGTTAAAAGGAACAGAGTAATGGTAATTATGTAATGATGTAAAAGCTACTGGTATTGATACTTGGGAGGAAGGAATTCGTGCGTTTCTAGTCACGAATGAAGGCGAAACAAATCTTATTGATGAATGTGCGGATGTAAAATGTTAGTCATAGTATGAATGTGAGAATGTATGTACAGTAGGATAGGGGGTTAATTTGGATGAAAAGTGTCTAGAAATGGCAGTGTGTGCTGATTTTTGTCCGATTGCAGTGGAATGTAGCAAGTCTGGAAGTCCCAAAACTGTACAACGAGGTAACAGCTATTTGTGTAATGTAGTGGTGGGGGATAAAGTTGTGTACGATTCACGTAAAGTTAATTTGTTGATGAAGGAAAGTAAGGTTTCTGATGTGAATTTATGTGGTGATTTAAATGGTGTATTGGCAGATAAGGTTGCTGCGATGAATAATTATGGTAGTGATGGCTTAGGCATCAATGTATTATTTCAGGAAGATGGTGTTTAGCAGTGAATTGATGTGTAATTTTGTTGAAGCTGCAAGTGTCGATATTTTGGAGGGGAAAAACAGTAAAGTTGTGCATGCTGTGGGTAGAAAATTTAGAAAGGGCTGAAATAAATAGTGTGGATGGGGGTAGTTTGTGTAATGAAGTTCGTACGAATTGGTATATGGAGGTGGAGCGTTATTTTAGTGTGACTGTTGGCCATTGGTACGGTAGAACATTACGGTCGTTACTGCCGCATATGAGGAAACGAGAAGTTTAAAGTTGCTAGAGGTTTAGAAAAGGGAAGGAATGAATTTGCGGCGAAGGAAATATTTAATGAATTATTTTGGGATGTGTGTAAGATGGAATTGGAAGAGAAGGGACAAGACATAGGAAATGATTTATTAGGGAGAAATATTTACAACGAAATGAAATAGTAAATGTACAGCCAATTATTGAAATTAAAGTTGCCAAAAAAAATGGTAGATCTACTTCTAGATTCAGGAAGTAATGTGTCAGCGGTGTCGGAAAGTTTTATGAACATGATTAAAAACAGGAAACTAGTAATCTTCCCAGTCACTAGTGTTCAGATTAAACCAGCAGTTGGTGGTATGAGTAAGTTAATAAGACGACAAATACTTTTAGAATTTAAATGTGGAGAAAATAAAGTGGAGAGAGAATGTTTTATAGTAAATGGTATAGTAAAGGAGGCAATTTTAGAAACTGACTTCTTGTACAAATACGATACTTCGCTTAATTGTGTAGGGAAATGCCTAGAATTTGAATTTCAGAATGAAAAAAAGCAAGTAAAATGTAAAAGCCTTTTAACAGATGAAAATCAGATTGCTCATGCCATAGTTACTGTGAGGATTGGAGTAAGGAAGTCAATATGCATAACAGAATTAAGGAAGTGATTGATGCAGTCAAGGATGTATCAGAAGGGGAAAAGAAAGAGTTGCGTGAGTTGTTGTACCACTAAAAGAACGTATTTTTGGATCGACCTGGTAAAGTTACCGATTTTGAGTACTCTATACAAGTGGAAGCTCACAAACCAATAAAGTCCAAACAGTATGTACTACCTATAGCTGATCGGAATGCCGTCAGAGTTCGTTTAAAACAAATGTTGGATTGAGGTATAGTCAAACAAATGTAGGCAGGATTACTGCAATCCTGTCATTATTGTTAAAAAACGTGATAACACGGTCAGAATTGTATTAGATGCGAAAAAATAAATAAACTAATTGTAAGGGAATTAGACCAGCCTGGCAATATGGAGGAACTGCTGCAGAATTTTAACAATATCAATTTTAATGTCCAGTGTTGATCTGACCTTGGGATTTTGGCAGATCCCGTTGGCAGAGGAAAGCGGATGGTACACTTCTTTCCTTTCTGAACGGCAAAGTTAACCGGTTTAAGGTAGTACCATTCGGACTCACAATTTCTGTGGCAGTTTTTGTAACACCGTTGAGCCATGTCCTGGGGGAGAGTCTAATGAGCAAACTCGTGATATACATAGATGATATATTGATCGCTACAGAAACGTGAAATGAGAGTTGTCGAGTTCTGGAGGTACTCGTGGCTCTGAGGCAAGGTGGAATGATTTTAAAACTCACAAAATGTGTAGTTGTTAGAGTAGAAATTCAATTCCTGGGGCATATCCTTACTTCAGAAGGAATTTTACCTAGTTGCGAAAAATTAAAGTCCGTTGCCAAATGTAATAGATCCAAAAGTAGGAAACAAGTAGGAAACAACTGAAGTCATACTTGGGCTTGTGTGTGGTTTCTACAGAAAATTCTTGGGGGAGGGAGGAATGAATATTCCGAATTTAGGCAAATTGTTGAAGAAAAATGAAGCTTGGAGGTGGACCAAGGAATGTGAAATGTAATTGCAGGGTATAAAGAATAAATTGTGCAATTCTAAGATGTTGTACTACCCAGATATGCATCTCCCTTTCTGTTTAGCGTCGGACAGTTTGGCCTGTGGGATAAACTGTACACCGTAGTGTGGCATTCTCCAGCCGCATGCTAAATAAGCACAAATGGGAATCAGCATATCGGCGGAAATGCTCAAGATTGTGCATGGATTTAAGAAATTCCGCACGTATTTAGAGGGTAGAAAAGTGACAATGTTGTCGGACCACAAGACGCTGAGTTATCAGCAGGACTGCAGGATACTGAACGACTACTTAATGCGTTGGGCAATGTTCATGCAGCAATTCGAATACGAAATCCGCTGCGTCAAGGGTATTAAAATTGTAATTGTATGTGCATGAATTTTGTGGTGAGTGGAGGTAGGAAGAATTCATTAAATTCTAATTCTTGTGGGAATTTGAGCTTGCTGTGATTCAGTCGTTTGCCTTGTGACTTGGTTCCTAAAGTATGGTTTTCCGCTGGAGGGAATCTTGAGCGAGAATCCTGGTTGGGTTTGGGAAATGGTTTGTTGATGGATCTACTTTTCGTTTTTGTTGTAGAAAAATTTGTCATGATAAATGGTGGAGCTCGGAATTCAGAGGCAGACACGATTTCTGTGAGGCACTTGGTCAAAACACTGATGTGAGTTGATCAATATTTCATGCTAAAATCCATGTGAGCGTGTGTAGTGCGGCGGAAAAATTAGTGCAACAAGGCACCTTAGTGCTGAATGAGTGGCACGAGAAGTGCTTACAAAATCGCACATAAGTGCATTAAAATTGTTTTTATTTCTTGTCCATAACGTTTATGCATAACTGAAATGCAGGCATTTATTTAATATGCTGTTTCACTTATAATTTGTGTTGGTTTAAGTTTATTTCAAAATTCATGCTGCTCCCACACCACTACAAAATTTTTGTAAACGCTATTGGCCTGGCGTTTTAATAATTTAATTCCGTTCTTTATAATTTGATTTATATATACTTGTATGAATTGAAGGGTGTTACTTCTGAACATTCTGGCAAGCCAGAATGTTAATAAGTGGAGCTGTGTGAAAATATTCAAAGTTCGGAGTAGTTGGTGTGGCCGCATGGACCGCTCTGCAAGCCGGGTCTCTTCAGAAACTGCGTGGTGCCAAACAGAGGTCGGAGCAAGAGGAGTAGCCCCAGTGTATGGTCCAGGCCAACTGTGTGGCTGGGATTTCCATGTTGGCACTGTGTTGAGGAAGGTGCTTTGTGTCAATGAAGGAGATTTGTATGCCAAGACTGCCAAAGGTGGCAGACTTAGTGAAACCATAATGGCATACATTTCACAGTTCATGTAGAAATTAATAGTAGCCAGAGGAATCGTGATACCTCAAAAAGTAACACGTACATTACGATTATTTGTACGATGATTCTGATGGTGTTATCAGATTTTCAATATCTTTATTAGTTTAAAGTTTAGTATCTGACTGTAAATTATACAAGTAACACCCACCAACGAGTTCACAAAATCTAAACAATTTATCCGATTTTGTTGATCAGCATGTTTCTAGAAAGCTATTAGTGTAAACCTAAATTGGTATGAATTACAGGCATGTAACTTGAATAGTACACGAGTTATTGGATGTCAAAGTGGTCGATTGCTATTTATTACGTCAGGCCATAAGTACTCCATAGTTAAATGGAAAAAAAAAGGTAGCACCATGCTTATAAATATATTTATTCATCTATGTCTTTGTTTATATCCGATATATACTATTCACGAAGAAATTGCTCAAATATTTACTGTGTTTTAGAAAGCACAGAGGCATTAGGCTACTGGCCTACTGTTTCAAGTTATTTAAATGCAAATCCAGTATTTATTATGTGTTTCACTGTGTTGTGGTTGTGCCTCGGCTTGGAGACATGGCAGGAGTGTCTAGCCAGTCACAGCGCATGTTACAATAGTAGGCGACTACTGAAGTCAATGGAGAGACAGGATGGAAGTTGGGTAGGAGGATTGAGTGCGCACAGGAGATGGGGGGATGCTGGTCGGGAGGGCGCAACAGACGGGTGCAGTAAATACTTGGAGTGTTGAGCAATTTGCGCGTGGTCATGGGAGATAGAAATATTTTGTAGTGCCGACTTGTGCACTTGTGAGATTTCCGTGGCTTCTGCAGTGAAGACGTAGTTTGCGTTTAGAAGTGAATATCTCGCGAGCTATTGTGTTGCTCGTAACTAATTACGTGAAGTAGGAATCAATTGTTTCCCTGTTATTCAACTTATATTTTATTTAATTGCTGGACCATAAACACCAATAAGTGTTTTGCAGTAATAAATGGCATTCTTAAAGGTACTTCTCCTATCGTACTCATCATTTAAAGTTGTTAAAAATAGTACCTGCAGATTTTATTTAATTGCAATCTCTCATTTATAAATTTCTATGTTACATAAAAAATTCACAATTGCCAATTGATAGGAACCTCCGACCATTTTATTGATGTGTATATTCATATAGTATACTGTAGACTCAGCAGTTTTTGGCTTGTAATACGGCAACTACATATCCTAGCCCCTGGACAGCGAAACCAGCCAAAACTTTTAATATTTCAACTCTGAGTCCGAGGATACGTAGCTGAGGGTCACATTTTTTATTTGAAAGTCTGCAAGTTCCTGCTAATAAAACTATAATTTACACATTGTTAACAAGTTAATTGCTGGCTACTAAAAAATTATAAATTACATAGCGTCAGCTACTAGTGTGATGCTTCTTTATTTGGGTTGCTATCCTTCAGTCACCCTTCCTCCCTGCTCCCCTCTCCCCTTTAGAATGTCCATGTACACAGTACAAATATTTGTATAATTTCACTTGTAAGAGTGCATCTAAGTAAATAAATCTAATAGAGGGAAACATTCCACGTGGGAAAAATATATCTAAAAACAAAGATGATGTGACTTACCAAAGATGATGTGACTTACCAAACGAAAGTGCTGGCAGGTTGATAGACACACGAACATACACACAAAATTCAAGCTTTCGCAACCAACGGTTGCTTCATCAGGAAAGAGGGAAAGAGGGAAGGAGAGGGAAAGACGAAAGGATGTGAGTTTTAAGGGAGAGGGTAAGGAGTCATTCCAATCCCGGGAGCGGAAAGACGTACCTTAGGGGGAAAAAAAGGACAGGTATACACTCGCGCACATGCATCCATCTGCACAGACGTTTGTGTGTGTGTGTGTGTGTGTGTGTGTGTGTGTGTGTGTGTGTGTGTGTGTGTGTGTGTGTACGTGCGCGCTTTTGTGTACCTGTCCTTTTTTTCCCCCCTAAGGTAAGTCTTTCTGCTCCCGGGCGGGAATGACTTCTTACCCTCTCCCTTAAAACCCACATCCTTTCGTCTTTCTCTCTCCTTCCTCTTTCCTGATGAAGCAACCATTGGTTGCGAAAGCTTGAATTTTGTGTCTATGTTTGTGTTTGTTTGTATGTCTATCAACCTGCCAGCACTTTAGGTTCGTAAGTCACATCATCTTTGTTTTTAGATATAAGTAAATAATAAGAGAAGAAAGTCTTTAAAATGTGTATTGGTTTATTTTACGTGTTTCTACTGTCATTGTTTTTTGGATCTCAAAGGTGTATGCAAAGGAGCTATTCCTAGCTGCGGATGTGTGTTATTGGTGAGTGATGCTGTTACATCTGATCCCATGGCCTCTTATATATCCAGTATGGTGACTTCTGAGATGTCCTGTCCTGATACTGGCCGTGATGCCATCCTCCACCAATTGCGTACCCTCTCATTTGATATAAGTTGTGCAGAGAAAATAGGATCCAGCTGATTATTATAAAATGCAAGGCAGTATATGGGAAAAGCATTACCTATGAAATTTGATAATACTGAAATTCAACCCATCTCTCCTACTGAAATTAGGAAAATAATAAAATCACTCTCAAGTAAAAGCTCACATGGAATTGATGGTATTTCCAACAGAGTATTAAATGATTGTTCCCAACAGATAAGTCAGATTCCCAGCCACATATGTAGTAGCTCACTGAAACGGCATTTTTCCAGATGACTGAAGTATGTTATTGTTCAACCACTGCATAAAAAAAAGGAATAGGTCTGATGCTAGCAGCTGTTGTCTGTCTCACTTCTGATAGCTTTAGCCAAAATTCTTGAAAAAGTAATGAATTCAAGAGTAGCACCACATATTTGTCAAAATCAAGTACTAACAAATTGTCAATTTGGTTTTCAGGAAGGCTTTCAACAGAAAATGCTATATATGCATTCACTGATCAAATATTAAATGAATTGAATAACTGAACAGCACCCATTGGGATATTTTGTGATCTCTCAAAGGCTTCTGATTGTGTGAATCATGAAATTCTTCTAGATAGCCTTAAGTATTGTGGTATGAGTGGGACAGTTCACAAATGGTTTAATTCATGCAGAAGGTTGAAATTAACAGTACAGATAACAGATAGTCTGCAGAAATCAGTGGAGTCCTCTAATTGATATATATAAAAAATAGAAAGAAACTTCCACATGGGAAAAATATATTAAAAACAAAGATTCCAAGACTTACCAAGCGGGAAAGTGCCGGCAGACAGGCACATGAACAAAACACACAAACACACACACACACAGAATTACTAGCTTTCGCAACCGATGGTTGCTTCTTCAGGAAGGAGAGGGTGGGTTTTAAGGGAGAGGGTAAGGAGTCATTCCAAACCCGGGAGCGGAAAGACTTCCCTTAGGGGAAAAAAAAGACAGATGTACACTCGCGCGCACGCACACACACACACACACACACACACACACACACACACACACACACACACACACACACATATCCATCCGCACATACACAGACACAAGCAGACATATTTAAAGGCAAAGAGTAAGGGCAGAGATGTCAGTCGAGGCGGAAGTACAGAGGCAAAGAAGTTGTTGAAAGACAGGTGAGGTATGAGCGGCGGCAACTTGAAATTAGCGAAGGTTGAGGCCTGGCGGATATCGAGAAGAGAGGATATACTGAAGGGCGAGTTCCCATCTCCGGAGTTCGGATAGGTTGGTGTTGGCGAGAAGTATCCAGATAACTCGGACGGTGTAACACTGTGCCAAGATGTGCTGGCCGTGCATCAAGGCATGTTTAGCCACAGGGTGATCCTCATTACCAACAAACACTGTCTGCCTGTGTCTATTCATGCGAATGGACAGTTTGTTGCTGGTCATTCCCACATAGAAAGCGTCACAGTGCAGGCAGGTCAGTTGGTAAATCACGTGGGTGCTTTCACACGTGGCTCTCCCTTTGATCGTGTACACCTTCCGGGTTACAGGACTGGAGTAGGTGGTGGTGGGAGAGTGCATAGGACAGGTTTTACACCGGGGGCGGTTGCAAGGGTAGGAGCCAGAGGGTAGGAAGGTGGTTTGGGGATTTCATAGGGATGAACCAAGAGGTTACGAAGGTTAGGTGGATGGCGGAAAGACACTCTTGGTGGAGTGGGGAGGATTTCATGAAGGATTGATCTCATTTCGGGGCAGGATTTTAGGAAGTCGTATCCCTGCTGGAGAGCCACATTCAAGGTCTGATCCAGTCCCGGGAAGTATTCTGTCACAAGTGGGGCACTTTTGGGGTTCTTCTGTGAGAGGTTCTGGGTTTGAGGGGATGAGGAAGTGGCTCTGGTTATCTGCTTCTGTACCAGGTTGGGAGGGTAGTTGCGGGATGCGAAAGCTGTTTTCAGGTTGTTGGTGTAATGGTCGAGGGATTCAGGACTGGAGCAGATTCGTTTGCCATGAAGGCCTAGGCTGCAGGGAAGGGACCGTTTGATATGGAATGGGTGGCAGCTGTCATAATGGAGGTACTGTTGCTTGTTGGTGGGTTTGATGTGGACGCATGTGTGCAGCTGGCCATTGGACAGATGGAGGTCAACGTCTAGGAAAGTGGCATGGGATTTGGAGTAGGACCAGGTGAATCTGATGGAACCAAAGGAGTTGAGGTTGGAGAGGAAATTCTGGAGTTGTTCTTCACTGTGAGTCCAGATCATGAAGATGTCATCAATAAATCTGTACCAAACTTTGGGTTGGCAGGCTTGGGTAACCAAGAAGGCTTCCTCTAAGCGACCCATAAATAGGTTGGCATACGAGGGGGCCATCGTGGTACCCATGGCTGTTCCCTTTAATTGTTGGTATGTCTGGCCTTCAAAAGTGAAGAAGTTGTGGGTCAGGATGAAGCTGGCTAAGGTGACGAGGAAAGAGGTTTTAGGTAGGGTGGCAGGTGATCGGCGTGAAAGGAAGTGCTCCATTGCAGCGAGGCCCTGTCTGCCGGCGCTTTCCCGCTTGGTAAGTCTTGGAATCTTTGTTTTTAATATATATAAAAACAAAGATTCGAAGACTTACCAAGCGGGAAACCGCCGGCAGACAGGCACATGAACAAGACACACAAACACACACACAGAATTGCTAGCTTTCGCAACCGATGGTTGCTTCTTCAGGAAGGAGAGGGAAAGACGAAAGGATGTGGGTTTTAAGGGAGAGGGTGAGGATTCATTCCAATCCCGGGAGCGGAAAGACTTCCCTTAGGGGAAAAAAAGGACAGGTGTACACTCGCACGTGCACACACACACACACACACACACACACACATATCCATCCGCACATACACATACACAGACACCTAGTGCGCGAGATCGCCCAGGACTTCAAGACCGACCTGCGCTTCCAGAGCTCCGCAGTCATGGCCCTGCAGGAGGCCAGCGAGGCCTACCTCGTCGGCCTCTTTGAAGACACCAACCTGTGTGCAATCCACGCCAAGCGCGTCACCATCATGCCCAAGGACATCCAGCTTGCGCGCCGCATCCGCGGCGAGCGCGTCTAAACCGCACACCGCAAAAAATAGAAAAAAAAAGTGTCTGTGTATGTGCGGATGGATATGTGTGTGTGTGTGTGTGTGTGCGAGTGTACACCTGTCCTTTTTTTCCCCTAAGGGAAGTCTTTCCGCTCCCGGGATTGGAATGACTCCTTACCCTCTCCCTTAAATCCCACATCCTTTCATTTTTCCCTCTCCTTCCCTCTTTCCTGACAAAGCAACTGCCAGTTGCGAAAGCTCGTAATTCTGTGTGTGTGTTTGTGTGTTTTGTTCATGTGCCTGTCTGCTGGCGCTTTCCCGCTTGGTAAGTCTTGGAATCTTTGTTTTTAATATATTTTTCCCATGTGGAAGTTTCTTTATTCATGCAGATGCAAAGATAGATAGTTTTGCTGATGATGCAAGTATAGTAATCACACCCATCAAACAAGAATCTGCTGAGGAAATTGTAACCAATGTCTTTCAGAAAATTATTAAGTGGTTCTCTGCAAATGGACTCTCACTAAATTTTGAGAAAACATAATGTATAAAATTCTGTACAGTAAATGGCATAACACCATTTGATAAATGAATTGGATGAAACATGTTGATGATCTGCTGAAATGGTTAGGTTCAGCTACTTATGCTATTAGGGTTATTGCAAATTTTGATGATACACATATCAGTAAATTAGCCTATTTTCATTCACTGCTGTCATATGGCATCATATTTTGGGGCAATTCATAATTAAGAGAAAGTATATTCATTGCACAAAAGCATGTATCAGAATAATAGCTGAAGCCCACCCAAGATCACCTTGCAGACATTTATTTAAGGAACTCTGGATATTCACAGTCTCTTTGCAATACATATATTCACTTATGAAATTTGCTATTAATAATCCATCCCAATCCAAAAATTACAGTGAAGGGCATAGCTACAACACTAGAAGAAAGAACTATCTTCACTATTCTGGGTTAAATCTGACTTTGGTACAGAAAGGGGTGAATTATACTGCCACAAAGATCTTCGGTCAGTTGCCAAATAGCATTTAAAGTCTGACAGATAGCCAACTAACATTTAAAAACAAAATAATTTCAGAATGGCAATGCCATCTGCTCAATAGATGAATTTTTATATATGAAGTAGTAACTGAAAAATTAATTATTTTGTGTAAAGAAAACTTACGTTAAAGTGAGACATTCCACATCATTATGAAACATCGCATTCATGACCTACAGAAGAAGTATTAATGAATGAATGAATAATATGGATAATTGAATGCCCCTCTGTCACAATAACTTGTAGAGTCTGGGGAAGACAAGACATTGTACTATTTCGTAAAATGTATTAAAATTAGTTGACATTCTTCAAATGTCTTCTTTCGTTGATATAAATTACACTATTGATTGGAAGAAAGTACCTCATACAAAAATTTCTTCATAAATTATTTATATCTCTTTTATGGAAAATGGAGTCCGGGTCTGCTTATATAAAGCAGGATTGTTTAGTCTACCAAGTTGAGAAGCGACTGTCTTTAAAATTTCAAATAAATTACCTTCATCATGCAAGAACTGCTTTTCCATGTCTCTAAAATAATGACACACTACATCGATAAAACTTGGTCAGCCACAGATACTCAAAATATCACTTTAAACGGGTTTTCTTTTTAAGTGGTGGTTGATATCAGCTATGAGCATGTAAGATTTATTAATCTTTAAAATTCCTGTGACCACTTTCATGTCGAATGCATCTCTAACCTGAAACTGTTAATAAGTAAGCTTTGCAGATTCTGGAAATAAAGTTTGTGTAATCTTCTTGTTCTGTGATTATTTTCAAATGACCACTAAGATCAAATACACAGTGACGCAATAAAATGAAACTATTTCGCCATACTTTAAAAGATCTTAAATTTTTCCTTTTCCTAATTTTCCAAAACTTTGTGATGCTTCTTTACGAAGCAATAACACTTTCAATATAGGTTTCACTTAGTCATATTTCAAAATTTTCTAGCTCACTGATAGTTTTGGAGCAGTGTCCATTGTCAGCAATAGGTTAAAATAGAAGACCTATTCTTCCATCAACATATCAGTCATTGACTTTCAAATGTTCTTTAGAGGTAAGTCCAATGTCAAAAACTTCTGTATAGTTTGTTGGCACAATTATGAGGCTGTTCAATAGACATAGTTAACACACATTTAAATAACACACTTTTTATGTACAAGATATTGACATGACATACAGTGGTCATCCAAGCTCAAGACCTTCTTTTGAACTGATTCATTTTCATAAATTTGTGGGAAATGGGGTACTGGAGGTGTGATAGCAGAATAGTGACACACCAAAGAGATCAGATTTCTGCACTGCTAATTACTGAGCACAATATATGTGACTCGTGTGAGCATTACAAGCATACTGCTTCACTCCCTCCTCGGACAGCAATCTTCCTTTTCTCCAGTCAGAGATGTTACACTGCCACAAATTCATTTTAGGCACTGACTTTACATTAATACACAGAGGGGAAGCTGACAATAATGACAATTTGTTACTTCAGTGGTGTCAAATGAGACGTCATTGGAGGAGGTCTGTTGTGTTTTCTGATAAAAGCTGGTTCTGTCTGGGTGCTGGTAATGGCTGTGTACTGGTTAGGAGGTGGCCTGTTGGCATTCAGACTAGCTCTCTTTGTGCTGGACAACTGGACGTACACCTGGAATTATGGCCTGGCATGCAATTTCGTATGACAGAAAGTGCACTCTTGGGCTTACCCCACGCACCCTGACTGAAAATTTGTGTGTCAGTCTGGTGGTTCGACCTGTTGAGGTGCCATTCATGAACAGTTTTCCAGGGAGTGTTTCCCAACAAGATAACGCTCACCCACTTACAACTGTTATAACCCAAAATGATCTACAAAGCATTGACATGTTGCCTTGGCCTGCTTGATCACCTGCTTAGTTTCCAATCAAACGCACATGGCATATCATTGAACAACAACTCCAGCATTGCCTGCAGCCAGTATTAGCTGTCCCTGCATTGACAGACCAAGTGCAACAGGGGTTTAACTCCACCCCACAAACTGACATTTGGCACATGTACAACACAGTTCATGCACGTTTTCATACTTGCGTTCAACATTCTGATGATTACACTGGTTATTGATGTATCAGCTTTTCACATTTGCAACGGCGTATCTCGCACATTAACCTGTGGTCTGGCAATGTAATCACTTAAATAAGTTAAGTAGACCAATGGAATCTCCAATTTTCAGTACTCCACATTAATTATGTTTTGATGTTGTGATTTTTTTTTCCACAGTATAACAAGACTAAGGGTGGACCCAGTACTGATACCAGTGTGACACCTGCAGTGGTTAGTCCTCCATTTTGAAAATGCTGTTTCATTCTGTACACTCCCTGAGCTTCGTAATGTAACACACTGCATCCTTTTAAGTACATAGGATGAAAACTAGTTACCAACAAGATCTCTGATACCCCAACATTTGAAATTCTGTAGGAGAATACTGGGGAAAGTGTGATAAAAACTTTTGACAACTTGCACCAAATACCAGTGACAGTATTTTCTTTTCAGTTTTGTATAACCTAATGAATAAGGTGAAATGCATGTAATAGAGGCTTTTATCCAAGTAGTCTGATCTTTTTAATGAAAACTGTAATATAACATATGGATTTACAGAATGTATTACTTTTGTGTGAAGATTTTTAAAATTTCCTTTCTCAGTCACTGACTAGATGCATTATAATTCTGTATTTCTTGTAGGCCTGAAGTACGGGAATTCTTCCAGCTTGATCGTAATCTGGGTAGCTTATCTGAAGATGGGGAAGGTGATGGAGACAGCATAGAAGGTACTGATTCTACGTCAGAACCAGCACCACAAGTTAATTTAGGACCATCAGAACGCACTTCGTAAGTACTGCATGTAACTGCCCTCTATTTGTAAACTTCCCCAGTGGAACTCTTGACAACACATTTTAGTTCCATAGCTAAATTTTGTGATGAACTGTATATTGACTGCAGACAACTATAAAATTGGTGGTCTAGTGCCATTAATAATAATAATAATAATAATAATAATAATAATAATAATAATAATAATAATAATAATTTAGTAATGTGCTGTTACTGTTTGTCGAAGTTAGAAAATGCACAATTTTGCATTTTAATTTTCAGTGCTCGTCCAGCAGATTTTGAATTCCTACATGTCATTGGGAAAGGAAGTTTTGGGCGAGTTTTGCTGGCCCGACATCGTACAGAGCAACGCTTCTATGCTGTGAAAGTTCTCAGTAAGCGACTTGTGGTGAAGAGGAATGAGGTCCGCCATATAATGTCGGAGCGAAGTGTGTTGCTGAAGACATTAAATCACCCATTCCTAGTTGGCCTTCATTACTGTTTTCAGACACCAGACAAGCTCTTTTTTGTGCTTGATTATGTTAATGGAGGAGAGGTGAGAGTCTTACCATCCGTGATCCTGTAGCCACTAATAGAAATTGTTAAAAGTATCATTTTAAATTTTACAGAGAAGTATACAAAGTCATTTACTATTTTTGGTTGACACAGTTAATGTGAATAGTGAAACTAGATGTGACTCATACTTGTTAGCAGGGACCTCGCAAAATTCACATATTGCGATAAATGCGAATTCTGCCTCAATGCAACAATGCTTAATAACCTAGTAGCTGCTATTTCGCAGCGAATTGTATCCACATGAACTATCTTATCAGAGGTAATTTGAAATAGCATCCTATTCCATACATAAATATAAAAACTGAAACCAATTTTTGATGTTGATATTGCACGTCATCTGGCAAGCTGCCCTGCATGTGTGTGACTGAGCTCATTTTCCCACACCCCTTCTTCCCCTCTGGCACTCAAAATTCTAATTTTTTATGATTCTCAACTGAGTGCAAGTTGATAGTGTCTGCACTAAAGTCGCAGGAAAATAAAAGCTGTACATGTTTTTTGGCTACACTGAAATTCTTCCCCTAATGTCTGAACAGATATTTTCTCTCCTACTTCTGCGATTAGTGTCTTGTCGATTTTATCTGTAGTGTTGTCAAGGATGGGTCGCTTGGCTATGAATGCCCATGGAAGGTCAAAATTAATGTTCTGTGGATTTTGTAACTATCAGATTTGGTGGGAAAGAAAAAGGATGTTGAGAAACACATTAAATCAGAGAACCACTAAGTTCACTGGCGAGAAGATACTGCTGCATCTCAGCAGATACAATAATATTTTGAAAGCTTAAATATAGTAAAAAGAAGGAAAGAAACACAGATTACATCCGGGGAAGAAATTGAAGTGTTAGTGAAAGTAAATGTCAATTTCAAAAACTAAGGCTTTGTTTTTAGGCATGTAGTTCGATAACCTTTTAAATTTGTACATCTAGTTATTTACAAACAAACAAAAAATTTATATCCAAATTTTATCAAAAATAGATGCAAATTTTGCAAAAAATAGGTGCTACATTTTAAAGTACCTACTGAATAGTCATTCAGCTTTAATCCTCTTTACTTTTTAAGTAAAGCAGCTTCAGTTAAGTCCTTAAAATTGCCTTCTGAATACTTTTTAATTGACATTAAGGAAATCTCTTAGTTATACAGGATGAGCACAAAGTCTTGCCCTGATTATAAACATTTATAACAGAATAAGCATTTGACATAATAAGTTACGTTTGATGCCATTAAATAGCTTAGTGTTACTAGTTGTTGTGACCAATAGATGGTGCTAGTGTTCCACAACACTGACGTGGTCTGTTAGGTCACATTAGTTGCTGGCGAAATGGTGTCAAAGCAGGAGAAAGCGCAATGTGTGCTTTGGTTTCAGGAAACGAAATCGCCCATCAGTGTTCAGTGTAAATTTTGGGCTTCTTATGGATGCAGCCCTTTTGAAGTTAAATCAGTAAAGTAATGGTATGCAAACTTAAACAGGCAGCATTGAAGAGCATCCTCAAAGTGGCAGGCATCATGTGAGTGATGCAACTAATCGTTTCAACAGAGTCCGTCTAAATCAACTTGTCAAGTATCAGGTAAACTTCAAATATTGCAAGGAAATGTGGTGAAGATTCTTCATGAAAGGCTTAGGTTGCTTGCTTACAAAGTGCAAATCGTGCAGACCATTCAGCCGAATGATTTGCTGACACGTGCTGAATTTGCAACTGAGATTCTCATGAAGATTGATGGCACTAACGATTATTTAAATCCCATATGCTTTACCGATGAATCCACAATTCATGTCAATCGAATGCTAAATATGAGTAGGCATAATGTCCGCATATGGGATTCAGTCTCCACATGCTACTTAACAGTTATTGTGAAAAACTGAATGTTTGGTGTGACCTCATGCATAACAAGGTTTTTGGATCAATTTTCTTCGCAGAAAACATTTACTGACATTTTGCAACAGTTCATTGTCCCACAGTTAGAAGAATATCAACCATGGATGGCGACAGAACACGTTACGAAACACCTGGTGGGAACTGGAATACCACCTTGACATTCTCCGAACTACCAAGGGAGCACACATTGAGGTTTACTAACATAAGTGGTCCAAGGAAGGTGGGGGGAGGGGGACCCATGCTAACCTATGTAATGGCATCAAATGTAAATTATGATGTCACTGTTATTCTGTAATAAATTGTTATAATCGGGACAAGACTTTGTGCTCACCCTGTATATCTGAACCTATCTCAATAGCATTCGGTGCTACGAAAGATTTAGTTGTAACTATAATTTTTGTATTCTTGGTACATTGTTCATAACAAAGTAATATTTTCTTGACTGGTCAATAGTTTTGCATTATAATGGTCATTATCAGTTACTAGAGATAATGTTCAGTGAGCAAAAGGTTGTCTACAACTTCCGCAAAAATCATACTGCAATTATGAGTCAAAGAATGTTTAAAGGAGGCAGCAATAGAGAAGGAAGTGAGACATGCTTGTGAGCTATCCCCAGTGTTGTTCAGTCTGTATGAGGAAGAAGCAGTGAAGGAAACACAGGAGGTGATTGGAAAGGGACTTCACATTCAGGGAGAAGAAATAAAATCTTTGTGGTTTGTAAGCGACATAATTCTGTCAGCAAGGGACAATGAAGATCAGTTCAACAGGGTAGGTAGTGTCTTGAAAATAGGTAATAAAATGAATTCCAACAAAAGTAGAAAAGAAACTTTTAGTGCGTGGTCAGATTAATTAGGTGATGCTGAGAGCGTTAGGTTAGGAAATGGGACACTGAAAGTAGTAGATAAATTTTGTTGTTTGGCGAGAAAAAGAAACTGAATATGGCTGAAGTATGGGGAGTGTGAAATGCAGGTAGGCAGGAAAGAGAAAACCATTTCTGAAAAAAGGAAATTTAATTTTAGATATAAATTTAAATGTTGGGAAGTATTTTCTTAAGGTATTCGTCTGTAGTGTAGCCTTACACAGAAGAGGAACATGGACGATAAACAGTTGGAACAAGGAGAGACTAGAAAGTTTCAAAATGTTGTGCTACAGAAGAACGATGAAGATTACATACTTAGATAGTTAATAGGGCTATACTGAATCAAACGGGCAAAAAAGATCTTCATAGCACAATTTGACTGAAAGACTGGTCAGACACCTTTTGAGGTGTCAAGGAAGAGTTAATATGACAACGGAGGGATCTTCAAAGGTGTACAACTTCCAGAGGGAGGCCAAAGTTTGAATAGACAGTAAGGAGATTTAAATAGATACTATAGTAGTTAAGCAGAGACCAAGAGACTTGAACAATGATAGACTAGTCTGGGGAGCTGCAGCAGACCACTTAACAATGTAGTCAGCAACAACATAATGATTATTATTAGAATGTTGTTGTAAGATGCAGACACTTCAACTGGACTTTGGTCTTACTACAAACAGCTCCTCTCCAGTAGGTTTGTTGTTAACAGTAATTTTATTTTGAAAGCCTGCTCACTGTTCATATCATTACAAGGGCAACTATTTAGAAGGCAAGTAACCTGTGCGACCACATTTACGATTCAGTACGTACACAGTATGAATGTAGATTTTCAAGCTTTCCTGTGGACATGTTGTGAATAATATTCACAGGTTTGCTGCCAAATGATGATATGCAAATTCCTCGGTGCAACAGTCAGACATCTTCAGGTGGTTCTGTGCTGGTGGCTGGGTACATTTTTCTGACAGTATCCACACATTGACACTTTGTATATAGAACGTGCGCGTGAAGAATGCGCAATGATTTGCAGATATATGGCACCATACTCAAATTCTCTCTGCCAAAAATTGCAGAGCGGTCTTCCTGCATGTGCTCTGTATGCTATGTATACTAACAGTGTGGTCAGGTGGCACTCACTAAAAAAGAAAACAAATATTAGACCAGGAGATTATCAGCTGTGCAGATATGTATTGCTTCGCTAATGCAGCAATCCCAGAAAGACGATCCCGTGGATAAAACTTCTTCCATCTTTTCATAAATCATGTGATTTCCTGTACTCAGACAGTGCTCTGCAGTTCTCCAATTGGTGTAGGCCTGTATGTCACTGATGTTTGTGGTGGCGTTCTTGTACTGTGTGTTATGTCTGGTCTATATATGCAGTCCCACATTGACAAGGGGTGTTGTACACACTACATTTTCTCAGGCCAAGATCACCCTTAACCGAATCCAATAGGTTCCTCAGTTTTGCAGGTGGTCAAAAAACACACTTAATGTCATATCTTCCTAGTACTCTTCAGATTCTTGATGACATGGCACCAAAATATGGCAAAAATGCCAAAGTAGTGGGTGTCTTGGTATCTTCGTTCTGCTCCATAGACTGAACTCGCTTGGGCCTGAATACATTATTCACCTGTCTCTCAGAACAAGCATTTTATCGGGACACTGTCTTCAAATGTTGTATATCACTCGACAGGCTTTCAGGACCAGATACCACTTGCATTCTGTGAACTAACATACATAATACACTACCACATTGTGCAGGATGGTGGGAGATTGTGACCTGCAAATATGGATCTGTATGGGTTGGCTTGTGGTAGACATGGTGTCCCCGAGGTTCGATCTGCTCTCCTTCGTACCGAAACATCAAGAAAAGGTAAATTACCACTTTTCCTCACTTCCATTGTGAAGTTTATATTTGAATGGAGCGAATTTAAATGCTGAAGAAACATAGGTATTGTGTAAAGTCCATGTGGCCACATCACAAATGTATCACCCACATACCGCAGAAAACAACTGGGTTTCAGAGTGAAAACAAGAGGGTTTCAGGGTGGCTGACTGTAGTGCTTTTTCTTCAAAGTTCTCCATAAAATAATTGACCACCACAGAAGTTGGAGGGCTTCACATGGCTACACCGTCCACTTGTTCAAATTATTGGTCATGAAATAAGAAGTATGTTGAAGTAAGCACATGTTTAAAAAATGCCACTATGTCCTCCTCAAACTTGTTGCTAAATAGCTGTAAAGAGTCCTGCAAGAGCACCTTTGTGAATAAAGACACAAAGTCAAAACTTATTAAGAGATTGAATGATTGCAGCCTAAGAGTTTTCAAGTGACCTACGAGATATTCAGAGTCTTGAATATGATGGTCGCTGTTGCCTATGAGATGCCCAATAGTGAAGTCAGATATTTAGCAACAAATTAAGTAGGTGCTCCTATGTTACTTACAATGGGACAAAGAGGCACCCCATTCTTATGGACCTTGGGTGATCCATAGAGTCTAGAAGGAACTGCATCCTGTTGACGCAAACCCTTGGTGACTAGCACTGGAATCGAGCTCTTCCTGATGAGTTTCAAAGTCTTTCTCTGGATCCTACCCGTCGGATCACTTTTTAATTTACGGTATGCAGCATCATTGAGCAGTTTGTATATCTTGATACTATATTCTCTTCATGAGAGAAGCACAATAGCATTACCTTTGTTAATAGGGAAGATGATGATATCTTGGTCTCCTCTCAGTTCTCATAGAGCCTTCCTTTCAGCTGAAGTGGTATTAAAGTTGGACTTCTCACATGGGACTCGAGTCAAGATGCAGCATGTGTCATGCCTAATCTCTTCAGCAGCATCCTTAGGAAGTTTAAAAACAGTCTGGTCTATTCCACCTATCACATCTCCAATGGGAATTGTTCCTGGTGTAGATGCAAAATTCAGATCCTTCTCTGGAACTGAAACTGCAGTGTTGTCCACTTTGGCACTGGTTAATTGGACTGAACGGCAAGCTAAGGTTCATCAAATGACAAAATACGATCAACACAAAGCCCGAACACAAGAAGACATGCCAAGAAGATGTCCGTGTTTAATCTCGTGGAGAAGACTGTGGACAACTTTTAGTAAACAAAGTATACAGTGCATGCGCAGGAAAACCACTCCGCGATTTTCAACACAGGGCATTTGAGTATGGCACCACCTACCTGCCAATAATTGTGCATGCGTGATTTCCATGCTTGCGCATTCTTCACGTGCGTGTTCTATATACAGAGCATCGACGTGTGGATACCGTCATTTGTATCTAGCCACCAGCATGGTTCAACCACCTGAAGGTGCCGGACAGTTGCTCTGAGGAAATATTTTGGAATTTGCATGTCATCAGGCAGCAAACCCGTGAGACTACTTACAGTATGAATGTAATTTGAGGAAATGGGTCATATTGTAATTAAAGCTGTCAAAAATAAAGAATTTAAAGAAACCCTAACGTTTTATTAAATTTTAGGAGAAAATATGCTGCAGTAAAATTGAAGTTGATCTTACAAATTTGCATGTATAAAAATAAATAAATAAATAAATAAATAAATGAGTCTCCAAGTTGGCCCTGTTTCAGGAATACCACCATGAAAAAGAATTAAGTATTCTGTTTTATTGCTCCTTTCATCTGTCAAACAGAAACGAATGAGTTGGTAAGAACGTTAATATTGAAATAAGTTTCCTTTAATTTATGTCTGTGGTCACAAACTTTTTATTAACAGATTACCCGTTTCGGTCTATAATGACCATCATCATATCTGCAGCAAAAAAGGGGGAAAAAAACATAAACACACTCACAGATTGTCTACAGCTTAGAAACAATAAATAGACCATAATGAAAAGTACTACTGACAAATATATGCATTAGTGCACTTAAAGTATGTAGAGGCATACCTGTTTTATAAAAACAAAGTCCTAATGTATTGCAGCCATAGTGGCATCATCAAATGTTAAATGCAAAATCAGCATCAGCGTAGTTAAATATATGTAAATAACATCACATGCACAAGTCATGTTGTCAGTAGCACTACTGTTCAAAACAAGCTGCCGCACAGTGGCCACAAGGTGTTTGTGGTGTAAGTTCACCAGATGTCACTAATGTTGGCATACACTAATTTTCAATAATTAATTGAACAGCGTCTGTAATGAGCTTATGTTGTATCAAAGGCATTACAGTAATAAAAAGTGATGAAATAGAACACAACAAAAGTCAGATTGTTAAAAAGAGGAAGAGTTAAGAGACAGTAGTTGACATATGCTCAAGTGCCAATATTCTAGATAATGACAGAAGTAATAAACACCTCTGATAGTGCACAGGATAATATTAAAACCATAAAACAAATCGCTAAAGAAGCCACAATGAAAGAAAACATAGTGCTGCACATAATCGGCACCCTCTGTTTTGCATTGTCGGTAGTACTTTCATTATGGTCTATTTATCGTCTTTTAAGTGTATTTGTCTTTTTCTCATTTTTTGCTACAGATCTGATGATGTTCATTATAGGCGGAAACCGGTAATCTGTTAATAAAAAGTTTGTGACCATAGACGTAAATTAAAGGAAACTTATTGTATATGCGGGTCACTGTTTTATTCGTGACAGTGTCGCAGCTTGTAAAAGTTAATATTGAAAGATGTACAAGGACTAACCAAAAAGTAAGACATTTGAAATAAAAAAATTAACAATATAAAAAACAAATTTTTATATACATTTTTATATACATTTTAAAGGAACGCTATTAAGGTATTTATTCTACATAACTGACATTGAATTTGAGGCACTTCTCATACTGTGGCACAAGTTGTTCGATACCGTAGTTGTTGAAATCTGCCGCCTGCGATTGCAACCACTGGTTTGTAGTGGCATGCAATTCAGCATCAGTATCAAAACATTATACAGTGAACCATGTCTTCATTACTGGGAAGAAGTGATGGTCACTCGCTGCAAAATCTGAGCTAGATGGTGGATTATCAAACACTTCCCATCCAAAACTCGGTAGGAGCTCTTTGATGTAATTGGCCATGTATGGATGTGTGTTGTCATGAAAAACAAAATGCTTGCTCCAAGTTTTCCCTAATGCTTCTTTTGTATCATCTGCCTTAACTTTGTGAGTCTTTGACAAAACCCCTAAGAGTTAATCATTCTGCTGCATCCAGGGAAATCCTCAAGAACCACTCCCTTAGAGTCCCAAATCACAGTGGCCGTGAACTTTCTTACTGACAGCATTTGCGAACACTTCCTTCATTTCTTGGAAGAATTTGTCTCTTCATTCTGTCAACCGCCTTTTTGTTTCACAACTGACATGCTTATCCAAGTCTCATCCCCAGTTAAAATATGGTTTATAACCTTGTTACCACTTTTCTCATAATCTTCAAGTGGAGGTCAGTGGTGCAGCTGGTCTGGTTTTTGTGGTCTTCCTTTAGGATTGTGGGAACCTGCCTAGCACAATATTTGCAGTAAACAAGCTTCTCAACCACACACCATTTTCACTAATTTTGTCACCGATTTTCATCGTCAGTCAGTCGGTCACAAGGCTAGGCTTGCCACTGTGGTCATCATCATGGACATTGGTGTGGCCATTTTTAAAATCTGTGTACCATTGTCTCATTTGGCTGTCACTCATTATTTGTTTTCCTTACACATCAGAAAGTCTGTGATAAATTTCAGTATTTTTGCCATGATAAATACCAGTATTTTTGCCATTGTCTGCCAACAAAAAGCTAATCACAGAATGCACCTCACAAGTGACAGGATTTTCTAGTACCGCACACTTTTTAACGTGTCTTAGAAAGCAGAGTGATAGAGAGAGAGAGAGACAGGTGACATACTACCACCGATGGATGCGTATTGAGTGTAGGAACCTTATGGCACCAAGATAGTGGCTTTAGCCCTGCACACCACTACAGTGAACCAAAACTTTGGTTACTTTCTGGGTAGCCCACATAATAAAAAAGAAAACAAGCAACATAAAATATTTGCAGACTTGAGAAATGTGAAATTCCACAGGGCAGTTGCGAAATAAGAGGTAATGGAAATGTTGTACATAGTGTAGATACTGATGCGCCAAAACTTTATGACGACCTTCTTGATAGCTTGTTTGTCCTTTGGAATGAAATACATCACTGATTCTGCATATCAGGGATCTGACAGCTTGTTGGATGGTTTTTATCTGGCATTAGATGGCTGCGCATAGGTCATGTGATTCATGTAAATAACAGGCTGCTGATTTGTGTACATGGTGCTGATGCCTAATAGCAACCCAAATGGGTTCCATGGGATTTACATCAGGGAAGTTTGGTCACTGATTCATCAACACGAGTTCACTATGTTGTTGTTGTTGTGGTCTTCAGTCCTGAAACTGGTTTGATGCAGCTCTCCATACTACTCTATCCTGTGCAAGCTTCTTCATCTCCCAGTACCTACTGCAACCTACGTCCTTCTGAATCTGCTTAGTGTAGTCATCTCTTGGTCTCCCTCTACGATTTTTACCCTCCACGCTGCCCTCCAATACTAAATTGGGATCCCTTGATGCCTCAGAACATGTCCTACCAACCGATCTCTTCTTCTGGTCAAGTTGTGCCACAAACTTCTCTTCTCCCCAATCCGATTCAATACTTCCTCATTAGTTATGTGATCTACCCATCTAATCTTCAGCATTCTTCTCTAGCACCACATTTTGAAAGCTTCTATTCTCTTCTTGTCCAAACTATTTATCGTCCATGTTTCATTTCCATTCATGGCTACACTCCATACAAATACTTTCAGAAAAGACTTCCTGACACTTAAATCTATACTCGATGTTAACAAACTTCTCTTCTTCAGAAATGCTTCCCTTGCCATTGCTAGTCTACATTTTATATCCTCTCTGCTTCGACCATCATCAGTTATTTTGCCCCCCAAATAGCAAAACTCCTTTACTACTTTAAGTGTCTCACTTCCTAATCTAATGCCCTCAGCATCACCAGACTTTATTCGACTACATTCCATTATCCTCATTTTGCTTTTGTTGATGTTCATCTTATATCCTCCTTTCAAGACACTATCCATTCCGTTCAACTGCTCTTCCAAGTCCTTTGCTGTCTCTGACAGAATTACGATGTCATCGGCGAACCTCAAAGTTTTTATTTCTTCTCCATGGACTTTAGTACCTACTCCGAATTTTTCTTTTGTTTCCCTCACTGCTTTTTCAATATACAGATTGAATAAATCGGGGATAGACTACAGCCCTGTCTCACTCCCTTCCCAACCACTGCTTCCCTTTCATGTCCCTCGACTCTTATAACTGCCATCTGGTTTCTGTACAGATTGTAAATAGCCTTTCGCTACATGTATTTTACCCCTGCCACCTTCAGAATTTGAAAGAGAGTATTCCAGTCAACATTGTCAAAAGCTTTCTCTAAGTCTACAAATGCTAGAAACGTAGATTTGCCCTTCCTTAATCTAGCTTCTAAGATAAGTCATAAGATTAGTATTGCCTCACGTGTTCAAACATTTCTACGGAATTCAAACTGATCTTCCCCGAGGTCGGCTTCTACTAGTTTTTCCATTCGTCTGTAAAGAACTCGCGTTAGTATTTTGCAGCTGTGACTTATTAAACTGATAGTTCGGTAATTTTCACATCTGTCAACACCTGCTTTCTTTGGAATTCACTATAATGCTCCTCAAACCACAGTAGCACAGTTCTGGCTCCGAGACTCAGTTATACTTCTTAAAGTTGACATCACTGTTGGGGAAGATATCAAGCATGAAGCAAGTGGTAGTTTCACTGTCGTCCTACCTCTTTCCATAGATGCTCAAGAAAGTGGCACGTGAACATTCGAATGGCTTCACAGTTTTTGAGATACTTGTTCAGACTTTGCGTAATAATACTCTGCACTTTGTCAGAGTTGCTTGTCTGAATGTATTTCCTCTCTTGCAGCCCATATATTCTCTCTCCTCCGTTTATATACTTTCGTTACTGTGTCACGTGCCCACACCACCACCAGGCAGCACCCAATGTCACGGAGGGCAGTCGTAGTAACGTTCTGGCTTATTAGTGTATAAAGTAGAGAAAAGAATGCGAGGAACAAGTAATGGAGGGGAAGAACAAAACCACTTTGCTATTGATGTTTTGGTGTTTGTTTCCTTCTAATACTCTCTTGCTGTCTCTTCCCTGAAATGCAAGTTTAAGTGACTTTCTTGCTTCATCTTTTGGATAATCAAATTATATTTAACTATAACATTATTTCTGGTAGATTCGAGAAGGTAATATTTGTCAGCATTTGTGTATAGTGGTTTGCTACCAACAGCTAACATTTTTATCTATCACCATTTGGTTGTGGTTTCATTTCAGATATTTCCTTTGAAGGTACTTCTTATCAACTTGTATTAATAATACTGCTTTACTAATCACAGAAATACTGTACAGTAATGTTTGTTTTTTCTAATAACATTTGTTTACTGTAACCTCGTTGAAAATTAAAAAATGTAGGAAAGGATAATGATTTAATGGTCTGGAGTGCACGCAGACATTGGCCAATGACGCTATTTGCTGCTGCCCCTCCAGTAGACATCATGCAGAATACATGCTTGAAAATATCTTGGTTATTTGTGTTTTTCAGTTATTCGTGCATCTTGACCCCTACATTACCCTGAATAACAGAGTATACTGTACTATAAATGTAAGACAATGTCTATAAAAAGACAGAGAACTGTAAAGAGAGCTGTCATTGATGTCACTAAGTGGAAATTTTGCCGAAGTCTTACTGCAGTTCTTGATGATCATCCGACGACATTACTTTCCTGTATACAACAGTATTGTCAGTGATCATTGTTCTAGTCCCTACTGATGATATCTGATAAATTGTTTATGTACATGGAAAACATTAGATGTCCTATTGTGCTTCCTTGTCACACCTGATGTTACTTTAGTTTCTGTGGAACATTGCCATGCAGTATGATGTACTGGGTTCTACTAGTCAAATAATCCTCAAGCCAATTACGTATTTGCGTAGAGCTCTATATGATGGTGTATTGGTTAGTGGTTGCTGTTATACAGTGTCGAATGCCTTAGGAAATCTAGTAAGACCGAGCTGCCTGTTAACCTGCCTCTGTTATTTGCAAGAGGTGTGTGGATAAAGCAAGCTGTGCTTCACATAAGTAGCTTTCGTTTTCTGTGCCTATGCTGATTCCTGGAGACAAGCTTGTTTTCCTCCAGGAACAATGCGGTGTTTGAATTTATATATGCTCTGGGATCCTTCAGCAGGCAGACATCAGTGACCTGCACTCTTTTGCCAGTGACTATTGCTAAATCTGAGCTAGGAAATGAATTAATTCTGTACCATATCCAGTGTAACATGTACCTGGAATTCCACCAGAACTTGAAGATATGCACTGAGTAATCCTAATTATTTTTAGTACTTGGGCTGCTAATACTGATATCTCTCATTTGTGAGTCTGTAACGAGGCCAAACATTGGTATAGTAGTATCCTATGTTGCGAATATTTTGGAAAAGCGGAGCTCAAAACTTATGCTACACCTCCTTTCTTCAGTTTCAGTACTAGAAAGATTCATGAGACAAAATGGAAGATTTAGATCCCTTTGTTGACTTTATGTATGAACAGAACTTCTTAGGATTCTGTTATAAACCTTTCATCAGGACCTGAGTGTTACAGTTATTTTTGACATTACGTGTGGCCCTTTTCACAGTTACATGAGTTGCTGTTAAAATTTGTATCTGTTTGATCTCATTGCTAGTGGTCGCCATAGTCGTTGTTGTCACTTCTGTATTCACATTTGCTGAATGAGACCATTATGTCACAGTGAGCCTATGCCATCTTTTATTACTTTACGTATAACATACTTATCCAAACTGCAATTTGTAATGTCCTTCAACTTAAACCACATTTTTTCTACATTGGACAGAGCTAAATGAAATATTCTCAGGTCATCCATTAATTAACTTGACAATGACACACACCAGTTTTCCCTAACACACATACTCATGTAACATTGTGTGCACACTCACTGCAATACCTGCTTCCTTTATCTTATGGTTCCAGCTCTTACCTAACACTCACATTGTGACAAAAATGACAGTGTCAGTTGCAATAGAGGCAGTTTTTATGCCTTCAACCATATGCTTGAGACTATGCAATTTGACAGCTGTCATGACCTTGTGCATGGTTTTGTTGGAAAAGCAAATTATGGTAAATAATCCACAGCTAGGAGATTGTAATAAAGAAAATCTGCAGCTTTTTGATCTGCGTGGAAAGTGTGTCCAAAATGAAGCTACAGTCACTTATAAATAAATATGATACTGGAGAGTCCTGGGTGATGGGCAAATGATAGGAGTAAATGTAACCACTGAATATATAGGTGTTCAGTGGTAAACAGATATGTGAACAAGTATCTAACCTTTTGGATAATGTCTTTTCATGGAGCAGACTAATGCCCAGTTCTAGCAGTACACAGCCCAATCAGATCCAAGAAAATAGAAGATTGGGGAGAATAAGTTGAGGGCTTAAATTGAGGAGCTAGATAAGAGAAAGAGAGAAGCAGTTAACATTTGCAGAGCCTGTCGTTCAAATCTGTTAAAATTGCTGTGTTGTATGTTTATATTTTAATACCTAGCTGGAGTTTCACAAAGGGATGAATAATTTTATTCTGCAGCATGATCACTAGACTTAAGAGTTTTAAGTACAAAAAGAATGTACAAGAGACAAGAAAAAAATGCTGAAAGAGTAGGTGCTACTCTGAAAAAGAAGCAACAAAATCAAAAGTTGGGAGTATTTATTTAATGTTTTCTTTGTACAAGTCATTTACAACCATTCAGATAGAAAAAAAATTAAGGTGTAGGTCCTAAAAATCCCATGTCTTATCAATAAGTTTTTATTAGGTTTCATAATTGGATTTATTGCTGATATGTATATAGTAGTATCTACCAATATATGCTCTTATTGGCCCAACACCTTCATTGCCAATCAATTAGTAAATCTGTCGGATTTAAAGATTGAATAATTTCATGAAATTACTGTGTGACATATCTTTTTGTTTCAGCTGTTTTTCCACCTACAGCGTGAACGTGTGTTCACCGAACCAAGAGCGCGCTTTTATTCAGCTGAGATAGCAGCTGCTCTTGGCTACCTCCACTCACGTGGCATTGTGTATCGTGACCTTAAGCCAGAGAACTTGTTACTGGATGCTGAGGGCCATGTTGTACTTACAGATTTTGGGCTGTCTAAAGAAGGGTTACTGCCTACTGAAACTACCAACACTTTTTGTGGAACACCAGAATATCTTGCACCAGAGGTTCTACGGAAAGAGGTAATTTACTCACAAATCAGCCTTCATTTTGTGAAGTCAACTGCTGATACATAATTATGTTAATTGTTTGCAGGAACTGCATAACAACAAAAGATATTTTAAATGATAAGATTTATGTAATATTGGTTTAATGCAGTTTATACTTCATTGTGTAACTGAATGCAAAAGCAGTTTTTACACTTCTGCGTAATAATTGATCTATTTTGTTTCTCGGCTTCGATAAAATTAAAAACAGAAAGAAGAAACAACAAATAGAGGGAAGAACAGTGTCAAGAATTAGATAGAATTCTGGGGAAAGAAGTTGTATGTGAATGGAGACCATTATAAATATTTTACAAAAGGTGAAATCAACTTTAATGTGTTTCCAATTAGCACAGAAGGTGGGAACTTCATTGTTAGAAATGTATGGCAGAAACATGGCCAGAACGTGAAAAGGGATGTTGATACACACAGCATTCAAAAAATTGACAGCAAAAAGACAGTAATGAAAGGTTGTGAAAGTCATTGAATCTTTCCTATATAGTCAGATAAGAGTGGGAAAGTGTACTCTTAAAACTTGTGGAACTATTCATAAATGCTTGACAGGAAATTATTATATTGTAGAGATTAAAATAAATCATACATAAGTCCTTTTCTCAAAGATATAGAAAGCCAAATACAAGGAGCAATTTCCAAGCAAGGATAGTGTGCCTGGATCGCCAGTGAAGGAGAAAACTAAATGAAACTGGAATATCCATTGGTTTCATAGGTCTCGAAAAGTACCAAACGCCCAATTATTTGAAGTTTTACCTGAATGTGAACCAGTTATTACTGGTTTTTCCATTTTATCCTCACTCCAGTTAGAGTATTTTATACTAGACTTATTTCACTTTTATTTATAAAGTATTTTTTGTGGTCGTTGGTGGTTTTTGCTTCTTCTGTTCATATTCTGTAAACCATTGCTTCTTTCGACATTGTTAATGAAGGCTGAGGTCAAAAGACATAGTAAACAGTTATAAACATAAATACCACTGATTGTGGAACACTTGAGACTATAGTTCTCTTTCTCTTGTGAAGTTTTACAAAGTGAGGTTGTAATGGTACTTGAATTACATAACCATTACGGCACCTCACCTCAACCTCTCGATACCAGCAGTATTCTACTGTTTTTCTGTAAAATAGTTAACATATTTCTGTGACAACATTCAGATTTGATTTAATTAATGTAGAGGTACTTAGATACATCGATATGTATATATTGCAATGATATTATTCTTATGTGTATTCTTTATTTTGTCACTATCATCTTTGACGTACTTGTAACTCTGTTTTTTGGGCGCGTAAGCGGTTATTAGAGTGTCAAGCTTTGGTCGTCATGTTAAAAAAGACGCAAATTGTAGTCAGTTTATGAAATGTGAACTTTAACAGTGAGGAAGATATTTTCAAGTATGTTTTATATTGTGAAGTGATGTCTTGAAACGAGTTACGTGATATTGCAACAAAAGTAATAAAAAAGAAGTGTAACTTAAATTCGGAGTGCTGATTACTTTTTACATCACCATTGTGCTAACTTGCAAAAGGTTAATCTTCAAGAATGGTTTATGAAAGACATCTATAAAACATTTGAATATCGCAGAATAACACCTAGGCCTCTTTTCATCCGAGCTTGGAATCATCACTATCTAGATTTTTGACGATTGAGCCACGAATTCACAACGAGACCAGCGTGGGAAACACGAAAAGATGACTGCCTAGTTTATCCATTATTTCAAGAAATGACTTTATTAACTGCGCTCTAATGACACCTGCCACATAATATAACTTTGTTGTTGCCCGAAAATGCAATATTTAGCAGTGTGAGCAACACTACAATCATAATTAATTTTTGACCTTTGAAACTTCCTGGCAGATTAAAACTGTGTGCCCGACCGAGACTCGAACTCGGGACCTTTGTCCTATCATTTTCCACATATTCCTTTCCTCTCCAATTCTGCACAGAACCTCCTGATATCTTACCTTATCACTCCACCTAATTTTCAACATTTATCTGTAGCATCACATCTGGGGTGGGGGAGATGATGTGTCAGCCAACTTGGGACTCTTCTGGGGTCTCACTTTTCTGGGAGGGACAAGCTGTGCATTATCTTGACGCTGACGTTCTCGGTGAGGGTTGGGTCTGTCGGTGAGCAGTAAAAGCACACAATTACTTAACACCATTCTCGACACGTCGTCGACGTGGCCAGGTAGTACGTTGCAGCACAAAACGAAGGATGGGGCGTCTGCGGCTATACTACCAGAATTGTCTTCAAAACTTGTGAATGGGGATGATGATGACATGTCTGGGGAACCTGCGAACTGCTGTGGTGAATCGTTGAACAGAGAAAACCCAACCGTAGGTTGAACACTCATTAGTGGGTTCATCAAAAGAACATGTGCCCGGGCAGTCCGACTGGGACGATAAAGGGGTGTCGGAATATACGAAGGCAGGCTTGAGCTTTTGTAGAGAAAAGGTTTGCTGACAATCTTTTATAATAATGTCGATCGTCATCTCGTCCCTCTGGAGTACTTCGAAGGGGCCAAGGTAAGGGGGTTGTAGGGGTTGTCTGACAGTCGTCCCTGAGCTTAATGTGTGATCAAGAGCTAAGTGCAGGCGGCACGTAAGTGTCGTGTGGGGAATGGCTGACAGGCGGGTGTAGCCAGGTGTTTCTAAAGTATGCATGCATCCTTCCGATAAAGTCTGTGAACGAGGGGAAATCCCCGGGATCTTGGGGGAGAATTAGTTCCCCAGGTAAAACTGGGTTTCCACCGAAAACAAATTCGGAAATCGTCCCATGTAAATCTGGTTTAAATGTGGAACGTAGGCCCAGCAACACCCAAGGAAGTGCCTCGGATCGGAGACAGTCGTGGCACCTGAGTGCAGTTTTAATCGTGTGGTGCCATCATTCCACCAACCTGTTGCTTTGCGGGTGGTAGGCTGTCGTGTGGATCTTTTTAATACCAAAAAGATTACAGAGAATTGTAAAAAGTGCAGATTCGATCTGTCGACCCTGGTCGGTTGTGATGGTGGATGGACAGCTGAACCTAGTGATCCTTTGGCCGCAGACATTTATACGTATATTATGATCCATATCCAGTATCCCACATTGGTGACGCTGGAGAAAAAGTTCTACGTCTTCCAGAACTTCACCGGTCATATTAACAGGTTTCACGTACAACACCATGGCTACATTAGCGAACATTCTTTACAAAGATTTGGAGGCCCAGCCCTTACAACCAGGACAACTCAACCCTCTGCCATCGATTATTTTGCAGCTAATGGACAATGATCTATGATCTTCCACTACGATAACCTCTACTTCAGAAACTCCACAATGACCGAGTGTTACGCAGTTACGTCAATCAGTGGACTCGGGCTTCGTTTCGCTGGATTACGCATAACAACAAGTGAAAACTGAAGTGGACGATCGATCACTCGTGCAAAGTTCAAAGGGACCGAAATTCACAGAAGTGCTTTGATCCTCTACGCGCCATGACGTCGGTTACAGTAGTGCAAAGTGCAGTGCCGCCATTTGTGCAAAATGCACACACAGCCACCGGTCCCAAGCTACGCGAGCCTTGCCTTCCTCACGAATCCGTAACAGATGATTTTATGCATCCAGTTCGCCAGAACAAACCACTGGATCGTTGGCCCAGTTTCACGACCACGAGTGCACCCAGCATATTCTCCTCACCCAGCAACATTGTACAACAACAGTGCGACCACCAACAGATTTCACCAGTATTTTATGGTCCTACAGTAACATTTCTACTCTAGTGATGCCGGATCCCAGCATGAACTCTTGTGCAGAGGGACTGCAGGCCTCCCAAGACACGCCGAAGCCACCTTCGTCTCCACCTCCATTCAACCTATCAGAGCTACATCCCCTATACAAGGACAATCCAGTTTCATGGTTTGCACTGGTGGAACACCTCTTCAAGCTGCATCACTTCACTGATGACAACTCCAAGTTCCTATGTTTGGTCACACACTTTCACGACTACTCGGGTTTAATTTGTGATCTCCTACTTTCACCTCCACCACCACTGAAGTAAGAGTTCCCCAAGAAAATGATATTGGACTGACTTGCCTGCTCGCTACAGGAATTGATAATCAAGATTCTGTACAAGGAGCACCTGGGGGACCGCATTCAGTCACAATTTTGGCGCCGCCCCAGGTTACTCGTGAGTGAACACACGATGCCAGATGTCACCCTGTGGGTGGTATGGGCTGCCAAGTTACCTACCAACTTAAGATTCACCTACTGCTGCACTCTTCATAGTCTACCCATCGCAGATCAGCTGTATGTGCTCCTGCGCCAGAAACTCACAGCTCCTCTTCCATCGCTGTGTGACTCTACACCTCCTGTTTACTGGCTGTCTGCAGGCAGGGGCAGGGCCTGTTCCACACCTTCTACACCGCCAGGCAGTACTCGTTCGCTCACTCCTATTTCCGAGCACTCAAGACTCGCCCACGTTCCATACTTCCCAGTTTACGTCCCAGAACAGGTCGACGATGACAAGTCTCCCCCGCTATCACAGTCACACTCACAGTCACAGGCAGTCACCGTCACCGCCACATCCAGCTCATCCGTACTGTTAGCCCAAGAAGTGCAGGTTACCTTGCCAACACCCAAACGCCGACTGCAGGACCTAAATTATGCAGAGTCCTGCGGGGAACTTCACAGGCGTCCCCTAACATAACTCCGTCCACCTGTCTCCTCGGCCGAGCGATCGTTTATTTGTGACAGGCATTTCGCCGCAGTTTGTCTACCTAATTGACACTGGTGCTGATGTGTCTATAATTCCCCGATCGTTGGCTCCTACCGACTGCTCCCTGCGAAGTCTCTCCTATGAGCTGTCAACACATCAGTGTTACAAACTGTCGGTTCTGTGAAATTGATGGTGCACCTGTCCCCTTCTCTGCATATCCCGTGGACCTTCTACGTCTCCAACATCGACGAACCAATTCTCGGTTTGGATTTTTTGTCCCATTGCAAGCTCTCTCTGAACATAGTCCAGCATCTGTATAGCACTCGGATACCGTGCTCCGGCACCCATTCTCCTCGTTTAATTTCCGCCGCAATATGGGATTTAGTTCGTGAGTGTTCCGCCCTCGAGGGGAAGATTGTGACCCGCGTCACTAACCTACTTTCAGAATACGACTCAGCGGTGCACCTCTGCCGGGAGAATAACAAGCAGAAACGACGCATTGCTCACACATAACAATGAGCTTGCTGCAGCCCGCATCTCGCTGTTGAAATTGCAATCCGCAGTTCCTTCACCGGATTGAACTTCACCACCGAGCATCAGTTCGAACACTCATCAGGTTAATTCAGAAACATTGATTGCGTGTGACAATTCGCGTTCAGTGACCTCCGCACCACCTAAGCGCCCACTACACGCAGTGCCTCATGTTTCAAACAGTGTCTCTAATAACAGTCGCTCACGCAGCACGACCAAGCCCGCTACACAGGCAGTGGCCCCACTTGTTGATAAACATTTCCCCTCTCCTGCGCGCCAGTCAAGCAACTTGGCAGCCATTATTGTCCCTCGTGCTATGCCAGGGTCTCTCTCTCTCTCTCTCTCTCTCTCTCTCTCTCTCTCTCTCTCTCTCTCTCTCTCTCTCTCTCTCTCTCTCCTCTCCCCCACACCAGTTGCACAAGGTTTAGTTAACAACACACTCTCTGCGTGCCCCTCTCTGCTCCGTGCTGCATGATGCACAGCTGACCTCTACAAAAAAGCGCATGCCGCAATCGCGTAATAGGCATGTGACTTACGCGCTGCCTTTTCCCACACACGCTAACGGCTACGGGCTACGCCTCATCACGTCCCACTTGTCCCAAAACTCCACATCAGAACGTTACTCAGCCTCTCGTGCAGTTCTCAGTCTCATCTGTCACTGATGGAATGACACACAAGTTAATTACCATTGCCTGCCTATTAGACACAATGTTAGACGCCTCAACCTCATTAAGTGGCGCGCAGCCCAGCAGCAAATTAATGAACTTCTGGAGGCAGGCATCCTACAGCTATCGGACAGCAATTGGTCTTCACCAATTCACCTCGGCACCAAACACGATGGTTCTTTTCGAATGTGTGGTGATTACAGACGTTTAAAGGCTTGCACTGTCATGGAAAATTACCCCGTGCCAAACATAAACGATTTCACTCATATGTTATCGGGCACCACAATCTTCAGTGTGATTGACTGCAAACGTGCTTATCACCAGATTCCCGTAGTGCCGGAAGACATTCCAAAGACTACGACCATCACACCGCTTGGTTTGTTCCAGTACAACTTCATGTTGTTCAGTTTAAAGAATACGGCACAAACGTGGTAATGTTTCATTGACTCAATCTTACAACGATTCAAGTCCTGCTTCGCATACCTGGATGGCACAAAGTGACGATGTGGAAATGTGAATTGGGCGGGGTTGATTGGACAGAGGAAGGGGAAACTGAATGGTGATGGTTAAGGGGACAGTGGTTTAATGGAGACTGAGATCAGGCGGGTTACAGGAGCAAAGGATGCGTTGCAATGATAATTCCCATCTGAACAGATCAGGAAAGTTGGTGGTGAAGAGAGGGTCCCAGATGGTCTGGGATGTGATGCAGCCATTGATATCAAGCATATTCCACTCAGCTGCACATTGTGCCACTGGGTGGCTAAGTTTGTTCTTGGCCACAGTGTGGCAGTGGCCATTCATTCTGTAGACAATTGTGTAGTTGTCACACCAACATAAAAAGTTGTACAGTGATTGTAGCAGATTGGTATATTACTTGGCTGCTTCCAAGGTGACCCTGCGTTTGATGGGATAGGATAAGCCTGTGATCAGACTGGAGTAGGGAATGCTGGGTGAGTGGATATGGTGGGTCTTCTATAGAGATATGATCCCTGTGGCAAGGTGTTGGGAATGAGAGTGGTAAAGGGAAGGACTAGAGTGTTGTGTACATTGGGTGGGCGACTGAATATTGCTTTTGAAGAGGTGGGAATGAATTTGGGGTAGGATGTCCACCATTTCGGGGCCTGATAAATAATCAAAGAACAGTCGGAGGATATGGTTCAGTCGTTCCAATTGAAGACGATAATAGGGGTGCCCCTTTATAGCTAATTCTTGAGGGTGGTGGGAGGATTAGCACTGTATGATGATATGGCATGGGAAATCTGTTTGTGGACTGGGTTTGGTGGTCACTGCGTGTTAGTGAAGGCATCATGAGACCAGTGTACTGGGCAAGGGAGTTTTCATCACTGCACGTATGCCTTCCACTGATGGTGAGGCTGTATGGGAGGGATGACAGTTGTCTAAATGGAGGCATTGTTGGTGTTTAGTGAGTGTAAAATGTGCAGAATTGTGGATGGAGCCATCAGAGGTGGAGGACAATGCCCAGGAAGGTGGCACATTGGGTTGAGTAGCACCAGGTGAAATGGGTGGGAGACAAGGTGTTGAGGTTGTGGGGCAATGAGGGTACAGTTTCTTGGCCCTGAGTCCAGACCATAAAGATATCATCCATAAACCTGAAACAGACAAGGAGTTGTTTTGGGAGGTAGGAAGGCTTCCTCTTCCTGTTGATACCACTATTCAGGCATTATCTTCCTCCCTCACTTAACCCCTTTTGGAATTTACTTCCAATTTAGCCTCACCAGCCTTCCCAGGTCCTTTGCTAAGTACGCTAATCTTTCAGCAGGAGATAGGACAGCCATACATTAACTCAAAACAGATCCTAATCTAATCAATCAGCCTATAGGCAAAGGCTCCACCACTGTCATGATGAATCATAGTGACTATCTGACAGAAAGCTTCTGTCAACTGTCTGACTCCTCCACTTACTGCCATAGGGTTTCCATCCCAGAAGTCCAACATAACCTTAAATCTCTTCTGAAATTCTTAGGTCCTTCCTAGGACCTCCTCTCTCCTGATCCATCTCTCTCCTCCACCCCAAAAACACTCTGCACACCCATCAATCTGGGATGCCCCATTTTAGCTGGTTATTGCGCTCCCACTGAGAGAATTTCCACTTTTGTCAACCAATAACTCCAACCAGTTGCCCGAAACCTAGCCTCTCGCATCAAAGATACTAACCATTTCATATACTGACCCCCCCCCCCCCCCCACCTTTCCCACCACACACCACCATCCACTTTACCTCCTTGAGCCTTACTTGTCACTGTTGATGCCATCTCCCTGTATACCAACATACCTCACATCTACAGCTACATTTACCTGTACATACATACTCTGCAAGCCACCATATGGTGTGTGGCAAAGGGTACATTGTACCACTACTAGTCATTTCCCTTCGTGTTCAACTTGCAATTAGAGCAAGGGAAAAATGACTGTCTACGTGCCTCCATTTGGACCCTAATTTCTTATATCTTATCATGATGGTCTTTATGTGAAAAGTTGTTGGCAGCAGTAGAATCATCCTGCAATCAGCTTCAAATGCTGGTTCTCTAAATTTTCTCAATAGTGTTCTTAGAAAAGAATGTTGTCTTCCTTCCAGAGATTCCCGTTTGAGATCCTTATGTATCTCTGCAACTTGCATGGTTTTCAAACCTACAGGTAACAAGTCCAGCAACCTGCCTCTGAATTGCTTCGATGTCTTCCTTTAATCTGACCTAGTACGGATCCCAAACACAGCAGTACTCAAGAACAGGTTGCGGGCATCCTATAAGTGCTCTCCTTTACAGGGAACCACACTTTCCCAAATTTTTTCCACAATCCTCACATGCTCATTCCATTCCATATCACTTTGCAACACTACACACAGATATTTAAATGATATGACTGTCAAGATGGGCCTTACTACTGCTGTAGGCAAACATTGCAGGTTAGTTTTTCCTACTCATCCACATTAACTTACCTTTTTGTAAATTTAGAGCCAGCTGTCATTCATCACAACAACTAGTTTGTCTAAGTCATCTTGTATCTTCCCAGAATTACTCAGTGATGACGCATTCCTGTACACCACAGTGTTTTCAACAAACAGTCACAGGTTGCTGCCCATGCTGTCCATCATATCATTTATGTGTACAGAAAATAATAGCAGTCCTATCACACTTCGATAGGGCACTCCTGGCAGTATCCTTGTCTCTGACGAACATTTGCCATTGAGGACAACATACTGGGTTCTGTTACTGTAAAAGTCTTAGAGCCACTCCCATATTTTGGAAGTTATTCCATATGCTCATACCTTCATTAATAGTGTGAAATGGGACATCGTGTCAAATGCTTTTTGAAAATATATAGATATGGAGTCTGCTAGTGCCCTTCATTCATAGTTTGTCTACCATGTGATAATAGGACAAGCTGAGTTTTGTAAGAGCGCTGCTTTCCAAAACCGTGCTGATTTGTGTACATAGGCTCCTCAGTTAAGGATATTGGTCTGTAATTTTGTAGATCCATTCTTTTACCCTTCTTATGTAGAAGAGTTATTTGCACTTTTTTCCATATGCTTGGGACTTTGCACTGGCGAGAGATTCATGATATATGCAAGCTAAGTAAGTGACCAATGCCATTGAGTACTCTTCGTAAACTGAATTGGGATTCGATCTGGACCTCGCACCTTACTTCTGTTCAACACTTTCAGTTTTCTCTCTACATTAGGAATGCTTATTGCTATGTCATCCATATGAAAGTCTGTTTGATAGTCAAATAATGTTATGTTCATACAGTTCACCTGCATGAACAATTTCTTTAAAACAAAATTTAAAACTTTGACTTTTCTTGTTACCATCTTTAGCTACACCACCACATTGGTCAATGAGCGACTGGATGGAAGCATTAAACCCACTTAATGATTTTACATAGGTCCAGAATTTTCTCAGTTTCTTGGGCAGACATTTGCTGAGGTAAGATGGTGGTAGTTATATGCATTGTGCATATAAATCTTTACTGACCTTTGCCCATTGTCATTTGTGCATTTTCTTTTGAACCAAGAGTGCAACAGCCTTTGCTTCCTCAGAATTTTCCAGATTTCTTTGTTAAATCATGGAAGGTCTTTTCCATCCTCAGTCCTCTTACTAGGGACATACCGAGCTAGGGAGGGCGACGGTTCAATCCCGTCTCCGGCCATCCTGGTTTAGGTTTTCCGTGATTTCCCTAAATCGTTTCAGGCAAATGCTGGGATGGTTCCTTTGAAAGGGCACGGCAGATTTCCTTCCTAATCCTTCCCTAACCCAAGCTTGCGCTCCGTCTCTAATGACCTTGTTGTCGATGGGACGTTAAACACTAACCACCACCACCACCACTAGGGACATAGTTCTCCAGACCACAGTTTACATTCTGTTTAAACTTTGCCCATAATTCCTCTGCATCCACCCTACTGGAACTTAGTGATGTCAGTCCACTGTCTAAAAGCGATGCTAGCAACTGCTTACCTGCTTTTTCTAACAGAAACACACTCCTAGCCTTCTTGACCGATTTATCAACTTTTGTAACTGCTGTTGGTATAATGATATTATGATTATTAATCCTAGTCTGTATACTGACATTGTTGATATTGTACACCCTGTTTGTCGCTACAAGGCTTAAGGTATTTCCAGTATATGTGTGCTGCTCAAGACAGTTTTTGAAATACTTGTTCAAAAGCACTTTGCAAGACTGTCTGTCTGTACCCCCTGCAATGAATCCATAGATGTCCCAGTATGTACTCGGCTAGTTAGTCACCTCCAATTGCATGATCTGGATATTTACGCACTACTGCCTGTAGACTTTCTTTGAATGACTGTAAAACTATCACAGTGGAATCAGGTGGCCAGTAAAAACCTTCAATAATTAACTTGGTTCCACTCAGACCTGTTATACATTACCAGATGACTTCACTGTCATACTCAACTTGGACCTCAATGGGGAAAAAAAAAAAATTGTTAACTGCAGTGAACACACCTTCTCTTGTGCCATCTAATCTGTCTTTCTGATACATGTTCCATGAATCGCCAAATATCTAAAAGCTTTCTACTTCGTGTTTCAGCCATCTCCTAGTCCCAAGAATAATTTTGACAGTCAAAGTGTCTTTACTCTGATTGTGATCTGACTTCCCGTTCTGCATATGAGCTGCCCAGTGTTCATCGGAGTTTCTCAGGGTGCACATAGCTGAAAAAAAAGTGGCTTCCGTTGTGTAGTGCACCCCAGCCTATCAAGGGGAGTCCTGCAAATTCCTATCTCTCAGCACAGATCTATAAATCTGCAGCTAAGACTGTCACAGAGTTGATGAAGCCTTTGATTGAGACCCTTCACTTGGCTCTGACCAAGTCTGGCAACAATGCTGCAAATTGTGAGCTCTGCTTGCACCATATGTGAGGCCAGCAGTCTTCACCACTTCAGTCATCCACCTGTATGAACTGAGGATAACCTCAGAACCTATGCGACAAGTGTTATTGGTCCCATTGTCAGCCCCTACTTTCAGACGACTCGCCCTTCATGCATGATAGCCTCAGGCAAGGCCATCTCTACATCTTGGTTGAGGCTCCCGGGCAGACATACCGAGTGCACATTGGCCATATCACCATACAGCCCTAACACTACCACCACCCCCCAAGAATCAGCTACAAAGGGGCACCCCTCTTATCACCCTGAACTGGAACAACTAAACAATATTCTTCACTAGGACTTCCACTATCTACCATGCCCTGAAATGAGGGACATTCTACCCAAGATCCTTCCCAACTATCCTGAAGTGTTATTCCATTGCCCACCCAACATACACAAAATTCTAGTCCTTACCTATGCCACTCCCACTTCCAACTCCTTGCGACAGGGGTCATATCCCTGGAAAAGACATGCCCAGTACATCCTACTCCAGTCTGGTCATAGGCTTATCTTCCACCTTCAGAGGCAGGGCCACCTGTGAAAGCAGTCACATAATATACCAACTCTGCTGCAGTCACTGCACCATTTTTTTGTCTCAAAGTGACAACCAACTAACTCTCCACCAGAATGAATGACTATCTGTGTCCAAAAACAAAATTTGACCATCTGGTGGCACAACATGCTCATTTTAATAGCTGCTTCACAACCTAGTTCATCTGGATTCCTCTCTCCAGCACCAGCTTTTGTGTATTACACAGAAGGAGTTACCTTGCAACACTTCTTTTGCCCCTGTAACCCTCCTGGCTTGAATCTCCAGTAACCCTTAACACACTGTTCCCACACCTCCCACTCAACAATTTGCCTTTCCTCTGTCCTATCACCTCATCCCAATCCACATCTCCATGTCGGCTGCTTCATTCGATGCTCATCACTGCCTCCGCCATCATCCCTCATGTACCTAGCTCGTACATCTTCCACTCCTCCCTCTCACATTCCTAGCCAGCAAACCATCTTCCTCCCTCTGAGTTGATGGGTACCCATGCTCAACCCCTCTTCCTGCCTGCCACCTCAATTTTAAAAGCAATCTACGGCATGGTTCTCAATGTGAGTCTTGTAGCATCTGCAAAGGAGTTGGATGGGCATCTCATTGCTGCTATCGTACTTATTGTATGAACCTGCTGTTGAATGTGCTGCTGTTTCTTGGACCTTCTCTACCTACTCCACCTCCTCTACTGATCCAACCTAATAAGGGTCGTTACACTGATGAGCAAAAGTAAAGAATGGTTTGAATAATAAAGTGCAGCAGCACTTAAATTTCGTGAGGATTCTTCCACCGACTTTGTCTGCAATATACTTCTCTTAACAGTTTTCATTGGGGTATTCCACATTTGGTTACTCCTGTTGTATACTCCTAGATTTCATCTGCAAGTGTGTTTGCTTCTCATTGTTTGTTATTTCAGTGTTGGAATTTTGTATAATAAAAGAAAAAAAGTGATGACAGTTTTCTTTCCTATCAGGGCTATGATCGCAGTGTGGACTGGTGGTGTCTTGGGGCTGTATTGTATGAAATGTTGCATGGGTTACCCCCTTTCTACTCACGCAATACTCATGACATGTATGACCGCATTCTGAACAAACCACTGAAGTTAAGGACTGGGATTTCGGAAAGTGCAAAAGACATTCTTGCCAAGGTTTGTATGCATTGGTTTAAAAAAAAAAAAATGCTGCTTTTTGTAACTGAAATAATGTCTTGAAGAAATCTCATTTCCTTGGCGGTGAGTGAAGAGTTAATTCAATGTTTAGTCCTCTGTAAGCAACATCTATCCCAGTACATGTACTACAAACAACTTAATACATTATCTTGTTGGCGCTCTGTTTATGTACTATGGCAATTCCACCAGATGTTCTATAAAATAATTTTTTACAGTCTTTTTAAACTGTAACTACAAGTGAGTGAAAGAGTATAAAAATAATTTACACTCGTGCTTTATTCCAAAATTTTATTTATGCCTTGTAAATGGCCAGTTGTGCTAGATCCTCATTTAAAGGCATCTTGTTCTTTGCTTTCTTAAAATTCAATGATTTGTTTTACACTCCATTGGTGATAATGTTGGTGAATATCTTGTAAGTTACAGATAGAAGGCTGGTAAGTATGTCATTTCCTACCTTGTTTATTTAATTTCTTGTGAAGGACTTTCAGCCTGATGATTGTGTTTCTTTATAGCTTTGCATCTATTTTTGCTCTATAACCTAAATAGAAAAAGATATTCGTGAATATTGCATATAAAATAATTAAGTACAGTAGAGCGTCAATTATCTGTATGTCGGTCAACCGAATGACCACTCAACCAAACTGTTACTTGCTCGCACATGCCACCTCCCCACCCTCCTTTCCCCTCCCCCACAACGCTGCCGAGTTGCCAACAATCGTAACCATTTGTGATCAGCCACAATCACTTGTCAACTTTGCCTTTCACCCTAGCATCACATCAACTAGTTGTCCAGAAAATGAAGTTGGATATGTATTGGCTGCTTGTGAAGCATTTACGTGTTTAGGTACTCCCTTGCAGTGATGGTTTGAAGCTCAAGTTGAAAATGACCCATATCAGATATGGTCGTGGAAAAGTACATGACTTAGCTGCTAGTAAGTGGGTAGGCTTGCTTAGACAGTCCCAAATTAAGGGCTTTTTTAAGCTTTGATTCTGTATATATTTAGTGTACATGGAAAATGCATATGTATTAGATACATTTTGTTTACTAGGCTGTACTACATACGTTCCTACTGTGCTTGCCTTTGTAATAATAAGAGATTGTAGTTTTGATAAATAAAAGTAGTTTTTTATTGGTAAATAAAATTATAGTTAGATTACCTGAATAAACCAGTTTTCCAAAGATCCGTGTCCCCCATTTAGTGTGGCTAATCAACACACCACTGTACTGGAATAACGATACAAAAGATGAACATTAAATTTCAGTGGTTGTGTTACTGTAAGAAGTGTTGGACAAAAGAAGTACAAATGTGACACCTGAAGAGGAGAATGGAGTAAGTGTAAACAAAATAGAAATGACAGAATTAGATAATGTACTACAGAAAGTGAAAACATGAAAATACCAAGAAAGGACAGCATAACCCCTGAATTGATAGAATATGCATGTTCTGACATCTAAATTCCTCCTTTTCATCAACAAATGCTGGACAACGAAAGAAATTCCAAACTGGTGTAAATTGGCCATGAGAACACCTTTGTTTAAGAAAGTAGACAGTAAACACTGAGGATTTTAGGGTCCTCTCCTTATTAAAAAATGGGTATGGAATATATTCGAAGATAACACAAGCACACAGTAATTTGGGAAACTATCTTACTGGAGGAGCAAACTGGGCTCAGGAAGGGTAGGTGCTGTTCAGATACATTTGTCATGAGATAATAAGTGAAAAGCATGTAGAATTTAATACACACACACATCTGCATACCACACACTTACTGAAATCCAGCAAATGTGCTAAAACTCCAAAATTGGCATTGCCAGAAAAGATAATATGAAAGTACGAGCAAAATTAGGATTACAACAAGTATGTCTGTTTGTCTCTAATACTTGTTAATTTCATTGTCATTGAAACGTTGTCATTGAGACAATGGCTGAACGAAATAAGGTTTCACGTCTATAACTTTATTCATCGACATTATGTAATACAATGCTTTTTGCAGATGACCAACTTCCTATAGCAGACATCAGAGACGTAATTGTAAGAGGCATTTCTAAATTAAAAATTACTGCCAAGATCTATAATCTAGCTGTCTCAACCCTACAAGACAAAAACCAGGGTTTTCAAAACTAAAGATCCAGTCCCTAGCAAAATATTAATAAATGACCAAAAAAATAGTGAGTGATTGAATTCAACTTCTTGGGAAATATAATCAGCTTCACAAACGAAAAAGACGCACCAAAAAAATGAAAGATTTTGTTATATTGATGAGACCATATACAGAACACAATAAAATGGTGAGAGGAAAGAAAGCCTGATAAAGCTCTACAAAAGAATTGCATCACCATCTATACTTCATGATAGTGAGACATGACAATAACAGCTGAAAATCAATGAAGTATACAAGCAGCAGAAATAGACTTCTCAGGAAGAGGTGCTGGCTATAGATTATCTGATATAACGAGTACAGCTGTCAGACAAGAACTAAGACTGAAAGGAAAAAATGTACAGATCAAAGAATGTCAAAATAAAGGAAGAGATCATGTCACTGAATGAATGAAAATGCAGTGCCTAAAACAGTAATAAGTTCTTGACAGGTACTGAAAAAATAACAGGCCACAAACTAGAGGACAAAACAGGCATATACGCAACTCTTGGAAGGAGGAGGAAAAAGAAGAAAAAGAAAAGTGTCTGGCACAAATTTGAAACTTACTGCAAATTGTCACATCTTATCCCATGAGTCTGATTTTTAATACAAGACAGGCAATTTTTTACTGGCATTTAGTTCTTGCGAAGTCTATTTTCGTATTGTTTTCTTGCATAAAACTGCATCTTGGAGAAGCATGTTGTTTTGTATAAACTGTCTTAACATATGACCTTTCTCATTTCTCACTTCACACCCTAACTTGTCCACTGAAAAAGGTTTTAAATTTTGCCCTACTTGAACATGACAGTCCTCTGTTACAATCTTGTTGGGAGATTTGCTGTCATTTATCAACTTCTGTAACTATCTGTAAAGGTCTTCTGCAGTACTTCGTCCTATAATCTGAGCATAGAGTTCGTTAATTATTAAAACAAGATTTCTATTGTGACTTATACTCATTCACTAGGTATTGATATTACTTTTAGTTTTCATATCAGTACTTCACCAGAATCTCATCTCCACTCTTTCCCCTGTGATGAAACATATGTTCTTTGTCTAGTTCTGTTTGGCTAAAGGCAAAATAGTTTTTTTGCTACACTGATGATGATCTTATTACAACTCTCTCAATCTTGTTCAGTTTTTCTTCCTGCTCCACCAATCTAACTTCATGGCCTGGAGTTCTACAATGTATTGTACCTAAATAAAAAGCTGGAGAATCAGTTGTGTTTCTAAGGTCTGTGTTGCCTGTTTAGCTCAAAATTCCTATAGCAAGGTGCAGGCACAAAAGTTACTGGAGTTATTCATAGTATACAGCAAATTGTGTGACTTTTTGAGAGTATACTTCCACCTAGATGAGAATACCAACATCCCAGCACCTTACGTGGGGCCAGTAGCGTCTTCAACAAACATATCTACATCTACATCCATACTCCACAAGCCACCTGATGGTGTGTGATGGAGCTACCCAACAACTGATAAACTATTTCAAAGAATAAAATTGCTGGAGAAATGTGTAAGACAAAACATTGCCAACATTTGTGAAAACCACATCACTAAGAAAGATTCGTGATGGAAAAAGTGCATGGCAGTACACAAATAAGGACTGCAGATCTTTGTGGTCTCTGACTTTGAGAGTTTAGTATAATTTGAAGCCCACTGTGTGCCAGACATACAAGATTACTTTAATAAACTGGCAAACTGCAGGGAGGGAATCATGACTGAAAATGCAGGGAAAAAGATTCTATAAACATGTGTCTGGAAATGCATCATTGCCATGGTAGATGCAACTGATGAATGAGAGTCCCTCTAATCACGTGCCATGTGTTGCTTGTGTGTTGCAGGTTATATCATTGATGCAGCATCCTGTAAGCAGCAGAATGGTCTGGTATTCATGTTGGGACAAGCAGAGATGTACGGTTACACAGATGGAAACGGCTGCGAGGTAGCATGGCTACATCAAAAACAAATACTCTCATGGACAACAATCTCATCACACAACTTTTCAAGCCCTTTTTGGGCATTTGTGTGATCAGACAGATGAACATGCAAGGAGATGGTAGACTGTGTACACCAGAGTTGGAGGACCAGGTTTTACAGGATTTCGATCCAAACTGTAGTTCAAGCTCCAGGCCAGTGGTCCACCAATATGGTGTAAGCCAAAGCACGGTTACGTGTATCCTGCATGAGAGCTGCTACTGTCCCTATAATCTGCAATGAGTGCAAGGATTGTCAGTAGCAGATTTCACTCAACAAGAAGGATTTTGTGGATGGTTTTTACACCAGACCACCACAATTATGGGGTTTCTGTCATCAGTGGTCATTTGTGGGCTGCAGACTAACCTTGGGAATGACTGAGGCATCTCATCAGTGTTGGTCCAGTATCAGTAATTGGGACAGGATTTTTTGGTGACCACATACTTGGACTGGTTATTATTCTACAATACTTTGACAGAGGAACATACCTGGACTTCTGTGGAATACTCTGCGTAGGCTGTTATTTCTGTAAGATGGATCATCATCGCACTTCCGCATTACAGTTTGCCGACACCTCAACATTATCTTCTCCAGACATTTGAAAGTGATGTGGTGGACACGTAGCATGGTCTGTTAGATCACCAGAGTTAAACCCCCAGACTTTTAGCTCTGGGATCATTTGAAAAGCTTTGTGTATGCTGAACCAGTACCTGATGTGCAGACCCTTCAACATAGTGTTCATGATGCCTGTGATGCTATTCAGAGCTGGGCTGGAACGTTTGAAAGAATGTGGCAATCCATGATGCAAGATGTGGCAGCATGCATTTCATCCTATGGACGCCACTTTGAACATATGTTGTGACATGAATGCGATGCTGTTCTGTACTGTTACAAGATTATTTGTTGTCATTGCATACACACCGTCCATTTCCAGACAACTGTTCATAGGACCTTTTCCCCTCTGTTTCCAGTCAGGAATCTGTCCCTGCATTATGTCGATTTTATCATTGTTCACCCTGTACATGCCAAATGAGTGGACCAAAGAAGCTGTTGTTTTGAAGAACACTTGCACGTACCTCACCACAAGGAACTAAGTGTTGTTGTGTTAAAAATGACATATGGAGTAGCATGGAGGACACTACTCCAACCTCAAAAAATCACTGAAATGATGCCTGTTCACATTACTTCAATAAATAGTAACGGACATTGCAATTACAACGAATGACGCTGCAGGCTATTACACTTCAAATTTGTCTATATGTTGCTCAGATGGAGGTTAACACGTCACATTCACCATGGAAGCATCTGACATTTGGAGCTGGCACTATAGGACAGACTGATGTAGGACTTGTTTCAAAACGATATTTGCCACTGCACGTGCCAGTTGCAGTTGCAGTGGTCATACAAACACTGGTCTGAGGCTTTCATGGGGTCTGGGCATAAGTATAAACCAGTACTCATAAACCAGTACTCAGCTAACTTAATGAGTTAGTGCTAGTATACTGTTATACACAGATGAGCCAAAACGTTATGACCACCTCTTTAATAGAATGTTTGTCCATCTTTGGAATAAAATGCTGTACATCACTGATTCTGTGTATCAGTGACCAGACAGTTTCTTGGTAGGTTTCTGTAGGTACATGGCATCAGATGTCTATGCACAGGTCACGTAATTCGCATAAATAACAGGCCACTGATTTTTGTACGCAATGGTGGTGCTCAATAGTGACCCAGATGGGTTCCATGGGATTTACATCAGCTGAATTTGGTCACTGAGACGTAGACACGAGTTTGCTATAATCAGGGTGTGTGAGCCCCAGCGCAACTGGGAAATCCAGAAACAACCTGGAAATTTTTTCATCTGGGAGAATACTGGGAAAAACACAGGATTTAGAATTCATTTTTCACTGTTTTATTTTGGAGTTAAATTTTTGTAATTTTGACGGGTAAGAACTGATACTCTAATAAAGAATTTTACTTTAGCCCGCTACTGCAGAATAATACTGCAGCAGTAAAACATAATCAAGGGAAAAACACCAATGCAAAACTTAAGTTACAAAGGAAATGCGCCATTTACAACAACAAAACATAGTGCACATACAAGTGTCTGCCAAAAGCAAACTGTGTCAAATGCTTGACCATGAAGACTATGTAATATTTCATAACAAACTGCTTTCAATGAGTGTGACATCACAACTGTTTAAATTATGTATGTTTTTAGGGTAGTTACCAGTTGCTCATGGGCATGCACAGAGCTGAAGTCAATTATGAGCAGCACCTTCACCTGCTTCTCACTGCTTGAAGTGTGGCTACATGTATAAGCAGTAGCTGCAAGCAGCCAGACACTGCGGGGAAAAATTTTCTGGCACTCCTAACCTGCCAGTTTCAGAGCAGTCAGAGTTGTAGAGGGGAGAGTCTCCATGTGACCCACATTTCTGTGTCATGATTTTGCTGTTCTCTCTCCATTTACAGCTCTCGTGTCAGATGAAAACAAAATGGGTTTCTATGGCCAGGTGCTATCAAACGAATTAAAATATATTTACATAATTATGGAAGCCTAAAATATGTTGTTGGTTTCAGTTCCATGTTATTGGCAGGCAAGCTTTAATGGCTTTGCAGAGCACTGCTGAAGCTATTTTTGTCAGTTTGCTAAAGAAAATGGCCTTCATTAATCTTTTCCACAAAGAGTCAATTTATTTGAAACAAAGTATTTCATTCCACATTATTAGCTAGTTTCAACAATTCGCTGAATTTCAAGTGCACATTTTATCTTCTGGCACATATGGCATTATGCCATAATAAAGAACCTAACGTGAGATAATACAGTAATGGTACTCCAAGAAAACTGGCTCCCCAAAAACCACAATGAAACCTTTAACAGAGTTTTACATATCTGCGTTATGTGAAACACAGTGTTTTTCGATTGCAAGGTATATTTCAACACTAGTGTCGGCGTCCCCTCTAGGCTTGACGTTATTCCTTAATTTGTGTTGTCGATGTCTGTTAATATACAGATTGCCATTCTTCAGTAAATTGTGGACTGGCAGGACACCATGTTTTATCATTTTTAATTCCCCATAAAGCTTTATATTTACTCCTGGAGTAGAATATAAACTGCCAGTCAGCCAGTTTCCTGGCTTCACAAGTAACCTTGTTAATTTTTAGAATGGAACGTAACAGTGTAATGAAAAGGATAGTTGCTACTCACCATATAGTGGAGACGCTGAGTCGCAGAAAAGCACAACAAAAAGACTCACAGAATTTGCTTTTGGCCAACAAGGCCTTTTTCAAAATTAGAAAACATACACACACTCACACAAATGCAACTTTGCACACACATGACCGCAGTCTCTGGCAGCTAGAGCCAGACTCCAGTCTGTTTTACAGTTCAGAGGGAAAGTATACTGATACTTAACATGGAGAAAGTATATTTTCACCCACAAAAAGTGTGTTTTTAACCTGGAAATCCAGGAAAATGCACGAATTATTATTATTTTTTTCCTTGCTGACGTATGCACCGTGTGTAATGCTTCTCAAACCACTGTAGCATGGTTCTGGCTCTAAGGCATGGACAATTATACTGCTTAAAGACAACATCACTGTCAGGGAAAACATCAAGCATGAAGGTGGTTTGCAGCTGTCAGCGTGTCTTCGTTTACTACCACAGATCCCAAGCAAGCACAACAGAATGTCTCTCGTAGTGTAATAGTGCTCCCACCAGCTTGCATCCATGGCGCACTGCATGTTTCAGGCCACGGTTCATCCCAATGATGGCGTTTGTGGAAACAACAGACTACCTAGTGTAGCAAAAATGTGAGTCACCCGAAGGGCCAACATGTTTCCATTGATAGACTGTCGAATCCCAATGGTCCCATGCCCACTGCAATCATAATTGACGATGTCTTTGGGTCAGCATGTGAACACGGAGGGTGGTCTACTGCAGAGCTCCATGTTCAACAATGTATGATGAACAGTGTTCACAAGCATTGTGCTGTTTTGACAGAGATGTCACAGATCTGTTCTACTGTCCTACTATACAGAGCATACAAGCTTCCAAATCCATGTTCAGTCAAGAGTCGTTAACGTCCAACAGTTTGGCACCTAGTGTTAGTTTCAGTGTTCTTCTACCTCTTTCCGCAGATGCTCACGACAGCACACAAACATTTGACCAGCTTCACTGTTTTCGATATACTTGTTCACAGACTGTGCATAATAATAATAATCTGCCTGTTGTCAAAGTCACTTACCTGAATGTATTTCCCCATTTGCAGCCCATATCTTCGCTAGGATGATCACCCGTCTGCTTACATACTTTTGTCGCCGTGTCACATGCCTGCAGTGCCTCCAGGCGGCACCGAACGTCACAGTGGGCAGGGCCCATAATGTTTTGGCCTACCAGTGCACACATCATCAAAGTTTGGTGTCATGTTGATCATTATGTATAGGTCTTGAAATTTTAATGAATATATGAATATTGGTGTGTGGAAGCTGATAGCATAACTTCCTATTATATTTCAATCCTCACTGAACAAATGCTATTTCCATAACAGTCACCATCTTTCTGTTATATCAAGAAAATGGTATTTCCCAAGGAAGTGTTGGAGGGTCATATTTTACCTTCAGTCAACAGTTTTATGTACATAGTGACAAATCTGTTTGAATGCTCTTTATGGTAAATGTATCAAATTTTTATTCTTTTTTTCCATTCCACATCTGACAACATACAAACTGCAGCTATTGATTTGGTAATGGAACGAGAGTACGTCAAAACAGGCAGGTTTTTAATAGCTTTAAAAATTCAGTCATCCCCCCCCCTTTATCTCCTTTGTGTTGGTGAACTTAAAAATAGTGATATTTGAGCCATTATAACAGTGCCAAGCTAGTAAAAATAATACTTTCACTCTCCTTGATTTATTCCAGATATTCAGTTCCCTTACTTCCTACTGCACAAATTTATGTATTGTAAGTAGCGACATTTCTCTCCTCCATTCTCTTTGATGATCTATTTACGAAACAGTGTAGCTCTTGAGTGATTATACTTGACACTCTTCTTTGTGAGACCTTGGCAGTTACAGTTCTCATTTCCCTCGAAGATGATATTTGTTAAGCATCTACTCTAAAACCTAAGCAAATAGAGTAACTGAAATAATTTCAGAGGAGCTGTATCTCACTTTTGTAATAGTTTTACTGTGGTTAAGGAAAAATAGTTTTTCTTGTATCTCTATGTTACAGTTATTACATAAAGACAACCAGCAGCGCCTGGGATCTGGTTATCGTGGATTCGATGAAGTAAAACTACATTCTTTCTTTGACTCTGTTGATTGGGAGTTGCTGCTTGCAAAGAAAATTCAGCCACCTTTCAACCCTAATGTGGTAAGTACCTTTTTACAATATTTCGATTACTCCTGAAATAATTATTGAAATCAAAATTTTCTTGAGCTTTTAAACTAAAAGATTTTCCAATGTGAAGGAAAAAGGCAATGTTAGAAATGGAAGTAAGCAAAAATAAATAGTGCCGGAAGGGAAGAAAAGGATATCGAAGTAATGTACAAGATACAAAAGACGCAACAGTTTAACTATGTACAGTAATAGGGAAGAGTAAAATTCTAGTGTAATAGAAAGTAACCTCGAGTGCCAAATCTAGAAACTGTTACCCAAATTTCCACAAGTAAAAAAAGAAAAAGAAATGAAAGAAACTGAGAAGTGCTGATAAATACATGTACCGTCTTCCTTTCTTGTCAACACTGCCTGTTTCCTTGTTAAACCCCGTGTTGCATTTGCTCTCTGATGTCTGCCTTTGACTTGATATACATAGCAGATTTATAACTGGGGGCACATGATCAAATGTAGCTTATTGTACCCACACACAGAAATAATTTCTATATTTTATAAAATAATGTTTTGAGTGGTTTCCATTAGGAGTTTGCTTAATACTCCCATCTTCGTTGTGTAAAAATAGTTCTCAGGAAAATAAAATTTATTTTATATAAACATTTAAAAATGAACATGAATGATAGTGGTTGATGTCATCAGGAAGGTGCATCAGAGAATTAATTTGTGTAATCATTTGTCTTCATGTAAAGTTTACCCTTAATATTGGAAAATTGTTTTATTGTTGGTACAAATATAAGATTGTGTGTACATTCTGTATTAGAAATCTGTGAGATAATAATTTTTACTGTAAATTTATAGAAATTGTGTGTTAAAAATAAAATTCAGATAGCAAGAACTGCAGTAAAATGCAGCAGGAATTTGTAAGAAAATAAGGCGTCCGTCTATAAGAGTATTAGTCATGTTTAAATTTAGGAGGAGGTTATGTAATGTAGTGGATGCATCTATGAAGGAAAGCTAATGAGAATGATCACAAAGGAGCAAGCCAATTGCTGAAGTTTTTAGATGTATGCCGTGTCAGTAGTTCACACTTGGATAATTAGATGTCATATTTTAATTTCTACATTGAATATATGTGTTGACTTTATTATACACAGAGAATGTAGAATTAATGTATTTTCTCATAGCATCAATCAGACCTGTAATACTTTAGTCCAAAAGTGACTCTTATTTGTCTGTACTGTACATGCCATACCTTGGGTTAGGGGGTCAGTGGGTGTCAAGGTTGGAAAGGTGAGGTGGTGGTGATGCAAGTGTCGGATGCTGAGCTCCAAGAGCTGGTGAGAGTTTGTTTTGCGCTTAAAGGCATCAGTGAAATGGTGATATCTATTATAATGTTTTAGTAATGAGATTACTACAGTTAATATTGTCATCTTAGCACCTAGGAAGTGAGCTGGAGTACTCACAAAGGCATTGGCTAGGAATGCTAGGCACAGCACTCCGGCAGCTCACATAGCTTACCACTGGTCAGGCACACTGCCTGATAGTGAGACAGCATGGAATATGTTGGTGGAGTCCAGTGGGGCGGCCTGCAGACACACCTCTTGAGGATATGATGGGCATCAGCGCTCTCATAGGTGGACGCATGCTTAAACTTACACATATTTCGTCTTCTGGAGGGCAGTTGTTGCGAAGGTGGAACACCAGGGCTCCCTCAGGTTGTACATCCAGGAAAGTGGTACGTGTACAACCTGACAGGTGGCACTCGGATGCCAGCCTAGCCAGCAGACGATGGCAGCTTGCAGTTACTCGTTGTGGCCCTACACCAGAAGAAGACTCAGTAGATCCACATCATCTGTCCATCACGGAAGTGATCCGTTGGTAGTGTCAGCATGGACCGATGAAGTGCAACTGCAGCTGATGGGCTGCAGCCTCGTAGTTTCTTCAAAAAGTAAGCAAGCAGTACATCAAGGTTCTCCAGCATAATTAACCTGTACCTAGAGAGACTGCCATACCATGGGGACTGCTGATGCAGATGGAGTGACCAGATACTGAGGATGAGAGTATTTAAACCTGGGTGTTGTAACTGGTTAGGCACCATTTGCCATCATTTAACCAGAGGTGTCAGTGGTTCTGTCCGTGCCGTGGTGCCTCTGTTATGGACAGTTTTCCCTGCATCTGCATTTCTCATCAGTACTAGAACACCTTAGAGGGGCAAACTCAGATGATGCATGCTATTACTCTGTATTGTAGAATTTGCAGAATGTTGTTCCAGGTGCTGTCATACTGTACCATTTGCACTTGCTATAGCTCTGCTCATTGTGTGGCAGTGAGTTTCAAATGTTGCCTGCTTTTGTGATATTGGCACTCTTTGTGTTCTCTAGATTGTGATTGTGACACAGTGTCTGAATCAGACTTGGTTCTTTTACCATCTACATTGAGAAAAATTTATTAATGCACCCAGGGATAGGGTTGCTGTCCAACAATGCTCCCTTCAAAAAAATCTTTCCCAAATATTGCGTTGGTGTCATCAGAAAAACTTCATGTACATAGGCTATATTTACAAAGGTTTAAATTTAGCAATTATTGTTTAACAACTCCTGAGAGTGGATCTTAGTGTTCATCACCACCCCAATCTCTGATTACTACAATCTAACAACAGTTATTATGACCAGTTACTCTAGTTCTTACTTACAACATAGGAAAAGATAGATTGCTACTTAACTTAAAGATGACACATTAAGTTGCAGACAGGCATAGTTAACAGTCTGGAGGAGGTGGGGAAGAGGAAGAGACAGCAGTGTTTGGGTCAGTAAGAGGGGGGAGAAAAGCACTGTCTGGCAGAGTATGCAGGGACTAGACAGGAGGTGAGATGTGAGGAAAATAAAGTAAAAAAGGAGAGGAGCAACAGGGTGGGAGACCAGAATGGAGAGGTGGTGATAGGACTGAGGGGGTGGGAACTGTCGGATGAAGAGTGTGGGGACAGTATGTTACCATAGGGTGAGGCTGGGATAATTATGGGTGCAGAGAATGTGTTGTAAGGATAACTCCCCTCTGCAAAGTTCAGAAAAGCTGATGGTGGAGGGGAGGATCCAGATAGCTCCAGTAGTGAAGCAGCCATTGAAATCAAGCATTTTATTGTCAGATGCATGTTGTGCCTCACAGTGATCTATCTACTTTGTTCTTGGCCGCAGTTTGACAGTGGCTGTTAATCATGATGGATAGCTGGTTGGTAGTTGTACCAATATAAAAAGTGTGCAATGACTGCAGCAGAACTAGCATATGACATGGCTGCTTTCACAGATGGCCCAGCCTCTGATTGAGTAGATAAGCATGTGAGAGGACTGCAACAGGAAATTCCGGGTGGATGGATTGGGCAAGTCTTGCACCTGGGTATTCCCATGATGCTCCTGGCAAAGGGTTGGACTAGGACATTGTGGAGGTTGGGTGGGCAATAGACCACCACTTTAGGAGGGGTGGGAAGGATCTCGGGGAAGGACGCCCCTCATTTCTAGGCATGATGGTAGGTAATCAAAGCCCTACGAGGGAGGGGGTTTAGTTGTTCTCATCTAGGGTGGTATTGGGCGATGAAGAGCACACTCCTCTGTGACTGGTTCTTGGAGTGGTGGGAGAATTAGGGGTGTGATGGGAAAATGCCATGGGAGAATTGTTTGTAGACTTAGTCTGTGGCGATAGTGCCTGTCTGTAAAGCCTTTCGTGAGACCTTCAGCATATTGTCCAAGGGAGGGATTTTCTGGTGTGAAATGGATGACAGCTGTTGAAATGCAGGTACTGTTGGTGGTTGGTGGCATTAATGTGGACAGATGTGTGTGGATGGAGCCATTGGAGCAGAAGAAGTCAATGTCTAAGAAGGTAGCACTCTGGTTTGAGTAGTACCAGGTGAAGTGGATGGGAGGGAAGGTGTTGAGCTTTGAAGGAATTAGGACAGTGTGTCTCGGTTCTGATTCCAGATCATGAAGATATCATCAGTGAATCTGAACCAGGCAAGGTTTGGCATTTTGGGAGCCTAAGAAAATCCCCTCTAGAGGCCCATAAACAGGTTGGCATCAAGTGGGTACCATGCATGTGACCATGACTGTGTTGCAAATTTATTTGTATACTTTCCCTTCCAAGGAGAAATAGTTGTGGGTTAGGATGAAGTTAGTGAGGTATAAAGGAATGAGCTAATGGGTTTGGAGTCTGAAGGATGTTGGGAAGGTAGTGTTCAACAGCAGTAACACCAGGGGCTTGAGGAATGTTGGTGTACAGGGAGGTGGTGTCAGCAGTGACAGGTAGGGATCCAGTAGGTAAATAAGTGGGGGTGGTGGAGAGTCAGTGAAGGAAGTGGTTGGTATCTTTGATGTGGGTGGCTAGATTACAGGTAACTGGTTGGAGGTTTTGGTTAACGAGGGCCAAAATTCTTTCAGTGGGCGCACAATAACCAGCAGCGGTGGGATGCACAGGATTGTTGGTTTTATGGATTTTGGGGAGCATGTAGAAGGTGGATATGCATGGTGTCATTGAGTGAGGAGGGGAAAATTCAGGGGAGAGGTTCTGGGAAGTGCCTAAGGGTTTAAGCAGGGACTGGAGGTTGTGTTGGACTTGAGGGATGGGATCACTCTGGTATAGTTTGTAAGTGGAGGAGTCAGATAATTGGCAGAGACATTTCGTCAGGTAGTCACTGTGATTTGTAACAACAGTGGTGGAACCTTTGTCTCCAGGTAGGATGGTTTAGGGTAAGGAATTCTGGAAGGTGACTGGTGGATGGATAGGTAGGTGGGAGGGAGTGTGGGATCACACTTGGATGTTAGTATCAACTGGGAGAGGCAGGGTGCGATGTTAGAATTGGGCTACTTTGGTTGGAGGGATTTGCAACAAAGAAGTGTTTCCATTGCATGTCTTGGGAGAAGGAGAGTAGGTCTGCAACAAGTCCAGAATGGTTAAATTTGGGTTAGGTCTAAAGGTGAGGTATTTGAATAGGACTGACATTTCTGTGGAGCTGAGGGTTTTGATGGAAAGGTTAACAATAATCTTATGGGAATGTTTGGCTCTGGATTTGGTGTAGTGTTGATAGGGAGTTTGGGGGATGTGACAAGTTGAAAAGGTTAGTGAAGGGCTGGGTTTAGGTGTTATGAGGGGTGGGCAAGCAGGAGCAGTGTGAATAGGATAGGGTTGGATAGTGATTCTCAGAGGTAGCAGTAGGATGTCAGCATGTTAGATAACTTATGGAGGTGGTGTCTGGAATGCTCCTCCAGGTGCTGGAGAGCAAGGGATTCAATTTCAGAGGTTTAATGTATGAAGCAGGTATCACACAGTAGCAGTATCTTTCAGAGGAAACAGAGATGGTTCTTAGATACCTTTGCTATGGAGATGTGCTTTCGCAGTAGCAAGTTTGTGAGGGCCAGGGACTGGCAGATGCTGAAAAGGTGAAGGTCGTTGTGAAAGGAGGGATGGGTCCAGAGAGGAATTTTTATGGTCAGACCATTAAATGATTCCATGGTTTAGGCAGCATATAAGGAATAGGATGTGGAAGTGCCTTTAAGCCCGGAAAAGGGGTATTTTTCTTTAGTGGGCAGAAAGATGGAGCAGGGGACTGTTGTGGCAGGAATGGTGTAAAGGAAACTGGAATAACATAGAAATTGGCAGTATAAGGTGTTGATGGTTGTGAGAGGAGTTGGATAAGAGCAAATATGCGAGAAAAATATGTAGAGAGATGCAAATATGTGAAAAAGTACAGTAACATGTGAGAAAAGAACAGATAATGTATGGGAGTACATGTATGTTGTGATAAGGGAAGAGAGGGGGGAGGGGTAGATCAAGGATCACAAGTTCATCTACATCTACATCCATACTTCGCAAGCCACCTGACGGTGTGTGGCGGAGTTCATGTGGCACTGGCAGGTGTGGCAAATAAAATGCTACAGAACATGAGGATGGGGGATGAAGTGGGAGCAGCAGGTATAAATATAATTATCAGAGGGAAGAATTTGAAGCATCAGATGCTGCATCAACAATTTGTACAGTTACAAAACCACACTTTGTGTGTGGTCGATCATTGATATAGTGTGGCTCGGGAGTTAATGTGGTTTGGAAGGTGATTAATAAACATAGGAAAGGAGAGTAAGTTTGAAAACTGAGAGGAGCAACGCTAGAGAGAAAGGTAACGAAGGAAAACATCACAGGGTAGTGGGATGGAAGAAAAGCCACTCAGCAATGGAAACTCAAAGTTCTAATAAACTGAATACTTGTGAAAAAACAGCTGAGGTGGGACACTTCAAAATGTCCTTTAACAGCCACGCCCAGTTGTAAAAACACTTATATTAGTAACATTCCAACGATAATAATCTTGAAAATTTTGAAGATGCGTGAACATCTTTCCCATAGTAATACATCGTTTTTCCTTTGTGATTAGCTCACTGATTGAGTGTAGGAGTTATGGCTCCAAGGAGACATTAAGAAATGTTAGATTCTGGGTTGGTAGGACACTCAAAGGTTTGTCTGGCCCGTACAACATTTGTGTTGATAACTTAAACATGGTCAAACTGGTAATGGTTGCAGGTAAACAATAATTACCCCCCCCCCCTGCTATATCACAAGTCATTGATCAAGAGACCACTGTTCTGTAATTCCATCATTTCCATGCTCCTAGGTTCCCCACCCTCTTCACAGTTAAGTATTATAGTTTCTGGAGACAGATGGAGTAAATCCAGTGGCTTCATATTTTCTGAAAGTGTGTGTTACTTTCCTACATTTCTGTGACACTGTGCGGTGTCATGTTCACCTCAGAACAGTTGTTCCTTACATGAATGTGTATCTGTTTGCACTATCCTAGTGAGACAACTAGTAAACACTTGTTTTACGCTCCCTGCATATCCTTTCTTGTCATGAGAGTATGTGCATCACCTAATTTTGTAATTATTACTACTACTTCAGTCTGTAGCTGCACTCATTTACTCATAGTTTCCCAATTCATCGGGTATGGATGAATGATGGTGTAGCATTGATAATACGCATTTTGATTTACTACCAGAAATTGGATTGATATAAGTAATTTTGTCTTATCTGTTGTAACCTCAGTGTTGGCTATGCTATAAAATAGTGCTAAATTCCTTTGTGTCAGTTTTACCAGATGCTGAAGTTCTGTTGAATAATCTCTGTGCTCGACACAATCTTTCCGTAAATGGTTGCAGTGGCATCAGTGCCTATCTTACTTGCCCACATACTGCACGGTAAATGGCTTCTCATATTCCTGCAACTTGATTTCTTGTGTCATTAATACTTTCTGCCAGTATCCATAACAGTCTAGAAATAGTATTTTGTCACAGTATAGTGATAGTCATATTCTCATCTAATTTACTCAATCATTTCGGAATGACTGCCAGGGAATTATTGATGCTACTGTGTGGCTCACTCATTCTGATAGTTCCTTAGCTACCTCCCATGTCCCTCTAGTGTAGCTCAGTACATTACGTTCTGGGTTCATTAGTTGAGTGGTATGCCATTATATCATAGTTTGCACTCTAATTATTGTATCTTGCACCTGCCTTATCATTGTAAAGTCCCACCTGTGTTGAGCCATCCCCTCTTTCTATGTATAGCTGCCTGCAGCACTGATTCTGTCACTGGCTATGTCTGTGTTCTTAACTTGTCATATGAAACTTGCAGCTCTCGGTATTCATAATTAGTCTCAGAGCCAATAGCTCCTATCTGTGCCTCTTCATGTAACTCCCTGAATGCCTCTTGTAGCCTGCAAATCTTGTTTCTGTCTTTCCAGGCCTCAAAAATTAATCATAGGGTCCAGTAAGGACTAGCCAGCAATACCATATGATTGTGTGGAAAACAAGTCTGGAGTTCAGTGGTTGGTTCAGAATTGCACTTCTCACTTCTCTGATGACATGTAGTAGTGTCATGAATACAATTATTCTTTAGGGTGTCCCTGCTGTTGAGCCACCTAATGGAAGGGAATGCCCATCAATTCCCCTCCCTTTTTTGAAAGGAGTGTCACATAACAAGCATAACAGTGACACACATTAATATCATATTAACCCCTAACATACTATACAAATATGTATCAAACGACAACAAAAAAATTAAGTACACTATAAACTAGTTCCTCAGTCTAAGTTTGCACAGTGCCCTGTGTGTAGCATGAGTATCTGATAGCATATTCTTCTTAACCTTCCTCAGTTTTTTTTACTTTACTGTTTCACTGTTACTGGAATTTTCAATAAAATATCTATTTTGCTATTGAATGGCTTTACTCCTCTGATGTGTAACACGGAAGTTTGGTAGGTAACTGGATCTAAACATTGACCTGGGAGGTCACCTTATGGACCAGTGTGTTCATTCTTGCCTTTAAAGTGATTTTGTTTTGGTTTTTTGAACTCTTTGCCAAACCTCGTGTATTCCTTTTGCAAATTTCTTCCCTGGCCTTACACCAGATGCTTTCAGTATGTTGGAGTGAGACAGCATTTTTTATCCAGACACCTCCTTGCAGGGCGAGAGACCACTTGCAGGGTGAGACACCAGTACTTGTATGGACTGTAGAATTGTATGTGTTGACGACACAACTAAAGTATATGGCCCAATGTACGTGTTAGCTGTTGACCTAATGACTTACCATGTTCGACATTGTTCCGTGAGCATGTCCTGTTTGTCAGATGTTTGCACATGAAATAGCCTCGTCCATAACTTGCGAACATGAAGTACACAGCATAGATGTTCCATATCAGATACGAAGTTATTATTTTGATCAGCTGATAAGGTTTCCAGCACAATTGATTTAAGAATCCAATTATTCACTAACACTGTAGAACTTGCTGGTCTGGAACTACTGTTATAGATATAAACCTTTAAATATGGTCAGTGATTGTTAATATGTACATATTGTCAGCTGGAATTCTGTTGAAGGGGCCTAAAGTATCAATCACTACCATTCCAAAGGGTTTGGACACCTCAGACAACTTTGAAGAGGAATTCTTTTATGGTTGAAATCTGGCTGCTGTTTCACACATCAAGCCTCATTGCGTTGTCTTGTGTGCCACCAAAACTTTTTGGCTCCCATGACCTGACAAAATATGGTCACATGCCTGTGGTAACATCATTTCTCGGTTACAATGGAACTGCTATGTACAGTTCAGATTTCGTAGATAAGCAAAGTAAGCCTACATGTGCTGTGAACTGCAGCTGCGACCGAAATTCCTGAGAGTCTTCATCAGCTGACTATTCTATCTGCCAGTCACTCACATTTTTCCTAAGCGGTTGCAGTACTGTAACCATTTGGCTCAAAGTGTCTGCATTTGTATGCTTTCTCCCAGGTTTGTGAACAACTTTGTAATCAAACTCGCTCAGCTTTAGAGCTCACCTGGTTAATCTGCTAGAGGGATCCTTCAAGCCCGGTCAGTTATTGTGATTGGTTATTACTTTGAATTTATGCACATATAGGTATCTAAATCCCATAGATCATCGCTAACATTTCCTCCTCTGTGGCTTGGTAACTGTGTTCTGGTCTATTTAACTGTCAAAATGTATGATACAGGATGCTCTTCTGTCAATATCCTGACTCAGAACACAATAGAGAGCAGTATTGCTAGCCTGACAAGGATGGATAAATTCATTTTCAAAATCTGGAAACACTATACTGGGTCTTTGATTAATGCATTCTTTAATGCTTGAAAGTTACATTCACACTCTGTCGACCACATAAATTTAATCCTTTTCCTTAACAAGTGATTTAACAGTTGATCAATTTGTGCAATGTCTTTAATAAATTCTTGGTAATAATTACGTAGGCCCAGATTGTAACTCTTCTGTTGTGTGAAGTTGCAAATTCAGAAGCTCTGATGCTAAATGGGGATTGGTTCCTACACCTGCCTCATTAGTGACATGGCCCGAGTACTTGACTTTAGTCTGTGCAAAATTATGTTTGTTAGTACTTAGCAAAAGACATATTGCTGTTAGTCTGTCAAGTGGTTCCTCCAGCCATTAACAAATGTTCATCCATGTCATCCAAACGAACTGTGTCATCGAGATACAACACACATTTTCTAGCTTTCGGATCAATCAAAATACCATCTAGCAAGCTTCGAAATGTGGCTGGCACTTTTTGAAGCCTGAATGGCATCTGACAATATTGAAAAGGCCCTCTGGGATTGAAAAAGCTGTTTTAAGTCTTACCTTGTGGTACAACCTCCATCTGGTGATACCCACTATGCATATCCATTGTAGAGAAATTGTCAAGCTTTGCCATGATATTTGTTATTGGATAGGCCTCACTGGTAGTTAGAGCATTCGAATATCTGTAATTGCAACAAAAATGATATTTCTTGGTGCCATCTGTTGACTTTTCTGGGACCAGGGCCACAGGTTCTCCCTGTGGACTATCACTGGCATCTTTAATATCTTCTGCCACTTACTGATCAATAAATTCTTCCATGAGCAGTTGTAAATGCTTCAGTGTGTGATATGGCTTCTTATAAGCTGGAGCATTATTCCCTGTTGGTATGCAATGTTGGGTAATTGGAGTCATGGGTAATAGACTCTGTACATTAAACAAATCCTTGAACAGTAACAATAGTGCTTCCATAACTTGCCTGTCACTGCCTGATGTGCGAGCCATTTTACTTTGTAACACAGTATAACTTCTGGTATGCTTGTGGCTGTGGTCGATGTATGATATATCTGTATCCTCTTCCTCCAAAATATCTAATGTGGCAATCATTAAGCCTTTCAGTAGATTCACATTGTCCATACCAAAATTATCCAAGTCAACCAGAACCATAAATATTCTCCACATATGTTACTTATGTGCGCCATGCTGCTTCTGTGTAGAAAACAGTACATTGATCCAAATGTCCGTTATTCCCCAGTGGTTCAACCAGGCTAAACATTTCCTGTGGTAAGTCTGTATTCCCAAATGCCCAAACTAATTTCCCCATGCCTGACGGCACCTTATCATAGAACCCATCTTGTTTCACTTGCAGCTTTATCACCTAGTAGAAACAAAGTTCCTCCAAGTTTATATTGAGCTGTGTTGTCCTTACTGAATCTATACCATTGCAACCCACTTCACATAATGTATAACAAGGAGCTTCTATCTTTTTCTACCCAGGAGATGTAGTGTGACAAACGATAAATGTGCCCTGTATCTATTAAAAATCTATGTTCCTTGTCACCAGCAAAACCCACAAGTAGCATTCCATCTCTGTATATAACTTGCAGTATCACATTTTATTGGGAACCTCTTCCGACAGCTGATTTGTTCCCGTTCATGTTTAACAAATATTTCTCCTGAGATTAGTTCTCATTTCTGTGCCCTGCACTCCTGTGCTTTGTGACTGACTTATCCACATTTGTAGCACTTTGGCCTATGACACTGTTTCTGCCTATCGTGTCCACTACTGTGACATCGTACTGTCAAAACACACACAACAGTCACTATGACCCTTTGTAAACTTTTGTCTCCTCTAAGTGCATAGCTATTCTAATACCCACAGCCAAATCCGAAGGATTCTCCATTCTAACCTTACTCAAGCACGCAGGGCTCTGTCTGGGTGGACACTTATTTCCCTAGCTGCTCGTGGGACTGAGATGGAACACTCGAAATCTTCTTCTTTTCCTCCCAGCAGGAAAGATGTACCGCCTGGGAGTTCTCACACCCATTCATCAAAGAGAGTGAGGGAGGCTAGTCCTCCTGATAATTAACTTGTTGTCAGTAACACAACTCAAGGAGTCATGAATCATAATGTCTTCGTAGTGATCAAGAGGAAGGAGGGGACGTTTGAAAAAGTGTCCCCCTTCTATATCCATAAAGGCTTAGAAGGGCTGGCTGGTACCCTAAAGCGTATTAAGCAGTTGCACGGGCAAAGCAAGTGGAACTCCTTAAGAAGTCGCAGAAATTGGGTGAGTACAACAACATTGTTGAGTTGCATAACTCCCTTATCTCCAGCAAAGGTGTGGTAACCTGCTTTGATATTATGGATATAGATGTTGCTAAACTCAAACAAGAATGGGCACCGCAGGAGATCATAGAGGGGGAATAAAGGACACACAAGAACAATGAAGAGACTGAGAAGACTGCCACTTTTATTGTGACCTTCAGTTCTCCAACGCTACCTGAACACATCGTGGCAGCTTTCCTCAGACTTAGGGTTCGGCCGTATGTACCTAACCCTATGTGATGCTTCAAATTTTGGCCATACAATGCTGAGTTGCAGAGCCGAAGTGACTTGTGGGAAGTGTGAAAGGCAGCCCATCAGCTGGGACTGACTGTCCATCTCCAGCAGTCCATATTAACTACTCTGGAAGCTCCCCAGTCTGAAGCCAAGCCTGCCCTGTTTTTGCAGAGGAACGCAAAATTCAGGAAATCAAAGTGACAAAGCGGATCCCGTATGCAGAAGCCAAAAAGGACTATCAGGCGATGAAACCCTCTGTCTTCGCCACTTCTTATGCTTTGTCGGTGCATAAACCTATGACTAAGGTTGACACTTTGACGCAGACGATGTCCAGTGTTCCCTTATCCACCTCTAGCGCCTGTACTTGCACCTGTATGTGCGAAAGTAAAGTGAAAGACATAGTGATTCAAACAGCTACAATGGAAGAGACCAGTAATGCTGCCACAGTGCACAGCCCAAAGGTACCCCAAAAGCAGAGTGTCCCTCAATGCCAAGCTTCTTCGAAGAAAAGTGGCTCTCACTTTCAAAGAGACTGACACACCTGTACTAGGAGGTTATCACCTTTATAGAAATGACAACCTTACTGGTGACAGGGCAAAAGGTGGGGGGTTGCAGTGTTCATAAAGGACACTTTTCACTCCTCACCAATTCCCTCAACACCACCACTACAAGCGATTGACGTCACAGAGTGCTCTGTGTACTTACCACCCCATGAGCCTCTTGATAGTGGGGTCCCCACTCATCTTCTTGATGAACTACCCCAGCCCTTTCTCCTTTTGGGGGGACTTACATACACACAGTGCACTATGAGGTTCTAAAACCACATGCTCCAGGGGTTGGGTACTTGAGGATGTGCTACACACAAGATCTTATACTGCTGAACATGGGTGAAGCCACACATTTTAGCACTGCTACAGGTTCGTCTACAGCCATAGACCCCTCCTTCTGCTCACCTGCTCTTTGGGGACACTGCTCAGTGGGCAGTGGACGATGACCTTCCTGGTAGCGACCAAATCACAGCCTGGATCCATCTGCCTGATGGAGCAGATCCTGAAAGAACCATGCTGCTGATGCATCCATCCCAAAGTCTGTGGAAGTGCTAGGAGGCAACCTGTCCCTTGGTGTTGCTTTGCAATCAGGAACAGGAGGGTAGCAATGCGCACATTCAATCGATGCTCTGCAGATGAGAATCTTGCTAACTTTCAAATGGCGCATGCAAAGGTGAGGAAAATATTTCGAGAGAGTAAGCAGAGGTCTTGGCAAGAGCTCCTGAAATCCTTAAATAGGTCCATACCTGCATGCAAAGTATGGGAAGCCATAAGGAGGATCTCAAGGCACAACTCTAGATCACCAATACTAGCTGTACGAATACAGGGGTCTCTTGTAACATCAACAACGGATATAGCTCAGACAATGGCTGAATCATATAAATCCATTACAGCCAATTCCAGCCAGGATGCCACCTTCCGTCGATATCAGGAGGCACAGGAGAAGGCTGATCTTGATTTCTGTTCCACCAACATGGAAGAATACAACTAGCCTCTCTCTCTCTGGGAGCTGGATTCTGCATTGTCAGTTGCTTATATGACCCCTGGAAAAGACCAGATAACCTACAGCATGTTGCAACAGTTGGACCGACGGTCGAAGGAAGCTCTCCTTCAGCTTTTCGATAAAATTTGGATAACTGGCAACCTTCGCAGCTCGTGGGAGGAATCTGTTTTAATCCCAATTTTAAAACCAGGAAAGGATTGGTCAGACCTAGCTAATTATCATAATATTAGCCTGACAAGCTGCGTAGGAAAGACACTGGAGCATATGGTCAATGGGCGCCTAGTGTGGGTTCTGGAAACCAGGTCCCTACTCAGTCCCTCCCACTGTTGGTTCAGGAGGTATCGTTCCACTCTCGATAACCTGACCGTGCTCGAAGCTGCAATTCTACAAGCTTACCTTTGTAAGCAACACCTTATCGGTGTTTTCTTCGATTTGGAAAAGGCCTACAATACTACCTGGAGGCATAATATTTTGTCGCGTCTCCATCAGTGGGGATTCCGTGGGCCTCTACTGACCTTCATAGGTCCTTTCTCTCGGACAAATATATTAGATACAGGGTTGGGAATGTCTTGTCTGACTGTTTTAAGCATGAGCATGGTGTCCCTCAAAGGAGTGTTTAAAGTGTCACGGCTTCCGCCATTGCAATCAGTAGTATTACAACCACAGTGTGACATCCAGTACTATGTTCATTATTTGTGGATGACTTCTCTATCTTCTGTGCATCCTCCAGCCTCACCACAGTTACTCGGCAATTGCAACTGACGATCAGATGGTTGGAGGAATGGTCTCACTCCACACGTTTTAAATTCTCCTTAGAGAAAACAGTTTGTGTTTCTTTTAATTGTTCCTGATCTCTGTTTAAGTTGCCTGTTTTAAAAAGGAGGGACACCGATCTCACTATTAAGGAAAAGGTGAAGTATCTGGGTCTTATCTTTGATGAGAAGTTAATATGGTTGCCACACCTTAAAGAACTGAAACTGAGATGTCTCGAGGTCTTAAAAAGGCCTTCATACCTTAAAATGCTGGATGCAGTTCACCACGAGGGTATTAGGCTGTCAACAGGGACCTACCACATGAGCCCTGTTGTTAGTTTGTGTATGGACGTTGGTGAGGCACTGCTGTCTATTCGACGCCTTCTTCTCGTGGTATGCCAAGCATATAGGGCATTGTCTGTTCCTACATCGTCAGCATCCAGTTACTGTGTTCAGCTACCACTTTAACAGCTGTTCGATCATCGACCACAAGCAACACGACCATTTGCGATCCGTGCAAGGGAGAGCCTTGAATTATTACAGGTGGGGGCATTAACGTCCAAAGCCAGGGGTGGAGTAGTGCATCTCTCTGGCTACTACCAAGGCCCAGATTGCTTTTAGAACTGACTGCTTACAAGAAGTATTGTTCACCAGACCATGTTTCTAAAACTAAATTTAATGAAATTTGACGTAGCCACCCAGATTTTATTACCGTCTACACCGATGATTATAAGCAGAGAGATGTTTACGGTTGTTGTCACATTCACTATCTTCAGGATAGGGCTCCTAGAGCAGTTTTCAGTTTATTATGCGGAATTGTTTGCTATCCTGAGGGCAATGGAGCAGATGAGGTGGCGCCGTGACAAAAAATTTATCATCTTCTCTGATTCTCTAAGTGCTCTTCTCGCTGTTGGACAGATGTACCCAGCAGATCAGATGGTGCAACAAGTGCAGGACATTCTCCTTCTCTTGCGTAGGCAAAAGAAGAAAATCATTTTTTGCTGGGTTCCGGAGCACATAGGCATCCAGGGAAATGAACTCGCTGATGCTGCTGCTAGAGAGACTCACCCCCTCCCTTCCTCCTGCCAGCTGTTAAGTCCCTCAGCAGGCTGTCACTTCATTTTTTGCCAGGAAGGCCGTATGTTGGTGGGAGTCCCAGTGGCTGGAAGTGAGGAACAATAAACAATGTTCCGTCAATAGTTCAGTACGACCGTGGATCACCTCCTTCCACTTGCAATGGTGTGAAGTAGTAGTCCTTACTCGGCTTAGTCCGTTGACACACGGTTTCCTCTTACACCGGGAGGAGCCCCCGGTATGTCAGAGATGCGCTACACAACTGTCAGTACGACATCTTTTAACCGAGTGTGTTTTATATGATGACCTGAGGGTTGAACTGGGTCTCCCACAGGATCTTCCCTCTATTTTAACTGATGACAAGGTGAGTGTTGTTCGTGTCTTAAAATATTGTGCTTTGTCCGGAATTCTTCCCAAAATACTTGGTGTGCAATCTTAATGTTTGACAAGAGTGGCTGGGTCGCATATTATTTCTAAGTCATCATCCAGCCACGCTTATTTGTCTCTTTCTTAAGAGCATCTTTACAGGTATTGTCTCGATGATTTCATTTAGTTATCCCACTGTGCCTCGCTGGAGTCTTATCACGGGCTTTTCTGAACCTCACCTTCCTATTGTTGCTTTACGTTTCCTGTGGTGGGATGAAACTTTTTCCAGTTTATTGATCTACTTCCATAGATTATGAAAATCTTCTTCCGTATAACATTAATGGAAGGGCACTGATGACCTAGCTGTTTAGCGCCCTCCACCAATCATCAACAACAATCTATGTGACACTTCTGCAGGAATGCCATAAAAAACACATAGAAAACCATATTTTCAGTTTCTTGGTGTAAGACCGTACTCACTTCTTCATTTCGTGTCAGCTCCTGTGTCTGAACATCAAGTCTTTGGATACTATCTGAGAATGACTCAATCCACTTGTTGTACCTCTGAGTTAATGTTTTCAATTTTTCCCTAAAGGAGAAAGATCTGTGGTGTTTCCGGTACATCTACTATAACACCTCAGCCAAATGTTGAAATGTTTGTGCATCCTGCAAGGTTTCAGTTAGGTGACATGCTGTAGCTTCCCCAATTAGTTGCAAACTGACCATACAAAAGCATGTTAAGTCAAACCAACCACCGACCTTGGCAGAAGCTAAAACATCTCTGAGAAACACAGGTATGTCTTCCATTGTCAGCCTGCAGTGCTTTTGCCTGGCTTCTGTAATGTTCTAATTCCCCACTCCTGCTCAAGTGAGGCTTGTAATCTACGTCTGTTCCATCATAGCAGCAAGAGAACCACTCTTGTTAGCAGAGCATTTTCCCATTGGCGTATTGCATACCATACCACTGCCTAACCGAAGAATATACAATACGAGGGAAGTGAAAATAATGTTCAAATTATAAGGTTCACAAAACAAAAGGAGTTACACTGATTCTCATGGCTAATCATAGCCTATGTACATTTGTTACAGTCCCGCACCACGTGACTCAAACATCAGCAAGTAAAATGTCTGACTGGCACAGTCTTGTTGCAAGGTAACTTGTGATCAAAAAGATCATAAAATTCACACCTGACAGGTGTCAAATACATTTTGTGACAATTGCCTGTGAATGTAGACAGGTCAGGAGATTCGCAGTGTTGTACCAGAGTTACTTTCAGATTGAAATGAGCATCTGTGCAACCTATCATGGCCAACAAATTAGCCAACAAATTATACAGTGAAACAAAAACACCTGCAACAATGTACAAAAATTATTTCTCACTCACCACTCTTCATTCTGAAGTGAGGACTAAATGATGAGCGAAGCTGATTGTGCAGACTAAAAGATGAGCGAAGCTGATTGTGGCAATGTCGAGGTGATGACCATTTGTTACAACGTGTGGGTAGTGAACACCACTTCTCACCATTTCTTGGATGGTGGCAGATGTCAGGAGGCCCACTTCTGTAGACAAGCTGTAACAGTCATCCCTGAGATCAGGTCAGTGGGCACCAAGGCTGGACAGATGAGGCAGTGATGTTATAAGTGTTGGAGACCGAACTCCAAGGGATAAGGTGTTAGTGTAACAGCAGTACCAGTAATAGCATTTTATTGAAATCAAAGCTACAATGAATATTGTCTTTTCCGGCATGCAGGAAATGGACCAGGCAGTTTGCTCAGATTGGCGATGAGTGACAGACACAGCACTCTGGCAGCCCACATAGCTTTCCACAGGTCAGGCACACTGCCTAACAATGAGGCAGTGCAGAGGGTGGTAAAGGGGTCCAGCAATGTGGACACGCCTCTGTGTAGACAGTAGGCCTCAGCACTTTCAAAGATGAATGCATCCTTATACCTGTACTCACAGCATCTTCTGGATGGGCGGTTGCTGTGGAGGCGAAAGTTCAGTGCTCCCTCACAACATTTAATGTACTGTCAGGAAGGCGATACGTGTGCAGACTGAGAGGCAGCACTCAGGTTTCCACCCAGCAATCAGAAGGTAGCAGCTTAGTCGCTTCGGCCTTTCGCCATAGGAATTCCCAGTTGGTCTGCATCTTCTGACAGTCACGGATGTGACCCGTCGGTAGTGGCATCATGGTGCGATGAATCCAATCACAGCTGGCAGGCTGCAGTCTTGGCACGTCACAGTTCTCTAGCAGAGTTAACCTGTAACCATTGGGATCAGTGCCGCAGGCAGAATGACCGGACACTGAAGATGAGTTGTCTGAAACAGGTATTTAAAGCCAGAAATCATGTCATTGTAGCAGGTTAGGTACCATGTGCTCACATTTAACCATAGGTATCAGCAGTCCTGTCTGCACTCTTATGTCTCAGTTATGGACAGTTTTCCCTACCCTGCAGTTCTCATCATTACTAGAACACCTTGGAGCAGCTGAGCTCGGATGTTGCATAGTATTAATGCGTATTGTAGACTTTGCAGAATGACTTTCAGAATGCTGCAATACTGCACAGTTAGCACTTCTTCTTACTATAGCTCTGCTTGTTGCGTTGCAATGAGTTAACAAGCATTGCCCCAGTTTTGCAATATGGGACTCTTCGCGTGCTCTAGATTATGATTGGGACACAGTCTGAGTCAGACGGTTTTTTCACTGTCTGTGTTTGACAAAAGCTTCAAAAATTTATCAGTGAGCTCTGTCGTACTGAAAGTTCTGCAAAAAAGCAACCTTACCTATAGGCTTCAAGTTGTCATTTAACCTCATATTTTCTGTATTCATTTCCCATTCTTATCTCAAACTGGAAGTTGTACAAGGTGGCCAGATAACAATGAAAAAGTTAAAACAACTAGAGCCAAAGGTGGGACTGTATGAAACTAATTGAATGACTTATTAAAATTTCATTGCAGAATCTTAAGGCTTTAGCAGAGATTTGCAGTCACTCTCAATCAAAAGGCGCAACACTGTAATTTAGTTAATCAAGTACATTCATTTGCTATTAAAATTTGAATGCAGTAATTGTTCTGTTTTATGTACAGTTTGTGTTGGCTGCAGAGAATGAATTTAAAACTTAATTTTTTTGCAACAACCTGAGCATTCTATCAATTCACATAAGTTTCTCTCTCTCTCTCTCTCTCTCTCTCTCTCTCTCTCTCACACACACACACACACACACACACACACACACACACACCCACAGTCATTCATGTCAAGTTCTTTTTGGCTGAAATCTAACTCATTTGAGTGTCTTATTGTTGTGCCTGCCTGCAACTCAGAATCTCTAGTACATATCATTGTGTAGGATAACAGCCAGAGGTGTCCTGAAAAACTATATGGAATGTGTGAACAAATGCATGTGGACATCCACGAGCATATGCAGGTGTAAAAGCAATCACCTGTAGATTTTGAGAGTCCATCCAACACAACAGGGTTGTTATTCTATTGTTCTCTTTTAAATTCTGTTTCAGAGCGATGTTTTAGACCTGCACAACATTGATCCAGAGTTCACATGTGAAGCCGTGCCAGCATCAGTAGCAACATCGGCTTCTCATAGGAAGGGATCTGCTCTTTCAGCCAGTGTGCGGATACCAGATGACATTTTTGCAGGGTTCTCTTATGCGCCACCTACAGATGAGATGCTCTGACGATTGAATTTGTTGTTAGTAGGTCAAATGGTTTTCCCCCCTTTACTTTTGTTCAGTGAAAGTGAGCAACCAACCAGTCTGTGCTGGGAATAGGACAACAGACACACATTTTTGTGGATTAGAGAAATGTAAATTCAAAGAATATAGGGACAGTGTAAACGTGAGAGTGGCAGTCATTTTGTGTGTGCGCACGCATGTGTGCTAGATCTGATATTTCCTAGAAGTCTGCTGTTCTGCAGTTAATGCAATTTTGATAGCAGACAGTATAGTTTTAAATATATTTGATAGTGCACTCTGTATATTATCATCAGACTGGAAACTTTGAGTCACTGTCAGTGCACATACATATCCTTCTTGCCAAAAAGGAACTGGAAGAAAGTTCAGTACATTCCATGCTGTCAGTGATCTAGTTTTGTAACATAGAATGTCTGTGATTTATATTTTCCTGTTATTTCCCTGAAGGAATGACTGCAAAAAATTGCCCAGTTTTTGTAAATGGAAAATCATTAGCATGACATTTAGTCCAATACATAAACTTCGAAATGGTTCCCCATGTTTCCAACCATCAATCATTTTCGCATACTTATCACATTAAGTGATAGTGAGACTGTGATAGTAAACTATAACAATGTTTTGTTTATACTGTAGTTACATTAGAATAAACCTGTGGTTACTTCACCCTGCCATTCCAAATGCAGGTATTAACTGCAATCACATATTCAGCAGTAGTAACACTTTTTTGTACTGTATTAAAGAACTGTGATGCTTTCATAATCTACTCATAATGTCTTCCTGGATCCTTAAGCATCTGGGTGGACTTCATATAAAGACAATAATTCGTCTTTCATGTTTAATGCCATATTATTTATTATTATTTATGCATAAACTAGTACTTATAAATGATCTACAAATGCCAGAACAATAGCAATTCTCGCATAAACTGATCATATAGTCAATTTGTTCCAAATTGAAAGTATTAATTTATACAATACAGTAATGCAAATACACAAATGCCCTTTTCCCATGTTTATGCACATGGGTGCTTGCCAAATAAAGTATGTAGTGGTGCTGTTTTACAAAATAAATTAGATAGGAAGATTTAAATGAGAGAAGTAATTTCTATATTTGAAAGTGGATACTTTAAAATTGTATGAAGAAATAAAGGTGTATTAATGTAGTGTCAAAAACTCTGATAGCTTTCTCATAGTGCCTTTGATGAAACACATTAATAATTTATAAAGTATTTTTTGTGAAATGTCTGGGTAGAAATGTATTTCTGAGTCGAGTATCAGTTTCTATAAATTGTGGTAGTTTGCAACATGTACATTATTTAATAGATTACTCCACTACCATTAAGTGGACTTTTAACTTAGTTGTTTCTGCTGCAGATACTGTGTGTTCAAATTTAAGCATCTTGATTATTGTAACCTTCATTCTTATCGTTATTATTTGATGGCACATTTATGTTTAAAGGTACTTAACAGCTCTTGTGGTTGTTGTTGCAGATCTGTTATATTAGTGTTCACTTTAGTTCCTCTCTGTAGTTCCAGCATTGTTCATGCTGTGTAAACTACAAACTGCTGTTATGTATACATAATTTTCTATTTTTAATAGATACTAAAAATAAAATATTTTACTTCTATTTATATAAAATTTTATGAAGTTATTGCATTTTAAAGATACAAATGCTATCTGATCATTTTTAACGTGGCAGATCTTGTACCACAGAACTTTTTGCTTACTGTTTGCACTTCATTTTTTACCTCTTTGCACAACTGATGTGTGTTATCATTTCAGACGATATTCTTTTACTATTTCACACTGTAACATGAAATGTGGTTTATACAGTGTTTGATTTATCATTGTGCTCGCTGTGCACAGGTGGGCAAAATGTTGGCATATTTACCACAAGATATTTGCCACCTTTTTGTCCTCTAAATGAAAACAGAACATACCTGACATTAATATTTTCCTAGTTTTAAAAGTTGAGGAGGAGAAATGTTTGTAAATCTAATGTAAGTACTGGTAATACATTTCATCAGTGATGTGCATATTCATTGCATTTAATATTTTTGTACAATGTCACTTTATACAGTATTGTTTTCTTAAATAAAAATAAATTGTTTCACAGAATAGTTTTTCGTTCTTCTAGTTGTTTATAAAAATGATCTTTTTTGTTATGCATTACTGAGCCAGATGCAACATTTAAAAAAATAAAGTACAAGTTTGTGATTGTTGAAAAAATAACCTCATACCAAAATTTTCTTTGTCACCATAATGGTCTTCAGAATCTTGTGAAAAGAACAGCTGATCAAAATGGTTTCTGACGCATCTTTCTTGTGCCACAGTGAATAGAATTATCACATCAGAATAATTGCATGCATCTTAAAACAACAAACAATGCTTATAGCTTTTGTAAAAGAGCTTATCTCATAACTTTCTTCACCTTACAGCTAGGTACTTAATGGAAGAAACAAACCTGTAACTTGTTATGCACAAACACAGAGATAACCTTAGGTATAATAGTTACACCAAAAAGTATAAGTAGTTATCATTACAAACAAAAATACATGGGTGCGACAGAGGAACGTAGAGGGGTTCAAAAACTCGGAATCATCTAAACTTCTTAAATTATTTTTAAAATTTGATAAATCTTAACTTGTCAGAAACTGGAGCAAAAGGAAAATCATAAAGCAACAGAAGTCATGACTAATGTAGTACTTAATGAAATGTAACTGGATAGGTAAAAACTCTTCTCACCAAGTGGTGGCAGGAGAATGCTAACATAAAAGTATGTAAATTTGCAAGCTTTTGGAGCCAGTGGCTCCTTCTCCTGGCAGAAGGGTTGAAGCGGAAGAAAGAGGGGTAAGGTTTAGGAAATGGGGAGAGTTTGGAAAAGTTGCCTATTCCCTGAACTTCACTAGTCCTTTTCCTTCACCCCTTTTTCCATCCCCTTCAGCCTCCTGCGAGGGAGAGCAGCCACTGGCTCCGAATTCTTGCAAATTTATATACATTTATATGTGTGTTTTCCTGCCGCCACTTGGTGTGAGTAGGTTTTTTTTTTTATTTTAATCTATACAATTACGTTTTCAAAATTGATTATTTTTGTTGACGTAGGAGTTTGTGTGTTAGAAATATTTCTTTTTTATACAATGTGTTCAAATTTGGAAAAGAGGACTGTGTTCTCACCATCTAGTTTAAAGATACTAGACAAGTCATTCATCCCACAATTTTTTCCACATCCAATTGTCTGCATACAACTTCTGTGAGAGGATTCTTCACAGTGATTTATTCTGCATAATATTCTTAACTTTTCGAGCTGAAGCACTTTAATGTGTTTATTAACTGGGTCACATGTGGCAAGCGTGCAACATAACCACAGTTTATATAAATTAATTTTTTGTTGTTGTGCTAATATCACTATTGTTGCTCATAGCTTAGATCATACATACTGGGTACTCCTTTAATGAAAACTTGCATTTTAGATAATACAAATTTGTGAAATTAAACTAAGAGGTGTAGATAAAATTGATGCAACACTTTAGAAGTATACGGGGTGGAATGTGACAACATTATGAAGGCGTTTGTTAAAAATTGATGGCACACACACACAACCACAGTATCTGACAGAAGACAGACATCTTAACTTCTGCTGGCAGACACACTGTTTGTGTGTGTTTGTTGGGGGGGGGGGGGGGCTGCATGGGTGTGCGCGCGCACGCATGTGATTGTGCGTATGAGTGTTTTGTATATTTTTTTGCAAAGGCCTTGTCGGCTGAAAGCTCATTTTGTGGCAGTCTTTTTGTTGTGTCTATCTGCCACTCAGCATCTCTCTGCTAAAAGGTGAGTAGCAACTATTGTTTCCATAATATTGTTGTTATAGGAGTATAAGGATCTAAGTGTCAGGTGGTGCTGTATAATATTAATGGTGAACTGAATGCAAAGTGTCCTGTGTAACATTCATTGTTTTAGACATACATTTCAAACTTGTTTTCTGTCTTCAAAAGAAATGGGAATCAAAAGGAAAACTTATTTGAGAAATCTATGAAATTATAGAGAGAGAATACCTGAGCAGTACTTGTATTCAGAAGGTGAAATTCCAGTGTGAGGGTGACAGGTAAGACACCTCTCATCCTAGGGTGTGTGTGACGTGCTCCTCCTCCCCAGAATATGTGTCTTGGGAATGAACTGACAATTGTCATTTTACTCAAATTGACCACCATCGCAGGTGTGTGTGTCGAAAGTAATGGAATTATGTCTCCTGAAGATATGTACCGGACAGAAAATGTCTCTCCAGAGAAATGGGTCTTAATCGCATTAGTACTGACTTTGCAAATTGATTTTGTTACAAATAAAATAAAAAGCCATATTTGCCCTCGATCTCCGAAAGAACTGATACCTTGTGGAGATAATTGAGCATATTCCCTGCTGAAATTATGGATTATGTAAAGTTAATTGCCACTATTTTAATTAAAATGTTTCCCAATGAGCAGCTTACCCATGGAAGAATATTTTGTTTAAATTTATAACACAATTCCATGTATGTTTGGATTTATTTGTTCTTTCCTCTTGCTCTTGCTTGGCCTCTGTCTTACATTTTGTATCATTCCTGCTTTGCTGACTTGCCTCATATATTTATGACATTTGAAATAAACTGCAGAACAAGTTGATAACTCTTGTGTTCCTAACAAATCGGTGCACCTGAAAAGGCACATGCACATCTGCCATTGCTAGGCCACTTTTGACAATAGAACAACTGATTGAAGTTTGATAAATGAGGTTGAAAGTACACTAATAGCTTATTATATCCCCACAGTGCTGTGGCTGATCCATTTGTGTGTACTCTGAGTATTGCAGAGATCAGATACAAGGGTTGGACAAAAATATGGAAACATTGCAAGAAATATGTGCTTGTACATAAATGCAGATGCTATTCAAGCCTGGAGGTTTCACTGTTTTATTTAACCACAAACGACACCTGTGCCCTGTCCTCAACACGCTGAAAGTGTTAGTTGTGGACAGAGCAGTGTTCTATGTAGGAGTGCATTATGTCTGAGAAAAGCAGCTTGAGACACAGGCAAACCATCAGTGCTCATACGGTGAGTGCTCCCGTAACCGAGGTAGGTGATGTATTTGGTGTTTCGACAGGCAACATATTGAAGATTTATACTGCATCCAGTGAAAGTAGAAAGCTGTCATCCACTAAGTCACAACATAGATGATCATGACAGATGGTCACTGAAGAGGGCTGTGACAAAAAAATAAGAGGTTGACACGCAAAAGTCATTGCAGAACTCAGTTTTGCATTTGTGATCCCTGTCAGCACAAAAACATAGAGATAAATAGGCTGGGGATTGCAGGGCAAGCTGAAACTCTAAAGCCTCTTATCAGTGAGGCGAATGCCCATAGTGGGAAATCGTGGTGTCGAAATCATAAAACTGAGATGTGATCAGTGGAAGACTTCTCATTTGGGCCAAAGAGACTTTCACACTCTTTTGAACTTTGGGCCGAGTTTACTTCCCGAGAGTGAATCACGGTGGAAGTTCGGCGGTGATTTGGGCAGCCGTATCGTGTAATCCGTGGGTCACAAGGGTACTATGCAAGGTCGCACTACTGCCGATGGCTATGTGGCAATTTTACCTGATCTGGGCCACTGTTCCCCAATGGTGATGACGTTTTCCAAGACGACAAGGACCCTCTTCTCACAATTCGCATTGTTCAGAACTGGTTTTGAGAGCGTGAAGATGAATTGCCACATCTCCCCTGGCCACAAAAGTGACCATATCTGAGTTACTGATCTTTGTAGTCTACTTTGGAGACAAGGGCACATGGTGGTTATCCATCTCCATCTTAGTTACCTGCATTTGAGACCATTTTGCAGGAAGAATGGTATAAGATATACTTGAAAACCATACAGGACCTGTATTTATCCGTTCAGAAACAACTGGAAGCTGTTTTGAATGCCAACGGTTTTCCTATGCCGTATCGTGCACGATAGTACATTGTATTTTAGGGGTTTCCATATTTTTGTCCATTCTATGTAAATTTTTGCTCTGCAGATCCATAGTGCTCTTCATGAATGTGATGTCAAAAACATAAAACAGAGTAATAATTTTGCATAAGAAATAAAAAGCTTAGATTTAATTATCAGTCGCCTGTATTGAAGTGTTTCTGAGTGATGTGGTATGTGAAAACAAAGTCAAAGTGATACAATAATTGCCACAGATAGATAAATAAATACAGAATGAACGAGAACTCCACTGACAAACTTTAAATTATATACCTTCTTATTGTGAGAAGTTTGACCACAATAGAACTGGCCTATTGTCTAACCACTTACACACGGCAATGTCATCAGCACTAGTGATGTCTTCACAGTAACCTCTGGTTTGTTTCATTACTGTTTTATCATCTGAAAAAGGCAAGTTCTTTCCAAATCTGTTTTGATGGATAGTGCCTATGCATTCATGCCTTGAGATTTCACAACTTCCACACAACATGAAGACTTTGATTCCCCATGGACTTGGTTTCCCCTTGACATACTGCTTTGCAGAAAACTTCTCAGTGAAAGGAATAATTCCTTCATCCACACAAACATTCTCTTGTATAGGAAGTTCACTGCCGCATTTTCGAATGGCTGTGTAAATTGGCCTGACTATATAAAATTTATCTTTATTTACAGGTGGCTTCTCCAGATTGTTCACCAAGTGTCAATTTGTTCATAATTCAAAAAATCTGTCTTTTGACATGTTTTCCCAACACACATTTTACCTTCAGGCTTCTATCCCAATACATTCGTAATCTGGGAAATTTCAAAGCCACAGTCAATATATGGAAACCAAGTAACACCTCTAGTTCTTGAGGAGTTGTCTGTTTGAATGAGGATTTGTCTTGTAATGCATAAATATTAGTCTGTGCTGCCATGCTAGTGAACAAACCATCTGGTAGATATCTTTTGAAGTATTTTACTGAAGAACACCACACAGATTCTTCAAAATCTGGAGCTTTGTGTGTTCCTGCCATGGTACTTAGACTTGTATTTCCATTTTATGGATTCTTTAGGTGTCAGCAATATGTTGTCACATAGGCTATTCAATTCTGGGTTGTTTTCATTGTATAACAAATTCATTTCAGCATCCACCACCTCTCCATCATCTTCATCTTCAGATATGGTGTCTCTACACATATCATTCACGCCCAATTTATCTGCTCCAATACATTTCACTATTTGTGGAGCTTGCCTTTCAATAAGTGGTACACTGTCATCCTTATCTCCACTCAAACTAATGTCAGAAATGTCACTATTTTCAATTATGTCCATAATCAAGTCCCAATCTTTACCCACAGAAAGATATTCCTTATCCATATTTGTAAGTCAAAAGCCAGCAATATAAAATAAAATCATATGTACCTGTCAAGTTATTCTCCTCCTTGCTGCTGGTACTGAAATTACTGAAAAAATACCACATATAACTACCATAGCGATGCAAATACAGCTGAGGCACATTTTAGGTTACGCTTCCTAATATACAGCATTAAGGACCTGTTGTACACAAATGTGTATATTAAACTTACTTGATACATAACACAAATACGAACTGAATGAAATTGCTGAAAATTCCACTGAAAGAATGTCTGATGTTTCCAGAAGAAGGAAATCACACAAATATTTATTAACAAAACTTACAATGTGACTATTATAGCAATAAAGTCAATGAGTAACAGCTTCCCACCGAGAGACAACACCAGAGAGTATATTTTACTATGTGGTTCACAGACTGCTCACAAGGGGGCAGCAGCTGCTGGAGCACGGCTAAAAGAAACATACACAAATGTGCACAGTGTGTTTGGATGCACCTGACATTTCTTGTCAGCGGAATATTCGTGAACAAAAGTTATGTACACAATTGTGACCGCCAGGTCTGAAGGGGTTAACCCAGCAGACAAACTACGTTTCTACACCTGGTAACTCGTAACTAGGTGTGTACGTACAAACAAGAACTGCATCTTCCATTGGAGTGCGCTGTTAGGAGTCTTACGTTATTAGTCCTACAGTGACCGGAAGTCCATTGGCGTACTTATAATTTGTTGTACTGCGGTAGAACACAATTAAAATCGTGCCAGAATGATTATCAGTTGCATAAGGCTCCACTTCATGTATGAAATGAGGGCTGTTAAGCAGGAGAGACTAAATGCTATAAACGAGCCGTTATACCATTTATATCGAGTATTGGTCTTAAATTTTGTTGTAGTACTGTTAAACAGTAAGACATCATAATAGCAGATTCCAGTAGAAGACGCAGTTCTCATTAGTATGTACATGCCAAGCTGCGAGTTATCAGGTTTAGAAACGCATTTCGCCAGCTGAGCCCACCTCGGTGACGTACGCGTCGCAGGCCGTCTTTCTCGTGGGCCTAGGGCCTACAGTGAATAGACATACGGCCAAATTTGAAGCAATGTTGACAATTTCGCTTCGGCTGAATATTATTTTTAGAGCGTATCACCAAATTAGACTATCGAAACTTTCGTTCACATTTTGAGTAAAACCGCCCAAGCAACGCTCCAGCAAATCACGTTTACTTAAAACCCTAAACATCTCACGGACGCAACGAAGTGAGTGCTCTAACACTCAGGCGTATCGTGCGCGTTCGGCTTCAAACACTCACAAAATCGTTATTTTTTGGAGTTCGCATGTAACATTTTGGATAATAATTGTTTAATGTATCGTAATAAAAACAGTTCACGTTTTTTCGACCGTCACCCTGTCGTGTTCCCCAAAGAAGTAATGCAAAAACGCCCGCCGATTCTGCTGTGATTAACATTCTGATGCTTGTGCTGTAGGAGTGGAATTTTTGGACAGTTCTTAGTAATAGCAAACTTCCTGGTAGATTAAAACTGTGGGGCGGACCGAGGCTCGAACTCGGGACCTTTGCCTTTCGCGGCCAATTGCTCTACCATCTGAGCTACGCGAGCACGACTCACAACCCGTTCTCAGAGCTTCAGTTGCGCCAGTATCGTCTCCTACTTCCAACCTCACAGCTTTCCCACAGACCTTGCAGAACTGGCACTCATGGAAGAAAGGATATTGCGGAGACGTGGCTTAGCCACAGCCTGGGGGATGTTTACAGAATGAAATTTTCACTCTGCTGCGGAGTGTACGCTGGCAAAGGTCCTAAGTTCGGGTCTCGGTCCGGCACACAGTTTAATCTGCCAGGAAGTTTCATATCAGCGCACACTCGGCTACAGAGTGAAAATCACATTCTCATAATAATAGCTTCTATAGGCTGGGCACCATCTGAGGCTTTTCAGTTATTTATGAAACAATAACTCGATTTATTAAAGTTTCAAACTTCTAAGCACAATTACATACCGTAATATGAAGTGGACATTTTAATTTAAATGTTCAGGACAGATTAGTTATACACCTCTACTCAGGTCCTGTGTCATTTCATGTAACCTAATACTCCTCCTCCATACAATTACAACAGGAGTTACGGTAATCAGCAGTACTGCTATTGACAACATTTCTGCAGGCAAATCTAGAGTGCAAAACAAACTGTGTAAATATTTGAAGTTAAACTTTAAGATTTAATTAATGAAAAAGGAGCTTAGAACTGATTAATGGAAAATTAATTGTATTAGGACACTGGAAAAAATATACACAACCCAATTGGAATCAGTTAAAATATAGTATGCTCTGTAAAGTATGTAGCCTACAGTTCCCAAGGGAAAAAAATCGTTTCAAAACAAGTTTAGTAAATTACGGTTCCACTATATTTCACTTTATTTTTTGCAATAGTTCTTGGGAATACGGAGATCAACTGTGATTGCTGTTTACGAGGATATTGAAGCACAGAACATTGCTGACCAAGCGGCCGAGCACAAGTGTGGATCGTCTGCACTTTGGACAGAGAAAACATCTGCATGCTAAATATAGAAATAGTGCGGGGCCGTTAAGAGTGTGTTGTGGAAAAAATGATATTTCACATGAAGGTTTTTGTTGGATAATTTTCACGTTTTTCTAAAAGGTCTATCTCATCAACAATGCTTCGAATCGCTTCATTCGACTTTTGGTGATCAGTCACCTTCGGAAAAGACTGTGCACGATAGATTTGCAGAAATTCGCCGTGTCTGTGCTTCGGTCACCGCTGAATTTTGTGAAGGTCGACGAAAACTGGCTGATGTTCCAAAAAATATGAGCGATAACCTCAACATGACCGAGGAGAAACGGCGTGCGATTTACCGTGAGATTGAGCCTCCTTAGGTATACCGCACACTGCAAAACAATAGATTTCGCACGGATGGTTATAAGGACGTTGCCAAAGAGGCGCAGCGGAACTCCCTATTACCTAATGAAGTTACACACGGCCTAGCTGCCATGTAGTGAACGTCAAAGATATTTTAATTTTCGGGTATACGGAGAAGAGGGGATGTGCACTGTCGATAGCCTACAACGCCATTGATAGATTTAAATTATCGCTATATCATTAACACTATCAGCTATTGCCCATGTATACTTTAGACAAGACCAATACTGCACATTGTTCGCCATACGTGAGCTCAGTTACTTTTTTGTTAATTAGTTCTTGCTTGCAGTTGAATTTAATGTAAGTGCTGCTGTTTATTGCTTGGGCATTGTGTACTGTTGTGATAGTTTCTAATTACAAGTAAGTTTGTAACAAGGAAGAAGAGGAAAACTAATTTTGATTCGTCCAATAGCATTATGGCAACAGCCTTGTTGCAGTGGCTACACCGGTTCCCGTCAGATCACCGCAGTTAAGCGGTGTCGGGCGTGGCCGGCACTTGGATGACTGACCATTCGGGCTGCCATGTGCTGTCATTTTTCGGGGTGCACTCAGCCTCGTGATGCCAACTGAGGAGCTACTCAACCGAATAGTAGCGGCTCCGGTCAAAGAAAACCATCATAACGACCGGGAGAGCGGTGTGCTGACCACACGCCCCTACCCTCAGCAGAGGATGATACGGCGGTCGGATGGTTTGTGGCCGGTAGATGGAGTGCAATAGCGTTGTGGTAAGTTAAAAAAAAAAAACAGCCAAACGGCGATGGTTGAATTTCTTTTAAAAAATTGCACAAAATTTCTACTATTAGTAGCCCAAATGGCAAAATATCGCCCAATCTGGTCACCTGGATGGTACTCAGTTATGAAAACCTGTTCCGATGTGGATCGACTGGGAGTGGTCTGTGGAGAGCAGAAGTAGTATGTAGTGACAGCACATTCTGTAGTTGGTTCATTTCTAAAAGATATTTTGAGCGGGTTGCTTGAATTCGGCCGAACCGACCTCCGTCCTCGCCCCTCCCCCTCGCCTTTCGTCCATAATTCACTTAACAGTCTTTTAACACTATGATAACTAAAGCGCTTTCATGTGTTCTATGGTTATCTTCAAACTGCAAGGTTTTTGAGTTGTAGAAACAATTATATACAAATTATTTGTCGTTACTTTTGTTCCAGTACTTATCTTTATTTGGGAAATAGTTATCTCTTTCTTGGGCAGACAGTATTTAATTCTAATGTTGATTTGCGTAAAATTTCGACAATATCCATCGTTAATGGATATTCATGTTGGAAGGCAGCTAGCGATCGTCATATCGTACTATGTGTCTATGCATAAAGATGGCTCACTTGTGGAACGGCAATATATCATGTCTTAAGGTTCTAATGCATGAAAGAAGTTCTACTGTGAAATGTGTTATTCATAATATCCTCCAACCGTCACAACACGTATTTTTGTTATTAAATAAACGTCACGAAAGCGACAACGTATGTTGTACACCATACATCGGCGACTGTACAATCGCCGGCCGCGGTGGTCTCGCGGTTCTAGGCGCGCGGTCCGGAACCGTGTGACTGCTACGGTCGTAGGTTCGAACCCTGCCTCGGGCATGGATGTGTGTGATGTCCTTAGGTTAGTTAGGTTTAAGTAGTTCTAAGTTCTAGGGGACTGATGACCACAGCTGTTAAGTCCCATAGTGCTCAGAGCCATTTGAATCTTTTTTTTTTTTTTTTTTTTTTTTTTTGGACTGTACAATCATATTATCACGGATAGAAGCAGACTCGTTTGTGAGACCGCACACTTTACAAGTCAAGTTGAAATCAATGCTAAGATCCCCAAACTATAGTATTTGTGTACTCCGTTTTGTTTTGCAAACAGATTTGGTAACTATAGTTTGATAATGACTGTTGAAATAATAATTTATAAAGAAGTTCTTGATCACTTAAGGAAACTGAAGAATGAAATGAAAGATAGTTTAATAAAATCTGAGACTGAGTTAAGGAACCTGGGATGCTTTGATGTGCTGAATGAATTCTGACTTAGTTTCAGATAAGTCGAAAATTTAAATACAGAATTGTAGCAGGAGAAAGATAGCTATTATCAAACGCTAATACATTCTGTTAGAGTTTTAATTCGTTTCGCAATATACAGGGTGAGTCACCTAACGTTGACGCTGGATATATTTCGTAAACCACATCAAATACTGACGAACCGATTCCACAGACAGAACGTGAGGAGAGGGGCTAGTTTAATTGTTTAATACAAACCATACAAAAATGCACGGAAGTATGTTTTTTAACACAAACCTACGTTTTTTAAATGGAACCACGTTAGTTTTGTTAGCACATCTGAACATATAAAGAAATACGTAATCAGTGCCGTTTGTTGCATTGTAAAATGTTAATTACATCCGGAGATATCGTAACCTAAAGTTGACGTGTGAAACTTCCGACGTTCAGTTGCGTGTTGTAACAAACACTGGCCACGGTCGGCGAGCAGCATCTGCAGGGACATGTTTACGATGACGACCGTGTTTACGAGTGTGGCTGTAGTGCACTGTTGTGGTTTGGTCTAGCTGTCGCGTTGTTCGCATGTAGCGCTTGCTGCTATTGTTATTCTGCATTCGTCTCCACACGCAGACTGTAGTACACCGTGTTACCAGACGTCTGTGATAGTGTAGTGTTGTAGGAATTGTGACCATGGTGTATTCGAACTCTGAAAAGGCGGAGATGATGCTCATCTATGGCGAGTGTCGACGAAATGCAGCTGAAGCCTGCAGGGTGTATGCAGAACGGTACCCGGACAGAGACCATCCAACGTGCCGCACATTCCAAAATATCTACCGCCAACTGTATGCAACAGGTATGGTCGTAGCACGGAAACGGGTCCGTAACAGGCCCGTCACAGGAGAAGCGGGTGCTGTTGGTGTGTTAGCTGCTATTGCCATGAACCCACACATGAGTACACGGGACATTGCGAGAGCCGGTGGATTGCGTCAAAGTAGTGTCATGCGCATACTGCATCGTCACCGCTTTCACCCGTTTCAAAAAAATGGTTCAAATGGCTCTGAGCACTATGGGACTTAACATCTATTGTCATCAGTCCCCTAGAACTTAGAACTACTTAAACCTAACTAACCTAAGGACATCACACAACACCCAGCCATCACGAGGCAGAGAAAATCCCTGACCCCGCCGGGAATCGAACCCGGGAACCCGGGCGTAGGAAGCGAGAACGCTACCGCACGACCACGAGATGCGGGCTCACCCGTTTCATGTGTCGCTACATCAGCAATTACATGGTGATGACTTTAATCATCGAGTGCAATTCTGCCAATGGGCATTAACAGAGAATGCGTTGCTGTTCTACTTGTTTACCGATAAAGCGGGTTTCACAAACCACGGGGCAGTGAATCTGCGGAACATGCATTACTGGTCTGTGGACAATCCTCGCTGGCTCAGACAGGTAGAGCGACAGCGACCGTGGACTGTAAATGTATGGTGCGGAATCATTGGCGACCACCTCATTGGTCCTCACTTCATTGCAGGGGCCCAAACAGCTGCAACATACATCGCGTTTCTACAGAATGATCTGCCAACGTTGCTCGAAAATTTCCCGCTGGAAACGCGTCGACGTATGTGGTATCAGCATGATGGTGCACCTGCACATTCCGCAATTAACACTAGGCTGACCCTTGACAGGATGTTCGACGGGCGTTTCGTAGGACGTGGAGGAACTTCTTTCTGTGGAGTACGTTAAAAGAGAGTGTGTACCATTATGTGCCTACAACCCCAGAGGATATGAAACAACGTATTGTGGCAGCCTGCGGCGACGTTACACCAGATGTACTGCGGCGTGTACGACATTCATCACGCCAGAGATTGCAATTGTGTGGAGCAAATGATGGCCACCACATTGAACATCTATTGGCCTGACTTGTCGGGACACACTCTATTCCACTGCGTAATTGAAAATGGAAACCACGTGTGTACGTGTACCTCACCCCTCGTGGTAATGTGCGTGTGCGCCAGTGAAAAAGACCAATAAAAAGGTGTTAGCATGTGGACGTAATGTGCTGCTCCAGTCTCTTCTGTACCTAAGGTCCATCACCGTTCCCTTCGGATCTCTACGTAATTCGGTCCTCTCCGATATACACGATCGAACAGCAGAGGAGTGGTACTCAATCGTACGTAATTCGGTGCTCTCCGATATACACGATCGAACAGCAGAGGTGTGGTACTCAATCGTCAACTTTAGGTTACAATATCTCCGGATGTAATTAACATTTTACAATTCAACAAATGGTACTGATTACGTATTTGTTTATATGTCCAAATGTGCTAATAAAACTAAGGGGGTTCCATTTAAAAAAACGTAGGTTTGTATTAAAAAACATACTTCCGTGCATTTTTTTATGGTTTGTAGTAACCAATTACACTAGCCCTCTCCTCACGTTCGGTCTGTGGAATCGATTCGTCAGTATTTCATGTGGTTTACGAAATATATCCAGCGGTAATGTTAGGTGACTCACCCTGTATATGTTGTTGTTGTGGTCTTCTCTCCTGAGACTGGTTTGATGCAGCTCTCCAGGCTATTCTATCCTGTGCAAGCTTCTTCATCTCCCAGTGCTTACTGCAACCTACATCCTTCTGAATCTGGTTAGTGTATTCAACTCTTGGTCTCCCTCTATGATTTTTACCCTACATGCCGCCCTCCAGTGCTAAATTTGTGATCCCGTGATGCCTCAGAATATGTCCTACCAACCGATCCCTTCTTCTTTTCAAGTTGTGCCACAAACTCCTCCCCAATTCTATTCAATACCTCCTCATTAGTTATGTGATCTACCCATCTAATCTTCAGCATTCTTCTGTAGCACCACATTTCGAAAGCCTCTATTCTCTTCTTGTCCAAACTATTTATCGTCCATGTTTCATTTCCATTCATGGCTACACTCCATACAAATACTTTCAGAAACGACTTCCTGACATTTAAATCTATACTCGATGTTAACAAATTTCTCTTCTTCAGAAACGCTTTCCTTGCCATTGCCAGTCTACAGTTTATATCCTCTCTATTTCAACCATCATCAGTTATTTTGCTCCCCAAATAGCAAAACTTCTTTACTACTTTGTTTCATTTCCTAATCTAATTCCTTCAGCATCACCCGATTTAATTCGACTACATTCCATTATCCTCGTTTTGCTTTTGATGATGTTCATCTTATATCCTCCTTTCAAGACACTGTTCATTCCGTTCAACTGCTCTTCCAAGTCCTTTGCTGTCTCTGACAGAATTACAATGTCATCGGCGAACCTCAAAGTTTTTATTTCTTCTCCATGAATTCTAATACCTACTCCAAATTTTTCTTTCGTTTCCTTTACTGCTTGCTCAATATACAGATTGAATAACATCGGGGAGAGGCTACAACCCTGTCTCACTCCCTTCCCAACCACTGCTTCCCTTTCATGCCCCTCGACTCTTATAACTGCCATCTGGTTTCTGTACAAATTGTAAGTAGCCTTTCGCTCCCTGTATTTTACCCCTGCCACCTTTAGAATTGGAAAGAGAGTATTCCAGTCAACATTGTCAAAAGCTTTCTCTAAGTCTACAAATGCTAGAAACTTAGGTTTGCCTTTCCTTAATATTTCTTCTAAGATAAGTCGTAAGATTAGTATTGCCTCACATGTTCCAACATTTCTACGGAACCCAAACTAATCTTCTCCAATGTCGGCTTCTACCAATTTTTCCATTCGTCTGTAAAGAATTCGCGTTAGCATTTTGCAGCTGTGACTTATTACGCTGATAGTTCAGTAATTTTCACATCTGTCAACACCTGCTTTCTTTGGGATTGGAATTACTATATTCTTCTTGAAGTCTGAGAGTATTTCGTCTGTCCCATATATGGACCAAATATCTGGCCAAAAATCTCACGAAATAAGAATCAAACGAAAAAACTACGAAGAACGAAACTTGTCTAGCTTGAAGAGGGAAACCAGATACCAGATGCCGCTATGGTTGGTCCGCTAGATGGCACTGCCGTAGGCAAACGGATATCAACTGCGTTTTTTAAAAATAGGAACCCCCATTTTTTATTACATATTCGTGTAGTACATAAAGAAATATGAATGTTTTAGTTGGACCACTTTTTTCGCTTTGTGATAGATGGCACTGTAATAGTCACAAACATATGGCTCACAATTTTAGACAAACAGTTGGTAACAGGTAGGTTTTTTAAATTAAAATACAGAATGTAGGTACGTTTGAACAATTTATTTCGGTTGTTCCAATGTGATACATGTACCTTTGTGTACTTATCATTTCTGAGAACGCATGCTGTTACAGCGCGATTACCTGTAAATACCACATTAATGCAATAAATGCTCAAAATGATGTCCGTCAACCTCAATGCATTTGGCAATACATGTAACGACATTCCTCTCAACAGCGAGTAGTTCGCCTTCCGTAAAGTTCCCACATGCATTGACAATGCGCTGACGCATGTTGTCAGGCATTGTCGGTGGATCACGATAGCAAATATCGCTCAACTTTCCCACAGAAAGAAATCCGAGGACGTCAGATGCGGTGAACGTGCGGGCCATGGTATGGTGCTTCGACGACCAATCCACCTGTCGCGAAATATGCTATTCAATACCGCTTCAACCGCAGGGAGCTATGTGCCGGACATCCATCATGTTGGAAGTAGATCGACATTCTATCATGCAGTGAAACATCTTGTAGTAACTTTGGTAGAATATTACGTAGGAAATCAGCATACATTGAACCATTTAGATTGCCATCGATAAAATGGAGGCCAATTATCCTTCCTCCCATCATGTCGCACCATACAGTAACGCGCCAAAGTCGCTGATGTTCCACTTGTCGCAGCCATCGTGGATTTTCCGTTGCCAATAGTGCATATTATGCCGATTTACGTTACCGCTGTTGGTGAATGACGCCTCGTCGCTGAATAGAAAGCGTGCAAAAAATCTCTATCACTGTCCCGTAATTTCACTTGTGTCCAGTGGCAGAACTGTACACGACGTTCAAAGTCGTCGCCATGCAATTCCTGATGCATAGAAATATGGTACGGGTGCAATCGATGTTGATGTAGCATTCTCAACACCGACGTTTTTGAGAGTCCCGATTCTCGCGCAATTTGTCTGCTACTGATGTGCGTATTACCCGCGACAGCAGCTAAAACACCTACTTGGGCATCATCATTTGTTGTAGGTCGTGGTTGACGTTTCACACGTGGCTGAACGCTTCCTGTTTTCTTAAATAACGTAACTATCTGGCGAACGGTCCGAACACTTGGATGATGTCCAGGATACCGAGCAGCATACATAGCACACGCCTGTTGGGCATTTTGATCACAGTAGCCACACATCAACACGATATCGACCTTTTCCGCAATTGGTAAACGGTCCATTTTAACAGGGGTAATATATCACGAAGCAAATACCGTCCGCACTGGCGCAATGTTACATGACACCACGTACTTATACGTTTGTGACTATTACAGCGCCATGTGTAACAAAGCTAAAAAAGTGGTGCAACTAAAACATTCATATTTCTTTACGTACTACACGAATATATAATAAAAAATGGGGGTTCCTATTTTAAAAAAACGCAGTTGATATCCGTTTGACCTATGGCAGCACCATCTAGCGGGCCAACCATAGCGCCATCAGGTTTCCCCCTTCAAGTTAGACGAGTTTCGTTTTTTGTAGTTTTTTCGTTCGATGCTTATTTCATGAGATATTTGGCCCGGTCACTATCAGTGGACCACCATATCGAAAATTACACATCTGGTCAAAATTTGTCTCGGAGGGGGACACATCCAGTGATACCACTCTCGACTTGCCACCCCACTCCATGCATATGCGACAGCGGGAAATTTTGAAATATTCAATGGGGAACAGCTGTTTGTTGCTGCTGATTATGACTCTATGGCAAAATCTCCAAACGTTTCGTCTGAAGGACTTTCTTTGTTTCGCCACAGATGGCTGTAATTGTAGGAATAGAAATAGGCACAAAATTGTAATGTACGACATGCTACTCACTGGCATTTGAATATCCAATGACACGTGGGACCCCATCTCCATTTTACGAGAGTAGGACGGGCCAGTCTTTCATAACTTCTAAATGGAAACGCCATTCAGAACGCTGTATTCATCTGACATATCGAACCGGGGATTGCTCGGCGCCCTACTGCGGCTGTGGCTCGAGGTGAATGCTGCTCTACTTCTGCAGTCAGTTAGTACCGCCAACTTCAGTACACTTAGTGATCCGCTTTTCAATGATCGTACACGCTACAGGAGCATATCTGCGAGAATCTCAGCACAGATATTTCTGATGTGGTCGACCATATTTTCACAGCCTGTTGGCACTTGCTGGTACACATTATCTTTTAAATATGCCCACACAAAGAAATCCGGCGATCTAGTGGGCCGACTAATGGGGTCACCTCTGCCTATCCACAAACCAGTGTAAGCACGGTCTAATACCTTCCGTTTTTCAATTTCGTAATGCGCTGGGCAACAGTCAAGCTGAAACTATATACGTTGTCAAACACCCAGGTAACATCCTGCACTAATACCGGTAGTTCTTGTTCCAAAAACGTTCGATATTTGCGCCCATTCCACGTGCCGTCGATAAAATATGGACCAGTGAGTTTGTTCCTTACGATGTCACATAATACTTCACCCACCAAGGATGTTGATTGTCACCTTGCTGTAATCAGGTAATACATGTTATGCCAGTTAACACTACCATGGTTTGTGAATGTAGACTCATTGGAAACAGTACTTCGGCAAAGATCGTGGGGGTCGTTTACATTTGTTGACATGACCATTCACAGAACACTACCCAATTATGGAAATCAGCACAACGAAGTTCTCGATGCACTGACACGTGCTATGGATGATACAAAGATGCAGTATTGTGACAATACTATTTGCGGACATACCAGAATCTTGGTGTAATTGCTGGGTGCTTATCCGTGGATTACAGTGCACAGCTAGTTCATTAGCTTCTCGTGTAACACATTTGCTTCGCTTCCTTTCGCCGGTCTGTTCACTGCCATAAGATGTAAAGGTGTTCACAAACTTATAAAAGAACGAAAGAGAGCGAGCTTTCTCTGAAAACCGCTCGGAATGCAAGGTAAGAAGAACCTTAGCATTTCTCCTACATTCTCCGTAAATCAGGCTCATTTCAGGTTTTTCTTCTGCGCTTGCAACATTCATTGTCCACTTTCACGTCTGTTCTCCAAATAATAGGAGGGCGTGCAGGCAATAAACACGGCGCAAGCACTGTGATGTTAGATCCGCTGTTATACGTGTGCACGATAAGTGTGCTCCGGTCACAGTGTTCTGCCTGTTATCATACGTCGAACTCGCTGCATGGCCACGGTGTTGCGTCCTACCCTCGAAGCAGGGGTGGGCCCCCCGTGCCATTGGATATTCAAAGGCCATCGAGCAGCATGCCGTACATTACAATTGTGTATCCATTTATTTTCCTCCGATTACAGCGCCATCTGTGACGAAACGAAGAAAATACTTCAGACAAAACGTATGTAGATTTTGCTGTAGAATTGCAATCTGCAAAAAAACGGCGGTTCCCACTGAATGTTTCAAAGTTGCCTCCCACACTGAATGGGGTGGCGGGTTGAGTGTGGTGTCGTTGGATGTCGCCCTTCGAGACAAACAAATTGGAATTATAACTCTTTTTAATCAGATGTGTTATTTCCGAGATATTTCAGCGTCTTCAATTAAAATGAATACTGGTCAGAGAAAGGTAACGGGCGAACCAGAGCAATGTAAACACTGGACGTGTACAACGACACTGTGCTATGGTAATGAATTAATTATAACCACACGTTTTCTCTTTTATGGCATCACCACAACGAAGGTCGTGGTAGTAAAAAAAAAGCTAACATCAAATAGCAAGTGTTTCCCTTAGCACAAAATCAACCAATTAGCAGGTAATTCATTGTGTGTTAATTATAATCAACTGTTTCCTCTTTTTACAACAACACTATAAGGGAAATTAAATACAGAATATTTTCCTTTTGTACAACAGCACTGTAACAAAATGAAACGCACATTACCTTGTTTCCTCTTACAATAGTTTCACAATAAATGATCAAAATGCCGACCATTCTATTCGACTCATGCTTCATTTCGGCGAACCCAGTTTTGTCGCACTCTTTCACGCACACGGACAGTTGCCTTTATGGTAACTAAACTAGCAGCATCGAAAATCTCTGCCTAAGTTCGTCCACATCATTTACTTGCCGAACATACAAAAGTTCCTTCACATTGCACCAAAAGTAAAAGTCCAGTGGATTAAATCAGGACTGCGTACTGGCCATCGACGGCGACCAAAATGGCCTATCTATCGTCCTGGAAATCATCTATTCTTCGTACTCTGTGGCCAATGTGTGGTGGAGCACTATCGTGGAGGAACCATACAAGTATGTTATGATGTACGACTAATGAAATATTTTCTGATAAAGTTGGTAGCAATGTTTCCTCTAGAGAGGTCCGGTTCTTGTTACCAGTAAATCGTTCAGGCTAAACATAAGACTCTGTAATGTAATCATCGACTATATCCGCCCATACGTTTATGGGAAAACGGCGCTGAAAATGTATTGCCACTACTTGGCGTGGGTTATGTACACTCCACATGGGCATGCCATGGAAATCAGTTATTCTGTCGCGAGTGAAACACGCTTCATCTATGAGGAGATACTGTTTACAAAATAATGCGGCGCACTTCGTAATGAAAACCACTCTGAAAATTCTCGTCGCGGAGGGAAATCTCTCTCTTCCAACGTTTAACACGCCAAAGACACTCCTCTTTTCAAAGTGCGATACACCCATTTGGCAGGCGACGCTTCTCGTACTCTGAGTAGGACCTTCGTCGATGTGATCCACAATTTGTTCCTTAGCTTCCAATGTGCGTTCTTCCTGTTGTGGGCCTCTGCCTCCTCCGCAGGGCAGTAAAGAGCCAGTGTCTCTCAGTCTACGCAAATTAAATATGTACTCGTTAGTTGCATTCTGTCATTATTTATTTAATAATAAAATGAAAGCGTATCAGAACAGACAATAAATTTCTCATACAGAATCAAATGTAAAAAGGTAAAGATAACTACTGTGCTTTGTTACGAATGATTGCAAAATAATCGAGGAAAACCAGAGAATTATGATGATACAAATCTTTGGTGAACAGCAACAAATGCCGATCGTGCAGGAAGTCTTCGTACAGCTGCCCTCGCAACACCTTTTGCCTCGCCATAAATTGAACGAATATCGCATAGTTCAGTGATAGTAAGTTTCCCTTCCATCATAACGTTTAACAGAGTTGCAATGACGTATGCACAGGTAACACGACTCAACCACGCAGGACGTAGTTGCCGAAGTGTTTGCGACTCATCGCAATATCAATACGTGCAGCGGTAAATAACACGAACCAAAAGCTTACGTATGTAAGTGCACCACTGCTGGGTGATGGGGAGGAGCAAGCACCCCATAGTGTTTTAATCTTGTTTAATGAATTCTCCTTGTCTACTGTGCGTAATGTTTACACAACTCATGTCTGATCCGTGTGCATCGTCCAGCGTTTACTTGTCCTAAAACATTCTCCCAAGATGAATGTTTTTTTTTTTTTTTTTTTTTTTTTTTTTTTTTTTTTTTTTTTTTTTCCTGGGACGACCATAGGAAATGGGCAAACATATTAGGCTTTTTAAATTAGTTACTTGTGCTCTACTAATAGGATACTTTTGGCAGCTTATACCGTTCACATCCTGTATATTTTAACAAATAGGACCCTCCCACCCCCTCCCTCCCTTTGACAAAATCCTGGCCACGTCCTTGACAGTTAGCTGTGAAAAAAGCTTGGTCTCGATGGACTCCGCTCAGTTTGACTGAAGCACAAAAACAGGTTCAAATCAACTATTGTAAAGGAAACGTTCAAAAAATTCGACCGAGGAAATGCAAAATCCGTATACAACGTAAGAGGAGACGAAACTTCGAAATATTCTCCCAAGTTGAAAACCAAGCAGTAGTCCGTTGACGTATGAGGTCAGCTCAAAAAATTCCGGAACATTCGTAATTTCGTGCCAATGGTGTGTTGGGGCGAAATGCGGTTGGCATCTCTTGACTCGCCTGTGTGTAATGTGTATCTGCCAGAGGTTTCATTGTCGTATTTCCGTTAGTTATTGTTCAGTGTTGCATTGAATACAATGTTGTGTCGCACAGTTTGCGAATTTCGAGATGTCAGATTTAGAGGAGCATCTCGGTTGCATTAAATTTGCCTGAAGCTCACGAAAACCTCTACAGGCCGCGCGGGGTAGCCGTGCGGTTTAGGGTGCCTTATCACGGTTCGCGCGGCTACCCCCGTTGGTGGTTCGAATCCTCCCTCGGGCATGGGTGTGTGTGTTGTCCTTAGCGTAAGTTAGTTAAAGTTAGATAAAGTAGTGTGTAAGCCTAGGGACCGATGACCTTAGGAGTTTGGTTCAATAGGAACTTACCACAAATTTCCAGTTTCGAAAACCTCTACAGAGAAACATCAAACGATGTAGGAAGCCTACGGTGATGAGTGCTTATGCCGTACTCGGTGTTAGGAATGATTCACACGGTTTAAAAATGGCGGACTGAAGTCAAAGATGATTCTCGTTCAGGAGCCCTTCGATGTCTATTGACAATGCCCATGTCAGGAACGTTAACGAAATTGTGCATGCCAATCGAAAACTGACTATCCGAGAGATTGCAGTGTAAAATTTCAGTTGGATCATGTCACGAAATCCTGACTGAGCATCATGTTGCCGCCAAGTTTGTCCCACGGCTCATGACTCAAGACAAGAAAGACTTTCGTCTCGCAATCTGTGAAGAGCTTTTGGATTGTGATAATGACATCGTGATGTTCCTTAAGAGAATCACAACTGGTGATGAAACGTGGGCCTACGGCTATGATGTTGAGATCAAGGTTCAGTCTTCACGATAGATCGGGGCAGGTTCTCCAAGACCAAGATCAGATCAGGTCAAATGTCAAAGCCTTGCTGATAGTTTTCTTTGACTTTGAAGAATTAGTTCATCATGAATTAGTGCCACAGGGCCAAACTGTTAACTGATGGTACTATCGGGACGTGTTGCGGCGCCTATGAGAAAATATGAGAAGGAAACGGCCTGATAAAAGAAAGCTCGCAGACAGCGCTTTGCGCGATCCAGCAAGAGGAGTACTAAGACTGCCTGGGAGCGGTGAAACAATTGTGGAGGAGAGTATTTCGAAGGAGACCATGCACAATAAGCAAAAGGTGAGCGCCCAAAAATCTGTAGAGAAAGTTCAGGAATTTTTTGAATAGACCTTGTATTGCCTATTGGACTTTACGTCGAGATCTTCGGTCGACGTTTGTACGACGATTTTTGTTACGTTTCGTTAGCAAGAGTGGTTGGCCTCATCGAAGTTTAATCCACCATTGCTTGTTGCATGCTGGAAGGTGAACCTTTGACAATGTCAGCCACTTGTGCTGACGAAATGTCTGAAAAGTTGTAAGGTCCAAAGTATACTGCTATGCCAAACTTAAAGATGAGCTGCACATAGTGACATAACATTTTAACTGCTTAGTGAAAATGAATCAAGGTGCAGTAGCATTTTGTGTAGTCGTGCACAAAAAGTTGGACGTCATATGGGGTGAAGCCATCACGAGTATAGCGCCAAATGGGTTTCTCCTCGCCACACGAGACAGTTCAGAGAACGGGAAAAGACAGTGTTAAACAGAGAGCAGTTGCGGTTACGGTCCACTGTGGTGGGGTTCTTTATTATAACGTGGCCCGAGACAACATTTGGATGACGCACTGAAGAATAATTGGGAGACTGGAAGATGGTTGTAGGGTGAAGAGTGTAGCTGACAGCAATGTTTCACGTGCATGGAGAGCATTCCGAACACAAACACGGTCGCCATATGGAGATCTCATTGTTGACAACAGGTACAATGTGTTCCATTGACACCACACATCGGGAGCACCGTTTCCGATGGTGCCAAGAGCATAGGGACTGGACCAATGACCGATGGGTCGTGTGCTCGGCCGAGAGTAGATTCAGTCTGAGAAGTGATTCTGGACGTATCCTCGTATGGAGGGAGGTGGGAACAGATAATGCACACAGGAACAGAACATGAACGTTTCGGTGGTTCAGATGCTATGGTGTGCGCAGGCAAAATGTTATGCGAGCGTACTGACCTCCAAATCTTTGAACACGGTGCACTCACCTGTCAATGTTATTGTAACGCTGCACTCCTTCACCATGCGCTTCTTTTCGGGAGTGCATTCGGCACTGACTTCATTTTTGAAAACATTTTGTGAAAACTGTCTTGAGCAGCTACTCTGAAGCGACAAAGAAACTGGTATAGGCATGCGTATTCAAATGCAGAGATATGTAAACTGGCAGAATACTGCGCTGCGGTTGGCAATGCCTATGCAAGACAACAAGTGTCTGGCGCAGTTGTTGATCCATTACTGCTGCTAAAGAGGCAGTTTATCAAGAATTAAGTGAGTTTGAACGTGATGTTATAGTCGGAGCACGACCGTTGGGGCAGAGCACCTCCGATGTGTTGATGAAGTGGGGATTTTCCCGTACGACCACTTCACAAGTGTGAATATCAGGAATCCGACAAAACATCAAATCTCCGACATCGCTGCCGCCAGAAAAGGATCTTGCAAGAGCCGGACGAATGACGACCGAAAAGAATCGTTCAACGTGACAGAAGTGCAACCATTCCACAAATTGCTGCAGATTTCAATGCTGTGCATTCAACAAGTGTCAGCATGAAAACCATTTAACGAAGAATCTTCGATATGGGTTTTCGGAGGCGAAGGCCCACTCGTGTACCCTTGATGACTGCGTGACACAAATCTTTACACGCCGCCTGTGCCCGTCAACATCAGTATTGGACTGTTGATGGCTGGAAACATATTGCCTGGCCAGGGAGTCCCGTTTCAAATCGTATCAAGTGGATGGACGTGTACACGTATGGAGACAGCCTCGTTAATCCATGGACCCTGCATGTCAGCAGGGGACTGTTCAAGCTGGTGGAGGCTCTGTAATAGTGTGGGGCGTGTGCAGTTGGAGTGATATGGGACCGCTGATACGTCTAGATACGTCTGTGACAAGTTACATGTACGTAGTATCCTGTCTGATCACCTGCATCCATTTATATCCATTGTACGAGGGTGATTTGAAAAGTTCTTGGAATGGAATAGACTAAAAGTACTTACATCACTGAAACTTCTTTTATTGTTCAATATAGTCTCCTTGCAGATTAATGCACTTCGTCCAACGATGTTCCAGTGCCTTGATCCCATCTCGAAAATGAGTTTTCCTCCAAGCCTGCAAAATAGTTGTCAACTCCGCCTATCAATTCGTCGTTTCAAGTGAATCTTCGTCCACCAAGAAAAATTTTCAGTTTTAGGAAGAGATGGAAGTCTGATGAAGCCATATCAGGAGAATAAAGCATGTGTGGCAACCATTGATATTTTAGTTCGTGTAATTTTGCCATGGCGACAGCACATATGTGCAGGCGCACATTGTCGTGATGGAAGATGACTTTCTTCCTTGCTAAACCTGGCCTTTTTTCGCTTATCTTTTGTTGCAATTTGTCCAGGAGGTTAGCACAGTACTCTTCGGTAATTGATTGCCCAGTGGGGATATAATCTACAAACAGACCCCCTTCGCATCCCAGAACACTGATGCCATGACCTTTCCCGCCAAAGGAATCGTCTTTGCTTTCTTTGGTGGCGGAGAATCAGCACGTTTCCACTGCTTTGACTTCTTTTGTCGCTGGCGTATAGTAATGCACCCAGGTTTCATCTGTGTTACAAAGCACGGCAAAATATCTTGTTAAATTCTCCTAAAACGGAACAAACATTGTTCCGAAATGTCCATTCTCATGCGTTTTTGATCTAGCGTCAAGAGTCGCGGTACCCATCTTGCAGATAATTTTTTCACTTATAATTCTTCAGGTGGTTCATGGTGTGGGTTCCTGTAGTCATGTCCTAGTTCATGAACCACGGTCAACGTATGAGTGCCCAAGTAAGTGGTCCCGACAGTCGGGATACCAGTTACTTTGTAATAAGGCTGGGCATCTCGGGCATATTCTGAGTCGTGGTCACCTTTGTGCTCACACGGGAAAGACTACCAAATCCAACGGTTAGTCCCTCAACCGTTAGGGATAAAACTCAATGGGACTCAGGGCAAGTAAGGCTAGCAACCTGCTTCCCTGGTACTTTAAATATGATGCTGGCAACAATCAGAGCAAAATGCCTCGGACCCTTGGAGGTGACGGAGTCCCACCTCTAACTGACAAGCCGGCCACGGTAATCTAGCGGTTCTAGGCGCTCAGTCCGGAACCGCGGGACCGCTACGGTCGCCGGTTCGAATCCTGCCTCGGGCATGGACGTGTGTGATGTCTTTAGGTTAGTTAGGTTTAAGTAGTTCTAAGTTCTAGGGGACTGATGACCATAGATGTTAAGTCTCATAGAGCTCAGAGCCATTTGAACCATTTTTTCTAACTGACAAACCTGGGACTCCTAGATACGACTTGGCAAACAAATGGTAATGAGATGGGGAGCCATTAATACCAATGGGGGCTACTCTGGGAAGAAGGTAGAGCTGGCAGAGGCTGCAAGTAAGATGGGGCTGGACGTTTTAGCTGTTAGTGACTTTCGGGTAAGGGGGTGAGAAAGAAGAGGAAGTGGGAGAATACAAAGTCTACCTGTCAGGAGTCAAAGCAGGAATAGCACAATGGGGTGTAGGGCTTTACATCAGGAAAGAAATGGAACCCAGCGTAGTTGCAGTAAGATATGTAAACGAACGACTGATGTGGATAAATTTGACAGTGTCTAGCAAGAAAATTAGGATTGTGTCAATATATTCGCATTGTGAAGGGACAGATCAAGATAAGATGGATAGTTTTTATGAGGCACTCAGTGATGTAGTTGTTAGAGTAAAGGACAAGAACAGTGTTCTGCTCATGGGTGATTTTAACGCCAGGATTGGAAATCGAGCAGAAGGATATAAAAAGGTTATGGGTAAATTTGGAGAGGATATGGAGGCCAACAGAAATGGGAAACAACTCTTGGATTTCTGTGCCAGTATGGGCTTAGTAATCACAAACTCCTTTTTTTAACAGAAGAACATTCACCGGTATATTTGGAAGGCAGGGGAACCAGATCTGTGATTGACTATATTATAACAGATCAGGAATTCAGGAAGGCTGTGAAGGAGACACGTGTATTCAGGGGATTCTTTTATGACACTGATCATTATTTAATCTGCAGTGAAATTGGGATTGTGAGGCCGAAAGTGCAGGAGGTCAGGCCCATATGTAGGATGATAAGGCTTCAGGATAAGGAAATCAGGCAGAAGTACATAACAACGATCTCAGAAAGGTACCAGTTAGTTGAATGTAGTCAATTACAGTCACGGGAAAAGAAATCGACAAGGTACAGGGACACAGTACTAGAAGTGGCTAAAGAATGTCTTGGAACAGTAGTGTGTAAAGGTAGGATGAAGCAAACAGTATGGTGGAATGACACAGTCAATGCAGCCTCTAAAAGGAAAAAGAAGGCGTATTAAAAATGCCTACATACTACAACTCAGGTAGACAGAGAAAGTTATGTTGAAGAAGGAAACAAAGCCAAACAGATAATTGCAGCATCCAAGAAGAAATCTTGGGAAGACTTTGGAAACAGGTTGGAGACTATGGGTCAAGCTGCTGGAAAACCATTCTGGAGTGTAATTAGCAGTCTTCGAAAGGGAGGTGAGAAGGAAATGAGAAGTATTTTGGACAGGTCAGGGAAACTGCTGGTGAATCCTGTGGATGCCTTGGGCAGATGGAGGGAATATTTTGAAGAGTTGCTCAATGTAGGTGAAAATACGATCAGCAATGTTTCAGATTTCGAGGTAGAATGGGATAGGAATGATGATGGAAATAGGATCACATTTGAGGAAGTGGATAAAATGGTCAGTAGATTGCAGTGCAATAAAGCAGCTGGGGTGGATGAAATTAAATCGGAACTCATCAAATACAGTGGAATGTCAGGTCTTAAATGGCTACACAGGATAATTGAAATGGCATGGGAGTCGGGACAGGTTCCATCAGACTGGACAAAAGCAGTAATCACACCAATCTTTAAACATGGAAACAGAAAAGATTGTAACAACTACAGAGGTATCTCTTTAATCAGCATTGTGGATAAAATCTTCTCAGGTATTGTTGAAAGGAAAGTGCGAGTATTAGTTGAGGACAAATTAGATGAAAATCATTGTGGGTTTAGGCCTCTTAGAGGTTGTCAGGACCAGATATGTAGCTTACGGCAAATAATGGAGTAGTGTTATGAGTGGAACAGGGAGTTGTATCTATGCTTTATAGATCTAGAAAAGGCATATGACCGGGTTCCTAGGAGGAAGTTATTGTCTGTTCTACGAGATTATGGAATAGGAGGCAAACTTTTGCAAGCATTTAAATGTCTTTACATGGATAGTCATGCAGCAGATAGAGTTGACGGTAAATTGAGTTCATGGTTCAGAGTAGTTTCAGGGGTAAGATAAGGCTGCAACCTGTCTCCACTGTTGTTCATATTATTTATGGATCATATGTTGAAAACAATAGTCTGGATGGGTGAGATTAAGATATGTGAACACAAAATAAGCAGTCTTGCATTTGCAGATGACTTAGTTGTGATGGTAGATTCGGTTGAAAGTTTGCAGAGTAATATTTCAGAGCTAGATCAGAAATGTAAGGACTATGGTATGAAGATTAGCATCTCCAAAACGAAAGTAATGTCAGTGGGAAAGAAATATAAACGGATTGAGTGCCAAATAGGAGGAACAAAGTTAGAACAGGTGGATGGTTTCAAGTACTTAGGATGCATATTCTCACAGGATGGCAACATAGTGAAAGAACTGGAAGCGAGGTGTAGCAAAGCTGATGCAGTGAGCGCTCAGCTACGATCTACTCTCTCTGCAAGAAGGAAGTCAGTACCAAGGCTAAGTTATCTGTGCACCGTTCAATCTTTCGACCAACTTTGTTGTATGGGAGCGAAAGCTGGGTGGATTCAGGTTACCTTATCAACAAGGTTGAGGTTACAGATATAAAAGTAGCTAGGATGATTGCAGGTACTAGTAGATGGGAACAATGGCAGGAGGGTGTCCCCAATGAGGAAATCAAAGAAAAACTGGGAATGAACTCTGTAGATGTAGCAGTCAGGGCGAACAGGCTTAGATTGTGGGGTCATGTTACACGCATGGGAGAAGCAAGGTTACCCAAGAGAGTCACAGGTTCAGCAGTAGAGGGTAGGAGGAGTCGGGGCAGACCAAGGAGAAGGCACCTGGATTCGGTTAAGATTGATTTTGAAGTAATAGGTTAGCACTGAATAGGGGATCATGGAGGATTTGTATAAGGGGGCTATGCTCCAGACTGAACGCTGAAAGGCATAATCAGTCTTAAATGATGATGATGATGATAATTCTTCAGTTAAAACTTGATATACCCTTTCAGATGACATCTGGTAAGCGTGAGCAATCTCACGCACTTTCAATTGGCGACCCTCCATGACCATTTTGTACACATTTGCAATGATTTCTGGAGTAGTGACACATCTTGGCCGACTACTACGTCGATCATCATCTAAGCTCTACCAACCAAATTTAAATTCATTTGTCCCCCTGGCTATAGCTGAATATGAAAGAGCCGAGTCCCCCAGTGTATTCTGGAAATCGGCTTGAATGTCCTTTGCTTTCATACCTTTCTTTACGACGATTCGATTTTTTCCATCTTCGCAAATCGCTACGCTGGAACAACAACAAAGCCACATCATCGCCACAGGTCTCTTCTAGTGCACTGACGTGCACGTTTTTATAGGCAACAGTCCAATGAATATCACGTGAACAATTCTTTGCAGTAGCGCTGACCTCTCGTGGTGATTCTGAGAACCTTTCAAACCACCTTTGTACATTCCAACGGACTTGGGTAATTCCAGCAGGACAATGCGACACCCCACACGTCGAGAATTGCTACAGAATGGCTCCAGGAACACTCTTCTGACTTTAAACACTTACGCTAGCCACCCAGCTCCCCATACATGAACATTACTGAGCATATCTGTGATGCCTCGCCACATACTGTTTAGAAGAGATTGTACTCTTACGGATTTATAGACAGCCCTGCAGGATTCATGGTATCAGTTCACTCCAGCACTACTTCAGACACCCGTCGATTCCATGCCACGTCGTGTTGCGGCACTTCTGTGTGCTGGCCGGGGACCTACGCGTTATTAGGCAGGTGTACCAGTGTCTTTCGGTCTTCAGTGTAGTTCGACAACCCGCATGCAATGCAAGTAGTTTAGACCTTGTAGCTGCAAACAGGCATGACATCGGTTGTGTCAAGATAGAGAAAGAGATAGTGATCATTATGCCATCATAGTGACGTTGGTTACTAAAGTTAATTGATTCATCAAGAAGACAAGGAGTGTTTTTTATGCTGGAGAGAGCAGAAAAGCAGTTGTTAGCCCTACTTATTCAATGGATGGACATAACTTAGTTCCACTATGATGGACGGAGAGAAATTGTGGGAAAAGCTTAAACTAACTGTAAATCTGGAGAAATATGTTCCGAGTGAGCGGTTTAGGGGAACCAGGATGTCACAATCTGTAGTAATAACTATTTTTTATTGTGTTAAGTAATATGCCAGTCCTTCTTGAACAAGAATATGGTTTCTGTATGTTTGCTGTAAATAGATAGGAAACAACAACACACTAACTTTTGTCAGTTCATCTGTGTTTCTCTCAGCTGCAGCAGACTGTCTGACTTTACTCCACTGGCCACGGACACTTCCTCTCAGGTTGGTCGCCCGGTGCTAAGCGAGAGTAGGTAACAGTTGAACATCAAATCAGCGTTCTGTTTACGTTTTACATATAGCGGGAATTTAGAGGGACATGTGATTTCAAGAAGTAATCTTATTATGTCTTTACTCATATTTGATTTTTGTACGTCGTAAGTATAGAAAAAATTATGTGGGAAACACTAATAACTTAGAAGAAACGAGAAAAGTGGTGTACCATCTTCTTTCATAGAATTGCTAAAGCTTATATATATATATATATCCAGCCACCAGCTGCCAGGTACTCCACATCAGCGACCTCAGTAGTCATTAGACATCGTGAGAGAGCAGAATGGGACGCTCTGCAGAACTCATGGACTTTGAACGTGGTCAGCTGACTGGTTGTCACTTGTGTTATACGTGTGTACACTAGATTTCCACAGTCCTAAACATCCCTAGGTCCACTGTTTCTGATGTGATAGTGAAGTGGAATCGTGAAGGGACACATACAGCACAAAAGCCTACAGGCCGACCTCGTCTGTTGACTGTGAAATATAATAACCCAATAAGACCCACTTAACCCATACATTTTCCAAGTTAATTCGGGATCACTCATGTAAATAAAAAAGCGTCGCAATACATAATATATACCTGAATAAATCTATACCAACAAAAATAATTACTACATTATATTTACCTAAAAGTGTAGAAGCTCTCTAAATAATGAGAACATTTTCCACAAAGGGAGCCTCAGTAATTAAAAAGAATGTACATGCATAATTGTAATTATGTATTCGAGAAGTTATTCTCAAGTAAAATAACAAACATGTACTAATATCATAGTGAACTTACTGTTCTGGAGCAGAAATTTTTATATATGTATTTTCAGTTTTTATATGTCAATTTTAATTGTTAATTAATCTAAAAAGATTCTAAACAATGCTGAAGATTGCTTGGGATTGTTTAGATTTTATATATATATATATATATATATATATATATATATATATATATATATATATATATATATATATATATATAAAGTCACTCTGGTTTGGTTTTTGAGAAGTGGGCATGAATCTGCTCCTTTTGTTTTGTAAGTATTGTTTGCCTGTGTAATAATACTTTAAATTTGTTTTGAAAGTATAATAAATATATTGAAACATAATACAAAATTGATTTTTTATTTTAACTTATCCGAAGTTAAAATTTTACAGTTACTGAGAACTTAGGACTTCAGTTGCGACATATCTTCAGAAAGGATATAAATGTTTAACCTTAGAATATTTACGTTTTAAGTGGTGAAGGAGCTGGGATGCATCGTAATTCTGTAAACTAATCTTGTATTTTGTTTTAGAGTTAATTTGTTTGATGAAATATTATGGACATTCCTTTTTTTTAACTGGACAACAAAGAAAATGAACAACACTAGCAAGAAGAACTTAATGATGCTCACGTAAAACGCAATGTGGAAAAAGTAACTGCGAGTACAAAACTTATTTGAATTTTTACTTTTGGAAATTGTTTTTCGTCTACATTGTCATTATGGAGGTTAATAGGGGGGTTAACAACAATAGGGAAGTTGACCATAATGGGGAGGTTAATGGAATGGAAACATGCAAAATAGCGTAGATGTTACTGATAACAATGCAGGTGTTATTGCAACAACCAGGAAATAGATAACATGGGAGAGGATAGTGATCACAGTAGTGTATGTTGCCCTTTCGCGGATTTGAACCTAATGTATCAACCTTGGATAGGTTAGTACAGCTTATGGAAGAACAAAAACGGTCAATTGACGAGCATAGAATCACTCTTGATCAAAAGCTTGATTCGATCGATAAAAAATTAGACAAACAAGGAACCCAAATTCGAGAGACAAAAGAGAGTTTAGAAAAACGCTGGGAAAAAGTAGACAAAAATACCAGAAATGTGTCGACTATAGAAGGGGAAATTGTCACCTTGAAGCAGGAAACCAAGATTTCGAAGAGAGGCTAAATTCCGTGGAAAATTTCGAAAAAGTTGCTACTGTAGAAGTTTTACAATTGGAAAAGCTCAACAAAGATGGCATAAAGAAATTCACAGAAACAGACCAAAATACACAAAATTTCACTAAAATCGCAAATGAGAATTTCTCAGAATTAAAAGAAGATGTAGGCACTTGTTTTGGCGAAATTTCAAATTTCAAATCTAAATTCGAAGAAATAGAAGATTCCGTAGATGTGAAATCTTTCTGTAGGTAAAGTCCATTGTGGAACAATGTCAACATAAAAACACTGTCGGGATGGGACAATATACATCCAGTTGATTTCATGTGCCAAATAAAAGACAATTTCAATGATAAAATGAGCCATATTTTGAAAATTAATTTTTTTAAAAGTTTTTAGTTGGGGAGGCTTTGTCAAACCCGAAATGTCATTTAATTAGATAGAATGAGCTTTCATGGCCAAATTCTAATCAGAAATTAAACAAGCCAGATTTAAGTCAGAATTTTTAAATGCCCCAAATTTCAAGCAGAGTACTGGTAGCATGAAAACCTTTTGTTAACAACTGGTAAGAACTTTAGTACTTCTTGATAAGCCACTGGATGAGATGATCCAGATACATGCTTTAAAATGTAGATTGCCACACAGGGTACAGTGGAGTCTGGCCTAAGGGCCTGACGACACTACTGAGGAATTTTTAAGATTAGTAGACAAATTAGACTTAGCCTGGGAAAGAAATGAAATCTATATTGACAGGCAAGATGACAGTAGAAATAGAAACAGAGCCTTCAATTTCAGAAGGGGAAGGGATAGTACAAATAGGACATACCAAACTTTTGTACCCACAACACAGCCTAAAGTGAATAGAAGAAGTTTGATAGAGCATTTTGGGAAAATTTCTTATCTGAGAACAAAGGTGAACAAAACAGTAAAAGAAAATCTCAATTAAAATTAGAAGAAAACATTTTGACAAATTTCTTTGACAGTAGTAATGCAGCAGTAGCTGCTGATAGTATTGAAAACAGATTTGATGAATATGGATTAGTGAAAATGTTGAGAGATTGTGGAATGAGTGAAAAAGCTTATACTGGTGATGTATTTTTGAAAATGGACAATCATGTACTTGGCAATGAAAGTGAGAATAAAGGTGTAATTCCATATGAAATTCCAGTAGACAATAGACAGCAAAAGGAGGATGTGGTAGAACAGAATGGTCACAGTGTTGAGGTTGTTGAAGAAGTGTGTGAAGAGAGAAATGAGTTTAGTGATAAAAATAATATTAAGTGTGATGATAGTGTTTCTGATGATGGTGACAAAGATATGATGTTGATGATGATGACATGTTACTTATAAAATTGGATGGGATGATATATGTAAATGTTAAATTTGATGATTTGATGCTGAATAATTCCTGAAATTCTGATATGTGTTCGGGTTATGACTTAGAAACAAGTAGAGTAGTGCCAGATATATTAATGTTGCCAGTTGATGTAAGTGGTGTTGAGTCTGAATGTGTTGGTGAAAATGGAAAAGAACATGTAATTAGTGATAAAGTACTAAATGTAGTTGGTGATTACAGCAGCAAACGTCAGTATGGTCATCAGAAGTTTGAAGTCATAAATGAAATTTCTCAAAATGTGCATTTAGGAAAGGAAAGTTGTTTTGGAAATTTGGAACAAGTACCTAATAGTAATTCAATCAGTGAATGTCTTCAAGTAGTGGAGGAAGGGTGTGTGTGTGTTGAAACCAGTAGCTTGCAGACAAATTTGAGGGAGCTTTGCAAAAACGATTACCTAGTTAATGAAAGTACCACAAAATCGAATAAACAAACAGCAAAAAGTAAACTTGTGTTGAAGAATGTATACTCTATGCCACACATACAATTCTTTGTTGTACATCTTGTCATCCCACACTATGAATATTCTGACCCAGTAATAATAAAAGCACTAATTGAAAGAAAATTACAACTCATAAAAATACCAATTAATGTCCATACTTTTTGCAAATGTAAACACTGAGAAGTGAGAAATCGAATAGCATTTGAAACTAATACTGTAAAACATTTTTTGTAGTTTATATTCATATTTCTTTTTTGTGTGAATATCTGCATATTTTTACCTATATTTTGTGTATTCATAGAGTGGGGTTTGAAAAGGGTATATTTGAACATTTGTGTATGCTTTTACCTGCCATAGATTGAGGGTTGTTTAATATTTATGTAAGACCATTTGAATTTGTTGTTATTTGGACTTAGGAACGTGACACAGCTGAAATTGTGCAGACAGCCTTAATCACCCATTTATCATCATGACATTTGTTCTTTGATATTTGACACACCATTGGAAATTTATTTGTTATGTGCCTTACTATACACAGTCAAGATCATACTGTATACTTTAGTAAACTCTACGGTGAGTACCTTAACCCAGTGAAAGTGAAATAACCAATAAGAGGAAATTTATTTTCATTTTTGTTATCACTGAATATTTGAACATTGTTTTGAATTCTTATGTCTATCACAAATTGTGAATTAAACAGTGATTTGAGGAGTTGAAATGGTTAAGAATACATTCTGTGCACTGTATAGTCAAGGTAAAATCTAGGGGGGAACATCCTCTCAGAAACATTTTTTCAGTAGTTTTGTGGTGAAATTTAATGGGTAGGGGATCTGTGGCACTTTCATAGATACACCATGTGGCATATGGTGCCTTGCCCCAGCCAGTGACTCCATATTTATTTTCTGGAATCACTCCCCTTTTACTATCCTATCTTGTTAGTAAGAACAGTTAGTATCCTTCTACTGTCCTAGAATATACAGTGAGCACTTTGTAAGAGACAAGACTATATATTGACGAGGCACATAACTTAGAGTGAGGAAGAACAAAACAACACCAATTTCAATTTTTTTAGAAACCAGTATTTAAAAAAAGTTATATCCATGTTTCTTAATTAGATTCATCATGTAGTGATTTGCTACTGTGCACCAGTAAAATATGAACATCGTAATTTAGTATATGGTCTTTCAGTGTGAAGGAACAGGATTTATTACATGAAACTTTTAATGAAAAAGCAAATGATGTGACTGACTGTTTATGTGGTATGGATATTAAATATCTGACAGATGATGTTCAAAAATTATTGTGTGATTCTACAAAATCTATGAATTCTGATGAAACATGAAGTGACAACTGTAGCAATTGTGTGAGGACAGTAAGAACAGATGTTATTTCAAATGATGACAACCTCAAATCATTCTAACGAAATTTTTGATCAGGAGGTTGCAAACTCTTTCTGTCAAAACTGATACTCCTTCCACTATCCATGTCCTCCAATAGTTAGTAAGTCAATGATTATGATGTTTGAATGAATACAGGTAGTTAGAAAATGTGACAATTCAACACATGTATTAATTTTGTGGAGAGTTGGTCTGATATTTACTTATGATGTCTGTGCAGTTATAATGTAGTTGTGTTAACTTACATTTTGGATATGATACTGTCATTGTGCTGATAATGTAATATTTTCATTGTGCCCATGATTTTGTGAAAAGTTGAGACAATGTTTAGAGTTGGTGTGAAGTTTACTTAAGTAAGCTGTGCAGGTATAGTGAAATTCTATAACTTTACGTCTGGCATGTGATTACAATTAGGTTAGACTGTTTGTAGTCTTATATATGTGTTCTCAATTGGTCTGTCCTGTAGCTATACCTATTAGTGAAAGTCACTGGATAGACGTTGATTTACTATCAAGTATGAAAATACTCTATCTCATGACCTTGTCCTTAACATGTATTAGATCTACTGTGTAATTGGCCAAGGAACATTCATCAGAAAGAAATTTATTATGTTTGTTTTTCTTGAATGGTTCCATCTGTGGAGCATGAAGAAAATGGAATTTTATATTGGAGATAGTTATTGGGACATATGTGTTTCTGATTCCCAGGATTTGAGATTCATACAGTTTTAAATTCATGTTATTTCTACCGCTTCAATGGCCATTATGATCAACCCTTGGTACTCTTATTAATTATTCTTTTGCCATATTAGGGATGATGTTTGCTACATGTCTGGTATCCTTAGTATAAATACAAGGTGTTCTTTGTCACAATGTCTACACAAATCTGAGAAAACAACTCAGCTATCAACTTCATGTGATACAAAATGTTTGATTTAGGTGCTGTTCAATACTGCTGTATGTTTCAGCAAATCAATGCTTTTCAGTATATATATAGCTGCGATTGAACAGTTTGTTTCTGGTCATTCCCACATAGAAAGCGTCACAGTGTAGGCAGGTCACTTGGTAAATCACATGGGTGCTTTCACACGTGGCTCTTCCTTGATCGTGTACACCAGGGGCGGTTACAAGGGTAGGAGCCAGAGGTTAGGGAAGGTGGTTTGGGGATTTCATAGGGATGAACCAAGAGGTTACGAAGGTTAGGTGGACGGCGGAAAGACATTCTTGGTGGAGTGGGGAGGATTTCATGAAGGATGGATCTCATTTCAGGGCAGGATTTTAGGAAGTCGTATCCCTGCTGGAGAGCCACATTCAGAGTCTGATCCAGTCCTGGGAAGTATCCTGTCACAAGTGGGGCACTTGTAGGGTTCTTCTGTGAGTGGTTCTGGGTTTGAGGGGATGAGGAAGTGGCTCTGGTTATTTGCTTCTGTAGCAGGTCGGGAGGGTAGTTGTGGGATGCGAAAGCTGTTTTCAGGTTGTTGGTTTAATGGTTCAGGGATTCAGAACTGGAGCAGATTCGTTTGCCACGAAGGCCTAGGCTGTAGGGAAGGGACCGTTTGATATGGAATGGGTGGCAGCTGTCATAATGGAGGTACTGTTGCTTGTTGGTGGGTTTGATGTGTGAAGCTGGCCATTGGACATTGAGATTTCCATAGACAAATGTTAGTTAGCTCACAATCTGATTCTTAATGAAAACTGGTTAAATTTCTCCATTATCTTATTGAGCATACTCTGATAACCACTAACAATTCATATGTAATGAGTAGCAAAGGAAAAACTAATGACTGAGGATTTTTATTCATGGTATAGTTATGGTTCTTGCAGACATCTACTTTCAATTGAAACCTAGTTAATTCATTAATACATAACTGATGAGGAAATATATATTTTCATACCTTTAGAATGGCTGAACTAACCATTTTACTCCTAATTTTGACCCATTCATTTGTAACCCGTGGTACTTTACCCTTTTGCCTTAACCTATCTTGGAAATAACCTTACCTATGCCCAGTTTTCCGAGCTGTCGGATCTGGTGATCCTGCATTATGTCAAATGTGGTGATGATCAATGAGAAATCTGTCAACTAGTTGTTGAGCTGTATGTGTTCTGGAAGTAACCTGCTGATATTCAATTTACCAATGTAAATTGAAATCTACAGTTACATGCGACCATGTTGACTAACAGTTACCACTGAAAAAGGGTGAAAATTTGGAACGACTACATGTAAGCTACTAGAACATGATGCCTTTGACACTTGTTGTGAGCAAATCCATCTATCCATCCTTGTGGTTTCCAGACCTGAAGTGTTAATGATGATTCATTTACTCTGAAGTTCGAGTTTGACTTATAAATAAGTAAGGACGTTTGATCCTGCAAATTGTACAGTCATTGTGTCTTGATGTATTTCACCAGTTGAAAACTAACTTAATTTTCCATGAAACTAGATGTTTGAAACACTAACAATTACTGTTTCTTGTAAGCTGCTTGACAACTACTATCATTTGATATGATGCATGCTATACTCATATTGTTTAATCTGATCTATCTAGACTTAATATAATTATATACTGTTACACGCAATATAATTCTTTTTGATCACTCATTGTCAATGTATTCTCAAGCTTACGAGAGTTTAACCGTACACACTGCTGCTTGTAATATCTACTGCCTATACTTAATACAGTGATAGACTGTTACATGCAACTTGGTTCTCAGTAACCACTCATTATTAATGCTCTTTTCCTTTCAAGAGAAAAATATTTACTTTAATTAGATCTATGACTTATGAGAACAAAGTCAGAACTAGCAATGTGTTGACATATATTATACCATGATGTGCTGTCACATCAACCTAATTCTCTGTAATCATTCATTGACCAAGAGGTAAACTGATTTCTTGTGGCATACTGCCTACTCCAACTATTATTAACAGCAATATCATGACTATAATTGATTTTATCACTCTGCTAATGACAGTTTATTTATAAGTACTGCCACTTGAAAAACATATATGTCTTTTATCTTTGCTTTATGTAAAATTTTGTAACATTATAAACACATGAAATACGTCCTTGAACTTAAAGCAAGACATATATGCCTTGTCAGTTGGAAAGGGAACATATATATCACTTGGCTGAGATTCCAGTAACTTTAATTTTATATCTCAGACTTGCCTCCTGGTTAATTTTGAAAGTGTAACAAAAATTTTTTTTGGCATTGTCACACTTGACTTTGTGGTGTTTAGCAAATATATTGATGCATAAGAAAGTACTTCACATAATATGAACATTGTAAAACCTGGATGATCAGCCCAATGACGCAGTTGACTTTGTTTATTTATTGATATGAGAAATGGTGTAATTTGATGCATTTGACTACCTTATTTCTATATTTTCATGTTTATGTACTAATTTATTTTTGAGCAGCAACAGATATCAGAAGAACACAGTAATTCTGTACCTCACATTAGTATTTTCATTTTTATGTCTCAGATATGTCACTATTTCATGTTTATGCAATTGATTATGTTTGATCAAACCCAGATACTAGATGGACTGCTTGTAAATCAGCTGGTAGTATCTAGCAATTGTTACTTGAATTAACCAATACAGCATTATGTATGTCATTTCTTCTGTCCTGCAGAATGCTAATTGTTCACTCTTTGTTGATCAGTCAGTAGGGAGTGTTGGGGTTAATTTTCTGGGACTGGGAAGGTGGAGCTGTGGCAAGTCTGTTCTGCAGGGAATGCTGGACACTCTCCTCCCTCCGGCACCACAGTGAAGTACTGGAACAGTGCGGTAAGTGGGGGTAGGGGGCTTTCCTGTCTTTGGGGTCTGCCATCTTTTCTTCTTCAACTCCAACACCCTGAATCTTCTGTTTCATTTCTTACTTCATTTCTTTCATTAAAGTACCAAGCTATCCTTCCCTCTGTCCACATGCATATATCTCTATTGCTGAGACCCTTCTAATTTACTATGTCAGCTTTATTAAGTGACTAAAGCCTATTTTATAGGAGGATCCAGGGAACAAGCTAACATTTCTGCATTATTAGATGTAACTATGCTCTGTCTTACTATATTATTTATTTATATTAGATTTTGTTGTATGTTGTCACACAAATATTAAACATTTACTTTGCTTTATACCAGCACTCGAAGTTGTGAACACTCACTTATATGCAAATATGCTCTGTTAATATATTTTTGTGAGGAATGGCTCGTTTATACTATTGTCTGTCACATAATTATGTTTCATGAGTTAAGCTGTTTTAATCTGTGGGGTCTGTCATCTTTTCTTCTTCAATTCCAACATCCTGAATATCTATTTCATTTCTTACTTCTCATTAGAGTGCCAAGCTATCCTTGCCTCTGTCCACATGCAAATGTGTCTATTGCCGAGATCCTTCTAATTTACCATGTCAGCTTTATTAAGCGAGTGAAGCCTAATTTATAGGAGAATCCAGGAAACAAGCTAACATTTCTGCCTTAATAAATGTAACTATACTCTGCCATACTATATTATTTGTCTTTGTCTGACTTGGTTGTGTACTGTCACCCAAATGGTGAACATCTACTTATATATTTTTTTCTTTTTTCTTTTGGCTATAAACATGCACTCGAAGTTGTGAACACTTTCTTATGTGCAGGTATGCTCTGTAATGTTTTAATTATCATGAGGAATGGCTCACTTACTATAGTCTGTGCTACGATGCAAAATGTTTGTAAATAATCGTGAGGAATGACTCACTTACTATGCTCTGAATTACCATACATAATGTTTATTAATTATCGTGAGGAATGGCTCACTTACTATACTCTGTATTACCATTCATAATGTTTTTTAATTGTCGTTAGGAATAACTAATTTACACTTCTCTCTGTCACATAAATATATTTCATGACTGTTGTGAGGTATGATACCACTATATGTTAACACTTACTGCGAAGGAAGAGACAGTGATTGCAATTGCATAAATATTCATAAAAATAATCATTATATATTTTGTAAAGACGAAAATGAAGCATCGGAGTGTATCGACAAATGAAGAATGGAAAGATTGGACATAGGTCAGACATTTCATTCTTTGCATGTAAGGTGGATTATGCTAACTGTTAAGGAACTATACTCCAAGAATTTAATTGTAATATATGATAATAATATATTTTGTTATTCAATACTATATGCAAATTTCAATATAAATTGCAGAGAATAGTGCCATAGCACTTGAAAATTTTGTACTAGTATGACTTTAGTGATATCAAAGAACAAGTTAAAATTGCAATATGAGATTTAAGACAGGAAATGTTTAAGAATGAACAATTGGAATTTTGCTGAATTGGATTATTTTATTCAAAACAATCGCTTACACAATATATGGTGATCATAACAAGTGGAGTATGAGCCATATTTCAGGTTTTTGCAATGAAGAACTTCCGACGAGCAGAGTACTTCTGTTCAGTGTTCTTCATTGCACATAGAGGAGATTGAACACTTTGTTCTGTTGTGGTCTAATACTAGGTGTACTTGCCAGCGATAGAAGATGGCTAAATACAAACTAATATGGATTTTGAGTATTGTAGTATCCAATACTAACGCTTGTTCCACCCTGTATCGCCAGTATTGAGTCATACGCACCAGTGTTTCCATTGCACTCACAAGGGAACCTCCCCATCACACCCCCCTCAGATTTATTTATAAGTTGGCACAGTGGATAGGCCTTGAAAAACGGAACACAGATCAATCGAGAAAACAGGAAGAAGTTGTGTGGAACTATATAAAAAATAAGCAAGATATACAAACTGAGTAGTCCATGGCCAAGATATGCAACATCAAGGAATGTGTGAGCTCAGGAGCACTGTGGTCACGTGGTTATGTGAGCAGCTGCAGAACGACTGGTCCTTGGTTCAAGTCTTCCCTCGAGTGAAAAGCTTATTATTATCTGTCCGTCTATTATGTTTTCATCACTTTTTTTGGGAGTGATTATCACATCCACAAGAAAACATAAATCGGGCGAGGTAGAAGAATCTTTTTAGCCATTCGCCAAGTGTACAAGTTAGGTGGGTCGACAACATATTCCTGTCATGTGACGCACATGCCGTCACCAGTGTCGTATAGAATATATCAGACGTGTATTCCTGTGGAGGAATCGGTTGATCTGACCTTGCGATCAAATGTTTTCGGTTCCCATTAGAGAGGCACGTCCTTTCGTCTACTAATTGCACGGTTTTGCGGTGCGGTCGCAAAACACAGACACTAAACTTATTACAGTGAACAGAGACATTAATGAATGAACAGACAGATCATAACTTTGCGAAAATAAAGAAAGTAAAATTTTCACTCGAGGGCACACTTGAGCCATGGACCTCTCGTTCCGCAGCTGCTCACGCTGACCTTGGGACCACGGCGCTCCTGCGCTCATATTATCCATGATGTTGCCTATCTTGTGCATGGACTACTCAGTTTGAATATTTTGCTTATTTTTTTCATAGTTCCACACAACGTCTTCCTGTTTTTCGATTGATCTGTGTTCCGTTTTTCAAGGCCTATCCACTGTGCCAACTTATAACTAAATCTGATGGGTGTGTGATGGGGAGGTTCCCTTGTCAGGAGAACCTGGGGGCTCTGATGACAGACATAAATGTACAGAAACAAAGCCAATTCAGCTAACTTCCAATAGATAATTTTCTGATTGAAATAGATTTACCTCTTATTCATGTTGTAATATAAGCTGCAGACAAATTCTGCGAATTAACTTGTTCTTTCTTTGTGCTGTTAATTAATATTTTGGTTAATCTAGTTGAATCTGGTATAAAATGATTTATGGTAATTCTACATATTTGGTTGCTCATAACTTTCGCAAATTGTTTGTTCACCCAATTGATTGTAAAACGAGTACTTTTATGGTGATCTGTCAGAAAAGGTTTTGTTCAACTTTCAGTCACACAAATGCTTTTGGGGGTGTTGAAATGTAACAACCCATTAAGACCTACTTAACACATGCATTCACCAAATTAATTCTCCAAATTAATTCGGGATCATTCATGTAAATAAAAAAGGGTCGCAATATGTGATATATACAGGAATAAATTCATAACAACAAAAACAATTACTACATTATATTTGCCTAAAAGTGTAGAAGCTCTGTAAATGAAGGGTACATTTTCCATGAAGGGAGCCTCTAGTAATTAATAAAAATGTAAATGCATAATTGTAATTACATATTTGAGAAGTTAATCTCAAATAAAACAACAGACATGTACTATCATCATATTGTACTTACTGTTCTGGAGCAGACATACGTTTATATAAGTATTTTCGGTTTTTATGTGTCAATTTTAATTGTTAATTAATCAAAAAATGATTCTAAAAATGTCAAGGATTGTTTGGGATTGTTTAGATTACACACACACACACACACACACACACACACACACACATATATATATATATATATATATATATATATATATATATATATATATATATATATATATATAGGGATAGCCATATTGGCGTTAAAAAGTCAGTCTGGAATTGCTTTTTGAGCAGTGAGCATGTAGCTGTTCCTTTTGTATTGTAACTTTTGTCTGCCTCTGCAATAATACTTTAAATTTGTTTTAAAAGTATAATAAATATGTTGAAACATAATACAAAATTGATTTTTTATTTTAACTTTTTCGATGTTGAAATTTTACAGTTACTGAGAACATTTATTTTTTATTTTTTTATTTTGATCCAACATCAACTGATTACAAAAAAAGGTTTTTTTTGTTCCAGTCTTCTGGATAAGTCAGAGCCTTACTTAGTAGGGTTACATATTATTGGCTGGCACTTTTATCTACAAAACTTTTTCTAAATTTAGTTGAGAGAACAGAGTTACAAAAATGGACTATACATAAAAAAATTGTTATTGCCATACTTAGATTAAGGAATCGACAGTTTGTGACGCAGTATTGATATCTGACATTCAAATATTTACAGTTTGTGACACAGTCTAAGATATGAGATTACATATATTTTTAGATAGATGGTCTTCCATCATATGAGTGTGCTAAATCTAGAAGCTTGTCTATTAAATATAGAGGATTGTTTTGGAGCCATAATTTTAATTTCGTTTTTAGTTTTATAATGGGCAATTTGGAGATATTAGGATGGAAGTAATTCAGTAGTTTTATGCCTGCATAGTGAGGGCTTTTCTCATGAAATGTTGTTCTATGAGAGATGATGTGAGGTCTCTCTCTACCTCTAGTGTTGTGATTGTGTATTTCTTTATTAAGTGTTTTGTTACTGTTTACTGCCATAATGATTATCTTCAGCACATACAGGTTATGAACAGTTAGTGTTTTAAATTCTTTAAACAAATTTCTGCAGGACTCCCTGGCACATTTCTTTCCCATAATTCTAAGTGCCTTCTTTTGTAAGATAAGTACACTTTTCATATTACCTTTACTGCTGGATCCCCATACCTCTATCCCATAGCTTAGATGGGATTCAAATAGTGCAAAATATATTTGTCTCAGAGTGGTGATGTTACAAAAAGGTGTCAGTTTCCTTAGGACGTATATGGTAGTACATAGCTTTTTGCAAATATCATTCACATGATCAGACCCGTTTAACTCTGCATCAAGTATCAGGCCAAGAAATTTGGTCAAATATTGTTTTTTAATGTATTTGTCACCCATTACAATTTGGTTTTCATGAGTTTTTTGCCTCCGAAGATCAAATTCAATATAGTCATATTTATTTATGTTAAATTTTAGGTAGTTTTCATTAAAATACTGCAGAATTAAGCCTGCTGCAGTATTGGATTCCATTTCGAGCTACGAATAGCTTGGATTGCAGCATGTTAACATGGTATCATCTGCATATAAGAGATCTGTTGCATGGTTTGTTATGGACTGAATATCATTAACATAAATAATAAAAAGAAGTGGTCCTGATATTGACCCCTGTAGAATACCAAAATTTATGTTGTTGTGTTTGATTTGTATACTCCCTCCGTAGTGCTAATAGACATAAACTGTCTCCTATTTGTGAAGTAGGACCTCATCAGGTTATGGGCTGTGCCTCGAATGCCATAGTTCCACAGTTTGTCCAGCAATATGGTCGTATCAACACAGTCAAATGCATTTTGTAAGTCCAGAAAGGTGCCACATACATGTTCTTTATTATCTATAGCTTGAGTGACACCTTTGATTAAGTTGGATGCTACTGTAATGGTGGACGACCCTTGACAAACCCATACTGCCCCTTAGAAATCACTTTTTTGCACACCAGTAAGTTCCAGATTCTTATGTATATTACTTTCTCAAAGATTTCGGATATTATTAGAAGAAGAGAAATGAGTCGAAAGTTTTCTACTAGATTCCTGTTTCCTTTTTTAAAAATAGCACAACTCGAGCAATTTTCAACTCATCTGGAAATAGACCACCTTCCATATGAGAGTTGATAACTGTTGATAAAGGTGATGCAATTTTATGTATACATTTCTTGAGAGTGTCCAGACTAAGACCATCATATCCTGCTGCATGGGAATTCTTTAAGCTACTCACTATTTTAATTATTTCTTCTTTAATTGTTGGCATCAAAATAATACTCCCTGACACTGGTGTTCTTCTGAATTTGTATTTATGATTTTTAAGCTGATTGTTTATGCTGGAGCCAACAGAAGCAAAGTAATTGTTAAATAGATCTGCTATCTTATTCTGATTAGTTTCTATTGTGCAAGTGATTTTCAGTTGTATGTTTCTCAGATTTACCTATTTCTCTATTTGCAAGTGACCATGATGTTTTGGAGATATTATTTGAGCTCTGAATACACTTTCAAAATGTTACTGTTTTTCCGAAATTAGGAGGTCTACACAGTATTTCTGATACTTTTTGAACTCTTCTTTTAATTTTTTATTGCTCAAGTCATTTAACATAGCATACTCATACCATCTTAGTTTTTCTCTAGCCTCAGTGACTGAACTTGATATCCAGTTTCAGGTTGCAGCATGTGACTGAATTCTCTTTTTTATGAATGGGCAGGCTTGGTTAAGAATGTGGAATAGTTCATTTGAGAATTTACCATAACTATGAAGTGTCGTCGTTAGAACACTGTTCCCATCCACATTCCTTAGCATATTATTCAAATGTGTTATATTTTGTTCTTTATTCATCCTAATATATCTATAGCAACTGTGTGTAGGAAGCTTTTTTATGCGCACACTTAGTTCTACTTCATGGCGGTCTGACAAAGCACTTATAATAACAGAAGATGTAAGATCGTAAAGACGAATTCCAGTGATTATGTTACTTATTGCAGACTGGCATGTTTCACTCTGCCTGGTTGCAGTGTTCATCAGGTATCTTACATTATATTCAAGCAGAGTATTCTTGAGTTGTCTAGTGTGTAACTTACCTGCTAATACATTTATGTTGAAGTCTCCTATAATTACTAACTTGTTCAGGTGTGATTTGATTACATTCTGTACCATGTCACAAAACTTTGTTAAGATAACTTCGAAGTTTCCACCTGGCGGTCTGTATAAATATATAACATAAATTTCATCATTTGGTACCTTTATTCGTGCTGCACATAATTCAATTGTTCCTTCTAATGAATATTTACTTACGTTTACAGAATTAAAATCAAATGTGCATTTTCATCGTTGACACACCCCCACCTCTGATAGTAGATCTGCAAAACTTATTAACTAGTACCATGTTTAGAGGTTTAAAAAGTTCTAATTTGCCATCAGATAGCCAGTGTTCACTAATACCAAGCACATCAGGCATAGTTTCATTTACAAACATGTATAATTGTTCATATTTCTTGCTCAAGCCCTGTACATTCTGGTGGATTATTTTAAAGTTGTAAATACCTTGTTTTACATTTCTCTGCTTTACCGACTTAAATAAGGTCATATCTCTGTTTCTCTTGTGGGATTCCTCCTCTTTCTGGTTTCCACTAAAAATCATTTAGATGGGATGGAGACACTGGCTTCTGTCTGCTGTCTGAAGTTTTTTTAGTTCACAGTACTGGTTCTGCCAATGTTGGAGTTGATTCTGCTGCTATTGTGGATGGTTCTGCTGTTGCTAATGATGGTTCTGTTGCTTTTGCTGTTGATTCTCCTGCTGGTATTAGGGCTGGCTCTGTAGTTGATGGTGCTGTTATGGCATTGTTGTTGTTAGTGTAACTGTTCTTGATGTTTTTACTACTTTTGGTGGAGTTGCTCCAACTAACATTGATTCTGTTGCCGCTGCTGGTACCAGAGGTGGCTCTGCTGTTGATGTAGCTGCTGTTGCTGCTTTTGTTGTTGTTGTTGCCGTGATTGTTTCTGATTATTTAAGCATTTTTTTGTGGAAATACTTCTGCTGGTGCTTGCTTTAAAACTGTTGGAGCTAATGGTAATGACATGCTTTTCACTGATTTTCCCACACAAAAGTTTCTTGCCCTTTTTGTTCAGATGCATCCCATGTTTCGTGAAGCAGTCTCTCTTAAGAAAATCTGTACAAATAAAGTTTGTATTTGGATACATTTTGCATATTTCCTGTAATTGAGAGTTGGCTTGACTGATTTCAGCGTTTGCTCATGAAGTTGGGATAAGGTCATGTCTACAAGGAATGCTTGTGCAAATCACGCTCTGCTTCTTAGTACCGTCCAGAAATTTCCTTACGTTGTGCACATCATTCAGTAACTCATTCCTGTACATATCATTGGCACCTCCAATTAATAAAATATAACGATTTGTGCTTTTTTGTTGTCTTTTATGACGTCCTTTATAATTTCCTGCATTGGAGCGGCTGGTTTTACGCAACTGTTGGCTTTTAAGTCATGATGATTATTGAGAATTTCCGCAAGACCGTGTCCATGGCTATCAGAGTAAATATTTAGCCCTACCTCATTTTCTGTGCTGTTGGCAGAGTACTATGATTTTTGGCGTAAATACTGATGTTTCAGCGGGTTCAGTAAGAAGCTGAATCATGTTTTCTAATAATTTAATGTAGTTTCTAGCTGCTTCTAAGTCTCTGAATACTCATTTTTCACATTTAGTTCGAGTTCAGAGCTACACATCTCTGTGGCAGCTTCTCGGCCGTAACACTGATGATTACAGTCACACGAAAATACATTATTGCGATATACTTTCGCGAAGCACCTTCAATGATACCATATATGTTTTACTGAACACGTTCTAACACTGGGTTTCACTTTTTCACCACACGAGCGACACTTCACTGACGATAAAAACTAGTAGTTTACGGAGCAGTTTTCTACAACCTGTATACATGCCGCCATCTTTCACGACATCAGCTGTGACAGATCTTCAGAAAGGATGAGTACACAAAAACACCAATATAAATGTTTAACCTAAGAATAGTTACGTTTCAAGTGAAAGAGACCGCCGACATTTGAGGAGGGTTGTAATGTGTAATAGGCAGACATCTATCCACACCGTCACACAGGAATTCCCATCTGCATCAGGATCCACTGCAAGTACTATAACAGTGAGACAAGAGGTGAGAAAACTTGCATTTCATGGTCGAGCGGCAGCTCATGAGCCACACAATCACGCCGGTAAATGCCAAACAACTCCTCGCTTAGTGCAAGGAGCGTTGTGTGGAGCGACGAATCACGGTACACAATGTGGCGATCCGATGGCAGGGTGCGGTTATGGCGAATGCCCGGTAAACATCATCTGCCTTCGTGAGTAGTGCCAACGGTAAAATTCGGAAGCGGTGGTGTTCTGGTGTTATAGTGTTTTTCATGGAGGGGGCGTGGCACTATCACAGCACAGACACACACTGATGTTTTCAGCACCTTCTTTCTTCCCACTGCTGAAGAGCAATTCGAGGATGGTGGTTGCATCTTTCAACACGATTGAGCATCTGTTCATAACGCACGGCCTGTGGTGAAGTGGTTACGACAATAACACCCCTGTAACGGACTGGCCTGCGCAGAGTCCTGACGTGAATCGTATAGAAAAACCTTGGGATGTTTTGGAACGCCGACTTCGTGCCAGGCCTCGCCGACCGACATCGATACCTCTCCTCAGTGTAGCACTCCGTGAAGAATGGGCTGCCATTCCCCAAGAAACCTTCCAGCATCTTATTGAACGTATGCCTGCGAGAGTGGAAGCTGTCATAAAGGCTAAGTGTGGGCCAACACCATATTGAATTCCAGATTACCAATGGAGGACGCCACGAACTTGCATGTCATTTTCAGCCAAGTGTCCGGATACTTTTGATCACATAATGTACTGCTGTAAGTGTCTCATTTCCTAATCTAATTCCCTCAGCATCACATAATTTAATACGACTAAATTCCATTATCCTTGTTTTACTCTTGTTTATGTTCATCTTATATCCTCCTTTCAATACACTGTCCATTCCGTTCAACTACTCTTCCAAATCCTTTGGTGTCTCTGACAGAATTACAATGTCATAGGCAAACCTCAAAGTTTTTATTTCTTCTCCTTGGATTTTAATTACTACTACAAATTTTTCTTTCATTTCCTTCCTTTACTGCTTACTCAGTATACAGATTGAATAATACCACAACAACAACAAATACACACACACACACACACACACACACACACACATATATATATATATATATATATATATATATATATATGTATATGTGTGTGTGTGTGTGTGTGTGTGTGTGTGTGTGTGTGTGTGTGTGTGTGTGTGTGTGTCTGTGTGTGTCTGTAAATACTGTTGTGGTCTTCAGTCCAGGGACTAGTTTGATGTAGCTCTCCATGCTACTCCATCCTGTGCAAGCTTCTTCATCTCATAGTAACTACTACAAACTAAATCCTTCTGAATATGCTAAGTGTATTCATCTCTTGCTTTCCCTCTACGATTTTTACCCTCCACACTGCCCTCCAAAACTAAATTGGCGATCCCTTGATGCCTCAGAACATGTCCTACCAACCGATCCCTTCTTCTTGTCAAGTTGTGCCAGAAATTCCTGTTCTCCCCAATTCTGTTCAGTACCTCCTCATTAGTTACGTGGTCTACCTATCTAATCTTCAACATACTTCTATAGTACCACATTTCGAAAGCTGCTATTCTCTTCTTGTCTAAGCTATTTATCGTCCATGTTTTACTTTCATACATGACTACACTCCATGCAAATACTTTCAGAAAAGAGTTCCTGCCACTTTAATCTATACTCAATGTTAACTAATTTCTCTTCTTCAGAGACACTTTCGTTGCTGTTGCCAGTCTACATTTTATATTCTCTCTGCTTCGACCATCATCAGTTATTTTGCTCCCCAAATAGAAAAACTCATTTACTGCTTAAATGGCTCATTTCCTAATCTAATTCCCTCAGCATCATCTGATTTAATTTCACTATTTTCCATTATCATCACTTTGCTTTTGTTTACGTTCATCTTGTATCCTCCTTTCAAGACTCGGGCCATTACGTTCAACTGCTCTTCCAGGTCCTTTTCTGTCTCCAATAGAATTACAGTGTCATTGGCAAACTTCAAAGATTTTATTTCTTCTCCATATATTTTAATTCCTCCTGCAATTTTTTCTATTGTTTCTAATACTGCTTGCTCAATATGCAGATTGAATAACATCGGGGATATGCTACAACCCTCATTCCCTTCACAACTTCTGCTTCCCTCGACCCTTACAACAGCTGCCATCTGGTTTCTGTACAAATAGTATATAGCCTTTCGCTCCCTGTATTTTACCCCTGCCACCTTCAGAATTTGAAAGATAGTATTCCAGTCAACATTGTAAAAGGCTTTCTCTTAAGTCTACAAATGCTAGAAAGGTAAATTTGCCTTTCCTTAACCTTAATCTTCTAAGATAATTCGCAGGGTCAGTGTTGTCTCGCGCGTTCCAACATTTCCACGGAATCCAAACTGATCTTTCACATTGACGGCTTCTACAAGTTTTTCCATTCGCCTGTGAAGAATTCGTGTTAGTATTTTGCAGCCGTGACTTATTAAACTGATAGTTCAGTAATTTTCACACCTGTCAACAACTGCTCTCTTTGAGATAGGAATTATTATATTCTTCTTGAAGTCTGAGGGTATTTCATCTGCATCATACATCTTGCTCACCAGATGGTAGAGTTTCGTCAGGGCTGTCTCTCCCAAGGCTGTCAGTAGTTCTAATGTCTACTCCTGGAGCCTTGTTTTCACTTAGGTCTTTCAGTGCTCTGTCAAACAGGTCCCGAGTTCGAGTCTCGGTCCAGCATACAGTTTTAATCTGCCAGGAAGTTTCATATCAGCGCACGCTCCGCTGCAGAGTGAAAATCTCATTCTGGCTTTTGAATCCTTCTATCTCTGACATTATTCATACTACAGCCAAAGATTTCATTATCACGTAATTGTTCAGAAATTGTAAAAATTCTTTTGATAATTTAATAAATTAATGTTCACTTCGTTTTCAGTTCATTTTCTGATTATCTTGGTTCATAGAAAGTGATAGGATGAATAATACTTGGATTACGACTTAGGAAAATTATTTACGTGACAATATGAACGAAAACAAAGTTATTTAAGCAACAAAATTCCAACTACGCTGCTCAGAGTATTACACTTCTACACTACTGGCCATTGAAATTGCACCAAGAAGAAATGCAGATGATAAACGGGTATTCATTGGACAAATATACTAGAACTGACATGTGATTACATTTTCACGCAATTTGGATGCATAGATTCTGAGAAATTAGTACCCAGAACAACCACCTCTGGCCGTAATAACGGCCTTGATACGCCTGGGAATTGAGTCAAGCAGAGCTTGGACGGTGTGTACAGGTACAGGTGGCCATGCAGCTTCAACACGATACCACAGTTCATCAAGAGTAGTGACTGACGTATTGTGACGAGCCAGTTGCTCGGCCACCATTGACCAGACGTTTGCAATTGGTGAGATATGTGGAGAATGTGCTGGCCAGGGCAGCAGTCGAACATTTTCTCTATCCAAAAAGGGCCGTACAGGACCTGCAACATGCGGTCGTGCATCATCCTGCTGAAATGTAATGTTTCGCAGGGATCGAATGAAGGATAGAGGCACGGGTCGTAACGCATCTGAAATGTAACGTCCATTGTTCAAAGTGCCGTCAATGTGAACAAGAGGTGATCGAGACGTGTAACCAATGGCACCCCATACCATCACGCCGGGTGATACGCCAGTATGGCGATGACGAATACACGCTTCCAATGTGCGTTCACCGCGTTGTCGCCAAACATGGATGCGACCATCATGATGCTATAAACAGAACCTGGATTCCTCCGAAAAAATTACGTTTTCCCATTCGTGCACCCAGGATCATCGTCTAGTACACCATTGCAGTCGCTCCTGTTTGTGATGCAGCGGCAAGGGTAACCGCAGCCACGGTCTCTAATCTGGTAGTCCATGCTGCTGCAAACGTCGTCGAACTGTTGGTACAGATGGTTGTTGTTTTGCAAACGTCCCCATCTGTTGACTCAGGGATCGAGACGTGGCTGCACGATCCGTTACAGCCATGCGGATAAGATGCCTGTCATCTCGACCGCTAGTGATACGAGGCCGTCGGGATCCAGCACGGTGTTCCGTATTACGCTCATGAACCAGCCGATTCCATATTCTGCTAACAGTCATTGGGTCTCGACCAACGCGAGCAGCAATGTCGCGATACGACAAACTGCAATCGCGATAAGCTACAATCCGACCTTTATCAAAGTCGGAAACATGATGGTACGCATTTCTCCTCCATACACGAGGCATCACAACAACGTTTCACCAGGCAATGCCGGTCAACTGCTGTTTGTGTATGAGAAATTGGTTGGAAACTTTCCTCACGTCAGCACGTTGTGTATATCGCCACCGGCGCCAACCTTGTGTGAATGCTCTGAAAAGCTAATCATTTGCATATCACAGCATCTTCTTCCTGTCGGTTAAATTTCGCGTCTATAGCGCATCTTCGTGGTGTAGCAATTTTAATGTCCAGTAGTGTAGTTATAAAAAGTCTAGATCTTACTTTACTTCATGATTCCGTTGGTTTGTCGAGTGGCTTCGTTTAGCGATAAAATAGGGGACAGGTTAATCATCTTGCCATACCATAGGCAATAACAAGGGCCAACATATTTCCAAAAGTAATATTCAGCACAACTAATAAAACAAACTTCTCAAAACACGTAGAAAATGTATGATCATTCACAGAGTTGTGGTGTTATAACGTGACGCGATCAACGGGCATACTAGAGACACTGTCCAACACACCTATGCAAAGCTTTATCGGATTTTCACTGTTGTTTCCATTTCGCGACCTATCGGTCTTTACTTTTGGGATACGCCTAGTAGATGCAGATCTCGAGACAAAAGCGATTTAGCAATACGTCAAAAACTGTCTATAAAAGCCTCAAAAATTTTGTACATAAATCAGTTTTTTAGTGTTCCAAGATGAACGTCAAACAGCAAAAGTAGTGCAGTATCAGGTAAATATTAAATCGGTAACCTGTGTGGTAGGAATTGCTGATATCGATAATTTCCAAAGAGCAATTTCCGCGAGTTTTAAAAACGCACTCTACCATCTTCTTCTGGCAGCTTTAGCGTAAATGGAAAAAATGGTATTTTCCATTATTATTCGGACTACTCTTGCCTTGGAATTGTAGTAGTACGGACGGTGGTTAATACAGGCAGGCAAAACGCTGCCCTATAGTTTTGTGTTTTAATTCAATAAGGAATCTGTTCGAGACTGTTTGCGTTCGTCTTCAGACTTATTATTGGATACTGCCCGCCAGAAAATACGTGCCTTAAAGGTTTTTATTTTCGGAAACTCGATTCTTATTTGTTTGGTTTAAAGGACCTGGTGTACATGATCGAAGTCCAACTGAGAGATTAAAAACTAACCATTCACTGGTACGAGGGTTGGAACTTTAATAGTGGCAACTATTTATTTACAGCTCGTACAAAATAGATATGTGGTTCAATGTTTTACTGACCTTCAGAGTAGTCACCAGTATTGTGTATAACCCGTTGCAGCGATGTGGAAGCCGTAGGATACTCTTAGCAGTGTCAGTTGTGTAGACAGTTCGAGCGGCGCGGTGTATTGCCCGACGAATTTGGTTCAAATGGCTCTGAGCACTATGGGATTTAACATCTATGGTCATCAGTCCCCTGGAACTTAGAACTACTTAAACCTAACTAACCTAAGGACATCACACAACACCCAACGAATTTGTAGCAGTTCTGAAGCGAATGCTGTGAAGTGTTTCCTGCAGTTTAGAAATCGAGGTGAACTTACGAGGTCTTAAGTCAGGGGAGTGGAGTAGGTGGTATAGCATTTAGCAGCCCCATCGGTCAGACAAATCAGTTAAGAGCTTGCACTGTACGTGCTTGAGCGTTGTCCTGTAAAATGATGGTCAGGTCCTGCAGAAAGCGTCATCACTACTGTCTCTAAGCGGGTCGTATGTTGTGTTCTAAAAATGAACGCCAAACAAAGTCCCAATTGTTACACACTCCAGATTTTTTTCACAGTCCACTCTAGCCACTGCCATAAATGATGATGAGACCTTAACTTTTCCCGGCGAATCGAATGTTCAAATAACTTACGGGTTTGCTGCCGGGTGACGTCGTCGAACACCGCCGATATTTCGACAGGAGCACACCCTGCCATTCTCAAGGCGCAAATGCAAGGAAGAGAAAATGTGCAAGCAAATGTAATACCTCGGTTCATAGAGGAGAAACAAGGACGACACCACACACAGAACAAGTGTCAACACAACCAAAGATAACCAACATCAGAAATATCGATGGTTACTCTTAATCAACAGGTGAGGTACCACTAATTCTGTCCCTCTGTTTTTTCATGAGAGACAGAGCCGGATTCCAAGCAGCATTTAAACGAAATCCACCATCTCTGTTAATAAGGTTGCTTGATAGTCTGATTTCAACAGCTTCCTTAATAACACTATCCCAACTATTCTCTCATGGGAATGGATGGTTGACCGTTGCCATAGTAAGAGCCGGTAGCGGAGTTCCAAGTGTACCTGGACTAGAAAGTTTTAATGATAGAGATATAATTTCCTATCGTACTTATCATATGTTTAAAATTGCCAATAAAGACTTTGGTAATTCTGCTTATGACTCTACTTCTCCACTTGTATTGTATACACGTTGTAAAGAAAACTTAATCCTAATGAATCTGTATTTATTTGGATAAAAGGTAAAGGTGTATGTGAATATGTAAAATTTGTTGGTGATTGTACTGTATATTTTCATAAATAAAGATCTGTAGCGCCAGCCACTAACCGGACAAGGGAACATCTAGAACCGGAGGCTCAAGGATGTAACATATGGCTCCGAGCACTATGCGACTTAAGTTCTGAGGTCATCAGTCGCCTGGAACTTAGAACTAACTAAACCTAACTAACCTAAGGACATCACACACTTCCATGCCCGAGGCAGGATTCGAACCTGCGACCGTAGCGGTCGCCCGGCTCCAGACTGTACCGCCTAGAACCGCACGGCCACTCCGGCCGGCACGGATGCAACAGCTTTGTTATGTAAACACTCTTATCGCTTGGCATTGGCGGCACATTTTGCTTGCTTGCACATTTTCTCTTCCTTGCATTTGCGCCTTGAGAATGGCAGGGTGTGCTCCTGTCGAAATATCGGCGGTGTTCGACGACGTCACCCGGCAGCAAACCCTTAAGTTATTTGAACATTCGATTCGCCGGGAAAAGTTAAGGTCTCACATTGTTTAACTCTACGGGGAGGAAATGTATCGTTCCTGCGGAGATTGGATAAACTTCGCAGCAGTAGAGTAAGGTTGGAATGTGCATTATCGTTTTTATTGAAGTGACGAAATCATAGTGTGGTTCCAACGTTTGCTAAGATTGTGCATCATATTAATTCTCCTGCCGCCAATCACATCAAGCAACGTGCTGGTTTAGGTCTTGTGCGAGAAAGGATCCACTATACTCGCCGTCAACTAGATTTTGTTTCTAAGGAATTATTTCAGCTTCATTTAATGATGGCGTCTAATGATTCTGAATTTTCTTGGGATTGGGTGGACGGTGCCTCTTGGTCGCAGTCTGACTGGGAATTTCAATCTATAACTGCTCGTCATTCGGCGAAGTTTGAACGTTTCCTTGGTTCAGTGTCTAATTCTAATTCTCGACGTTTTGTGATCAATCTCACGGAGAAAAGGTTTGACGACGCAGCTTTGTCTGTGCTGGAGAAAGGATTGAACTTCGCACCGACGCCTAAGAGTTTGCCAGTCGTTGATTTTATTAGTTCTATCGAACTGTTTATAAACTACCTTCCGAGGCTGCGGAAGAGGTTAGGAGGGAAGCGTGTCGTGTGTTGGCTGGGGCCCGTCCACCCAAGTGTAACATTATAGCAGCTGAGGCGGCTGCTTTACGTTCACTCAGAATGGATCCTGATATTGTTATTTTACCTGCGGGCAAGGGTAACACCACCATTTTGTTGAACAAGCACGATTACATTCAAAAGATGCAATGTCTGCTTTCTGATTCGGCGTACCGGAAAATTGGTGCTGACCCTACTAAGAGTGTTGAGAGAAAGACAAATAACCTCCTGAAGAAAAGTTCTTTGTCACAGGAGACTATAAAGAGTCTTAATTCTTACTGTGCTGTACCGCCTAGATTATATGGCATCCCTAAGGTCCATAAAGAGGCTGTCCCGTTGAGGCCTATTGTTTCTAATATTGGTGCTCCGACATATAGTGTAGCTAAACATTTTGCTAGTTTGTTGAGCCCACTAGTAAGTAGGTGTGAACACCACATTAAGAACTCTGCAGATTTCTTACATCGATTGCAGGGATTGCGTTTGAATGACTCTGATACTTTAGTCAGTTTTTCTGTGGTTTCTCTTTTCACTCGCGTTCCTCTCTCTGATTCGTTGCAGCTAATTGAGGTCAAGTTTGGTGTCGAGTTAACAAATTTGTTTCGACATGTGTTGACTTCGACTTACTTTTTATTCAATGGTCAGTACTACGAACAGACTGATGGAGTTGCAATGGGCAGCCCGTTATCACCTATTGTGGCCAATTTGTTTATGGATGACTTTGAGGAACGTGCATTAGAGTCAGCGACCTTGAAATCTGCGTGTTTTTTCAGATATGTAGACGATTCTTTTGTTGTGTGGCCTCATGGTAGTGAGAATTTAAATCGGTTTTTGGAACATCTGAATTCAATCCGCCCGAATATTCAGTTCACTATGGAGCAAAAGAATGGATGCCTCTCCTTCCTTGACGAGTTGATCAAAAGGAAGACTGATGGTACGTTGGGACATTTTGCTTATAGGCAGCCTACCCACACTGACTTGTATCTGCTAGCTGATAGTTGTCACCATCCAGCTCAGCGTGAAGGAGTACTTCGCACCTTGGTTCACAGGGCCCACGTTAACTCAGACCCTGAAAGTTTGGCAACTGAGCTATCACATCTGGAAGTTACCTTTCGTCAGAATGGTTATAGTGCGAGGCAGATAAAACGTGCGTTGCGCCATCAGCCTTCTGTTCAACGTGTGAGTGACGATAGCAACGACGTGGCACCCAAGTCTACGGCCTTTCTGCCTTACGCAGGAAGCATTTCCAACAGAATTGGCCGTATTTTGCTTAAATATGGTGTGAAATGTGTTTTTCGACCACGTTCTAAGATTAAGGCCCTGTTGGCGTCCGTAAAAGATGATCTTGGTTTGCGTAAGGCTGGGGTCTATGGGTCTATCGTATTCCTTGCAGTTGTGGCGTGTCATATATTGGTCAGACAATCAGGACTGTGGAAGACCGGTGTATTGAACATAAGCGTCACACACGCTTACAACAGCCGAGCAAATCCACTATTGCAGAACATTGCCTTGACACCGGTCATCCTATGGAATACAACAACACAGTGATTCTGGCAATGGTCAGCCATCCATTCCCATGAGAGAATAGTTGGGATAGTGTTATTAAGGAAGCTGTTGAAATCAGACTATCAAGCAACCTTATTAACAGAGATGGTGGATTTCGTTTAAATGCTGCTTGGAATCCGGCTCTGTCTCTCATGAAAAAACAGAGGTGTAAGGTGTCAGGCAAATCTAACACCTTCCATGAAAACCCAGACATGATAAGCAAATCCAGTAGTACTATGTCACATAGCTCCGAATAAATCCTGACATTACATTAATCAAAGTAATACGTGTAACGAGTGAGCAAATGGAATACCACAGACTAACACAAGAATGCCTAAATGCATGTTGTACCTGCCCACCGTGAGACCTCACAGTGCCGAGGGGAGAAACGAGAACAGAAGCCGAGAGCAGAACCGTGTTAAGCTAGAAGGCCCTACGATAAGGGACGGACTGGACACCCACATCGGCAGCCTACCTCTAAGACTACCACCTGCACGTTTTAGCGTGAGACTTTTTCACGTCCCTGTTACGTCAAGGACCACCCCCAGCCCACGTTAAAAGCTAGAGCCCTCCAGAAAAATAGTATAGATCTTACGATAACACAAAAAGGGCCACTGCCACCCGCAAGTTTTAGTGTGAGACTTTTTCGCGTCTCAGGTACGTCAAGGACCACCCCCCAGCCCATGTTAAAAGATAGAGCCCTCCAGAAGAACAGTATAGATCTTACGATAACGCTAAAAAAACATTGCCCCACCACGAAAAGTATAACGTTTCTCATTGGATAGACAGAATTTTTGTAGGCGGAGCTTAAGGTTAACATTGAGACCCTGATTGGTCAGATGAAAACACAGCCAGATAGTTTTTTTAAACCAACTTCGGTAAATTGTAGTAAGGAGAAGTTAGAAGAAAGTTAGTTCCGAGACGGCGAGCTGGATGGCTGCTGCGCCGGCCGCTGTCGCCCTGACGCTGCCTGAACACCGACAAGGTAATGAACGCACGCTATGGCGCATAACAACGCATAAAGCTACACTCAGAACTGCAGAAGTCTCATCTTTTAACCCCTTTTGCGTAATACTAGTGTCGATCGTAAATTAAAGTTCATGGTGTTCACATTTGCCACTTGAAGTAAAAATCTGAAACGCGATGATTTCTCTGTTATATAGTTATTAAGAAGCCACATCAGCCACTGTAATTTATGACAAGTTAGATAAGTAATTAAAGATAATTGAGGGTCACTGTAGACCATTTTGATAGTTTTCTCTTTTGTGAAACTTAATTTAAACCTAGATTATAGATGTGATATGGCATAGGTCATCCTTCGATCCAGTGTAGAACTTGGAAACCCACTCAGGGAATATTCGTTCACATTTTTGTTGAACGCAGTTTGTTTTTACCATCCTGTATTGAAACACTTCCTTTTATCAATAGTGCAATTTAGAAACAATGTTTTGTGAGTAGAATAAAATTTCCAATGGTAAACTTAACTGCTTTTTCGACGTTATTTTACCAGCTAACTAAAAATAGGAAAGCCTTGAACCCTTTCCACTAAATTAAGTTAGTATTAAGATTCTTTTACAGGGAGTGCAGTGGAGCTGACACTGAGATCATTTATTATTTGGTTATATCATCGCTGGTCTCACTGAACTCTTCTGAATTCTACATGTCATGTGTGGTCTGGCGTCTCCTTACCAGCAACAGGTCCCAGGTTCAAACTAGTCAATTCCCTAAAAAACACGCTCAGAGCTTCGTTGCGCGAAAGTGGTAGGGAGACACGATATAGTACAAACAGACACCACCATGAATGTTTAGAGAGGGACAGAATTAGTGGTACCTCACCTGTTGATTAAGAGTAACTATCGATATTGTGATGTTGGTTATCTTTGGTTGTGTTGACACTTGTTCTGTGTGTGGTGTCTTCCTTGTTTCTCCTCTATGAACCGAGGTATTACATTTGCTTGCACATTTTCTCTTCCTTGCATTTGCGCCTTGAGAATGGCAGGGAGTGCTCCTGTCGAAATTCTGCGGTGTTCGACGTCACCCGGCAGCAAACCCGTAAGTTGACATCTTGGATATTCGGGAATCCAGCCGGATGTTCGCGTCGTTCTCGCACGATATTTCAACAGCGTGCCTCGCTGTCTTCTTCAGGTGCTACCTGAGACTGGTCCAGATCTGACACACCCCAGGTCATGAACTCGACTTCAGAAGACGGCCAGGCCGGGCGCGGACGGCGGAGGGAACACCGGCCACCAGAGAGGGACAATGTAGCCGCGTCTGGCGGGCGCGGACCTCAGATGGAACACACGACGCGGCGCGGACCGATTAGGGAGCGCCCAGCACGCAACAGAAGTGGAAACCGTAGTAACAGTCATGAGATAGAGTACCTAACATCTCAGATTGGGTCTGACATACCTCAAATGACAACCACAACCGTTGAGAACGGCCAAAACCGGCGCCGACGGCAGTCGGAACATCCGCGACTGGAGGGGTCCGTTGAAGCCGAGTCTGGCGGGCGCGGACCACAGATGGAACACTCGACTCGGCGCGGACCGATTAGGGAACGCCCAGCTCCTCCCAGGCATAAATACTGGACTCGATCGACCCAAGGACCAGTCTCAGGTAGCACCTGAAGAAGACAGCGAGGCACACTGTTGAAATATCGTGCGAGAACGACGCGAACATCCGGCTGGATTCCCGAATATCCAAGATGTCATCAGATCGCCGGGAAAGCATGAAGAATTACAAACCCGTAAGTTATTTGAACATAAATGATGATGATGAAATGATAAGGACAACACATACCCCCAGTCCCCAGGCAGAGAAAATCCCCAACCCAGCCGGAAATCGAACTCGGGCCCTGGATCCAGAAGCAGCAACACTAGCCAGTAGACCACGAGCTGCGGATGGCAGACACGATGTTGCACGGTCGTACTGACCTCCAAATCCATGAACACGGTTTACACACCAGTTAGTGTTGTTGCAACACTGTACTGCGTCCCTATGAGCGTTTTTTCACGAGTGCATCCGGATCTGGCTTCATTTTTATGGATGAAAGAGAGAGACTGCATCGGACAGTGCAGATGGAAGTGCTCTTGGAACGAGAGATATTCGATGAACAGACATCCCTTTCGTTCCCCCGAATTGAATCCCATCGAGCGTATGTGGGAACGCGTTGCGCAGACCAGCTGCAGCCCGTGCACAGGCACCGACGACCATTCAGCAGCCGTCAAGCGCGCTGGTCCAGCGATTGAGGGCCTACCACAAAGACTCCTTACCGACCTTGTGGCCATCAAGGGAGCACGTCGCAGAGCATGCTCTGCAGTCCGTGGTGATCACACATCCTATTAAGAGCAGTGTCCTGTGTTTTTGTACATCCAGGGGACCATCATACACTATGTGATCAAAAGTATCTGGACACTTAGCTGAAAATGTGGCTTCCTCCAACGGTAATGCTGGAATTCAACATAGTGTTGGCCCACCCTTAGTCTTGATGACAGCTTCCACTCTCGCAGGCATACGTTCAATCAGGTGCTGGAAGGTTTCTTGGGGAATGGCAGCCCATTCTTCACGGAGTGCTGCACTGAGGAGAGGTGTCGATGTCAGTCCGAGAGGCCGGGCACGAAGTCAGCGTTCCAAAACATCTCATAGTTGTTCTATAGGATTCAGGTGACGACTCTGTGCAGGCCAATTCAGGGGTGTTATTGTCGTTTAACCACTCCACCAGAGGCCATGCATTATGAAGAGGAGCGGATCATGTTAAAAGATGCAGTCGTCATCCTTGAATTGCTCTTCAACAGTGGCCAGCAAGATGATGCTTAAAACATCAATGGCCGCCTGTGCTGTGATAGTGCCACACAAAGCAACAAGGTGTGCAAGCCCCCTCCATGAAAAACACAACACCATAACATCACCGCCTACGAATTTCACAATTAGCACTACAGACGCTGGCAGATGACGCTCACCGGGCATTCGCCATACCCACACCCTGCCAACGGCTCGCCATATCGTGTACCGTGATTCGTCACTCAACACAACGTTTTTCCACCGTTAAATCGTCCGCTCGACCATGAAATCCAAGTTTTATCACCTCTTGCCTGACTGTCATTGTATTTGCAGTAGATCCTGATGCAGTTTGGAATTCCTGTGCGATGGTCTGGATAGATGTCTGCCTATTACACATTACGTCCCTCTTCAAATGTCGGCGATCTCTGTCAGTCAACAAACGAGATCGGCCTGTACGCTTTCGTGCTGTACATGTCCCTTCACGTTGCCACTTCACTATCACATCCGAAACAGTGGACCTAGGGATGTTTAGGAGCGTGGAAATCTCGCGTACAGTCGTATGACACAAGTGACACCCAGTCACCTGACCAAGTTCGAAGTCCGTTGAGTTCCGCAGAGCGACCCATTCTGCTCTCTCACGATGTCTAATGACTAATGATGTATCTGAAATGGAGTACCTGGCACTAGGTGGCAGCACAATGCACCTAATATGAAAAACGTATGTTTCTGGGGGTGTTCGGATACTTTTGATCACGTAGTGTGTAAGTAGGCTGTTTAGGTTTTTTTATTGGTAACGCCGCCGCCACGTAACGCTCTGTATGAAAATAACTGACTGTGCCGTGTGCAGTCTGTGGCTGGTTTGCATTGTTGTCTGCCATTGTAGTGTTGGGCAGCGACAGCTGGATGCTAACAGCGCGTAGCGTTGCGCAGTTGGAGGTGAGGCGCCAACAGTGGTGGACGTGGGGAGAGAGATGGCGGAGTTTTGAAATTTGTAAGAATGGATGTCATGAACTGCTATATATATTTTGACTATTAAGGTATATACATTGTTTGTTCTGTATTAAAATCTTTCATCTGCTAACTATGCCTGTCAGTAGTTAGTGCCTTCAGTAGTTTGAATCTTTTATTTAGCTGGCAGTAGTGGCGCTCACTGTGTTGCAGTAGCTTGAGTAATGAAGATTTTTGTGAGGTAAGTGATTTGTGAAAGGTATAGGTTAATTTTAGTCAGGGCCATACTATCGTTGGGATTTTTGGAAGTCAGATTGCGCTGCGCTAAAAATATTGTGTGTCAGTTTAAGCACAGTCGTGTATAATTTTTCAAAGGGGGCATTTCATATGTCGAACCTTAGCCGAGGATACCTCACTGGAATCTTCTGAATTTTTCTTGTAGTTTGTGTAATGAGTGTGGATTTTGTTTATTGCTTGCGCATAATTGTAGAGAGAATCTCCTTTGTAGTTGTAGTCTTTCACTGTTGTAGAGTAAAACAGTTGTGGCATGCATGTAGATTCGCACCAAGTATTTTGCAGCTGCGCTTGCAATTAACTAGATATTATTTGCTATGTCAATGTGTTCTCTTATTTTTGCTCTTCAAATTGTGTTTTTCTGTGTTGTCGTGTGAATTATTGTGACAATAATGGCGTGTGAAAAACGTAATACTAGGCTACAAAGCAAACCGAGAAATGACAGTGAAGACGAAAGCAGTGTGTTAGCGCCACCGTGTAATGAATTAACTAATGTTCAAAGTAGTAATTTGGTAATTGTGCATAGGGAAATGGAGCGGGCTGCAAATAATAGTGTAGGCAGTGAAACAGTTAGTGAACAGGGAAGCATTATCGATCGATCGGTCGGCAACAGCTCGCGTCAGGAATCCGAAATGACAGGACACAATCTTGCAAATACTGTACATTCAGGTTTTGCGTCCTCGCCGTTTCCTCAAATAAGTCAAGAACACATTTTCTGCTTGTCAAAATGTGAATGTTGCTGGTGCGAATGCACTGCCGAAAAGCATAGAGGAACAGATTCCAGACACTAATACATTATTATTGCAATTAATGCAACAAATGAAACAAAACCAGAGACAAACACAGCAACAGTTAGACACAATGGAACAAAATCTTCATAAGTTAGACCCAATGGAACAAAATCGGAGACAAACACAGCAGAAGCTTCAAAAGTTAGACACAATGGAACAAAATCTTCAAAAGTTAGACACAATGGAACAAAAGCTTCAAAAGTTAGACTCAGTGGAACATACGCTTGAACAAACACAAACATCAAATCGAAATGTAAAAAAGTCTGTAATTACGTAAAAACACAAATTTGTGAGCATTTCCAACCTATTTTTTCGCGGGATGAAAATACATTACAGAATCACGATTCAGCCATAAAAGAACTGCAAACTATTATTCATGAAAATCATGAGACGTTGCAAGCTAAAATTGACTCAGTTGCATCTACCGATTCGGTTACGCAACTTGCAGTAACTCAGCAAAACTGGACACAGTAGATACGATTTCAACACAAATGGACACTCTGAAATTTGGTTCAGAAAAACACACTGAGGGAATAAGTACACTATCGGAGAAAGTAGCCAAACTTTCGGACCAGTTCATTAACTTATCTGCAAAGGTAGATGATGATCTGAATGATACAGAAGAGTGCGAACACATTAGGAAATTCAAACAAAATCAGAATCAAATTAATACGCAACACCAAAGGGAAATCCGGGAAGTACAAGATCAGCTGACACAGGTAACACAAGAATTACGTATTTCAGAGGACACTCGCGCTCCAACACGGGAAGAGGGACTTAGAAATACGCAAAAGCCACAAAATAATAACACAGGGCATTTCGGAAATTATGAAAGAAATTGGCAAGGTGCACCGAATTTTGAGATGGAACCGCCGACACGACGTAACAATGACCGATATGCTACCCGCCGACACGATGATTTTGACTATAAGCTGTTTGTTACTGCACGTAAATTCAAAACATTTAAGAATTCTGGCAACGACATTCATCCACAAGCATGGCTCCATCAATTCTCTCATTTTTTTCCTCCCAACTGGTCATTAGAGCACAGATTAGAATTTATGTGTGGCTACTTTGAAAATGAACCAGCTGTAAGAATGCGATCGGTCATTCACGATTGTCACAGTACAGGAGAATTTAATCATGCCTTCCTCTCAGCATATTGGTCTCAAGCCACACGAGACCGAGTAAAACATAGCATCATAATGATGAAACATTTCGAACAATCTGAATTTTCCAGTCTTGTCAAATATTTCGAAGACATGTTACATAAGAATCAGTAACTTTCAAACCCATACAGCCCCTCAGAAATCATCCGCATTTGCTTAATCAAATTACCTGAACATTTACGACAGATTATTTTAGCAGGACGATGCAAAGACGATATTGAAGCTTTACAGGGACTGTTACAAGAACTAGAAATTGACACTGACAATCGCGGAACGTGATAACAGGAACACAACAATTACAGGTCACATCCGTCGCAATTCCGCGATGACAGAAATAATACACGACAAGGCTATTCGTACAACGTAAATCGTGACCAAAACAGACACCACCCGTATGACAACCACTGGCTGAGTAATAGTTACAGAGAAAGATCGCATTTCCGTAGTAATGAATATTACACAGACAATCATGGAAACAGTCAATATGGCAACCAGAACTATTATTATCACGGGAGACAGAATAACTTAAGACGCAACGGTCCAGCGCGCAGTTACGATTCAGGGAGAAATTCTCCATCACATGACCGACAAGAAAGAAACTATGGAATCTACCGACATGACGACAGACGTATGATCGTAACGACAGACCTGAAATTCAGCAGAACTGGCGGGATTCAAACAGAGTAGGGCCCTTTCGACAAGGTGAATTTGTAGAAGTTAGGTCTCCAAATCCCAATAACGACGCGCGCCAACAAAGAGACAGACAATGACTCGCACCGCAGGCAGCCACGTGCGCCGGCTGGCTCAGAGAAAATAACATAGACGCTAACACTGAGAAAAATTCCAGTATTCCTTAGCGACGATTACCGCATGATAATTGCGTTCAAGTTGAAACTCTGACTACTATAAAGGGTAAAAGATTGCACCAAATTTCACATGTAAAACCGTTTATTGAAAGATAATCCGCTTTCTAACTTTGTCTTTGCCATATAACTTTTCAGTTTACATTACTAGTATGCTTTGTCAGACTTAGAATCTGTTAACATGCAACAATGTTTGAAGTTAAATACCCAGTCAAGAACCAAGAGAACTTATTTAAACAGAAATTACGAATGCCTTGTTATTGTGAACAGCCGACACAGTGTTATAGTGTGTGTACATTCTTGCTTGTTAGTTACACGATTACGTAACGACTATAAGGCTTACATGCTTAGAACATTTACCAATACTGCTAATGAGATCTTAATGCAACATTTTTGTTTACTTGAAAATACATTCTTTATTTGAAGTACATTCGGTGAGATTAAAGATGACTTAGCATTTGGTTTCTCTGATAGCTACACGATTATATCACGACGCTACTAATATGTGACACGATTTACATTGTTACTTTTGCGGTGTTTTATATCTGCACAGTTTTTCTGAATTCTTCTGGAAAGGAAAACATGTTTTAGTAGTAAATTTTGTGGTATAGCTACAATGAGACAGCCTTTTCCGTAGCACAACAATACGTTTCAGCACAGTACTTTCTTCATCACGGCAATAAGCGTAATAACTAAGATATCTATAGGCAAAGCATTTAACTTTTGTTTATCATAAGGTAAGTACATTGACTTCTGCAGAACTTAGCTTTCGGAGGACGATAACTACGACACTTCCACAGAGATTATCTTACAACAAGATGCACAGTTTAGCGCTACAGTACACGTATTTGAGTGATTAATTTTGAACTTAAAACATTTATTTTTAAAGATATTTGAAGTACAATGATACAAAGGTTTTCCGTGATACATTTCATTCCATTGCTGTAATTTGTAACACTTGATGGTATAATTACATTAATCCTCAGGGTGGTACACGCTTACTTTGTGTACCATGTGTATGGCAAGCACAAGGAGCCCTAGCTAATATGGTATTTGCTTATACAACTTTACACACCGGTACCATATTTCTCTAACACATAAATTACACAGCTATCTTATCATCTAACTGGGAGAGTCAAACATTTATTTTAATACATCAGTGACAGATGTTTACATAATTACACAGTTGGATAACTTCACACTTATGAAACTGTATTTTGTCTGTACTTTGTGAACTCTTCATATTTTTCGGAACCATTGTGATACTATGAAAGCTTTGAATTATGTATTTGGTATGGGATCATGATTTTTAAATAACATTTGAGGTAGATGACACTTTTGACATGAGCAGAGAATCTTTTTAGGTTTTGAAATTATAGGAAGAAGCTACGACGATTTTGAGATTTGGCTGAGGTTTTATGATCTTATGATGACGATGTGTACTATGCTGTTGCGGTATGTTTATGATCAATAAGCTGATGCTATATGAGTTATTTGATTATGCTACATATCTGTTGTGATGAAATATGGAAGAAGTGTCGACGAATAAGGTAAGGAATAATGAGTAGTGGTTAGGGACTCTGGTTTGTGAAAAAGGTGGTTGGAAACCAAGAATCGTACTTTAAGAGTAAAGAGTAATGTATGTAAATGCGTGAATGTATTACAATGCCGACGAAAATTTTTTGGACACTGTTATATTTATAGGATTTTATTTTCTACACATTTGTAACGCAAATTCTCAACCTGTGAAAATATTTTTAGATGAGACTGTCACTGTAGCTGAAACTGTTGTCGTAAATATTTCGGTATGAAAGGTAAGTGACCGTGACGTAATGCGTTGTGAGCGTCCAGGTGTGCCAACCACCTTGAGAAAAAGTCATTAGTGTGTGCCTTTCAGAGGCACAGGTGGAGAAAAAAGGAGGCCATTAACCTCGCTATTGACATTCCTTTGTAGAAAGCATCGCAAATACGACACGTCCAAACTTGAAAACATATGATTACACTGTGGAGCTCTTAATTTATGATATTTACTAAAATGCCTAATGAAACGATGAGAAACATTTCATGGCTATTGTCCTGCTAGTTGAGAGAAATGCCATATGGCTTGCTTTTTGCATTTATTTACTCATTTTGTTTAATATCTAGTTTCTAACTGCACTGAAGCATTGGTTAAAATAAATTTTATGGATGTACTAATATTAATATTTTATGCCTACAGATCCAGTAAATAATAACTTTATGATGTACTTCCTTAGAAAAGAGAGCACTAATAGACATTGCCCTTCACAGGAATTGCAACAATAATTTTTTTACGATTTGGTAACTTATCTGCTAGAGTATGTTCTCGTGATGTATCACTCTAGTGTTAAGATGTGACATAGGTATTAAACATTTTTACTGTAATATTTTTTCTGCTTCAGCTTTGTCATTTTTAGATATAAATTATTATATTTATTGCTGCTTGCTTGTCTTACTTGCACTTTTTTGTCATTGCTGTTTGTATTAATTGTTTTGTGCTGCTGCATTGCCTCGTCCCTTAGTTTAGCATCTGAGCTCAGTAGATTTAAGTTAGCTTAAGAGGGGCTGGCCTATATAAAAGAATGAGTTGCGATGAATTGGAAGAAATCCACTGAGAGGTTATACAAAAATTGTACAGAAAACAGGTGTAGGTAGGATTTTCTTGGAAATAAATGATGAGGTAAGATCCTGGAAAATAAATAATGAGGTAAGAAATATGTGAACATATAAATACAAAAAGCATGCTTGGATAGGATTTTTTTTTTTTTGTCTCGAGCAAATGTTGAAATAAGAGGAACGATCTATGGAATGAAGTTTTGGGGTGGACTGCAGTACCAAATGTTACACTCAAAACAAACCCTGCCCTTTCCTCTTGTGTTATCCCACTATGTGTTTGTATACCCTTGGGTATTTGTGTTCTTCCTGTCTTTATATGTTTATCTGATGAGAGTTACATAGTAGAATTTTTCTGATAATATGTTATTTACTTTTGTAAAGATGTTTACACATTATTTATCTGTTCTGTTTTAATGCTCATGTGTGAAGTTGATGTTTCTAAAGTTATTCTGATCTTTTATGTATGTACTTATGTCATAATTTTTGTAACACTGATGTATTTGTTATTTTGATTCTTTTGTAAAGCCCCTATTACTACAAATTTTATCTGTATTTTTATGTTTTTTAATGATGTATTTTGTACCTTTCTTATTGTATTCTTATGTTATAAAATTGTAATTGACACCAGTTCATCAAATTAAGTAACTTGTAAGTTACATTTCACTGCACACATTTCTGTTGGCCATAGTATATGGACAATATGTGAGAAGCAGGGACTGATAGTGTTTGCACGTGTGTTAATAATTCAGCAAGGGACTGGATAACAGCATTGCTGGTTCTAAGGACATTTCAAACAAATTCTTTGTGAGTGCACAAGTGGTGGTTTATGGACTTGCTGCATTCTCTGCAAGACTCTTCAATGGTGATTGTGCACCTGCACAGTTGCAACAGATGGCTACTGGCCATCTCTACAAGGACTACAGTGGGTCTGAATCTTTGATGACCCACCAATACCATTATTTCTACAAGGACTGCAATGGGTCTGCACCTCTGGTGGCCCACCAACACTAATCTCTACCAGGACTACAGTGGGTCTGCTCTGTGATGACCTACCTACTGATAGTCTTCAACGTCGGCTGACTCTGCTGTGGCCCATTACCTGTCTGCATGTCAAGAGTCAGCACTGTCTTTCCGTTGGAAGGACAACACTACTTCTTCAAGACTGCATGGAAATCCACTACTTCCATGTGCATTTTCTTTTACTGCTCAGACATTGAGCAAAAACACTGCTATTTTACTGTGATGAACGATCAGGACTGTCTTTATGGATTGTGAGAAAATTTTAGCTTTTGACCAACATTGTATCGATAAGTGTGTGCATTTCATTTCTTTGTTATTGTAATTATTAAAAAAAATTCAAGTCTGTATTGGCTACTGCCCAAAACAATTTGTAAATTTTTCGTGGGGAGCATGGGGGCTATGTAAGTAAGCTCTTTAGGTTTTTTTTATTGGTAACGCCGGCGCCACATAGCGCTCTGTATGAAAATCACTGGCTGTGCCGTGTGCTGCCTGTGGCTGGTTTGCATTGTTGTCTGCCATTGTAGTGTTGGGCAGCGGCAGCTGGATGCTAACAGCACGTAGCGTTGCACAGTTGGAAGTGAGCCGCCAACAGTGGTGGACGTGGGGAGAGAGATGGCGGAGTTTTGAAATTTGTAAGAATGGATGTCATGAACTGATATATATATATATATATATATATATATATATATATATATATATATATATTGACTATTAAGGTAAATACATTGTTTGTTCTCTATTAAAATCTTTCATTCGCTATCTATGCCTATCAGTAGTTAGTGCCTTCCATAGTTTGAATCAAGAGAATGGCCCTGACTACCATTAACCTATATATATATATATATATATATATATATATATATATATATATATATATATATATATATTATGACTATTAAGGTAAATACATTGTTTGTTCTCTATTAAAATCTTTCATTCGCTATCTATGCCTATCAGTAGTTAGTGCCTTCCATAGTTTGAATCTTTTATTTAGCTGGCAGTAGTGGCGCTCGCTGTATTGCAGTAGTTCGAGTAACGAAGATTTTTGCGAGGTAAGTGATTTGTGAAACGTATAGGTTAATGGTAGTCAGGGCCATTTTCTTGTAGGGATTACTGAAAGTCAGATTGCGTTGCGCTAAAAAAATATTGTGTGTCAGTTTAAGCACATTCATGTATAATTTTTCAAAGGGGACGTTTCAAGTGTAAATCGCGGTGAGTTCAGTGTAATAACCGTCTTTGAATAAAAGAGTGGTTTCTGCTCGTTTCATTCCGTTGGCAAAACATTTCTAAGTCTGAAATCGCTTGTTGCTTTGGTTACAGTGGGCATGGCGCGAGACTGCTTGAGGAAAGTAGCAGTCAACTTGGTCGCTGTTGCCCTCTACTGGCCGTTCCAGCTTTCGTGGTGGGCGGCAACCGATAGGGATTCCAGTAACATTTTCAACAGATTTTCATAAAATGTTGACCTAAAGTATTTTGTAAGTAGTTGTTATTATATGCTTTAAACTGTTGTAACTATGCTTTGCATAATTTATTAAATAAGTTACGTCCCCAATCTATAAATCATCATTAATGGGAACCTATGCGCGATTAGAAAATTTTATTACTGAAAGAGATAGGAAAGTGGGCGGTAAATAAAAAAAGGTAGCCTAACTCTGCTTTCGAAGATTGAAGAACATTTAAAACTGAATGGTATACACAAAAACAACCGAAAACAGTTAATCATTCTTCATGACAATCCCAGCAGTCCCACAGTACGCCAAGCAACTGATTATTTGACGGAAAAAAAATCAGGGAATTAATGTCTCATTGGCCGTATTCAATTGACTTGCATGGACAACCATTTTCATCGCCACATGACGCTGTTGTTTCCTTTCTAAACTATATATTTAGGTACAACATCAGAGCAGAAAAAAATGTTTACAGAACTGGTTCTCATGCATGCAAAACTGTACAAATTTTGATGGGGAATAGAAAACGATTTGTACAAAAAGAGTAATCTTTTTCTTAACGTAAATGCCTTCCTTATATTACAGCACATTTCATTTTTGTGGTGAACGACAGATGATTTCACGATACTTATTTGTTACTGAAGAGATTAGAAATACCTATTTTTTACTCAGTTATTTTTCGTTTTTCCTTACTTATTGCCAAAAATTGGCAAAAATAAATAAGCATCCAATTTTCTTTTGCCATTAACCTCTGCTGACAACAAAGGTAGCTGCAGTGGTTTTCAGATTAAGTAAAAAAGAGGCAGACACACTGTACATAACTGAACTCTGTTTTTAATGTATAAATACCGAAAATGTACACATTATGTATTCGTATTTGCAGACTGACCACACTAGATGCTTTATAAATAAAAGTGAAACGTATCTGATGAAAAATATACTTTCATTATTTACGGTAAGCTTAAAACGGAAAAACAAAAAATAATTGGTTATAACAGCTGCTGCGGAAGATGACCATTCCAAAAACCTATTTTTTCTGTTTTATGGACGATAATATACCCCTGTGATTCAAGTTTCAAGTCAGGGCAATGCAGGTTGTAGTAAGATAGCTTGGTGGGTGATTACCGCCATGTTCCTGTTGGGAAAAGAAGTCAACGAATGTGTTGATATCGGAATGTACGAATAAGGACTGGAAGGTATGTGGGATCTGCAACGAACGGTATAAAAATTCCTCAGTTTTGCTTTCAACACCGCCCGCCTGATTCCGACATCAGCGATTTTATTTATATACTGTGACCCATTGTTAGGAGGCAGCGAGCACTGCAGCGTGCTGGGTTCATTGCTCCTGGCGCATTGCTGTCTGGGTGGCCGAGGCGACAGAACGCGGTGCAAGCAGTACAGCTGAGGCCAGCCCTGACTCTGTGGAGGTGCCGGCGTCAGCAGACACGTGCCAGCGGATCTTCCGCAGAGGTGGTTTTACAAGTCTGTGCTCAATAGCTTCTTTGCCTCAAAAGAGGCGCAACGCTTTGCAGGAACTAAGTTTAGTATTATCTTACAAGGTTATGTGGTGCAGTACACCCGTATCTATCACTAGTAGTAACTTCGAGAATTAAAAAAAAAAATGGTACAACACCTTTATCGGAATAACTCGACTTCGCTGCGCTTTAGATTCTTAAATGGTATTTTCCTTCTTGCTGAGTTCCGAATCACTCTTGTGAACAAATACGACATGGGTTTCATGGCTGACAACGTTTGTCTTGAAGAAAAGATAGTTATTTTACTATGTATTGCTTATATTTGTTATTGTTGCAGTTGACATGTGACGAACGGAAGTGAGATCGAGGAAAGATAACCGACTGTTGTTGGAGTGTGTGTGACAGATACACAACACAACTTCTGTTAGTAATCCAATGAAATCCGCGTTGGCAGCCACGTTTAAATTAGGAGACCGTAGAAAAGCGTCAGAATATCCAAGTCGATCTAATCCGTGCTTGTAAAATGACGGCTATTTAAGGTTTTCTTTTTTTTTTCAGAACAGTAAAAAGTGGCATGGAGCATCCTTAAAATCATTTTTGATCACATTTCTCGAGCTTTTTTTAGCTCTCCGAAACAGATGATTTCCGCAGGGACTTCGAGTCTTAGTTTCGACGTCATATCCGCAAATCAGTGTTTCATCACCTTTTACGACACGTTTCAGTAGTCCTCCATAGTTTTTGACTTTCCCCAGAACTTTTTTGGCTTTTCTCAGAAGTTCAGGAGGATTCCGATGACGTCATTTTCCAACAAGATGGAGCTCCACCACACTGGCACAACAATGTATGCCAGTTTCTGAATGAAACTATGCCTCAGTGCTTGATAGGGTGGTTGGCACCCTGAGACATTGCCGTGCATTCTTGGCCTCCAGGATCGCCAGACATAACTCCACGCGATTTTTTCTGGTAGGGTTATGTGAAGGAAAGTGAGTTCATCTCCCCTTTACCTCATGACATAGAAAAAGCGAAGAGCAGAATCGCAGCCGCCGTAACTTCTGTAAAAGCAGATACATTGAGTAAAGTTTATGACGAATTTAGCTATCGTCTACACGTTTTTCGTGCTGCTGGTGGCGGACACATAGAGAACTTGTAATAGCACGGGTAAAACTTAAAGATTATTTGAAAGTCTTGCAATCCATCCCATCTTTGTAGCATGTTTTTATCAATAAATATGGAATTTTGAAATCAGGTCATTGTTCTTGAGACGTGCTGTATTTTTACATAATGTAAATAATCGTCGATACTACCAAAATATATCTAACCTATCTAATAACAGGTTATTTAACCAATATGGTTAATACTCTACAGATGATTTTCAGGCTTGTTTACCTACACAATAACGAGAAATTCGCACGAATCAGACTGATAAAACGCTCGAAATTACAAAATTCCAGTTGAACACACCTGATATTTTACAAACCATATGTTATGTCGTAACTCGGTGTTCACGTATGCATACTCTCATCAGGTCTTTATTTCAAGAAGCTTTTGCTCACTAAGCACTTCTATTAGAGCTCATTATCGACTACTAGCTTAGAGTGAGCGCAAATGTTCTCCCACGTGCTTTTTTTTAACTTCCGTTTTAAACTTTTGTTTCACTTCATTTGGTGACGAAGTCGTTTGCTTCGATTTTAACAATACAAGCACAAGCTGTATGAGGTTTTACGTTAGGATTAGCTTCCTGTCGCTGTGTAAATGACACTGAACATTCTTTCTGTGACATTAGTTTACAGTAACAAATAATTTTATCGTCCTTACGTTTGTCTTATTTACTTCTCTGCATATTATATGACACAGTTTCGTAGACTTTCTCTTTTTCATTAACACAATACAAGAACAACAACAAACGATTTCATCTTAATAACGTCCAGGAAAACTTAGGAGTGAATTCATGAAAAGGAGAATAATATTTACATTACATACTTCTAACTTAATTAGGTTTGCAAAGAGAGTATGTTGTTAGTTAGTTAGTTACATGTTCCGCCGATCATTTGAACGATTCTTTTATCGAAGTGACGTGGAACGAGTCAGTCTACAGGATATGTATGCAAAATTAGTGTCAACATTTATAAACACATTATTTTTTTAGTTCTACTCAAACAACAACATTTAGAAACAAGTTTTTTTCAGGCTACCACTTTTTAAGTAAAACTTCGGCCATGCAGTAGAATCAGTTGTCCAGGAGGAAAGATTTTAGGTTGGATTTAAGATTTGCTTTTCTACCTGTCAGAGATATGTTACTGGGAAAATGATCAAAGATTTTTGTTGCTGCATACTGAGCTGCTTTCTGAGCCTCTTATAGTTTTAATAATGATTAATAAAGGCCATTTTTTCTCTATTGTTGTAGGTGTGGACCTCGCTGTTTTTCTTACATTGTGGTAGATTATTTATGACGAATTTCATTAGCGAATATATGTAATACGGACGGCGCTGTTAAAATGCCTGGCTCCTTGAAGACATAACTATATGGCGTCCGTCGGCGTACGCTAGATATTATTATTGGTGCTCGCTTTCGCGCAATCAATACTTTCTTTCTAAATGTTGAGTAACCCCAGTAAATTATTTCATAAGACATTAGTGACTGAAAACATGCAACTTATGTCAGAAGGCTGATTCGTTTTTTCCAACACTAGCGGTTATACAAATAGCGAAAGTAGCTGAACATAATGGATTTAGAAACTCAATAAAATGTGTCTTCCAGTTCAAGTTTTCATCAATATGTACAGCCAAAAATTTGAGACATTCTGCCCTTTTAACTGCTCTTGCTCATGTGCAACATCACTTTTTGAAAATAGTGTCTTTCTTTTAAATACATTCTCGTCTGGATTTAGATAAGCCGACTTTAAACTGAAATAACATTTTCGTTGTTGTAGCGTCGAGGCCCGTCGTCCAGTTTAGTGTTAGCTGATAGTTAGCCACCGGCGTCAGAAGAAATTTATCCTTGATTGGGCAAGTTTCTACAATTTCCATTTTTATGTAACAGATACAGTGAATTTGACAACTTTCCATACCCGAGAACTAAATTTCATAGGAAGAACACAAAATGTATAGGACGCTTAAAAAAGATAGTTTCAGCTCAGAGAGCTTGTTAGTTCAACTCAGCATTGCTTGAAGGTAGATTACTGTGATATCTAAAGGTAAGCATACTTTACAAGTGTATGGAAAGTACACCTTGTATTAACAGTATGAATACACAGGGTGACTTCGTGATGATGTTACAAACTTTCAGAAATGATAGAGAAGGATAAATGTATCCATCTGAGGTAGGAGACCTGGTCCGGAAACGACTGAGTCGCAAGTTATAAATGAAAATCGTTCTGATACTTCTAACAGTGGATCTCTTGAACTGACAGCTCTTTGCTTTCCGTATTTTGGAAGGAGATAGTATGCAACAAAACAAGTAAAAAATGTCCAGTTTGCATGGGCTCTGAAGTGCATGCCTTGACAGCTGTGAAATCCATCTCTTCTACGGAACAAGTGTTCATAGCTCTAAGGTATGCACTTTAGAGCCCATGTTTACTGAACAGTTTTTTCTTGTTTTGGTGCATACTATCTCCTTCCAAAATACGGAAAGCAAAGAGCTGTCAGTTCAAGAGTTCCACTGTCAGATGGATAAGAACGCTTTTCGCTTACAACTTTCCACTCAGTCGTTTCCGGACCAGGGTTCTTACCTCAAATTGATACATTTACCCTTGTCCACCATCCCGAAAAGTTAGTAACGTCATCACGGTATAGCATGTAAATGCCATCTGTTTGATTTAAGGATCTAAAATTACATCCCCATTTGGTTGAATCCAGAGTATCAAACGAATTAGAAAATAAAGCTAGAAAATACGCACAAATGGTACTTTTGTTCATATACAAATAACGACAGGCGTACCCTCAAAATTGAAAATCTGATATGAAAACAATATTACAGAACATGGGAAAATCTTGTTGGTTGTTAACAAAAATAACCAACGAAATGCCACTTATAAAGAGAAAACCTCATAATGGAGAAAGAGGAAATAAAGTTTAAAAACGCTATTCAACTTTGAGGCCATTTGTTTGCTTACAAAACTTCACAATTGATCATGTTAATGGATTTTTTCCATTGATTTCGTGCCTTCTATTTTTTTTAAATTCTGACTGGCAAAATTATAGTTTAATAAGATGTGTTTTAAAGACGACATTGTTTAGGTTGTTTGGTTAAAGTTTGACGCAGGCCAGCATTCGACGTCTCTTAATTGCCTAGGATTGAATCAAGGTGGTTCGTGTCTCCCAATTTTCACGTATTATTTCACATCCACGTCGACCGGACTGCTGATTTCGTAGTCCTCTGACTGTATATTGCGCTGCAGAGCACTTCATAGAGTTTGAAAATCTCCCAACTCTGGAAATCCTTCCGACTATGAAATTTTACTTTTTTCTTTCTTCTAGCGCAGAGAAAGGTGCTTTATGTTTTCGTTTGACTCATTTGGATCCATAGATGAAATACAGATCAACACACCTACAGTATATCAAGGTTGTATTCCTCAGTATTAGCACTGACAAGGGGTAAACTAGTGCTGTGATTAACTTGCGCCACGGCGGGGAGGCGGGGTGGGGGGGGGGGGGGGGGGGAGTGTCGTGCTGTTGGGCAACTGCACTAGAGCCACGTTTATTTTGAGGCACCGACATCCGCGGGCTGTCATTTTGGAACGGTTCCCTTCTGCAACTCGGGAAGGTCTATAAGGGGAAGCGACTGACATTGGACTGGAGACTACTTTGACGGTTTCCTGAAAATCTGCTCACCCGCTTCGACTGCAGAGCAGTGCTGAGATTACCGCCGCACCAACGTTAAGTCGCTGAAGAAGCAGATAACCAAACAAACCAAAGTTACACAGTGATCGCCAAAGCCGCAATACTGCTCCTCGCATTCGGCAATGCTACATCTACAGTTTAGTACAGCCACAGACAATCATATCTGCTCTGCCAAAAAAAGATCATTTTGTTGATAGGTGAGGTGACAGGCAGTTAGTTCATCATTGTAGGAGTATATGATAACAAATTCAGACCAAATGAAACACACATGTGACAGTAAAGTTCCCCAGATAGTGACAACAACACACACGGTGTACACTCCTCTGGCGACAACGCAGGCAAGTATTCTAGCATGCAAACAATCAGAAAAGTGCCGAATGGCATCCTGCGACAGATTGTCCCAAGCATCTTGCGTCTTTTGTCGCAATTCGGCAATGGTTCGTGCAGGCCCTGGGGAACGCTCCCGTTTCATCATGTCCCGTGCGTGTTCATCTGACGAGAGATGTGGTGTTCTTGCAGTTGTGTCGCATCATTAAGAGCGTTGCGTCAATCACATCATCCGCTTCTGGACGTTCATTACCCTGCTGAAAATCACATCACCTTCCTGTCGGGTATCCGAGTCTATGAAATGTTGCGGTACTGTGGTGCGGAGATTTCAGTGTGTACTGCACATTCGTATCTGCAAAAAAAAAAAAAAAAAAAAAAAAAAAAACATAATTATGTAACTTTATTTTTTCGAGGTGTAATTAAAACTTTACGATTATCCTTTTCACACATATATTTTGACTTAAGCGTGCCTTCAGCCTTCAACGTGATATTGAGTTACAATTACGGCTTACCAGTGAGGTATTTTTACAAGTTTTGCCAGCTGCTTTTTTTAACGACTTAACACGAACCAGTGAACCACCACCCCGGTTCTGTAAGCAATGGAACTCGCTTGTATAAAATGCCGTATCTCTCGAATTACATGCCGTACAATGATTTAATTGTGCAGGTACATCAGTGGTATATGTGGATAATGTCTGCAAAATGTGCTACGAATAGAGTTGGTAATAAAGAAGTAAAAAAAATAACAGCGTCATGCAGCAGTTTTATTGCGTGACGTACCATCCCCTGGAAAGCCTCGTAGAAACCGAAGTAAAATTTTACGATAACCACAAGTGAACTGTGTCAACAACGAATAAAAATGTGCGTTTTTATATACGTAAATGTTCTATCAATGATGAAATATTATTTTGGAACGAGAAAAATTTACACCTTTACGTGTTTTGAACATAAAAATATTAATAATAAATATATTTCTGTGTAACACAGAATAACAAAGACTATGAGTATATCATGTCAAGAAATTTGTATATAATTATGGGATAAAGACTTGGACGAATAAAATGAACACTCTGGTGTCAGTTCTCGAATCTATTAGACGCTTTTGTACGAGGTTGCTTCTGTACGCACGATTTTGACATCTATACGTAAGTTTTTTTTTCACAGTATATTTATAAAAAGTATTTGTCCCTTTAATCTTATTTCATACCTCTCCCTCCACGTGAATATAATTAAGTGGAAATAATTATTATCGTTAGAATTCAAGTTTTATCACTGGCCGTCTGCCATTCTTTTGTCGTAATGACGCACTGGCAGCCACTATGTGAAATATATTTAATCACATTAATTTTGAGCTTCATTAATAAAATGCCAGGAAAAAATACTTTAAATATTTTTCCTGTCTGGAAAAGAAAATATTTTTTTGCCGAAAATTTTTCATTACATACACACGACGAACTTAAAGATAATGAATAATAATATGAGACTCAGGCTTGCTTATGAGTAAATCGCTGACTTATAAAAATCTTGTTTTCACTGCCGTAAATACTATTCAAATCGTAATTAACAGTATAAAGGCCAGTGTTTAACAAAGAATTTACTTAATATTGAAAATAATAATGCAACTATGTCGTTGATTCTGACGTGTCTCTCTCTGCAACAATATTTATTTATCAGGCATTAACTACTACAGTTTTAAACAAACAAGCGTATTCTTGAGCTAACCGTGTGTGTTGACAACATAAGTAAACTGTTGCAACCTAACCTAGTACCTTTACACACAATTGTTTGCCTACGTAGCGACATTGATGATCGTTAGCGTATATTTTAGCTGCTACTATGACTGTGTGAAATTTACGTGACGTGACTATTTATGAATATTTTCAGCCACGATTTCAAATGTAACAAACTGATGCCTTTAATACAAAAAGGAAAAGAGAGAAACATCGAAAATATAACAAGCGAAAAACTTCTATCCTCATCATTTTTACAGGGTTTGAAATTATGTACGCCGGCTGATTCCTTGGTTATATTACAAACTTTTAGGGATTAAGGGAGAGGGTAAATGTGTCGATTTTAGGTGAGGGACTCCGGTCCGTAAACTAGCGAGTCGAAGGTTATAAGCGAAAATCGTTCTGATACCTCTGACTGCAGAGTAGACGTACCGGTACTGTTGTTGCTAAGGCTGCAGGGAAGGCAGCTTTCAGAGATGGTAGTGTGGACCAAAACGAGAAGAAAATGTCTAGTAAACATGGGCACTAAAATGCGTACCTTAAGAGCTATGAACATTGATCATATTCGATATTGCGAAATACATCTCTTCTACTGCAAGCTCTTTGATTTCGATATTTTTGGAGAAGGTAGAATGGACCAAAACATGAAAAAAATGTCTAGCAAATAAGGGCTCTAAAATGCATGGTATTAAGATTTATGATCCTTTATCCGGCAGAAGAGGTATGTTTCGCTGTAGCGAAGATGAACAAGTGCCCGTAGCTCTTAAGGAATTCATTTTAGAACAAATTTTTACTACACTTTTTTTCTTGATTTGATACATTCTATACCTCTGAAAGACGCCTACTCTAGAGTCTTAGTTATGACGATGCCAGTACATGTATTACACTGCCAGAAGTGTTAGAACGATTTTCGCTTACAACTTTCGACTCGATCGTTTCCGGATCAGGAACCTTTACCTCAAATTGATACATTTACTTTTGAAAGTTTGTAAAATCGTTACGGAATCACGCTTTAGATGATGATGTACTGCCCAATATCGACGTCTTGATATAAAAAGTGGACTGTAAAATGCAGTTACTGAGCCGGAAGAAACCGCGCACGCTGCACTATTGGAAACCGAATCTGCCCGGAGTTATGCAGCCGGTATTGTTCGCCGCCTGGGCTGGCTGGCTTCAGCGGAAGCTGATGCCAGCAGTCGGCCAACGGCTGACTCAGTCAGAGGCCTCGTGTGTCCGCCGGCTCTTGAACTGAGACGAAGCTGTCTTCGCCTCGTCCACATCTATGATAGCATCCGGGGCTTCTTACTTGACCCTGAATTTTTCCGTAATAGGTAGCGAGCAGAAGAGTTATCGTATAAGACCCACTCCACAACACTACACTTTAAACGATCTTCGGTGAGATATTATCAGGCTTGTTTGCTGATTCACTGGTGCTATTACTTATGGTAAAACTTGTCGTCACAGTTGCTCTGGAATCGTTGCAAACAGTTCGTAGTCCGTGCAACGGCATTTAATGTAATGTTGGTGCAGGGCATATTGCTTCAAACGAAAAAAAGAAATGGGAACGGTTGTGGGTGAAACAGTGAGTATCGAGGAGCCAGAAGTGTTCACCGGAATTCCGTTAACTAGAGCGGGAGGAGGTAATTTCGTATTCTTCATACTTAGACACTGTCAGTGCAGCGATAGCCGAGCCGGAACGAGGCCGACGAGAAAGACAGGCCGCGATGCATACGTCACGAAGCTAGGCCTAGGCTTTTTATCAAAATGACATTGATCATTCTCTTTATTCAATTAATTGGTTTAAATGCAATTTTTATATTTCTGTTCCTTTATAACACCATTTTAATCATCATACCAACTACTTCCTTTGCTCTCATTTTCTTCCTATCATTAATTTCCACTTAAAATCTGTTTTTATATGATTTTAATTAACTTTATTTGTTAATTTCGATGTTTTGTTTTACCGTCCTATTTTTGCGTCCATTTTACTGCATTCATTGTTTCTATTCTTCCTTTTGCTTGAATTTCGTTTTACTTATAATCCCTTCTTTCATTTAAATCTTTATCTGCATAATTCGGTCCATAGTACAGTAGAGATTTAGGTTATGTTTTAAACGTTTGTATGACGATTACTATCCAAAACATTGCATATCTTGTAACGAAAAATACTTTTTGCGACTCTTGCACAGTCAATATAAGCAAATGAAACGTCTTTTGTTTTTTAACCGATTGATCGGCATTTTCAAATACTGAAGTATTATAATAGATAAATATAATTAAATTCACATTCACAAAAATTCCGAATGGAAAAAGAATGATATAAAGAAAAAATGAGAACGAATGAAAACATTTATAGAATGTTAAAAAAATGGCTCTGAGCACTATGGGACTTAACTTCTGAGGTCATCAGTCCCCTAGAACTTAGAACTACTTAAACCTAACTAGAATGTTAAAAAAATGTGACAAAAGAATAGAAACAAAAAATTACATTTAAACCATTTAACTGAATAAAAATTAAATCAATGTCAGTTTGATAAATATTTAAAAAAAAATTAAAACACCTAAGGAGATTCGAACCCACGATCTGCATTTCTTGTTTTTACCATACCGGTTACACCACATAATCAGCCTATGAAATATTACTCTACATTTTTAACACTATTAAGCATATTTAAGAGTCCGATATTTTTTTCGTCGAATACCCGCAAACGAGGACCCGCCAGGGTGAGTGGCTGCAGGGTGTGATACCTCGAATCTTAACCTACGTCACCGTATAAATGGTTTCAAAGAGTAGACCCCACGCTGGGGACTTCTAATTGTTAGTTTCTTCTCCTTAAAAGACCTCATTTCATAGAAGATGTGGTGCCTTATGCAACCGATAATCATTCTGGCGTGATTTTATTTTTATTGTATCCGGTACAGTCATAATAAATTATTACTAGGGCTGTGGACTTCCGATCGTTGTAGGAATCATAAACGATAATACTCCACAACAGCGGGTTGTAGTAGAAGATGCAATTCACATTTGTACATAAATACTCAGTTACGAGTTAACACGTGTAGGAATATTGTTTGTCTGTTGAGCAAAGCGAGCGAACCTTCGTGACGTAGGTTCACGCCCCTACCTGTTCTTCTCACAAATTAAACCCTGACGTCATTTTACAGGTTAGAAGCAAGAAAAGCGAGTCAAACAAATATACAGTACGGTGAGCTTTGATCAAAGCTAGGATGTCGCTCTAACTTCGATCCAAGATCACTGACCAAATGTATCTTTGATAAAAGCTTTCCTAGTACACTCTCAACGATTCACGTAAGTGATCTGATCGAAGATTTTGTCAAAGAAATTTGAGAGTGCAATATGGGCCTAAGGCACACCAAAAAATGACAGAAGTGCAGTATACATACCGAGGGTGTTCCAGGCAGAATAGTCAATATTCAGGGATGCATACCATATGAGCTACGAGGACTATTTCATCTTCACTACTGTGAAATACATTTCTGCATCTACATCTACACAGATACTCCACAAGCTACCGTACGGTGTGTAGCGGAGGGTATCCTGTGCTGTCTATATGCCTTCGCATGAGCCCTAATTTCTCGAATATTATCTTCGTCGTCCTTACGCCCAATATATGTTGGTGGCAGGATAATCGTTTGGCAGACAGCTTTTCTCAATAGCGTTTCTAGAAAAGAACGTCGTTTTCCCTCCAAGGATTCCCATTTGAGTTACCGAAGCATCTCTGTAGCACTTATGTGTTGTACGAACCTACCATTGGTTTTTTAACATATTTTCCATTTTCTTTGACACTTCTTTTCCCTCTACACGACAAACAGCTTCTAACTTATTCACAGATTTTTTTCATTTGTCTTTCGCTAGTAGCACTTCTGATTGCTCCAAAGCAGTTATGGCAGCTTAAATAAATCTGAAATTTAATTTTATATACGATGGCTTACCTGAAAATTCAGCGTTAGACTTAAGACATCGGGCTGTTCCAATTGAAGCAGTTTCACTGCTATCGAATGAATCAATGATGCTTTTCACAATGTTGAAATTCTGACAGTAATAGATATAGGCATCAGTCCAGGAACCCCGTCTTGTCAAAATAGGAGATTGTGGTAATGAAATGTCTGGAGCTAACAACTTAAAACGGTGCAAGGCGTAAAGAGGTTTTCAAAAATATCTTTTCGCCACACCTAATAAATTTGTTAACACCACTGAATTTCCTACGAATCTCTTCTGCAACTCTCTTGGAAGGTATTAGCTAAACAAGCCACTTGCACCAATTCACTGTAAGGGCGTTTATAAATTAATTATACAAAAGTAACCTTTCATTGCAAAAAAGGTAAGTATATCTTTTGTAATGCGGCAAATGTCCCACCTGTAATCAATTTCCTCCCAAATCCTATGAAGCAAGTCTTGATATATGGTGGTGACTGCTTGTCCATCGTGGTTAAATAAGGTGATAGTGGTGGCCGGGATACTGTTCCATACCCCGTACAATCAAGTCGACACGTTCCTACGGACATACGTGACAACTTCACGATGATAATGTGGATGAGCGCCATCTTGCTGGAAAATAAATTTTGTCCGATATTCTTTTGTAATTGGAGCATTAGATAATGTTCAAGCAAGTCAAGGTGCTATATACCAGTTACGGTTGACTCGGCACAAAAGAAAGGACCGTAAACCTTGTTACAGCTCCCAGCGCAAAAAAAATAAATAAATAAATAAATAAATAAATAAAAATAAATAAATAAACCGTTTATTCATGTCCCGTACAAGTTCGATTACACGATGTGGTTTCTGCTCAGTCCATATCCGAACATTATGCCGGTTCACTATGTGGCTGGTTCATTTCAATGAGACCAATTTTGTAAATAAATTGTTGAACACACAACTCAGCACTTTTTTCTTTGTCAGTTTCTCTTAGTTTGAAACAGTACCGATTTGCAGGGTTTAAATGACAGACTTTTCGTAATACTTTCCACACTAGGCATATTCAATTCTATGCTGCACGTCTCGTTGATTTACGCGGACTAATTTATTCAATTGCTGCGGTAGAGACTGCAGTTCGAGCCAGGCCCGGCGTCCTGTGTGATAAACAGCCAGTTTCGCTGAAACAATCGTACCAATTAAGAGCAATTTGTCTTTGTAATGGCGGCTTGCGATATTTAGTTCCGAATTGTCCCAGAACTGTAGTAGGGGATTTTGAGTAATGAAACCATAAACAACACTATACTCTTTGCAGCGTTGCGCGACTCCATGATGACTGTTGCATTCGCGCATGCCACCTAGCGGAAACTTCGGGAATTAACGCATTAGGCGGGAGTAAAACTTGAAAATGTAATGCATTCAGTACTGTATCGAACATTTCTGTAACTTATTTACTCTTTTCGCAATTAAAGATTACTTTTGTATAACTGCCGCGCGGGATTAGCCGAGCGGTGTAGGGCGCTGCAGTCATGGACTGTGCGGCTGGTCCCGGCGGAGGTTCGAGTCCTCCCTCGGGCATGGGTTTGTGTGTTTGTCCTTAGAATAATTTAGGTTAAGTAGTGTGTAAGCTTAGGGACTGATGACCGTAGCAGTTAAGTCCCATAAGATCTCACACACATTTTTTGTATAACTAATTTATAAACACTGTATAATATTTTCAACGAATCGGCATCATGTAAGGTGCAGCATCCATTATGAAGAACAGAGCATTGTCATGCTTAACGTTTTCCGGCCAATGGCACCCATAGGTTTGCCGAACAATTTACTAGTGATGAACGAATTTACTTTTTCTAAAAATTCACAGTTTATTAGAAAGTCTTCGCCTGGACTATCATCTTCCAAAGTTCCCAGAATGACATTTGACGTTTATTTTCCCACATAGTATATGGTTCCACCAGTTAACACCCACATTTTTTTTGTTTGCCACCCATTGTCTGATTTGTTGCATTCCTTTTTCGCACCTTCGGCTGACGTAGGCCTTTCTTAATGGGGAAGAATTAGATATTTTTCGAAGAATTCACTAGATTTTGTATGGTTCAGTTTACTTAAGGGAATGTCACCAAAAAAACTAAAACTGTACAAAGTCTTTCACAGAACGATGAATAAGATTGACAAAAAATCCCTTAGAAGCATTTGCTGTAGTGTTTTTCTATTTTCATTCCGTAGTATTCCATGTTTTTCGTTTTTCTGTTGTCACATGCTGGTGAACATTACGTGACCTCCGCTGTTACTCTTACCTCACACTGTGTACAATATGGTATTGTATCATCAATCGAAAACACTTTCTCGCCTTATTAGGACACAAGCTGCTGTAATCGTACTTGAATACTTTGCTTCGCCTTAGGCGTTTTATTCTGAACTATACTGCGCACACCTCCGACTTCAGCAAGACTGAATATGACTATGAGACATTTCTGCGCAGTCCAGGATCCAGATTGGCTTAAGCAGCTACCTGATCATAAGGTAGGAATAGGCTACACAAATTCACTACTGCGTAAGATGAAAACCAAATTGTGAATCCAGACGAAACAGGGGAGAAAGATGGAATTTGATTTTTCCCAGGAAACAAAATGAGAGGCACAATTCTGATAAATGTAACGCGGAAGAAAGAAACTGCATGAGTAAAGGTGTTTACATCTCGAAAGAGTGAAAATGTAACGAATATGATCACTTTATTACTAAAATATGCTCTGCCAGAGAGAATTGGTCACATATCTACATGTAATTATCACTCAATAAATGACTTAACAAATTACAGTAATTCATTTAGTTTTCTCTTAACAATCATTTCTTATGTATATTTAACGAACATGCAAAGCTTCCCGAAAAATATAAGCCTTATCATTAAAATTTCAGTCCTAATCAACAGTCTTCTGATTTGTTTTGATGTGACTTCCGTAGGGTTACCATATTTTAATGTTCAATGACAGAGGGAATTCAGATAACGTGATTTAGGTCACAGATTTTTCATTTCTGTGGACATTTCTTAGGACATCATTAGTACAGGTAATTTTGTCATAGTATTGAACACCTGTTGCATTTTTATTGTTGTGCAATACAGTCAACGACAGCTTTACTTTTTTTAACAGTGAGCGTATTCCTCTCATCCGTTCACTGAATATTTGGCAGAGAAAAAAAAGTTTAGTAATAAACTTTAAACTTGCAGTAATTGTTAACTCTTGGCATTCTAATTCCTATAACGATATACTGTGTAACTTGTAATACACTAGTCGGTTAAGAGTCCAGAAGATCTAGATCAACTGAAAATGTTATTGTGAACCTTTTCTTGTTTACCGCGTCTTCACAAAAGCGAATAGAAAACAATGAGTGAAGAGACGCGCAAACAAATCATAGAGAGATACATTTACAAATCAACTGCTGAAAATGTGATAAATTTCCTGGATGGCTGTTGCCAGAGCCAGGATTCAAAATAAACCGAAGTCGTAAATAAAGAACATATGTTTACTGCATCCTATCTGTAAAAAATTGTAAAAATTATTGGCGGGTTGGGGAAGGGTGTCAAAAACGGATGGCCCCCGGTAAAGACTTGTATTATAGTAAAACTAATCCTGCTACAGATTCTTCCTCTGAGCCATCTCGGATACAACGTAGCACCTTGCATCATCAATAATTTATCGGATATATTCCGAACTCTGTTTTCACCTAGTTTTTGCTCTCTACTGCTCCTTCTAGTTCCACATAAGTTACCCCCTGATATTTTAACACATGACCTGTTTTCTTGCCTCTTCTTCTGATCAAAGTTGCACTGCGGAGGAGAAAGACTGTATTCTCATATTACAAGTTATCAATCCGTGCACTTCCAACTTAGTCTTCAATCCTTACTGCTGTCCCTTGGTTCATGCACACACTGTACCCTGAGGTAAACTGTCAGTTATAACAAACAAGCAACACTAAGTGGTATAGCGACAGAAGTTAATGTGGGACGTGAAGTGAATGTTAATGGGCTACGGCAGCAGACGACCGACGCTAGATCCGTTGGTAGCAGCACGACACCGCCTGCCGCCCCCCTCCTATTGGTTGGATGGCAGACGACTAGAAAATCGCGCCCTGGCCAGATGAGTCCCTGTCTCAAGCTGGTAGTGTTTGAGTGTGGCACAGCCATGGGAGAGGTTGTCAACAAGCCACTGCACACGCTGGAGGTGGCTCTGTAATCGTCTGGATTGTATTTATTGGGATGGACTGGGTCCTCTGGCCGAACTGAGCCGATCACTGACTGGAAATGGTTATGTTCGGCTACTTGAAGACTTTTAGAAGAAACTAATGGACTTGATGATCCCAAATAACGATGGAATTTTTATGTATGACAGTGCGCTATGTCACCGGGCCGCAATTGTTGACGATCAGTTTGAAGATCATTCTGGATAATTCGAGGGAATGATTTGCCCACCCAGATCGTCCGACACGAATCCCATCGAACATTTATAGGACATAATCGAGAAATCTGTTCGTGTACAAAATCCTACACCGGCAATACATTCGCAGTTGGGACGTCTATAGAGGTAACACGGCTCAATGTTTCTGCAGGGCACTTCCAACGACTTGTTCAGTCCGTGGCACGTAGAGTTGGTGCACAACGGCGGGGAAAAGGAGGTTTCACACGATGTCACCTCAGTGTATATTATACGTCTTTCCCTAAAGCATATGCCTATTTATATGATCAACTTTGACTTCTTTCACCATTAAAGCTGTTTCGATTTCTCTTAAGCTTTGCTTATGTTATCAAGCCCAAATTCGGAACTGCCGCTTTGGTGCATTTACCTTCCTCAAGCCAAACTCATCTTCGGCTGACAATTTCCTTTTGCATTCTTCTGTTATTCTTGTCAGCTTGTTGGATGCATAAACACAAAGTAGAATACAGTTATTTGATTAACTGGAGAATCCTCAGGCATTTCTAGAAACTATTGTGACTGCACTAAACAGTAGATGCACCATTGATGACCCGAGGAGAAATTCTGAGGCTTTTGCAATCGATTGTTTTTTGTCACACTGTTCGTCGGATATTAAGAAGTTTCGTCGGCCCGGCGGCGTTTGCGTGCTGTCGTGCAGTCGAGGTCTCCAGGGCTGGCACCGTCTCGATCACTGAAGGGTGCAACACAGCGTAATTGTGAGATCTGCAGCCTGGTTGGCACTGTCGCAGAATAACTTGTCGAATCGGTGAGAGGAGAACCGACTTGGTTCAGTCTTACGCTCTTAAAAGGCTAGGAGATGTCAGAATTCCTAAATAAAGGCTGGTAGCGCAGGTTGGGCTGCTAAGCTGTGGTGAAAGCAACCAGCCTGTGGAAAGGAAAATATTGAAAACAAACCCACCGGCAGCCAGGCCAGCGACCTGCTGTGATGCACAACGCGTCTCTCGTAACGTCTGCCAGTGCAGTTTGTTTAGCATCTCATCAAAGCTCTCTTGCTAGCTACACGACCTCGTGACGAAACGCGCCGCACTTCTTTGGATCTTTTCTGTCTCCTCTACCAGTCCTACCTTATAGGGATCCCAGACACACTATGTGATCAAAAGTATCCGGACTCCCCAAAGACATACTGATTTCATATTAGGTCCATTGTGCTGCCACCTACTGCCAGGTACCCCATATCAGCGACCTCAGTAGTCATTAGACATCGTGAGAGAACAGAATGAGAAGCTCCGCGGAACTCACGGACTTCGAACGTGGTCAGGTGATAGGGTGTTACTTGTATCATTCGTCTGTACGCGAAATTTCCACACTACTAAAGATCCCTAGGTCCACTGTTTCCGCTGTGATAGTGAAGTGGAAACGTGAAGGGACACATACAGCATGAAAGCGTACAGGCCGACCTCGTCTGTTGACTGACAGAGACCGCCGACAGTTGAAAAGGGTCGTAATGTGTGAAAGGCAGACATGTATCCAGACCATCATACAGGAATTCAAAACTGCATCAGGATCCACTGCAAGTACTATGGCAGTGAGTTGGGAGGTGAGAAAACTTGGATTTCATGGTCGAGTGGCTGCTCACAAGCCACACATCACGCCGGTAAATGCCAAATGACGCCTCGCTCGGTGTAAGGACCGTAAACATTGGACGACTGAAAGGTGAAAAAACGTTGTGTGGAGTGGAGAATTATGATACACAATGTGGCGATCCGATGGCAGGGTATGGGTCTGGCGGATGCCCGGTGAACGTCATCTGCCAGCGTGTGTAGTGCCGACAGTAAGATTCGGAGGCGGTGGTGTTATGGTGCGTTCATGTTTTTCATGGAGGGGGCTTGCACACCTTGTTGTTTTGCGTGGTACTATCACAGCAAAGACCTACATTGATGTTTTAAGCATCTTCTTGCTTCCTGCTGTTGAAGAGCAATTTGGGCATGGCGATTACTTCTTTCAACGCGATCGAGCACCTGTTCATAATGCACGGAGTGGCGGAGTGGTTACACGACAGTAACATCCCTGTAATGGACTGGCCTGCACAGAGTCCTGATCTGAATCCTATAGGACACCTTTGAGATGCTTTAGAACGCTGACTTCGTGCCCGGACTCCCAGACCGACATCGTCATCTCTCCTCAGTGCAGCACTTCGTGAAGAATGGGCTGCTATTCCGCCAGAAACCTTCCGGCACCTGATTGAACGTATGCCTGCGAGAGTGGAAGCTGCGGGCCAACACCATATTGAATTCCAGCAGTACCGATGGAGGACGCAACGAACTTGTAAGTCATTTTCAGCCAGGTGTCCGGATCCTTTTGAGCACATAGTGCAGATGAATAATACTCTATAATCGGGCGAACAAGCGCCTTATAAGCCACTTCTTTCGTGGATGAGTAACATTTCTATAAGATTCTTTCTATGAATCTGAGTCGCGTGTCTGCTTTTCCCACTGTCTGTTTTATATAGTCATTCCATTTAAGGTCGCTCTGGATAGTTACGCCTAGATTTATTACGGCAGACGCTGTCTCCAGCTGTTTGTCATCAGTAGTGTAGCTGCACAGTAATGGATTTCTTTTCCTATCTACGCGCAATATGCTTAATTTATTTACGTTCAGGGTCAACTGCCAGAGCCTGCACCATTCATCAGTTCTTTGCAGGTCGTTCTGCAAATTCTTACTATCTTCTTGGGTTGCCACTTTGGTATGGACAACTGCATCATCTGCGAATAGCATTAAAGAGCATCCGACGCTTTATATACGGTATATAGTAAACAGCAACGGTCCTCTCACACTTCGCTGTGGTACTCCCGATACTACCTTTACATCTGTCACCGTTCCTTTAAGAACGACGTGTTGAATCCAATCGCACGTCTGCTCCGATACTCCATAAGCTCGTATTTTTTTCATTAAACGGCAATGCGGGACGGTGTCAATTGCCTTACTGAAACCAAGGAACACGGCATGAACCTGAGCGCCGTTGTCCACTGCGCTGTGGATCTCATGGAGGCACAGAGAGAGCTGAGTTTCGCAGAATCTCTGTTTGCTGAAACCATGTTGATTTTTATAGAGGAGATGTTCATTTTCCAAATACGTCATAATTCTTGAACATAAAATATGTTCCATAATTCTACAACAGATAGACGTCAACGATATAGGTCTATAATTGTGTGGATCTGTCTTACAGCCTTTCTTAAAAACGGGAATGACCTGCGCCTTTTTCCAGTCGTTAGGTACCTTTCCTTGCTCAAGCGATCTACGATATATTACTGCTAGAAGGAGAGCAAGTTCTTTCGAATAATCTTTATAGAATCTTATAGGTATCTCATCTGCTTCTGGAGCCTTTCCACTACCAAGCGATTGCAGCTGATTTTCAGCTGCACGATCGGTTATCTCAATATCTGCCATTTCGATGTTCGTACGACGATTGAAAGGAGGGATTGTGTTACGATCTTCTGCGGTGAAACATCTTCGGAAGACCGAATCCAGTATTTTGGTCTTTTCTCTGTTATCTTCCGTTTCGGTGCCCGTGTGGTCGCTGAGAGAATGAATAGATGATTTTGACCCACTTACTGGGCTTCTTTGGGCTTTTACTCAGGTCGGTTGACAACGTCTTACTTTCAAAATCATTGAACGCTTCTCTCATTGCTCACCTTACGGTCATTTTCGCCTCGTTCAGTTTTTGTTCGTCGGTTAGGTTTATACTACTCCTGAATCTAAGATGAAATGCTCTTTGTTTATGTTGCGCTTTTCTAACACTGCTCTTAAACCATGGTGGATCTTTCCCATCCCTTAAAACCTTATTCGGAACGTACTTGTGTAGGGCATATTGAACGATGCATTTAAATTTTTTACTTTTATTCTCCACATTTTTGTCCTCATCACCGAATATTTGATGCTGACTGCTGAGATATTCTGAAATTTGTATCCTGTGACCCTTGCTGAGCAAGCTTCTGTAAAGTTTGGAAGGTAGGAGACGAGGTACTGGCAGAACTAAAGCTGTGAGGACGGGGCGTGAGTCGTGCTTGGGTAGCTCAGATGGTGGTCCGCAGCTTTTGGTCGTGCGGCAGCGTTCTCGTTTCCCACGCCCGCGTTCCCGGGTTCGATTCCCGGCGGGGTCAGGGATTTTTAGCCGGCACGGTAGCTCAACGTGTTCGGTCAGAGGGTTAGCTGCCCTCTGTAATAAAAAAAAAAAACTGAGTGAATGGATCAGTAACGAACTTCAATGGGCGTCAGGTGACGTCCGCCACGAACAATAACGAACAAAATGAGGTTACAAAAAAAAAAAAAAAAAAAAAAAAAAAATGGTAGAGCACTTGCCCGCGAAAGGCAAAGTCCCGAGTTCGAGTCTTAGTCTGACACACAGTTTTAATCTGCCAGGAAGTTTCATATCAACGCACACTCCGCTGCAGAGTGAAAATCTCATTCTGGAAACAGCCCCGAGGCTGTGGCTAAGCCATGTCTCAGCAATATCCTTTCTTTGCAAAAAAAAAAGTACAAATGTGTGTGAAATCTTATGGGACTTAACTGCTAAGGTCAACAGTCCCTAAGCTTTCACACTACTTAACCTAAATTATCCTAAGGACAAAGACGCACACCCATGCCCGAAGGAGGACTCGAACCTCCGCCGGGACCAGCCGCAAAGTCCATGACTGCAGCTCTTTAGACCGCTCGGCTAATCCGGCGCGGCCATCCTTTCTTTCAGGAGTGCTAGTTCTGCAAGCTTCGCAGGAGAGCTTCTGTAAACGTTAGAACGTAGGAGACGAGGTACAGGTAGAAGTAAAGCTGTGAGGACGGGGCGTGACTCGTGCTTCTGTAGCTCAGATGGTAGAACATTTGCCTGCGAGTTCGAGTAACGGTCCTGTATACAGTTTTAATCTGCCAGGAAGTTTCATATCAGCACACACTCCTGTGCAGAGTGAAAATCTCATTCTGGAAATTATAGTTGTACATAATATAACTTTGATTTTATCCATACTGGATGAGAGGTCGTGGTTGTGAATGTCAACCACTTGTTTATAGTGTAAAACACTAAGATTGACGCGTTTCGGAAGTCAAGCTTCCATCATCAGAGTAATAAAAAGTAAAAGAACCTGTTAAAACTCGCTAAAATGGAACTTGCACCAGGCACAATAAAATTGATAATAAAATTAAAACATCGTGGCTACTTCCCCTGTTGCAGCCGTGTCTTCCAAGGTGCATCCCCACATAGTCGTCAAAATATAAAAAAGTCTAAAATGTACACAATTGATGTTTTCTCATATAGCTAGTTCTGAAAATGTGAGAAGACTGCATCATCTACGAATAATAATAAACGTGGAAAATCGGGTTGGAAAGAATGAGCTATTAATGGAACGAGCGTGTACAAGGCCAATTTTAATACTTGTCGTTACATTACTGGAGTGCCAGTGGAGTTAAAAAAACTCTGATGTTTGCTGGTGACATTGTAATTATGTTAGAGGGAGCAAAGAACTTGCAAGAGCAGTTGCATGGAATGGATAGTATCTTGAAAAAGAGGTTATAAGATGGGCATCAATAAAACTAAAACAAAGGTAACGGAATGTAGTCCAGCTAAATCAGGTTTCATTGAAGGAACTGGATTGTGAAGTACGACATAAAAGGAGTAATAGATGAATTTTGCTATTTTGACAACAAAACAATTAACTGTGGCCGAAGTAGAGAGAATATAGAATGCAGACTGGCTGTAGTACGAATAGCATTTCTGAAAAACAGGAATTTGTTAACATTTAATAAAAATTTTAATCTTAGGAAGTATTTTCTGAAGGTATTTTTGTGGAATGTAGCCTCGTGTACGGAAGAGAAACTTGGAAGATAAGCGGTTCAGACAAGAAGATAGCAGTGAAATGTGGTGCTACGGAAGAATACTGCAGATTAGATAGGTAGATAGAATATCTAATGGGAAGGTACAGAATCGGATTGGGGAGAAAGAAATTTATCACATAACTTGACGAAAAGAACGGATGAATTGACAGGACACAGCCTGGGACATGAAAAAATCGTCTGTTTGGTACTTAAGGGAAATAGGTGAGGTAAAAGTTGCAGAGATAGAAAAGGGATAAACGCAGTAAGCAGATTCAAATGGATGTGGGTTGCAGTAGTTAATTGAAGATGGAGAGGCTCACCCAGGATACAGTAGTGTGGAGAGCTCCGTCAAACCTATGTTTGGTCTGAAGATTACAAAAACATTTTTTCTATACCAGTAAACATTAACAAAACAACTGAAGTCATGAAAATACATTATTAAATTAGTAAGAAGTTTGGTAAGGAAACAATTTATTATAGATGGCAACAAAGTTGGAAAGCTTGGTTCCTCCTTCTCCATTTAGAGGAGTGATTCTCAGTGGCACATGTGTTATTTTTGGTAGTATCCAACATTATCTCCTCATTTGTTCTCATATTTTTTGTTTCTGTTCCAGATTATTACTTTTCATTGCCAGTGTAACGTTATTAGTACTATAAAAATAAGCTTCTGCGAAGAATTTGTAGTTCCCTTTTGCAACTTACTCGCCACTTTACTGCGTAAACCCAGCATGTAAACTACTTACAAAAAAATATTGACTAAATATCTGTCAAAGTTTGCTGACAGCTAGAAGTGTCCCCATTACACTTGGGAGCAGGTTCGGGAAATGTTTAATCGAGTATGGTGTCCTCTGGTTCTGAGACGTGGACAATCAAGACAGAAAGAACAAAAATATTTAAAAAGTTTTGAAATATGGTCAAGGAGAAGAACAGAGACAGTGAAATGGATCGATAGAATGAGAAGTGAGGAAGTGCTGAACAGAGTAGGACAAGAGAGGATCTTCTTAAGAATGACACGTAAGAGGAAACTGTCTTGGATGGGACACATATTACGTAGGAACTGTCTACTACAGAGGATCATAGAGGGAAAAGTAGAAAGAATAAGAGAGAGAGGAAGAAGAAGGTTTGGAATGCCAGCAGTTGTGAAGAGAGGAAGAAGCTACAATAAAATGAAGGAGGGTGCTCAGGAAGGAGAGATGTGGATGACGTCCAGTTAATACCTGACCGGACAGATTCACTGAAAGAAGAAGAAGAAGAAGAAGAAGAAGCTGCCAATGGTTTGAGATGCAAATAAGTTTTGAACATCTCTAGTAACTTGGGCATTTCACGTCTCCAAAGTCATCCAAACAGTTACAATAAAAATCGAAATTTGGACTCTTTCTGTCGCCACGCCACTCACAGGTTTGGTTGGTGCTGACGCCACATTACTTAAGGGGCAGACGTTCACGGCGTATACAGGGTACGGGGCAGGAGCCAGAGACGGGCGGGCACTTTCTGCTGTGTTGGTCGCCTCGTTGTTCACCTGATCTCTAGCAGCATCTATGCATACTGTAAGAGATCCTTGTTTCTGTCTCTCATGGTCAGTTACGCCACAGCAGAATCCGATATGCAGCTTCATACCTACACATCGCCAGCTCTGTCTCATGTTGTCAGTTGAGCATTCTCATCGCCATACCGGGTGTTTGGTCTTCTCCATACTATTTTTCGTCATAATGGTTGTGCTCCTATAAGTAGAACATTTTCTTAGAAATCGACATTTGTACACACGCGCAACTTGTAAAAGCATTAAACACTGTCGTCGCCCAGAATTACGCAACACACCTTCTTTATCCTTCCGATAGGCCTTAACGACACACATGAGCTACAATAGTCCAGCAGCTACGTATAAATTTCTGAATACGCTGCATTCGTGTTCTTTTCGGCAGCGCCCCTCTCCGATGGAAATGAGATTTCCCGGCCTGTGCCGACTGTCTCTTCTTAGGAGTCATGCTTGACCTCACAGCAGATTTACTACTGCCCAGCATTGACATCCTAAAGACGTCTGCCTTCCTCATGTGGGCACCGAACGTTCCTTCGCTCTCCTGTATGTGCCTCCTCCACTTTTGATTACATATCTCCTCTTTCATGTGCATCATCAAAACCCATCGACGTTCTTACACCCACAGAAGGCTGGTGATTGCTGCTGCGGATGTCAAATGTCTTTTCTCCCGTGTTATTTTCTGCCCCACCAACATTTGTATGACATTTGTCCCGAGTCGCCAATTTTAGAGCAGGTGAGACTGTATGTTTGGGGTAGTTATTTTCTTTTATACTGAATAGGAGTTTCACGGTACAAAATACGTAATTAGTGTTGCAGTGTTGTTAATTTCGTTAAGCTGCTATTGTCATTCTTGACGGGTGCACGGTAAACTACAAGAAAGAGCTCCTCTGCATTTTTCTCATTTGTGTATAATCACTCATCATTGTGTTACTGGAAATTTTGGCTCCACCTCCACAATTTAGGATGGAGGGCTCTCACAATCACTGACAGATTACATGTTTCTAGTTCACGACATTTTCGCAAGCCCTTTGCGTTTAAAAGTTAGTAAACTGAGAAACATTATGCCTCAGATACTTCCAGGAGATCGTAATTAAGCTTTCTTATTTTCAATTTTGAGGAGTTATCCTAATAAGACGCTTTTTACCATTGTATTTTTTATACAGGGTGAAGAAAAATTCGCGTACTCTGACTCCGCAGCGCGATTCCTCACATACTAGCAATACAAAGCCGTCTCTCTCATAATTTAGTCTCACTCATATTTCCGGCAGTAAATGGACTATAAACATTGGTAATGTGCAACACCGTAACCATATGTAAGCAACCACCTCTGTCAGCATATAAGATGGTGGTGGTGGTAAGTTTCTATGGGACCAAACTGCTGAGGTATCGGTCCCTAGGCTTACAAACTACTTAATCTAAATTAAACTAACTTACGCTATGGACAACACACGCAATCGTGCCCGAGGGAGGACTCGAACCTCCGACGGGAAGAGCCGCGCGAACCGTGAGAAGGTGCCCAAAGACCTCGTAGCTACCCCGCGCAGCAGCATGTAAGACAAGTGCTGCGTAGTTGCAGTGGAGAGGGATTTCGGTTAGCATGGAGGAGGTCGAAGGTTTGATTATGGAGCGAGGTGTATTTGTTTTTATTTGCCATTTTCATTCCGCCATATAATACTGTAGTAGACACTGTTTCATAGTGCATGTCTGGAGATTATGTGCAAAGCACTTTTCTAGCCCTTCTGGTGACGTAAGGTCACAACAAAATGTAATAGAACCCAACGTGGCAACAATAATAGTCGTTACTAATCGATGGGACAGCTGGGGCAGTGGAATCTAGTAGATGCAGTTGTATGAAACAAGGCGCGTCCATGACGTGCAAAAGGCTTCTTTAAAAGTTGTCCAGTCAAAACTATTGTATTTCCATTTCTGTGTTCGTAGTATTAAGTGTAAATATTTTGTAGAATACCTACTGTAATCACTGTATGATGATTAAGACACCAGATACCGTACTACACAGATTACATTTAGCAAATAAAAACAAATGCACCCCGACGCTGAAACGAACCCTCGACCTCTTTCTTGCACCAACTCCATAGCAGTGCTGCGGTGAGCTGACAGAGATAGTTACCGTACACGTGATTACAGTGCTGCCAGACTGCCAATCTTTAACATCCGTTTACTGTCGGACATGTGGGAAGGACGAAATTTTGTGAAAGACATTTCCGTATTGCTAGTATGTGAGAAATCGCGCTGCGCAGTCCGAGTGTGCGATTTTTTTTCACCCTGTATATCGCAGTTTACTTCATGATATGTAAAATTTAAGCTCTTTTCTAATGTTACCATGTTCCAGAGGTAATATCTTCTGCATCTTCACGCTGATGTAAGAAATCTGATACAATGCTTTTATGTAGCTCTGTTTGTCAGTTAGCTCTCATGAAAAATTATTGGCCAACTGACACAAAAATTAATGAGATACTCTTAACATTTCGATTGACTGAATGTACTTATTACGTATTTGATCATCTGACAGCCACATTTTTCAGTTCAAAAACGACTTTGATGAATTCCTTGAGCACAACCTTTGATCCAACTGACCACGATTTGAATCTCGATAGCTGTTACGCATTCCTATGTCAAAAATGGTATCATATGGACAGTGAAGGGTATACGCTATTCACATTCCCTATTCTTCTTGGCTTACAAATATAAACACAGGGCAGGTCACTGTACATTTAGCGTTGTGGGACCGGGGTAGGATGGGGGGTGGGGGGTTACTTCGTTCTTTCATTTGCGCTTCCTCTGTTTCCGTTCGGGAACTCTGTTTCCGTTCGGGAACGGAGAAAAGGATGAATTGTTGTCTGCGTACTTCCGTTCGCGTCCTAATATAATTCCTCCTTACCACATATATTTGTGTATCGGTGTCTTTTCTCCTGTGTTTTTAATTTCTAAAGGTTTTTTTAATCACTCCAAGATTGCAAATTTCATGGTAAGAGTAAAAATGGAACGGGATGATTATGTGGTTCAATGTGCAGTCCCCGTAGATGCTATCACCTCACTTTTGAGATACTAAGTCGTGCGTAATGAGAAGAAGAAAGACTGGAAGTGACGGACAGTAAACCGCGGCTAGTAAACACCGTGGCCGTGGCGTACTCTTTCCAACCACATGGACGAGATGAGGTCCTTGTAATTGACGCTCGTATAAGCACAGTCATACGATGCATGACTTCCTGCTTTAGCGACAGGTGCCTCTAATGTGTAATGCTTGTGCCTGCTGATTACAGTGCACCACATTTTAGTTGCTTAATGTTTAGACAAAGTGGTAGTGGCAAGTTGGATAAGATGGTAGTGGCTACTTTGATAAGATGATTGTGGCTCATTTAGCAGTAGATCTCACTTCTTATTTTAGCTGACAACGAGACGAGTGTGATACCCTTTTTTGTTCTGTATAATATCCGACCTGTTCCCTAAAATATTAGCGAGAAATTTTTAATGTGTTATCAGCGTGGCTGGCTCTTCAAATCGCAAATGTATCATTTCTCATGGCTGTGGCGCCTCTAATTAGTAGTAAAATCAATTACAGTGACGTATCCATAACAAAGAATATTTATCACAAGTAGTGTATTGAAACTTTAGATTTCTCGTTGACGTATAAATAGTGCATGAACTTATAGTACAAAGGAAAGGCGCCATGTTACTTTTTTCTTATCGCTTGTCTTTTTGATCTTGTCACTTAGGTCCTGTCTTGCGTTCGTGGCTGTGTATGCAGTTCGATGTATAGAGGCTTGTTGCCTATTCATGTAAGTCGAATTACTGTTAAATAATAATTATCAGTGTCGAATTTTAAAAATTTGTTCTTGCTGTGAAACGGAAATCTTTTCCTCTCCTTACCATTTACGCAAATGTGGCCAATGCTCTGTACGCCTGGAAGCTCGTGTGGTGTTTTAATCTAATTCCCAAAAGTGGCTTAAAATTAGTTTTCTATCATTTCTCGCGCTGTGCATTCTGAACGACTTGCATTTTAAAGCTATTTACAGAGTCCGGTTTTCAGCTAACACAGCACGGTATCTCTGATTGTTGGAAATTTATATTTACATAAAACCACACTAACAGAAGCTTGCATTAACTTTGGCTTGAGCCTGACGAAGTAATACTTCAGAATTAAAAGAATTTTCAGTTTATTTCGAGTAAGAAAGACAAATGCTTAATATCCAACCAGACAATTTTTCGTAGCAGTAAAATATATCCTGATCTCAGAATAATAATAATTCCTAACATCACGATATTTTCACTTTACGTAAAGTACTTATATTTGAGGTGCAATTATCGTTATTAAATGTAGCAAGAGAAGTTCATTCTTGCTTTCCCAATAATTCTTTACGGAAATACTTTCTCAATTTCCCGTGGTAAAATCAGGCAGGGTCTAGTTTATGGGGCACCCTCTGTTTTGGGAAATATGACTCTGTAAGTACTCCAAGTGCAAACAAAAATTTTTCCAAGTATATTTTCAGCTTTTTGCCAAATAATATCTCATCTATGAGAGTTGCGAATTTGTTGATCATAATCGTCTGTAACACGGTATTGTTAGTTCAACGACTTGTGCCTCTACGGTGTTTAGATTCATTAACCTTCAAACACCGCTTCTGTGCACACGAGAAACTTTGCACGTAAATGATGTTGATGGGTCGTAGAACAAACACATCAGCGTACTTTAAAATCACTATTATTCCATTTCGCCGTTACAAATGGGTAGCTTCCCTTGTTACCTTGTTATATGTCCCACCTGCTAGATACATCTACATCCTCATACATACTCGGAAAGAAACAGTATTGTGTGTGGCGGTGAGTACCTTATACCGCTACTAGTCATTTTCTTTCCTGTCCCATTCGCAAACAGAGCGAGAGAGAGACTTATGCTTCCGTACGGGCCCGTACTTTTCTTATCTTCGTGGTCCTTATTCGAAATGCACGTTGGAGACAGTAGACTCATTCTGCAGCCGCCTTCAAATGCCAGTTTATAAATTTTATCAATTGCGTTTCACGAAAATAATGTCACCTTCTCTCCAGGGACTTCAGTTTGAGTTCCCAAAGCATCTCAGTAATACTTCCGTGTTGTTCGAACCTATCGGTAACTAATCTAGGAGCCCGCCTCTGAATTGCTTCGATGCATATCTTTAAACGGGCCTGGTGGGGGGAACCAAACACACGAGCAATACTAAATAATGGATCGCTCTAGAGTTCTGTACGCAGTCTTCTTTACAGAAGAACCACACTTTCCAAAAATTCTTCCATCAAACCGAAGTCGACCATTAGCCTTCCCTACTACCATCCTCACGTCCTCGTTCCATTCCATATCGCTTTGCAACTTACAACCAGATATTTTATCGACTTAACTGTGTCAAGCAGTAGGGACTTGCAAATGTTAAAAAGCATCGATATATATAGTATCGATATTTCTAAAAGAAATTGATAATGTCGAGACAGTAATACCGATATTTTGAAATATTTTTGGCCCGTCCGTATGCGTGAGAAGACTCGGTAGTGAAACACTTCTGATACGTGTTCTGCACATGACATATTGTACTTGCCATAAATATTTCAGACAACAAGAATTCATATTCCATTAAATAGCAATGAAGTAATGTGTGTGACTTTAGGGCCAAGTCTACGTTACTTTTACCGTGCCTCTCTCTTCTTGGTTCAGACACTCGGGGGGTAAGGAGAGTTCACATTCTGCCTCGTAGTTGGGAGCAGGGAGTGGTAATTTCCACCATTCTCACACACAGCTGTCAGCAAACGTGTTCATTTCGTACCTCATGCCTATCATTTGTAGCTGTAGAAATGAAACACGCAAGTAACAAGCATTCATGAATATGCAGTGCAGATACGATCATGCCCAAATCTGGTGCTCATTTTTAGTACTGAATACAAAATTAAATGGACCCCATTGTAAGATATTTACTGCTAGATTGTAAACATTGGGTAGCTAGAATGGGCAAGAGATCTGCCGATGAAAACTATAGTACCTATGAGTCAAGAAGATAGAGACAACAAAAAAGATCACTTCCGGTACTCAATATATAACGTCGATTAACTGAAATATCGATGACGTAAATCCTGGCGATAGGTACTAATAATGTTATGAAGAAATATCGACATTTTCATAAATCGGTACTTTATGCCCATACCTACCAAGTTACTACTAATGCTATATTTTAACGTGACACGATTGTTTTTCCTACTCATCTTCAGTTACTTATATTTTACAGCCTCTCCACTATATTTTGTAACCTCCCCACTATATTTTGTTTCTGTATGGAATTTAGCCCAACTTTATCTCCCACTCTATAAAATCTACGTATTATCAAAAACTGTGTCCCCACAAACCGTCATCCAACTTAAACTTGTATGCTCACCTTTGACTAAATAGACACTAATACGAACTGAACTGTAACTTCAATAACGGATTCATTTGTTCTTCTTTCTGTCCATTTTATGCGTAGCATCCTAAGCCAGTTCCAAAGCTCAAACGCATCTATGCGCTGTTTGTCTCTGGCCTTGAGTGCTCATGTTTCGCAACATTAATAGAAGAGAAAAAACACGAGTGTTTCATCTAGCCGGATCGTTGTGCTATTTGTTATTGCTCTGCCCTGTCAGATCTTGGTCAGCATCTTCATAGCCATAGCCATAGCGTGACCCGTCTTCTTATCTCATCTTCAATACTTCCGGTGCTGCACATGGTTGACCCAAGATAGATGAAGTAATACACAACTTCCAGTTCCTTTAATCGACCTGTGAACTCGATCTGTTCTTCTCGATCTATCCACATGCTACAGTAATATCCTTTATTCTTGTTAGTAGCTCGGCAAGTTCATCCAGGAGTCCCTGCATACTCTTGCCCGTTGCGGCAAATCTGTGGTCTTTGTTTGGACCCCGGGCCATGTTGGGATACCCGGAAATGAAACTGTTGACCGCCTGGCGACAGAGGCCACTAGTGCACCATCTCTGGAGATTGGCCTCCCGGCGACTGATTTGCGGGCACTATTACGCCGCAAAGTTTTCGATTTATGGGACACTGATTGGCGCAACCTGCCCGTGCCAAACAAACTCCGCCGTATCAAAGAGACGACTACTGTGTGGCGGTCATCCATGCGAGCCAACCTTAGGGAATCAGTCGTCCTTTGTCGGCTCCGCATTGGCCACACCCGACTCACGCACAGTTATTTCCTGTGTCGTGAGGATTCCCCTCTTTGTCGTTGTGGGGCGTCCTTGACGGTGGTCCATATTCTGTTGGAGTGCGCCCTTTTAACTGTGCTCAGGCAGACTTTTGCGCTGCCTGATACGCTCTCTGCGCTTTTATCTGACGACTCTTCCATAGCGGACATAGTTCTGCGTTTTATTCGGGCAGGGGGATTTTATCGCTTAATGTAAGTGTGTGAGTTTTTGTGTTGATTCTGGCCTATGGCCTACGATTTGTCTGATTTTGTTTTTCATGTGTTTCTCGGTGGTTGGCTTTTCCCTTTTTGTTTGTGTGGTCGGCCAACCACCGTCACACTCTGTGTGATTTTAGTTCGTCTTGTCTGGTCTTTGTCTACGTTTCTCTTGTTCTGTGTCGTCTGTCTTATCGTCTGTTGATCGTTTTTATTCTCTGTGGGTGTTTTTAGTATTTGGAAAAAGGGACCGATGACCGTAGCAGTCTGGTCTCTTTAACCCCCACAAACCAACCAATCATCTAAGCTGTTGGCTAAAAGCACACTGTCATCAGCAAAACGGAGGTTTTAATAGTTCTCCCACCATCTGAGATGCTTTTGGTCCAAACATCAAGAGCTTTCCTAGTGACATGTTCTGTATAGATGTTGTACAGTTGAAGGTATAGGACACAACCCTGTCTCACCCCTTGAGAGACTCTGAAGGACTTGTCTTTATAATTGCCAAGTACTGCGTACATTAAGTATAAAAGGGCAGTGCGTTGGCAGAGCCGTGATTTGTATTCGGGTGATTCGTGTGAAGAATTTCCTACGTGATTATGGCTGCACGACAGGAATTAACAGACTCTGAATGCGGAATGGTAGGTGGAGTTAGACACATGGTACATTCCATTTCGGAAAGCGTTAGGGAATTCATAATTCCGAGATCCACAATGTCAAGAATGTGCCTAGACTGCCAAATTTCAGGCCTTACCTCTCACCATAGTCAACGCAGTGACCGACGGTTTCACTTAACGACCGAGGTCAGCGGCGTTCGCTTAGAAATGTCAGTGGAAACAGACAAGCAACACTGCGTGAAATAACCGGAGAAATCAATCTGAGACATACGACGAACGCATCCGTTAGGACAGTGCGGCGAGATTTGGCGTTAACGGGCTGTGGCAGTAGACAACCGACGCCTTTGCTAACTGCAGTACGTGGCGTGCAGCGCCTCTCCTGGACTCGCGACGATATCGGTGGGACACTATAGACAACTGGAAAACCGTGGCCTGGCCAGATGAGTCCCGATTTCAGTTGGTAAGTGCTGATGGTGTCGAGTTGTGTGCACACTCCACGAAGCCGTGGACCCAGATTGTCAACAACCCACTGTACAAGCTGGTGGTGACTCCGCAATGGTGGGCTGTCTTTACATGGGATGGACTGGGTCCTCTGGTCCAACTGAACCGATCATTGATTAGAACCGGTTATTTTCGGTTACTTGGAAACGATGGACTTCATGTTCCCAAGCGAAAATGTAATTTTTATGGATGACAGTGTGCTATGTCATTGGGCCACAATTTTCGCGATTGGTTCGAGCGCCCGACGTGAGTCGTATCGAACGTATAGGGGACGTAATCGAGAGGTCAGTTCGTGCACGAAATCGTGCACTGGCAACACCTTCGCAATTTTGGAGGGCATTAGAGGCAGGCAGCATGGCTGGATAATCCTGCAGGGGACTTCCAACGATTTGAGTCCGTGCTACGTCGAGTTCCTGCCCCACGCGTGGCATGAGGAAGTGTGACAGGACATTGGGAGGCATACCACGAATTTTTTCGCCTCTGTGTGAAGTCCCGCAGGAAGCCTGGTGTCGTTATGTAAACTATGAGAACGTCTTATATCGCTGTTTTGTTAGAGAGCTAAAATCAACAGATCGTTTGTTATCAAAAATTATATTTGCTGCCGCATTTCAGGGGTAGCCTGTCATCGGAACATCCATCAAATAAAAATAAAGTCATAGTTGCCATGAAAGTACAAGCAGAACGTATGCATAACATTAAGGGTAAAAATATTTAAGTTGACATATTATATGAAATGCCTCAATATATAGTGTTCTCACATAATTACGTTCTCGACATTGGCGGGGTGCCATTTCAAAAACTAATTACCTGTAAATGTCACGAAGTGGCATAGTGCTATCGTTGTAGCGGCGTTTAAGCGTACATAAGAAACATACGGACTGGTTATGAACAAAAATAGTTAGAAAAAATGGATAGATTATAGGAGCCAACAGATGTAAGAAAAATTAAAAAGCAATTGTCATAAAGGTATAAACAGAATTACACCCATAAAGGATGTGACTCATTTGAGGGCTGGTGGGTAGAGGATAGAGGGTGGATAGAGGGAGGGTGGGGGGCATATTGGGGCAGCCACAGTAACTTTTTAGAACTCTTCTAGGGCCATTACAAGCACAGAACTATGCCACCTGCAGGCGCGTATTGATAGTTGCTTTCTAAAACGACAGTTGAACACCGATATCCAGAATATAATTATGTGGCACAATACTACGTATTACGATATTTTGTACACATTTCATTTTGTAGGCGTTCCGATGAAGAGCTACTCCTGAAACGCCTATCAATATAATTTTTAACAACAAATGATCCGCTGATTTTAGCGACCTAATAAAGCAGTGATGTAAGACGTGCTCAGAAAGCCCAATTTTACAAAACTCAGCTTTACTAAAATCAAATAGAATACACGTTGTTCTCATTTGTTGGCAACACACATATCTAAATAAACTTCGGCTTAAAGTAATAAAAGTGCAAGTGTCCGTCTGCAAGAAAAGTTCATTTGGCGGTCGTCGCCCCCTGTGGCTGACTGCTCGAGTCATCAGTGCTGGCCAGACACTGCTCAGCCTCAACCACCGCTTGAGTGAACGGCACGACGTCAGGCGTCCTTAAAGGCGCATTCTGCTGAGTTTGGTACGCGGTGCGGGACGATCAGCCGTTGACCCGTGAGACGCTGTGTGCGGGTTCAGAGCTTGTGCAGAACAGGCAATCGACAACGGCTGGAGACTGCACGATTGAACATAAATGCAGATTGTGTGTTGGGTTCCACCTTCGTTCGCTAAATGAATTCTGAAGCAGTTTAAGAATGCACGCTTTAGTTGTCCCAGACTAGCGTTCGTAGCAGCGCAATTAAAGATGTGAGCCAATGGAATTTTTGAAAATCCGTGTCACACGTCGCGACCTCATATCCATTCTATGCTGTGTGATTAGTAAAAATTCTTGGACTTCTCTGAATAATAGGAGGTTTAGGATGTACGATAAGAGAAAAATATATTAAAAATTAGTAACAAAGTCACGCCAATGGCGTATCGGTGCCGCGTCGAAGTGTTGCGTCTCTCTGATAAGAAAAAGTTGAAAAATGGAACAACGAGTACAATGCTTATCAACATAAATAATGGCCTGGTTCTGTAATAAAGTATTCGAGCACATTTTGAATGAAAATTAGCTTAACATATTAGAAATTATTCAGAACTGCAGACAACAATGCTTACAATGCAAGATCGGGATGGTAAAACACAAAAGCGAACAGCCAAGCATCTCCTAGCGCCATCGAAGAAAAAAGTGAAGGCTGCGCCCTCGTTTATTTGCACAGATAATATAAATATTGCCATATGACTCTTTGGACCTCAATCGATGTATAATTTATATCTTCCCTTGAACAAACATACACAGAAAAAAATAATTTAAGGAAAAGGGGTCTTACAAGATGCTAGCCAAGCAGGCCGCGCTGTTGTATTGAACACGAACGGCAACAGTGCAGTGCTTTCAGTATGTTGCAAGTATCAGCCGCTGTCAGAGTAGTGTTCTGTGTAGCTGTGAGATAAGTTACTTGGGAACGTGACCGAGTTGTTCGTGCTCGTATGGTCGGTGTTTTCGTAAGAAAGGGGACCGAAGTGTTTGGTGCTTCAAGAAGAACCATATCGAGGATTTACACCGCATGCAGGGAAAGTCACAACCCGAAGAAAGTGTGTGTAGAGTGATAGACGATCGTTCAATAGGATTTTGACGAAAAATAAGACGACGACAGCCGCAAAAGTCACTGCAGAACTGAATGTCGCACTGTCAGCATCAAAACAACACGAATGGAGATCCATAAGCAGGGAACTGGAGGACAAGCTGGAATACCAAAACTCGCATATGTAATGCAAAGGGCTGTAACAGAAAAACGTGGTGCTGAAGGAATAACACCTGGACTATGGAGCAACAGAAGACTTTCATTTGGTCGAATAAGTCTTGTTACAGTTTCCAAATTCTGGTCGCGTTTACGTCTGGCATACGCCGTCTCGAGCCTACGATGCTGACTGCTTGCTGTCAAGAGTGAAACATGGCGGGGATTCTGTGACGATTTTGTCAACCGTATCGTGGTATCACGAGCTGCATGCCTACTCTACAAAGTAGCATTATCGCCAAGCATTGATTGACGATTTTGGCTTATCTGGTCCGTCCCTTATTGGTGATGCAGCGTTCTGAGGCTACATGGCCCCTGTTCACACACTTCTCGTCATCCGAGACTGGTTTCGTAAGCAGGAAGATAAACTGTCACATCTCCCCTGGCCACCACAGTCAGTGTACCTCAGATTTATCGAGCCTTTGTGGTCTAGAGAGAGGTGTGCGCGATCGCTATCCACTTCCATCATCGTTAACTGAACTTACTTTGATGGAAGAAGGGCATAAGATTCCACTGAAAACCATATAGTACATATATTTGCCCGTTACGAGACGAGTGGAAGATATTTTGAAATCCAACGGTTGTGCTACTCGATATTAGGCAAGGTAATGTTTTTGTGGTATGTGACATATACGTGGCATATACATGGGTAAAAGTTTAATGCGCAATAAATCATTGTCTGTCTTTTATTTTGTACATGAAAATGTGTCTGCTTTGTATAGCATATCTACTTAGAAAGAAAAGATGAATTCAATGGATGCTGGGCATAGATAGAATTAAATAAAGAGTAAGTTCTGAAGTGTTTTAGTCGTCGCACACTCAAACATTATTGTGTGAGCCTTGGAAAGAATAAACAAAAAGGTATATAAAACATTTTATTATTTGTTATTCAAACGGTATTAATCCAATTTAAAGTTGTGTTCGCAGATCCTGTCTCAATTTCGTAGAACAAACCATTTTTACCAGATCTGCCCCAAATTTGATTATCTTTTATGCTCCGCACGGCTCGTAAATTATAAAAGCAGGGTGGATCTCGTATCCGCCACAAAAATACATGAAAAGATCCTACTTCGTGCAGCTACACGATCCGCGCTCAGTCGTCAGAATCACGCACAACCATCAAATTTCTAAGAGGAATGAATTAACTTGGAAGTACACATCCAGTCGTGAGGAAGTGAGCCAGACTGAGGTTTATCGGCTGAATCCCTAGGGATAAACATTCATTCAGGAAGGGCATTGCGTACAAGACCCATTTGCGACAAAATTTCTGGGTAGTGTTCGTCGGTTCGGTGCCGTGGAAAAATTTGAATTAACAAAAGGCACAGAGAGGACTGTCAGAAAATGCGCATGGGCTTATATAGTCAGCGTGAGAGCATAGCAGAGATGCTCAGCCAACTAAAATGGGAGACGCTGCAAAAAAAGTACAGCACATCTATGAGAGGGTTACTCTCTAACACCCAAGAAACATCACGTTCCAGGAGGAATCAATAAAGGTACTGACGTACTGAACCCCCCCCCCCCCCCCCCCCCCCCCCCCCCCCCCCGCCGTCCCACGTATTTGTATTAAAACTTTCGGACCAACATATCAAACATGGTCAAAGTATCAAACTGTTTATCATAAAGGAAGTATTAACACTCGCTTAGCCGACCTTAGGGCATCAAGCCTGGCAGTGTGGAGACCATGAAATAAAATTCCATCCAGTGTTTCAGCCAGGAGGACACGTTATCACGCTCGCTTGTACAGAGAGGCAATAAAAATTTATAAACACGGTGCTAATCTTAATGATAAGGAAAAGTACGTTATTGCACTGCGTGCGTTGTTAAGAAGTATGATGCAATTTTCCTTCGGACATGCGTGCATGCCCGAAGGAACGGTGCAGTGTACTTCTTACCAACCACAGGCGCATCAATAGAAAACTTATCCGGCGATGCTAGGGCAGCGACTTTCAATTAAAATGTCCTTTGCCTGTGCGGGAATTGCGTAATGTGTACGAGTGCAGGTTGTGACGCACTAACTGCGACATATGGAAGCTTGGGCGTGGCAGTGAGTCGTACACGGATAGCCAAAGCAATTAAGGCGACAGACAGTTCATATGGAGGGGGAAATCCGGGTTCGAGTCTCTGTGGTACAGATTTTCATTATCGTCATTCCATTATACAGCTCATGATGGTCCGTATTCGCAACTGCGAATACATTTCATATAAAAAGGAAAATGTCGTTAAATAAAATAAAATAAATTTTCTAATTATCGATTGCATTTAATCGAGAATATACCATCTGTAAGAGATAACTATTCATTTGACACCACTTGACGAATGGTGGTGCCCTCTGTTCACCTCACAATGCCCCCATAAAACTGCTGTCCTTCGAGTTTTCGATGCAATTGCCAATTTTTGTCTGAAGACATCCTCCGCAGAGTGGGACGAAACGTTAGTAAATAGTCTTATACGTCGATCATGGCTCTCAGCCCGGAAGTTTTTACTGAAGCAATCACCGAACACGAAAACCTAAATCGTATTCTTCTCCAACTTACAGAAGTGGCATTAATTATGGATACTTTGTAGAGATTCACTGAATATTGAATCCAGGACTGTATTTTAGTTGAAACATACGTTATTATTTATCAGAATTTTTCAGGGAACATACCCTAATGCCCTCTACTTGAAAATTTTAGTTAGATTATAAAAATAAATTAAATTTAATTAAAAACTAAGGAAAATAATCACATCCCATAATTTCAAAGAGTTACAAATTATGTGGTACGAAAGTTACTGCTATGTTTCTCAGCATTTACTGGGGTACCCTTTTTATTTAATTACTGCCTCGATTCTGTGCGACATCGGCACTACCAAATGTCGGAGGTCTTTTGTGTGATCACTCTGAACCAAGAATTGACAATGGCCGTCTATTGTTACTGGAATTCCGTCGTTAAACCACAATTTTCAGTCTTGACCAGAACTTTGCCATTGGGTTGAGGACGGGATTGTTGCCAGGCCAAGACAGCACACTAATGCTATGGTCAGCGAACCATTTCTTATCGTGTCTAGGACTGTGACACGGCGCACTGTCTTGCTGAAAGATGCACAGATCGTCATTATCCTGAAAAAAAAAATCGTGGACAGAAGGCAGCAATTTCAACACCAAGACTCCTTGTGGGCACTGAAGACTTCTAAGACTTCTTCTAGATACAGTGTTACTAGTGCCCTGCCTGACGCAGTCAAGTCGATTACATACAAACGAAGTGACACAGCTTCAGAGACATTACTGGTCTCATACTGATATGGTTTTATGTATACAGACGGAAGCGACGAGTGAAAATTTGTACCAAGGCCGGAAACCGAACCCTTGTCTCCTACTTACTAGGCAGGGCGTTAGCCACTAAGCCACCTTGGCAAAAAAAAAAAAAAAAAAAAAAAAAAAAAAACAAGTCGTTTAAATATCTGAGCGTAACATTGAATAGCGATATGAGATGGTACGAGCATCTGAAAACTGTGGTAGGGGAGATGAATGGCCGCGCTGAATGGCCTCGCAGTTTGAGGCGACCTGTCACAGACTGCGCGCTCCCCCCGTTGGTGGTTCGAATCCTCCTTCGGGCATGAGTGTGTGTATTGTTCTCAGCACAAATTAGTGTGTTTGTTTACGGACCGATGACCTCTGCAGTTTGATCCCTCAGGAATTCACAGACATTTTTTGAAGGCGAATGGTCGACTTTGGTTTATTGGGAGAATTTTAGGGAAGAGTGGTTCATCTGCAAAGGAGACCGTATATAGGACGCTGGTGTGAGCTATTATTGAGTAGTGCTCAGTATTGGTGCAAAGCCTATCACACTCTGCACTGTTCCCCGATATATCTAAGATGGCGTCGATGACGTCATCCAAGATGGCGGCGTGCAGACTTGGCAACAGCACACGACGTCATCCAACATGGCGGCCATGACGTCAGCTGATGACGCAAGTACTATTATCCAAGAGGCGGCTATGGTGGGAAAGTGCTACGGCCCCCTCCCCACCCCAAGAAAAATGGATAATGCATCACACCTAAGAAAATCGCAGGAAGATAGGTCAATTGGGCTACCTCAACTAACCTAAGTCATCAGATTGACACTTCTTCCTAGCAACAGGCGCCAAGTTTGAATTTTGGCGGTAAAGAAAGATCAATTTGCGTATTTCTACTAAGCTAAGAAAATGGCATGAAAGAAAGTCACCTGACCGCCACCTTTGTGGGAAAAGGATTCGACCATCGCTGCACATAAGCCTTTATTTAAACAGTTTCATGCAGTACGGCCATCCAGTGGGTTCACCATGAGGTCCAGACTCCAGCTGACTTAGTACACAGTACCACAGCCAAAGGGCGCTCTCATCTGTGATATAATCCAAGATGGCGGGAAACAGAGTGTTCGCCACGAGGTCTGGACTCTAACTGACCTAGTACACAGCAACAACACCAGACGGTGCTGTCGTCCAAGATGGCGGCCATGAAGTAAGGTGATGATGCCACGCCCCCCTACCAGGTAAGAAATTCAAATTTTGTCAGATTTTCGCACCCCCACCTGCATTTGGAAGGAAATAGTTAAAGTCTCCACCACGATCTTCAACCGACCACCACATCCCCTTACTAGCACATGTTGGTGGGCTAACAAGTACTAATGTGTACTAACATGCACTTATATGTACTAGTGTGCACTAACACGTATTAATGTGCACACTGCATGATGTCATCCAAGATGGCAGCTGTGACGACAGTTGATGACGCAAGTGCCACACACCCCTGGTGAGAAGTTTGAATTTTGGCGGAAACATGGGTCAATTGGGCTACCTCCACTAACCTAATCCCCTCCCCTTCCCTCCCCCAGAAAAACGGCTAGAAGCTCGAATTCCAACAGGATAATGTATTACGCCCTGGTTATCTCTACTAACCTAAGAAAATCGAGGGAAAATATGGCACTTTGGCTACCCCAACTAACCTAACTCATCCCACTGCAACCTCTTCCTAGGGACTGGCGCCAAGTTTGAATTTTGGTGGTAAAGAAAGGTCAATTCGTGGATCTCTACTAAGCTAACAAAATGGTGGGAAAGAAAGGACACCTCCACTAACCTAAGTCATGCGACCACCACCTCATCCTAAGAACTGGTGCAAATTGTGAATTTTGGCAGGAAGATAGGTCAATTGTGCTACCTCTGCGATCCTAAGAAAATGGCGCAAAAGAAAGGACACTTGGACTACCTCCATTAACCTAAGTCACCCGACCATCACCTCCTCCTAGGGATTCATGGGAGAAGGATTCAGCCTACAGTTGGCTGATGGAGAGAGGAAGGAGAGTACTTTATTTATTTTGGAACAATTTATTTAGGGATGGAGTATGTTTATTACACTGAGACAAAACACACGCTCTGACATGCTTGGGGTCACGTCACACAGCCTACAGGCATGCAAACCACTAGAAGCCTCTGCAAACATGCTTGCTAATCGTCAATTGTCTAAATAATGCACCAATCTTTATTTAAACAACTTGAGCTACCAACACCATCCAGTGTGTTCGCCACGAGGTCCAGAGCCCAACTCACCTAGTGCACAGCACCACCGCCAGGGCACCCTGTCATCCATCTCATCTGTTCGACCGCTTTCTGTCTATTGGCATTCTAGCGGGACAATTCTGATGCGCAGATGCCGACATCGTAGGTCGTGCTGTTCCACCGCTCATGATGTGTGTGTGGCACCCATACTGACTTACAGATCGTGCTTTCCACCGCTTGTGACGTGTGTGGGTGTGATGCGTATACGGATGTCACAGATCAACTATACAAAAACTGTTACACTGCTCCTAAATAATTCAGTACACTGGTGTGCAGACATGAAATCGTAAACTGTCCAAATAACACATAGCACAGCCTACAGACCCGCTCGCAAAATAATCCAACAGACTCACACTAGCACTCTCCATTCGCTCTGTCCACTGGGTAGCACAGGACGCTAACGCCAGCCCCCACGAAGTGGCACGGCCGTCAGCTGTCAAACCACACACTGAAGCCCGTTATGGTCCCAAACTCATGAGGAATTCCTTGCAAAATATGTGATCAGCTAGGTGCCATTGACAATGCGAGGGCAGAGAACCATTCACCTCTAAACTTACTTTCATCTGAGTCAAAGGATATCACAGAGTGGACAGGGTGATCGACTGAGATGGAGCTGTAATGAGGTGTGATTTAATGATCGACAGATGCATTCTAGTGCTGGAGAAATTGCTGCAGGTCAATTTTTCCAGTGTTTCATCTGGATGCATCAGTCGCATGACATAGCCTACGTTTTAGACATATACAGCCACGTGTTCTGTATGTGGTTTAAAGCACTGTCTACTTGCGATCGTTAACAGTAAACTTGTCGATCATCAGAGGACTTCCATCTCATGTGTGATGAAACTTGACACATTCCTCTAAACAAACTCTGATTTATGAGATGTAATCCGTTCCCCCCGTCGCATCTAGGGTGTAAAATCGAGACTTCAGCGTCATAACTAAGTCAGCGATAGGTGCTTGTGAGGTTCTGTAATCCCTGTGTACGCATTTGCCCAACAGATGAGCTGTTTACAGTGTTAGTGATGGGATAACTTGTAATTTTCACATGTCGGACACTGCTGCTATGCGTTTATCTACTTCCTTGTAGGAGGTATCCTCCACTACTAACGATCATAGGCCTGATTCAGACATCATATAATTTCTGAACCATGATCGGATGTGAACAGTGGACACTATACATCTCCAGAAAGCAATATTGTGCTCATATCACGCAAGTGTTTTACAGAAGTACTGATTTTTCATTTTACGGTTCGATAACATAGTTTATCGTAGAGAAACCGGAAAGAAGGATGTATGTCATACGCTTGAATTAAGTTTCTCACAATCAAATATTAACAACGCTACATTCTATACGACTGATAGGTCAGAAACGCAGGTGATCTACCATTATAGCCCGTTTTAAGTGCAGAACGTTGTAGCCTCTTGCCAACACCTTCCAAGTACCGATCCTAGACTCTAGAACAATACTTTAGAGTTGATAGCTTCGTCGATTTACGTAAAAATTCGTCGAACTCCATCCATCTGGAGCTCCACTGTGCATAAAAATCATTCGTTTCTTGTTCTTCTTAACTGTCTGCTATTACATCATGGCACTTTGAAATCTTTTACTGTTTGTTGTTGTTGTGGTATTCAGTCCTGAGACTGGTTTGATGCAGCTCTCAATGCTACTCTATCATGTGCAAGTTTCTTCATCTCCCAGTACCTACGGCAACCTACATCCTTCTGAATCTGCTTAGTGTAGTCATTTCTTGGTCTCCCTCTACGATTTTTACCCTTCACGCTGCTCTCCAATACTAAATAGGTGATCTCTTGATGCCTCAGAACATGTCCTACCAACCGATCCCTTCTTCTGGTCAAGTTGTGCCACAAACTTCTCTTCTCCCCAATCCTATTCAATACTTCCTCATTAGTTATGTGATCTACCCATCTAATCTTCAGCATTCTTCTGTCGCACCACATTTCGAAAGCTTCTATTCTCTTCTTGTCCAAACTATTTATCGTCCATGTTTCACTTCCATACATGGCTACACTCCATACAAATACTTTCAGAAAAGACTTCCTGACACTTAAATCTATACTCGATGTTAACAAATTTCTCTTCTTCAGAAACGCTTTCCTTGCCATTGGCAGCCTACATTTTATATCCTCTCTGCTTCGACCATCATCAGTTATTTTGCTCCCCAAATAGCAAAACTCCTTTACTACTTTAAGTGTCTCATTTCCTAATCTAATTCCCTCAGCATCGCCCGACTTAATTCGACTACATTCCATTATCCTCGTTTTGCTTTTGTTGATGTTCATCTTATATCCTCCTTTCAAGACACTATCCATTCCGTTCAACTGCTCTTCCAAGTCCTTTGCTGTCTCTACAGAATTACGATGTCATCGGCGAACCTCAACATTTTTATTTCTTCTCCATGGATTTTAATACCTACTCTGAATTTTTCTTTTGTTTCCTTTACTGCTTGTTCAATATACAGATTGAATAACATCGGGGAGAGACTACAATCCTGTCTCACTCCCTTCCCAACCACTGCTTCCCTTTCATGTCCCTCGACTCTTATAACTGCCATCTGGTTTCTGTGCAATTTGTAAATAGCCTTTCGCTACCTGTATTTTACCCCTGCTACCTTCAGAATCTGAAAGAGAGTATTCCCATCAACATTGTCAAAAGCTTTCTCTAAGTCTACAAATGCTAGAAACGTAGGTTCGCCCTTCCTTAATCAAGCTTCTAAAGTAAGTCGTAGGGACAGTATTGCCTCACGTGTTCCAACATTGCTACGGAATCCAAACTGATCTTCCCCGAGGTCGGCTTCTAGTAGTTTTTCCATTCGTCTGTAAAGAATTAGTTTTAGTATTTTGCAGCTGTGACTCATTAAACTGATAGTTCGGTAATTTTCACATCTGTCAACACCTGCTTTCTTTGGGATTGGAATTATTATATTCTTCTTGAAGTCTGAGGGTATTTCGCCTGTATCATACATCTTGCTCACCAGATGGTAGAGTTTTGTCAGGACTGGCTCTCCCAAGGCCGTCAGTAGTTCCAATGGAATGTTGTCTGCTCCGGTGGCCTTGTTTCGACTCAGATCTTTCAGTGCTCTGTCAAACTCTTCATGCAGTATCATATCTCCCATTTCATCTTCATCTACATCCTCTTCCATTTCCATAATATTGTCCTCAAGTACATCACCCTTGCATAGACCCTCTATATTCTCCTTCCACCTTTCCGCTTTCCCTTCTTTGCTTAGAACTGGGTTTCCATCTAAGCTCTTGATGTTCATACAAGTGGTTCTCTTATCTCCAAAGGTCTCTTTAATTTTCCTGTAGGCAGTATCTACCCTACCCCTAGTGAGATAAGCCTCTACATCCTTACATTTGTCCTCTAGCCATCCCTGCTTAGCCATTTTGCGCTTCCTGTCGATCTCATTTTTGAGACGTCTGTATTCCTTTTTGCCTGCTTCATTAACTGTATTTTTATATTTTCTCCTTTCATCAATTAAATTCAATATTTCTTCTGTTACCCAATGATTTCTAGTAGCCCTCGTCTTTTTACCTACTTGATCCTCTGCTGCCTTCACTACTTCACCCCTCAAAGCTACCCATTCTTCTACCAACGTATTTCTTTCCCCCATTCCTGTCAATTGCTCCCTTATGGTCTCCCTGAAACTCTCTACAACCTCTGGTTCTTTTAGTTTATCCAGGTCCCATATCCTTAAATTCCCAACTTTCTGCAGTTTCTTTAGTTTTAATCTACAGGTCATAACCAACAGATTGTGGTCAGAGTTCACATCTGCCCCTGGAAATGTCTTGCAATTTAAAACCTGCTTCCTAAATCTCTGCTTACCATTATATAATCTATCTTAAACCTGTCAGTATCTCCAGGCTTCTTCCATGTATACAGCCTTCTTTTATGATTCTTGAAGCAAGTGTTAGCTATGATTAAGTTGTGCTCTGTGCAAAATTCTACCAGACGGCTTACTCTTTCATTTCTTTGCCCCAGTCCATATCCACCTTCTACGTTTCCTTCTCTCCCTTTTCCTACTACCGAATTCCAGTCACCCATGACTATTAAATTTTCGTCTCCCTTCACTATCTGAATAATTTCTTTTATTTGATCACACATTTCTTCAATGTCTTCGTCATCTGCAGAGCTAGTTGGCATATAAACTTGTACTACTGTAGTAGGTGTGGGCTTCGTATCTATCTTGGCCACAGTAATGCGTTCACTATGCTGTTTGTAGTAGCTTACCCGCATTCCTATTTTCCTATTCATTATTAAACCTACTTCTGCATTACCCCTATTTGATTTTGTGTTTATAACCCTGTATTCACCTGACCAAAAGTCTTGTTCCTCCTGCAACCGAACTTCACTAATTCCCACTATATCTAACTTTAACCTATCCATTTCCCTTTTTAAATTTTCTAACCTACCTGCCTGATTAGGGGATCTGACATTCCACGGTCCAATTCGTAGAACGCCAGTTTTCTTTCTCCTGATAACGACATCCTCTTGAGTAGTCCCTACCCGGAGATCTGAATGGGGGACTATTTTACCTCCGGAATATTTTACCCAAGAGGACGCCATCATCATTTAATCATACAGTAAAGCTGCACGCCCTCGGGAACGATTACGGCCGTAGTTTCCCCTTGCTCTCAGCCGCTCGAAGTACCAGCACAGCAAGGCCGTTTTGGTTATTGTTACAAGGCCAGATCAGTCAATCATCCAGACTGTTGCCCCTGCAACTACTGAAAAGGCTGCTGTCCCTCTTCAGGAACCACACATTTGTCTGGCCTCTCAACAAATACCCCTCCGTTGTGGTTGCACCTACGGCACGGCTATCTGTATCGCTGAGGCACGCAAGCCTCCCCACCAACGGCAAGGTCCATGGTACATGGGGGGTGGAATCTGTTACTATAAATCGATAAGAAGTGCTAAGCTCCTAGACATGGGCTCATCTCGAGGTGGATGAGGACTCGGAATGGACGTACTGCACATCATCTATCCATGTTCGCAATGATACTCGCAGAGTGGAGAAGGGGTGGCTTAGCTATGATACTGAAATTGGGGAAACATGCTGTCACATCATTGGCATGTGTTGAAGTTACTGTAAAAATGCTAAAATTGTTCATGCTATCAACTGCGATGCTTATTATTAGAGTACATCGATGGTGTCTTTTCCATCCCATGCGTGCACTGGCATGCTGTTGGTTACCACATAGTGATTGACTGATATCGCTTGTTTGAGTTGAGGTTGATAAAACCGAAACACAGATCGTACACATGAGTGCAATATGAGGAATCAGTCGAAAGGGAACGCAGAGCCATCAACTATTCCATCATGAGTCTAAATGTAGAGCTCATGAATCACCTTCAGACTGCAGTTTGGAAACCGACACCAACGCCGTAAAACTCTTCCGGTTTTCTTATGTTGTAAATGTCTTTTATTTAATATCAGCCGATGCTTATATATATATATATATATATATATATATATATATATATATATATATATATATATATATATATCAGTTCATGGCATCCAGTGTTTGTTCTCTACCAAAATCTTTCATTTGCTTGAATCTTTTATTTAGCTGGCAGTATTGGCACTCGCTGTATTGCAGTAGTTCAAGTAACAAAGATTTTTGTGGGGTAAGTGATACATGAAAGGTATAGGTTATTGTTAGTCAGGGCCATTCTTTTGTAGGGATTATTGAAAGTCAGATTGTGTTGCGCTAAATAAAAATATCGTTTGTCAGTTTAGTGTTGATCAGAATAAGTAAAGAGAGAAATGTGTGAGTCCGTTCAGTTTTGCTCAGCTGCTTGAAAATCAAATAACGTAATTAATAAATTTTTCTAAGGGGATGTTTCAATACAATCATTCGCCTAGAGATTAGGCGATCAAACTTTAAAGTATCCTCTGCTGTACCTGTATATTTAACAGGATCATGCCACACAGGCGGTAGTAGCAGCAGCAGTTCGAGGTGTAAATTCGGTGAGGGACTGGGTATACCGTTAGGAATGCTTGGATGGCTGCACGCTGCCCTATCTGGGGAAGCACTGCGATATCATACTCTCCGCGCTGGAGCAGCACTGCAGCTATGCGTCATCTTGTGAACGATGGTGCCTAGGTGAGTTCTATATTGGATGAAGGTAGTGGCTTGTTGGGGTGATGGATTTGAATGGACACGGATCTGAGGTACTTGTATGTAGTTTGGGTATGCACCACAATGTGCGCATTTCCATTGAATGGTCAAAACATACTCGTGTCGCACTAACTCGGGTCGTTCTGTTTCTACATGGGTTACGGAAGGTGGTGAGTATGGTTTTCTCCGACTTCTATTCAGGTCTGACTTAAAATGAAATGATCACATGCGCGAAGCTGTAGAAATGGGCGCAGGTGCAAGATTCATAGGGATTGGCCAAAAACAGGTTGTAATTTTACAGTAGCAGACAGTTTCGAGGAAGGTGACTCGATGAAAGATATGAGAGTGACAGAAATATGATTCACTTGTGGGTGTGATCCGATGCAGGTATGTAACTGAATAGAAAGACCTAATTCGAAATCATGGACATCATTTCTAATGGACAGCATAACACTAGAGATCTGAGAAGCTCTTGTACATTTTCTTATGACCTCAATAAGCACATCATCTACTACTACTGTTTGTGTTCCTTCTCAAACAGTCGTCGCCTATAATTCAGTGGATATATCGTGGGACCTCTGATATGGTATCGAGACAGAATGCGCTACAAATACTATAGAATTATCTAGCTGGGGCGGTGTGAGGGAGTCGCAAATACCGCTTACATGCCACATTCCTTAGCCGAATCACTTTCAAAATGCATTAATTTTATCACAAGGTTGCATTGTTGGCTATGTGTTGGTCTGATAATACACATTCCTACAATCACCATCATGGTATTTGTCTGGAAAATAACCACCTCATTCAGAGGTAATGTCATACCTTGATTTGTAAAGTGGGTATAGCTTATAACATGGATACTTGCGTGCAGCTGTAGAACCCAGGCCGCTTGTGACTGTTACATACAGCAGTTGTTGCAATAGGGTTTTTTTTAACGTCTGGTCGATTACGTCTCTCTTTCTAAGACACAGTGGTAGCACTCACAAGAAAAACCTAAGAGACATGCCCACCCATCGGTGACTTTCGGTCAGTATTATTTTGCATCGTGTGGAATCACTTATTGGTCAAGTATTATTATACTTAGTAGTAGTGGGGTGTGTGTGATATGTTCGCATTTGAGCATCAGGCTTATAATTTATGTGTTTGTGTTCCAATATGTATAAAGGAGATTACTATGTCCAGTCGTAATGAAGGTACAGATATTTCCATTTCCAGAGCCACAGCATTCAGTAGGGTGCCTTTCCAGTACTTCGCTCAATGTCGAATGCCTTTCAATTGAGACGGCGATTGTAACATTTAATTGTAAGTATAATGATAAAACATATATGTGACCGGTTTTCTAGAATGATTTCGTGTATTCATGGCCTGTGGTGGGAATGATTCATGTTTCTCGTTAACGACAGCAGCCGTCCGAATGTAGAGGCCTGTTGGAGTGTAGGAATGTATATGAGTTAACTTTGCCATCGTCTAGACGACCGAATAGCGAACTAATACGAGTACTTAGTATGTGTTGGGCGGCTTTCGTGATCAAGTGGAAATTTGAGAAGATTGTGTATGGAGATGCGTTTGCGCTGGACCGTTATTCCCTCCCATGTAAATTGTTCGGTTGACTGCTTCTGCACATTTCGCTACTTTATTTAGTTGAGAGAAGATCGATTGTGTTTTGTGCATCTAGCATGTGGAAGACAAGTTTGCCTGTTCTCTAGACATGGGAAAGACCTTAGTTGGCTTGTTAATTATAGGGATGATTTGGAATCTGTTACATCACCGACATCGCTATTCGAGAATGGAAATATTCAGCTCCTCTATTTGTTTCTAGTTACTCAGTGGTTTAAGCACACTGCAAAAAATGGTTCAATTGGCTCTGAGCACTATGGGACTTAACATCTGAGGTCATCAGTCCCCTAGAACTTAGAACCGCGAGGGTATGAGAGAGATTTTATATGTGGAAAATTATATGCACTATAGACACTGAGATACGTTCCAGAAGCACAACCGTCAAGAGCTGAAACTACGTGTACATCGATCGGTGTCAGACTGTTGCAGCAATCGTAATAATATCTGACTGTAGCTAGACTGGTAAATATGTTCCAATATTCTTATGAGTCTGGTATGTATTTGATGATCTGGAGACAACTTTGTTGTTTTAACTGTGAGTGCAATTTAGCGATTTGTGCAAAATAATTGCGCCATTGAAAGACCCGTCTGCAGAAAGAAAGAAAAAGTGGATGGTGCTTCGATACCAGCGGCATCAGTAATTCGGCGGGTAAATTGGATAACAGCCAATCATAATGTTCGATTTATTCACATCCTTTGTGCTCGTATATAGGAGCCTCTACGTAGTGGAGGGAACGTTCGTGTGTGTTGGCCGGCCGGTGTGGCTGAGCGGTTCTAGGTGCTTCAGTCTGGAACTGTGCGACTGCTATGGTCGCACGTTCGAATCCTGCCTCGGGCATGGATGTGTGTGATGTCCTTGGGTTGTTAGGCTTAAGTAGTTCTAAGTTCTAGGGGACTGATGACCTCAGTTGTTAAGTCACGTAGTGCTCAGAGCCATTTGAACCATTTTGTGTGTGTGTGTGTGTGTGTGTTGAAAGTAGGAACGGTATCACTTTATGGAGTGGGCACCACATTAGGTCCACGAGGAAGACTGCATTCGACGTTATTCTGCGTTATTTTCGTAAACAATTTCTGTTAGGGCGAGAATTTTCGTACATACAAGCTGAGACATCAAGAAAGCGAGTGTTAACTATTTCTGGGACACTATACAATTTCCGCGAGATCGACTAGGTCTTACTTTTTACATAGTCATGTGACATGAGTATAAGGTTGAGAACCTTGTCAGATGCATTTGCGAACGTTTGTAGCTACTCTGTCATCAACAGTAAAGACACATGCTGCCCAGAGGTGTCTCGCACATGGGGGCTGCGTGAGCGAACCTTGGAGTTCTGTTATGTCAGTATAACAGTGACTGTATACTCGAAAATACAGGCAACTTTCACCTGCGTCCGGCGGCACCCCGCGGCTGTGACGCCGCGCGCGTCCAGTCGCATCATCAACGGCGCCCAGCTGATCACGTGCTTTGCAAGGAATTTCTCAGCTGTCAAGTATAAAAGGGGCGCCACTGCCTCATGCGTGCGGGACCTTAATGGGCTTCTGTGTGTGGTTTGACAGCTGAGGGCCACGTCACTTCATGGGGGCTGCCGTCAACCTCCTGTGCTGTCTAGTGGACAGCGGGTGATGGAGGGTGCTTGTGTGCATCTGTTGGATTATTTTGCGAGCAGGTCTATAGGCTGTGCTAAGCGTTATTTGGACAGTTTACGATTTCGTGTCTGCACATCAGTGTACTGAACTATTTAGGAGCAGCGGAACAGTTTTAGTACAGCACAATCTGTGACGTCCGTATGTGCATCACACACTGTCACATTAGTATGTGTTAGTGCACGTTAGTACAAGTTAGTGCACATTAGTACACGTTAGCTCGCCAACATGAGTTGGTAAGAGGATGTGGTGGTCAGTTGAGGATGTAGTGGTGGAACTTTCTGCCAAGTGCAGGTGGAAGAGGCACTTGCAAAAATCTGACAAAATTTGAATTTCTTGCCTGGTAGGGAGGGGGGGGGGGGGTGGCATCATCGCCTGTTGTCACGGCCTCTGGTGCTGGCACTGTGTACTAGGTCAGTTTGAGTCCAGGGCAAACACACTGTTTTCCGCCATCTTGAACTGCGTCACAGATGAGAGCTCCCGATGGCGGTGGTACTGTGTACTAAGTCAGTTGGAGTCTGGACCTCGTGGTGAACGCACTGTATGGCTGTACTGCATGAAATTGTTTAAATAAAGACTTGGTCAAGGCCTTTTCCCACGAATCCTTAGGAGGAGGTGGTGGTCGGGTGACTGAGGTTAGTGGACGTAACCTTTGTTTCGCGCCATTTTCTTAGCTTAGTAGAGATACGTGATTTGACCTTTCTTTACTACCAAAATTCAAGCTTGGCGCCGGTTACTAGGAAGAAGTGGCGGTCGGATGACTTACGTTAGTGGAGGTAGCACAATTGACCTATGTTCCCGCGATTTTCTTAGGTGTGAAGCATTATCTTGCTGGAATTTGAATTGCCATTTTTATGGGGAAGGGGAGGGAGTGTGGCACTTTCCCACCAAAAGCAGCCATGTCAGATAATGGTACTTGCGTCATCACCTGACGTCATGGCCGCCATCTTCTATGGCATTATGTGCTGTTACCAAGTCTGCACGCCGCCATATTGGATGACGTCATCGCCGCCATCTCGGATATGTCTGGCAATAATGAAGAGTGGCGTAGAACTGGCTGTGCTCCAATACTCTGCTCGAGTGTTTGGGATCCGTACCAGGTCGGATTGAGGGAGGACATCAAAGCAATTCAGAGTTGGGCTGCTAGATTTGTTACTGGTAGGTTCAAACAACATGTAATGACCGCAAAGATATAATTCGAAAAATTGGGGCTTATACGGAAGCATACAGACAGGCGTTTTTCCCTCGCTCTATTTGCAAATGGAACAGGGAAGGAAATGACTAGCAGTGGTGCAGAGTACCCTTCGGCACGCACTACACAGCGGCTTGCGGAGTATCTGTATCTATGTAGATGTAGACCTAGAAGAAGGTGGATCAACGAGATAATACTGGATATCACTAGTATGGGATTCCGGGGGTGGAAAAGAGCAGCAAGCAACCGAGAAGTGTGGAGGAAGATTGTTGAAGAAGCCAAGGCTCACCAAGGGCTGTAGCGCTACTGAAGAAGAAGAAGAAGAAGAACATGTAGACGCCGATGCAGATACTCTTCTGCGTTGATGTCGCAGTGGAACACTTGCAGAAGCCAACTGTCATGTCTCACCATGTAGTCCCACATCATGACACTGATGGAATGTTTCATAGTAGCCGTGATTCACTCAGGCAACAAGTCTTCGCCTAGTCAACTTCCGAAGTTGCTCATCTTCCAAATTACTCTAGACCAGTCTTTCTGCATTCACTCACTACGCTACAGCCCACTGCATACGTTTTTCCCTATGCAATTTTGTGCAGATAAGGCTTCTTTCTTGAAGTCGTCGTTCGCAAACCATTTTCACAAAAGGTCGATATTTTCTTGTCTACAAACGATGCACTCTGTTCTTTGAAACTGATCTGTATTTCACACACCATGCGATAACCTCTTTCGAAGAAAAACAAGTTTTTCAACCCACCTCCACCGTGGATTTTGCCAGTCCACAAATGTCAAGTTGCGCTCCACTCAGAGGTAACTACACAAATCAAAAAAAGTTTTGCATCCCCCCGACTCCCAAAACTCCTGAAGATTGACGTTGACTGGATAGTGTATCACAGACACAGTGCCTTGACTATTCAGAGATTTCACTAAACCTGCCAAAAGTTTAAATAACCATACATGAACAGTGCCTATTAGACGGAGGGGGTCCGATAGCCGATCAGTTCTAGTCATTCCACAAGGAAGGAGGTACACGGCTCGTGTTGTTTATATGTCAACCATGCCTAGAAGGTCAATACCGCGGTTCGATCATGTCCGCATTGTTACTTAGTGCAAGGTAGGGCTCTCAACAAGGGAAGTGTCCAGGCGTCTCGTAGTGAACCAAAGCGACGTGGAGGACATGGAGGAGACACATAGAGACAGGAACTGTCGCTGACAAGCCTTGCTCAGGCCGCCCAAGGGCTACTACTGCAGTGGCTGACCACTAACTACGGATTATTGCTCGAAGGAATCCTGACAGCAACGCCACCACGTTCAATAATGCTTTTCGTGCAGGCACAGGACGTCGTGTTACGACTCAAGCTGTGCGCAATAAGCTGCATGATGCGCAACTTCACTCCCGATGTCTATGGCGAGGTCCATCTTTGCAACCGCAACACCATGCAGCGTGGTGAAATGGGACCAACAACATGCCGAATGGACCGCTCAGGAATGGCATCACGTTCTCTTCACCGATGGGTGTCGCATATGCCTTCACCAGACAATCGTCCGAGACGTGTTTGGAGGTAACCCGTTCATGCTGAACGCCTTAGACACACTGTCCAGCGAGTGCAGCAAGGTGGAGGTCCCCTGACGTTTTCGGGTGGCATTATGTGGGGCCGACGTACGCCGCTGATGGTCATGGAAGGCGCCATAACGACTGTGCGATACGTGAATGCCATCGTCCGTCCGATAGTGCAACCATATCGGCAGCATGTTGGCGAGGCATTCGTCTTCATGGACGACAATACGCGCGCCCATCGTACACATCTTGTGAATGACTTCCTTCAGGATAACGACATCGCTCTACTAGAATGGCCAGCATGTTCTCTATTTTATTATCTGTCATTCTATCCTCTGTGAATATTTTGAATTCATTAATTTAAATTATTTAGACTGTGTTTGTTCTATTTGACTTAATACAAAAATCTGGTTGGAAATGATTTGTTCCAGCTGCTTGTTATTGTTTCAGATAGTAGGCAGATAGGGCATCAAGACGCCTAAAATATGTTTGGATATCAGAGAAACAAACATGGATGCTGTCGCGATGGTAATGGCCACTTTACTCCCTAGGTACAGTTCTTATATGTTATTTCGTTTTTCACTTAAAAATATCATATGTGATACTTGATGTTGCCTAGATTAAAAATGGGTACGTGGCAACCTTCTATCAATAACTATGTTTTGGTAAAAATTCAATTCCCTTTAGAATGGCCAGTTAACCCCAGTTTTCCCTACACCCTGGGTGAACCTATGGTAGATAGCAGTGTTTGGAGATGACAGGTCAGAACATCAGTGGCAATGAAAGTCTGAGTGAGGCCGGAGGCTGCGGTCATATTGTCTGATGGTTAAGGCGGTCGTTCGCATTATGCATGAAATATTTCTTCGAGTCCAGGTGTAGCAGAAAATTTAGTTCTTTCTGTATTGATTACAGTGTAGTTTCAGCGTATCTGATTGGTTTTCTCTCATATCGCAATGACAGAAATGGGAATTATTACACCATAACACCGTGTACGAACACCACCAAACTCCTACTGCAGTATCGCCACGCCTGTGGCATGACCCGATAAAAATTCATCCTTATGTAAACTTATTTTCGTCACAGAATAAAGACATCCCTACAGATGAAGAATGGTGTGTAATGACAACTATTGATAGTGTCTAATGTTATTGCAAAGTTTCAGATGGAGAGCACAATACAGAATTCCCACATGATGTGCACCTGCTTCTTATTATGAGTCAGTTCTACTGTGCATTTTCAATTCTCGGATTTGAGCCACAACGTCGTGTGCGACTTCATGAGTTTACGATGCGAAGAATGTAAGCATGGTGGCATAATAATGTATTATTATACCTCCATGGATGTAAGTGGCCTCTTATTAAATGTTTTCTGAGCTTGTCTTAGTAACTGGTATAAACTATTCTGTTTATTTCGAATATGTCACAATTTTAGAGAGTGTGGATAGGCAGGAACCTAAGTGCCCAGAGCGCTGCAAGTAATTTATTTTTTGGTATCGTTCTGTCCACTTTAGCTAGGTCCCTACACAGCTCAATTTAAGTTCTCGATTCCACGTTTTTCACATTTTTTCATGATTTCTCATTGTATTGTATTGTATTGTATTGTATTGTATGAAACTGGGAACCTAGAAATGACGGAGAGGCTTCGTCCCCGCCATAGCGTCAGTGGTTCACAAGCCCACAACAGGCTACAGCAGTCCACTTCACCCCACCGCCACCCCGCACTGAACTCGGGGTTATTGGGCGGTTCGGCCCCAAGTGGACCCCCGCAGGAACGTCTCACACCAGGCGAGTGTAGCCCCAATGCGTGGTGGAGTAATTATGGTGTACGCGTATGTGGAGATAGTGTTTGCACAGCAATCACCGACATAGTGTAACTGAGGAGGAATAAGGGGAACCGGCCCGCATTCGCCGAGGCAGATGGAAAACCGCCTTAAAAGCCATCCACAGGCTGGCCGGCACACCGGACCTCGACATTAACCCGCCGTGCGGTTTCGTGCAGGGGACCGGCACGCCTTCCCACCCAGAAAGTAGTGCGTTAGGTACAGGGCCGGATCTAGGAGTTCTACGAATGGGGCAAGCTTAAATTTGCTGCCCCTTCTTTCAGCCCCACTCATAAAAATAATTTTTTTAGGGTAATTTGGGTAATATATTTCGAAATAAATGTCAGTATCTGACAACATTAACTTATTTTATTAAATGAATTAAGGTCAAATAAAACAAACAAACAATTTTAAAATATACAAGAATATACCATAAATCTCATACAATAACCAATTTGAAACTTCGCAGGGTATGTGTGTGTGTGTTTGTCCTTACAATAATTTAGGTTAAGTAGTGTGTAAGCTTAGGGACTGATGATCTTAGCAGTTAAGTCCCATAAGATTTCACACACATTTGAACATTTTGAAACTTCGTTTTCCGAGCTTCTTTGGCTGCAAAAAGTCTATGATATCATCATAGTCTATGGAAGCAGCTCGTTTGTGCCGTAAGGAGATTATACTGAGACTTGTTAATCTTTGTTGAGCAGTCACGCTCCTCAAATGATTTTTAATTAGTTTTAGCTTGCTGAAAATTCTTTCTCCGGGGGAAACAGAAACTGGTATGGTAAGAAACATTCTTAAGGCTGTAGTAATGTTGGGATAACCCTCTGCCAATTTATTCTTATAAATCAAACTTCATGTGAATGATGCAGTGGCATTTTTCAAGTCTCTCTCTATTACCAGGGCATGGTGTTTGAAATTTTCAATTTCAAAAATAAATTCTTCCTTGTTTAGATCTTCTGCGTGGTCATCAGACAGTTCCGCTGCTTTGGCCTTTAAGTCCTCCACTTCCATTTCTTGAATTTGGACACCACAAAGAAAACTAAATTTTGCACTAATGTTCTCCAGTGCAGTAAGCCAGGTACTCAGCTCCAGTATCACCCTGCCAATTATTTCTAACAGGGACATCCGGAAAAAATCTTCCTGTGAGTGTTTGGATACTTCATCCTCACAAAGCTCATCGGTCATTTTTTTCTTTCTCCTGACCCTTTTTTCTGAGAATATCATTGATACCTCATTATCTTCTGCTAGCACTTTGGCCTCAGAAATAGCTTCCGAGGTACAAGAGTCTGTGGAAGTTTTCAGAAAGTTTAAAAGGCCTTGAATGTTTCGAACAGCTTTATCAATTGTAAGGTCTTCTCTTTGCAGAAACTAATTAACATGATCTATTTTTTTCAATATTGCATATCAGAAACAAGTTAAGGCAATTAATTTGAGTTTTCTCATACTTTTTAAAATAGACCTTGCCTCTGTTTTTGTTTCTGGTCTTGAGAATTTATAAGTTTCAGTTTCTTCCAGAGCCTTTACAACTTTATGAAAATGCTTGTAAACTGCTTCAGCTGCCTCTACTCTTGCAGACCACCTAGTATTGCTCTGGGTTTTAATGTTGTGGGTACATTTTTTTTTAAGATTTCCCGTCTTGATGTTGAACCCACAGAGAATAGATACAAACGGTGGACAGTTCCAGAAGACGTTTGGGCTTCAGCAGATGTGTTGGCTGCGTAAGCTCCTACTAAATTTAAAGAGTCGGCAGCACATGGTACGAAATAGGCCAGGTTATTCTTCTCAAGTATTCTTGACTGGACCCCTTTCTACCTTCCAGCCACGTTTGCCCCATCGTCATAAGACTGATCCCTGCAGTATTTATCGTTCACTCCATCTTGTTCTATTTTTTCAGTATTTCTTGACTAAGACCGTCTCCTGTATTGTCTGTAACTATAAAATGTCAACAAAACTTTCCACAACCTCTGAGTCATTTACCTTGACATCGCGAACTGCTCATTGTGGCTAATATCTGGAGTGCAGTCAAACATCAATGAAAAGTATGTAGCATCTAAAATATCTTTAATTATGTCTTGCCTTATTTTGTCGGCAATCAAGTCAAGGAACTTATCTTGTATATGTTTAGAAAAATAGCTAATCTGCCCTTTCTTGTGGCGTTCAATATGCAGACGAAGGGGGACACAATAGTGTCATATAAGATCAATGGTATTTAGAAATTTCCCACTCTGTGGAACACCAAAATCACCAACTTCTTTTGTTCCTCTGAACGGACTTCCTTGCTTTGCTAGAAAAAGGACAGAATCAATAATACAGTGAACACTGCTCTCTAGTGAAATTCCTCTTTTTTTTACCTGATCTTGCAGCTCTCTGTCAATGCCTCCGCTTCCGAGAGAATTTTTGGTTTGGTGAATTTTCATGGGCAGGCAATTTTTCGCTAAGTTTTTTCGAATTAACAATCCCTTCCTCTTTAGCTAAGAATGATATTGACTCAGATCTGAGCCTAAGTGACAAGATAATCTGCAGGGAATACAGTATAAAGCGTTTATGCTCTCACTATAACCTAGCCATGATCTTTTAACTTTTGTTCCATTTTTTAACTGCTTTAGAAACCAAACTTTACTTAAATTGCGACCTTCTCTATAGCTCTTACTGAGATCAGGATCACGTCTGTTTTCTGCTCTCATTTTTATAATGTTACATCCTTCAGAATCAGAAAACCTCTTCGTCCATGTACCAAGATCGTTAAAATCAAACTGAATCTCAGAAGTTTCATCCTTTTGCTGAACACTATCTGATGTTCCAGTAAGTAGTGTTTCACATTCCTACACAGTGTCATCTGTTACCTTCGTACTCGGGCCATCTTCGGTTTCACCTGAAACCAAAAAATATATAATCCATACTGAACTTGAGAGATTTACTGTCTTTGAGTAATTTGTTTACGTCCTTCTATGCTGTGGTAAGTTACAGTAACTGTAAGGGATTGATCCCTGAGTCAATCCATATTAAGTGGTCCAGTTAGAATTGCTTGACCATTTTTAAATATTTTTGACTTTTTTATGTGATTGCCCTATAATTGAGAAGTCCACAACAGCTTATAAAAAGTTATCTTGCACTGTTAGTGAATGGCGACAATTTTTATTTGTAAGTGCAAGACGATTTTCCAGTTTGGAGACGTTAGCGTTAACTTGAAGACCTTTGATTAGGATTAACTTATAACTTTGCAACTGATATGCTTCTTTTTAGAAAAGTCTCCTTTACAAAATTGTCCATTTCACAAAATACCCTAAATTCAATTTATATTATATAATCTTGCCTGATATTTTGTTTTCTTTACCGACAGCAGGCTTTGTGAAAAAGGAATCCAATTTTCGTGTCTGAGATAACACCTCACTTATTTTTCTTTTTTTCTCTTCTGCTATTTTTCTGTATATCGCACCACTACTCTGTTTTCGACCATCCATTATTATACAAGTTATTAAACAAATTTGAATAAACAACAGAGGAACAATAGAGATCAATACGACAGAATACAATGATACGCCATGTATCGCCATCGCGCCACAACAATAAATGACGACCGGAGAAGGTAGGCCGCGCACACATCGTGTCTGAGAGCTTCAGTGTGAAACTACTCCCGTCAGCCGGTGCTGGCATCTTAACCGATTTTCGGCTGATACTCGCTGATTTAAGGAATACAAAGCCGGAAAATGCTTTTGTTAGTCCACAGCCAAAATTCTGTATTGCTGCAAATACAATTAAATAATTTTATTTAAGTTACTTGATGCCCATTGTTATTCAAATATTTACGTTCAAGCAAAAAGTTTCAATAAGTTCATAATGCTATTAATATTTTGAATGGACCTTTAGAGCAGATAGCTCAATACACTATTTGAGACAGTACTCTGATAGTGCCGGCAACTGCGTGACGCCTGGTGCGATAAGGCTGCAGCGCAACAAAGTGCTTCCTCACTTAACTGTCGCACTTCATAGACGCAGCCAGGATTTGATTATGGGACTGTTTTTCAATAAATTGCTATTGTAATGACGTAGACTTGTAATAGAACTCAAAAAGGCACTAGTATTGTATACATTGCACCTTAATCTGAACATTTCATTCCAAAGAACTGTTTACTAGATCGCCACAATAGTATGAGCTTCCTAGCAATTTCTTCCTTTATAAAAAAAACTCCAAATTTGCCTCCCCCCCACAAATTCTGCCGCCCGGGGCAACTGCCCCCATTGGCCCCCTCCCCCTTAGATCCGGCCCTGATTAGGTTTTTGTCTTCGCTCTGTCTACTGTAGCTATACAGCTCAATTCTATTTGTCGATTCCACGTTTCGTTATTTTTCGTGATTTTTTAGCTATATCTTGTTCCTGCTTGTTGCTTTCCTAGCCTGCCGCTGTGGTCGAGCGATTCTAGGCGCTTCAGTCTGGAACCGCACTGCTGCTACGGTCGCAGGTTCGAATCCTGCCTGGGTCATGGATGTGTGTGATGTCCTTAGGTTAGTTAGGTTTAAGTAGTTCTAAGTTCTAGGGTACTGATGACCTTGGAAGTGAAGTCCCATAGTGCTTAGAGCCACTTGAACCTTTTTTTTTTTTGCTTTCCTATAATTTATTATTACATTTATGCTGAGGTTATCACGGTACAGATTAGTTTCTCCCCAGCCAGAGCTCCATTTGACTGCCGTGGTCCCAACAGCTTCTTTATTTATTATTAAGAATTTCCGAGATTCTATAAACCGTGTTTACATCTCGGCGCCACGGAAAAATTTACGAGTATTTGTCGCCATTTTGAAATCCTGTATATGTTCTGGATCTTTCGGTGTGATGGGATATCCCTTACCACCATCTGGGGACTTAGAGTAAAGTCGAATCTTTGGTATGGGCCACATGGGAGCATCATACTGACATATCGCACAGACAGCTGGCTGTAGTGCAATAAGTGTGGGACGAGCCGTGACGAGATGGACAACAACGTGGTAAGAAGGGCAGTAACAGGTTCTTCCAGAAGAACTACGCCACGACAAGATTGTAGTACTGTTCGACTGACTCGGACGAAAAGCCGGACGGCAACGGACAAAATCCAGGCAGCGGTTACAGGCAGAGTGTTACCACTAACTATCAGGATCAGATTACTGAATTCGGGGTTGAGATCTTGAGTTGTCATGAGTGGTGTTTACCGCTGACTTCATACCGAACGGTTATAATTAAAATGCAGCTATTCAGAGAGGTCCATTGTGGGATGTAATTATCGTATGGTAGCGGAACTTGGTAGACATATTAATACTTTAACGAGGGACCGATTTACGCTGGAAACAATTAGTTCCAATTTTGGCCACCAGGTGCAAATCTGGCGCTGTGAATACAAGAAAAATATATAGGAATGTTTCCATATGTAACTGATTAGGAACGGGACGTAGACAGAAAAGGCCAAACAAGTGAGAAAGTACAAACAAGTGAGAAAGGCCACTTAGACAGTTTGTTCAATGTGAGCACCAGAGACGTCAACTAGATGCCTTACAGCGCCAGATTCACACCTGGTGGCCAAAATTTGAACTTTTTTCCAACGTAAATCAGTTTCGCTTTAAGCACTAGCATATCTCCCAAATTTCGTTGCCATGTGTGAATTTCAGCCACACTGGACCCACTGAGTACCATATACAACAAAAACTTGGCTCGTGTAGACCCAGAGCCAATAGGAACATTGAATGGCACTCCCTGGTGTTCAGCGATCAATCTCGCTTCTGTTTGTGGTGATACTTCTCCAATTCCTGGAATAATGGTGCAGTGGTGTATTGGATACTCCACAATCACCTTGAGGAACAAAAGGCTACTTGACTGGCCTGCACATGCTCCTGTTTTGTCACTCACAGAGCATATCTGGGATGCGATGAAAAGGTGACGCTTTCATACCAGTCTGCAGCCAGTAAGCTTTATGAACTGACACAGCATGAGTTTCGGGCTGACATTCAAAAGGTGTCTGTTTCCATTGCACAACGAATACCAAAGCGTATTCGCACCTTTAGGGATCAGCCCTCATGCTGATGGACGTGATGGACGTGAAACATAAATTTAATCATTTAATACCCGTTATACGATGAACAGCTGCAACATATTTTGATAAATATCAGAGTGGTGCTTCGTGGTATAGCATTTTCATTTCCGTCAGTGTATTTCACGTCATCGCATCTTCATAGATTTCATCTCTATCGATAGATTCATTTCATTTCAGTACATTTCACTCATTTCCCGTCTGGATATTGTTCGGTCTTCAAAATTAAATACAGCTGCAATTTTACGTCCTGATGACATCACTTTCTACGAGGGCTGTTCAACAAAGAATGATCGTAATTTTTTACAGTCGTAATTTCTCGCGCTAGCATTTAAGTTTATGATATTCTGTTGCCTTAATGTGTAATAAACGCGCCGCATTAGTTTTATTGTTGGCACTCCTGGCTCCCGCCTGTGAGACACGTTCCGTATCGCCTTATGCAGTAATGGAGGTGACACACGATAAAGTTGATGTTCGAGGAATCTCCGGAGTTTCTTTGCTAATGAAACATGATCACGTCATTTTGATCTTGAGAGGAAACAGAAAAAGCTCAGTGTGGAAATTTCCTTCATTAACAACCCCCTGAATGGCAAAAGCGGTTATTAACACTGGGGAAGTTGCAGTTATCTCATTTTTTTTATATTCATGGAATGTTTATTAAGCATATAATACCTGCACACACATCGTTAACTGGAAAATACTACATGCCTGTCAAAATGTTGTTACTGAATATCGTGCAAAATTCAATATGAAATGCATCCCTTACCGTCGCTATTGTCCGGGGTTAGATCCATGTGACCTTTCCTATGCCCTAGCGCCAAGGAGCACAATCGAGGGAGGCATTTTCCACCATAAGAAATAGCAGTGACGGCTGCGAGGCGATTCTGAAACACCTATCAAAAAACGCTTTCCAGCATGTCTTTGTAGACTGGCAGAAACTTTGGGACAAGTGCGTCACATCCAAAGGAGACCAATTTGAGAATTATCAGCAAACTTACGATGATGAGTAAGGATTTGTTTATAAAAAACATGGTGATAATTTTTTATTGAACAACTCTCGTAAAAGAATGAACACGAATTGAGACAATGCCCAATTCAGCTCAAAAAGGGGTAGAATAGTACAGACACATTCACTGACAGTGAGTCGGAGACGCAGCTGCGCGAGTGTTCCAGACGCTAGGCGAAAGTCGTGCGCAGTCAGGAGACAGCAGGTGGAGAGATCAGCCGCGAGGAGTGATAACGCAGCCAACCTTCTTCGGTGGCTGCCGTCTGCTGGAAGGTTCCGCGAAACGCGACGCGATTACCGAGGACGCCTCCTCTCGCTAGAGTCTGCGTCAGCTGAGACGTGGCGGCGTCTGTCGGCTGCGCATTGCCGCCGCTTCCGGATGACTCGCAGCTGCGCCCACTGGAGAGTCTTAGCGACGACAGAGGAGGACACCGGTCTCTGCCACTACGCAACAGCGCGATGCCCGAGGCCAACAAAATTCCCAAATCGGAACTGTGTTTCTCAGAGGCTTCGCCAAATTTTATTGAACAATGGGTCCTCGTTATATCGCTTTATCTATATATACATCTGTGATGTTTGGTGAGGGTACTTTGCGAAACACTCTCACTCTGTTCCAGTCGCGAATGGTCCGTGGAAAGAACGATTATTGGCACTCAACCTTTAAGAGTATTCATTGCACAAAAGCGTGTAATCAGAATAACTGCTGGAGCTCATCCAAGATCATCCTGCAGACACTTGTTTAAAGAGCTAGATCTTCACTATATATATATATATATATATATATATATATATATATATATATATATATATATATATATATATATATATATATAAGGACGATCTTCACTACTCAAGGTTTAATCTAACTTTGACTCTGAAGGGGGTAAATTTTGCTGCCACAAAAGTCTTTGATCACGTAGCTAATAGCATCAAAAGTCTGACAGATAGCCATATAGCATTTAAAAGGAAATTAAAAGAATTTCTTAATGGCAACTCCTTCTACTCATTAGATACTAAGTGGGTAATTTCTCCAACCCCACAAAAAAATTAAAAATATTGAGTGAAATGTAATATTTTGTGTAATGTAATATCTTGTATAGACACCTTTTATTAACCTGACACGTTCCACATCACTACGAAGTGATATCTAATCTGATATTACCTTCACGATCTTCTTGCGAGATATACGTAGAAGGAAGCAATCTGTTGGTTAACCCTTCCAGGAACGTACGCTCTCCGAATTTTGACAGTAATCCACACTGTCGTGCAGAACGTCACTCTTGAAGCCTCTGTCACTGGAGTTAGCTGAATATCTCCATGACGCTTTTGTGCTTACTAAATGAATCTGTGACGAAAAACGCTGTTATTCTTCGGGTTTTCTCTACTTCCTCCGTCAACTACATCTGCTCCTCTACCAATGGTATCTGCTATGGATCCCGGACTTCCGAGCAATACTCAAGTAACGGGCGAACGAGTTTTGTAAGCTATCTCCTTCATGGACTCACCCACTGAATCTCACGCTGGCATCTGCCTTTCCTGCTATTTTGAACCGTCGTTCCACTTTGAATCGTTCCGTATGCCTACTCCCAGATATCTCCTGGAGAAGACAGAGTCCGGTGATTGTGCGGCAATTATGAAATGAGACAATAACATGTAGCTGTAGATGTAGATTTCTATTTATTTATACGAAATACTGTTTATGTTGAGGGTCGTATGCCAACTGCGTCGATCTCATTCAGGTCTTCCTGCATTTCCCTATAATTGTCTAAAAGTCGAGTTTTCGGTAAGATTTTTTTCCCCCACTCGTGAAAGGAGGGCGGGATTTTACGCGACTCTTTTCTTCTGAGCTAAATGTTTCAGTAGGCTGGAAGTACGTCAGAGCGGATTTCCAATTCCAGCGTTAGCGTGATAACCAAGGAAAACCTCACGAACACCTTGCTTGTAAGTAGGGGTTGAAACTACTCTACGTATTTCTACGCGGGAGCACGATGGCATGTGCACAAGCGTTTATGAACGTGACTGTGTGTATTTACAACGAGCAATCTGCGTCTCGCGGTGTGGCCGCTCGGTTAGAGGCGCCATGTCACGAATTGCGCTGCCCCTCCCGACGGAGGTTCGAGTCCTCCCTCGGGCATGGGTGTGCGTGTTGTTCTTAGCATAAGTTAGTTTAAGTAGTGTGTACGGCTAGGGACCGATGACGACAGCAGTTTGGTCCCTTAGGAATTCACAGGCATTTGAACATTTAGCAGTCTTTGTCCGACTATGTTGACAGGTTTCCAATAATTTTCTAACCAAAAATTGGTATTTATTAATTCGAATCCTCTCACTCTTTTCCGAATAAACAAATAAATGAAGGGGACTAAGGTTTTTACGACACTTAACGGGTTTCTGTACCTCAGTCGGTGAAAACGCAACTGTCATTTATTTTGTTGTCCGTCTGTCTCTCCGCAGTAAAGACCCTTTTTCTCAGAAACGCGTGGAGTTACCAAGTTGAAATTCATGTGTCAAGGTACGGTTTCCGGTCTCTTGGTGGAGTAAAAATTTAAGCTTCTAAGTCAATGCAATCAAAAGATACAGCCATGTATGTCATGTATTTTGATACTCTGTAAATCACTCATAAAAACTTGTGGATGAGCAATCTTCGTACAAGTTGCGCCTGTTGGCCTAGAGGAGTCGGCGCGGCGGCCCAGTGAGTTCGCTCAGAGGGCTGGCTGCCCTGTTGTTGTTGTTGTTGTCTTCAGTCCTGAGACTGGTTTGATGCAGCTCTCCATGCTACTCTATCCTGTGCAAGCTGCTTCATCTCCCAGTACCTACTGCAACCTACATCCTTCTGAATCTGCTTGGTGTACTCATCTCTCGGTCTCCCTCTACGATTTTTACCCTCCACGCTGCCCTCCAATGCTAAATTTGTGATCCCTTGATGCCTCAAAGCATGTCCTAACAACCGATCCCTTCTTCTAGTCAAGTTGTGCCACAAACTTCTCTTCTCCCCAATCCTATTCAATACCTCCTCATTAGTTACGTGATCTATCCACCTTATCTTCAGTATTCTTCTGTAGCACCACATTTCGAAAGCTTCTATTCTCTTCTTGTCCAAACTAATTATCGTCCATGTTTCACTTCCATACATGGCTACACTCCAAACAAATACTTTCAGAAACGACTTCCTGATACATAAATCTATATTCGATGTTAACAAATTTCTCTTCTTCAGAAACGCTTTCCTTGCCATTGCCAGTCTACATTTTATATCCTCTCTACTTCGACCATCATCAGTTATTTTACTTCCTAAATAGCAAAACTCCTTTACTACTTTAAGTGCCTCATTTCCTAATCTAATTCCCTCAGCATCACCCGATTTAATTTGACTACATTCCATTATCCTCGTTTTGCTTTTGTTAATGTTCATCTTATATCCTTCTTTCAAGACACTGTCCATTCCGTTCAACTGCTCTTCCAAGTCCTTTGCCGTCTCTGACAGAATTACAATGTCATCGGCGAACCTCAAAGTTTTTACTTCGTCTCCATGAATTTTAATACCTACTCCAAATTTTTCTTTTGTTTCCTTTACTGCTTGCTCAATATACAGATTGAATAACATCGGGGAGAGGCTACAACCCTGTCTCACTCCTTTCCCAACCACTGCTTCCCTTTCATGCCCCTCGACTCTTATTACTGCCATCTGGTTTCTGTACAAATTATAAATAGCCTTTCGCTCCCTGTATTTTACCCCTGCCACCTTTAGAATTTGAAAAAGAGTATTCCAGTCAACATTGTCAAAAGCTTTCTCTAAGTCTACAAATGCTAGAAACGTAGGTTTGCCTTTTCTTAATCTTTCTTCTAAGATAAGTCGTAAGGTCAGTATTGCCTCACGTGTTCCAACATTTCTACGGAATCCAAACTGATCTTCCCCGAGGTCTGCATCTACCAGTTTTTCCATTCGTCTGTAAAGAATTCGCGTTAGTATTTTGCAGCCGTGGCTTATTAAACTGATAGTTCGGTAATTTTCACATCTGTCAGCACCTGCTTTCTTTGGGATTGGAATTATTATATTCTTCTTGAAGTCTGAGGGTATTTCGCCTGTCTCATACATCTTGCTCACCAGCTGGTAGAGTTTTGTCAGGACTGGTTCTCCCAAGGCCGTCAGTAGTTCTAATGGAATGTTGTCTACTCCGGGGGCCTTGTTTCGACTCAGGTCTTTCAGTGCTCTGTCAAACTCTTCACGCAGTATCGTATCTCCCATTTCGTCTTCATCTACATCCTCTTCTATTTCCAGAATATTGTCCTCAAGTACATCGCTCTTGTATAAACCTTCTATATACTCCTTCCACCTTTCTGCCTTCCCTTCTTTGCTTAGAACTGGGCTGCCATCTGAGCTCTTGATATTCATACACGTGGTTCTCTTCTCTCCAAAGGTCTCTTTAATTTTCCTGTAGGCAATATCTATCTTTCCCCTAGTGAGATAAGCTTCTACATCCTTACATTTGTCCTCTAGCCATCCCTGTTTAGCCATTTTGCACTTCCTGTCGATCTCATTTTTGAGACGTTTGTATTCCTTTTTGCCTGCTTCATTTACTGCATTTTTATATTTTCTCCTTTCATCAATTAAATTCAATATTTCTTCTGTTACCCAAGGATTTCTAGCAGCCCTCGTCTTTGTACCTACTTTATCCTCTGCTGCCTTCACTACTACATCCCTCAGAGCTACCCATTCTTCTTCTACTGTATTTCTTTCCCCTATTCCTGTCAATTGTTCCCTTATGCTCTCTCTGAAACTCTGTACAACCTCTGGTTCTTTCAGTTTATCCAGGTCCCATCTCCTTAATTTCCCACATTTTTGCAGTTTCTTCAGTTTTAATCTACAGGTCATAACCAATAGATTGTGGTCAGAGTCCACATCTGCCCCTGGAAATGTCTTACAACTTAAAACCTGGTTCCTAAATCTCTGTCTTACCATTATATAATCTATCTGATACCTTTTAGTATCTCCAGGGTTCTTCCACGTATACAACCTTCTTTCGTGATTCTTAAACCAAGTGTTAGCTATGATTAAGTTGTGCTCTGTGCAAAATTCTACTAGGCGGCTTCCTCTTTCATTTCTTAGCCCCAATCCATATTCACCTACTATGTTTCCTTCTCTCCCTTTTCCTACACTCGAATTCCAGTCACCCATGACTATTAAATTTTCGTCTCCCTTCACTATCTGAATAATTTCTTTTATTTCATCGTACATTTCTTCAATTTCTTCATCATCTGCAGAGCTAGTTGGCATATAAACTTGTACTACTGTAGTAGGTGTGGGCTTCGTATCTATCTTGGCCACAATAATGCGTTCACTATGCTGTTTGTAGTAGCTTACCCGCATTCCTATTTTCCTATTCATTATTAAACCTACTCCTGCATTACCCCTATTTGATTTTGTGTTTATAACCCTGTAGTCACCTGACCAGAAGTCTTGTTCCTCCTGCCACCGAACTTCACTAATTCCCACTATATCTAACTTTAACCTATCCATTTCCCTTTTTAAATTTTCTAACCTACCTGCCCGATTAAGGGATCTGACATTCCACGCTCCGATCCGTAGAACGCCAGTTTTCTTTCTCCTGATAACGACATCCTCCTGAGTAGTCCCCGCCCGGAGATCCGAATGGGGGACTATTTTACCTCCGGAATATTTTACCCAAGAGGATGCCATCATCATTTAATCATACAGTAAAGCTGCATGTCCTCGGGAAAAATTACGGCTGTAGTTTCCCCTTGCTTTCAGCCGTTCGCAGTACCAGCACAGCAAAGCCGTTTTGGTTAATGTTGCAAGGCCAGATCAGTCAATCATCCAGACTGTTGCCCCTGCAACTACTGAAAAGGCTGCTGCCCCTCTTCAGGAACCACACGTTTGTCTGGCCTCTCAACAGATACCCCTCCGTTGTGGTTGCACCTACGGTACGGCCATCTGTATCGCTGAGGCACGCAAGCCTCCCCACCAACGGCAAGGTCCATGGTTCATGGGGCTGCCCTATGTAATAATAAAACTGAGTAAAGTATTCGGTGATGATCTTGAAGGGGTGTCATGTCCTGTCCGCCCAGACCAGATGACGACAACACCAACGAGACAATGAACGGAAAAAAGGCGGTAAAACGCCTGCCTGGAATCCGACAGATGGCGGGTTCCAGCCTCTGTCGGATTTTTCTCTGTCCGTTTTAAGCTAGCCCTTACCTCTCAACAATGTGACGATTCGCCATAAATAACACGTGCTTTGGATTCTACGTTAAACAGTGAAGTCCCCTTTCCCCGGTGGGGTAACGGGTAGGTAGATAAATGTCTTGCCTTGTGTCTAGGGCCTCCCTGCAGGTACACCGCTCGCCAGGTACAGGTCTTTCGAGTTGACGCCACTTCGGCGACCTGCGCGTCGATGGGGATGAATTGATGACGATTAGGACAACGCAACACCCCGACCCAGCCGGGAATCTAACTCGGGCTCTTAGGAGTGACGTTCTAGCGCGCTGACCACTCAGCTGCCGGGACGGACGTGGGTAGGTTAGAGACATGCAAGTCAACAATGAACCACACTAAATTATTATAATTATTGTCTATATACATTGTGAAGTTTGTATTGAACCCTCAGACGTGGGTCCTATTCACTCTTGTCTGGTTTTTGTCGTAATTTCACAGTTTAACGCGGATGGACGTCAATGGGCAATTCCTTTGAATTACGACAGCCCTTTTTTCGTCACTTTTTCTAACGTCTCGTAAGATACTTCATTTCACCATAGAAACTATTTACTGTCAATTTTAATATCACCGAAGATACGCATAAACATTGATAAGAGTCTTCGGCAATATGTGCCTTTCACCTATCGTACAAAAACCCGGACTTCGTTATGGCTGGCTCTGAGCACTATGCGACTTAACTTCTGAGGTCATCAGTCGCCTAGAACTTAGAACTAATTAAACCTAACTAATCGAACGACATCACACACATCCATGCCCGAGGCAGGATTCGAACCTGCGACCGTAGCTATCGCTCGGTTCCAGACTGTAGCACCTAGAACCGCACGGCCACTCCGGCCGGCCGGACTTCGTTATGCGCCAGAAGTTATGCACCAGCCAGATCAGGATAAGAACAAACCACGGCAAGATGTGTCTGGTAATGACAGCTACGAACTGAAAGACACTAATGGTATCTGATTGCATCACATATAGTGAATTTCTTGAGAATGTCACATAGTATATGTATTTAAGGGCAATAGCAAGAACCGACATGACATGGAACTGTGATGCAAAACCATTATTAGGCAAGGGAAATAGAAGATTCTGATTTGTTGGAAGGGTGCTGAGAAAGTGCGTTACATCTGTAAAAGAAATCGCATACAAGACGCTAGTGCGACCAATTCTATAATACTGTTCTGGAGTGCCAAGTCGCTATCAAGCCACCACCACAACAGACATCGAACACATCCAGATCGGTGTGGCCCATGCTAAAGTGTAACTGATATGTTCGGGGAATTTATCCCTTAACTGCGTGATTTTTAAATTTTTTTAAGAAATCAATGTTGAACACTTTAAGTATTTCTTAAGAAGGGAAAATAAGAAAAATATCTGTGCTGCTAGTTTTCCAAAAACATTTTCTACAATTGTGTTGCAAACATATGTTTGGCAATCAGTAAGACACACAATACAATATGGAAAAACATCAGTTCTCTTATTTTGGTTTCTAAGATATTTTTAAAATCAACTCACATACAAACTCTATCATCATTCTGACATTTTCATGAATATATAAAATAACACAAGCTGCTATGGTAACACCGTGTGTGAATTTCGACCAATCTTCTTCCTTCAGTAAGAGCACTACGAAACATCTTCTGTCCGCTAGTGTAGCAGTTCTTGTCTTTATTGAAATAAGGATATGCGTCACATTTTGTGCAAGAAACGAATGTATTCCTTTGACGTCCAGGATACTTGACACGATTTCTTTCACATTCCGTTTTGGACAGTGATCGGTATAACCGTTTCGTACATCCTGTGAAGGGACAATACCACTGGGACACATTTTCTTTCTTGTCTGTACTTGCTGCTTATCATACTGCTTGGTCTACCCCCCTCTCTTTTGTCCATATGTTCCTACGTTACTGTGTCTTATTCAGGGGTTGCTCGGAAGGTTTTTTCTTCAGCAGCACTTCCGTATAAAACATCCAAGAATTTATTATTTAAGGATCAAGCAAATGTAACACACACTGAAAATGAAATAGTTTTATTTCATGAAAACAATTTAAGTTTCCTTTAAACTTATTTTCCTCCTGAGTGAAGGAGAGATTCTTTATTTTCCATGTATACTGATTAGGTTTTTAGTTGCTTTGTCACTTTTAGGTTCACCATTAATGTGTGATTGCTTAGGAACACAAAAAAATGGTTTAAATGGCTTTGAGCACTATGGGACTTAACATCTGTGGTCATCAGTCCCCTAGAACTTAGAACTTTAAGTAGTTCTAAGTTCTAGGGGACTGATGACCTAACTAACCTAAGGACATCACACACATCCATACCCGAGGCAGGATTCGAACCTGCGACCGTAGCGGCTCACATGGTTCCAGACTGAAGCGCCTAGAACCGAACGGCCACACCGGCCGGCTCTTGAGAACACAGACAATGGTTTTGCTGTTATGGTGATCACTTAGTGGAGGAACATATCGTGAATCATGTTTACTCTCAATCCTTTGTGAGGCACTTGCAGAAAAAGTTGATAACTGTACAATTTCTGTTTATCTTCGCTGAAAAATTATTTTTCAGAACTGAAGTAACCATGTCATTCATTAGGGTTTACTGTAGGATCGTGATCACTACAACCGTCCAAGTACTGAGCTCGTCACCTCTTCCAGAATATATATTTAAAAAAAGCCATTGTGTTTGAATAATTAACCAATTAGCTAAAACTCCATATTGAATAACAATAATTGACTACCTTAGAAATTGCATCATCCTACAAAGTAACATCCAACATGAAATACAGATTGGTGCATAAGTTCGTTGCGTTTTGTTAAAGTTTAATAAACACATCGTGTACACATAACAGAGCTTCCAAACACCAATAACATGTTTTGCTTCACTGTTTACAACAATCCGCCAACATTGGCGTAACGTTTCCCTTCCACGACTGTAGAAATCATGTAGTTTTCGGGCGAACTCGTCGTGCCGTATTCGCAGCGTGTTTTCATCCGGAATGGAAGTTCCTTGATGGTTATTGGATGGAGAGCGGAAAAGGCGAAAATCAGAGTGCGCAAGATTAGGTGATTAAAGTGTGTACGGGATGATTTCCCATCCCAAATCCTTTACAGTGCTGTTTGCAGTCTAGCAGAACGTGGGCGGGGGGCGTTATATCGGAGAAGCATAACTTCTCGCACTCTTCCTGGTCGTGGTTCTTGGACTGCGTGTGCGAGACGTCTCGCTTATTGACTGCAAACGTCAGCAGTGGCTCACAGTACACCACATCGTCGCTGTTCCTCCAGATGCACAACGTTATCCTTCGTTGATGTGCGCAGGTCTTTGAGCGGGCAGTTGCTGCTTTGTTTGGCTCAACCATTCCTTTATTTTCCTTACGTTAGCATAAAGATACTATTTCTGGTCCCCAGTAACGATACAGGATAGGAATGGTGGATGTTGTTCACGAGCCAATTGGTGGCGAGCAAGCAGAGATGCAGATATGGCCACCGACAGATTTTTGTAATTTTGGCTTGAGGCATGTGGTACCATACCCCCGATTTTTGAACCCTCCCCATTACATGCAAATGTCGCACGATGGTGGAATGATCACAGTTTATCACATCTGCCAATTTTCTAGTATACTGACATGGATTATTGCGGATTAATGCATTTAAAAGTTATTGATCAAATTCCGAAGATCTTCCTGAACGTGAAGAGTCACTAATGTCAAAACTATTCTCCTTAAAACTAGAAAACCATTTTCTTGCAGTGCTCTGTCCGAGGGCATTACCCCATATACGACGCAAATTATTCCGGCTGCCTCTGTGGTTGTCACTCCTCTATTGTACTCAAACAGAAGACTATGTCGCAAATGTTCCAATTTCTCCACTTGTCACTCCATTTTCTATCGTTCCACAGCTCCACTCACTATCTCCAGATGACAGAATGACAATATGTAATACAAACATGTAAATGACGAACTGTGTAGCCACAGTGAACTATACACAGAAAATAACAATCGATAAATAAACCCACGGCAAACGGAATACCAACATGCAAAACAAAAACGCTATGAACTTATGCTCCAACCTAATACATAAACTTCCTACCCAGAGTTTCATGATTGGTACAGTTTTTCTTGTTTAATGTAGTTCTACATATTTTCTTTTGTTTTTGTGATTTTCTCACTCCTCCTTAATAAGGCAAACACACTGTCAAACTAATCAAAATTCACAGTCGACGACTTCCTCCGCGCTTGTCGAAGCAGGTTACCAGAGAACTATAGTGCAGCTTACTGTAATAGATACTCTCTAAGGACATTGTATCTGTGCAAAGTTGGTTAGTTAACTAAATTCGTGCTACAGGTGCACAAAACGATTTTACAATCCATATTAAAGATATGCAACTCTATCCACTTAAGGGTTAAATAAGAATCCTTGGAAGAAGGACGTTGTAGCTCTCACGAAACCCTCTTAGGTAAAAGTAGAGAACCAGCATTTGCAGAATACTGTGCGATCATTATACCGCCACCACCTTATATCTCTAGCTGGGATCCTGAGAATAAGGCAAGAGAAATATATTTATCATATCACAGTTTGGATTCCAGAAGGATTGCTCCATTGAGAATGCTATTTATACATTCATTCACCAAATATTACAAGCTTTAAATAATAAAATATCACCAGTTGTCATTTTCAATGATGTTTCCGATGCGTTTGATTATGTAGATAATGTTGCGCTCTTAGAAACACTAATGTTTTATGGACATGATGGCTTATAAACAACTGGTTTGTGTCATACTTAATAAAACACAATGCAAAAATATGTGCCGAACAATTCAAACAATGTTGAAAGTGCAGAAAATTTTAGAGCCGTGGAGAAAGTCATAAAGAGAGCCCCACAACCTTCGATTTTGGGTCCAGTCTTATATATGTGAATGTTCTACTTAACAGTCAACAAGCAGAACTGGTACATTTTGGAGACGGTATTAGTGTTATAATAAATCCCATTTGAGACAAAAGCAACAGAAGGTATCGTTAACGGCGTTTTTCAAAGAATAATTGTTCTCAGACACAGGACTCGCTCTAAATTTTGAGAAAACTCACTATATTTAATACTGTGCAGCCAATAGAATCATACCTCCCACTGATGTAGCACATGAATAGGAGTCAGTAAATAGGATAGAACGCTACAAATGTTTGGATATACGTAGTGACGAAAACGTGAATGGGAAGGAGCATAATACTGAGTTTCTCAGACGTTTAAATTCCGTTACTTTTGCTCTTCGTGCAATTGCTAGTCTTGGAAACAAACGAATACACCTCCTCAAATATTTTGTACAATTCACCTCAATAATGTTTTACGGAATAATTTTCCGGGGTAGTTCACCACTTACAAAGAAAATATTGATTGCCCTGAAGCGAGCAGTACGCAAAATATGTGATGCTCACACGCTGTCGACATGTGGTTATCTCTTCGAGGCGTTAGACATTTAACTGCACCGTCAGAGTAAATCTATTTTCTAATGAAATTAGTCATAAATAATCCATCACAGTTTAAGAACAATAATGATGCCCGTCCACACCACGCCAGTAGTTCAAAAAGGAGGTCAATATGCAGCAAAAAAAGTTTGGCCACTTGCCCAAGAACATAAAATGTCTAACATTTAGCAAAGCAAGTTTTAAATCTAACCTAAACGTATTTCGCCTGAACAACTATATCTATTCCATGGATGAATATCTGTTTAAAAACTGGAAGCCCGTGCAAAACAAAGAAATACTAGTTTTTAAGTGTAGTTGCATCAGGATTAAATAACGGTATTTCATTAATGTTAACACTATCATATACACATATCCTGTAAACTGACTCGGTCCACATAATGTCAATAAGACTCGTTCAAATTATCTATGGAACATTTAACTAACTAGGGCATATAGCTACTTTTCAGTCACTCAGTACTCGAATAGAACATGACAGAAAATAACAATGCTTCGGTTTGTTCTGCGCAGTGGTTTGTGGACCTTGCACATTATGTAGCTGCGGACTCGTCATACCGATGGGAAAATGTAGATTCATCAATATCTACAGGAAAACCATCTACCACATTGCATCAGAATGTCCATTATGGCAGACATTCGATTTCTTCATTGCAGCCCGTGATGCAATGGAATACATGATAAGTATGACTGTTTGCGACGCTTCTGGTTTATATCCTATTGTTTTGTACACAGGTATGGACTTTCAAACCTTATTTTCTAACAACAATGGTACCTCGTTTATCCGGAATAGTTGACGCCATAGATCATCCGGAATATCGAGGAGATAATCCGGAAATTTGGTTAATTGCCATAAACACACACGCTACATGTATTTGCGAGTAAACACAATAATTGTACATTATTTTCTCATATTCAGACCGGATATGGAAAAAACTGAAGTAATCAGTAAATTTATTTTGAAACATTCGTATTTAGTTTGTGTGCAGCACGATTTCACAGGCGCTTCACGAGTATTATTTCAGCCAAAACAGTTCGTGCATTGCGTTTCAAATGAACCATTATTTTGTTGCCTCTGTTAGCGTTATAACGTCTTCAGATCGAACGTCATCTTCGTCATCTAACGCATCATTATTATCGTCATTGCCTGCAGACGAACAAACGGCGATTGTTTCGTCATCAGAAGTCATGCCGTCATTTTCATCATGAATATCTATCGTTAACTATTTGTTGTTGTGGTCTTCAGTCCTGAGACTGGTTTGATGCAGCTCTCCATGCTACTCTATCCTGTGCTAGCTTCTTCATCTCCCAGTACCTACTGCAACCTACATCCTTCTGAATCTGCTTAGTGTAGTCATCTCTTGGTCTCCCTCTACGATTTTTACCCTCCACGCTGCCCTCCAATACTAAATTTGCGATCCCTTGATGCCTCAAAACATGTCCTACCAACCAATCCCTTCTTCTGGTCAAGTTGTGCCACAAACTTCTCTTCTCCCCAATCCTATTCAATACTTCCTCATTAGTTATGTGATCTACCCATCTAATCTTCAGCATTCTTCTGTAGCACCACGTTTCGAAAGCTTCTATTCTCTTCTTGTCCAAACTATTTAGCGTCCATGTTTCACTTCCATACATGGCTACATTCCATACAAATACCTTCAGAAACGACTTGACACTTAAATCTATACTCGATGTTAACAAATTTCTCTTCTTCAGAAACGCTTTCCTTGCCATTGCCAATCTGCATTTTATATCCTCTCTACTTCGACCATCATCATTTATTTTGCTCCCCAAATAGCAAAACTCCTTCACTACTTTAAGTGTCTCATTTCCTAATCTAATTCCCTCAGCATCACCCGACTTAATTAGGCTACATTCCATTATCCTCGTTTTGCTTTTGATGATGTTCATCTTATATCCTCCTTTCAAGACACTATCCATTCCGTTCAACTGCTCTTCCAAGTCCTTTGCGGTCTCTGACAGAATTACGATGTCATCGGCGAACCTCAAAGTTTTTATTTCTTCTCCATGGATTTTAATACCTATTTATGAACATAAAATTAACACCTGTGTCTGAGCATTCTTGAATATTTGCAAGTGCTTCTACGAACGCCGACGGTTCGACATTGTTACCAGTTTGTTTATTCGCGTGCAAACTGCGTCAGTGCACTCGCAAATAACTGGCCATAGCAGACCTAATTTTTTGTCCTTGGACACGGCCACCTCGTTTCTTTCTGATGTCATTCTACACTCGCAACAAACTAGGGCAACACATTGGCTTATAGCACAATGCCAATTTGTTAACTGGCAGCATGACAGGATCCGTATAGGGCGCATCGCTGAATTTAAATTTAAATTAAGTGATTGTCATCGTCGCTTGTTGTCGCTATTACTTCCAGAGTATCAAATACTATGCAGTTACTTCACTAAAACGAATAACAATATGAGTTAACGAGGGCCACACCGAGCGAAGTGGCGCATTGGTTAGCACACTGGACTCGCATTCGGGAGGACGACGTTTCAAACACGCGTATCCGAATTTAAGTTTTCTGTGATTTCCCTAAATCGCTTCAGGCAAATGCCGGGATCATTCCTTTGAAATGTCACGGCCAACTTCCTTCCTCATCTTTCCCTAATCCGATGGGACTGATGACTTCATTGTTTGGTTCCCTCTCACGACTCAACCAACCGACCGACCAACCTAGGGCCATGTAAGCGACGTTCCACTGCATTCTTTGTATTTTAGTTACATGGACATATGTGATTTGCGATGCCACACGCTAAATAAATAAATAAGAACTATGGAAAACTAAAAAAGTATGATTCGCTAGTAGCAGTGCAGTGTCTTGCTGCTCGCAGTGACTGAGACTCTGGTATCCCGTAGAGGAGGAGCGGGCTTCATATCCTCGTCTGGTAATCCAGAATTAGGTTCTGCGTTGTTTCCCTGAATCGCTCAAAACAATCGCCAGCATAATTCTACCCAGCGCCGCTTCAGTAACACTTTTCCACACAAGCGACTTATCAAACGGTAGAGCAGTTGCCCGCGAAGGCAAAGGTCCCGAGTTCGAGTTTCGGTCCGGCATACAGTTTTAATCAGCCAGGATGTTTCATATCAGCGTACATTTCGCCGCAGAGTGAAAATCTCATTCTGGAAGCGTCTTATCATTTACCCCTCCCCCACTCCATGCCATTTTTCGATTTATAATCTCCCGAGTATCAGTTTGTGCTACTAATTGTGGTACTCGCCGTATACAGATCTTCAACTTGGACGTCACTGTGTAGTACAGTCCAAGTGCTGTCCACTGAATTTGAAAAGGAGCAATGATGTAAATCATAACAGTACCAGAAGGAAACATGACATTCATTACTTCACATAAACGTTATCTCAAGTATAGAAAGTGGTGCATAATGCTGCCACAAACATTTTTGATCACTTACCCTGCGACGTAAAATGTCTGACACACTGAAAAAGTTTCTCCTTGACAATTCCTTCTATTCAGTAGAAGAATACCTGATTTTGTAAGTTGTAAAAGCAAAGGGCAGTAATTATTAACTTAGCAATAGTACGAAAAAATTGTAGATGATCAGAATGTAGCTGTATTTCCATCTGAATGTGAAATGTGAACGTAAAATGACTCGTTCCACAACATTACGATTAATCGTGTAAACGATTCACCAACACGAAAATAATTAACTAGCTTAAGACAGTTTCCATCAAATCCAAATAGTGGTATTTCTCGTTATCTTGTCCATTTCTTTTGAAGAATAATTTTAGACATTGATGTCAATCGAACTACAGCGATTGCTATATCTTGTTTGAGACTGTCTTTGTTCTAACAGTCAGTTTTGAATTATGGTTTTATTGGCGGATCGTTATTTGTGACAAATTTTAGGGTCACAGCCCCATTTTCAAGCAAATATTCCTGGCGTCAGCTAAGCCGTCAGCCTGGATTCCAGCATCACCTTTCGTCACAGCCAACTGCCGACATTCAACATCATAGTGGAAGACATAAATTAAAGTAATTGGAAAACTACAAAGGTCTTAAAAGGAAATAAATGGAGCAATTCAAGAAAAGCTCGAAAAATGTTTCTGTATGGTTGTATAAAAAACACCTGACGATAGTGAAAAATAAAATGTATTCTGTAACATTGTCACGGGCTATGCTGAGAACTGTTTTCCTAAGGAACGAACCGGTGGAAGAAGATTAAATGCGCCTAAACCTCTGGATCGCAAACGGCATCACAATATCACGCAAAACAAATGAAAATCCGCGCCGGGCCATCCATATTTACAGGGATTCGACAAAAATTTTTGAACACTGCGAGAAATGCAATGCTTGAACATAAAGCAGTTTTCAGCCAGACCTACAGGCTGCACCTGTACAATGTCCTTAATAATGTTTCAACTGTCAGTCTGGGTCAGAAAAGTGTTTTGTATGGATGTGCGTGCATTATGTCCGAGCTAAGGTAACGCGAATGTGTGCACGTTGTTGGTGTCCGTGTGGTGAGTGCTTCCGTAACCAAGGTAGCCGAAATTTTTGGTGTTTCAAGGGGTAGCATATCGAAGATTTATACCGCATATAGGGAAAGCGGAAAACGTCATCCGCTAAGTCACAACGTAGTCGAAAGTTTGTGTTGACTAATCGTCACAGACGGTCATTGAAGAGGGTTCTGATAAGAAACAAGAGGATGACAGATGCAAAAGTCACTGCAGAATTGAATATCGCACTCGTGAACCCTGTCAGTTCCGAATCAACACGAACTGAGCTCCGTAAACAGGAATCTACAGGACGAGCTGGAATAGCAAATCCACTAATCAGTGATGTAAATGCTCGTAACAGCAAAATGTGGGAGCAATAGAAGAAAGTCATTTGGTCGGATGACTAACTTTCAAACAGCTTCCAACTTGTGGACGAGTTTACGTCCCAAGAGTAAAACGTGGCGGGTCTTCAGTGACAATTTGGGCAGTCATATCGTAGTACTCCGTGGACCTCATTGTTATTCCGCAAGGTCGTACTGCTGCCAAGGACTAAGTGGCCATTTTGGCTAATCAGGCCCATCCCGTGGTACAATGTTTATTCCCCAATGGTGATGCTGTGTTCCGAGACGACAAAACCCTGTCCAAAGAGTTCGCATAGTGAGCGCGAGGATGAATTGTCGCATCTGCTCTATCACCACAGTCACCAGATCTCAATACCATTGAGCCTTTGCGGTCTGAAGGTGCGCTATCGCTTTCCACTCCCACCACCGTTACCTTCAATTTACCAGTATTTTGGAGGAAGAATTGTATCAGATTTCTTTGAAAACCATACAGGACCAGTATTTAGTCATTCTGGCACGACTGGAAGCTGTTTTGAATGTTAACTGGTTTCCTGCACCCTATTAGACGTGATGTTGCGTTTTTGGTGTGTCCATATTTTTGTCCACTCCTTGTATGTTTTCTCAGGTTTTCTACATCGCTTAAAAAATCATCTCCTCTTTTTCACTTCGTTATACACTGTTGAGGGATCTGACATGTATCCATGGGATAGGACGTTATGATGATGAAATATTGTTACCTTCCAGCCAAACACCGAGTGTGAAATTTTCTTGTATACAGATCTGATCAAGGAATTATCGAGCATGTAATAACTGGCTCCCGCCAAAGGTGAGACCAATGACACTCGCTATTGTGGTGGTAATCAACGTAAAGGAAACTGGTTAATTAGTATCGCATTGAAGAGGACTAGAGTAAAATCCGCCTCTGGCCATCCATATTTAGATTTATGTGGTTTCTCCGTATCACTTATGGCAAGCGTTGGAACAATTCATTAGAGAAGGACAAGTTGCGGTACTGAAAGGTAGCTCTCCACTATTTCTTTGCTTAGCTACCACATCGTCTCCTACACTTAAAAAGTCAGTGGTCTGAGAGGCCAAGTCGCCCATTTTGGCCACCTTTACGTCGAATTTCACCACAATAGTGAATGTCAGCGATCCCCCACACGGCAGCAGCTATTGTAAACAATGTTTACATTCTCGATAATTCCTAGATCAGATCTGTATACCAACACGCAAACAAACATTTGCACTCATTCCACCGCCGCACAGCGCGTTTCATCTCGCTCACGAATGGAAGAATGCAGCACGTGTTGCGCGGACAAAAGACTCGAGGTGGAATATTGCTGTCGCCAGCGGCTCCCAACGCGGAGTGGTGTGATCGCTGGGGGCCGTTGAGCCGCTTCCGGCGGGCGGCTGACGCGGCCAGGCGGACAGCTCGCGCGATCGGTTCGCTTCCTCCACGCCGTGCTGAAATCGCGGGAAGCCTCGCTCGTTTCCCACGCTGCCCGCCGCGAAACCCGAGAAAGGCACAAATCGGCGAAATGCGCGTGTGCGTTGCTGAAACAGGAAACCACCGGCCACACGAGCCAGTGACACGCGACTCGCCTCATTTCTCCTCTCCTGAAGATAGGGCTGCAGCTTTGTGGATGACCGTCGCGAGCTGCGAGCCGATTAGTGCCGTGTTACACTGTAAAAGATCTTCCACAAAGATTTTTGTCAAATTTGTTTGACCGAACTACTTCGTTGGAGCTATTACACCGTGGTAAAATTTTTCGTCACAGTTGCTCGTGTACTGATGCCGAACAGTTAATCGTCTGTACAACATCGTAATGTTGATGCCAAGCGCATTGCTCGAAAAGAAAGAGACAGGGAAACGATTGTATATGAAACCCTGGATAGCTAGAACTGGAATTGTTCACCAGAACTTGCATCGTTAACTACAGAGCGAGGCATAAAGAACAATTTGTTCTTATGAAAGTGGTCCCTCATATTTACAAACTAGATATTCCTTTAAAAACATCATTTGTTAATATCATTCATCACAATAGAAGTTTTTGGTAAGCCTGCAGCAGTGTCAGTCATGATTCAAATAATGAACCACTGCAGCAGTTACGTATTTTTCATGCGTTTGGAGAGTTTATCCTCATTAAAGAGAGCAAGTATATACATAGGTATTTATGTGACGTTTGTATGCGTGGTGTTTTGCCTCCCTTGCCTTGCAGTTGTCTTTTTATGATTTACTGCAGTCGGAAAATCGAACAGTTTCTTTAGTCCGATTTCCCAAAACCTATATAAACATTTGCCCTCGACAATGAGAGTAAATGCTCGAAACACGTCGCACTAAGCATGAAAAATACCGAAGTGCTGCAGTGTAAAATTATTTAAGTGATGGACACCATTTCTGCTAAGATCGTCACATGATTTGGTTAAGATTTTTAGCAACTGCCGAAAGCTATTCCAGCTCGCAATATACTACTCCAATCCCGCAATATATCATTTTATGTGTTATTCCAGAAACAGTTGAAACAATAAATAAACTACTTAAGGACGAATTGATGAAGCCCAGGTTAGATCATTTACAACAAAAATAAATACATGTATTTCACTTATGTACACTTTACTGACAACACTTCACTTTCCACATTTCCACAGAGTCCTTAGCAGATTTAATTTCGTCCTTACATCATCAACAGTGCAGACACTTTGAATGCAGCTGATTTCTTCAGCTATTCCTTTGTAAGGTGCTAGTGATTTCAGTAATTATCATGCTTTGTGTTATAAAGAATTTTGTACTCTTAATGCTTTACAATGATCGCCTTGGTGATAGGCAAGCACAAAATATACTTGACATCATTATGTAGGTTAAAGGCACTAAAGCAAGCAAAGCTACATGTTTACAACAGTGAACTTTCTTCGTAGCTCTAACTTCTATCAAAGTTCTTCACTAAAAGTTGTCTTTGATAAAAGCGTCCCTACCATGGAGGTTAAAAAAAAAGGAAGGCAGATGGCACTACAGAGTTTCGCTGTACGTTGTTTTGAAGCCAGAGTGGGCGGGGCCTGCCGTTATTCCAAGTAATCCAAACATTAACAGACTATTGTTTACGAGTGTTTCTTGTTCATTATTTCTGTCTTGTGCGCACAACATCTGTTTTAAATATTAAAATATGGATTGCTTACATAACTAACATTGTGTCAGAAGGCAATTTCGAACGTTTATCTGTTCCTGAATTGTTCTGGTAATACGACACAGAGTGACATCACGGGTAAGGGTCACCACCGTGAACTATGGGAGTCTGAAAGCGGTAACTCTACTGTTTTGCGCTAGGTAAGATGGCGGACGTCGGCCTCTCGTTTGTGACGTAATGCCACCTCCATTCTTTTTTAGCGTCGGTGTTCCCTACTATACAATGTCATAGATTTGACCAAATGGCTTTGATAAAAGAGCTTTGGCTAGGATATGTCAGCATCTGGAACAAGGAACCACATCCCAAGGGTAGATTCATTAGATTGTGTACTGTAATGAGTAGTAGTAGTAGTAGCTTTATTCATCTACAGATCTCTTTTTACAAGGATATAGGACATTTCAAAGTATTTACATGTTTAGATCAATTTAAAATAAGCTAATCCGTATACACATACATATACAGACTTATAGTTAGAGACAATCATTAGATTTATTCCTGGTATACAATAGTTTTTTACAAATAACTTATTAAATAACGTAATGCCACACTGTTCACTCATATCTCACTATCAGTCACTGCACACACTACACACACATTGTTTCGTAACACTTCACTCAATACACACACACAAACACATACACACATACTGGTGATCTCTGGGCCATTTTCTGTACCACAACATCCCATTTGCCATCCTGAGAAACTAAGTCAGCATCAGTGAGTGAGATGTTGAGCTCAGAAAGAGGAAGAGGTGGGGCTAAGTATTTCTAAAAAGGAAAAAAGAAGGAAAAAGATATAATGTGAAGGAGTTATGTGGAATGTTGAATGTTTTATAATCATTATTATTTTTTATTTGTATGACATTTTTTTTATCAAACCCCTTCTCTGTTTTCTCTAAGTAATCCTTCAATGCATAAAATGTGTTGTGTAACAGGTACGTTTTAGCTGCCTTTTTAAATAAGAGTATTTTTGCAATTTCTTTACTCTCTTTTGGTAGTTTATTGTATAGTTTTATTCCTTAGTAGATAATGCTGTTTTGAGTTTTATGTTTATTTTTTCTTGGTAAATGTGAGTTGAGTCTAGCTCTTCTTGCATGAACATGGACAGAGCTGGTTGTACAGTAATTACCAATGTTATTTTTTATGTGTACAACTGACTGGTAAATATTTTCACATGGAGCAGTTAAAATCCCCAGTGTTTTGGACGGATCTTTACAATGATCTCGACTAGTATTTTTGGTTATTATTCTTATGGTTCTTTTCTGGAGTGTGAAAACTGTGTTCATATTTAGTGCGTTTGTTCCCCAAAGAAGAATGTCATAGCTAAGAATTGAGTGTACATATGAGTAATATGTAACTAAAAGACACTGCATGTTACACACTGATGATAGGGTTATATGGGCATAACTAGCTGATGATATTCTGGTTGCAAGTACCTTTGTGTGTTCACGCGACTTCAACTGAGAATCAGTATTCATTCCTAGAAATTTTGGATTTGTTACACCATCTATGAAGGTGCCATCTACATTTAATTGATCATTGTCATTTTTTTCTTCATACCGAAACTCGTGGCATTAGTTTTCTTTATGCAGAATGTCACTTTATTGCTTATTGACCAATCAAAATCTTCCTTGAGAGTTTCATTTGCTTTCTCTGCAAGGAGTTCTCTTGTTTTCTCAGTGACTATAATATTGCTGTTATCAGCAAAGAGAGTAGTTTTCTAAGTGTTGTGAATCATTTATTACCTTATCCCCCTCCCTTATCAGTATGTTATTCTGCGTTTGTTTGCATCTCCCCATTTCCTATTTTATAATATCCCATACTGCTTTGTTTTTATTCTCTGCATTATTTGTTATTTTGTTATTAAGTGATTTTTTGCAGCAATTAGCTGCTTCCTATAGATATTTCTGTATGTATGATAGAAATTTAAGAATTCTGGATCATTGCGAGTCTTTTTCATGGAACTGAGGTGGTTAAGTGTTTGGGAGAACTTCTTAATACCTGCTGTTATCCATCTGTTTTTGTGAGATGTTGATACAGACATACATATTTTTGGAAATGTTTTTTCAAAGTTCAGTTTACGGTGTGGAGAATTTAGAGAATTTTATATTCAAATTGGTTTCCTTATACACTTCATCCTAGCTTTGTTTAGCTAGTTCTTTTGAAAAATCTTTTATTGTTGTTTCTGATAGACGTCGTTTGTAGGTTTGTAGTTTAGGGAATGATTCGATGCCTGATTTTACTGATGTTATTTGACAGAGATGGTCTGATAGTCCGAGATATTTTACAGCTACGTCACATTTTTCCCAGGCCATATTTGTAGCCACATGGTCAATTACTGACGCAGTCATTGTAGTAACCCTTGTTGCACTATTGGCCAATAGGGACGTGCCAAAAACTTGAAGGATATTAATGAAGGTGCTGCTGGATTCTTTTATGATATTAGTGTCGATGTTAATGTCCCCACACAGAATTATGTTGACCTTTGTACTTGAGACTTCATCTAGAACTTCTGTTAATTTATTGAAAAAAGTGTCCACTCTACCACTGGGAGATCTATACACACACAAAATAATTAGTTTCTTGGTGGTATCTAGCCCTGTTAATTCAATACCTGATATTTCGAAGTGTTTGTCTTCACTTACTGTATTTAGGTCATGTCTTGATTTGAACTGTGTTCCTTTTCTGATATAAATGCATGATCCTTCACCCCTTCAAGCAGTTCTGCAGCAAGAGTTTGCCCTTTCATACAATGATAATACCACATGTTGGAGTTCTGTCTCTCTTCACCAGTGGTCAGTAACACAAACTACTGTGCAGTACAAAGATTCGATCTCAACTTCTAATATTTGTATTTTACTTTTTATTGAATGCATGGTTTGATCGAGGATTGTTAAGTCTGTGAAATGCCCCATGTTACTTTTTCCAGTGGTTTGTTTTTCTTTGTAACATCTGGTATGTGTGATTTTTGAAGTGTTAAAATCTGTCTTGTGAGTGATTGTTTCAGTATTTTTTAAACTGCTGGAGATACTCTTTTGGCAGGGGAAGCTGCTGTCTGGATTTATCCTAAAAAATTACTACTTTTCCTACCCATGACAACAGGTATTGGACCATATGTGGCCCGAGATCCATGAATTAGCTGCACCAATCTTCCCTTCCCAGTCCTGTTTACATGTAGGCAATGCCTAGTAAAAACTAATCTATTGATAGTCCCGGTGGGCACCAGAGAAACATGAGCAAAGTTAGCTGTCCTCAGAGCAATCCCTAACCCCACATTGATTCACCTCACAGCTCCATCAAGGTGTGGTCGATCAAGACGCCAGAACAGCTCAACAAAGTGTACGTTGGTGCCATGAGTCAGGGAAGCTGTCTTGTCCATGTTACCACCTATGTCATACGCCCCATCCACCTCCAAACTGTTTCGCGCCCCACCCACTATCACTACACGGTCCTCTTTTGTATAGTCCTTACATAAAGACCCTACGTCCTCTATCACGTGACTTAGCCCTGAATTTGGCTTGAAAATACTGATGGCCTGTTAAGCTGCCCCTACATGAAATAATTCAGTACTACATATTTGAAACGTAAGGTTCATTCACACTGGACATTGCTGTCACCATCTTTACATGGATCCAAAAACCGAATTTCGTAACCGTTTGTGCAATACCGTTTCTGGTTGCTGATGTAAACTGTCCAATACTTAGTGGTAACCAGTGAAGCCTCGATTTCTGCTGGAAGTCACTAAGAGCTTTCATTATCAAATACTGGACGAGTATGAACTGGGTAATAAGTGCTTCGTCATAAGCAAATGCCAGTATTTCACGTATCTCAATGTTTATGATGCTATATCTCATGAACTATGTGTCTTACAGTGATACAATTTTTCAGATACATCCAGTGGTTTATGTGAATACTATCTGCAAAGTGTGTTGCCAATAGAGTTTTTACTAAACAAGTAATAAATTGCAACGTCATGCCCGATGCGACAGTTTTACTGCGTAAACATCGAAAGTGTACTAAGCGATATTTTTTTTTTCTTTCATGGTTTTGTGGAAGGCGTCAGCGGGGAAAAGTTTCGTAAAGGTTTATTATTTGTCAAGTCTGTTGTAAGTCACTACGTGCTCTCACTCTCAAATGCTGAGTGAATATAGTCCGTGTATCTGCGCGCCGTGAGTTACCCTTCCCCAAGAAATATACACACATTCTGATTGTAATGCTTCACTTACGTGTTAAACCTTTAAAATGAAACTGTACCTGTTAATATGTAGAACATCACAGCATTTTAAATGTCTTAATTCGGTCAGTAATTGTAAGAGAAAATGAAAATTAAATTTTTGTTGCTCCTGGAAGCTTTTAGATAGACAACGCGTACCTGAGGTTGAACGACATGAATCATGAACCGGATTAGCCCTTTAATAATATAGATTACCGTATTTCTTTCTCCAACAAATATTCAACATAAATTTTGTTGTCTTTTGAGACGCATTTTTATGCGATTTCCAAAAGCCAATAACCCGACTTGGAGAAGCTATAAATTCTTTTGCGTCCATTTCGTTTGAAATACAAGAGCCTTCCTAAAAGTAAAAAAACGTTTAGATCATGCGAGCCGTGCAATTCTCTCCCATTCCCGCAGACGCGTCAAAGGCCTTCCTAGCTGTTTGCGCCAGTTTGCTGCCAACAGCGAGCAGCAACGTTCATTTACTGTTTATTTGTTCAAGTGTATGACAAAATGACGATCACGTCAAGTGTTGGGTTCGTAGTGTAATACTGAATGCTAAAAATTCAGCTTAAACCAGAGGTGGCGCGGATTATTCTGTGACGATCTTGGACGCAGATTTCTCGGCCTCCGCTATCGGTTGGAGAAATATAGGATCCACCCCTCAACGGATCAGGTATACACTACGTACTGGAAGCGATTACTGGGGTAGCGGAGTACGTTTGGCGTGGACATATAGGTTTTTTAGGATAGAGAAATAAGACGGAGTAGTATTCGACCTAACACATAGGTGACAGAATATATTAATATAGTATTAACTGCAATCTCATCTAAAAAGGTCACACAACTTATCTCGCTTATAAACGCAACAAAGACTACATAATACTAGGGACAGAAACCTGGCTGAAACTAGAGGTTAGGAGGAGTGAAATTCTAAACTCTGACAGGAATGTTTATTACAAACACAGGTTGAACGCTGATGGTGGAGGCGTGTTTATATAAAATAAAAATCTAGTAAGATTAGTACAGATACAGACGTTAAACGTTTAAGATGGATCAAACATGGTCTTTGGATGCTTTTGTAGACCTCCTCCATCAGCAGAAGTAGTGGCGGAACCTTTTGAGGGCAAACGTCGAGAATATTTAGGCGTAAATATCCTGATCATGTTATAGTTTTCGGCTAAGATTTCAACCTACCACTATAGACTGCGAGATTCAAGTCATTGGGGCGAATAGTAGGGTCAGAGAATCATGTGAAACTGTTTTAAGCGCTTAATCCGAAAATTACCATGAGCAGTTGATCAGAGACTGTAAAGATAATATCTCAGACCAAGATTTTTAGATTCAGTTACTATAGAACAGGGAATCAGTAATCAAATGGCGTTACAGAATCAGTGTACGGCTGTGAATAAGTATATAAATACAGGCGGGAAGATCTTTCTGTTTAGCAAGAGCAGCAAGAGACAGATTTCAGATTAGCTGATAGTTCAGCTCGAAAATTTCATCTCCAGCACTGACAACGTTGAACCTCAATGGACAGAGGTCAAGGCAAGTATGTCCCAAACAAAACTGCGAAGGATGGAAAAGACTCACCGCGAATCGAAAACCATGTTAGGAACCTGTTTCAAAAGCGAAGAGAGCTTCATTGCAAATCTGAACGTAGCCAATGCCTCACAGACAAACAAAAACTTAACAAAACCAAAATTAGTCTAAGAAGGACTATGCGTGAAATGTTAAATGACTATGAAAATACATTTACATCAGCATGGATACTCTGAAAAATCACGCTTAAGTGCCTGGCAGACGGTTAATCGAACCACCTTCACAATAATTCTTTATTATTCCACTCCCGAACAGCATACGAAAAAAACCAACACTCATATCTTTCCGTGCGAGTTCTGATTTTCCTTATTTTATTGTGATGATTGTTTCTCACTGTGTGGCCGGCGTCCACAAAATATATTCGGTTTCGGAGGAGAAAGTTAGTGACTGAATATTCGTGAGAAGATGCCGCCGCAATGAAAAACGCCTTTGTTTTAGTGATGTCCATCTCAAATCCTGTATCATGCCCGTGACACTCTCTCCCTTATTTATCGATAATACAAAACGTGCTGTTCTTCTTTGCACTTTCTCGATGTTCTCCGTTAATGCTAGCTTACAAGGATCCCACACAGCGCAGCAGTATTCCAAAAGAGGACGGACAACCATAGTGTAGGCAGTCGCTTTAGTAGATCTGTTGCATCTTCTAAGTGTTCAGCCAATAAATCGCAGTCTTTGGTTCGCCCTCCTGACAAAATTTTCTGTGTGTTCCTTCCAATTTAAATTGTTCGCAATAGTAATTCCTAGGTATTTAGCTGAATTTACGGCCTTTAGATTTGACTGATCTGTAGCCGAAGTTTAACGGATTTCTTCTAACACTCATGTGGGTGACCTCATACTTTACATTATTTATGGTCAATTGCCAATTTTCGAAACATACATATATTTTTTTTTAAATCGTTTTGCAATTTGTTTTGATCTTCTGATTACTTTACTAGATGGTAAACGACAGCATCATCTGCAAACAACCCAAGACGGCTGCTCAGTCTGACTCCTAAATCGGTTGTATAGATAAGGGACAGCAGAGGGCCAATAACACTACCTTGGGGAAAGCGAGGAATCTCTGCCGTTTTACTCGATCAATTACTACGAACTCTGACATCTCTGACACGAAACCACGAATCCAGTCCCATAAGAAACGCAATTTTATTACAAGTCGCTTTTGAGGTACAGTGTCAAAAGCCTTCTGGAAATCTAAAAATACGAATACAATTTGAAATCCTTTGACGATAGCACTCAACACTTCGTGTGAATAAAGAGCTAGTTTGTTTCACAAGAATGATGTTTTCTAAATCCGTGTTGACTGTGTATCAATAGACCGTTCTCTTCGAGGTAATTCATAATTTTCGAACACAATATATGTTCCAGAATTCTGCTGCATATCGACATTAATGATCTGAGCACCTCTATCTATCAACTTGACAGAAAATCATAAGAAGTTGTGGTCTTACATTAAATTAGTTGACGGATCAAAGCCATTTATCCAGACTGTCTATGACCATAATGACATGAAACAGAGAATGCCACAGAAAAGGTCGAAATATTAAAAGTCTTTTTCCAGTGTTGTTACACAAAGGAGTACCGTACGACAGTTCCTCCTTTAAATTATCGCACGAAAGACAAAATGACAGATATCGAAATAAAATGACTGCGGAACAGAAAAGAAACCGAAATCGCTCAACAGAGGAAGGGCCAATAGGTTTGACGGGATACTAATAATGTTCCATATTGAGTATACGCAAGAACTTGCCCCCTCTCCTTGCAGGAGTGTACCGTAGGTCTCTGGAGGTGCGAAGCGTTCCTAATGATTGGAAGAAAAAGACAGGTCAATTCGGTTTTCGAGAAGGGTAGTCGAACAGACGTACAAAAGTGTAGGTCTATATCTCTGACGGTCTGTTGAGTCTTGAAACATGTTTTATGCTTGCGTATCATGACATTTCTGGAGACCGAAATTCTCCTCTGTAGGAACCAACATGGGTTTCGAAAACAAAGGTCGTGTGGAGCCCAGCTCACTCTGTTCGTCCACGAAACCCAGAAAGCCGTACAGGCAGGCGCCCAGGTAGATGCTGTGTTCCTTGACATCAGAAAGGCATCCGATAGACTTCCGCTCTGCTGGCTAGTGAAATAACGTGCGTGTGACTGTGTAGCAATGCAAGGGGTACGAAATTTGTTATAAAAGTAAATTACTCAACGGACAGTATTTTTCAGTACTGGTGTTTCGTTCATTCCAAGCAAGTATCAATTCGTGTCGTCATCGTCTGGACACGAGTTGACTGTAATCTGAATCCGTTTTAGAAAAGTAATAGTTTCTATCATTCGATAAAATTTCATTGATTAGGAAATACAAGCTCTTGAAGTTTATTCAGAATGGGAAATGGTTCCAATGGCTCTGAGCACTATGGGACTTAACATCTGAGGTCATCAGTCCCTTACAACTTAGAAGTACTTAAACCTAACTAACCTAAGGACATCACACACATCCATGCCCGACGCAGGATTCGAACCTCCGACAATAGCGGTCGTACTGTTCCAGAATGGGAAATGTTGATTAGAAATTGCAGACCATAATTTATCTGCTCAATATAAAGGTGTTTTGAATTTTGTGTGCATGAAAAAGTGTGAATTTATGTGCAGCTTTTATTCTGAGACGAGTTATCACTTAGCGTGCTAAAAAAAAAAAAAGTGCGCGTGTACAGTTCGCTGAGCTGCACGGTGAATTTTATTTTTGTGATTTTGACCCGAATGGAGACAAATCCAGTTTTATTTACACTTTACGTGAGATAGACACATCACGTTATTACAAAAGAGTCGTTTAGCCCATTAGGGTAAACTGAAACTTGCGCCCTCGATTTGAAATACGTTACACGTTAGTGCGTGATCGAGCTGGCCAGTGAATCGCGTACAATAGTTGCAAACGTGCTTGGACTTAATGCACGAAGTTGAAAATTAATTTTGAGACAAGTGCTGATTTTGAAAAAAATGAACCGAAAGTTTAATCAAAATATAGAGGTTCTGTTTTAATTGAGACATCTGTCACCTCGTTCATCATGTTGCTTATCAACACTGTAATGCAAATTAATGAATTCATTAGAAAGATTTGCGACGTAATAAGTCCCATTACTCATACAAACTGTTACACGAAATTTGCTGCCCGCATGAGAGTGATTTTATTTCCAGAAATGCGAATAAACCAGCGGTTTCAAAAGTTAAATTACTTACTGTTTTTTAACTTTATTGATTGTCCCACGCCACTACTGAACGTGTTGTATCGTGTCTCTTCACAAGAGATCTCAAGAAGCCGGGATAAACAAGAAACAAGAAGAAGACTAAAGAAGAGGCATCGGTATAACTGGACTAAAGAGTTTCTATCAAACAGAACACAGCATGTCATTCTGAACGGAGAAAAGTCTTCAGACGTGAAAGAAACTTCGGGCGTGCCCCAAGGGTGTGTTACAGGACAGTTATTTCTCATAATACAGTATATTAAAACGATCCACGACTTAGCGTCGGAAGTTCCATGAGGCTCTTCTCCGATGATGCTGCTGTTTACAGAGGAATCGCAGCGCTAGAAAATTGTAGTGAAATGGAGGAAGACGTACAGAGGACCGACGGTTTGTGCAGGCTGTGTCAATTGACTCTCAACATGAACAAATACGAGGGTGGTCCACAAAGTAAGTTCCGTTTCTGTTTCTATCCGCGGCAGCGCTACGATCGCAGTTCCGAGCATGCGTGGCAGTTACTCTGACTCAAGGAGAAGACGTGTACGCCATTTTCAGATCGCTGCTGCCGACTTGTGCTTTGTAGTGCTTTCTTTATAATGTCAGCCATAATTGAAAATGCGGCCGCGTGTGAAATCAGATCTGCGATTCGTTTTCAAAATGCACTGAAAGTTAAACCAAAGGAAATTCATCGCCAAATCTGCGAGGTTTACGGACAAAATGCTGCTAGTGATTCAATGGTTAGAAGATGGGTCAGACTGTTCAATGAAGGACGTGATCAAGTGCAAGATGATGACTGAAGTGGACGCCCGTCTGTGGTTACTGATGAAATGGTTCACACAATTGAAGAGAAGATTAAGCACAATCATAAGTTTACACTTAGTGCGCTTGCTATGGAAGTTCCACAAGTCTCACGATCACTAATTCATGAAATTGTTGCTCACGTTGGGTACCCAAAATTCTTACTGTACAACGCAGAAAACAACGGATGGCCAGTGCACTTCAGTTTTTGACACATTACAATGAAGAAGGCGATAGTTTTCTTTCTCGGATAGTCACGGGGGATGAAACTTGGGTATCGTACAAACACCCCTGAAACAAAACGGCAATCAATGGAATGAAGGCACACTTCATCCTCAACGAAGGGGCCGGCCGGTGTGGCCGAGCGGTTCTAGGCGCTTCAGTCGGGAACCGCGCGACGGCTACGGACGCAGGTTCGAATCCTGCCTCGGGCATGGATGTGTGTGATGTCCTTAGGTTAGTTAGGTTTGAGTAGTTCTAAGGTCTAGGGGACTGATGACCTCAGATATTAAGTCCCATAGTGCTCGGAGCCATTTTGAACCCCAACGAAGGTTAAGCCTAGGCAAATCTTGTCACCTCGCCCAAGTGTACCTATTATGGGACGGAAAAGGCATTTTGCTGATTGATTTCTTACCATGAGGCCAAACACTCAATGCACATGGTTACTGCAAGACCATTAAGAAATTGCGCCTCGCAATACAAAACAAGCGCCGAGGATTACTGTCAAAAGGTGTTGTTTTTTCCTACAATAATGCGCGACCTTACACGGCGAAAGTAACCAAACAACTCTTACGGTAATTTCATTGGGATGCGTTTGATCATCCTCCATACAGCCCGGACCTCGCTCCTAGCGACTTAAATCTCTTCTTACGCCTAAAATGTGTCCTTGGTGGTCAACACTTCAACGATGATGACGAGCTGAAAGAACATGTTCCCACATGTTTGAATACACAGGTGGCAACCTTCTATGAAGAAGGTATACAAAAACTTGTGCCACACTATGACAACTGCCTACATGATTTCGGAAGTATGTAGAAAAGTAGTTAAACGATTGTAGATTATTGTACAATAAATATTTTTTCTGTATCTTTACACGTTTGTTTCATATAACCAAAAGTAACTTACTTTGCGGACGACCCTCGTATAATTTATTGCGCAAACATAGAAAGACCATTTACTGTGTGACTACTCTACAATTACACTATTGATGAGAAACTGCTGGAAACAATATCTACCGAAAAGCTATCTATGAGTAACTATCCAGTAGGACAAGCAAATGCCAGACTGAGATTCATCGGAAGGATCTTAAGGAACTGTAACTGATCCACGAAAGAAGTGGCATGCAAAGCGCTTATTGCAGCTGTATTTGCGTATGGTTCATCAATAAGGGATCGTTACCAGGTAGGACAGACAGAGGGATAGAGAAGATCCAACGAAGAGCTGTACGTTTCGTCAAGGAATCGTCTTGTTGGCGCGAGAGCGTTACTGAGACACACTACAAACTCCATTGGCACACGATACAAGAGAGGTGTTGTGCATCACGGAGAGGTTTACTATTGAAATTCGAGGGGGCACTTTTTGGAAAGATTCGGACAACATATCACTTCCTCCCACATACATTTCGCGAAATGACAACGACGAGAGAATTCGAGAAATTAGAACCATCTAAGAGATTTACCGACAATCATTCTTCCCGCGCGTCATTCGCGAGCGGAGCAGGGTTGGTGAAACCAGTAGGTGGTAACGAAGTACTCTCCGCCACACTCCATTAGATGGCCTGTGGAGTATGATGTAGATGTAGGTTACACTGCTTGAGAGCAATCACTGGAAGCAATTACTCCGATTAAATAAACAGGAACGATCTGAAATGGGATGACCACATAAAATTAATCGCGAGTAAGGCAGATGCCAGAAAGAGATTAACTGGAAGAATTTCAGGACATGTAGTCTATCAACACAGGAAGTAGCTTACTAAACACTCGTTCGCCCAATATTTGAATATTGCACGTCAATATGGGATCCGTACCAGATAGGACTGATAGAGGAAATAGAGATGATACAAAGAAGAGCAGCACGTTCAGTTACCGGTTCATTTAGCAGGCGCGAAAGCGTCACAGAGATTCTAAGCCGACCCCAGTGGCAGATGCTGGAAGAGAGGTGTTCTGGATCAAGGTATGGTCTACTGCTAAAAGTCCCTAGAGAGTAGGTACCTAGAAGAGTCAACCAATATATTGCTTCTTTCTACGTATATCTCGCGAAAAGACGAGAGAGTCGAGTCTACACGGACTGGGACATGACAAGGGGAAATGACACTGGTATGTGAATTACCCTCGGCCACACACCCTAAGGGAGCTCGCGAATTACAGATGTAGATGTAGACGTTGATCGAAATTTACAGACAGCCAATCCAATTCTATGAAAGTGCAATGAATGAAGCTTCAGTCTGAAAAGGATGCATCGTGCTTAATGGCGCACAAACGAATATTCGTGATGAAGAATGACCGGGTTGACCTTCAGTTTTCACTGACCGACTCAAATCAAAGATTGTGTATATTATTTCTTAAGTCAAGACTCCTTTCTCTCAACCTATACTAATTGTACAGTGTTGAGTGAGGTATCGTTAGAAAGGTTTTTTTAAACGCCTTCTAACATTGCATACGATTTTGCTCTAAAACTTACTATTTGTGGGAAATTTTAACATGAAGGAGACTTTTAACTATCATAGACAAAAAGGTGCTAATTTAAGGATATTGGACCTAATAAACTGAAAGAACCAGAGGTTGTACAGAGTTTCAGGGAGAGCATAAGGGAACAATTGACAGGAATGGAGGAAAGAAATACAATAGAAGAAGACTGGGTAGCTCTGAGGGATGAAGTAGTGAAGGCAGCAGAAGATCAAGTAGGTAAAAAGACGAGGGCTAATAGAAATCCGCGGGTAACAGAAGAAATATTGAATTTAATTGATGAAAGGAGAAAATATAAAAATGCAGTAAATGAAGCAGGCAAAAAGGAATACAAACGTCTCAAAAATGAGATCGACAGGAAGTGCAAAATGGCTAAGCAGGGATCGCTAGAAGACAAATGTAAGGGTGTAGAGGCTTATCTCACGAGGGGTAAGATAGATACTGCCTACAGGAAAATTAAAGAGACCTTTGGAGAAAAGAGAGCCACTTCAATGAATATCAAGAGCTCAGATGGAAACCCAGTTCTAAGCAAAGAAGGGAAGGCGGAAAGGTGGAAGGAGTATATAGAGGGTTTACACAAGGGCGATGTAATTGAGGACAATGTTCTGGAAATGGAAGAGGATGCAGATGAAGATGAAATGGGAGATACGATACTGCGGGAAGAGTTTGACAGAGCCCTGAAAGACCTGAGTCGAAACAAGGCCCCGGGAGTAGAGAACATTCCATTAGAACTACTGACGGCCTTGGGAGAGCCAGTCATGACAAAACTCTACTATCTGGTGAACAAGATGTACGATACAGGCGAAATACCATCAGACTGCAAGAATAATATAATAATTCCAATCCCAAAGAAAGCAGGTGTTGACAGATGTGAAAATTACCGAACTACCAGTTTAATAAGTCACAGCTGCAAAATACTAACGCGAATTCTTTACAGACGAATGGAAAAACTGGTAGAAGCGGACCTTGCGGAAGATCAGTTTGGATTCCGCAGAAATGTTGAAACACGTGAGGCAATACTAACCTTACGACTCAACTTAGAAGAAAGATTAAGAAAAGGCAAACCTACATGTCTAGCATTTGTAGACTTAGAGAAAGCTTTTGACAATGTTGACTGGAATACTCTCCTTCAAATTGTAAAGGTGGCACGGATAAAATACAGGGAGCGTAAGGCTATTTACAATTTGTACAGAAACCAGATGGCAGTTGTAAGAGTCGAGGGGCATGAAAGGGAAGCAGTGGTTGGGAAGGGAGTGAGACAGGGTTGTAGCCTCTCCCCGATGTTATTCAATCTGTATATTGAGCAAGAAGTAAAGGAAACAAAAGAAAAATTTGGAGTAGGTATTAAAATTCACGGAGAAGAAATAAAAACTTTGAGGTTCGCCGATGACATTGTAATTCTGTCAGAGACAGCAAAGGACTTGGAAGAGCAGTTGAACGGAATGGACAGTGTCTTGAAACGAGGATATAAGATGAACATCAACAAAAGCAAAACAAGGATAATGGAATATAGTCAAATTAAATCGGGTGATGCTGAGAAACTTAAAGTAATAAAGGAGTTTTGCTATTTAGGGAGTAAAATAACTGATGATGGTCGAAGTAGAGAGGATATAAAATGTAGACTGGCAATGGCAAGGAAAGCGTTTCTGAAGAAGAGAAATTTTTTAACATCGAGTATAGATTTAAGTGTCAGGAAGTCGTTTCTGAAAGTATTTGTATGGAGTGTAGCCATGTATGGAAGTGAAACATGGATGATAAATAGTTTGGACAAGAAGAGAATAGAAGCTTTCGAAATGTGGTGCTACAGAGGATTGCTGAAGATTAGATGGGTAGATCACATAAATAATGAGGAGGTATTGAATAGAATTGGGGTGGAGTTTGTGGCACAACTTGAAAAGAAGAAGGGACCGGTTGGTAGGACATGTTCTGAGGCATCAGGGGATCACAAATTCAGCACTGGAGGGCGGCATGGAGGGTAAAAATCGTAGAGGGAGACCAAGAGTTGAATACACTAACCAGATTCAGAAGGATGTAGGTTGCAGTAAGTACTGGGAGATGAAGAAGCATGCACAGGATAGAGTAGCATGGAGAGGTGCATCAAACCAGTCTCAGGACTGAAGACCACAACAACAACAAGACAAAAAGGCATCATGAATGTCCAGCTACATACCAGTATTTGACGATGCAAACTTCTTAATCAGGAGTAAGACTCCGTTTTCATATTATCTTGTTGCAAATGCCTTTTCATTTGTTTTAAGGTTCTTATTAAATGGATAATTTGTATCGAGCTTTGTCGTAGATGACCTCTCTGGTAGTCCGTTATTTAAGCCGAAGGTACAAGTTGTCTTTCCTAAACCAATTACGTTTTGAAACGACATCATATCTGCCCGTTTCGTCTTGAATTGTCGTTTGCCTTTTGTTACTAGAGCCTAACGTGCTTTGAAAATGTTTATCGAGTTAAAGTTGTAGGTTATGTGACCCTATTGACAGTCCCTGGGGCCCTATTCTGTATCGTTCACTACCTGGTGCAGTAGGTTTTCTCGGTAGTAACGTCATTTTCGGTTCTTTATCCGAGTTTCCTATTCAGTAAGCTTCTGAGACCTGTTACCGAACGGTCCTCCCGCCGATTCTTCGACAACTCCACCGAGAGGTTTTGGATTTCGGTCTGGCCCTGTCGTTCAGTTAGCTGTGGTTTATTTACATCTATAGTTGGTTATTTTAAACATATCGAGCGGTTTTACCTTGGGTTTAGTGATTTTGTTGCTAAAGAATCACCACAGGATGTGTCCAGTTGGAAAGTGAGTTCATAATAATTCTTCTTCGTTAGAAATGGCTCTGAGCACTATGGGACTTAACATCTGTGGTTATCAGTCCCCTAGAACTTAGAACTACTTAAACCTAACTAACCTAAGGACATCACGCACAGCCATGCCCGAGGCAGGATACGAACCTGCGACCGTAGCGATCACGCGGTTCCAGACTGAAACGCCTAGAACCGTACGGCCACACCGGCCGGCTTTGTTAGAAATATGGTTAGGTTAGGTTGTTACTGTGAATGATTACTACACCAAAAAATGTTTTTGGTCAATATTCTCTCAAAATACCTGTTATTTTACGCAATGAAGTGTTTAAAGATCATTAAATATCAAGACATCGGCTCTGCTTATGTATATTACACGAGTGTTAACTGAAATTACTAGTTACTTGGCTTACTCTTTTCCGCAAATGGTTTACTTATTATGCATCGAGATGCGTTTAAAGCTTTTAAGTATCAATTCAAAGATATTTGGGAAGCCCTGGAGTGGAAATCTTCCCAAATTTCATGCATTTACGGCTTACGCCCGCATCATTCGGCAGTGAAGTCAGCCTTCATCTCTCATTCCAAATATTGTTATTATCTAAAACTATAAAAGTGGGAAAGTTTCACACGGGTCCCTTGGTGAGGAAAAAATTCAACAAGATAGACTGCCACTATTTGCAAGACAGTAAGTTAAGCCACGCCCGGATCGAATCCACGACCCTGGCCGGCGCACCAGCCTGACTGAGGGTTTTCACGCCGCTTCCCACGCTCACTTGGGCAAACGTTGAGCTGGTCCCCACTTTCCGCCCCAGAAAATGCGATACACGAACAGTTGAAATGCGATCACACACAGAACAATGTCTACACAATTCACAGACAGGTGGCGTACACGACTTCTATTCCCCAGGCAACTGGTGACTGCGCTCAAAGGAGGGCATCGGGCCGCAAAGTTAAATAAATTACATTTCCCAATAATGAGAACTGCGGACCACCTTCCTAGATGGGATTAACGATACGTAAAACAAAAACAAGACGTTTCACTATTTTTGAACTGAGACAGTACTTTCCTCAGATTTCCCGGCCAGTTCTTTATTACGTTACCAGTGGTGATTTGGGCCAGGGGGACTCCTCCTTTTTGACAGATGAACACAAAAAACAAAGATTGAGAGAAGTACTGATTTTTATCACTTGGTACAACAAAGGGGGCCAGGTGGTTATGAGCCACAGTGTTACTGGTGACGAGAACTGAGTTTCCAGAAAACAAGCTCCAGTCAATGGAATGGCATCATTTACGATTCTCAAAAAAAATTAAAAGAACCCTGAGCACCTAAAAGCTGTAAGACTACTGACCCCAAACCTCCAGCAGTCAGTCAGTCAGATCGCTAGCAAATGTATATTGACCGAGCATCAACAAAAGCTCCGATGTAGTTTGTGCTATGTGTTATCGTCCAGGAGAAGCGTGCGTAAACGGTAAGTAACAAGTAACATCTGACCTACGGAGCGAGGAAAACCAAAACTGTGAGTCTCCCGTGAGGCGAGGCAGTCGATGGAACGTTTCTTTGTCGTAGCAGGGGTCCCTGGTCGTCACAGTTTTTATACTGTAGTACACGTGAAACTGTTGTATTGTAAGCTCTCCACTATAAGTTTCAGTATGAAATTTAGCCCAAATTTAGCTCCCACTCTATAAAAAGTCTGCGTATTACCAAAACTGTGTGCCCACTAACTGTTATCCCTCTTACTCGTATGCTAACTTTTGACTAAAGAGAACCTAACTTGAATTGAATTGTATCTGGTCTGAATATAACTTGTCTTTATATTAAACGTGCAACTGAACTAAAACTATTATCTGGCCCTAATTGAAATTTCCACTTACTTCGCGTCTTGACAAGACTGTCGTAGATTTATCGAAAGCACAACAGCAAACAGCAAGCAAGCAGCGGCTAAGCTAAGTTTCTAGTTCTGAATAAATATTCAAACTGTTCTATACCACGAGATGGTAATGCGTAAGGATAAACCTTCCTTAACAGTGGGTTGGGGAGAATAACCATTCCTATGAAATGATATTCCAAGACAACTATTTTAGAACGAAAGAAATGTATTCAAAAGGACAGAGAAGAGCTTCGAGTGATCTTCACACTTTACATTGGTCTGAACAATACAATGATTAACAAAGTGAACAACGATTTGAAAAGAGTACAATTTTAACAGAGAGTTTCTGTAAAAACCGAACAGCTTAATCAGTTGAGATCTTATTCCATGACTCAGGGAAGCTGGGTGGTTTTTCTATCAGCTCTAAGCAAGTTAATTAGCTGACAATAATCATTTCTAGCTGCGCAGTGCTGCAGTCTTACTACGTTCTCTTCAAAAGTAATAACATTATTCAAAATTTATATCTTTTTCGCCTTCCAATATAAACATCATATTCATCGTTGCTGTCCTCTACAATAAATCTTTCTTCTAACAGATTCAATCACTTAAGTCAACACAGCACAACTGAATATGTCAATCAACTATCACACTTCAACTAAAAATGTATCAGACTGTGCAGAGGTGAAGACTGTGCTACGACAAGACCAAAGATTGTTTATCAGCAACATAACTTTCTCTCTCTCTCTCTCTGACGTGCACATCGATAACTTACAAAAAACTAAATGACATGTCCACCATGTGGGACATGTTTCTGACAGGTAAAATCACTGCTCGGAGTTTATAGCTATGCTCCACTGGCTGTCCGCTTTCGCTTCGTTTATTTGGATGTAGCAGACCCGTAGAAAACTTTTGTAGTATAATAATAAGAATTATTATTATTATTACTATTAATATTTTCGCGCATATGATGGAATTGTTTCTTTGTTCTTCCGTTCCGATTGTTTACGGTTATTCTGTGAAACTGCAGATGTGCTCTATAGGTTTGCTACTTTTAGTAAACGATGCGAAAGCGGACTGCCAGTAGAACTTTGCTATGAACTCCGGACACTGTTTTATGTTTCAGGAACATGTTGTCCCACATACAAATTTTACATGTCCAACAGTACCAAAACTGGCACGAGCTGCGCTCGAGTCCCGAGAGTCTTGGTACGACAAACTATCCCTCTACCGGCTTCCCCACGGGAACTCTATACGACAAACGCTTACAGTTGTACGTTCGCTGTAGTCCGTAGGTCAGGTGTTACTTTACTCACCGTTTACGCACGTTCTCCTGAACGGCAGCACATAGCACTAACTACATCGGAGTGTTCATTGATACACTATCGCTATACAACGTTTAGTAGCTATCTGACTGTCTGACATCTGGGGGTTTGGGGATGAGCTCCATCAATTTTCCGGAACGTAGCCATTCTTCCAGCATAGATCTATAAAATTTAGAAGACTGATCTTTAGCTTTTCTGGACCTATTTAATAAGATCAAAATTTATTTTGTCTTCTCCTGGACACTTTCTCTTTCTCATGGTTCCTATTGCATCTTCCACGACTTCCAAGGTGATTGGTCGTACATTTTTCTGCATTTAATGAGGTCAGTTCAGAGTCTGTACGCTGATAACAATAGCAAAATGCATGTCGACCCATCCATTAGTACAGGAATGAGAAGAATCACGCACGAAGTTTAGCAAGGGTGTCCTTTATTGCTCACATTGTTTAAAACACATACAAATGACATTACCAATACATGGCAAAAGAGAGTCGAAAATTGCTAACCAACCAAGATATACAGTATTTAACTCACTCCTTTTTGCAGATGAGCATTTTATACAATCTGCAAGGAACTGTTTGACCCTTACATATAATGGCAAAACAACATAATTTAACCACGTCCACAAATCAAACTGAAGTTACGTTCTTTTGAAGAAAAGAACACCGTAGTGTTAAAATAATAATTGAGAATAACATACTGGTATAAGTCCACATCTCTTATGCTTATGATAATGATCCTGAAAAGAAACTACAAGGGTTCTTACTTACCCCTGTTTGGTACGATTAAGAGAACACTAACAAAACCAGGAAAGAGACAGTACTTTAATTCTATAATACTTTTAATGGACCTTTACTGCTCCATGGATTCGAAGCATGGACTTTAACGACTAAACTACTACAGAGAATTGAGCTTTGACAGAATACAAATTAGATGATCGGAGGAGGAGCAGTGACGTAAGAGAGGAGATCCATGTTCTAGGAACAGTAGGAAAGATGGTGTAGCATAGCTGTGTTTAGTGATAATGCTAAGACGTAACTGCAATTTATTTTCTTTTCTCTAATCGATAAGTATGGTTTCTTATTATTTGCATATGGAAAGACTTCAATTTTTGTTTTGTTTATTGTATCTGCATTTGTAACATTATATGTGATGTGAAGGACTGCTATGTAAATCGTAGACATTAAAGCATAGAGAACGATATCGAAAGCTCAGTTGAGCAGCGATATACAATGGGGGAAAGTTTTTCAGAGTGTGTGTGTGTGTGTGTGTGTGTGTGTGTGTGTGTGTTAGCGACAATATGGCGAGTCGCGCGTTGTTGACTTGAGATGCATAAACTTGCCGAGACAGTGACGACAAACGTACTTGCTATAATAACTTCATCTGCCGCCGCCATCTCAACACGCCGCTGCGCATTCCAACGGCGAACAGATAAGTTGCGTTGATGTGTGCTCTTCCCAGTTAAAGTCTACCAGTTCATACTGTAAATTGTTTGTTTCATTACGAAACTCTTTTCTTTTTTTCCTTTTCTTAATCACTGCTACGTAAATAAACTTACTTGAGATGAACTATTAATTTTCAGTGTAGCTTTGTTGATCCACCATTAATGATAAGTATTTTTCTTTTACTTAAACTATCTCTTTCTTTCAAATTAATGCTGCCGCAGCGGGATATTGTTTGTTTGCCTTTCTGAGGGAAGTCTTATAAACGCATGTGTACTATTATTTTCAAAGTGGGTTGGCATACGTACTGTTTGTTACGGTCGCGCGCGTAAATCGCGGCACCGTCATTATTTTCTGGGTATCGACCAATAAAATTAAAGCTGATTGTTCGCTATTGATGCCAGCTTCTCAAACGGCGCAAGTTATGTTTACATCGTACTTAGAATCACGTTACTACACTTTTACGAGTAATAAGTTGCTTGATGGTGATTAAAGGGATAAGTGAACAGATGCATAGTTAACCCTACAGTGTGTGATATAATTTAGTGACTAGGTTGAATCATATTCACCATATTCACATAATCCGGAAGTAAAACGAGTTCTTCTAGGGCGAAATAATCAGATATTAACTCAGTTATTTCTAACACAACCTCGTATAGACACACGGTCTATATTCTCACGAAGTACAACCCTAGGAACCGTTTTCCCGTATAATGGTAAATACAGTATCATTATTTTTTAATAAGATCATGAACGTGAGCTTTCCACGTCAGTTTACTCTATCTGAACACCAAGAAATTTGAATTATTCGGACTCACAATAACATGCCCATTCTGTGTAATCAAAGTGTCAATTTTAGTTGAACTTTGTATATCTGGGTCTTACTGTTATTAAGCATCGATTTCTTTTCTACAAGCCACGAACGTATGTTTCGACATGTAGCAAGTGATACATAGCCTGTGCATAGTGTCAAAATAAACGAATTCTATGGTTTTCGTTTGACGCGTGTGAGAGAATAAAATATCCTCTGGGTGTGACAGTACCGCCGTGCGGCCCGGGTTTATCGAGCCACGTCAGTTGCGAAGCGACGGGAGTGGAGCTGTCAGTTGCCTGTCTCACGAGGTGGCGACGTCTCGCTGAGATTACATCACGACGCATGCGCAGCGCAGACTCCGGCCGTGGCAGCGAGCGCTCCTCTGGTTTCCACAGCGCCACCTGAAGACCTGCACCAGCAGAAGGCGAAACCGTCTGGCTGCTGCGTGCTGACGCGTCTGCGCCTACCATCTAGGCCCCGAGTATCTCCTACTATTGCGATTACCGGACACCGAACATAAGACTTTGGATGAGACATCGAAGGGTTGTAAAACAGTTGTAAAGATAGTGATCCCCAAAAAATTCTTCTTCATAATTGCAAATTATCTTCATCAGGCAGTGTAATACTACATCTACATCTGCACACATACTCGCAAGCCGCCGTGTAGTTAATGGCCGAGGGTAGCACGTGCCACTACTAACCGCGTGTCCTGTTCCACTCGCAAATGGAGCGAGGGAAAAATGTATGTCTATATGCCTCCGAACGAGCCCTAATTACATGTAACTTATCTTCGCGGTCCTTACGCGAAATGTACGTTGACGGCAGTAGAAACACTATGTCGTCAACTGGAAATGCCGTTTCTCTAAATTTCTTCGATAGTGATTCTCGAAAAGAATGCCATCATCCCTTCAGAGATTCCCAGACGTATTTCCTTAACACTCGCGTTTCGATCGACTCTAGCGGTAACAAACTAGCAGCACTAGCGTCCTATACACGGTCTCCTTTGCAGACGAGGCACACTGCATTTTCCCCAAACTCTCCCAATAAACCGAAGTCAGCCATTCGCCTTCCCTGCTACTGTCCTTACGTGCTCGTTCCATTTCATATCGCGTTCCAACGTTACGCCTAGGTATACGAGAAGCACACCATTAATATTTTATTCGAACATTAAGAGGATTGTTTTTTCCTACTCATCTGCATTAACTTGTATCTTTCTACATCTAGAGCAAGCTCCCTTTCATCTCATCAAAAAGAAATTATGTCTAAGTCATCATGCATCTTTCTACAATCCCTGAACGACGGTACTTTCCCATATACTGCAGCGTCATCAAGAAACCGTCGCAGCTTGCTGCTCACGCTATTCGTCAGATCTTTTATGTATATACAGAAAGGGGCGGTCCTCTCACACTTCCCCGGAGGCGCTCCTAACGATACCACTGTCTCTGATGAAAATTCGCTCACTGATGACTCGACGCAACTTTTAACTCCTACACGAGAAGAGAACGTAAGACGGAACATCCCTTTCATTCCGTTAACGATACAAGATATCGAAACGAGGTTTTTGACATATTATAGTGCATAAACGGGCGCGTAATTTTGTTCCATTTTTAATGATGTTAACTCCTGTATCGGTCGAGTCTTTTCCAAATGGAATGATATACTTGCTTTTACATCCGCCTTCGTAGCCGAGCTCGGTGACACACGCCCGTGAGGTGGCGCACGACTCGGTGGCAAGACGGTTCGAATTCTTATGGTGTGCGACATCAACGCTGCCAGTATTTGGTCGGCAAGTGGAGGCCAGGTGGTGACGTAAAGTTCCTGGTCACCAGTCCTCGCGCCAGTGTCCTGGGTTACATTCCAAACCCATCCGCAGTTTCTCACAGAGTGAGGACATGTGATCCTGGTGATGTTGATTCTTCCACGGGATGGCAGGAACGCTGAACTCAGTTTTAAAATGCTCCTTTACTAACGAAAATCCAGCAATATTGCCCCAATTAAATCACCATACCATTGATAAGATGAGTGAAATAATAGTGTCAGTGGCGTAGAGAATCAGTTGAAATTATAAAACCTGACAAAGCTCCATGGCCCAATGGAATCCATATCAGATTCTATACTGAATTTGGAGCTGAATTAGCGCTCTTTTAACTATTATTTACCTGTTGTCACAGTGATCTTCAGTCCGAAGACTGGTTGGATGCAGCTCTCCATGTTATTTTATCCTGTGCAAGCCTCTTCATCTCTACTGCAACTTACATCCTTCTGAATCTGCTTAGTGTATTCACCTCTTGGTCTCCCTCTGCAATTTTTATCCCCGTTCCTTACACGCACAATTCCCTTCACTACTAAACTGGTGATCCCTTCATGTCTCAGAATGTGACCTCCTAACCGATCCATTCTCCCAGTGAAATTGTGCGACAAATTTCTTTTAAATTCTATTCAGTACTCCTCACTTGTTACCTGATCTACCCATCTAATCTTCAACATTCTTCTGTAGCACCACATTTTAGAAGCTTCTTTTCTAGCCGTGTCTAAACTGATTATCGTCCATGTTGTCTGCCCCCGGTAGCTGAGTGGTCAGCGCGACAGACTGTCAATCCAAAGGGCCCGGCTTCGATTCCCGGCTGGGTCGGAGATTTTCTCCGCTAAGGGACTTGGTGTTGTGTTGCCCTAATCATCATCATTTCATGCCCATCGACGCGCAAGTCGCCGAAGTGGCGTCAAATTGAAAGACTTTCACCAGGCGAACAGTCTACACGACGGGAGGCCCTTGTCACACGACATTTTATTTTTATCGTCCATGTTCCAGTTTCATACATGGCTACACACCACACACCTTCAGAAAAGACTTTCTGACACTTATATCGGTAACAAATTTCTCTTCTTCATAAACGCTTTTCTTGCCATTGCCAGTCTACATTTTATATCCTCTCTGCTTCGCCCATTATCTGCTATTTTGCTGCCCACATAGCAAAACTCATCTACTACTTTAAGTGTCGCGTTTCCTAAACTAATTCCTGTGGTGTCACCGCCAGACACCACACTTGCTAGGTGGTAGCCTTTAAATCGGCCGCGGTCCGGTAGTATACGTCGGACCCGCGTGTCGCCACTATCAGTGATTGCAGACCGAGCGCCGCCACATGGCAGGTCTAGAGAGACTGCCTAGCACTCGCCCCAGTTGTACAGCCGACTTTGCTAGCGATGGTTCACTGACTTCTACGCTCTCATTTGCCGAGACGATAGTTAGCATAGCCTTCAGCTACGTTATTTGCTACGACCTAGCAAGGCGCCAATATCTGTACTATTGATATTGTGAATCATGTACCATAAAGAGCGACGTTCTTCATGAATGGATTAAAGTTCCACCAGCTACGTCTGTTTTTCTCAATTCTAATTCCCTTGTCATGTTCCAGACCGCACGCCAGCCTGCGTGAGCTGAGACGCGCGCATTTCGGCCTCCTTTAACCATACGGTTGGCTCTCCTGTCAGCCACAACAATTCTCTCAGCATGACCTGATTTATTTCGACTATACTCCATTATCCTTGTTTTAATTTTGTTGATTTAAGATATTGCCCCTCCCGTTCAAGTGCTGTTTCAAGCCCTTTGCTGTCTCTGACAGAATTACAATCTCATCGGCAAATTTAAAGTTTTTATTTGTTCTCCCTAGATTTTAATTCCTATTCCAAATTTGTGTTTAGTTCCCTTTACTGCTCGCTCAGTGCATAGATTAAATAACATCGGGGTAGACTACAAACTGGTCCCACTCCCTTTCCAACCACGGCTTCCTTTCCATGCCCTTCGAATCTCATAACTGCCGTCTGGTTTCTATACAAGTTGTAAATACCCTTCCACTTCCTGTATCTTACCTCTGCTACCTTCAGAATTTCAAACAGAGGATTCCAATCAACATTATCAAAAGCCTTCTCTAAGTCTACAAATGCTCTAAACTTAATTTTTGCCTTTCCATAAGCTATCCTGTCATAGAAGTCGTTGGATCAGTATTGCCTTTAGTGTTCCTACATTTCTCGTGTATCTAGATTCCTCAGACAAAAACTGCGCCCAGTAGTTAGAAGAAATCACAGGCCACAATCGTCTACAAGAAGGATAGCAGAGGTGAGCCACAAAACTATCACCGAACATGCTTGACGGCGATTTGCTGTAGTGTATTAGAACATATTCAAAGCTCAAACGTAAGTAGGTATCTTGAACACTATGATCTCCTCCATGTCAACCAGCAAGGATTCTGAAAACACCGATCATGTAAAACACAACTCTCACTTGTCTCACATGACATAATGAATGCCTTGGATTGAGGCAATCATGTAGATCCAGTGCTTCTCGTTTACCGAAAAGCATTTGGCTCAGTACTACACCTACACGTGTTATCAAAAGTACGAATATATGAGGTATCATACGAAATTTGTGACTGTACTGAGGATTTTTTGATAGGGAGGATGCAGCAAATTATATTGATTGGAGATTCACTGACAGACGTAGAAATAACCTACGGTGTACCCCACGGTATAGTGTTGGGGTCCTTGTCGTTCATGTTTTATGTTAATGTCCTTGCAGACAATGTTGATAGTAACCTCAGAGTTGTCGCAGATGATGCAGTTATCTGTAGTTGAAAAAAGCTGCGTAAATACTCAGTGAGACCTTTATAAGATTTCCAAGTGCCGTAAAGACTGGCAATTCAAAAATTTAAAAGGAGGTAATTTTTAAATCTTACACTTCTCCGCTAAAACTACAGTAACAGCGTGTAACAGTTGGAACCGGTCAGCTCCTACAAATACCTGGTTTTGACACTTTGTAGGAACTTGAAATGAAACGATCACGTAGACTCATTCGTATGTAAAGCAGGTGATGGAGTTCGATTTATTGGTAGAATACTAAGGAAATGCAATCAGACGGCAAAGGAGTTTGCTTACAAATCACTCGTATGACTCATCCCAGAATATTGATGAAGTATGCGGAACTCGAACCAAATAGGATTAACAGGAGATATTGAACGTGTAGAGGGAAGGGAAGTACGAACGGTCACAGGTTTGTTTGATCCGTGGGCAAGTCACAAAGATGCTGAAGAAACCGAATTGGCAGACAGTCGAAAATAGACATGAATATCCTGAGAAGGCCTACTTATTAAGTTTCAAGAAACGGGCTTAAATGATGACTGTGGGAAGATACTGCTACCGCTTACGTATCACTCCCGTTGAGATCTGCAGTTAGCACTAACAATTACTGTGTACTTGAACTTTTTGAACACTACATCATCCACGTAATAAGCAACACGTTGCTAAACGACAGTATGAATGGAACTAACAGACGCCAACCGTGACAGGTAGTTTTAGTATATTGACTTATATCCTTCTGAATCTGCTTATTGTATTCACCTTTTGGTCTCCTTCTGCGATTTTTATCCCCCGCTCCTTACACACACAATTCCCTCCAGTACTAAAATCGTGATTCCTTTATGTCTCAGAATGCCTTCTTTTTATAGACAAGTAAAATATCTATAACATTTTTTCACCATCTCGTAAGTAAAGCCATACATTACGAACAATAGAATAAAAAAATACAAGCTCAATGCTCCAATTTTGGAGTAATGAAAAGGGTGACAGCCAACAACTTTTTTTTAGATTTTCTATTGCGTTGATTCATATTGTCGAATCTGTTATAATTAATTATATTGCAGTGAAACAGTATAGGAAGCTATCTCATGCAGAAATACTTAGATACACACAAGAGTCTGAGAACCGGCATAAATTTGAGGAAATTAATCAAACTGCCATATACAAATATTATCTACATATGAACATCTATATACACTGACTGGCAGTTTACTCAAAAACACATGGCCATAAAATAGTGGAAATTATCTCTACAATACAAGATTTTATAATAATGTGTCTCAATATTTTCCAACATATGAAATGTCTCATATCAATATGACATTTACGTACCTATGACAAGTAGCTGGTCCTCCTTTCACAAACTTCTCTCTACATCTGTAACAATGACAATGCTGCACCATAGCTGTTACTAAAACTGAAACATAGATAAAAAAACGCAAATACGTGTGATACTCAAGTTTTGCCATTACGATGAATTCTAAACAAGCAGTAACACGCCAAAATCACGTGACTAGCCTGGTTTAATGTTGACACATGCACAGTAGAGTTGGGTGTTGTTTGGGGGAAGAGAGCAAACAGCGAGGTCATCGGTCTCATCGGATTAGGGAAGGACATGGAAGGAAGTCGGACGTGCCCTTTGAAAGGAACCATCCCGGAATTTGCCTGGAGTGATTTAGGGAAATCACGGAAAACCTAAATCAGGATGGCCGGACGCGGGATTGAACCGTCGTCCTCCCGAATGTGCACAGTAGACACTGCTTACTCCATAGATATACATACTCTATATCTGATACAAACGTTGAAAATCTAAGTTCATATGTTGATCAAGCTTCCGTGTTGTTCTTATTTCAACTGATGCTATGTGGTTCATTGTAACGGGGACTCAAACTAATGACTGTTACTAGTTCCTTAGACAAGTAAAATAAGCCTAATAAACACAACAGATACTCATAACAGAGACTTTAGACGTGAATAATGTATTCTGCTTCAGTATTAACAACAGTTTGCTAATGCAGGGGTAATTCTCAACATTGCGACTGGAGCGCTGTTCGGAGGGCATTTTCATCCAGAAAGGAAGTTCCTGGAAGACTTTCGATAAGGAGGTAAAAATTCGAGGGCCCAAGATCAGGTAAATAAGGTGGACGCGGAATGACTTCCCAATCCAGTTCCTGTATGGTGGTTTTTGTCTGTCTAGCGGAATGAGGGCGGGCGTTATGATGGAGTAGCATTATCTCACGCAGTCTCTCCATGGTCGTTGTCTTTGGACAGCGTCTGCAAGACGTCTCAGTTGTTGACAACAAATGTCAGCAGTGATGATTACACCTCGGAGAAGTAGTTTCTAGTACAACACACCGTCACTGTTGCACCAGATGCATAACATTAGCTTTCGTGGATGTGCGCAGGTCTTTGCTCTGAGAGTTGCTGCTTTGTTTGGTCTCAACCGTTCTTTTCTTTCCCTTATGTTAGCATCAAGACACCACTCCTCGCCACCGTAACGATACAGCATGGGACTGGTCAGTGTTATTCACGAGTCGACTGATGAGGAGCAAGCAGAGATGCACATCTGCTGATTTTTGTAATTTTGGGTTAGAGCATGCGATACACATACATCCGATTTTTTAACCTTACCCACTGCATTCAAACGTCGCACCATAGTAGAATGGCCATATTCCATCACATTTGCAACTTCTCGAATACACTGACCTAGATCACTTTGGATTAATGAGTTTAGACGGTCTTCATCAAACCCCGAAAGTCTTCCTGAACGTGAAGATTCATTAATGTCAAAAAGAGAAAACCATTTCCTTGTCCTGTTCTGTCCAATGGCTTTATCCCTATACTTTATCCCTATACACGGCCCAAATGTCTCTGGCTGTCTCCGCTGGCGTCACCCCTCTATTGTACTCAAACAGAAGAATATTCCGGAATTGTTCCGATTTCTCCACTTGGCACTCCATTTTTATAGTGTCCACCGTCTCCAAATGACAGTATGTAAACTCAAGTAGCACCAGTGAGCTAAACATAACAATGACAATCGATAAATAAACCCATGGCAACTGAAATACTAACATGCAAAACAAAAACTCTATGAACTTATGCGCCAACCTAATACAAACAAAATTTATCTGTATCTTCATTTACATCTGTACTCTGAAAATCACCGTGAAGTGCATGGCAGAGTGTACGTCCCATTGTTCCATTCAGATATGGAGCGCAGGAAGAATGGTAGTTTGAATGCCTCTGTGCTTGAAGTAATTGTTATAATCTTATCCTTACGATCCCTGTGTGAGCGATGCATAGGGGGTTGTAGTATATCCCTTAAGTAATCATTTAAAGCCGGTTCTTGAGACTTTATTAATAGACTTTCTAGGGATAGTTTACGTCTGTCTTCAAGAGTCTGCCAGTTCAGATCCTTCAGTATTTCTATGGCACTCTCCCATGGATTAAACAAATCTGTGACCATTCATACTGCCCTTCTTTGTATACGTTCAATATCCCCTGTTAGTCCTATCTGGTAAGGATCGCACACACTTGAGCAGTATTCTAGGATGGTCTCACGAATGATCGGTAAGCAATCTCTTTTGTCGACTTATTGCGCTTCCCCAGTATTATGCCAATAAACCGAAGTCTACCACCAAGCCGGCCGATGTGGCCGAGCGGTTCTAGGCGCTACAGTATGGAACCGCGCGACCGCTACGGTCGCAGGTTCGAATCCTGCCTCGGGCATGGATGTGTGTGATGTCCTTAGGTTAGTTAGGTTTAAGTAGTTCTAAGTTCTAGGGGACTGATGACCATAGATGTTAAGTCCCATAGTGCTCAGAGCCATTTGAACCATTTTTCTACCACCAGCTTTATCCACAACTGAAACTATGTTGTCATTTCATTTCATATCCCTACAAAGTAATACACTCAAGCAATTGGATGAGTTCGCCGATTCCAGCAGCGACTCATTGATATTATAGTCATAGATACGTTTTTTCGCTTTGTGAAGTGCAAAATTTTACATTTCTGAACATTTAGAGCAAGTTGCCAATCTCTGTACCATGTTGAAATTTATCAAGATGTGACTGAATATTTATGCAGCTTCACTCAGATAGTACTTTATAATAGATAACAGCATCATCTGCAAAAGGTCTGACTTTACTATTAATAATGTCTGCAAGGTAATTAATATACAACATGAACAGCAAGGCTCCAAACGCACTTCCCTGGAACGCATCCAAAGTTACGTTTACATCTGCCGATGACTCGCCATCCAAGATAACATGCTGTGTCCTCCCTACCAAAAATTTCTCAATCTAGTCACAAACTTCTCTTGATACCACCATTTGAACATACTTTCGATAGTAAGCGTAGACGCAGTACTGAGTCAAATGCTTTTCGGAAATCAAGAAACACTGCATCAACCTGGTTGCCTTGATCCAAAGCTTTCAGTACGTCATGTGAGAGAAGTGCGAATTGGCTTTCACATGATCGATGTTTTCGAAATCCATGCTGGTTGGCACTAAGAAGGTCATTCTGTTCAACATATCTCATTATATTTGAGCTCAGAATATGTTCTAATATTCTATAACAAATCCATGTCAAGGACATTGGATGTGAGTTTTGTGGATCACTTCTGCTATCCTTCTTGTAGACGAGTGTAACCTGTGCCTTTTTCCAAGAACCAGGTGCGGTTTTTTGTTCAAGGGATGTACGATAGATTCCAGTGAGAAGAGAAGCTGACTCATCCACAAATTCAGTATAATATCTGACAGAGATTCCGTCGGGGCCTGGAGCTTTGTTCATGGTATGAGAATTAAATTAGGGCAATTCTCCTGAGTTTTCCTTTGTAAACGAACATTTGAAAACGGAGTTAAGCATTTCAGCCTTTGCTTTGCAACCCTGAATTTGAGTTCCTGTCTCATTCGCTAGGAACTGGACATTCATTTGGTGCCACGACGACAATAATCTGCTAACGTAGTCGATGAAGGCATCACGCATTGCTCTCTTGAGAGCTTCATTCAACATCTCTCTATCCATAGCCCTAGGCTTTGTTTTACACCTATTATGCAGCAATCTCTGTTTCTGTAGCAATTTCTTTACAGTGGCTGTATACCTTGGAGGTTCTCTCCCATTACAAACTGTCCTACTGGGTACATATCTATCCACTTCGTGGTCAACTATTCTTTTAAACTCGAGCCACAGCTCGTCTACTTGCTCCTGGTCAGGAGCCTGTGCTGATAGTTTCAAGTTCCTCACTGAGATGTGACATCACTGATTTTTTGTCTAGTTTACTGAACATATATATCTTTTTGCTTGTTTAGTTGTCCTTTGTACTTTCTAATCATAGTTGCCAAAACCGCGTCATGGTCCCTGTGTCTTGTTCATTGTGTCTTGAAATGAAATCACTTGCAGTCAAGCAGATCTCACATTAATTACTACGTTTCAGAAAAGTGTTCCGTCTTCAGTAAATATGAATACTGATAGTTCGCGTCAGCCCATATTGCGGAAATGTCAACATTTCTCTTTTCGAAGACATGTAACTCAGGGGCAATGCTACGAAACACTTCCTAAGCCTGGATGCATCGCAGTATTTCACGAATGTGAAGTAGTTTCTTGAACCTACACCGCATACGTTTTGTTTAGGAGGAGAATTCGGAAGTATATTTGCAGGATATTCGGCGACGTATTCTCTCGAACACTTTTAATGTTTACGTCGGAATATATTTGCTCAACAGAGTGTTGACTGATCGGACATGCTAAACACTTAACGAAACCTAACATTTTTAGGGATTTGGTAGCAGACTGGTGTATCTGAAAGTGTTAAAACATTGAAGCACGCAAGAAAATTTCAGAGTAATTCGTTCAAACATTGTAGATAAACATACTGCAATGATACGCTTAAAATTATTGAAAGTAACGTAAAACAGGACAGTGCTACATGAACTACTGTATATTATAACATGCCTTAATCCAAATGAAAAGGTGTCAGTGTTTGGAAATGTTGTGATAGTCTGCTTCGCTTACCTACGTCGTTTGGTAATGATAGTACTGCTCTGTTGGTGAGAGAGTATTATCAACAAACTATTTTAATGGGAGTTTGTTAGTAAAGCAAAGGAAATTATCTCCGTCGGTAGTATTATGTTGCAAGGTTGTTATGATATTCAGCGTACAAACTGAAACAGATTATATGAATTAAAAAAAAAAAACTTTTGTAATTTTATAAATTGTGCTATGTATTTTAATAAATTAGAATCACGAAGAACGTAGTCTTCATTCAAAGTACACACGACTGATATACTACCTCCAGTGCTTTAAAAATACTCCAAACTCGTTGTACATAAACCTCAAAGGTATAATTATTTTAGTTTCAAAACAGCCAATGAGTAATCTATCTCTTAAGAACTGGACAGACTCACTGTTGGTGCCCGGCGCGAGCTTGTAATAATGTTTATATTCGTCTACTGATAACACAGTATAATGAGAACACTTTTTGTTTTCACTCTGCAGAATTTCCTCCAGAAACTTTTCTCTCCACAGTTTTAGATTGGCTTGTCTACTACACGAACGCTCATCCATGATGAAACGCCTCACAATAATTATACTAGGATTATAATAAAACCTTTTAAACGCAACCAGCAACCTAGCATATGCACTCGTCGATGCAAAATACCGTTCAAAACAAAGTACTGAGCGAGCGAAGAGCGGCTGAGAGGGGCGAGCCAGAGATGATTCGGGGATTCCCCATTCGTACATACAGCGACATGCGTCCCGACTAGGCAAAATTAGTTCAGGCTAGGAACTGCCGGTTTGTCCTAAAGCACGTAAATTCTAACGAGGATAAACCGATTCGACCTAGGCTAACCTGTTTTATCCTGTCGGTAAAATGATGAACGACTCTGACCTAGGCGAAACTAGTTCATCCTAAAATTGGGTTTGGTCGGTAACATATACACCGCCTCTAGATTAAAAATTATTACCTATGCATCAGGCTTATAAAAACATAGCTGAAAAACCAGAATGCGACGGTAATAACAATTTACACTAATAATTGTAAGTTATTTGACCATTTAATCTAAAACGCGTTAAAATAACAATGATGATTTTTTTATTTGCATGGCCAGAAACGGGGTGAAATGTGTGCTTCCTCTCTCGGCAGACGGGTGGTAGGGGAAAGAAGGGAGCGCCGGAGCAGGAGAGTGGCGTGATGCTTCATCAGCAAGGGGACGCTATATAGCAGCGGGCAACCGCGCACACGTTCTGCAGAACTTACCATCTGACCCCTCCGCAGGTGAGTACCAGAGCTTTGTATTTTATTGAGACAGCGTATTTCGCATAGTTAATTTATCATACTGTCATTAGTAACAGAGCTTTCCAGGTATTTACTTTTCAATACCGTTTAACAGATTCATTATAAATTTGATTTACTGGGTTTTGCTATTGAACTGAAGTCCACAAATATTTCATTTGCACTCTGAATGTAACTTTGTTGTCCGCATACTAAACGATGCTTATTTGTTTGATTGGCTTCTCTGTATTTTCGTTCTGAACGCTTGGGTTGTACAATTATTCATTGCAAACATACAGCAAGAAAATTCACGCCATTTCAGATATTGACGGTTTCTGACTTATCTCGTTGTTTTTACCAAAACCTTGCTTGACTCAGTAGCATCCAAATACACTTTTTGATTGTTAGAATGAAATTTTGCACCGTTTTCTTTGTAGGTGTTTCACTCTGCTGAAGTCTTTCTTTCTCGTCAACTGGATCGCTGAAAAAATAAGCCTTTAGTGTAGTGTTAACCCACAGGTTTTTGAGTAGCAGTAGAGTTAACACTAACTCAGGAGCAAAATGGAAATCCTGTAGGTGATCCGTTTCGCTGAACCAGCCTGGAAGATCTAAGTGGTGCTACCGCCTGTGGAAAATATGTTTCTTTACTTTGCATTTGCAGAGGCAACGATCTCTTTTTTTTCCGTGTGTACTTGCGGATATGAGCCATTTAAAAGGCATTGGCAGATTTTTTTCGTGATATTTGGCATTTATCAGACTCTCCAAAGAAATGAAGGCAAGTCATTCGCATTATTAAAGGATTCACATGATGATGCATTGCGAACTCGGAAATAAAAATAATTGTTTGCGCAAAATTTAGCGGCTAAAGTAGGAGAGCAGAGCATGTTCATATCCAATTCATCTGTAGTAACTGTTAACAGTGAAAAATTGTGAGTTGTACCGTGAATCAGGAGTCAAAGTTAATCACTATGTCACCCAATAAGTAGCCAGATCAGTCAGTTCAGAGGCCAGGGAAAGGCATCAGCAAACCACTTGCAACAGGCTCATGCCAACTTAAGCACTGTGTTTCGAATCAATCTTTGGGTTGATGACAGTTGTTCTTAACAGTGCGAGTAGAAGAGAGATCAAGTCTTTTGTTTGTGTCTGTGTGCAGCGTACTAAAACAATTTGTATAGAGAATCTGTGCCACACTTCAAAAATAATTTGTTAACAGCCCTTTGGTAGGGATAATAAGCTCTATCAGAAGATAAGATATTGGTTGCTATAGCAACATGTAGGTTTTTGAATTTGTAAAATTATTTGGTAACGAGCTTTGAATAATTCTTTGAGGATAATATAGCCCTCTATAAGCCGGGACAAACATTCCAGTCATTTTTTGATTAAAAACCACAGCAAAGCTGCAAAAGGCACCAGAATGGAAAACGTCTCAGAATCTGACAATATACTCCAGTTTTTCGTTCAAGAGTCAACTAAGTAAGTCTGAAAAAAATATAGTAGTCCTGAAAGCTGGAATATATTTACTCCCATGTTACTGTTTCACTATTTACTGAAGGCAAAAAACACTGAATTTATAACACTGTTATAGCCGAATTAGCAATTTGTTTGTTTATTGGTCTTATTACAGCATAAAGCTTTTGCTTAATATTATATTTCCATATTTGTTGGTAAAAATATATCCTCTGAATTATTTAAGTTTATTTCTGTGTCATGAATATTCTAACGCACCGTTGATAGATAGTATTCATGGTATGAACTAATAGCAGCATAATGTTGAAGTATAACCTTTTCCTTTTAGCATATGTATATAACCTCTTATTTCTTTCAGGTTAACAACAATGGCAGATATGGTGTCCTCAGCACGATACTTGTTTTCCATCTTACTACTAATTGGTGAGTAGCCTGTAGTTTTTGTTGTATATTAGTGCAGTTTCAATATTGTTTCATCCAAGAAATAATTCCCAAGCTATGCAATTTGTAATATTGTTTGTTTAAAGGCTTTAATAAAAACGTTGTTTAAGAACCAGATACACAAATAAGTATTGGCAGTAAATTCTTGGATACATATAATGAAGCTAGATTGCTACTTAACAAATAGAAGAGAAAAAGTGCAGAGGATACACACAGAAAAGTGCTTCTAAACAGAGTCTTTATTCACAGGTAACAAGCACACAAATGTGTTATTAATGTACAAAATAGGTTTGACCTGTTGCCTCAGTCAGAAACTGATGAGCCTCTCACAGAAGTAGATGTACACAGGGCTCAACAAGCTTTCAGCAGCAAATTGATTAAGAATGTAGGGAAGTCTGCAAAGAGAAAGAAAGTCTTGTTGCTAGGTAGTTCGCATGCTAGGGGTGTGGGCCAACTTCTGCAGGATGAATGAGGGTTGGATTACCAGGTCACAAGTTTTTTCAAACCTAGTGCTGAACTTGGGCAGGTTACAGAGGATTTAGGTTCACTATGTAAAGGTTTTACTAAGGAAGACACCGTGGTTATTGTGGGTGGGCCGGGCAACAGTATTGACAGAGATCCGGGGTACAGCATAGAGTGTGACCTGGCAAATATTGCATCGGCATCGAATCATACCAGTGTTGGGTTTGTGTCGGTTCTGGAGCGCCACGACCGACCTCATTTGACCTCTTCTGTCAGGAGAGTTAATTTGGAGTTGGAACGGCTACTTGGATCTGATGCGGGGTCACACATTGGTGTGGTTCGTGTTGATTCACTCTGTAGGTGGGACTATACTAGACATGGCCTACACCTCAACAGGAAAGGGAAGGGTAAACTGGCTGGGCTGATAGCAGGAAATTTAAAGGGGGGAGGAACTACATCTCATGGTGGAAACTCTTTTTTAGTGTAAGATCAGTGTCCAGTGGGAAACTCAGCCATGCAAGTACTAAAGATGTCAAAAAAGTTCAAGATAGTTGCAAAAGTAAAATGAAAAATGTTAGTATATTTCATCAAAATATTGGGGGATTGAACAATAAAATTGATGAGCTTCTGCTTTGTTTAGAAGATATAGAAACTGAGAATGTAATAGATGTACTATGCCTGTCTGAGCATCACATTGTCACTGATATGCAAAAGGTTAGCATCAATGGGTACAAATTAGCTGCACATGTAAGTAGAGATAATATGATGAGAGGAGGAGTTGCCATATATGTCAAAAGCTTCCACAGTGCAAAAAATTTAGAAACTAAAAAATTTTGTGTAGAGCAACATATGGAAGCATGTGCCACTGAACTTAAACTAAAGGATGGCACTTTCATAATTGTAACAGTGTATAGGTCCCCCTCAGGGAATTTCCAGCTATTTCTGGAAAACTTGGATGCTTTGTTGTGCTATCTGTCAGACAGGGGGGAAGCAAATTATCATTTGTGGGGATTTCAATGTTGATTCCCTGAAAGAGTGTAATAGGAAGAATGACCTTTTAGTATTACTCAGTTCTTTCAATTTGAGCTCCGTCATTGATTTTCCTACTCGGATAACAAAGAACAGCAGTACATTGATAGATAACTTTTTTATAGACCAAGATAAGTTTAAGGACATAAATGCTTATCCTGTTGAGAATGGTCTTTCAGATCATAGTGCACAGCTTGTTACAGTACATGACATAGCTCCATGCAGTATAATAAATCAGACTTTCAAAGCAGTGCGTTCAATTAACAATATAAATATTGCAAACTTTAGGGAAAGCCTACAGCAGCTAGACTGGGATGAAGTGTATAAGGAACCCGATGCAAACTTGAAATATAACTTATTTCACAATACATTTTTAAGGGTATTTGAAAATTGTTTTCCCAAGAAAATAGTTAAACATAATTCCAAGAAAACATATAAAAAACCTTGGCTAACTAAAGGAATAAGAATATCTTGCAACCGCAAAAGAGAACTGTATCTAACAGCAAGATGGAGTACTGACCCCGAAATTGTTCAATATTATAAAAACTATTGTGCGGTACTAAGAAAAGTTATTAAAAAGTCCAGAAGCATGTGTATCATGTCTGAGATCAGTAACTCTGATAATAAAATTAAAGCAATTTGGAATATTATTGAAAGGGAAACAGGGCAACCAAGAGCACAGGAAGACTTTAGTGCAATAAAATTGAATGACAAGTGCACTAACAAACAATCAGAAATTGAAAATATTTTGAATAATCATTTTTTAAATGTTGTGGAGAAAATAGGATCTAGATCTTCACTAGAAGAGGCAAGGCTATTAATAGAAGAGGCCATACCTGCACAGTTTGAAACAGCTGTAATTCCACCAACCTCTCCCTCTGAAATCAGTAAAATAATAAACTCACTGAAAAGTAAAAGCTCTTACGGAATTGATGGCATTTCCAGCAAAGTACTTAAAGCTTGTTCCCCACAGATAAGTAGAATTCTCAGCCACGTATGTAATAGCTCTTTGGAGCAGGGTGTTTTCCCTGATAGACTGAAATATGCCATTGTAAAACCATTGCATAAAAAGGGGGATATGTCGGATGTCAACAACTACCGCCCAATCTCTCTTCTGACAGCTCTATCAAAAATTTTTGAGAAAGTAATGTATTCAAGAGTAGCCTCCCATATTTGTAAAAATAAAGTACTAACAAAATGTCAGTTTGGTTTTCAGAAAGGCTTTTCAACAGAAAATGCTATATATGCTTTCACTGATCAAATATTAAATGCTCTGAATAACCGGACATCACCCATTGGTATTTTTTGTGATCTCTCAAAGGCCTTTGATTGTGTAAATCATGGAATTCTTTTAGATAAGCTAAATCATTATGGTTTGAGTGGGGCAGTGCACAAATGGTTTAATTCATACTTAACTGGAAGAATGCAGAAAGTTGAAATAAGTGGTTCGTGTAATGTTAAAACAGCTGATTCCTCAAACTGGGGTGCTATCAAGCACGGGGTCCCACAGGGTTCGGTCTTAGGTCCTTTACTGTTCTTGATATACATTAATGACTTACCATTCCACATTGATGAAGATGCAAAGTTAGTTCTTTTTGCTGATGATACAAGTATAGTAATAACATCCAAAAACCAAGAACTAAGTGATGTAATTGTAAATGATGTTTTTCACAAAATTATTAAGTGGTTCTCAGCAAACGGACTCTCTTTAAATTTTGATAAAACACAGTATATACAGTTCCGTACAGTAAATGGCAAAACTCCAGTAATAAATATAGAATTTGAACAGAAGTCTGTAGCTAAGGTAGAATTTTCAAAATTTTTAGGTGTGTCCATTGATGAGAGGTTAAACTGGAAGCAACACATTGATGGTCTGCTGAAACGTCTGAGTTCAGCTACGTATGCTATTAGGGTTATTGCAAATTTTGGTGATAAGAATCTCAGTAAATTAGCTTACTATGCCTACTTTCATTCACTGCTTTCGTATGGCATCATATTCTGGGGTAATTCATCGTTGAGTAGAAAAGTATTCATTGCACAAAAACGTGTAATCAGAATAATTACTGGAGCCCACCCACGGTCATCCTGCAGACATCTATTTAAGGATCTAGGGATCCTCACAGTAACCTCACAGTATATATATTCCCTTATGAAATTTGTTGATAATAATCCAACCCAATTCAAAAGTAATAGCAGTGTGCATACCTATAACACCAGGAGAAAGGATGATCTTCACTATGCAGGGTTAAATCTGACTTTGGCACAGAAAGGGGTAAATTATGCTGCCACAAAAGTCTTTGGGCACCTACCAAACAGCATCAAAAGCCTGACAGATAGCCAACTAACATTTAAAAATAAATTAAAAGAATTTCTAGATGACAACTCCTTCTACTCATTGGCTGAATTTTTAGATATAAAGTAAGTAAAAAAAAAAAAAAAAAAAAAAAAAAAAAAAAAAAAAAAAAAACTTAATCATTAGTGTCATGCAATATTTTGTGTAATGTAATTTCTTGTACAGACATCTTTTATTAACCTGACACGTTCCACATCATTACGAAGTGTCGTATTCATGATCTATGGAACAAGTATTAATCTAATCTAATCTAATCTGTGTCTGATGCACATGCCAACTGTTGGTATATGTGACTGCTGTGTGTGTTTGTGTTATATCAGTATTTGTTAGCTCTCAAGGAGAACTGCTTCTGTAGACTAGTTTTCCAGCTCTTGTATGTTATCATTTACTGCTCAGTGCCTCTTTTGTGAAAGGAAACCACTGTAGAGCAATTCAGTAAAACTGGATGACGTATGTCACCATTTTTAACTTTTAAAATAAAACATTTGAATTACTGGTAGTGAAAAAAACCAAGAAACTTTCTTGTAGAGTGAGAAAAGAAAGATTAGGAAAAATGTTTAGATAAGACTGCAATGAGAAAAAGTTGCTCATATCATGAGTCAGAAGCAAGGAAAATCAACTTTTACAATCCATTGGGTAGTGAAGCTATTAGAGATAGATCACAAGCTTGGAAAGAACAAGGACGTGGAAGGAAATCAGCGGCATCATTTTCACCGCAACTACCAAGGACTAAGGGAAACCACAGAAAATCTAAATCTGGGCAATTATTTGAATGCCTCACCTCCCAAATTCGATTACAGATACCTTAAGACCTGTGCATCAAGCTAGAATGAATCAAGTAAATTTGCATCTGTCTTAAAATATCAAACTTTTTTATTTATAAGGTTTTTAACTGTTTTGTTTTATTTTATTCAAGTAGATAGTTTGCTACTCTAATCTATCTCTCACATACCTTCCTGAGAATTTATAGGTATGTACAGGTTCATCTCATGGGTGTTACTCAAGCTGGAAATATGGGGAAGCCTCTGTATAGTTTGGGAAGTTGGTATATAATTGGGGCTTGAAATCAATGTATGAGGCATGCTTACATGCCTGTGGGAGGCAGAAATTTGACTGTCATCTGGTGTATAGATTTCATTTTTATATTTAATTATATATTCTGTGTATAATTTAAGAAGTTTCATTCTGGAATCTTTCATGTAGTTCTTTTATTTATTTTTAACAAAATTAAAAACTGGTGTACCAGGTTAGAATGTTGCATTCAAAGCATAATATTAAGTACTGTCACAGTATGTGAATCAGTCAGTCTCATCTGACTACAATAAACCAATTAAATCAATGCTGCCACTGCTAGGAAGTCATATTATTTAGTTTTCTTATTTGTTTTCTTTCTTCCAAACTATGATACTGATGGATTTTCTAATCAGTTAAATCTGAAAGAAACGAAAGAGGAGAGAGAAATGTTTCACAAAATCTAATTTGGTGAGTAGGTGGTACATAAAACTGCAATGATGAAGAGATCCCACAGATTAGGTGATGAATACCACTGAAATTAACAGCAATGCTCACGTCAGCACAAGTAAGATGCCACAGGTTGCATTCATGAATAATGGATGAAAAGGACAACTGTTGAGCTAACTGAGTACGAACCACATTCTGTAATTTCTCTTGCTGTATTTGTAGTTCTGCTTGGGAAAGGCTATTCTAGTATGACTACAGCAAGAAAATTTGGTGAAGCCCAATCTACACTGGTGCATATATTGCCGTAAACTGTGCAGAAAGTAATTATGTTACTAGCAGCTCTGTGATATCAGTGTACCTACATTCTCACTGTGCTATTGCATGGATCCCAAGATATTACATGAGAATCAACCTTTACCGTCATGTCAAAGAATGCATGTAGATTCTGCAAGAATCATAGTCCCTGTATATGGATGCATGGGATCTAGACTCTCATTATGAATTATTTAAAATGAAATCATTTGATTGGAGTTGCCTTTATATATACATTCATGATTGTTCCAAAAATAAACGATAAAACTGAGCTTCAAATATACTGGCTACTTACTAAGGCATCACTGCCAGTGAGAGACTTACACTACTGTTTTGAGGTATGCTTACCAAACTTACAAATACAGAAAGGATACTGTGGAGACATGGCTTAGCCACAGCTTAGCCACAGCCAGGCTGTGGCTAAGCCATGTCTCCACAGTATCCTTTCTTTCAGGAGTGCTAGTTCTGCATGTTTCACAGAAGAGCTTCTGTAAAGTTTGGAAGGTAGGAGACAGATACTGGCAGAAGTAAAGCTGTGAGTACAGGGCGTGAGTCGTGCTTCGGTAGCTCAGTTGGTAGAGCACTTGCCCGCGAAAGGCAAAGGTCCCGAGTTCGAGTCTCGGTCGGGCACACAGTTTTAATCTGCCAGGAAGTTTCAAATCTATGTATATATAGAATGCCAATTTCAACAGTTGTGGATATGCTTACATTAAAATAAATTTTGTGATTGACATTCCAGTGAGTCATGTGTCATGGACTAGCTGCCAGCCAGTCGTAGTTCTTTCTTGAGCCAATGTGCTAGTTATGCTGCACATTTTGCAGGTACTGTATATGCAGAGTCTGGCTGTGCACCAGCAGTGCAGGATCTTCCACTGCAATATGCGAATCTCAAGGTTACTTTACTTAGGCTGTAACAACTAATAGAGACATCTATTGTTTAAGAAGTGGTGCAGATTGGAGGAAAGGAGTGTGTAGAACGACGAAAGTTCTAATTCAGGAATAATGATATTGATCTGAAGGTCATGACTCTTATTTAACAAACAATAGTTCCTCAGTGCTTCATTTGATTTACAGCTCATGTGTCAACAATGGCAGTACACTCTCCTTCTGCTGGAACCTGCCCACCAGGTTCACTGATGTGCCTTGATGGTTCACAGTGTTACAGCGCCAGTTTACGCTGTGATGGAAATGCAGACTGTGATGACACAACAGATGAATATGCCTGTGGTAAGTTATAGGAATAGCATGATTTAAATTTCGAGTGACAAAACCAATAAGCCTCAATTAGACTATTGTTGTGTTGACAAGAGTCTCAAATGTCAAATTCTCTTTTTTATGCTCACTTGAACTTCCTAATTTCTGACTGCCCTCACATTAAAATGGTTGTTTCTATATTTTCTGTAAAATATTATATTTAGACAGGAATTAAACAGCCTGGCACAACTGGGAAATCTGGGAAAATCGTGGGAATTTCTTCATCTGGGAAAAATTTGGGAAGAACCCAGTAATATTTTAGGATTCCAGGAATTCTTCATTGTTGGAGTTTTCAGTTAAATTTTTATAATTTTGACTAATAAGAACGGATACTCTTGAGGGAATATCAAATAGTTGTAGGTAAACAACTAGAATCCTCTCAAATACAGATTTATTCACACTTAGCTTCTACACAGATACAAGTCTGGAGGCTAACTGCCGTTAGCATCCAACATCCTGCCCCAAAGCCATCTCCTCAAAGATAGCACACTTACGCACTGAACGAATATCGATATTTATGGCGCTCTACGCCACATAGCCCCCCCCCCCCGCCCCCCACACACACAGTATGGAGTACATTCCTGTGAATGGGGGGGGGGGGGGGGGGGGGTGAGAAGTTAGGAAGGTAACATACAGTTCTTCTGCATCAGGCGGAAGCGGCCGACTGGTAGGAGATCGGGGAGTGAAACCCGGTACGTCGACGGCGAAGTCAGCAAGCGACGCCAGCGACTGAAGACGACGTCCCGTTCTGGAGTGGAAGTGTAGCACTTCGTCAGCCGGCAGGCGGAGAATCACCTTGCCAGAAGGCCTAACAAAGACACGCAGCACTTCTGCTCAATCTAAAGTGGTGCACCACACGAGATTCTGCATTGCCTCCCTCAACATTGTCACATGCGAGTACCACACACACCTTATCGCCATCTACTCAACCGATTATTTATGTATGTCATCAGGGTGTACACGTGTTGTGAATTCTTGGGTGGCACTTGTACGAGCATTGGTAGGGAGGCAGAGAGGTGTGGGAAAGCCATGGCAGAGGGAAGCATCTGATAAGTGGGGGGTGGCAGGTGCACTGGACTGCGCAGGAGACAACCTCGGGTGATCAGCTGACAGATGAGGGAGCGTGACCGAAGGCAACGAGGAGCCAGCGTGGATTGAATGGTGTGACAAAGAGCTGTCACACGAAGATGGTAACACTATGGTAGAATCCGAGTGGTTGGCAGTTTGACTGCGTGGACTGTGAGGAGTGAAGCCCCGAAAAGATTGGCCACTTGAATTAGATGAACGAGGAGAAGGAGCAGTGCTCGGCAGAGAAGCACGCTGTGGAGAATCAATACCAGAATGCATGATGTGAGAAGATGGATGCCCGCTCGAAGCAGGAGTGGGAGAAATAGGTGCAGAATCAGGGAGGTTCACCTGAGGCTCAATGAAAGCTGGTTTCAATCGGTTGAGTGAGACCGTGGTTACAGAGTCTTTTATGAGAAGATCCATGTTATTCTCAGAGCATTTGACTACCTTGTGAGGATCTGTGTAGCGCGACTGAAGTGGGGCTTTGATTGAGTCGTCTCTGAGAAACACGTACTCACAAGAGTCTAGCGTGCGTGGTACGTACACGTGCGGAGGTGTATGAGCAGCCGGAGGTGGCGGCTGAATTTTGCTGCAGTGCAAGCGCAACCACTCGAGAAGTGAATGGAGTTCAGAGGGCCACGGAAGTGGGATGGGAGTGACTAATTCTCCAGGCAAAACCAGAGGTTGGCCATACACAAACTCGGGTACGGAACCCTTGAGGTCTTCCTTGAAAGTCGCACGAAGGCCAAGAAGCACGAAGGGCAGTGCCTCTGTCCATAGTGAGTCATGGCAACGCAGGGCAGACTTTAAGGTGTGATGCCATCCCTCGACAAGCTCATTGCTTTGGGGGTGGTATGCAGAAGTATGAATTTTGACAATACCACACATTTTACATAAGTCAGAGAAAACTGAAGACTCGAATTGTCGCCCCTGGTCAGTGGTGAGGTAAACCGGTGAGCCAAATGTAGAGATACACAAATCTAAGAATGCTTGACTTACTGTCTCAGAGGTAATGTTCGGAATAGGCACAGCCTCAGCCCACCGAGTCATCCTGTCAGTAGCTGTAAACAAGTAACGGAAACCCTCGGAGGGGGGCAAAGGGCCTACGAAGTCAACATGAACGTGGTGAAACCGGCCTGGCAGTTGGACAAAACAGCCAAGGGGTGGGGAAGTGTGCCTGGCAACTTTGTTCTGTTGACACAACATGCATGCCCTTGCCCAAGACTGACAGTCGTGGCGCATGTCTCTCCAGACAAACCGTTCAGCTACCAGACGGGTGGAAGCTTTGATACTGGGGTGTGCTAATGTGTGTAGTTTGTCAAAGACCTGGCGTTGAAAGGGCTTAGGAATGAATGGCCGCAATGTACCAGTCGATTCATCACACCACACTAAGTCAGATATGCCAGGGAAAGTAGAGCGTAATAGTTGGAGAGAGGAGCTGTGGTCCGAAATTAACTGCCTGGTATCGGGGTCTGCTGATTGCAACCGAGGTAGGTCCGTTAAGTCAATTAAGGTTGACGTGAGAGAAAATGAGCAACCACATTGTCCGCTCCTCAGATGTAGCGAATGTCATTTGTAAATTGTAAGATGTAATCGATGTGACGAAAGCGTCGTGGGGGCGGATCAACCGCAGGATTTTTTATGGCAGGAACCAACGGCTTGTGATCAGTGAGCACAAAGAAATCTCGTCCCTCAACATCAGTTCTGAAGTGCCTTATGGCCTCGTAAACTGCAAGCAATTCTCTGTCGAATGCTGAGTATTTCTCCTGCGCGTTGTTTAGTTTTTTTGAGAAGAACTGCAGGGAGATCGTAACATCTTTGTATGTCTGACTCAGTACTGCGCCGATAGCATTGTCACTAGCATCAATAGTGATAAACATTGTGGCGTCCACACGTGGGTGAGCAATAGTGACAGCGGAGGCCAACAGCTGTTTGAGTTTGTTAAATGCCTTGTCCATCTCTGGTGTCCATGGGACCTGGCGGGTGCCAGAAGTTTGTGGGCCAGCGAGAGCATCTGTGAGAGGAGCCTGCACTGCAGAAGTGGCTGGCAAATGTTTTCGGTAATAATTAACTGTTCCGATGAACCTCCGTAATTCCCTATAGGTCTGAGGGCGTAGCATCTCGAGAACAGGCTTGATCTTGTCCTGCGGTGGTGTCCGATGACACAACATAACTTAGGAATGTGACGGATGACTGGTGCAATTGAGTTTTTTAATGCTCAAAAGTGACAAATGTCGCAGTTTGAACAGATTAGGACTAAGTAAGAACGGTCACTACCTGTTTCCTTGATGGCTCACTACGTTCATCACACAGCTGCTCAGAGGGCACTGCACATAAAAGGCATGCTAATTTATACTGTATTTATAATAAGTCTTGTACAATTATGATAATTCCTTTATTGTGGCACAGTTAAAAAATACATGAATGTATTTGAAAGTAAAGTTTCAATGTAAATTGATGTCCTGATCAAATTTACTGCCTTCTTATTTTTATCCTCTCATACTAATTCTTTTACAGAGGGAGTTGAGCATTCTGGACAAAAAAATATAACATGTCCTGAGAATTCAATCCCATGTAAAAGTGGGGATCAGTGCATTGAGACACACCAAAGATGTGACAAGATAGAGGACTGTGCAGATGGCAGTGATGAGTACAATTGTCGTGAGTATTGCTATGGCATTCGTATGAATATATATAAAAATAAAAAATAAAAACAAATTGCATATCATGCGTGGAATAACAGATTTCTGTAACAGCTAAAGCTTTACATAGCAATGATTTTGGTGAGTGCACTAAAAATTGATTTTAATATAATAAACACATGAATATGGTTTCCTTCTTTTGCTGTATGTCCATCATATTTAGTCATCATGACAACAGGCTGTTTTTGCACTTCTTCCTTCACTGAAATCAAATAATTTGCACTCTGAAACTGGGTAAGTGTGTGACCAGTTACAAAAATAATAAAAAATCTGATAATGAGATTTCTCTATATTTTTGAGACAATTATTTCATTATGAAGTGTCATTTTTCCTGATAAAAGTCTAAAAAGTTGGATAGAGTTTATATAAATGCTACAGAATTATATTCTGTTCAACTTTTTAGATGAAGATGCTGATGTCAGTAATCAGATATTTTCTAAGTAATTCCTTGTCCACAACATTTCTTCTTTGTTACAGTACAGGTGATTTCAGTGTATCCTAGCCATTGAACCAAAATCATGTGCATTTCTGGCATACTTATTTGTATGCATTATCTGATATTGAGACTACAATTTCTATATATTTTATTCTGCAACCCAGTTCACTGATAAATGTAATTAAATAGTTATATTAAAAACAAAGATTCCAAGACTTACCAAGCGGGAAAACGCCGACAGACAGGCACAAGAACAAAACACACAAACACACACACAGAATTACTAGCTTTCGCAACCGATGGTTGCTTCTTCAGGAAGGAGAGGGAAAGACGAAAGGATGTGGGTTTTAAGGGAGAGGGTAAGGAGTCATTCCAATCCCGGGAGCGGAAAGACTTCCCTTAGGGGGAAAAAAAGGACAGGTGTACACTCGCGCACACACACACACACGCAGACATATTTAGGCCAAAATATGTCTGGTTGTGTCTGTGTATGTGCGGATGGATATGTGTGCGTGTGTGTGTGTGTGCGCGAGTGTACACCTGTCCTTTTTTTCCCCGTAAGGGAAGTCTTTCCGCTCCCGGGATTGGAATGACTCCTTACCCTCTCCCTTAAAACCCACATCCTTTCGTCTTTCCCTCTCCTTCCTGAAGAAGCAACCATCGGTTGCGAAAGCTAGTAATTCTGTGTGTGTGTTTTGTTCTTGTGCCTGTCTGCCGGCGTTTTCCCGCTTGGTAAGTCTTGGAATCTTTGTTTTTAATATATTTTTCCCATGTGGAAGTTTCTTTCTATTTTATTTACATCATCATTAATTTGAACCCAACAATTACGTTTGTTATTGTCTCTGTTGCGTTTCGAAATCTTCTCTGTCATCTTACTTTCTCTTCTCGTTTGTACAAGTAGTTTCATTTTGTATTCATCGTCCCTTTTTCCGAATCTACCCTACATTTTATCCTGCCTAATTATACTCGATAATACGTAATTTACTTCCAAACCATAACCTAAAAATTTTTTAACGCTTTCAACATAACCGCTGCTATAAAATCCACTGTTCCAAGTTTACAAACATTTCGTGTAAACTCGTGAATACTATTTCACAGCTTCAGTTCCTTTCACCCATTAAACAACCATCTCAGTTATTTCCAACAACTTTCGTTTTATTTCCATTCCCGTTTTTCCCACATAACCGATCATTTTTTAGCAGTTTCCCACAGGTTTACACGTTATTATTTCTTCATCAAACAATTGTTAGCCTCATTCTCATAACCTGCCAGTCCACAACCAGTCCTTTGTATACATTTACACACATATTTGTCGAGATTTTACTCGAAAAATTTTTTCGAATTTTATTTTTTCGGAAATAATTTTTTTGAATCTTTTTTCCTTTCGAACCTTTTTTCTTTCGAAACTTTTTTTTTCTTTCGAAACTTTTTTCGAAAAATTTTTTCGAATTTTTCTTGAATTTTCCCACCCTTTAACGTGATCTGAAGACAACATAACTACCTAACCTTTGCACCCATTGTTGTTCACCAATCTAAGTTCAGCACAGGATCAACATAGCTCATCTCAAACCAACACTTTTTCGACTTTTTTCACACCTTTATCTCTCCCTATATAAATTTCTATTTACTTTCACTTTAACCTCATATTACCCTTTCCACCTTCTAATACCATGTCCACCTCACAACATCCCTACAAAGACCCCATTAAATTTTATTTACATTCCCTCCGAAAACATGCCTTCACCCTAGCCAGGCCTAAATATGTCTGCTTGTGTCTGTGTATGTGCGGATGGATATGTGTGTGTGTGTGTGTGTGTGTGTGTGTGCGCGCGAGTGTACACCTGTCTTTTTTTTCCCTCTAAGGGAACTCTTTCCGCTCCCGGGATTGGAATGACTCCTTACCCTCTCCCTTAAAACCCACATCCTTTCGTCTTTCCCTCTCCTTCCTGAAGAAGCAACCATCGGTTGCGAAAGCTAGTAATTCTGTGTGTGTGTGTTTGTGTGTTTTGTTCTTGTGCCTGTCTGCCGGCGTTTTCCTGCTTGCTAAGTCTTGGAATCTTTGTTTTTAATATATTTTTCCCATGTGGAAGTTTCTTTCTATTTAATTAAATAGTTATACATACTTAAAGGAACATTCAATGAGATTAATGAGGAACATCCAGAGAAAACCTTGAAAAGGTGCATGCATGTAAACTGTAATAAACCATTTTGTAATACAAGTAATAATGTGATTGTTATATTTCTGAACTTTCCTTTCAGCTGTTGTGTGTGAAGGGGAACATTTATTTCCATGTGGAAATGGAAACTGTATTAGTACTGATTTGAAGTGCAATGGAGAAGATAACTGTGGTGACCATTCAGATGAAATGGGATGTGGACCACCAGTTGATGTGAGTACCACTTACTGTGATGTAATTATAGCAGTAATAGTAGTAGTAGTAGTTTCAGATGTTATTGAAAATTAGCAAGAATTAAGTCAGTTGGAACTGCCTTAGCACATGCTTACTGTCACTGGTGTTGATGCCTTAGAAATTCATATGAGGCCATAGAAATGCGGTGAAAAACGGATATGAAGATTTGGTATGTCTGTAATTTAGCCGAATCTGTCATTTAGGCATATTTTTCTTTCTGCAGCAGGTTATAAGTTATGCCATCTACTTCTTCCTTGCTTTGCATGGGCTTTATAGAATATGAAAATATATGATGATGAAAAGTCTAAACATGACTGATTTTAAGAATTTATGGATATTGTTTTACTAAAAGCTGATTTACAACTGAAGATAATATTTGCATAATGTTAAAAAGCCTTTGAAAATGGTTAGTAAAAATGTTTGTGGATTTGAAGGTGTTGTTTGTCATCTAATTTACTTCACCACGTCAAATGATGTTTCGTGTTTGACTTTGTGCATGTTGCATGGCAATTTATTGTTTGTCCTCAGATTTATTGTGTATTGTTTTCAGTATTTTGGAGGTATTCGTAACTATTTTTGTATTGTCATAAATATTTTTGTGCATGAAGCATGGAACTGAGATGTGTGCAGGAGTTTTACTGTCATTAGACACTCAGTAGTAACAAACTCTTCAACTCTAGTGACTGTGGGTTTGCCTTTGAATCTAGTGAATGTGCATTGATTTCGTTTTCCTCCCATCATGAGTGAAATTCATAGCAGGTCTTCTAATCAATACTGTTTATCTGTTATGGATGTCAGATGATGTAACTTGACCAAATGATGCCAAATTAGTATACTATAGCTTCATGTCTAGTAGACCCATGTCTTATATATACAACAATAATTTGAACACTTGAAACCTTATTGTTAGAAATACATACTACTTAAACACTCTTAATGAAATACTGCTTAGCATATGTACTATTGTGCTCAAAATTACTTGTAAAGCTGATAGAGGTGAATTACATTTAATTTGAATAAGAATTCATTCAAGAATAAGAATATATATCCTTAATATACATAGAATAGCTACCACAGCAAGACCAAACTTTACTTTTTAAAATAAATCAGAATGAGGTCTGGTGTACTACCACAACTATCCTGTGTTCAGAGGATGTAGGGAATATTTTTTTAAGGATGTTGCATGTATCTACCTCCTCCTTCTCCATACCACACAGAGGTTCCCTTGCAACCATAAAGGAACAGCACTCCAGAAGGAAAGATGTTACAGATAATGTATTAAGGAGTCTGGGGATTGTTACTGCAATGAAATATCTATATATAGTGTTAATTGTTGTTCCTTCAGTGTGAGTTTTCATGAACAGCTACACTTTGCTAGTTAAACAATACTAATAAGTAATAAAACATATTAGCTAAACTGGAAGGCCTTTGCCTACAAGTGCTTTAAAGTGAGATTAAATTCTTTCTCTTGTTCACAATGTTCATAGGCCAAAAATGTCTATTACAGAAAATATTCTACCAATTGTTCACTCTAAGAAGAGTTATGTGTGTGACAGGAGTGGCTGTCTTGTTAGAAGTCGCATAGCCTCAATAGCCAATGACAGCTTTTGCAGCACAGCCAACCTAGTCAACCATGCATAGCAGATGGCAGTGAGTTTCAAGTTGCTATATTCTCATAAAACATTTGTTTTGAACTGCTCTTCTAAGGCTGTGCAAAGTTTGACAGTACCAGGCAGAATTTATGGTTGCTCCACGATCGAGAAAATCAATAAGAAGCACACCTTGCCTATCCCAAAACACTGTTGCCATCAACTTCCTTGCTGACACGGTTTGCAAAACATTTTCTTGGTTTTTGGGGGGGACCTGGTGTGCCCCCACTCCATGCACTGCAATTTTGTCTCACAATTGACGTGTTTCACCCAAGTCTCGTCACTGGTTATGATTCAATCCAGTAATGAATCACATGTCAACGTTCTTTATTGAGCTCTGTAAGCATTTTGGGCACTCATCATGCACAAAATTTGTGGTAGCCCAGCTTTTGAGTGACAATTTCAAACAAAGAAGTCGATGAAACTTGTGGAAAAGAAAGCAAAATCAACATTATTGTGAAGCGACGGTTTTCGCAAATTGTTTCATCAACTTTAGCGACAAGATTGTCGGTCACAGTGCTTGGGCGTCCACTCTTCTCTTCATCATGAACGTTGGTTCGGCCATTTTTTAACCGAATGCACCATTTCCAGACAGAAAATTCACTCATTACATTGTTTCCATACACTTCGCACAGTTCATGATAAATTTCTATGGGTTTTAGGTTTTTTGCCAACAAAAACCATTTCACAGACTGCACCTCACAACTGGCGGATTTTTGATTGCACCACACATTTCAAATTCGAATATCGAAACAACCAGAGGCATAGAGATGTCCCCGCTGTCACGGATTGATGCCAACTGAGCTGCTGACCATGTATATACCAAAATATATGCGATTGGTGTGTGCCTAGCAGCGTCAGATGAAAAGTTCTCTACTTTCTGAATAGCCGTCATAAGTTGGTTTTCCTTAAACTATCTCCTAACGTAAGTTGTAGCATCAGTATTGCCTCATGTGTTTCTACATTTCTCTGGAATCCAAACTTATCTTCCCCAAGGCTGGATTCTATCAGTTTTTTCCGTTCTTCTGTACAGAATTCGTTTTAGTATTTTGCAACAATGACATATTAAACTGATAGCAGTAATTCTCACACTTTTCAGTTAGTTAGAATTACTACATCCTCCGTGAAGTCTGAGGGTATTTCACCTGTCTCATACATCTTGCACACCAGATGGAAGAGTTTTGTTGTAATAGGCTTTCCCAAGGCTATCAGTAGTTCAAATTAGAGCTTTCAGGGCTTTGTCAAATTCTACTCACAGTATCGTATCTCCCATCTTATCTTCCCTACATCAACTTCCCTTTCTATAATATTGCCTTCAAGTTCATCTCACTTGTATAGGTACTCTGTATATTCCTTCCACCTTTCAGCTTTCCCTTCTTTGCTTAGGACTGGTTGACCATCTTAGCTGCTGATATTCATACAGCTGCCTCTCCTTTCCCCAAAAGCCTCTCTAATTTTCCTGTTGGTGATATCTGTCTTTTCCCCTAGTGAAACATGCTTCTGAAGTGTTACATTTGTCCTCTAACCATTCATGCTTAGCAGTTTTGCGCCTCCTGTCAATCTCATTTTTCAAACATTTGTAATCCCTTTTGCCTGCTTCATTTGTTGCATGTTTAAATTTCCTCCTTCCATAAATTAAATTCAGTATCTCCTGTATTATCCAGAGATTTCCACTAGGCATGGTCTTTCTACCTATTTGATCCCCTTCACTATTTCATCTCTTAAAGCTACCCATATGTCTTCTACTGTATTCCTCTCCCCTGTTCTAGTCAACCGTTGACTAACACTCCCTACTCCCTCTGAAACTCTCAAGAACCTCTGGTTCTTTCAACGTATCCAGGCCCCATCTCCTCAATGTCCTACCCTTTTCCAGTTTATTCAGTTTTAATTAACAGTTCACAACCAATAAATTGTGGTCAGAGTCCACATCAACCCTTGGAAATGTCGTACAATTTAAAATCTGGTTCCTAAATCTCTGTCTAACCATTATGTAATCAATGTGAAACCTTCTGGTGTCTCTAGGTCTCTTCCGTTTGTACAATCTTCTTTTATGATTCTTAAACCAAGTGTTAATGATGATTAAATTATGCTCTGTGCAAAATTCTACTAGGCAGCTTCCACTTTCATTCCTTTTCCCCAGGCCATATTCACCTTCTATTTTTCCTTCTCTTCCTTTTCCTACTGTTGAATTCCAGCCCCCATAACAATTTAATTTTGATCTCCTTTGTTGTTGTGGTCTTCATTCCTGAGACTGGTTTGATGCAGCTCTCCATGCTACTCTATCCTGTGCAAGCTGCTTCATCTCCCAGTACCTACTGCAACCTACATCCTCCTGAATCTGCTGGTGTATTTATCTCTTGCTCTCCCTCTACGATTTTTACCCTCTACACTGCCCTCTAATACTAAATTGGTGATCCCTTGATGCCTCAGGACACGTCCTACCAACCGATCCCTTCTTCTAGTCAAGTTGTGCCACAAACTTCTCTTCTCTCCAATCCTATTCAACACCTCCTCATTAGTTATGTGATCTACCAATCTAATCTTCAGCATTCTTCTGTAGCACCACATTTTTAATGCTTCTATTCTCTTCTTGTCCAAACTATTTATCGTCCATGTTTCACTTCCATACATGGCTACACTCCATACAAATACTTTCAGAAACGACTTCCTGACACTTAAATCTATACTCGATGTTAACAAATTTCTCTTCTTCAGAAACGCTTTCCTTGCCATTGCCAATCTACATTTTATATCCTCTCTACTTCGACCATCATCAGTTATTTTGCTCCCCAAATAGCAAAACTCCTTTACTACTTTAAGTGTCTCATTTCCTAATCTAGTTCCCTCCACATCACCCTACTTAATTCGACTACATTCCATTATCCTCGTTTTGCTTTTGTTGATGTTCATCTGATATCCTCCTTTCAAGACACTATGCATTCCATTCAACTGCTCTTTCAAGCCCTTTGCTGTCTCTGACAGAATTACAATGTCATCGGCGAACCTCAAAGTTTTTATTTCTTCTCCATGGATTTTAATAACTACTCCAAATTTTTCTTTTGTTTCCTTTACTGCTTGTTCAATATACAGATCGAATTACATCAGGGAGAGGCTACAACCCTGTCTCACTCCCTTCCCAACCATTGCTTCCCTTTCATGCCCCTCAACTCTTATAACTGCCACTTGGTTTCTATACAAATTGTAAATAGCCTTCCGCTCCCTATATTTTACCCCTGCCACCTTCAGAATTTGAAAGAGAATATTGCAGTCAACATTGTCAAAAACTTTCTCTAAGTCTACAAAAGCTAGAAATGTAGGTTTGCCTTTCCTTAATCTAGCTTCTAAGATAAGTCGTAAGGTTAGTATTGCCTCACATGTTCCTGTATTTCTACGGAATCCAAACTGATCTTCCCCCACGTCGGCTTCTACTAGTTTTTCCATTCTTCTGTAAAGAATTCGTGTTAGTATTTTGCAGCCGTGACTTATTAAACTGATAGTTCGGTAATTTTCACATCTGTCAACACCTGCTTTCTTTGGGATTGGAATTATTATAGTCTTCTTGAAGTCTGAGGGAATTTCGCCTGTGTCATGCATCTTGCTCACCAGACGGTAGAGTCTTGTCAGGACTGCCTCCCAAGGCCTTCAGATGTTCTAATGGAATGTTGTCTACTCCCGGGGCCTTGTTTTGACTTAGGTCTTTCAGTGCTCTGTCAAACTCATCATGCAGTATCATATCTCCCATTTCATCTTCATCTACATCCTCTTCCATTTCCATAATATTGTCCTCATGTACATTGCCCTTGTATAGACCCTCTATTTACTCCTTCCACCTTTCTGCTTTCCCTTCTTTGCTTACAACTGGGTTTCCATCTAAGCTCTTGATATTCATACAAGTAATTCTCTTTTCTCCAAAGGTCTGTTAATTTTCATGTAGGCAGTATCTATCTTACCCCTAGTGAGATAAGCCTCTATACATCCTTACATTTATCCTCTAGCCATCCCTGCTTAGCCATTTTGCACTTCTTGTCGATCTCATTTTTGAGACGTTTGTATTCCCTTTTGCGTGTTTCATTCACTGCGTTTTTATATTTTCTCCTTTCATCAATTAAATTCAATATTTCTTCTGTTATCCAAGGATTTCTACTAGCTCTTGTCTTTTTACCTACGTGATCCTTGGCTGCCTTCACTACTTCATCCCTCGAAGCTATCCATTCTTCTTATAATGTATTTCTTTCCCCCATTCCTGCCATTTGTTCCCTTACGCTCTCCCTGAAACTCTCTACAACCTCTGGTTCTTTCAGTTTATCCAGGTCCCATCTCCTTAAATTCCCACCTTTTTGCAGTTTCTTCAGTTTCAATCTACAGTTCATAACCAATAGATTGTGGTCAGAGTCCACATCTGCCCCTGGAAATGTCTTACAATTTAAAACCTGGTTCCTAAATCTCTGTCTTACCATTATATAATCTATCTGAAATCTGCCAGTTCTCCAGGCTTCTTCCATGTATACAACCTTCTTTTATGATTCTTGAACCAAGTGTTAGCAATGATTAAGTTGTGCTCTGTGCAAAATTCTACCAGGCAGCTTCCTCTTTCATTTCTTACCCCCAATCCATATTCACCTACTATGTTTCCTTCTCTCCCTTTTCCTACTACCGAATTCCAGTCACCCATGACTATTAAATTTTCGTCTCCCTTCACTATCTGAATAATTTCTTTTATTTCATCATACATTTCTTCAATGTCTTCGTCATCTGCAGAGCTAGTTGGCATATAAACTTGTACTACTGTAGTAGGCGTGGGCTTCGTGTCTATCTTGGCTACAATAGTACATTCACTAAACTATTCATAGTAGCTTCTTACTCATTATTAAACCCACTCCTGCAAGGCACCTACAGGATGACTATATAAAAAAAAAACGTAAATTAGTTATAAACTATGGCATGCACATGCTTTATTCAACATGTTAACATCACAACAGATAATCAGTTTTAGGTTATGACATGTTTGATATGCCTGCCATCATTGGTGATGACATGGTGCAGACAAATAATGAAATTCTGCGTGACCCAATGCAGTGTCAGAAAATCGATGCTGTCAATGATCTCTTGAATGGTTGTTATCAGCTGAGTTTTGGGGTTTTTGCTGTATACATTGTCTTTAATATAGCCCCTCAAAAAGGAGACACATGTGTTCAGATCCAGAGAATATGGTGGTCAATCAGAGCCCATGCCAGTGGACTCTGGATACTCCAAAGCCAGAATGCAGTCCCCAAAGCACTCCTCCAGGACATCAAATGCTCTCCTGCTTTGATGGGGTTGAGCTCTGTCTTGCATGAAGCACATCTTGTCAAAATCAGTGTCTTTTTCGATAAGGGGGATGACATCATCTTCCAAAACTTTTATGTATCATTTGGTAGCCACAGTGGCATCAAGGAATATCACACAGATTATTCCATGACTGGACATTGCATGCTACACAGCCCTCCGATAAGGTTGAAGAGACTTCTTGATCGCAAAATGTGGCTTCTCTGTACTCCAGATGCGCCAGTTTTACTTATTGACAAATCCATCCAAATGAAAGTAGGCTTCATCGCTAAACCAAACCATATTGCCATCAAAGTTCTTTTTGCCAATTCTGTGGACGATAGTGTTGGTGAAATACAGCTACTGTTCTAAGGCCCTGAGGGTTGATGGCTGATAGCTCTGACTTTAGTATAGGAAGAGATACAGGTCTTCACCACAATTTGTCACAGTGTGGATCCTCACCTGTTGTGCAGCTCATGTGTTCGACTTCGTGGGGCTAGTTTGAAACACAGTGCTTTGTCTTCTCAATGTTTTCAGGTGTTTTCACCCTTTTTTGATGACTGACATTGCCAACAATGTCAGCATGAACACTACCCACTCTCTCAAACTTGCAAATCAAATTCTTGGTTGTTAGCACACTTGGACCAGTTGTCTTCAGCTTGATCTCGGTTGAAACTTCCTTTGAGCCACAGTTGGGCTGTTATTGCCTTCACAAGCGCTGTATGCTCAGGCACCTGTACCGTGACATTTTCATGTGCAAATGGCCAACAACTACAAGGCCCATACAGATTACCATACTAATTCCCATTATGCCCCACACCCAACCATCCAGTTTGAAAGTCCTAACGCAAAACATTCAGAAGCTATGATGATTTTATTTCATATGGTCCGATAATTGTAACCTTGCATTTATAACCTTGTATTCAACTGACCAGAAGTTCTGTTCCTACTGCCACCAAACTTCACTAATTCCCATTATATGTAACTTTAACCTATCCATTTCCCTTTTTACATTTTCTAACCTTCCCGCCCCAATGAAGGGATCTTAACATTCCACAATCCGATCTGTAGAATGCCAGTCTTATCTCTCCTGATGACAACATCCTCCTGAGTAGTCCCTGCCTGAAGATTCTAATGGGGGACTATTTTACCTCTGAAATGTTTAACGCAAGAGAAAAACATCATCATTTAACCATACAGTAGCGCTGCATGTCCTCGGGAAAAATTGTGGCTGTAGTTTCCCCTTGTTTTCTGCCGTTCGCAGTACAGCACAGCAAGGCCGTTCTGGTTGATGTTAAAAAGCCAGATCAGTCAGTCATCCAGACTGTTGCCCTGCAACTAATGAAAAAGCTGTTGCCCCTCTTCAGTAACCACATGTTTGTCTGACCTTGCAACAGATACCCCTACGCTGTGGTTTTACCTGTGGTACAGCTATCTGTATTGTTGAGGCACACAAGCCACCCCACCAATGACAAGGTCCATGGTTCATGGAGGGGGGTTGGGGGAGGGGGGCTGAAACAGTACATACCATAAGAAATCTAGGAGTAACTATCCAGATATCCAGAGTGACCTTAAGTGGAATGATCATATTAAACAAATTGTAGGAAAAGCAAATGCCAGGCTAAGAATTGTAGAAAGAAGCTTAAGGAAATGTAACTCACTCAGAAAAGAAGTGTTTTACAAGCTGCTTGCTCGACCAGTTCTTGAGTACTGTTCATCAATTTGGGATCCTTACCAGATAGGACTGACAGAAGAAATAGAGAAGATCCAACTAAAACTCACTAATTTCATCACAAGATCATGTAGTCTGTTCAAGAGCATTACAGTGATGTTCAATTAATTCCATTGGCAGATGCTACAAGAGAGATGTTGTGCATCACAGAGCAGTTTACTATTGAAATTTCAAGAGAGCACTTTGCAGGAAGAATCGGACATCATAATACTTCCTCCTACATAACATGTGGTGTAATTATCACAATGAGAAAATTCAAGAAATTAGAGCTAATACAGAGGCTTACTGACAATTATTCTTCTCATATACCATTTGTGAGCAGAATAGAGAAGGGGGATCAGTTAGTGGTACCAAAAGTACCACCTGCCATAAATATTACATGGCTTGTGGAGTATGATGTAGATGTAGACATCTTCTGTGTTGGAAATTTTTGGAATATGAAAATTGTGGGCAACAGAAAGACCTGAATCTGGAGCTGGTGGATGTAGACATTTTCTGTGATGGAAATTTGTGGCATATGAAAATTGTGGGCAACAGAAAGATCTGAATCTGGAGCTAAATTTTTTGTAGGCAAAGGTCTTAAAGTTATCTATATGAGGGTAATCCCAAAAGTAAGGTCTAATTCTTCATAAGTAGATAGACCTCTTTATTTCTACAATGGTTTACATCAGTTTACAGCTTGAACATTTAGCTATTTTTCAACATAATCACCATTTTTGTCGATGCATTTTTGTAGACACTGTGGCAGTGTCCTCTTCTTTCACTTCGTCATTGGAGCTGAATAGCTGGGACCACAATTAACACTGACAGGTACTGTGAGCCTCTGAAAAAACTCAAACGGGCAATTCAGAACTGGAGAAGAGGAATGTCGAGCAAGGGCATACACATTCTCCATGACAACGTTCGGCCACACATCGCTCGGCAAACCGTTGCTCTCTTGCAACTGTTTCAGTGGAACATAACCACCCATCCATCCTATAGTCCTGACTTGGCACTCAGTGACTATCACCTGTTCCCTAGGTTAAAAGAACATTTGGCCAGAAAGCGATTCAGCTCCAATGATGAGGTGAAAGAAGAGGTTCATAAATTTCTGGATAGCATGGTGCCAAGCTGGTATGACATGGGCATACAAAGACTGCCACAGCGTCTACAAAAATGGTGATTACGAAAAATAGCTAAATGTTCAAGCTGTAAACTGATGTAAACGATTGTAGAAATAAACAGGTCTATGTACTTATAAAAAAATAGGAGACCTTACTTTTGGGATTACCCTTGTAGTTTTTTAGTGTTGTTGAACTAGCAAAGTATAGCTGTTCATCAAAACTTTCGTTGAAGGAGCTCAACTTCTCCATATTACACCATTCTTCAGTTTTGCTTTTTTCATCATTTGATTCACTGCTTGAAAAATTCTTTTCCTTTCATCACAGAAAATTGGTCCTTTAAACAGTAATAGGCTCTAAGAGGGTAACCTTCTACAAAGAAATGAATAAAAGGCCTTAGTACAACTAACTTACACACAAAATTGTGTACCCCACTGCCTAGGTTGTAAGTGTGTCAAGATAATATTGTTAATACAGGGTGTCTCAGAAAGAGGCCTGGGAGGGGTCTGTGAGTTGTGTGACGTGTTTGCTGCTGTTGCCGCTGTGTCTGCCAGTTGTCAGTGCGTAGTTCTCGGCCCCCTACACTGGGCAACTAAGTGCACTGGAGTTTTCTTTAGAGTTTTTTTGTCAAGTTTAATCATTTCAAATATTATTGATAGATGTCATTATTGCAATTTTGCCCAGTCTGTGGCTTTCCCTGCCTATATGTCACTGGGCTCAATCCTCAGACAGAAACACTGTGCATGTGTCTTCCAAACTATGTGACTGGGTGTTCAGGTGTTTTGTTTTAAGCTTCCTGTCAAGTTCTCATTGGTATGTTGTATGGTATACAGAATGATCAGTGAGTGTTTCTTGTTTTGAACTATGCAAAAACAGAATCGTATGTGGAATGTCAGCTTGAATTTGTACAAAAATTTCCCAGTGTATGTGGGGCCAGTGATTTGCTGATACACAGATTAGTGAAGAAATTTTGACAAACTGGATCTGTGTTACACAAAGAAAGGCCTACAGAACCTAGTGTTTTAACAAGAAATAAATTAGATGAGATACGGGAGGCCTCAGAAAAAAGTTCGAGAAAATCTCTGCACCATTTGGCACTTCATCTTGGTGTGCCGAGAGCAGCTGCTCACAGAGCTGTGCCCATACTGAAATTAAAACCATACAAAATAACAGTAGTGCATCAATTGAAAAACTCAGATACTGTTGCTTGACGTCATTATTGCAACTGGCTGTCGGCTGTTACAGTCCATGCACAGGAGGGGGTTGATATTGATAATTTTTTTAAAATGAAGCATGGCTGCATTTGTCAGGGTATGCAAATTCTCAGAAAAATCAATGTTAGAGCTCTGAAAATCCTCATGAATTACCTCAACAACCTCTGCACGGTGTGGAAACAGGAGTGTGATGTGCAGTTATACTGGAGCAATCTTCTTCCACAAAATAATAAATTCTGACATGTATGTTAACAATATACTGCATCCTTTTCATTTTAGAGCCAACACCTAACAAAAAGATATACGGTTATTTCATGCAGGATAATGCAAGACCATATATCGCCAATGCTTTTATGACAGCAATACAAAGTGTTTTTGAAGATAGGATAGTTGACTTGCCTCCTCATTCTCCAGATCTAAATCCATGCGATTTTTGTCCTTGGGGAATGTTAAAAGACAAGATGTATGCAACCAATCCCCACACACTCTAAGAGATGGAAGATGGGGTTTGGCTTATATCTGACTGTAGGCTTTCCGAGCGTAAACTATTGAAGGTTTCTCAGGTCTCCAGCCAGGTGGTAGTGTTGATATCTCGTAATGTTTCGGGAAGTGTCGTACTACCCATCTTCTGCCGAAGTGAACTATATACTTCGCCAGAAGATGGGTAGTATGACACTTCCCAAAATGTCATGAGATTTCAATGCTACAACCCGGCTGGAGACCCTAGAAACCTTCATCTAGGGGTTTGGCTTGCCATTTCCCAGATTTTGGCAGCCAAAATTCGTTGCTTATTTGCTAATGTGTTCAGGAGATGTCAGGCTGCTCTTACCACAGAGGGGCATCATTTTGAACACCTACTGTAAATAAGAAGTGAAACATGGATGATTACTAGTTTGGACAAGAAGAGAATAGAAGCTTTCGAAATGTGGTGCTACAGAAGAATACTGAAGATAAGGTGGATAGATCACGTAACTAATGAGGAGGTATTGAATAGGATTGGGGAGAAGAGAAGTTTGTGGCACAACTTGACTAGAAGAAGGGATTGGTTGGTAGGACATGTTTTGAGGCATCAAGGGATCGCAAATTTAGCGTTGGAGGGCAGCATGGAGGGTAAAAATCGTAGAGGGAGACCGAGAGATGAGTACACTAAGCAGATTCAAAAGGATGTAGGTTGCAGTAAGTACTGGGAGATGAAGCAGCTTGCACAGGATAGAGTATCATGGAGAGCTGCATCAAACCAGTCTCAGGACTGAAGACAACAACAACAACAACAACTGTAAATAAAGGTAAGCTTAAGTTAATAAGATGGCAATGTTATTTATGCTTAACTAAGGGAAGCACGTACACAGCTGACTACCAGCAGATAAGTGTCCAAGAGTCAGGCACGGTGGTGGCCGGTGGATGCGGTGGCAGTGGCCGATGGCTGTGCTGCGTGACCTGTTCGGACCCATCGAGGGTGTCTTTCATGAGACACTTTGTATGACGTCTCATTGCAGAGTCTGTTGGGGTTCAGCTTAATAGAACTTGTGAAATTTTTCAACTTCATATGCTAATATTTGCAGTGAAAATTAAACAGTTATTACTTGCATAGGATTTTTTTAAATAATCAAATAATTATTCCCCCCACCCCTTCACAACCCCCTTTGCTTAAAATTCATTTGGATTCAATGAATTTTCTTACAGCCTTTCATGGAGCGTGGAATATACAGTACATTAGAAGATGTTTAAACTCTGTAAATTAATAAAAAGAATGTTATGTTTTAGCCAACACTAGATTTCCAAGACATATTTGAATAATATTCTCAGAAGTACAAACATAATTGGATGAATAACAGTATTAGGCTGTGTGTGCTATTTTAAGATTCCAGATCTTACATCTGAGCTATAATGCCCTTTTAATAAATTTCACATATATTTAATTACAGTATGGTGTCAGTAAGTTACTCTGATTTATGTAGTTACACTGGTGAAAACAGACAGCATACTTGACCTCTTATTGAATATGTACTGGGATTATGGTGCAGCTAGTCCATAGCATCAATTATGGAAAATGTATGTGATGTATGAAAATATAATAAGGAAAGTTCTAGCTGGATACAAATAATTTGCATGTAAAGGAACCCACTCACAAAATAGCAGCAGAATTGAGTCGTACAGACATACCCACAAAAGAGAATGAAAATTCTGCTTACTTTTAAAAGAAATCCTTTGATGAGATGAACCCAGAGTAATTTTCATTAAACTCTAATGCAAGCCTATCCCATTGAGACAGTAGAGATGCAGACCATTTGATTAGAGGCAGTAGATGTGCACACCTTTGTAACAATTGATGCTCAGTATATGAACAACTTGAGCATATTTATTTGAGGATCAATTGAAGCTTACTGGATTTTGTTTACCTAAAGAAATGAGTTTCGGTATGTGTTGAAATGGTCTCCGGTTGTCTCTGAACCATCATTACTTCTGATTCCATTCATTACAGAGATATTCTGTTTCAATCATAGTATCAATGTTTCGAGTTTGTGAGTAGTAAGCACATCTTCTTCATTTCTTAAGGAGAATCAACAGGATGCTGTACATGTTCCATATATCAGATTCTTAGAAGTTTTTATATGAATGTGCAATCAACAGGTAACAGGATGATGGCAGGCCATATACTCAAGGTAACTAATGCATATTGGCAGAGTACCACTTAGACTAGGTTAGTTAATTCAAATCATAGTTGGAAAAGAAACTGTTGTTCCAAGAATTTTGATGGCCAAGGGAGAAGAATGTGTAGTGTGATGTTCCTGATGGCCAGAATGCACACTTAGGTTCTGTGTTAAGTCATCCTTCTAGTCTCTCATAAACGAGAAATTGTGACATTATTGGTGACTATCCTTCCTTTGGATCAAGACATTAAGTTCAGCAGCTTCCCTGATGTAGTTTGAGAGGTGTAAGCTTTGTTCCAGCACCAGTTTTCTCCCCCTTGCTTCTGTCTCACTGTCCTCAGCAACACAAGCACAAGGCAGCACCACACTTTACACACATTCATTACAATTATCTCAACTGAATAGTTCACTAAAGACAAAACTCGTAATCTACAAAGGATAACAGTATGTATGTACAGAAAGAAAGACTAATAATTATGAGAATCACACTACCTGTAAAGGTTCATTCACTTATTCATTGTGCTTTATAGACATCCATCAAGCAGAATTTTGAAGATGTAGAATGAGTCACTGTAGACAGCAATAAAATTCAAGCAGCTTATAGAACAATCAACATGATACAACTTTATATGTTGTTTACATGTCAAAAGTGCTGAGTAGTACAATAATTTTGGCCAAGAATATTGGCATTATTTCAAAAATAAAATATATTTTTTTAAATTTGTGATACAATCAACTTGGGAATTCATGCGCTTGACTAGTTATGTGTGTGAAGGTGTTGGTAGTTGCATGTGGTGGAGGGTGCATGTGTTGTACAGATGAACTGCACAGCAGAGGAGTTTGTGTGTCCTGATGGAACCTGCCTGTCACGTAGCCGTGTCTGTGATGGTGTCGTCAACTGTCTTGGGGGCAGCGACGAGAAGGGGCCTTGCCCTTCCTATGATTCTTCGGCGGTAAGTGAGCTCTGTCCGCTCTGCTGAATCCTTATTTACTGAACTGGGGAGAAGTCTTATGTCTTTCTAGCGCAAATTATGTTATATCCACATTATTTGTGTTGATATTAAGTAATGTGAAATTTATTTCTAATTCCATTTTAAAGCTTTGTTATTTGTTTGCCAGGTTTCAGGAAAGTGTAGTCCTGCAACTGTAAAAGTGATATTCTAAAAGAGAAATATAAGTAATACCGTACATTTATCTTTAATGATGTCATGATCAATACCACATTAAATCTCAGTCCTGCTTTTCTTCATTTCATTCAGTTTCTGATTCCTCAGTAAAGACTGGAATTCTACATCTGCATCTACATCTACATGATTACTCTGGTATTTAAAATAAAGTGCCTGGCAGAGGATTCAATGAACCACCTTCAAGCTGTCTCTCTATCGTTCCACTCTCGAATGGCACACGGGAAAAACGACCACTTAAAGTTTCCTGTGCGAGCCCTGATTTATCATATTTTATCGTCATGATCATTTCTCCTAATGCAGGTGGGTGCCAACAGAATGCTTTCACAATTGGAGGAGAAAACTGGTGATTGATATTTCATGAGAAGATCCCGTCGCAACGAAAAACACCTTTGTTTTAATGATTGCCACTCCAATTCACGTATCATGTCTGTGGCACTATCTCCCCTATTTCACAATAATACAAAACGAGCCGCCCTCCTTTGTACTTTTTCAATGTCATCCGTCAGTCCCACCAGATGCGGATCCCACACCACACAGCAGTACTCCAGAGTAGTGTGGACAAGTGTGGTGTAAGCAGTCTCTTTAGCAGACCTGTTGCACCTTCTAAGTGTTCTGCCAATGGATCACAGTCTTTGGTTTGCTCAGCCCATAACATTATCTATGTGATCATTCCAATTTAGGTTATTTGTAATTGTAATGCCTAAGTATTTAGTTGAATTTACAGCCTTCAGATTTTTTATGACTTATTGCATAATCGAAATTTAGTGGGTTTCTTTTAGTATTCATGTGAATAACTTCACACTTTTCTTTATGCAGCATCAATTGCCACTTTTTGCACCATACAGATATCTTATCTAAATCATTTTGCAATTTGTTTTAGTCATCTGATGACTTTACAAGACAGTAAATGACAGCATCAGCTGCAGACTTTCTAAGATGTCTACGAAGGCTGTCTCCTATACTGTTAATATAGATCAAGAACAATAGAGGGCCTGTAACACTTTCTTGGGGAACACCGGATATTACTTCTTTTCTGCTCGATGACTTTCCATCTATTACTACGATCTGTAACCTTTCTGACAGGAAATCACGAATCCAGTTGCACAACTGAGGCAATATTCCAGAGGCACACAGTTTGGTTAGAAGACTCTGAGGAATGGCTTTAAAGCCTAGTGGAAATCTAAAAATATGGAATCAGTTTGACATGCCCTGTCGATAGCACACATTACTTCATGAGTATAAAGAGCTAGTTGTGTTTTGTCTGAACAATATTTTCTGAATCCATGCTGATTATGTGTCAATAAATCGTTTTCTTTGAGGTACTTCGCAATGTTCGAATACAGTATATTTTCCAAAACCAGACTGCTAATCGACATTAGTTATATGGGTCTGTGCTTCAATGGATTACTCCTACTTCCTTTTTGGGTACTGGTGTGACTTGAGCAATTTTCCAGTCTTTAGGTACGGATCTTTCTGTGATTGAGCAGTTGTATATAATTGCTAAATATGGAGCTACTATATCAGCAAACTCTGAGAGGAACTGGACTGGTATACAATCTGGACCAGAAGCCTTGCCTTTATTAATTTCTGTAATAAATATCATTGTCATTATCATCATCCACAAAATAGTGAGGTTTGGTTTAGGTATCATTACTTGCTCCAATTTTAAGTAGGCTACAACTAATCTTTCCTTCTCTTCTTAGGACATTCAACATTTTCCCTTGAGGTATGTTTTCTGGAGTATGCTTTTTCAGTTCATTTCCATTTTCACTATTCCTGTTTCCAGTCCATGAGTTTGTAACTGGCAAAAGGTTGCTGGAGCTTCACCTCTGTTGCGTCAGTCCTCTTGAGTTGACTGGCGATTATAGTCCAAGTCTCTGACCCATACATTATAACTGGTTCTGCCGTCTAAAATTTTAATACTGTTTCCTAACTTTTTTGGGGAGAGTGTAATTTATAGCAGTAAATAGATTGAAAATATTCTGTATCACATCCGTTTAGTCTTTGTAAATCTGACAGAAAATTTGAATGTGCTGTACTAATTTCCCATCTTTTCTCTCATTGAACATTTTGTATGTGAAAGGCAGTACACATTTTCAATTGTAATATTTCCCATAGGGGTGTAAATTACCTCACAATGAAAGCATCGGAAAATTACCATCATTATTGCTTGTCTGCAAATGATGTTAATTGTGTACGAAGAATAGGCAAGCAAAGCCCACGTGCCTAGAAGTGCAAACCCAATGTTTGAAACAAGCAGTAAAGACTCAACAACAAGTTAATGTCTATTGTACAAGATGATCTGAAAAGTTCATGAGTTAACGAACAGAATACCTTTACTGACCTTCAGAGTCATCACCATTATCTACAACACACTTCTGACATTGGTTGTAAAGCTGTTGGAAACTGTCAGCAAGTGCTTTTTATGAATTCTCTCAAAGCACCATGGTCATGCACTGTTGGATATATGTGTCATTACAGGGGATGAGACCTGGTGTTACCAGTTCGATCAGGAGACCAAGTGATAGTCAGTGACATCTTGTTCATCGTCTTCCTCAGGTAGATATTTGTGATGAGTCAAGCAATTGTTGTCAAAAAAAGACAATCAACATCATCTTAATCATGAATTTTGTCTGCAGGTTTCTTTTTTTCTTTTAGGAGGTGAGGAACACCAAACCATTGACTGTCACTTGGTCTCCAAATAATATTGATGGCACCAAGTCTCAACTGTAATGATGCAGATACCCAACAACTGTACAGCTAGTGTTAAGAGGTTGATGTAGCTAATTGTTATTACTTTGAAGGCCCGTAAAGGTATTTTGCTTGTAACTCTTCTTTCATTTATTTTCTGAGACCATGCATCAAACTGTTCTGATGCACCTTGTATAGCTCGCATTAGCTACGGTAATTACAAAGATTTGATAGCTGTAGTATTTGTTGCAACATTATGACAAGAAATAGGATCTGCACATTAAGTTTACCTTCTAAATCACTAAAATAAGAAGTAGAGATATTATAAGTGAATTACTTTATTTGTGGACTTCTTCTGAATCAGCTATGCTAAGACATAATGTGGGAAGGACCATGTTTTCCTCTGAATCTTGTTGTATTACATTATAATCGCAGATCAAAAAGGTAATTGCTCCTATGCTTTCTTCTGTGAATGTGATATAGTTGGCTGCTCACATAAAGTGACCTGTTTGTCTGGTTGAAAGTGCAATATTCCCAGCTACCAGGCCTATATATGACTTTGTATGTGAAATATTTGGCACTCCACTTGTAGAACTTGATGAGGGGATAGGTTTAATCCAAAGTGACATTATCAAAGAGATAATCATATACAAGAAGTAATCATTTGTACTCCAAGCATCATGAGAATAAGGTGCTTCACAACAAGGAATGACAAAAGTCTTTCCAGAACAACTACCTTTTATTATTGAAGAAGAGAATCTGGGACCAGATTACAGCAACCTGAGGGAACACCTGACAAAGCAGTGATGAATGGAAGAAGACTTGCAGTTATTTCAAGCTATCAGAATAGTGGTAACAATGCAATGCAAGCAGAGTCGTGGGTTCATAGTTTAGAATATTCCACTAGCATTTGTATGTCACTGCACTTACATAAGTTGTTAGTGATGTAAGCATGATAGTGTCATACTTTGGATTGAACCTATGCATCTGATGAACTTTATGGAGACTTGTAACAACTTGTTCATTTCTGTTCACAGGAAAGTACTGCATCATCAGAGACAGAGGTTTCAACAACAGATGTGAAACCAGTGGACACACAAGATAACACTGGAAGAGACATCCACATACCACCAGAAGTAAACAGCACAGTAGGTGCAAACAAAACTAGAGAACTGTATGACTGCAAAGACGATGAATTTCATTGTCATGATGGTTCCTGTGTTGACTGGAACCTTCTCTGTGACATGGAAGCCCATTGCCCAGATGGCAGTGATGAAGTTGAAGGCTGCCTCTTGAGGGTAATCAACATTGTATCTCCCCTGAGTATTGAATAATTAATAATTGTATGGAATAACTATTGCTAGACTTCACATTAAAATTTGGTTCTCAGATACGTTTCTTTCCCAACAGTTGAAGAACATTTATCCCAAAATAAAATAACCAGTTTTTAGTGTAAAGCTTATTGTTGACATTAATTATCAGCATTCAACACTATCAAGTGATCAGTTAATTTTTTCTTAAGTAACACTGTGAATATTATGTAACTTAACATTGGGAAGAGTGTAGGCAGTTCATGGCAGCTGGGACAATATCTCCATGCATGGTTATATGTCTGTATTTGTAAAGTGACTGTCAACAACTCAGTGTCTCAACTATTCTATGAATCACCTTAGCTCTCTCCATTATATATAGTTCACCAAGGACTTTCCACTATCATATCTATAAGTAAGCATATGGAATTTAAAAATGTTAACAATATAATTGAATGTTTCTCATAGTTTCTGAAGAGACATTTGATCAGAAAGGCATCCTCAATTTCTGTTGTAATCTTCACATCAAATTTTAGATAATAGACATTGTTGGTGTGTTAAATCACAACTGCAGTTACAGTTAAGGGAAGGCTACAATAACAAAAGTATAAACATTTTTGCTTGTGACTTGCCTTGCAGAAAGATTGTGGTGATGCATTTCGTTGTGGTTCTGGCCATTGCCTGCCTAAGGAATGGGTCTGTGATGGCAATGTTGACTGTGTTGATGGATCTGATGAAGATGGTTGCCATAAAATTTCTGAACCAGATGAGACCCAAGGTATGTCTTTGAAGTGATGGGTAATATACTACAGTGTGGTTTTGTTTTATTCATTAGTTCTTCAGCTTGTTTGATCCCCTATTCCAGTTCCTCCTGTCTTGTGCTAATCCATTGATGTTCATGTATGTGCTGTTCTGAACAATAAGTTTTAAATAATAAAAAATATTTCTAGGATAGTTTTACATACTTTTATGGGTCTCTATTGGCAGTTTAAAATAATTTCACCTCCTGGCCACAAATCTGTCTCATAATTTTATACCTTATAATTCTGTTTCATTAGTGGCTCTCTTACTGCCAAATTAACTAATTTTGAATGCTCTTTGCATATGTTCCCCATTCTCTTAACTTTTCCGTTAATACAATGAGGCATTTCCAAACACACTTCTCTCCTGAACTTTCCTTTCCAATATGTCTTCATTTTCTATTTTGCCTGCAAACATAAGTTTGTACATCTTTTGTAGCTCCACTGTTATGAAAAGGAAAGTTGCTACTCATCATGCGGAGATGCTGAGTCGCAGATAGGCACATCAAAAAGACTGTCACAGTGTAAGCTTTAGGCCAACACAGCCTTTGTCAAAAGTAGACAACAGACACACACATGACTGCAGCCTCTTGTAGCTGAAGCCACACATATGCCACATGAGTGTGGCTTCAGCAGCCTGATGCTGCAGTAACGCGTGTGTGTTGCATTTATTTCTGTGTGTGTGTGTGTGTGTGTGTGTGTGTGTGTGTGTGTATTTTTAACAAAGGCCTTGTTGGACAAAAGCTTATACTGTGACAGTCTTTTTGTTGTGCCTGTGTGGGACTCAGCATCTCCGCTGTATGGCGAGGAGCAACTTTTTCCACAGGCTTCCAGTTTATTCAACATTTTTTCCATGGTTCATGTTTCACTTCCATTTTTATTTTTCTCTTATTCTACTGTTTCTTCCTCAAGTTAGATATTTAGCAAGTAGCTGTTACATTTTATGCTACTGTCTTGTAAACCGAAGCATTGTCACAAGTGAGAAGATGACCATTATGTTCTTTTTGTTTAAAAAATGTATATTCAACTGAAAAAAATATTGTATTTTCATATATAGGCCACAACAAAACTGAACTTCATTTGTACTGCTCTTTATCTTTGTCATATTTTTTAATAATTTTTCTTTCAAGTCCTCCTAGTCAGGATAGGTGTCATTTGAAAGCAGTACTATTAGCATCTGTTCCTTTTGTGATGAACCTTTTTCTTTGTTTCCCTGCATTATTTAGTATAATTGTCAGATAGCAGTGACAATAATCAGCCGTACTGCCAAATTTCTTTCTTAACATGAAATAGTCTTTCTTGGTTTTCTACACTTACAAAAATACTTAAAGTAGAAGTCTTGTTATTACTCAAGATTCAGTGGTTCAGTTATTTACCTATAATCAATTTCTATAGGATTTCTGGACTCAAAGAAATCAGCACAAATAGCTTGAAAAGTCAATTCAAACATTGAAATAAAATAAATGTCTATGGCAGACAAAGAACTTTTCACCATCTTCTCATTTACAATGTATACTCCTCATAACCTCTCACAACTTTTGTTTATCATCACTGTCTCATACAGCATATTTAATACTTTTAAATCTCAAGTTGTGTTTCTGAAATGAGGATAAATGAAAGCGATAACATTACAGTGAAAACACATATAAAATATTTTTTATTCTATAACATTTTGATTAAGATCACATATGCTTTTAACAGACACACTCAGACGATCAAGGAAGGATGTTGGAATGGACCGTCTTATGGAAATACAGCTGGAAATTGCCAAACAGGAACGCTTCAATCAACAACATCTATATCAACTCAAGGCAAGTAAAATAAATGTTGAAGTCATATTATGTCTCAATAGTTCAGACAATATCTCACTCTTATGACAAATTTAAACAATAATTTGAACATAACAGCACAAAGTCAAGTCTGAAATATAACACCCATGGGAAGAAGCTATTTCTCAGCTTACAGATTCAGTTGAAGCCAGTCACATCATTTTATAAATAAGGAGTTCCTCTCAAAGCAGAGTACAGAGAAACCTGTTGAGGACATGAAGAAATCATATGGAGATGGAAAAGAAATAAAAATATCAGACTGAGAAAGTGTAAGAAAAGAGGTAGTGCAAATAAAAAGAGAACAGAAATGGCTTGATGAGAAAGCCCTGGTATGAGGCAGGATTAGTAATAAGAACTTATCAGATCAAAGCATGGTTTATAGAACAGGGTTGACAATGGCGTGCAAGAGTGCATGTGTGCACAATGTGCTGCAAGCATGCAGTCTGAGGCTCGGCCTGTCTCAGTATGATTCATCTTCGCTCACAACTGCTTGGTGCTGCTTAACATTTCATGTAACAGTGCGATGTGACTGTTTCTTCTGGCATTTGACGTGGCATATTTTAGTCAGCATAATTGTCTTTGGCTGTGCAGAATCATGGTTTTATCCTTCACTGTTTGTATTCCATATAACGGAGCTTCACAGGTCCAGTGGCTGTTTGCACAAAAAGAGAAAGAAGCAGTCTGGTGATCTACTGTCACAAGTGTTTGAAAATTAATGGGTAACACAGAAGAGAATGATGAGACTTCTCTATCTATTATGCTGTTGCGAAGTTGATGGGTGCTGCAATTTTGCTATGGGTCGGCACTATAACACCATGCAGAAATAAATTAAACATTTAGTTGATGATGAAAGAGCAAAAAATTACAATGATCAACAGATGATTTGTATGGGATTCATTGTTTTCTACATCAAGAAGCAGTTAGTGCTAAATTTGCAGGCACGGAGCATTTAATAAAATTAGTGGCAGAAATAGTAAATTCTCTGAAGTTGTATGCACTATACCATCAGTTGCAGCAGTTTTTGATGGAATTAAATGAAGAGTATGGAGACATTATACGTTACTGTGGAGTGAGACATTGTATGTTACTGTGGAGTATGTTAGTTAAGTTAGAGGGTATGCCCAAAACAATTTTTCAAAGGAAGATCCATTATTGTAAAATTAATTACGGAAAAACGAGAGCAAGAATGAAAATTAGAACGTCTGAAATGGATTGCAAACTCACATTTTGAGTAAACTTTACTGCACACTGTCCACAGTAAGATGGTGGTAGGTGAATGCAGTTCTTGAACATGGAATCAGTTAGTTGACATTCATAAGCAGCTGTAAATTACCCACTCTACTGTCAAATGATTGGAATCTGCTGTGTATTGATGTGTTAGAAGAGATACCAAAAGTCATGTACTGGTACCTTAGGTAGCAAAGTTACCTCTATCCTGTGCATCCTGTCTCCTCTGCAAGAAGTACAGGATCTTTTATTACTCGCCCACTTGACTGTGAGTGGCGTGTCAATGGTATATCAAGATGTCCTGTACAGGTTAGACAGGGACCAGGGAGGAATCGGGCTTTATACCAGTACCCTTAACCAACAAGTTTGAGGTGTTGTCTTCCACTAAAAGTGAAACATAGCCAGTGGGACTCACTTAACATGTTGGAAAACCTGTTTTGTCCTGTGTCAAGAGGAGGGAATGTAAAAGGGTAGGGGTCTAGTAATCATTGGCAGCCCAAATGTATGGCAAACAATGGTATCCCTTAGGGAAACAGTAGCAAGGACAGGAAGGAACACCAGATGCGCTCAAAGTGTATGCCTGGAGGCCTCATTCAACATGTTAAAAGAGGCTATTCTGGCAGCCATTGAGGCAACAGGGTGCAACCGACAGCAGATTGTGATGCACATTGGAACAAACAATACCTGTTGTGTCCGAGGTCATAAGTGGATTTGGATAATTCCATTGACTGGCAGAGAAGGTTGAGAAGACCAGTCTTTCACACAGAGCTTTAACAAAGCTCACAATTTGCAGCATTGTCCCTGGAACTGATCATACTCCTGTGGAAGGACTGAATCATATACTTCAAAGATTCTGTGACATAGTGGACATGTGCCTTAGTGTTGAGCACTGTAGGTTTTCCCAAAGTGGGTCAGGTGTGCATTACACATTAGAGGCTGCTACCCCTGCAGCTGACTGTATGTGGGGTGCACACAAGGGTATTTTTTATTAGTCGACTTTCCATCCAGTTCAGTCCAGATAATGACAGCTGTAGGAGACCCAAAAGTTTAAGTGTAAGATCCAAAAGAATGCCCCACACAGGCAAGAGTATTAAAATCAGAGTATGAGGTCCATTCAAATGAAACCTGGTCAGTGTGTCTACCTTTGCCTTACATTTAATGTGGCACCACGTAACTAAAGTAATGGTGGCACCACTATTGGTAGAGAGACGGACGCACACACACCATTTGATGTTGCATAGCACCAGTATGATTTCCCGCTGAAGAGAAGGTGGTCACACAAGTTATCGTTCACTATCGAACATGCAGGAGATTAAGCAGGAAAAATGAGTAGTGATTCGAATTTATGCTTAGCATTGTCCAGCCAATTTACAGAACCATTGAGTCAAAATGTTGAGGCATCTTGTCCAGTGGCATTATCCTCCTGCATGATAATGCCTGCCCACACACGCCAATGCGGTGAAGACGACATTGCAATAGTTTTGGTGGGAAACGCTGGAACATCCACCATACAGTCCTGACCTTTCACCATGTGACTTCCATGTGTTTGGACCTCTAAAACAAGCTATTCACGGACATCGATTCACAACAGATGACAAAGGGTGTGACTGGGTCCAGGCCTGGAGCTGACAGCAGTGTACTAGCTTCTTGAAGGACTGAATTGACTGGCTAGAGTCGCAATGGGATTAATGTGCCAACAGTTTTGGTGACTATTTTTGAGTATATGTACTGTGTATAACTACATTTTTGAGTTAATAAAATCATTGCGGTTGCTTTACACTAGTGACTGGGTTTCATTTGAATGTCCCTTATAGTTAACTGCCGAAGCATTCACAAAAAAGTGCTGGAGTCTGAAGCACTACTGGAAAGCAGTGAAACTCACAGAATACTAGGTACAGAAGCTGGTTGAAACCTGACGTTGATAGCAGTGTGATTTTTTGGGAAAACTTTAAATGTAAATTGAAAGGATAGTATAATGGGAAATGGAGGTGGCGTTGTGTATTTGTCACAGTAGACAATAAACTCAAATCCACTCAGATAGAAATTGAATGTGCATGTTTTCTGGGCAAAGTTCAGCATCAGGGGTGGGCATAATTGGATCCTTCTATTGCCCATCAGACTCATCTCCTGAAGTAACTGAGAACCTTAGAGAAAACCTCAGTTCACTTGTACATACGTCACACTATGATCATCGACGGAGATGTCAGTCATCCAGCAATCCGTTGGTAAAATTGCTGTTCTGTTAGTGGCAGGTGTGACAAGGCATCCTGTGAAATATTACAAAAGGTCCTCTCTGAAAACTAGTAGCACAGATAGTCCAGAACCCCACTCATGATGGAAATATATTAGATGTAATGGTAACAAATAGACCTGACCTCTCTGATGATGTCCATACTGAAACTGGTATCAGTGACCATGAGGCAGTTTTGGCAACAATGATTACCAAAGTATAAAGGACAACGGAAACAGTTGAAAGATATATATGTTCATTACACTAGATAAAATAAGTAGTAGAGTCATATCTCAATCAGGAACCTGGAACTTTCAGCACAGTATAGAAACATGTACAGGAACTATGGCTCAAGTTTAAGAGAATAGTTGACTATGCACTCATTAGTATATACCCAGTAAAACTGTTCATAATGGGAGGGACCGTCCATGGTATATAGTCACCGAAAAGAAACTTCTAAAGAAACAGAGACTACTGCATTATAGGTGTAAAACAGAAATCTAAAACTATATGGCCGGATGAGGATTTGAGCTGTCATCCTCCTGAATGAGAGTCCAGTGTGCTAACCACTGCACCACATTGCTCTGTACTAAAAAGATGAGTGAAATAAGTGTTAGTGTCAGTGTTGTTGACAAACAGCTGAAATCATTAAAATTGTACAAAGCTCCAAGGCCCATGAAATTTGTGACTGGCATGAGAATTTCTTGGTAGAGAAAAAGAAGCATGTCACTTTGGATGGAGAGTCATTGTCAAATGTAGAAGTAATTTCGGGTGTGCCCCAGGGAAGTGTATTGGGACCCTTGCTGTTCATGTTATTAATGACCTAGTGGACCATGTTAATAGTAATCTCAGACTTCTTGCATTACACAATGATTCAGTTCTACAATGAAATGCTGTCTGAAAGAAGTTGCACAAATATTCCATTGACTCTTAATAAGATTCCAAAGTGGTGTGAAGATTGGCAACTTACTTTAAATGTCCAGAAACTTCACAAAATCAAAAAAAGCATGATGTCATGACTGTAATATCAATGAGTTACAGTTGGAATCGGCCAGCTCATACGCATACCTCGGTGTAACACTTTTTGGGATATGAAATACAATGGTCACACAGTCTCAGTCATGGGTGAAGCAACTGATAGATTTCACTTTATTGGTAGAATACCAGGGAATTGCAGTCAGTCTACAAAGGAGATCACTTACGAATCACTCCTGCAACCCATTCTGGAATATTGCTAAAGTGTGTGGGATTCCTACCAAATAGGACTAACAGGGGATATTGAACATAAACACAGAAGAGCAACACTAATGGCCACAGAGATGCTGAAGAAACTGAGCTGGCAGTTTCTAGAAGAAAGATGTAAACTATCCTAAGAAAGCCTACTTACAAAGTTTCAAGAAGTGGCTTTAAATTGTGACTCTAGGAATACACTACAACCCTGTACATATCATTCCCGCAGGGACTGTGAGGACAACATTAGATTAAGTACAGCATGCAAAAACGCATCTAGTCAATAATTCTTCCCACACTCCATATATGAATCGAACTGGAAGAAACCCTAATAACTGGTATAATGGGATGTATCTCTGCTATATGCTTTCCACTAGTCTGCAGAGCATAGATGTAGATATTTCCTCATTTTAAAATGATACTCAATGAGTGTCTTTTTCCCACATTGACAACTGTCAGATCTTCAAGTGAGGAGTCAGAATCTCTCATCTCTGTGACGTTACAGTGAGTAGCCAATTCACTGTCTTCAAGCAGCACTGATGGCACAAGCTATTCCTGCCGAGACTATTATCATCATATCCTGCAAACACAGTTCCACTGCAGCTGCTGCTTGATGCAAGGGGTGAGAATTACGGAAAAGTTTCTGGGAATGGAGAGCAAGGAACCTGATTTTGGAGCCCAGTATTCAATAAATTTTACTTCAATGGAAGCAGGTTTTAGAATCCATGTGATAGTGGGTAGATTTGTCCACATAAACATACATTATTTATTGCTAGAAAACACTTGTAGTAAGCCTGGCACATTCTGATTAGGAATCTGTTATCCACTTCAATAGGTCATAGCTGCAGTGAGTTACATATTATCGTGGTGGAGCATTTAAGTGGACAATGTTACACACGCAAACAAGATAAGCGATGGATAATATGTGAGAGTTACGGTATGGGGGAGGGGGTAGAAGGAAAGATGTTGCACATATACTAACCCTCACTAATTATTGTACGAGCAGCTCTCCTGGAAAGAAATTTATGTTAGATTTCTGATTTGATTATTTACAGTGATATAAACATGAAAATGCAGTAACAACACTAATTTTGTAGGAAAAAAAACACAATATTGTAGCACTGCTTTAAACTATATTTTTTACTGTCTGTGACATAGAGTGGTGATCGAAAGATTTCAGTTTTGCACCTAATCATTAAACACTGCTTGACATAACAGCTCTTTGCACTCATCAAATTTGAAAATAAGCATTGCAAAAAACTGAAACCCCACTGCAATCTGTGTAAACAAACAACAGGCAGACAAGTACCAAATTCCTAGTACTTTTATAGTTTTTGTAAGACTCCATACAGTGTTGTTTGATTTGACTTTGCTGATGCAGGTGGAAGAACTGTCAACACGTAATGAAGCAGCTCGTGCGGAACTGAAGGCAGCACAGGTCTGGAGGGATGCAATGATTGAGCGCCTGGAGCAGCAGCGCAAGGAGCACAGGCTGTCGTTGGTTTCTCTTGAAAGAAGTAAACCTGAAACAGGACTAAATCACACTGCAACAGAAGTTCCCCCTCAGAGTACTGCAGCATCAGTAGAAACGGTATAGCAGCTGCTGTGACATTGTTATGAATTGAACATCATCGTGCCGCACAACAAAACTTACTGAGACAGAACATGCAAAGTCTCACCAGAATACAATGTGCGCCAGATCTATTTTGTGGACGCGATAGACAAAAAAGACTATTCTCACCTGTTGTGGTCATGATAAGCAGTTGATAAAACATTATTGTCATTGTATGATATCCATCTGTTGCTTATCTCTTTTGTCCATATTGTCCTTTGTGCTTCCTTCCATTTCATCTTCCCACCTATATTTTTCTTTTTCCTTGCTAACGTGTGAGGAACACATTCACAATTCATGTCTGATTTCATGTAACCAATGACCTTTTACTTTCATTGTATATTACAGTCTTTATATCAATGTATCTTTAATTTATGGCATCGTCCCTTGACTTCTGTGTTTATATATTTTTGTAAACAGTCTTCAGTGCCTCTCTTGTACAAAATATAATAAGTAAGCACTAAGTGCATATTATTGTATTTTATACTGTATATTATTGTTATGTGTTGAATTATAACCCACACCACCTGTCGCAAAGGAAAGCTTAAGTGGATGATTGATGCTGATAATGATCTTGAAAAAGTTGGTTAAGTTTTTTGAGAAACCGAGGACTTGCCTAAATGCCTCTGATTGCTGTGAAAACTTGTGAGAACTATGACACTATAGTTTCAATTCCATATGTTCACCATTGTGAGTATGTATGTAAAATATATAAGAAAACTTCACAAAGTAAAAGTTGTGTGACTTCTGTACATCAATTTGTTTTATTTTACTCAACATGACACTATTGCTAGTTTATTTATTTATTGTGTAACATACAACTGAAAACAAGTTGACAGTATGAAAACATTACACAAACTGAATACAAATACTTCTTTTTACACTAAACAGACAAAAAGTACTTATTTGTATTAGTAAATTTATATGCGTTTAAGTGTCAGCTACACAATCATAGATCAGGCATTTAGTTCGTAATCATTCATAGGTGTTTTGTCTGTTACTTATACTTCTCTGATCCCTGGCTATGTTTATCAGCAAATTATTATTGTTACCTACATGCCCTACTGTTGGTCAGCAGTGATCTCTTCTTATACACTTAGTTATTGCATTATAGTATAATTGGATAGATAAAAAATATGCCCACAAAGTGATGGAAGGAAAAAATACACAGAAAAGTTCAGGAAATGTGCGAGATTTCAGTGCCAGTAGCTCTTGGAGGGGAAGGAAGAGCGCTGAAGAAAAAAGGACTACCGAGGTTTAGAAAATGAGCAGAATTATGGAAAAGTTGTGCAGAATCCTCGATCAGGAAAGACTTACCAGACAGACTGAGAGGGAAAGATTGATTGTCAGGGACTGTACAAGGTAAGATTTGAAAACCTGAGAGATTAAAGGTGGAAGGTAGACAGAGTAATGACAAAACATCATGCAACAGTTAATAAGATCAGAAAGGTAAGTGCATTACACATGGTAGACATGTGAAGTGGGAGAGAAATTAAAGGTGTATAAAACTAAAAGGGAGCAAAAAAAGGAATAGTTACTCAAAGGAAAGGCTGACACTGAAGAAATTAACATAAATTAGCGCCAGGGGAGTGGCGAGAACCAAGGGCACTCTTTTAACACCAGTTCCCATCTTTGTAGTTATGAAAAACTGTTGCCATGGGTGAGAATTCAGATGGCATGTGTGGTGAAACAGCCATTAAGGTCACAAGTGCCATGTTGTAGAGCATGCCCTGCAAAAGGATATTATGTAATAATTTTTTTTTAAATGCGGGGTCACAGTCGTAATATATCATATTTCTTTAAAGTCAGTATCGCCATTAGACTGTTGTTTATTTACAGGCATACATTTACACTTACACAATCACGATTTTGGCTTCAAAGTGCCATTATCGAGTGTTTTAAGTGTTATACATCGCCTAAGATGGTATACTGTCATATTTAAATACACTATTAGACACATTGTCTAAGAGTCCATATTTCTGGCAGAGCCTACTGCTTTGTTTCACCACTGAGTATACCATCTTGACTACTTAGCCAACTGGCATTCATAGTGTCAGCAAAATTGAAAGCAAACACTGAAATCACTTAATTAGGTTAAATTCTGATTATTCCCTATCCACTAAATCTTTCCTCAGAACTTGACAACTACAGCAAAGTCTTTATGACAGCTTTTACCAGGTTACATAAATATGCTTAACTTTATGATTTTTTCTTCAAAAAATTTTAAGAAGTCTTTTACAATAGCAAATAATACACAAAATTCAAAACTTGAGCATGACTTCAAAATCACATAAGATATTAAATTCAAATTCATATAACTATTTACAAAATCCATTATATACACCCATTCACTCATACCTTTCACACCTGGTATCATTGGTATTAGTAATATTTTGGTTGTCGTAATTATCAGTTTATTTTATTAATCATTTCTGGTAAATTTCATGTCATTTTTGGGATAGATTCATTTTCCATTAGTAATCAAATGCTAACTAACAACACCCTTCTTTTCTCAAACATCGACTTTTGTAACAACACTCCACAATTCCTTTACCATTTTCTAGCAGGATAACACTCCCTTCTACAACAAGTTATGCCCCTCCTCCTCATTACTCTGAGCCCTTTTATTATACTCTATAATTAGTCATCTCTGTTACTTCTCTCACTACTACTTCAAGACATATACCTTCATATACAACATGACAACACCTCACTACTGCAAAATCACCATAATGCATCATTTTATTTTTCAAATTATATCCGCCTGTCTCATTACTCTAACTTTCTCAACTCCTTTTTCCACACATACTTTACTTGCACTGTTACCACTATTCATCACAACAACACACCCTGCTACTCCTTCTCATTTGCAATAGAGTGAAGAATATGAAATATGACAGATAAGTTCATAAAGATAGAAGGGGTAGATTGGCAACACGAAAAGAAAGTGAAATAGTATTGTCAATAACTCGAGCACCTGGTGATCGTCGGTCACCTAGCATTGCAAAGAGTACAATGCCCTCTGAGGTTTTAGTACCCTCAGATCCTATTCTACATGCACATATCTTTTCAGGTCAATAATATTCCGCAATTCCAACAACTTTCCTGATTTCCAATATGCCAACCTATATGGATTTGGGTGTGGCTTTTCAATAACTCTGAACGGACCCATGTACTCGTCGGTCCCATGTACTCGTTGGTAAAGTTTTTAGTTTCTGAAGTTATCTGTTTGGACTTTTCTCTGGTTTTAGCAAGAACTAGGTCTCCTATCTTAAAGCTTAAAATAGCTGTCAAAATCGTATTTACATACTGCCTGAAGTATTTACTCCAACAAATGTATTCAACACCTCCAAATCCTTCAAAAAAGTTTTCTGTAATAATGTTGTTAGGACGTATATTCTCTGGACTTTGTGAGAACGTTTTCTCTTTTGCTGTACGATCCATGCACCTAATAGATTACGACGCCATATTTGTTTATACAATATGATAGTGTTCATGTGATGTGTTACGACTGTGAAAGGATCCTGTGACCACTGGAGATACTTTATCTTACTTAATTTATGTTTACTGCTAGATACAAGTTCAATTTTTGTCAAAACAGACCAAGTTCTGAAATACTGTTTTGTTTTCTCCACTAGACAGTGTCACAACTTCCTCCAAAGAAATCGTAACACAACACAAACACACAAATGCCATATTAACTGATGTATATCCAACTGATGATGGAGCTTTAAACCTTCGGAACGTGTCGTGGAAACAAATAAACAGTGACTGGTAACAGTAAACTTATTGTTTCATCTACCGAGTACATTTTGCCTTGCACAATTCTGATATTGGCTCGAACTTTCAGACATTGGTCACACATTTCTGCTTTCTTCTGTACTCAACGCCACATGTTATTAAATATTACTGTCCCACTCAGATTTGCTATGCACTTCTTTGCCCCATAATGTCCAAACTTTTTATGTATATAGTCAATAAGTAGGTCTACATGCTGCTCCGGAAAACAAATTTTCCACTGACTGTCGCTATTCTCCTTTCTCCTAAACAGAATGCCCTTATGTATTTGGTAGTATTCTGATACTTTAGGGTGTGCAGGATCATCCAAATAACTCTTTACGAACTTGATATTGTCATCTTGATTCTGCTCCCTTCGTAAATGTTTACAAATCTTTTTCAACTGTCCTTCCTCATCTTATTTTCATCATAACTGCAAAATTACATATCCCTGCCTTACTCAACATTGGACTTTCACTTTCTTCCTCATTCTCCACACTTCTAGATAATGCATCTGCTACCACATTTTCAGATCCTTTTATATATCTAATTTCTATGTCAGACTGCTGTACATACATTGCCCACCAGATTAGTCTCTTGGGCTTAAGTTTACAAGTCTGTAAGTATGCCAAAGCCCTGTGATCGCTATATACAGTCTCTTTATGTCCAAACAAATACTGTTGAAACTTATGCAAACCGAAAACAATAGCTAAGGCTTCTTGTTCTGAAATGCAATAATTTTTCTCAGATTGCTGTAAAGACCTACTGGCAAATGCTATAGTTTTGTGGATTTCTTCTTCTCCCTCTGTATCCACTTGAAATAACTCAAAAGCAATTCCATATCCACATGCATCTACTACTAAAAAAACGGTTTTGTAAAGTCTGGGTGGTGTAGTGTAAGTAGGCTGTTTAGGTTCTTATATTGGTAACGCCGCCGCCACGTAGCGCTCTGTATGAAAATCACTGGCTGTGCTGCGTGCAATCTGTGGCTGGTTTGCATTTTTGTTGGCTGTTGTAGTGTTGGGCAGTTAGCTGTTAACAGCGTGTAGCGTTGCGTAGTTGGAGGTGAGCCGCCAGCAGTCGTGGATGTGGGGAAGTGAGATGTCGGATTTTTGAGAGCGGATGATCTGGACGTGTGTCCATCAGAGACAGTAAATTTGTAAGACCGGTATCATTTACTGATTTATATATTATGACTTTTGAACACTATTAAGGTAAATACATTGTTTGTTCTCTATCAAAATCTTTCATTCGCTAACTATGCGTATCAGTAGTTAGTGCCTTCAGTAGTTTGAATCTTTTATTTAGGTGGCAGAAGTGGTGCTCGCTGTATTGCAGTAGCTTGAGTAACGAAGATTTTTGTGAGGTAAGTGATTTGTGAAACGTATAGGTTAATGTTAGTCAGGGCCATTCATTTGTATGGATTATTGAAAGTCAGATTCCTTTGCGCTAAAAATATTGTGTGTCAAAAAGCACAGTCATGTATAATTTTTCTAAGGGGACGTTTCATGTATCGACCCTTAGGCGAGGATATCTCACTGGAATCTTCTGATTTTTTTTCAGTTTGTGTAATTAGTGTTGCTTTTGTTTATTGCTAGCGTGTAATTGTAGAGAGAATCTCTTTTGTAGTTGCAATCTTTCATTGTTGTACAGTAAAACAGTTGTGGCATGCATGTAGATTTGCACCAAGTATTTCGCAGCTGCGCTTGCAATTAACTAGATATTATTTGCTATGTCAATGTGTTCTCTTATTTTTGCTCTTCAAATTGTGTTTTTCTGTGTTGTCGTGTGAAATATTGTGACAATAATGGCGCGTGAAAAACGTAATACTAGGCTACAAAGTAAACTGAGAAATGACAGTGAAGACGAAAGCAGTGTGTTAGCGCCACCGTGTAATGAATTAACTAATGTTTAAAGTAGTAATTAGGTAATTGTGCATAGGGAAATGGAGTGGGCTGCAAGTAATGGCGTAGGCAGTGAAACAGTTAGTGAACAGGGAAGCATTATCGATCGACCGGTTGGCAACAGCTCGCCACAGGAATCCGAAATGACAGGACACAATCTTGCAAATAGGGTACTGTAGATTCAGGTTTTGCGTCGTCACCGTTTTCTCAAGTAAGTCAAGACACATTTTCTGCTTTTCAAAATGCGAATATTGCCGGTTCAAATGCACTGTCGAATAGCACTGAGGAACATGTTTCAGACACCAGTGCATTGTTATTACAGTTAATGCAACAAATGGGACAAAGGCTATAAAAGTTAGACACAATGGAACAAAATCTTCAGACGCAATGGAACAAAATCTTCAAAAATTAGACACCACGTTTGAACAAACATGCGAAGATTAAACTACTGAGTTACATAAAATTCGTTTGGGGCCTGTCTGTTTCAGGAATGGTAATAGTATTGATTTATCTCGAATCTGAGACAAGCCTGATCGATCCATTTTTCTTCTCAACAACATGTAATGGATTGTTGTATGAACTTACTGCAGGCTCAATAATGCCCTCATCAACTATAGATTGTATTTCTATTCTAACACGGTCCCTATAATGTGCTGGAATTACGCATTGTCTAATGCAAAATGTAGTACGCTTATGAACACGAAATTGGTATTGAAATCCCTTGATTGTTTCTGTTTTGTGAGTAAAAACTGTGGAATGTGTTTGTAAAATCTCAAAAAGGTCCTGCCTATCAGTGTCATTACACTTCTCAATTGTTTGAATTTTATTCTGTATTAAATCATTAGTATCAAATATGCCGTCGATATCATCCTTGTCAGTACTTGCAGAGTGATTGTTAGTGTCTAGTTCCGTCGAAAATTCCGAACTGTTGTCTAACAGAAGGTAAAGCCGATTAATTTCCTCGTCATGGTTTGATCTTCAAATTTCAAAGCTATTGACTTACCTTCTTTCTCTAAACTTATTTCAGCAGCGTGAAAGTTTATGATTGCTATGTATTCATTCAAAACGTCTGCTCCCAATGTAATTTCCGTAGACAATAATGGAACAATAAGGAAGTTCATAGAGAAGCTGTGGCTTTGACAAAAGAATTCTAAGTAGGTTTGTTGGCGTACATCTACACTTTTTCCAAAGATTGCACCTTGTAATTTAATCTTACGTAAATCGTTCGATTTGTTGCATTTGCAAAAGGCTGTTTCACTAATTACTGAAATGGAACTGCCAGAGTCAAGTACTGCCGTAAATTTTACGTCATTTACCGTAATGTGAATCACAGATACGCAATGTTGCTATGTTTTACGTCGTGTTCCTGGAGTAAGAGGTCCCTAATGTCTTCCACTTTTACGTAATTAGTAGCTACGGCAGCTGCGTCGTCAGTTTCATAAGTACGTTTTGTGGCTGCCAGCGGTATGAGTCATTGCCAATTGTCTTTTTGTTGGTGAGCGTCGTTATTGGGATTTGGAGACGTAACTTCTACAAATTCACCTTGTCGAGGGGGCCCTTCCCTGTTTGAATCCCGCCAGTTCTGAAGCAATTCAGGTCTGTCGTTACGATCATATAGTCTGTCGTCATGTCGGTAGATTCCATAGTTTCTTTCTTGTCGGTCACGTGGTGGAGAATTTCTCCCTGAATTGTAACTGCACCCTGGACTGTTACGTCTATTCCGTCTCCCTTGATAATAATTACTTTGGTTCCCATATTGTCTGTTTCTCTGATTGTCTCTGTGATAGTCATTACTGAGGAGAGATGATCTTTCCCTGTAATTATTACTACTCTGCCAACGGTTGTCATACGGGTGGTGTCTGTTTTGGTCACGATTTACACTGGAAGAATAGCCTTGTCGTGTCCATTTATTATTTCTGTCATTGCGGAATTGTGACGGATGTGACCTGTAATTGTTGTGCTCCTGTTTTCGCGGTCCGCGATTGTCAGTGTCAATTTCCAATTCTTGTAAGAGCCCCTGAAAAGCTTCAATGTCGTCTTTGCAACGTCCTGTCAAAATAGTATGTCGTAAATGTTCAGGCAATTTGATTAAGCAAATGCGGATGAGTTCTGAGGGGCTGTATGGGTTTGACAGGTACTGATTCTTGTGCAATATGTCTTCAAAATATTTTACAAGCCTGGAAAATTCACATTGTTCGAACTGTTCCATCATTATGATGCTATATTTTACCAATATGTTGAGAGGAAGGCATGATAAAATTCTCCTTCGCTGTGGCAATCGTCAATGACCGATAACATTCTTACAGCTGGTTCATTCTCTAACTAGGCACACATAAATTCTAATCTGTGCTCTAATGACCAATTGGGAGGAAAATAATGAGAGAATTGATGAAGCTAGGCTTGTGGATGAATGTCGTTGCCAGAATTCTTAAACGTTTTGAATTTACGTGTAGTAATGAACAGCTTATAGTCAAAATCATCGTGTCGGCGAGTCGCATATCTGTCATTGTTACGACATGTCGGTGGTTCCATCTCAAAATTCGGTGCACATTGCCAATTTCTTTCATAATTTCCGAAATGCCCTGTGTTATTATTTTGAGGCTTTTCCGTATTTCTAAGTCCCTCTTCCAGTGTTGGAGCGCAAGTGTCCTCTGAAATATGTAATTCTTGTATTACTTGTGCCAACTGATCTTGCACTTCCCGGATTTCTCTTTTGTGTTGCGTATTAATTTGATCCTGATTTTGTTTGAATTTCTTAATTTGTTCATACCCTTCTGTGTCAGTGAAGGCTAAGGGTCTTGTGTCATTCAGATCATCATCCACCTTTGTAGATAAGTTAGTGAACTGATCCGAAAGTTCGGCTACTTTCTCCAATAGTGAACTTACTTCCTCCGTGTGTTTTTCTGAACCAAGTTTCAGAGTGTCCATTTGTGTTGAAATCGTATCTAATGTGTCCTGTAAGTTTTCCTGAGTTTTTGCAAGTTGCGTAACCGAATCAGTAGATGCAACTGAGTCAGTTTTAGCTTGCAAGGTCTCATGATATTCATTAACAATAGTTTGCAGTTCTTTTATGACTGCTTCGTGATTTTGTAATGTATTTTTATGCCGCGAAAAAATAGGTTGGAAATGCTCACAAATTTGTGTTTTTACGTCATTACAGACTTTTTGACTTCTTCAAAATTTTATATGGTGAAAAGTGTTGTCTTCTATTGATCTCACATCCAGCTTTTATCAGATCGAACTTCATCCAGATTGTAGTAAATACACAGCTTTTTTTTTACGGCGTTTGTTATCAATTTTGGAAAACTTACTTTTGGTTTGAACATTTCTTCGGCAGCGTTCATTCGCGGGCTAAATTCCATATTACCTGATTTCTTAAAACGTCACATCACCTTATATCTGGATGATATTCTAATAGCAGAAGCCTCATGGGAACAACATAATCACATCCTCAACAATTTGTTACGTATTTTTGCAGAATCTGGAATTACAGTTAACTTGGAAAAGTCTGAATTCGGTAGGTCAAAGGTGAGGTTTTTGGGACATATTATTTCTTCTGAAGGCATTCAGCTGCATCCTGAAAAGTTAGAAGCAATCAGAGCCATTCCAGTTCCATCCACAAAAAATCAAGTCCTCAATTTTCTAGGTCTCATAAATTTTTACCGTCGTTTTCTGAATACCAAAACTTTGTTCTCTCACTGGAAAAAATACTATTTGGAACTTGGACGAACAAGCACAGTTGGAATTCAATTCTTTGAAAGAATCACTACTTAACGTGCCAATACTAGCTCATCCAGATCTGTCACAAGATTTCTGCCTTAGCACGGATTCTTCTAAAGTCGATCTTACTGCCCATTTATTTCAAGAAGCCATAGGTAATGACACTACTGTTCAGGAAACCATTGCTTTTGTTAGCCGGGTGCTAACAAAATCTGAAAAAAATTAATCCATTACCGAATTAGAAGCTTTAGCTATCGTTTGGGCATTTAACAAATTCCGTTTCTCTCTTTCTGACAAGCACGTTAAAGTATACAGTTATCATCGTGCATTACAATTTCTTATGTCTTCAAAATTAAATCATGACAGGTTAAAACGTTGGGCATTGTTTCTGCAGGAACTCCACTTTACAATAGTCTATATTCCCAGCAAGGGGAACATTGTTGCGGAAGCACTGTCACGCACACCGGCTGGGCTTGAGAAAAGTAACACAGAAGGCAACCTCGAGAAAAATTTCAGTATTCTTTACATTCAGAAAGTCGCCTTTGAAAACTTAATCACCACATCTTTAAAGGACATTGGTCACGAACAAGATAAAGATCCGATTTGGAATGACATCAAAAGTAAATGGCATGAAAAGATGCACACTCAGATTCAGCAGTATTATCTGGTTAGAAACAACATACTCTTCAAACGCTGCACTGTTGATGACAAGCTATGGGTACTTTGCATTCCAGACGATTTTGTTAATAAGCTCATTTGGAACATTCATTTCAGCTACGCACATTTTGGTCCACGAAAATGTTATCATATTCTTTGAACGACTTGTTGTTTTAACAATATGGAAAAAGAGAAAATATAAATTCTGCAGCAGACAAAAGTAGAAAACTACACGGTAAAGCCAATGCAAAGAAATTATACTTGTTGGTCAGAAAGTTCTCATTAAAGCTCATTCATTGTCACATAAGAATAAACACTTGAGTCACAAATTCTTTCTGATTTACAATGGACCTTACAGAATCTGACGTATACCACATGATAATTGCGTTGAAGTTGAAACTCTGCGTACTAGGAAGAGTAAGTTTTACACCACATTTCACATGTAAAACCGTTTATTTAAAGATAGTCTGCTTTTTAACTTTGTCTTTGCCATAAAACTTTTCACTTCACATTTCTAGTACTCTTTGTCACTCTTAGAAACTGTTAACATGTAACTATGTTTTAAAATAAACTATCCAGTCTAGAACCTAGGGAACATATTTAGACAGTAATTGCGAATGCATTGTTATAGTGAGCAGATGACACAGTGTTATTGTGTGTGTACATTCTTGCTTGTTAGTTGCACGATTACATAACAACTATAAGGCTTACATACTTAGAACATATACAGGTACTGCTAATGAGATTTTAATGCAACATTTTGGTTTACTTGAAAATACATTCTTTATTTGAAGTACTTTCTGTGGGATTAAAGATGACTTAGCGTTTGGTTCCTTTGACTGCTACACGATTATATCACGACGCTACTAACGTGTGCACAATTTACATTGTTGCTTTTGCAGTGTATCTGTTTTTCTGAATTCTTCTGGAAAGTAAAACATGTTTTAGTAGTAACTTTTGTGGTATAGCAACAATGTGACAGCCCATTTCGTAGCACAACAATACGTTACAGTACAGTACTTGAAACGTCCCCTTTAAACAATTATACATGACTGTGCTTAAACTGACACACAATAATTCAGCGCAATGCAATCTGACATTCAGAAATCCCTACAAAAATGGCCCTGACTAACACTAACCTATACGTTTCACAAATCATTTACCTCACAAAAATCTTTGTTACTCGAACTACTGCAATACAGCGAGCGCCACTACTGCCAGCTAAATAAAAGATTCAAACTACTGAAGGCATTAACTACTGATAGGCACAGTTAGCAAAAGAAAGATTTTGATAGAGAACAAACAATGTATTTACCTTAATATTGTTCAAAAGTCATAATATATATAGCACTTCATGAGATTCATTCTTACAAATTTACTGTTTCTGATGGACACACGTCCAGATCATCCATTCTCAAAAATCCGCCATCTTACTTCCCCACATCCACCACTGCTGGCGGCTTGCCTCCAACTGCGCAACGCTACACGCTGTTAACAGCTAACTGCCCAACACTACAATAGCCACAGCCAGTGATTTTCATACAGAGCGCTACGTGGCGGTAGTGTTACCAATGTAAGAACCCAAATAGCCTACTTACATACTTTCTTGATCACGGTAATGTACGTAATAACTACGATGTCTATACACATAGCATTTCACTTTTGTTTATCATGAGGTAAGTACATTGGCTTCTGCAGAACTTAGCTTTTGGAGGACGATAACTATGACACTTCCACAAAATTATCTAATAGCAAGAATCACATTTAGCGTTAAAGGACACGTATTTGAGTGATTAATTTTGTACTTAAAACATTTATTTTTAAAGATTTTTGAATTACAATGATACAGAGGTTTTCCGTGATACATTTCATTCCATTGCTGTAATCTGTAACACCTGAGGGTATAATTACATTAATCATGAAAGGGGTACACGCTTACTTTGTGTACCATGTGTGTGGCAAGCACAAGGAGCCCTAGCTAATATGGTATTTGCTTATACAACTTTACACATCGGTACCATATTTCTCCAACACAGAATTACACATCTACCTGATTATGTAACAGAGAAGCAAACTTTTTTTTACTACGTCAGTGACAGATGTTTACGCAGTTACATTGTTGGATAACTTCACACTTATGAAACTGTATTTTGTATGTACTTTGTGAACTCTTCATATTTTTCCGGAACCATTGTGATACTATGAGAGTTTTGAATGATGTATTTGGTATAAGATCATGATTTTTAAAGTACGTTTGAGGTAGATGACACTATTGAAATGAGCAGAGAATATTTTTGGGGGTTTGAAATTATTGCAGAAAGCTACTACGTTTTTGAGATTTGGCTGAGGTTTTATGATGTTATTATTACGATGACAATGTGTATTATGCTGTTGAGGTATGTTTATGACCAATAAGCTGATGCTATATGAGGAATTTTATTATGCTATGTATTTATTATGATGAAATATTGAAGTGTCAACGAATATGTATATGTGTAACAAGATAAGGAATAATGAGCAGTGGTTAGTCACTCTGAATTGAGAAAAAGGATGTTGGAAACCAAGAATCGTACTTTAAGAGTTATGAAATGTGTGTAAATGCGTGAATGTATCACAATGCCGGCGAAAATTTTTTGGACACTGTTATATTTATAGGATTTTGTTTTTACACATTTCTACTGTAATATCTCGGCTTGTGAAACTTTATTTGTATCAAACTGTCACTGTAGCGGATACTGATGTAAATATTTCGGTAAGGAAGGTAGTTCCGCTTGACGTAATGCACTGTAAGCACCCAGCTGCGCGACAGTCGCCTGGAAAAGAGCCATTAGTGTGTGCCTCTGAAAGGCACAGAGGGAGAAATAAGAAGGCCATTATCCTCGCTATAGACATCTCTTTGTAGGAAACATCGCAAAAACGTCATGCTGAGACTTGAAAACATATTATTACACTGTGGAGCTCTTAATTTATGATATTTACTGAAATGCCTAATGAAATGATGAGAAACATTTTACATCTATTGTCTTTCTAGTTGAGAGATTTTTTTACTGTGTTTGGAGACGCCATTTGCTTAGAGAATGACGTTTCATACCTTGCTATTTCAGTTAATATCTAGTTTGTAGCTGTACTGCAGCACTGGTTAAAATGAAATTTTATTGATGTACTAATATAGATATTTTATGCCTACAGATCCAGTAAATAATAACTTTATGATCTACTTAACAAAACCAAGGGTCACAAAAAGACATTTCCCTTCACAGGAATTGCATACAGAATTTTCTTTTCAAGTACTTGGTAATTTCTTTTGTAGAATTAGTTGTGGTGCACCACTTTAATTACATAGACATTAAGATGTGAATATGCATTTCCCTTATCTGCATTATTGTCTTTAGTGTAATATTTTTTCTGCTTGAGCTTTGTCATGTTTAGGTATAGGTTATAGCATTTTCTACTTCTGTTTACCAGGCATAGTGTTACTAAATTTCACTTTGTATTACTCTCTTAAGCCAGTTTTACTACTGATTTATTTTTGTTTTTGCTGCACATTGGCTCATATTAGTGGTAATGTTGCATTTGCTTTGTTAATTTAGATATACTGCTGCTTGCTAGGCCATTTTGCATTTTTTGTCATTGCTGTTTGTGTTAATTTGTTGTGTGTTGCTGCATTGTCTTGTCCCTTAGTATATATATCTGAGCTTAGTAGATTTAAGTTAGCTTAAGAGAGGGTAGACTATATAAGAAACTAACTATGATGAATTGGAAGAAATGCATTGAGAAGCTATAAGAAAATGGTTTCGCCAAAAAAGTAATGTACAGTGCAGAAAAACTATTTTTGAAAGAGGATGTGAACAGAATACAGAAAGCATGCTTGGGTAGGATTTTTTTGGTGGAAAAAAATGTTGAAATAAGAGGGAAGATCTACAGAATGAAGGTATGGGTTGGACTGCAGTACCAAATGTCACACTGAAAACAAACCCTGTTCTGTACTTTTGTGTTATTACACTACGTGAATTTGTGTTTTTCCTGTCTTTATGTGTTTAGCTAATAAGATTTATGTGGTAGATTTTTTCTGATAATTTGTTATTTACTTTGTGAAGATGTTTAGACATTATTTATTCTGTTTTGTTTGAATGCTCATGTGTTAACTTGATGTTTCAAAAATTATTCTGATCTTTTATGTATGTACTTATGTCATAATTCTTGTAATGCTGATGTACAAGTTTATTTCTATTCTTTTGTGAAGCCTGTTTTACTGCAAATGTTATCTGTATTGTTATGTTCTTTAATGATTTGTTATTGTATTCTTATGTTATAAAATTGTAAATGACACCAGTTCATCAAATTAAGTTACTTGTAAGTTACATTCCACTGCACATTTTTCTGTTGGTCATACTATATGCACAATAGATGAGAAGTTGGGACTGTTAGTGTTTGCACGTGTGTTGGTAATTCAGTAGGGGACTGGTTAACAGCATTGCTGGTTCTAAGGACAATTCCAAAAACTTTGTGAGTGTACAAGTGGTGGTTTATGGACTTGCTATATTGTCCACAAGGCTCTTCGATGGTGATTGTGCACCTGCACAGTCGCAACAGATGGCTGCTGGCCGTCTCTACAAGGACTGCAGTGGGTCTGCATCTTTCGTGGCCCACTAATATCATTATTTCTACAAGGACTGCAGTGGGTCTGCACCTCTCGTGGCCCATCAATACCATAATTTCTACCAGGATTACAGTGGCTCTGCTCGGTGGTGACCTACCTACCAATATTCTTCAAAACTTTGACTGACTCTGAAGTGGGTTTGCTCTATTGTGGCCCATTACCTGTCTGCATGTCAAGAGTCAGCACTGTCTTTCCGTTGGAAGGACAACACAACTTCTTCAAGACTTCATGGAAATCCACTACTTCCATGTGCATTTTCTTTTACGGCTCAGACTTTGAGAGAAAAAACTGCAATTACTAATGGGATGAATGATCAGGACTGTCTTTATGGACTGAGAAAATTTTAGCTTTTGACCAACATTGTATCAATACGTGTGTGCATTTGATTTCTTTGTTATTGTAATTATGAAAATTTCTTCAACTCTGTATTGGCCATTGCCCACAACAATTTGTAAAATTTTTTGTGGGGAGCATGGGGTCTATGTAAGTAGGCTGTTTAGGTTTTTATATTGGTAACGCCGCCGCCACGTAGCGCTCTGTATGAAAATCACTGGCTGTGCTGTGTGCAGTCTGTGGCTGGTTTGCATTGTTGTTGGCTATTGTAGTGTTGGGCAGTTCGCTGTTGACAGCATGTAGCGTTGCGCAGTTGGAGGTGAGCCGCCAGCAGTGGTGGATGTGGGGATTGAGATGGCGGAGTTTTGAGAGCGGATGATCTGGACAGAGACAGTAAATTTGTAAGACTGGATATCATTAACTGATGTATATATTATGACTTTTGAACACTATTAAGGTAAATACATTGTTTGTTCTCTATCAAAATCTTTCATTTGCTAACTATGCCTATCAGTAGTTAGTGCCTTCAGTAGTTTGAATCTTTTATTTAGCTAGCAGTAGTGGTGCTCGCTGTATTGCACTAGCTTCAGTAACGAAGATTTTTGTGAGGTAAGTGATTTGTGAAACGTATAGGTTAATGTTAGTCAGGGCCATTCTTTTGTAGGGAATTATTGAAAGTCAGATTCTGTTGCACTAAAAATATTGTGTGTCAAAAAGCACAGTCATGTATAATTTTTCTAAGGGGACGTTTCATAGTAGTTCTTGACTATTACATAACGCTGCTTTCAGTTCTTTGAATGCTGACGGACGCTCAGCTGTCCATTTGTACGGTACATTTTTCTTTAAAAGGTTCGTTAAACATGGAGTATTAAACAACTGCCCTGGCACAAAACGACGATGAAATCCAAATAATATGTACATACCTTTCAAATCTCTTCTATTAGTAGGGGCTGTATATTCCCTAATTGCTTCCATTTTTCCAGGATCTGGAAGAATTCCTTCCCCACTAATAATATGCCCTAAAAACTTCAACTCTTTCTTCACAGATTCTATCTTGTCCAACTTCAATTGCATTCCCCCTTTTTCAATAGCTTCTAAAACCTTGTCTACTAGCATGCAATGTTCATCCCAAGTAGATGTGGAAATCAGCACATCATCAACATATACTGTAATTTTTCTAAGCAGCTCATAACCTAAAACCTGTGACATTGCTCTAACAAAAGCACAAACACTTATATTTAATCCGAAATGAACGACTTTGTACTGATCAACACCGGCCTTCAAACAAGAATGCCGTGTACTTGCTTCATTCTTTAGCCAGAGGCAAGTTCCAGTAACCGCAAGTTATGTCCATTGATGTAAAGAATTACTGCAGCAGTTCGTCAATGTTTTCGGGTCAGTCACTTTCCAGTAAAAGCACCTGATTTAAAGCTCTCGCATCTAGTACCAACCTTACTGACTTATCCTTCTTGATCAGCACAATTAATGGATTGTTAAATACACTTACTGCTTTCTCCATTATTCCCCATTTAAGCATGCTCTGTGTTAAATCCCTCACAGCTTCTTTATGTTTTTCAGCAATTGTTATTGGTTTCTTAAAAAATTGTGCACCTTCTTTAACATTCAAGTAACACTCATAATATCTTACCAAGCCTGGCTGATCAGAGAAAACTTTTTTTTATGTTTGAGTAAGACAACTTTCAGCTCCCCTTCTTGAGTTTCGTCTAAACCTTGAATATCTCTCACTTTTTCCTCTATTTTATTCTCTACGAGCAGCATTTCATTAGGATCTACCTCCACTTCTTTCCCATATTCGTTATCCCTCACTACCCTTCCAGATCCGTTCTCTTCCTACAATATCTAATCGGAATCTGCTCACCTTCCCTCTTTGTAAGCTTTCTTTTCTTAGAGAAAGGCACTATAATGTTTTTCCCACTCACTTCCAGGCTTATACTGTCATTTTCAAAGTCCAGCCTCTCCTTGTACTTCATTAAGAAATCCATTCCCACTAACGTATCTATACTTAATTCCTCAATAACTAGAAAGTTATTATACAACTGGTTACCATTTATACTGATAGGCAACATCACTTCATACTTTACATGCTTCATCACTTTTCCTGTGGCTGCAATTATCTGGATTCCCATGACAGGTATAATTACTAGCTCTCTTTTATTAGGCATAGCATCTAACGTTGCTAACAGCACACAAATCACTGCGACTATCAGCTAGGCACTGTACTTCTTCCCCTTCCACTAACAGATTGATTACTGGTCGAACTTTCTTTTCTTCCCTTGCAGTGACTTCTTCCTCCTCAAGTAAGTCGTGTACAATTTTACGCGTTTCGAAACCTTCCTTGTGCCCAGAGATTACACAAATATCTACAGGATTGCTTTCACTACTCTCCCTTCCTACATTCTTTAGCCTATCCACTATGGATAGATTAAAATACTTCTGCAAATTTGCAGCTCCCTTTTCTACAGTAATTAGTTTCTTCACTAATTCTTCTACCTCATCTGCTCCTTCTAGATTATTTTTACTTGGCTGACACCCATTCTGGTCATCACCAGCATGAAATGCTTCCGTAGCTTCCTCTAAGTCCCTATTTACTAACATCAATAATTTTTCTACCCACTTCTCATTTAACTCCTACAATCGCTGTATATTCGTATCTCCTCCTTCTTCCTGGCAAGATTCCTCATTCGCTCTACTGTACACTTCTCCCTCACTGCTAGATTTGAAATCACTTTCAACATCTTCCCCCCCCCCCCCCCCCAAACAACCTGTAGCACAGTGCTCCTTTTGCCTGCTCCCATCTACATAGCCACCTTGTAGCACGCCTATTCTATCATCCTTTGTTTTACTACTTTCAGTTGTATCTTTATTGTCAATAATTTGGACTTCAATTACTTTATTCTTATTGTATACAAAAGATATGGCCAGCAGATTCAAATTACTGCTACCCGTTCTGCAAATGCCAGCCCCTTTACAGATGTGATCTAGTTTCCTGTGCCCTGTGATTCAGCTACATTTCTGCCTCACACCCCCACCTAATCTCTCTCCAGAAAATCATTGTCATCATGAATTGGCGATCGCGATCTGCAAGCGTGCCCCTGATCATTATCAATTGACCTTGAAACTGGAGCATAGCGCCAACCCCTTCCTCTCCTTCCTCGGCTGTTATGTTGTAGGGGTTCTACTTGGGGTAGTGGCCGCTATTAAACATGAATAAAATATATTAATGTGACAGTGTCGGCTTACTACCACCCACTACTTAATCAAAAGCGATATTGTAAATAACTTGTATTTATTGTAAATTATCTCGAGATAGAAATTAGATCATATTGAACAAATCATGAATGAAAACAAATTACACAAATTGTACATTGTTCTCAGATATACTACACTGGTAAGACTGGCTATCAGCTCTAAATGTTAAGTTGATGCGAAGTTAGATTTAATTATGCCCCTGGATAAGCAAATGGTAAATGCGATCTGACTGTGTTCCTATAATTTCATTTGTGTCTGAAATAATACGCACTTCAGACACCACCACCAAGAAACAAACCAAACAACATCCAAAAAGACAAATAACCACTAACGAATCGTAAGCAATACTGCGCGGATGCTCAGTGGATGGCAAGAACACGATCCAACAACTATTTCTGAACTTTACTGCTGCTGCTGCAAGTTTTACAATACCGTCTACCAGCATGCTGGCTCCGTCGATAAGTGGTAGAAGCCCTCTCTCATATTTCTATCTTACTCTGAGTAATTCGATTTTCCTCTCTAATTGCATGTGGTGAAAAGTTGCTATTCCTTCACACGCGGACTTCCCACGCAGTGTCTCTCATCACCCGGGTGGTCCGGTGACAGATGGGCTCTGCTGATCTTGAAAGGGTTAAGCCAACATGTGTGAGGGAGTCGAGTGAATGCTTTCCAGACGCCGACATTGTCATAACAGCGGCGGAGACACGCCCGCAGGGGCCTGAAGGAGCGGCTGGGCTAGAGGTTCCGTTACTTAGCAGAAACTTAGCGAAAACACTTTCTGGCGGACTACCAGCGAGGCGTGGGAATGACTTGTGTATCCAAGCAGTCTTGGCGGGCAAATTCCCTCGTTTTCTGCAAAATCGTAACTGTGATTGGCTTGCTCAGAGTATAGCTCCGTGACGTAGCAAAATCGGCTCAGAAATTGGCGCCAAGAATCTCCATTGATGGAATGGTACTGCTTCGGCAATAGAGTGGAATTTTCCGCCAGTTTTCGAGTTGCTGATTGGAACATTTAATCACGGCCACTGTCGTGGGAGCGGGAATGTTCTGTGTTCGGTTTGTACAGGTGCTCTTGTGGGGGGTCGGCTCTCGCCTTTCAGTGGGAGTAGGTTACAAGACTGAGCTCTCACTGCTCTGGACAGCCTGCCTTCCGTTGGCTGTCTAAAATACTTTTATTTGATTGTAACTGTTTAACGAAGTTGCTGAAGTTTCGACTTCAATCTAACTTTCCGAGTACAGTTGGCAATTGAGCATTCTGTGTACAAGCGGCCTATGTTGTCTGTGTTGGGCAGTTTTGGATAAAGTTGACTGTATCGGAGTTACTGTATGACTTCGCTTGTTTAAATCAATCACTGTACCGACAGTGATTGTGTGGCGAGCCTTCTTCGTCTCCCTCAGAGGCGCATTTGTGTTGATAGGAAGTCTTTAGTCTGGAACAACCAGACCAGGACAATTTGTTTCGGGCTGTACTCGCGACATTATCATCTCCACGACAGGACGTCGAAGCAACCAGCCATCGCTTCCAGAACGCCAGATCGTGTCCTTGCAGTTAAGAAGACAGCTTGGTAATGTATGTCCACAGCACTGGCAGATTAGGGAATTTGCACTGCGATAATCAGAGCTCAGCAGAGCGCCCTGTTAGTCTTTTTCTAACTTTGTTCTGTCTTGGGTGTTCATTGTCTGAGTTCTCACTACTCTAGCAGCAATTAATGTTGGGTTGGTTGTGTGTTTCTCTTAAGATCTGAGTTGCAAGGCTCCACATACCACTTCGTCATGTCACAATCTAGTTTATGGACAACTTCACCTTCACAGTATTTATTTGAGTATCCAATTTGATCCATTTTGAAGTATTGTAAATATTTCATGTGTTTTGTTTATGATTTTGAATTTAGTCATAATAAATCAAATTGTTATTTTGGACAGAACTTTCATTCCGTTAATCGGTAGAGCAACCTTTTCATTTCTCACTACGTTACTGAAACTTTCTTTTATTTAATTAATGTCTATCAAATTAAATTATTGCAGGTGCCAAACTCTTTTCTACTCCACTTGCAGGGTCGATTACAGTCAGTTTGCGTTTCTTCTTAATCCATGTGCAACAGCAAAAGTAGGAGTTAGAAAAGGGGGGCTTAGAGCATCATTTCCATATGAAGATTCGAGAAGAATTTAGTGTTAAATACACTGCTAGTCGCGGCACCTCGCAACTGCTGGGGAGACGACTGCAGCTGCAAAGTCGCTGAATTAAGATAAGTCTGTCTAATATCTTGAGCAGAATAAACTACTCAGAAACTGCTAATACCACAAGCCCTATATTTCCTCTCAATGTTATACAACGCTTTCAAGACTGGCTCAACAACCTTTAAGGTGCAGCCCAGTGTATCTTGTACTAACGTGTAATACCAGTATGATAGCTCTGTGCACTGGTTGACTACGTTCAATATTGACTGCCAGCCTATAAGGCGGAATCAGCTGCAATTATACTAGAAGTCAATGCAATGCCTATCGTGGACGCTGATGTCCAACTGTAGCTGCAGACTCTAGATCATACACAGCACAGTATTAAGAATGTAAGTCCCTATCTCAGGGCTACCGAACTTCGGATCTGCCCCATCTATCTCGAAGAGCGGAAGGTACAGGAGATTAAAACATCTAAGCGCATCCCCTATGGTGAGGCCAAGAAGCTCTTTAAGGCCATGCAACCTCCTGTGTTTTCAACATCTTTCGCTTCTGCTCTCAAAAAACCGGTGCAACTGGCCACTGTTGCTACACAAACGGAGGTTGCTAGTGTTAGCACTAAAACCTGCGCTTGCCAGTGCACTTGTGCTGCTGCGGTTGTTTTGCAATCTGCGGCTCTCCCTGCTACATCGGACAAGGCCGTGGTTGCTGACATTGAGGTACTTCCAGCCTCCCCCCATATGGCGCCTTCTGCCCAGGCGAGTCAACCTCCAACTGTTGACAAGGCTCTGCATTCCAAGCCCCCCAAGACAAAGCCTCAGAAGATGAAGGTCGTGCCACCTGAGGAGACTAGTCAGCGTCGGTCCGATGATGATGCCATCGTACTGTCTGACATCTCCCGTGGGTCGTCATCGGATCTTATGGACATTGATGTCGACCGGGGGCGATCTTCTCGCCCCAGGAATAAATCTCCGGCCAGTACGGTCTCTCCTCCAAAGCACAGAGGCAGGGTGAAAGTTCAGCCACCCTGATCACTGGCTCCCATATTACAGTGGAACCTGAATGGTTTCAGGACACATGTGGCCGAATTACAACTCCTTATACAAGAGTGCCCCTTGTGCTTATGTCTCCAAGAGACACATTTTCGGGCCACTGATTCTCCTTCTTTACGCGGCTATACCGTATATCGAAAAGATGATCTGACAGGGCAAAGGGCAAAGGGTGGTGCTGCGGTTTTTGTCCGTGACGTGCACCACTCATCTGAGCTCCCTCTCGTCACCGACTTGCAAGCAGTTGCAGTTGACATTCTTGTGGGTCGGAGGCTCACAGTCTGTTCTGTTTATTTACCACCTCCGGATGCGATAGACTCTGAGGCCCTCACGGACCTTATTAGCCAACTCCCTCGCCCATTTCTTCTTCTGGGGGACTTCAACGCTCATAATGTCTTATGGGGCTCTCCGACTACTTGCCCAGGGGTCGCATTCTGGAAAGCGTCATGATGTCTGAAGAACTGTGCCTCCTCAACTCTGGTGCTCCCACTCATTTCTGTACTGCTTCTGGATCGTCATCGGCTATTGACCTTTCCTTTTGCTCTCCAGCACTCGCGGATTCTGCTCTGTGGGAGGCTGCAGCTGACCTCCATTCTAGTGACCACTTCCCCCTCTGGATTCGCCTCCTCGATTAGGCTGTGGCATTACCAGTGCCGCCCCAGTGGCACCTTTGCAGAGCTGACTGGACACTTTTCAGCCAACTGGCTGTTTTGGAACACCGTGCCAGCGTCCACGAATGGGTAGACCATGTTGCAGCCATGATCTCACATGCTGCTGAATTGTCAATCCCACGGTCATCCGGTCATCCCAAGAGGCGTCCTTGTCCCTTGGTGGACCACTGAATGCCACTCAGCCATCCGCGCCCGCCGTGCAGCACTGCGCCGCTTCAAGTGCCGTCCCTCAGCTGACAATCTTGCGGCCTTTCGGATGGCAAGGGCCAGAGCTCGGCGAGTGATTAAAGAGAGCAAACGACGGTCATGGCAATTGTTCTTGAATTCCATCTCTCGCTCCACTAGTTCTACGAAAGTATGGGAAGCCATCAGGAGGATTTCCGGGAAACTCAGCCAGCTACCTGTCACGGCATTGCTGCATCAGGGATGTCTCCTCACGGCGCCGAGAGACATTGCCCAGACACTGGCCATGCATTTTGCGGAATCTACCGCCACTATTAACTGTGATCCAGATTTCTGCCGCTACCGCACTGCCGTCGAAAGGGGTCACTTGGACTTCCGGTCTCTAAATTCTGAACCCTATAACTGCCCCTTCACAATGTGGGAACTGGATTCTGCGCTGTCTGTGGCTCATGATACTGCGCCTGGTCATGATCAAATCCGGTACAGCATGCTGCGGCACCTGTTGCTGCCATCCAAGGAAGTTCTCCTGAACTTTTTCAATATGATATGGTTATCTGGCACGTACCCTGACTCATGGAGGGAGGCAATTTTGATTCCCCTCCTCAAACCAGGGAAGGACCGAACGCATCCCAGTAGTTATCGGAGTATTGCCTTGACGAGTTGTGTTGGGAAGACGTTGGAATTCATGGTCAACCGCCGCCTGGTTTGGCTGCTCGAGACCAGGCAGCTCCTTAGCCCCTCTCAGTGTGGCTTTCGGAGATGTCGTTCCACTATAGACAACTTGACCCTGCTTGAGGCCACCATCCAGCAGGCCTTTATACGTAACCAGCATTGTCTAGGGGTCTTCTTTGACATTAATAAGGCGTATGACACTACTTGGCGCCGCCTTATCCTCAATCAACTCCATGAGTGGGACTTTCGTGGTCGTCTCCCCATCTTCATTCGGTCCTTTCTTTCTCACCGCCTCTTTCGGTATCGGGTTGGTAATGTGCTATCGGATTTGTACGTGCAGGAGAATGGTGTTCCTCAGGGGAGCGTTTTAAGTGTCACCCTCTTTGCCGTTGCTATTAACAGTATCACGTCCACTATCCGGAGTCCTGCCCAATGCTCCTTGTTCGTGGACGATTTTGCTGTTTTCTGTTCTTCCTCCAGTCTTGTCAGTGCTAGTCGGCAGTTACAGCTTACGATAAAGCGCTTAGAGGCATGGACTGCAAAGACGGGTTTTACCTTTTCTGCAGACAAATCTGTGTGTGTTCATTTTAATCGTTCTCGGCGTCTTTTTACCTCCCCTGAATTGCGTCTGAGGGACACTGTTCTTCCTTTTAGAGACACTGTGAGGTTCCTGGGCCTCACTTTTGATTCTAAGTTGTCGTGGTTGCCTCACCTCAAAGACCTCAAGGTGCGGGCCCTGAAGGCACTGAATATTTTGAAGTGTCTGAGCCATCGGTCCTGGGCAGCAGATCGGGCGCGTCTGCTGCAGTTTTATAGGGCTTTCGTCCGATCGCGTCTTGACTATGCTTGCACCGTGTATGGGTCAGCAAGGCCTTCGTATCTGAAGATCCTTGACGCAGTACACCATGAGGGTATCAGGCTGGCCACTGGTGCCTTCCGTACCAGTCCCATCCCCAGCCTGTGTGCTGAGGCAGGGGAACCGCCGCTCGCCATCCGGTGGAAACTCCTCATGGTGCGACAGGTGTGTCATTTCCTTGCCTGTCCTACCTCCCCTGCGTACCCTACCGTTGCCCGACCGCCTATGGAACGTCTCTTTTCCAGTCGTCCCAGGGCAACAAAACCATTTGGGATTCGTGCCAAGCATTTGCTTGAGTCCCTTGGTGTGGAGCGTGTGGCCCCCCAACGACAAGGTTTTACTCGCCTGCCTCCCTGGTTGCTCCAGAGGCCCAGCATCCTTTTAGACTTGTCGGAGAACCGGAAGAACTGCACTCCGGCGTTTGTTTTTACCTCCTTATTTTACGATATTTTAAACCAGCATCCGGACCATGTACCTGTATTCACAGATTGCTCTAAACAGGGGGACACTGTTGGTTGTGCTGTTGTTTTCCCTGATCGAGTCGTCAAGTTACGGCTTCCTGCGGCGTTTACCATCCTCGATGCCGAATTGTTTGCGATCTTGCGGGCATTGGAGCAGATGAGATGTGTTACCAGTCTTAAGTTCCTCATCTTTTCTGACTCCCTGAGTGCCCTTCAGACCATGCAACACTTGTACCCAGCGGATACGGTCGTCCAGAACATCCATGATGCCCTACTCCACCTGCAACGGCAGGGGAAGGAGGTTTCTTTCTGCTGGGTGCCGGGGCACGTGGGTATTAGGGGAAACGAACTGGCGGATGTGGCTGCCAAAGATGCATGTTCCCTCCCTCACGTTGTTGAATGTGCCGTCCCCCTCCATGCTGTAACCTCCCTTTTGCGTTTTCGTGTTATGCATCAATGGGAAGAGGAGTGGTTGGCAGTTTCTGACAATAAGCTGCGTCTGGTAAAGGCCACTACGCGACCATGGCGTACGTCCTACCAGTCATACAGGCGGGATGAGGTTCTCCTCACTCGCCTCCGCATTGGACACAGTCCCTTCACGCATGGTTTTTTACTCCGGCAGGAGGACCCCCCAATCTGCAGTGCTTGTGGCGTCCAGATTACCGTCCGCCACATTTTACTTGACTGTTTTTTATTCTCTGACCAGAGGGCGGTGGTTTCCTTGCCACCGGATTTGCCCTCTATTTTGCAAGACGACGCAGCGACTGTGGTTAAGGTCTTACGGTTTTGTGTTCTGTCCAATCTGTTGCCTCGGATTTTAGGGAGAAGGTTTTAATGTGCTGCTGGGTGACTGGCTCACCCAGGTTTTAGGTAAGAGGTCCGCCAGTCACGATTACCTCCTTGTTTCCCTTCGGTATCTGTTCTCTTTTCCTTGTGTTTCCTTTCCTTTTTTAGTGTGTTTCTTCTCCTCTTGTTTTGCCTCTGTATGTGCGCATTTGGAACTGCGTCAGGCCTGTGTCTTTTAGCCGTTCTCCTTGTTCGGCGTCCGTCTTCGTCCCTTCGCCGCTTGTGTTCCTGTTTCTATGCGTTTGGGAGCTGATGACCACGCTGTTTAGCGCCTGTAAACCTCAAACACACACACACACACAAACACCGAACTTCGCGACCGTCCGCTTTCACGGCACAAGACACTCTCCCTCCTGTCACTCTCTGCCCAATACTCTTGTGACAATCTTGCCGCCAAACTCTAATCAGCCAATCCGGACGCTGCAAAGGCCTCCCACATCTCCCTCGCGGAGTGATACAATTTCTCCACCTATACAAAAATTCCTCTGTTCAAACAGCGGGCGTTGACCCTCAGTGTTTCCCGCACTTTCTTATGAACTGCCCAATCAGAGCTCCGCTCATTTTCCACTAAGATAGCGCGCGACCGGGTGGCGCCAGCGCGTACGTTGGACGCTCTCTGTCTGCTTGACATTTCCCCTCTCTCTCTCACCTGACACCCGGCGGCGTTCCTTTTGATGCTTGCAGGTCAGCGGCCGCATCCCCTAGGACCCCCAGCCCCTGCACAATGCTCTTCCGGCGCTCGCCGGCCTTCTCCTCCCCAGCTGTGCCACAGACAAAGATATCTTTTACTCTGTGGCTGTGCCCAACCACTCCTCGCCTCCACTGGCAAATTTACTTTGCTTACACCTACAAGATGCAACTAAATATTGTTATTACCGAAGCCCGTATTATTTCAGAAGTGTTTAATCATCACTTATCTCTCTTTCTAAACCACCTAATAAGACTAATTAACCATTATGTAGGTTTATTTACTCCAAATATGCAGGATAATCTGTGAAATGAGTGTCACAAATGAAAGCCACCTTTCAATGTGAGACACCCATTCTGTTTACATTAACATTCTGACCTCTCACAACTGTATTCTGAGGCCTGAAACTACGATTTGTCTTCTCGTCTTCCTGCATAAGCTTCTCCACCCTTTCCAAATTGCTAATAAACTTATCAACATTGTCCCTAGGAGCACCAGCTATTTTATTTCTCCAGCATAGAGGCAACTTTCCATCTAACCCCATAATTATTTGCTCAGGCTATAATTTGTTCGTCAAATATGACAAATTAATCACCCGTCTTAAAGCAAATCTTTTTATATTCTCTTTCCTGGGATTGAACTTTTATCCAGCCCAGAAACTGTTTTGTAATTCTATTTGCTTTTGCTTGCCCCAATATTCTTTGAAAAACGCTTCTTTAAAATGCTCTAACGTCTCATATTCCGTTGCAGTCGTTCCCCATATCCTAGCCTCACCCAAAAACTTTGCTGTTACGAAACCAATCTTCTGTCGGTCTCTCCACAAACTAGGCAAAACATTTTCAAAATCGTTCCAGAACTCTTTCGGATGAACATTTCCAGCTGGATCAAAACGAAGAAACTGTCTGTTTGTAATATAAGACACTTCAGCAGTTTCTGTCACCATACTACAATTCACACTGTTAGCACCCAATCTAATATTACGTTCCACTTTGTTTAGTCTACTGTCATGCTCATTTAATTTAAGGGTTATTTGTTCAGTTTTGTTAGTAATTTGTTCTACACCACTCACAACCACATTCACTCATTCAGACACAACTTTAACACTGCCCAAACAATTTTCATTCACAGACTCAATTTTTTTATTTAAATTGCCATGTGCAGTTTGACACATAGATTCTACTGATGTCAGAGTTGGCTTGACTTGACCTACTTCTTTTCTTATCTGATCTATATTCTGTTTGCTTCCAATAGCAACCTTGCTAACCAGCTCTGTTAATTCACTTTTTACATTTTCTGAAGACTTTTTATACCTACTTTCTGCATCAGAAATTCTCTTTATTTACATGAGTATCAAACACCTCCAAATCCGTCCTCCACATCTTCTTAAGCTGAACATTCTCTTGTTCAATTTTCTCATTAATTTCTATCTTAAACTGTTTGATCATTAGCTAGCTTGATAATACTACCAGACTGTTGTTCAACTTTCTGATCCAACTTCCCAATTTTTTTTTTTACCTCAGTAAAATTCTTATTAAATTCTTATTAATATTACAGAAATTTTGATTCATATTCGTCATTAAAGCTGCAAACATATCTTGTAAATTTACTGGTTTGTTTTCCTGTTGTACAATTTTTTGTTCAGCTAATTGTACAGGCACAATATCAAATCTGGTATATGTTCTGTCAGCCTCCTCACTCACATTAACACTACTGACATCAAACAAACTATTAATACTGAAATCATTCAACTGACTATCGTCAAGATTTAAACTGTCACCCATACCAGAATCGGTCGGAACATTATGTTCCACATCCATCATTACAACTGGATATATCAGAGGCAGATCGTTACTTAATACATCCATATTAACGGTATCCCCTACTTACTTTTGTTCAGGAGTATTTGCCTGACTAGCACTCACATCAAACTGACTTACACCGCCCTCTCTCACCACCACAGAATTATCATTCCCATCCATACTAGCAAGTCTGTTTGCACATACAAATAATACGCTATATAAACTTAGCTTATATTTCTTCGTCCGACGTCGTCGCAGTGTGATGAAAACGGCAACCTGCCTCTCTCCCCGCAGTGTACCAGATTCAGGGCCCCCACGCGCTGCCACTGCGATGGAAACTGCTGCGCCTTGCTGTCCGCTTACTATGCCATCTGTTGCTCAGCGGACCAATTCTACGCTGTGCCTTCAGTCCTGTAGCATCCTGTTCGCTATAAAATCTCCGTTCCACAGGTTCTCTCCTCGTTGCATCTCAAAACGTATGCTCGTCTTCACAGCGATATCTCACTCGCACCTACAGTCACTGTTGCAAAGTTGCTTATTGACCGTTCCTCTCGATCACGAATTCGGTTCCTACAGCTTTATAGTTACCCTACCGATGCACCATGTGCGGCCCCACACGTTACTTTGTTACGCCCCTGCCAGTGTCTAGCAACGTTCATTTATCTAACCAAAAGCTGTAGTACAAAATACTAGACCACTACTGTCTATTGCAGGTCGCAACATACATAGAATTTTCCGGTAAACGGGATGTGTCTAGCTACTGAAATAAAAGTCTTAACTTGCAATGTAAATTTTCAGGTGTATTTTTACGATAACGATCACAGTTAATACTGCCAAGACTACTAAGTGGCAACACAATGTAAAGTCCACACGCACACCATAATCACACACGTAGCCAGTTTATGGTATTTACACCCGTTACCGAAGTTAATAGAGTTCATCGAATTGTTTAGTTATGAATATGCTTGCTCAAATGTTGTGCACTCTGCTCCACACGTAATACCTGTTGCAGTTTTAGATCGCACAACACGCCACGCGGTTTTAACTAACAGTCAAAAGCAATAATTTTGATACTCCGTCAGAAATTCCACATGACTTCCACTATAGCGTTCACTGAAATACACTTTGTACTACTTCGCAAACTCGTAATTAGCATTTTTCCGCGAATTTACAGTACTTTCGTTGGGGCTGCTTTCAATGAGATGTTACTAGTTCGAACACTCAGCCCCGAGCCCCCTAGATCACACCAAAGGCTTTGTTCCCAGCATAGATTGGCGCGAGCCTGCATTTTTCTGATTGGTTGATATCACAAACAGCCAATCAGGTTGCAGTATTATCCCGTGCTAACCCGCGCTTTACTTCAATGACCAATCATAGTAAAACATTTCTTTCTATGGCAATTGCTGAATAAATAAATTTAGAAGAGTATCAAATATAAAATCATTCCTTCTGAAATTACCGATTAATTTGTGTTCTACTCACGATTTATTACTACCGTAAACTGACTGCACATGTAATTATAGTAAATCTCCTTTATAGTTTAACTCAGGGGCGGGCAAACGTTGCACGCTGCTCATGAGCACACAGCGCTGCACGTGTGCTGCTCGCGTGCAATCGTCGACTGGGACAGTGGTGACAGCTGGCAGGTTGCGGCAGTGTAGTGCCAGGCTAAGCTGTGGACCTTGAAGCGAAGCGACCACTACGTAGTGAACGTTGTACTTCAAGAACCGGAAAATGCAGAGTTAATCAAGGAAACGGAGAAGTGGAGATTTGCTATCTTTTAAAAAGGAATGGGAGAATCATTGTTTCTTTGTGCAAAAACGTGAAAATTCGTAATGTGTAATATGTGACAGTATTCTCGCTGGTCAGCGGAAGTTTAATATTGAACGCCATTATAATAAATTTCAATATGTTCCCGCACTTAGTGCAATAAAAGAGGAAATTCTCAAGCGATTTGGGGATATATCATACTTATCCCAAGGTTTTAAATAGTTCTCGAGACAATTTGCTGTGTCTGTAGATGATATTCATCCCAATTTGCAAATGGAATTAATAGATCTACACTGTAGATACTACAGCGTAATTCTCGTATGAGAGACAAGTTCCTTTTGGCAAGACGTGTAATAATTTTTATCACAACTTTCCATAGCAAGAGTTTCCTCGTCTCCATCGTGAAGCCGCGAAGATAATATGTTTGGCTCGACATACGTTAGCGAGAGATTTTTTTCTGTTATGAAAATTAATAAGTCTCGGTTAAGAGCAAACATCAGATATGAAAATTTACGTAACTGTTTGCGTTTCTCTGTATGTAGAAATTTTGTTAAAGACATTAAACGTATTGTAAACTCCACCTGTGATAATTAAATACAACGTATCGTAGGTAATAGGTACTCTTTCAAACCATGATTTCTTTCAAGCACTCGTACTAACCTTATTCCTTCATTCAGTAAAGCAGGCCAGGAAACAAAACGCATTACAGAGGAAGAAGCGGAGATACGGTATGGTGGGGAGGGGAGAGAAGCGGGTGGCCAGCTTGCCCCTGTGTGCACGCAGAACACCTGTTTACTGCACACGTGCAAGTGCACCGCACACTGCAGGATTCCTACCCGCCCCTGGTTTAACTGGTACTTCGTGAATAAACAAAACAATTTTCATTTACTTCTGTTCTTCTTCACTCATACAACACTCACACTGCTAATTACTACACATATAAAACAATTATAATTATGCAAATACATTAAATATTAGTCAAACATAACTTTACAACATTGTTTTGACTACGAGTGCTAGCACTGTCCATCAACTGCTGACCTCTGCCGCCTACTAGTACAACTACGTGCAGCTCTGTAACTAAGGTCCATGTTAGCTGGTGACATCTGTCGATGACAAATGCCTATAACGATATCGTCCTAACAAGTGCCAGGAGCGATGCGAAGGCGCTACGCCTCAAAGTATGTTCCTGTTTTGATTTTTTTATATAATTAAGAATAACAGAAATTTGATACTATATTTGTGTGTGTTTCATAAAAGAAAAACAGTATTTAATTTTGTTATTTTACATGAAAAGATAATGAACGGAAATTTTATCCATACTAGCGACACGCCGCTGCTTCGAACTAGTAGCACTAAGTCTTTACAGCAGGGCGACTTGTTGGACGTATCAGTAATAAATTAAGTAGACAAACATTCCTAGTGACTCAGACTATCTGTTAGTGGAAACTGTATCAAAATGCCTGCAGTTTTTCCTGCTTTTAGTCTTCTCATAGAAGTAAGAAAACAAATGCGACGTCTTTCCACTACTGTGACCACTGCGCTCGTGGAAATTAAGGTGTAGGATCAGTAGGAGGTCTAGTGTTTTTGGTGCTGAAGCCGATACGCAGGTAGCATCGTCAATCTCGGGCCCTCCCAACTCCCTTTTCCGTCACTATACACCCGTAATGTAGTCGCGAGTCTCTCAGATGTAGACGGAGGTGTAAACACGGGTGAGTGAGCCGGAGAAGACACGATACAGCGTCTTTGCGCCCCGTGCGACGCCCGCTTGCGCGGCAATTGGAATAATTTCGCCGGTAAAGACGGGCATCAGGAGGATCCGAGCACGTCTACCTATGCCGAGGACCGCTTAAGTCGTCCCTCGGCGCCATAAAGGATTCTGAAGGGCCGCGCTGATCAGCCCAGGCGACAGATAGCGGGCGGCGCGCCAGCGGGGCCTCTCACGGGGTCGTAAACGCGACGCGACGCGTCATCAGAAGCGGCCGCCATTTCCCCAGAAAACCCACTCCCGCACCAGCCCGTGCACTGGAAAGAACTATTAAAAGCGACGTTCCGACGGGTACGGAGACGGTAAAGCGTTCACACACACTGGGGGAACAAAACGCGCAGTTCTCGAGAAATAGTAACTGCTGCCACGTTCGAAGTCGCATAATCAGTGTTCGTGTTTCGATTTGCGTCCCATGGCAGGGTGATGATTCTGGAAACAGACGGCGTCACGACTCACTGGAACCTAACGACCGCGAGAGCAGTCTTTGCTACGCTGATCTTCTCTTCAGATAACGTCACCAGTTTATCGGAATCGAATTATCACCTCGGTCGGTTTATGACGGTGCCTGTACTTTGTTCTCCATTGGAAACTACAGGGTATCACAGATAAAAGTAGCCCATGTATGTACAGAGTGATTTTTTCCGCCATCTACAAACTCTAGGGACTAATCGATGAGAGGATACGGAAAAAAAGAGGTGTAATGCACTTATGTCCGAAACTGATTGGTTTCCATGAAACAGACTATTTATTTAATCATACGTGCTGTCTATGCAGCCACAGTTACGGTATGCACGGTTTCCTCATATGTCACTCCCTAGCGCCCTCTCCTTACACAGTAACTGGTAATGTTATCTCCGATTGACTCCTGCCAACTCACCATGTAGTGGACGTTATACAGCGTCGTACACAATGGTTCCGTATCGAATCGACAGCTTGCTGCCATGGTGTTTACGTACGGAAAGCCAAATGGCAACAAGCGGCGGAAAGCAAGAATGTATCGGATGACCTATCCCCGCCGGCAACAATCACAGCATTCAACGTTCGCAACAGTGTTCCACTGTTTGTCTGAGAGAGGGTCATTTCACGAAGCAGTAAATCACGAAGGACGTACCCGAATTGTTCAGACAACAGCCTTAGATGGCACTGTGACCAACAATGTGGAAGGCGACCGCTGTGTCAGTACCAGGCAGTTGGCCCGACAGTACAAGGTAAGCTAGACGACAGTGTGGAACGTACTTCATACCAATTGTTACTACTTGTCACTGACATTGCTTGTGAGGCTTACTAGCGACAGACATTCTACATTGGAAGCAGTTTTGTCACTATTTCTTTAGCTTAGCTTAGGTTGGGTTGGGATGGGTTGGGCTGGGTTGGGATGGGTTGGGTTGGGTTACGTAGGGTTGGGTTGGGTTGGGTTGGGAGAGGTTAGGTTAGGTTTGGTTGGGTTGGCTTAGGTTGGTTTAGGTAGGGGTTAGGTTAGGTTGGGTTAGGTTGGGTTGGGGAAAGTTGGCTTAGGTTGGGTTAGGTTAGGTTAGCTTAGGTTACATTACCTTAGGTTCAGGTAAAGTTAAGTTAAGTTTAGATTAGTTTAAATTTAGGTTAGGTTAGGTTTAAGTTAGGTTTAGGTTCGGTTAGGTTTGGTTAGGTTAGGTTTATGTTTAGGTTAGGTTTAGGTAATGGTTAGGTTTAAGATTAGGTTAGGAATGGTTAGGTTATGTTAGTTTAGTTTAGGTTAGGTTAGGTTAGGTTAGGTTATGTGAGGTTAGGTATGGTTACATTAGGTGAGGTTATGTTAGGTTAGGTTAGGTTATGTGAGGTTAGGTTAGGTTAGGTTAGGTTAGGTGAGGTTAGGTTAGGTGAGGTTAGGTTAGGTTAGGTTAGGTTACGTAAGGTTAGGTAACTTTACGTTAGGTTTTAAGCTTAAGTTCGGTTAGGTTAGGTCAGGTCATGTCAGGTCATGTTAGGTCACATCAGGTCAGGTCAAGTCAAATAAGGTTAGGTTAGGTCAGATCAGGTTAGGTAAGGTTAGGTTAGGTCATGACAGGTTAGGACATGTTATGTTAGGATAGGTCAGGTCAGGTTAGGTCAGGTTATGTTAGGTCAGGTTAGTTAAGGTTTGGTTAGGTTAGGTTATGTTAGGTTAGGTTAAGTTAGGTTAGGTTGGGATAGGTATGGTCATGTTAGGTTGGGTTGTGTTAGGTTAGGTTAGGTCAGGTCACATTAGGTCAGGTCAGGTTAAGTCAGGTTACATTAGGTCAGGTTAGTTAAGGTTAGGTTAGGTTAAGTTATGTTATGTTATGTTAGGTTAGGGTAGGTTAGGAAGTTTAGGTTAGGTTCAGTGAGGTAAGGTGAGGTTAGGTTAGGTTAGGTTAGGTTAGGTTAGTTTAAGTTAGGTTAGGTTAGGTTAGATTATGTTAGGTTAGATTAGTGTTAGGTTAGTGCAAGGTTAGTGTTAGTTTAGTGTTAGGTTAGGTAAGGTAAGTGTTACTGTTTGTGTTAGTATTAGTGTTAGGGTTAAATTAGGTTAAGTTAGGTTAGATTAGGTTAGGTTAGGTTGGGTTAGGTTAGGTTGGGTTTTGTTGGGTTAGGTTAGGTCAGGTTAGGTTAGGTTCGGTTGGGTTAGGTTAGGTTAGATTAGGTTATGTTTAGTAATGTTGGGTTAGGTTAGGACAGGTTAGGTTAGGTCAGGTTAGGTCAGGTCAGGTAAGGTTAAGTTAGGTCAGGTCATATTAGGTTAGGTCAGGTCTGGTTAGGTTAGGTCAGGTCAGGTGAGGTTAGGTTAGGTTAGGTTAGTTTGGCTTATGTTGGGTTAGTTTAAAGTAGGTTAGGTTAGGTTAGGGTAGGTTAGGTTAGGTTGGGTTAGGTTAGGTTAGGTTAGGTTAGGTTGGGTTAGGTTACAATAGGTTAGGTCAGGTCATGTTATGTCAGGTCAGGTCAGGTTAGGTGAGGTTAGGTCAGGTTAGGTTAGGTTAGGTCAGGTCAGGTAAGGTTTGGTTAGGTTAGGTTAGGTTAGGTTAGGTCAGGTTAGGTCAGGTCATGTTAGGTCAGGTCAGGTTAGGTTAGGTTAGGTCAGGTCAGGTCAGGTTTGGTTAGGTTAGGTTAAGTTAGGTTAGGTCAGGCTAGGTCAGGTCAGGTCAGGTCAGGTGAGGTTAGGTTAGGTTAGGTTAGGTTAGGTCAGGTCAGGTCAGGTGAGGTTACGTCAGGTTAGGTTAGGTTAGGTCAGGTCAGGTCAGGTTTGATTAGGTTAGGTTAGGTTAGGTCAGGTTAGGTCAGGTCAGGTCAGGTGAGGTTAGGTTATGTTAGGTTAGGTTAGGTCAGGTCAGGTCAGGTCAGGTCAGTGAGGCCAGGTCAGGTTATGTACTTCAGGTTAGGATAGGTTAGGTCAGGTCAGGTCAGGTATGGTTAGGTCAGGTCAGGTCAGGTCAGGTCAAGTTAGGTCAGGTTAGTTTGGGTTAGGTCAGGTCAGGTCTTGTCAGGTCAGGTCCGGTCACATTAGGTTAGGTTAGGTTAGGTTATGTTAGGTTAGGTTATGTTATGTTGGGTTAGGTTAGGTTAGGTTAGGTTGGGTTAGGTTAGGTTAGGTTAGGTTAGGTTAGGTTAGGTTAGGTTATGTTCAGTTATGTTCGGTTAGGTTAGGTCAGGTTAGGTTAGGTCAGGTTAGGTCAGGTTATGTCAGGTCAGGTCAGGTGAGGTTAGGTTAGGTTGGGTTACATCAGGTCAGGTCAGGTTAGTTTAGTTCAGGATAGGTTAGGTTAGGTTAGGTTTGGTTAGGATAGGTTAGGTTAGGTTAGGTTAGTGATAGTGATAGTGATAGTGTTAGGGTTAGGTTAGGTTAGGTTAGGTTAGGTTAGGTTATGTAAGGTTAGGTTGGGTTATGTTGGGTTAGGTTAGGTTAGGGTAGGTGAGGTCAGGTTAGTGTTAGTGTTAGTGTTAGTGTTAGTGTTAGTGTTAGTGTTAGTGTTTGTGTTTGTGTTTGTGTTTGTGTTTGTGTTTGTGTTTGTGTTTGTGTTAGTGTTAGTGTTAGTGTTAGTGTTTGTGTTTGTGTTTGTGTATGTGTTTGTGTTTGTGTTTGTGTTAGTGTTAGTGTTAGTGTTAGTGTTAGTGTTAGTGTTAGTGTTAGTGTTAGTGTTAGTGTTAGTGTTAGTGTTAGTGTTAGTGTTAGTGTTAGTGTTAGTGTTAGTGTGTGTGATAGGGTTAGGTTAGGTTAGGTTTAATGTTAGGGTTAATGTTAGTGTTAGTGTTAGGGTTAGGTTATTTTAGGTTAGGTTAGGTTAGGTCAGGTTGGGTTAGGTTAGGTTGGGTTATGTAGGGTTAGGTTAAGTTAGATTAGGTTTGGTTAGGCTGGGTAGGTTAGGTTAGGTTAGGTTAGGTTAGGTTATGTTCAGTTATGTTGGGTAAGTTTAGATTAGGTTATTTTGGGATAGGTTAGGTTGGGTTAGGTTAGGTTGGGATAGGTTAGGTTGGGTTAGGTTAGGTTAGGTTGTGTTGAGATAGGTTACGTTAGGTTAGGTTAAGTTAGGTTAGGTTAGGTTAGGTTAGGTTTGGTTAGGTTACATTAAATTACTTTAGGTTAAGTTGGGTTAGTTTAGGTTGGGTTATGTTGGGATGGGTTAAGTCAGGTTAGGTTAGGTTAGGTTAGGTTTGGTTAGGTTAGGTTGGGCTAGGCTGGGTTAGGTTAGGTTAGGTTAGGTTGGGATGGGTTGGGTGATGTTGGGTTAAGTTAGGTTGGGTCAGGATAGGTTGGGTAAGGTTAGGTTAAGTTTAGGTGAAGTTAGGTTTAGGTTAGGTTAGGATAGGTTAGGTTAGAATTAGGTCAAGTTACATTTAGTTTAGTTTGGGTTAGGTTAGATAAGGTTAGGATAGGTTAGGTTAGGCTAAGGTTAGGTTAGGTTAGGTCTAGGTTTACGTTAGGTTAGGTTAGGTTTAGTTTAGGTTTGGTTAGGTTAGGTTCTGTTAGGATAGGTCTGGTTAGGTTAAGTTAGGTTGGGTTAGGTTAGGTTACGTTTGGTTTGTTGGGTTGTGTTAGGTTAGGTTAGGTTAGGTTAGGTTAGGTCGGGTTAGGATAGGTTAGGTT